>NC_080191.1:37165000-38415000 GCF_030028045.1 Hippopotamus amphibius kiboko
TAGTGCTTGTGGATAGTGGTGGGTGGCAGGTGGTCATAGAGATTAGGAGAGACTTTGTGATGAGAGGAAAGATATGGGAGTATCAGCTCTGGTTTCCAAACGCTCCTATTTCTCTCCAGTTCTAACCCAATTCTGTTTTATTCTCCTCTATGCCAGACACTATAAAGAATGAGAAATACCCTGAAGCACAGGCTGTGCCTTTGGCCACAGGAAAAAATGGGAATAGGAATCCTGTCAGCCGGCATTGCAGGACCATATGAGAATGGAATATCATTAGTGGGCTTAGGAAAGAGAAAAGACCTAGAGAACTTGTAGAAGGTGGCATCCTCATCTCCCACTGGGAGCAAGCATGGAGAAGAAAGAAGTCCTCAGGAGAGTGGGATTACTGACAGGAGCAGTGCCGCGCTGATGGTGGTACAGAGTACCTTCCAGGGGCTCCCACTTGTGCTTAGCACTGAGCAGGTATTATCTATCTTCAGATAATGGTCCTCACAGGAGCATCATGAGGAAAGAACTGTGGTTATTATTTCCGTTTTGCAGTTTGGATACTGATCCATGATGCTATTAGGTATGGAGCACTGGAATAATCACCACTCTTCCTGTCTCTACTGAAGGGTCAGAGAAGGGACCGGCTGCTTTTGGCAGCATCCTGAACAGGTCGCTGAGGACTCATGGCTGACTCCACACTGCTGGAACCACATCAAAGGATGGCACTCGGAACCAACAGGCAGCCATGAGCAGAAAGGAGGTGAATGAAGCCACCATTAAAACATATTTACATCTTCTGAACCAGTTCAGACCAGGAATACCATGGGGACCAAGTCTCACCTAGGACATCGCCCTCTACCTCCTTGTTCACCACTCCAAATGAAAGCCAAAGGCATGGAGGAAGATGGACCCTAACACTTGAGGAGCTGGAGCCTTTGAGCCCAGGGGTGAGAGTGCAAGGTTGAAGATGGTGGAGCGAGAAAGAACAGAGAGGACGCCCAGAGCTGAAGCCTGTTTGCAACAGCTCCTGATCAAAGGTGCAGTGTTTCCTGCACTCACAGGGCTGCTGGGGGTGGGCCGCTGGAGGCGTGCAGCCAGGAGCCAAGGCTGCTGCCTTTGGTCCCCTGAGCTCCCACAGTGATGGTGGTACATTCTGTGCTGAGGTGAGAACAGCCCATTTGGGAAAGCTATCTAGAAGCCCCTTGACTTCTCTGAATCTCTGTTTTATTCATTTACAAAAAAGAGAATAATGCCCACCTTCCAGGACTTCCCTATGGACTAAATGAGATGATAATGTAAAGGGCTTGTGAAAACTGTAAAGGACCACACCCTGGCTTGCCTATTGCCTGACTATTTCTCTATGCCAGCCGCCGTCTCTCCTTTCAATGACAGTACATTTAACAAAAAGCATGTGCTCATCAGCTGCTGAAAACAATAGGTATCACGGCTGATGCATGAACTGCACAGGCCAGGTGGCTGGGAAATGCTGTACAGACCGCCATCACTCTTAGATCGTATCTTACCTACAGTCCCCCTCAGGACTTTGCCTGAGCGTCACATTCCTGAACCTGGTTCTCTAGGTCTATAGTTTCCCTCTGTTCCACTGCAGCTGCTACATGGAAATACTACAGCTCGTAAAACCCAGTGTAGGAATATAAGCAAATGTTTACCAAAACTGTGCCTCCATCAGAAACAGTCAAGTTAAGGCTATTAACTCAAATCAAAAACAAAGACTCCGCAAAAAGCATATTCTATAGGGCACCATTTACTGAATAAATTCCAACTTTGTGGCTACTGTCACTCTTTCTGGACAGTTTACGAAAATCATCTTTTTCCTCAACAATGTGTACTTGAAAGATGCATAATATCATCTCAAAACCTTACTGTTTCCATGCAAAGATCAAAAAATTTAACCTTCATCTCTTATTACCAAATATCTTCATGACTTGATTTACCTAAATCCCTTGCAGAAAAACAAATAGCTTCCATTTAGAAATACATTTAAACACATGAATCCTCACAAAGAATAAAGACAAATATTATCATTTGGCTTGAGAATGTTTAGAAGTTGTCACTCCCACCTCTGTCTCAGTACTCTGTGGTCAATTAGTCCATCATCAAGGTTGTCGGCTGCAGAGAACGATGGCATCTGCTCCCCATGACTGGCGGGACTGGAGGACTGTTCACGCCTGTCACCAAGAAAGAAGAGGTGGGTCAGGGGCTGTTCAACAAGGGTCACAACTGTTGCTCTCACAGTGGCTCTGAGGGTAGGAGTCCTAGTAAACACTATGATCTGTGTCCACTTCCAAGCTCCACTTGAGAGCCGTGACTAAGAGAACTGAAAGAAAAACCCTCTGGGGTTTTCTCACTCGCTGTCAGTTTATACATGCCAGGAGACAGACAATGCCAGTTCACAGTGCTGTTTTCACCAATCCATCACACTTATAAATGGTGTTATGATAATCCTTTCCTTTATGAAATAATGGTGACAACAGAATATACCTTTATTGGTTAATATCATTTTTTGGCAGGCAAAAAAATGAACTATATGTCAGATCCTTTCTCTATTCCCTGCAATTTTGGGGGACCTTTCATTATTTGTGAAATTTCGTGATCTTTGAACCACACTTCGCTAACTCCCTTATTTTCTAAGTGATACAACTGAAGACCTGAAAGGGAAACAACTTGCTCATCACCACAAGCTACTCAGTAGCAGCTCCAGTCGACCCCAGTTTTCCAACTTCCAATTTTCCAGCTTCCTGTCCAGTGATTTTTTTCTATCAGCTTCAATAAAAGCAACACTAAAAAGCAACTGCAAATACTCCTATTATATATTCCTATCATTTGCCTAAGTCTGAATAGGATGCCAAGTATCCTGTCCAGATGTGGCCTGTAAACTTTTTCAGAATAACACACCAGGCAGCCACGAACCATTAAATGAAATTTAACTCAAGTTGAAACCTGTCTGCAATCTTAACTAGATTGCCATTTTATAAACACTTTAGAAGGATTCCTAAGCATCATTTATTCTACCCACTTCATTTTACAGTTGAAACTAAGAAAAGTCAAGCAAAGTTTCAAGGTTAGATGAGTAGCTGATATCAGAAGAGAGATTTGAAATCAAGTGTTTTAATATCTAGCTTCAGGGTTCTTTTGGTTGGTTGGTTGTTTTTGCCATGCTGTGCAGCATGTGGGATCTTAGCTCCCCGACCAGGGATCAAACTCACGCCTCCTGCGTTGGGAGCGTGGAGTCTTTTTTTTTTTTTAAGATTTATCTTATTATTTATTTATTTATTTAATTTTTGACTGCATTGGGTTTCATTGCTGCGCGCAGGCTTTCTCTAGCTGTGGTGAGTGGGGGCTACTCTTCATTGTGGTGTGTGGGTTTCTCATTGCAGTGGCTTCTCTTATTGCATAGCACGGGCTCTAGGTGCACAGGCTTCAGTAGTTGCAGTGCATGGGCTCAGTAGTTGTGGCGACGGGCCTAGTTGCTCCACGGCATGTGGGATCTTCCCGGCCCAGAGATCGAACCTGTGTCCCCTGCATTGGCAGGTGGATTCTTAACCACTGCACCACCAGGGAAGACCAGGAGTGTGGTGTCTTAACCACTGGACCACCAGGAAAGTCCCCAGGGTTCTTCTTACTACACCAAGTTTCCTATCTTTATTAAGCACTTCTTAAAAGGGTTTAATTAAATAGCATATTAAATAAATAGCATATTCTCATACATTTTTCTATTAACATAACTCCCACGTGACAATATATTTGTCAAATAACAATAAGCAAATATAGCCAATATACATTTTAACCAACTATAACCTATAAACCCACCTGGAATTGTGATTTTGCACCAGAATAATTTAATGTGAATGCAAGACAACACAAACCTTAGAGTCAACAATTTACTGGGTAGAGTGAAAAACCCCCCACTCAATATCTGGAAAACCAGTGTTCCAAGTCTTGGTTACATTTGAAAATGGCTTTCTTAACCAGGTTAACCAATCTTAATATTTAACAAAAAATTGTTTTAGTCTGGGAGAAGGAGGAGAGATTTTTCTCAAAGATTATGATACGCCTAACATTAGTGTGAATTAACATGGAGTTAAGTACTGTATTACTTTTCACAACCTACAGATGAAGCTACGGGAGTGTCAACATTTAATGTAATCAATCCAAGTCAGTGATAGAACCAGGAATGATGCCCAGATTTCCTGGCAGTCCAGTTAGCTCTCATTTACTAGAGAGCATTATAAACTGATTTGCAGTGGAAACAAGGCTGTCTGTTTTCTTCCAAGCTGTGCCTAAGGCAATATCAAGATTCCAGTCAACTGAGGGGAACTTCCAGCTCAAGATCCAATACATCCAAGAATGCTGGGAAATTACTTTGAGCTCTGTTTGAGGTTTACACCCTCCCTTTGCTGGAAAGGAGTAAAAGCATACAATGGAAACTTCATCAGAAGTCACATGTCTTTTACATAGATATGACAAAACAATGTTTGGAAGAAAGTCTTCAGATAAATCAAATGGTAGAATCTCCAGACGAACTGTGGACCATTCCTTCAAGCCTGCCTATTCCCCTGCTTGTCGCAGAAATCCAAATACTCTAGAAATCAAATTACTTAAGCCGGGTCTCCTCTAACATTGTATTGCATATAAAAGAGGAAGACAGAAACATATACTTTTACAGATATAATCTGGAAAAACTAAAGTAAAAGCATAGAATGGGTTTCATCAAACATCATAATCTTATTTTAAAAATTAATGAATAATTGTTCTGCAGTAATTATTTAAACTTAGAAATCTTGCACAAACTCTCAGATATGGAAAAACCAAATCAGAATGCCTGAAGTGATCCTGGGGCATAGAACTGTAAAGTGAAATTTTAAATTTTATAATTCCTGTTATCATTCCTTTTTATTGCAGAAGTCAGTGATAAAAAACAAACAAATAAGAATATCCCTAAACCTCAAAGCCATCACAAATGTTTCTACATGACTTTTGTGGGATGCTATCATAGCATTCAGTACTCCAAGATTACTCTTGAGAAATTAGAAAATCCATTGCAGCAAAAGTCTTTAGCAAATTATATTATGAAGGCCTCTAGAGGAGAATATAAATTAGTTTTTCTATAAGGAATCCTCAGCAAATAAATAAATACATAAATAAACAGCTTTGGGAAAAGCAAAGGGGCAGAAAAAGATGCCTTTCTCTGACCCTAATTTTAAGACCTAAGCTGCAGGAGTTCGTTTCTGCTTGTGTTATATGTACATTTTAACTGCTTGTTATATAGGAACTCTGGGCTTATAGGTCTTCCCTAACAAATAGAGTCAGTGTTTAAAAAACTAGTGCATTAAAAAATGTATCTTGATTCATAAAATTTTGCAAAAAGTATCACTGTACACACAATATGAAAATGGTCACAATTTTCAAGCTCCCAAATATCACACTACGACCATCATCGAGAAAGCACAGCAAAGATAAGGCCATTCATTAACACTTACTCTGGGGCTGCTTCTGTTTGCGCAACCGGGGCTGTTTCTCCAGGGGACTTCAGTTCTTGACTCTTCTGCTTATATTTTTTAATTAAATCCATTAGAACAGCCTGGTGCCCAATTTTCTTTACCAGTTGCTGAACCATCCGATCATTAAGCGCTAGAAGAGCAGCCCCACTTACTTCTTCCTCTGGGGAAAAAAAAAATGTCTCTACCTGTCTGCTGGGTAAAGCACTGTAAAACACAGCACTCTGAGCAGGCAGAATCATTTCTGGTGTTAAAAGGAGCAAATAAATTTGTGCTTTGCAGTTATAAAATTATCTGTGTTTTTGACAAAAAGAGAACACTAATACTGCATCATTCCAAATGCATGTCTGCTCCTAAGAAAGTACCACAACATGGAGTCACAAGCAAAACTTTTTACTTCCACATTAATGCCTCCCCTCTTCCGATTCTTTCTAACAGATATTGTTTTGATAACGAAAAAAATCTTTTGGGAAAAGTATTGTTAACTCTACTTACCAGGCAATACTCAGTACTTGTAAATCCAACACTACACAAAGCTGCACAAAAAAATGCACAAGCTGCAAATGTATAGACAAAAGCAGTATCAAATGTATATATCAAATATATATTTTAAGTAACTCAAGATTTATTTTGTTTGAGTTCTTTTTTAATATTAGATTCTCTCGTGGATACTAACTAGGTCAAACGCAAACTCTGCTACAATCAGTAGAGAAATGAAAGTTTCCCACCACAGCAACTCCACATCGATGTTCACATGCATTAGGCGGGGAAAAAAATCAATAACAGAGGACACTCAATATCTAGGCTGCTCAATTAACATTTTTGAAAGTGTAAACAACTCACCTTGAAACCTATGAACTAGCTCTCCTAAGTTTTTCTCCACCAACCAACTGCAGACCTGATCAACTGACCAGGTTTCCATTGCTGTATCCCGTAAATACACCTGTAGAATAAAAAAGAGGAGTCTTCAGTTTTTCTTTCTGACTGTTGTTCTTCTATTTATTTATTTGTTTTTACCAATCAGCTCTCTAATCTCAGCCCTTCCTTTGCCAGACTCTTTGAAACTCTCAGTACTGAGCTTCTTTAAAATTATTCTTTTCCGAATACAAAGTTGCTAATAAAACAAATACTCTTTTTAAAAATGAGACCAATTTGAACCTATTTCCTAGTCTCATTTCTCAAATTTCTTCACCTTCTCCTACTTTTTTTTCCCACAGGCATCCCTCAGCTTTACTAACAGACAGCCAGAGACCTACAATGGTACCCAATCCTGTACCATTAACACCCAGGTTTCTTCACAAAGAAAAGAAAGGTGTGAAATTCACCACTACTAGGCTCATCAGGAAGTGGTTGACATTTACAGAAGGGGTGGGCAGGAGAGGAAGGGAGGAAGGATCAGATAAAAGCCTGACAGAGATACTTAGTAAACCAAGACTGGTTAACCCCTTGCTGCTCCCCATGGAAGAGAGAGAGCTTGCAGCTGCTTCTGACTGCTTTGCTTTACAAGAGGAAGGAGTAGGAGCCCCATTCTCAGGAGAATCTGAATGTTTCTTTCCTTCCTTTCAATGATATTCTTACATATTCCATTCAGTTCTAGGACTTTATTGACCACATTTATGCTTGGTAAAATAATTAGAACAAACTAGCACATGGATTGAAAACTTTAAAAAAATTAGTCAGTAGATTCAAAATGGGAAGACAATTCAATGTGTCAATAATTGTAAGTGAAAGAAGTACACAAAGTTTGCAAGATATATTCTTTAACTATTCAGTTATATGTGCACATCACTATTCTTCTCTAACCACTTAGAAAACTTAAAACAAGTATGCCAAGTACAATAACTTTCCTAATTTCCCTTAGGCAGCTCATCCCTGTTTTTTAAAATTCAATCCAAATGACTTTTAATGGACTGGGGAGGAATTGAAAAATCTTAAAACATTTTAATCTTTTTAACATTACTTTCAATTTCATCTTTCAAACTAAATGATACAGATTTACTTGTACAGTAAGATACTAACTTTCCTATAAAGAGAGAGGAAAAAGCTACTCTTAGAGAAATGGAATCATAAGGAAAGATAAAAATACTTATTAAATCATGTATTTAAATTTTATTGCTGGAAGTTCTCAAAATAAATATTATTGTATTTTTCACTTTTGTGTATTTGAATGTTACAATTTCCACCAGTTATAATGGTGGAAAGGGAGAACCTGTTTACCTTTCATTCTTGACAATCTGAAAAGATAACAGCCTTCAAAAACCATTTACTAAAAAACAAGGACACTTCAAAGGAATAAGCCACATCCTCATAAGTATTCACAAACACCAAGTTGCAAAACTGAAAACAAGGGTTAAATGTAGAAGAACGTCCTCCTGAATTACAGCAGTGGATTTAATTTGCTAAGACAACAGTAGCCACAGAACTCCTCCCCTAGGCTAAGCAGCAGTAGCAGGGTGTGAAAAGTCATTATTTGCGGGACTCTGGTGTAAATTAAAAATCACACCTTCCTGTCACACTTCTGGCTTCCTTGTGAAGAGTAGGACTTAGAAAAAAATAGGAAAGGAAGAAAAAAAGGCAACAATTCTCTAAACTTCAAGATTAAAAGGTATGCAGAGCAGAAGATACTACCCTGCAGCCATTGCTGGATAAAAGAAAATTTGAAAATAAAATGAATCCTTGGAAAACCTTTCATAATTTTTAATTCCCAGATTTTTACAAAGTCTACTTCTGGGTAAAACAAAACAGTTATCAAATTATAACCTCGTGCAAAATAATAAGATTAAAATAAGTATAGTATAACCCATTTGTTTTTCCAAATATTTCATAAAATATCAATGCTTAGACAATATATAACAGCTTTAAGTTACAATCTTACAACTTCCTCTCACATAAATAATGGATATATTATTTATGATCTTATACATTATAAAGGAATAAAAGATATGTCAAATGACAAAAGATGTATCCAGCAGCTTTACTGCGTATCCAGCAGTTTCAGAAACATCTGAGGATTTTGAAATGTGAGGGCAAGTATGATCACTAAATATTTTAAGACAATAATAAAAAAAGAATAAAAATAATTAATAATAGTATTCTGTTGGAATACTCCAGTCAAACCAGTCTCATTATTTGATTAAATTATATTTCAATTAAATAAATTTCAATTAAGGGATCTCATCTAATTAAAGCCAGGAAGAGGTAAGACTCTAGCTAAAGCAACCTAAATGTGGGCAAGTCTTATTTAATAAATTTGTTAAAACTTCAAAGGAAGATAATAATGAAAACTGTTGTGGATGTGTTTTATAATCTTCAAGAGAAATGTAACTTGTAACAACATCAGCCACTAATAAATACTTTTAAAGAAAATGTAAAAATATTTTGTCTCTTTCCTTTTTGTTTGCATTTTTATTCTCCCAGAGTTCAAAAGCCGAAACAAAGATTTTTAAAACAAAAAGATTTTTAAAAGCTCTCTCTTGGATCCATGCATCATCCTGCTCTGGGAAAGGACATCTCCTACCATGGCTGTACTTGAGGGAACCAGCCATTTATCAAAACTCAGGTCCCCTTGGTGAAAAAGAAGGAAAATCGAGAGACAAAAATAGGGATGTGGCTGTCACATGGAGCGATGTCCAGGCAGTTCTGTTGGGTAGCAGTCTTGCTTTGACATGAAGCAATGATGTCATTGAACTCCACTGGAGCATAAAACCTCATCAACTTTGGGCTGCTGTTCATTGCAGACATCACCAGACCAAGAAGAATGAAAACTGAATAATCAACTAGAATACCTTGCATACCTTCGTCATTAAAATGTTTACTGCCTGGATAGCTCAGAGCTAGGTGAATGGTGATACACCAAAGAAGTTAGAAGCCTTACCAAGAAGGTAAGACATGAACATAAGCAGAATATAAATATAGAGTCAATTATGATGGGTGCTGTAAATAGCACTAGGGGCTGAATTCTCCCACTCTCCTGGAAAGGAATGCATCTTGATGTGGAATCTGAAGGAAAGATACAGTTTAGATAGTGAAGGAGGCGGAAGAAATAGGACCAATAGAATGAACTACAGGTAAAAGGTCAGAAATCAGCAAGTTATCTTTAGGGGCCTGAAAGTGGACCACACGGCTTAGAATGGTGAACACATTGTAGGAGTAACTGCAGAGAAGGTCTGAAAGATCATTGGAGAGATTGGAAAACTGAGTTCAGAGTTTATAGATATACTTAAGCTTTTGAAAAAGAAGTCACTGAGCTGATCATATACACTGTGTTTTAGAAAGATTATTTACACAGCTGAACCAGATTAATTACAGGAAAGAGTGTTATTTCTTGCAGTAAACTGCATATGAGAAGGAACTGTTTTAACTTTTACTAACCATTCGTATATGCACCAATTTTTCTTCATTTTAGAAAAATAGATGTTTATATTAATCTTTCCAAAAATTGTGGAAATAAAACTTTTAGTTTTTTTCATACATCATGGGAAAAACGGGAGTGAGATGTACAAAGCTGGCTGACACCAAGCAAGTGAAACACTCCAAAAGGAACTGTCTAAGATAATACATATATTAGAATTTAGGCCTTGAATCAAAGCCAAAGACTCAAAGTTTTGTGTGTCAGAAAGCCCTGGTGTGTTGGGGCTTTCATTTTCCTGGTTACTAAACCCTTGAAGTAAAACGCACCTTTATTGATCATAGACACTGGCTTAGTGTAATTCTCACATAGCTCAACGTGCATACAATAGTACAGGTGAGAATTGCTTATTTTATAGCTCTTAATGGTGGCAAGAACTGATGCTTTTAAAACATTACAGTTATTAAACTGTTTCTTCAGAGCCACTTATCTGTTGGAGCATGTAACAGTTGATTTCTGCAGCCTCCTAGAAGGCTTAGCTGGTAGAGCCAAGCTGGGCTCTGTTGATCTGTTATATCAAGGGTTGACCTGACATTTTAGGTTCCTCCTGGGGGAACAGGACACAAGGTGAAGGATCTTCTTAATATGGTGTCACTGCAACCACAGGTGGGAGGTGTGGGGAGAAAAAGGCACAGGACTCTGTAGTTCTCCTACAAGATTTATACAGATTGAGAGACCAACGCTTATGCATCTGTCAGGCCCGGGTTTCTCTGAAGACAGGCTGGAATGTTGAAACTTTTTGTTGATACCAAGCTACTCTTCCTAAAAAAATTGGCCAAAAAAGTCGAAGTGGTATCAATTGGTAGTCTATAGTCTATTGGTTAGTCTGAGTGTGTGTGCTTGAATTTGTGTGTGAGGTGAAGTGTGTATGTGTGTGTGTGTGTGTGTGTGTGTGTGTGTGAGAGAGAGAGAGAATGAAAGCAAGACTGAACAAGGGAGCAAGCCTGCCTAGGGGAGAGAGTAAGGAGCAGAGGAAAAGATTATCATGAATGATAACAAATAAATGGCGTTACCAAACAAAAACCTTAGGTCTGCTGGCTCACTCACAGTAAAGCCCGTCTACTGAACAAGGGGTTGTGGTGAAGGAAAGTGCAGCGTTTATTGCAGGGCAACAAGCAAGGAGTTCAGGGCAGCTAGTGCTCAAAAAGCCTGCGCTCCCCATGGGTTTAAAGAAAGCATTTTTTTAAAGGCCAGGTGAGGGAGGGGTGTCCCAGGGTGTGGGATCAGCTCGTGCACATTTTCTGATTGGTTGATGGTGAGGTAACAGGGCAGTGTTACAGGGGTTGACATGATCAGTCCTTAGGCTCCAGGAGGCCTGGGGCTATGCTGCTCTTGGCCATCAAGTAGTTAACATCTTCCATTTGGTGGGGGTTGTCACATCTCTAAAACAACTCGGGAAATATGTATCAGGTACTGTTATCCATGCACCTGAGAGAGGAGCTAGAGCAGAGGATATGGGGTGGGGTCTGTCCCAGGAAGCCCCCACAGGGTCCCGCTGGGTTACAATAAGATAATCATATTGGATATAAAGCAGGAATGTAATAAAATGTTTATGGCAAATAAATTTTTAAAATTTGTTTCATGGTATCTGTAAAACTCTCTGCATTTCAGTCTTAACTCTTATCCTACTCACTTCTACCATTCTTTGATTGCATTTCAGAACAAATGTGGCAGACCAGGGTAAAGGTGAGAGTAGTTTGGAGGAACAGGAAGAAAAGTAAATTGGATTCAGAAATTAGGTCTTCCCCAAAAGATTAAAATATGAAAAAACAATCTGTATTTCTGCAACCAGGCCTAAAACTAATTTGTCGTTTCAAATTTCTTGGCACTTAGAATACAGCTTTAAAAATGCTTACCTGGACACTTGTTCCTGGTAAAATGCTAAGGAGAGATGCCTAAGTGAATTAAGCTGTCCGTCTGCTATTGGCTTAATCCTAGATTCATTGTCTACTGGTCACATTACCCCTTTCATCCAGTTACCCAGATCCCCTGTTGAGTTCTCCACATCAGGTTGTTCTTTTCCTGGTAGAGGTTTCCATCCACAGTGGCAGAAATATTTGTTCGGCACAGCATCAACTTTCCCGAGAAAGGGTGTTGGTAAACCTGTCACCTGGTGGGGCCTGACGGGCAGACGAGGGGTGGAGAGGGCTAAGAGCTGTTGCCGTGGGGTGTTGGGGTGCTGCTGATTACGTGCTTCTCTCTCGGTTGGACTCAGAATTCAGATTTTGAGGTCAAAGATGTGCTTCCCAACTTATCTAATATAAAGGTCAACTGGGGCTGTTTCATGAAATACTGATTCCCAAGCTTTTTCCCAGAAGATTCTGATTCAGGTGGCTTGGGGTTGAGTCCCTATAATAAATATTTTGAATCATTTCCAGTGGTTCTTCTGATTAGGCAAGTTTGAGAAGCAATTGAAATATTCATCATGATTTATTTCCAATTTATAGGGCCCAACAGGTCAAAGTTCACAAAATAACCTAACGTCATTAGGCATAAATTATACCATTGAGAAATCTTTTAGCAATTTATAAAAATAATCATATAAATATCACTGAAACAATTGTAGTGATATTGTATTTACAAGGATTTTTCATAAAACTAAGAATGTAAAATAAATGTAGAAACCTGATTTTTGATATTTTTTATTATGATTTTATATATATATATTTATATATACACACACACATATATAACATAAAATTTACTATTTTAACCCTTTTTGTGTGTTCAATTAAGTGGCATTTAGTACATTCAGACTGAGTACAACCATTACTATGATCTATCTCCAGAACGGTTTTACCATCTCTAACTGAAACTCTCTACCCATTAAATGATAATTCCTATCCTTCACCCTGATAACCATCATGCTACTTTCTGTCTCTATGCATGTGACTATTCTAGGTACCTCATGTATGTGGAATCATAGAATATTTGTCCTTGTGTATCTGGCTTATTTCACTTAGTATAATGCTTTCCATGTTGCATTTCATTGTATATTTATATCACATTCTGTTTATCCTTTCATGTGTCGATCGGCATTTGGATTGTTTCCCTCTTTGGGCTGTTGTGTATAATGCTGATGTGAACATAGGTGTACATGTATCTGTTTAAGTCCCTGCTTTAGTAATCTGATTTTCATGGTTGTAAGTGTCAGAGGAATCATTCAACATAGTCTGATTTCTTGCTATATCATCAGCAGACATGGAGACCTTACATGGATCTTCTAAATCTGGCAAAATCCTCATTTCCTAGTTGGGGAAAAAAAGGGTTTCAGAAATGCTAAGTGACCTGCCCAAGGATGCACGGCTAGTTGAATGAGGATGCATTTTTTTTTTTTATCAGGCCCAGTAAGGCAAGTAAAATGAATTATATTTAATGAGACCAACCTATAAGGCACTTCCATCCTCATAAAGACTGGAAGCCCTGTGTCTTTTCGTTTTTTCATTCCCTATGCTGAGCACTAACAACAAACACATAATAGGACCTCAAAGGTTATTGAGTAAATATTTCAATGCATAGATGCACTAACAATTGTTGTGTGAATATGCTTTGAAGGAAATGATACACAGGTTGTAAATACAGGGGCAGATGCCTATCTTAACCCAGAGTTGCCCGACCTCAGTATCTGAGCACACTGGTTGCCTCCTATCTGTTGACAAGAAGTGAAAACTGACTTTTCTCTTTGCCATAGCTAGCGCTTCTTCCAGGTGTACGGAGGCTTCAAACAAGCTCATGCATTAAGCTCACTGCTCGCTAAAAAATTTTTTCTTTGATGGGAAAAGTTTGAGAAGCAAAGGGCCAGGCCAGCAAAACAGAGCTTGGGAAAAGTAGGAAGAGATGGATATAGCAGTGTTTCAATCATTACCTTTACTGCATGTTAATCTCCAAGGGAGCTTAGCCCTGCTTCCGTGCCAGTCCAATTAAATGAGAATTTCTGGAGGGGGGAGTCACAGGCATTAGTACTTTTTAAAGCTTTCTGGGGTGATTCCAGTATGCATCAGAGCTGAGAACTGATGGTATAAAGCAAGGCAGAGGGAATAGACTTTCAGAAGCAAGAAAAGACTTCTCCATGGAAACACTTTCTTTTTGAGCCTCCTCTTGAATTGTAATGCCATCAGCTCAAGGGATGCTCTCCTGGAGGCCTGCAGGTGGGAGATGTGAGCAGACAGTGCTCTGCAGAGGCATTTTTACATGCATCTGGGGTTATTCCCAAGCCCGCGTTTCCTCCTCCTCACTACCACCCCTTTCCCAAGTGGGCTCTGGGCTCATTGCCACTTGGGAGGAGCATGGCAGGGTAGAAATCAGAAATGAGCACAGGTGTTTCTGGCTATTATAAACAAAAGCCTGGGCCCTGGGGGAAGTTTAGGTGCTCAGGCTTAGAGAGAGTGTCCTGGTAAAACACGAAGAGAGGAGGACTTTGCCCAGACTGGAGTGAGAGTCCTCGGTGGGGGTGGGGGCGGGGGTGGGGTTGGGGATAACCTCTGCCTTCTCAGGGGCACCACCAGGGAGAGAGCAGTACTGGGGCCAGCAATGCTATGCTGTGAGTCTGCACCGATGTGAGCTGCGAGGCACAAGTCAAGTTCTGTGTGCCCAAGCATGGCCCAGATGTAGCAGTGAGCCCCTGGATCCAAGGATTGTGTCAACGGGGATAGTGGATGTTTTGATGGGAAACTGTGTATCCAATGATCAAAGGCCAGATGCCACCTGTTCCCCACCCATCCAATGCTTCCATGCCACGTTATGGGATCCACGGCACATGTCTAGGGAGTAGGAGTGGGGTTGGTTGTCTCTCTCCTTACTCTGGTGGAACTGGGACCCAGAGCCTGGTATTTAATTGCTCTGAAATATGAAAAATTGGAGCCTTATATTACTGATTTATTAGACTGAGATTGATACCTGTGTGCTGACACTTTTTATGATATTAAGTAAGTCATAGGAATTAAGAGAAACAGGAGGTGGTAAAGCATGAATTCCGTGCACTGTAACATCATATTATGTTTCTATTATGACATTCATCACATAGAAATAATATTGTTTGTTCATGAACCTGGGTTTTCCCCACTATACGTTTTTTGAAGGTAAGGACTCTGTCTTATCCAGCTTTGTAGTTCTAGGATTAGTACTATGCCTGGCACAAAGCAAGCCATCAATTAATGATGAGTAATAAACTGCATAGCTCCTTCTGAGCAAACTCATAGCTAGCAAACTGAATAGCTAGTAAAATGCAGAGCTCCCTATGAGTCAATGAACTACACAGCTAGCACAGGAGATGCTCAGAGAAAAAGAGTCAGAAAACATCCCCACAGTAATGATTTTAATGCTCATCAAACGGATTTAACTGCAGACTCTGAAATGTAGGTACGTTTCACGACTGGAGAGATTATTTTGCTCTAGTCACAGTTCATAAGACGAGTGCCTACTCATACAAATACTATCAAATGTCTGACAGTAAGTCGTGATCTGTTCAGGAATTAAAGTTTAAAATAAAGAATGACGCTACAGTATTATATCTTACTCATGTAGTAGAACCTGTGATGTGGAACAGTGTGGATTAAATTACTAAAGAAAAGAAAGCAGATTTCCTTCCACCAAGATCCCTGAAGAGTTCTTAAGAACCTAAATTGTGATATTATTCCTTTGAACCCGTTGGAAGACTGGTATGATATTGGAACTCTTTGCACTTAGAGAATTAATGTCAAGCCCAAAGGACTTTCTGGTGGAAAGATTCAGCAGGCTGGGGCCAAGCAGGGGCAGAGGGACAGGGGACTGTGAAAGTGCTCCAGTCGCGTCCAGGATGGGGTCTGCTGTGCTTACAGCTATAGTGAGGTTTGTTCACCTCTCATGTGCACCACCCCGGGACCCTTCCTGTTCAGGTGGAGGACAGCTCCTCAACGTATGTTTGCTGAATAAGTTGAATGAACAAACAAATTCAGTCTTGATAAAAGAAGTCTTATTATCATCTTGTGGTCAAGATACAGAAATATGGGTTGGGTGCCAAGATAGTAAGGCACCCAATTTTTAATTTGGGTGAGTTTTTAAAATGGGTGAATAATCACACCTGAAAAGTTGTGATAAGGCAAAATGGAACCTGGGGGAAGATCTTTCGTGTCTGGCTTCTCAGTTCAGCCTGTAGTCAAGTTCTATTTAAGAGCGTTATCAATGCCTTAGAAAAGAAAGCAAAGATTTCAAAGACCTTGACAATTGTGTGTAGGTGTGTACTGTTTTTATCTTATTCATGACTATAGAGATAACATTATAATTATAGGAAATGTGGAAAACATGTAAGATATACAGAAAAATATTTAAACCCTCTAGTGTATATGTTTTAATATAGATGAGACGCTAGTGCCAAGTTATTTTTATTTCTGCCATTTCTGCTGATATTAAAAGAATTTCCCCACGTTATTCACCCTTTTAAGATATAATTTTCAATGGCCAGCATTTCAACCTATGAAAGTGTAATTTAAGTAGCCCACCCCTAAAACTGAATGTTTAAATTGCTTCTGGTTTTGTGTGGATGTGTTGGTATTAAAAATAATGCTACAATAAACATCTTTGTTCATGAATGGCTCATAGTTAGTTCAAGGATTAGTTCCTTGACCAATTAAGACGGTTCAGTCAAAGGTATAAACAATTACAAGGGTTTTTTTTTTGTTTCTTTTTTTTGTCCAAATTGTTTTCTAGAAGGGATATCTTGCCAACTCCCCTACATAACAGCATAGACTAGTGCTGAACAAAAGAACTTTTGTTAATAGAAATGTTTTATATCCATTTTATCTAATGTAGTAGCCCCAGTTACATATGCTCTTGAGGCATTTGAAATGTGATCAATGTGGCTGAGGAAATAAAATTTTAATTTTATTTAATTTTAATTAATTTTGACTTAAATAGTTACATGTGGCTTCTGGCTACTGTACTGGACAGCACAGAGAGAGAGTTGCTGTCACTAAACTCTGAACTGTGAGGAATGTGTAATAGAACTTGTCCGTGTCCTCCTATAACCTCTCAGGTCTAACCACTACAGTGTGGGAAATGCTGACTTCCACTTCCCCAGGGGCTTTCTCTAGCAACTAGAGCCCATGATGTCCAGGGAAGGCTGCAAGCACAACAGCCTTAACAACGAAGTAATAGAATTTGGTGCCTAAATACTACTGTGGGGTTGGGGAAGGCCGCTATAGACATCTCAGAGGCACAAGTTCTACTCAGACCTCAAGAGTTCCCAAACAGGATTAAGTTCAGTTACCTATTGTGATGGCAGGCTTGTTAATTTACGTTTTACAAGCTGCCTTACACTCCCATTTTCATTACTCCATTTCTACCCTGTGTTGCTTGGCACCCAAGTTCTCTCAAAATCTACTTGGGAAACCAAAAGTAAGAGTGCTTTTGGTTCCAGAAATATACATACATGTTGGAACATGTATGTTCTGAGAGCATACAGTGAAAACTGTAAGACAATGAGAAAAAAAATTGAAGACGGCATAAATCAATGGCAAGATATACCCTACCCGTGCATTGGAAGGATCAATATTATTAAAATGCCATACTACCCAAGCAATCTAAATATTCAGTGCAGTCCCTATCTAAATACCAATGCCATTTTTCATAAAACTAGAACAAATAACCCCCAAATTTGTATGGAATCACCAAAGATCCCAAGTAGCCAAAGCAATCTTGAGAAAAAAGAACAAAGTTGGACATATCACATTCCAGGACTTGAAAATATACTACAAAACTACAGTCATCAAAACAATATAGTACTGGCACAAAACAAACACATAGATCAATGGAACAGAATAGAGAGTCTGGAAATAAACCTACACTCATATGCTCAATTAATCTACTACAAAAGAGGCAAGAATATACAATGGAGAAAAGACAGTCTCTTCAATAAATAGTGTTGGGAAAACTGGACAGCTACATGCAAAAAGAATAAAACTGAACTACTTTCTTACACCATATACAAAAATAAATTAAAATGGAATAAAGACTTAAATGTAAGATCTGAAACCAAAAAATTAGAAGAAAACATAGGTAGTAACCACTTTAACATTAGTCTTAGTAATATTGTTTTGGATATGTCTCTGTAAACAAGGGAAACAAAAGCAAAAATAAACAAATGGGACTACATCAAATTAGAAAGCTTTTGGCCAGCAAAGGCAACCACCAACAAAACAAAAAGGCAACCTACTGCTGAGTGGGAGAAGATATTTGCAAATGATATGCCTGATAAGGGATTGATAACCAAAATATGTAAGAAACTCACACAACTCAATATAAAAAAAAAAAAAATCTGGTGAGTAAATGGGCAGAGGACCTGAATAAACATTTTCCCAAAGAAGACATGCAGATGACCAACAGGCACACAAAAAGATGCTAAATATCACTAATCATCAGAGAAATGCAGATCAAAACCACAATGAGATACCACATCACACCTGTCAGAATGCCTATTACTAAAAACACAACAGATAAGAAGATTGGAGAAGATGTGGAGTAAAAGGAACATTTGTACACTGTTGGTGGGAATGTAAATTGCTGTAGCTACTGGAAAACATTATGGAGGTTTCCTCAAAAATTTAAAACTAGAACTACCAAACAATCCAGCAATTCTGTTTCTGGGTACTCATCCAAAGAAAATGAAAACACTAATTTGAAGGGATAGGTGCACCTTTACGTTCACTGCAGCACTGTTTACAATAGCCAAGACATGGAAGCAACCTAAGTGACCGTTGATAGATGAATGGATAAAGAAGTGCACGCACGCACGAACACACACACACACACACACACACACATACACACACACACACACACACAGGAATATTGCTCAGTCATAAAAAAGAACGAAATCTTGCCATTTGCGGCAACATGGATGGACCTGGAGGGTATTATGCTAGGTGAAATAAATCAGACAGAGAAAGACAAATATGTATGACCACTTATATGTGAAATAAAACAAAGAAAATAAAACAGAAACAGACTTATAGATACAGAGAACAAACGGATTGTTGCCAGAGGGGAGGGGACAGGGTAGGATGGGACAGACAAAATAGGTGAGGGGGGTTAAGAGGTACAAACTTCCACCTGTAAAAGAAATAAGTCCCGGGGATATAATGTACACATAGGAATACTCAATAGTATTGTAACAACTTTGTGTGGCACCAGATAGTAACATTTCATAAGGAATAAAAATATCAAATCACTTAGTTGTACACCTGAAACTAATACAATAGTGTATGTTAACGACACAGTAACTCAATTTAAAAAATAAGAGTTCAAGTAATGGAATCAGACAGCTGAGGTCCAAACCTTGGCATTTCCTGTTTTTGGATGAATGACCTTGGGCAAATTACGTAGCCTAAGCCTCAGTTTCTTCTTTTGCAAAAAGGAAGATAATAACTGCCTGCTCATAGGATTGTGATAGTGCATGAAAAGCAACTAGCAAATGTTGACACAGCATTAATTGTTATTTTATTAACTGTGATTTTAATAACGGTTTAGAGTGCTATTTGCTAATTGGGCCAACTTTGTGTATGAAAAACTGGAATATCTTCCAAGCCACTTAACAGAAGAATTGGCCAGTGGTGACATAAAGAGAGCATGTCACAGGTGTGGCACAGGTTTTGGGTCATTCGCTGTGACACAGGCTGAGCTTGTGCTGTTCCTTATAGGCAAAGCAGGCCTGTCTGGAAGTTTCGGAAGAGCTTGTCAGACCACGAGGTCTGAGGGTACAGTCCTTCATAAGACTGACCTCACTTCAGAACCAGTTGCAAGTTCAGGGGTCCCCAGGGCCACCCTCACTTCTGACCAGCTAGCTACAAATTTTTAACTTCCCACAACCACTTTAGGTTCCATAATTCACCAGAAAGACTCACAGAGCTCACTGAAAGTGCTCCACATCAGATTATAGTTTTATTATGGCAAAGGGATATACATGAGACCCCAAAGAAGAGACATGTAGGGCACTAACTGGGAGGGTTCCAAATGCGAAGCTTCCATCATCCTCAGGACGTGGGCCCATCCCTGTATTGAAGTGTGACAGCACTCAGAGCATTGCTGACCAGGGACTTTCACTCAGTCTTCAGTGTCCAGAGTTTTACTGAGGGTTCATTATGTAGGCGAGCTTGATTGACTCATAACAAAGACACTCCTATCACTTGGCAAATTCCAAGGCTTAGAAGTTAACTCCCAGGCACAAAGGCCAGCCAAATCCTTTATGACACTGACAGTAATTGGACTGAAGTTCAGTGAGTGCATGGAACCCATAATTACTGGGGAGATAGAGCATAACGTATGGACCCAGTGCCCTCATCTCCCTGATCACTCTGAAAGCTTTGGGTTTCAGTGACTAAGATGGAAATAACAGGAGGGGAACTCTATCACAGTTCACAGCAGACCGCAGCATGGGACTCTTCATAAACTCCTGAAAATGATCTAAGCTTGCCACGTTGTGTGGCTGAGTTGACCCAGATGTAGGGCAGGGGAGAGGTGAGAACCTTCTTTATATTCTACAACCCAATTTGCCCTTGAAGTTTCCTGCATCTAGGGGAGAAAACAGGCAAGTGAGGAACAGAAGAAGCAGGAGCAAAATAGAAACATTTTCTTTCCTCTGATTTCTTTTAAAAAAACAAACACCAGCAAAAACACCAGCAACCAAACTCTAATTCATTTCTAAAATCAAACGGAGGTGTTTGCTGAATTCATGGGGCGATATACCTTCCTATGTCACCTAGGGTTCACCTTTCCTACGTGGGGCTAGGAGCCATGTCAGCACATGAATTATTCTTAGCCAAGTTTGGCCTAGCATGGAGATGGCCCAGGCTGGTTAGGAGCTTTAATTTGCATGGTGAAAGCTGCTAGGAAGAAAGAAACTCACCAAATGGATTTGTCATCTTGTATAAAGTCCCTGATTATAAGACAGCCTTAACTCTCTGATTTGTTAATGATCACTGACACTTAAAATTTCAAACTCAAAATGGAAAGGATTTGATTTAATTTTCAGATTAATGAAAGCGTCACACCATCCTCCCAGCAACCCAGCAATGTGAATGAAAAGCAAATGAGGTCATCAAGGATTCTAAACTGAGTGGAAAAATAAATGTCAAACATTTGCTGGAGTTTCTATTCAACAGCGATTTCGTAGGAATGAGTCACTTTAAAAAACAAGATTGGTTGAAGGTGACATTTGGCCTTGGGTATGATGGTTTTTCCTTTTTAATCAAAACCCAAAGTAGAATCACTTGGTTTCTCTTACGATGATAGCTGACTTGCTGAAGATTAATCTAGTGCTTGAGAAGTAAAAATCAACTTTATTTTAAAAATTAATTTTATGGAACATTACTTTCTAATATACACTGATTATTTCTACAGTTGAGACCAAATTATTTCCTTTTAAAAAGTGGGATTTGTGGGTAATCTTTTCATACATTTCCACAACATGACTACATACCCACTGATTCATATTGTCATTCTAGGATAACTGTGCAGGTTTTTTGAAACTAAGTTTTGTTGTTTAATTACATTTAGATATACATACTGGTATGTCCCTCAAAATACCTAAATTCTTAGAATCTCTTTGGGAAAGAAACCTTTCATTAGGGATTAAAATTACTTGAATTTTGAATCACTACTGATGAGATAATGTTCCCTGATTACTAACAAATTCATATAAAAAACACGACATAAAGTGACCCTTTTGTTTGTTTTTAATAAATATAAAATATAGTTTAGTATTCTTGATTTAGAAACACATTCACTTATATAAACAATAAAAATAATATTCAAAGAAATATAAAGAAATCTCTTGTTCCCTTTCCTGTCCCCATCAACCAAATTCCCCTTCTCTGCAAGTAATTTTGTTTATTTTATTCTACTACCTTTTCATTATTTCTATGTGCGAATATGAGATAATGGAAATATATATTCTTATGTTTCTTCATTCTGTTCCAAGTAGTACATCAAATACATTACTATTAAAAAAAATAAGTTTTGGAAGTATTTTCTTATCAGAGCGACTATGCGATGCACTGTGTACCATTGCTTCATTAGCCAGTATCTTAGTGGTTCACTTGGGTTGTTTCCAAACTCCTGCTAATAGAAACAATGCTGCACATTGGCATATTCCATCTATCGTGAGTACAGCAATTTGTTGACTATATTCCCCAGAGAATGCTTGCTGGATCAAAATTAAATGCATTTGTCATTTTGGTAGAAACTGCCAAATGCCCTTCATAGAATTTTATCATTTTTTTTTCATTCCTCCTAGCAATGTGGGAGAGTGGCTCCTCACTCTCTTCTTTGTCATTATGTGTTGCCAAATGATGGGATTTCTGCCACTTTTATGTAGTTAGTTGAAGTTTAATTTTTATTTCTCATCAGTGTAACGTTAATCATTTCTTCATATGTTCAAGACCCATCTGTATCTGGTTTTTTTTTGAGTTCATGTCTCTATTAGTTGATTATTTCCTCCCAATATTAGAGGTTTTTTAAAGTAATTTTATTTAGTGAGTTATAATTTATTAAATTAATTGCTATTCATTAAAGTTTAATTGCTAAACTGCACATATGTAAAGGGCACAATTTGATAAATTTTCTCACACACGCATATATACATGTATATATATACACCCATGAATGTATGCCACATGTATGGATATGGATATATATGTATACATATATATCCATGAAACCATTGCTATAATCAAGACAACAAACATTTGCATCCCCCTAAAAGTTCACATCCTACCAAGTCTACATAACAAACTTGACCTAAGAAGTAAGATAGCTGTCCTTGAATGCACAGAACACTGCTTGGAGTCCACCCTACAGTTGATTCTTCCACCTTATAGGTGGGAATGGGTGGTCTGAGCCTTGTATTCATTTGCTGTCATGTCAGAGATTGAAAGCTCATTTTCCTAATATGTTTTTCTAAACTGTTTTCAATTTCATTAAGATTTGAAAGAAAATTGAGAAATTATCATTCTTTTTTTCTTCCAGTTTTGAGATATAATTGACATACAACACTATAAGTTTAAGATGTACAGCATAATGATTTGACTTACATACATCATGAAATAATTATCACAAGTTTAGTTCACATCTATTATCTCATATAGATACAAATTTTAAAAAAAGAAAAATTTTTCCTTGTGGTGAGACTTCTTAGGATTTACTCTCTTAACAACTTGCATATATAACATATAGCAGTGTTAATTATATTTATCATATTGTATATTTCATCCCTGGTACTTACTTGTCTTGTAAATGGAAGATTGTACCTTTTGACCACCTTCATGTAATTCTCTCGCCCCCCATCCCCACTCTGGTAACCACAAATCTCATATTTTTTTCTATGAGTTTGTTTGGTTTTGAATTACAATTGACCTGTAACACTATGTTAGTTCCTGGTACACAACATAGTGATTCGATATTTCTATACATTACAAATTATAGTTCTTTGTTATAATTCTTTAAATTAATATGTTGAATTTGTATTTTGGCTTTGTTATAATAAATATGGAAGCACCTATGTGTCTCTGCTTTTCTCTAATGAGTTAAATAAACTATTGATGGAAAAATTACATCTATATATATCTAGCAACAATGTGTATGATGCCATGAAATGAAATTTTTAAGAAATCTATATCGCTTGCCTGCATGTAATCATATTGTTCCCTGGCAGAGCTAAATCATACTGTGTGTAGAACTCTTATCATTCAACTCTAACATGGCGTTGTTATTTTTACAAGTGGTTTTTACAAACTAATTCTAAGTGTGTGCCCTGAGTTTGAAAACAATAATTTGGTTTCCTACTGAGCTTTAACATTATGGTAAGTTTTGAATTTAATCGTGGTTCCTTTAATGATGTAATTTTTCTCTTAAATTTCTCTTCATTGATCTGAAATCTAGATCTTTAAGTATAAGGTCAATGTTAGGTTGAACACAAAACATCAGTAGTCAAAAAAGTTAAAAGGAAGATTTTCCATCTGGACCACATCCTGAGATTTCCAAAACATACACCTAAAACTACATGCTGTTAGACACCCAAACAGTGAGAAGACATTTGAATCCAGCATCATCTCCGTGTTTTGGAGCATAGTCCCTTCTCTCTCTCTCTCTCTTTTTTTTAAGCTCTTTATTGGAATATAATTGCTTTACACTGTTGTGCCAGTTTCTGCTGTACAACGAAGTGAATTGGCTGTATTTATACATATATTCCCATATCCCCTCCCTCCTGCAACTCCCTCCCACCCTCCCTATCCCAGCCTTCTAAGTCATCACCCATCATAGAGTTGGTCTCCCTGTGTTATGCAGCAGCTTCCCACTAGCTATCTATTTTACAGTTGGTAGTGTATATATGTAAATGTTGCTCTCTCACTTTGTCCTGGCTTCCCCTTCGCTCCCCATCCCCCCTCCCCACCTCCGTGTCCTCAAGTCCGTTCTCTACATCCACATCTTTATTCTTGCCCTGTCACTGGGTTCATCAGTATCATTTTTTTAGATTCCATATAGAGTTAGCATGCAGTATTCATTTTTCCCTTTCTGGCTTACTTCATTCTGTATGACAGTCTCTAGGTCTATCCACCTTACTACAAATAACTCAATTTCATTCCTTTTTATGGCTGAGTAATATTCCATTCTCTTATTGCATTCATCCTTGGTGAGCTGTCAATCAAGATGTCCTAGTACCCTTTGGCCAGGGGGAGGCCAGAGGACTCCTGCTGGGCCAGTTAGATTCTTTTTACTTGAAATTTGAATATCGATAAGGCTAGAAACAGCTGGGCTGATCTATTCTGTTGGCTCCCTGAAGAGTCTGTTCTGCTACTTAATCTTCCCTTTGATTCTATTGCACCCCAAATCTTTCCAATACATTTCCTTTTTAACTTAACAGCCCTTATTTCCTTATTTCTCTAGCTTACAACCAAGGTACACTTACTAATGCATACAAATGTAATTTTTACATTAAATTAAGAGTCAAAGTAGGAAATTTTCCATATTAATATAAAACAACTTTAGAAAACTATATTTGGAATAAAGACTGAGAAGGACAGAATCAATGCTCTCATCATCTGTCTCTGAAAAATGGGATGGAGGTTATTTTTTCCTTGTCTATATTTTCAATAATGAATATTTGTTATCTTTTAAAATAATTTTAATTAGAGGAAAATAATTATAATCATTTAGAAACCTGCTATATTCCTGGATTAAATCCAGTTTTTTTTAAAGCTCTTTATTGCAATATAATTGCTTTACACTCTTGTACCAGCTTTTGAGGTACACCAAAGTGAATCAGCTGTATTTATACATATATCCCCATATCCCCTCCCTCCCAAGACTCCCTCCCACCCTCCCTATCCTGGCCCTCTATGGCATCACCCATCATCGAGTTGATCTCCCTTTGTTATATATACAGCAGCTTCCCACTGGCTACCTATTTTACAGTTGGTAGTGTATATATGTCAGTGCTGTTCTCTCCCTTTGTCCCAGCTTCCCCTTCGCCCCCCGCCCCCCCAACCCTGTGTCCTCCCGTCCATTCTCTGCATCTGTATCCCTATTCTTGCCCTGTCACTGGGTTCATCAGTACCATTTTTTTTTTTTAAGATTCTGTATATATAAGTTAGCATACAGTATTTGTTTTTCTCTTTCTGGCTTACTTCACTCTGAATGAGAGACTCTGGGTCTATCCACCTCATTACATATAGCTCCATTTCATTCCTTTTCAAGGCTGAGTAATATTCCATTGTATATGTGCCACATCTTCTTTATCCATTCATCTGTTGACGGGCATTTAGGTTGCTTCCACGTCCTGGCTATCGTAAATAGTGCTGCAATGAACATTATGGTCCATGTTTTCTTTGGATTATGGTTTTCTCTGGGTATATGCCCAGGAGTGGGATTGCTGGGTCATGTGGTAGTTCTATTTTTAGTTTTTTAAGGAACCTCCATACTGTTCTCCATAGTGGTTGTACCAACTTACATTCCCACCAACAGTGCAGGAGGGTTCCCTTTTCTCCACACCCTCTCCAACATTTATTGCTTCTAGTAAATTCAATTATTTTAATGTAGCTCTGAAAATATGGTAGGAACCTTAGTTCTGATTCTTATCAAACATCCTACCACTACCAACAACTACAAAAACAGCGAAAAAAGCCTTAAAAATAGGTGTAAATATTTTGCATTATGATTCTTCAGCTACTTATGGTAATATAAACTTTCAAGGGAGCAGCATCTAAAGCCTACCAAGAGGGAAAATTTACGCTGCAGCAGGTGGCCTCACTTCTCTCTCTAGTGCTTATTTATTTATTCATCACGTATTATTCAAAGCCTATTATGTACCAAGCACTGTTCCATTGGTAAAACAATGAATTAGACCACAAGTCTGCACACTTTTTCTGTAATGGGCCAGATTATAAATATTTTAAGCTTTGTGGGCCAGTTATCTCTCTCAGCCACTCAACTCTGCTGTGCTAGCACAAATCTCCCACAGATGATATGTCAATACATGGGTGTGGATGTGTTCCAATAAAACTTTATTTACAGAACAGTCAAAGTCTCTGTTCTATTAGAGCTTGCTCTCCAGGGAGGGAAAGAATGTTCATAAATAAGTAGACAAGAAAATAAGACATTTTGAATAGTAGTAAGTGGTATAAATCCAACAGGCAAGCTGACAGACGGTGACAGTGTTATAAATCCAACAGGCAAGCTGACAGACGGTGACAGGGAAATGAAGCCTACAGTTTATCCAGGTTTGCAGGGAAGGCATCTCTGGATAGCAAAAAGGAGCTGGCCCCGTAAAGATCTGGGAAGAGACGGCTCCAAGCTGAGCTTCCAGGAGTGACTTGTAGAATGATGTCCAGAGCTGGCCCACTAAGAAAGTGCCCCCCTCTGCCCAAATCAGGATGCTGAGGCATCATAAGGACACCAAAGATGTTCTGTGAGGAGTGAAATACGAGGAAATGCAGTCGGGATGGTGTTCCTCAGCGTAGGAGGCACAGTTAGCTCTGGTGGCTAAGCTCACACCCCTTTAGTAGCTGGAGTCAGACAGCAATAGGGGAAGGGAGCAAATCTGGGGTCAACAAGGCTGTCAGGATGGCACCAGCTCAGCTCCCTAACTGCCTGGGGTCTTCAGGGATTCTGCATCGCTAGTCTAGTAGTCTTAGTCTCATGTCGCAGAGGTAAAGAACGACAGGCTTCTCCCTGATTGCTCTCCCCCAACAACTCTAGGGACCTCAACTTTGCTCAGAGCTCTCACATGTGGAAGGTGCATAACTAAAGGGGGGACAAATGCCCGCTCCTTACGTCTCCACTTGAATCCCAACTACTTTGCTGTCCTGGTGAGTTGCGTTTGATATGTGGAAAGAAATGTTAAGACCCCTGTTTCTTCTCTTTCTTAAAATTTAAAGCCTGAATACTCCGCCCTCTGCTTCGTTTTCTTGGGGCCCACCGAGCAGGGCTGCATCTTTCCAAGACAAAGCTTTCCCCTCAGTAGGAGGCACTTCTACGTCCACACTATACCTCCCGTGTCTCACCACTCCTTTCTAAGAGAGGAGAGGAAGCAAGACAAAGGGGAAGCGAGAGTTGGAACTGACATTTATAGTGCTACGTGCTGTGTGCTTTACATCCTTTACCTCACTTAATTTTAACAACATCCGTACAAGAGAGGTGGTGAGCTCATTTTTTCAGGTTAAGAAACTTAGGTTCAGCAAGGTTTAATAACTTGCATGAAGTCACATAACTATTAAGTACAGAACCAAGATTTGAACCAAGTTCATATTAAATTCAGAGCTCTTCAACCATGGAAAATACGCAGTGTGTGCTAGACATTATATGTTTATAATCCCACTTAATTCTTTTAAAAACCGTGAGGCTTAATGAAGCTTAGTAATTTTCCCCAAGGCCAATAGTTGGGGAAAAAGGTATCTCCTGTCTATGTTACACACACATACACACACACACCATTAACCATATAATAAAAATTTTTTAAAATTCATCTGCTGCTACTTGTGTGTTGTTCTTATGAATATATATTGTCTGACACTTGATTTTGGATTCTTTGTTTATGTCCCTTGATAAAAAGAGCAGGTAACTGTTAAATTCTCATTAAATAAATGACTAACCAAATTTTAATCAGTTTGCAAATACAATATTGAAGATAGATTTCAAATAATGGTTCTTTTCCTATATAAGTAAGACTGTTAAATTTGTTCCTAGTAAATTGAAAGTATATTTTAATTGAGTTGCAAATTTAGTTTTATTGGATGATTTGATCTAGAGGAAACTATTTCATGCCTTTGACAAAGAATGCAATTTCTATACAATAGACAATTTGAAGCCTCACTAACCTTATGAGATGTGTCATAAAAACATATGAATGATTGAGATACTTTTTGGATAGCAACTTTCATTAGAAGGCAGCAAGTATAGTAATTCAGAATGGACTCAAAAGTCAGAATGTCTAGGTTTGATTCCTGGCTCCTTCATTCACTATATAATAATGTGTGTTTAGCTATGTGCTCTTGAGTACATTTTTAATATCTGTGTGCCTCAGTTTTTTTCACCTGTAAAACAGCACAATGATATACCAGCTTTATAGGATTGCGTGATTAACAGACTGACACTGCAGAACTGTGTAGAACTAAACTATAGAATTGTGCTCTCAGTAAATACTCACTATTTTTGCTTCCAAGCCATGTTCTAGGGGAACACAGATGTGAAGAATGTTAGCAGCCATGCTTGGAGAGCAGCATTGTGACTGACATGCTCTAACATTCTCCTGGGCTACGTGAGTTTCTCCACAGGGTGAACTCTTGGTAGAAGTTCCCCAATTCATTTGAATTTGGAATATTTGGGGTACATGTCTACAAGTGCCCCCAGGAGAATGTTCCACAGAACATTGGAAAATTACAACCTAAGGCATACCATGTTCTATAAAAAAGTAAGATTGTGTGGAGGGTGCTAGCCTAATTTGAAAAGATGTTAAAATGTGTTTCTGCTGCCAAAGAACAAGGAGAAAAAACACAACATGATCAGAAATGTCTAGAAATTTTAAGACTCTTAGCATGGAAAAGGAGCAAGTGATGCTATTTTGATATGACATCTCTATATTTCACCACCAGATCCAATTCATAGAGTTCAAATCTTTTGCTTTTTTCAGGGCACCATGTGTGCTCAAGTGTAGTTGAGAGGAAGTGCTCTCTCTCAACTTCTCTGTCATAACACCTCAATTCAGGCTTACACTGGACTCAAAGAGAGGAAGTGATGGGACTTCCCTGGTGGCGCCGTGGTTAAGAATCTGCCTGCCAATGCAGGGGACACAGGTTCACTCCCCTGTCTGGGAAGATCCCACATGCCACAGAGCAACTAAGCCCATGAGCCACAACTACTGAGCCTGTGTGCTGCAACTACTGAAACCCCTGCGTCTAGAGCCTGTGCTCTGCAACAAGAGAAGCCACCTCAATGAGAAGCCCACACACCACAACGAAGACCCAAAGCAACCAATAAATAAATAAGTAAATAAATAAACAAGTTTATTAAAAAAAATAGAGAGGACATGATATTCCATTCAAATCAGAGGTCACTGCATTCTGCAAGGAGGATGGGCACCACTGCACTGTGTGTTTTATAATCTAATAAAGGAAATCACACTCTAAGAACATGTTGGTGGCCAGAGCACAGTAAGTGGAAACTTTTGAGGATATAAGCCTCTCAACCTCCGTTGGAGCAGAGTCATAAACAGACCTCAGAGAATATAACAAACCTTTTGAAATGTGTGTAAAACTGTACATAACAGGATAAGGCAAAAATGATACAGAGTGCCAGCTGAGGTGGATACCTAAAATTTATGCCAGCTTCTCCCATGTCTAAAAGTGGAGTTCAAGTGTTGTCCTGAAACTTTTTTTTTTTTCCTATTTTGTGGCAAATCACTTGTGTGGTGTCCCTTAGTTACACGAATATAAGACAAGATAGGAGGGTTGTAAGGGTGTAATAGACACTTTAATAACTTTCAAATTGACACACTGAGATTTTGTTCATGCAAAGCTGGTCTTAGGGAAGTATAGATCAATCTGCAAATGGAGTTGGTTGCCCATCTGACAGCTATTCCTGCAGTATCAGTTAAGGTTCTTAGCTGCAAGCAACAGAAGTCAATCTTAGTAGACTAAGCAAACAAACGAGCAAACAAAAACCAGTTTATTAAAAAGGCATTCAGTAGCTCATAGAAACACTTAAACAAAGATCAAAACTAAGCTTCTAGAAAATATATAAGAAATCATGACAAAAAAATTTAATATATGTATACATATATATGTCATATTTTGCATACTCAACTTTGAAACCATGTAAATATGCTACATAGTTATATAACAGAATAAAAATTTTAAAAACCATCCTTACAAACTAAAAGCAAAGCAAAATGAAACAACGGAACACAATAGTATGTCAAGTTGGCAAACCACATGGAAGAGAAATTATTTCAAATGGCTCTAAAATACCTTAATTTGACTATACATCACTAGCCGATGGACTGGAAGGACAAAGAGAACCAAAAAATATTATAAGCTATTTTAAGTAATCATATCTTTGGTGGTAGTGTTGGTATTGTTGGTATTGAGACTGATATGTGTATATTAAATGGGTAATTACAATGATTTTTAGAAAATAGAATTTTAGGTGTGGGAAAAAGCAGATAAAAATGTGAGACCGAAAAAGCTAAGTAAAATCCCTCTATCTGTAAATTTGAACTTGAAATTCCAATGTGAACTCATGATTTATTTTAAATATATATTTACATATTATATATTTATATGTTATATTTACATATATATCATGTTTATATATAATTTTGACCACCAAAAAGGCCTAGAAACATTGAGCACTCCTAGAATGCAGATTTTATCTCTAAAATCTATTTCCAAAGGAACCAGTTCTGCTTGGTGAAATGACTGAGTCCCAGCCTAGGGCGAGAGGTAATTCAATAAGCCTGAGTCATCCTGTCAGCTCAGAAATTGAAGGAGAGATTAAAGGTTCTTGTTGTCATGTCAAAAGGACTCAGGAATCAACTTGAAAATGCTCCCAGTGAACGAAGGTGGGACAATTTGAGCATCAGTGTGAATAATACCTTTACTGGATTGAAATACATCAAGCATACTTAAAATCATGAATTCATAATAGAATAAAACAAAACCATAGGGCCCATCGCCTTTGGAAGATGAACAACCCATTTTGCAAACTGGAAAATCAGAGAACAGCAATGAAGACAGGCGTCTATCCTGTCTTTCTGGTATGACATGTATCTCAGGATAGGCACATAGTTGATGAGAAGTTCCATTATGTAAAAGTCTTTGGATAAAACATGAAGAAACGATTAGGTTATTTACCATATCTAGGTCTCTACTCATTTTTGGGCTATTGATCCATCATAGAGTGAGGTGCATTACAATTGTCTATTGCTAGTGTTTCTGGATATTTCTGCTTGTATCTTGTTTCTTTTATAATTGTTGTGATAATATTTCGTTCATAAGTATTCCTAATATATTTAGTGTGAAGTACCTCCTATAGCATTATAAACTGCCTTTCATTTTGTTGTTTAATGTTTTGTGCCACATCTCCACCTTGCTGATATTAAGAGTCACAGATACACTTTCCGTGTGTAAGCATTCTCCTGGTATACTTTTGTTCCCCTCTGTTGTTTTGAACTGCTAGGAATCATTTTGTTTCAGGTGCTTTTTGTGTTCCAATCTGAAAATTTTGATTTGTGTGCTTCGTTGCCTTTATTAACAAAAAATTCACTTACAGCATTTCAAAATTTATTCAAATACTATAGCCAGGGACTCCAACAAGGGACCACCTAGTGTCTGGATCAAAGCCGTACCGCAGAGAGCTGCGTCCTCTCTAGTCCGCCTCATGAGCAGCTTCATCTCTTCTCTTCTTTTATCTAATACACCTGATAGAAAATGTGCAGAAACAAAATCACAGTGGAGAAGTTGGGGCCCACCTCATTAACAAGGGGAAATATTAGATGTCTGAGGAGCTAACAGGAAAAGCACTGCTCGTCAACCAGGGGATGCCAGTCTATGCACTGCATCTGGCTGCCCCATACTCAGCCTGTCGATTCCCTTGGTCCTGTTAGGAACTCAGCATAGAGAAAGAAGCAGGGAAGGTACTCTAAGTGTGGCAGTATCCAGCACTGCAGAAATGAATGCTGACCCAATCAATGGACAGAACTCTGCAGTAATAAGCCAGCCTCTCCTTGAGGGGCGAGCGGCAGGGAGAGAAGGCTTTAGAGAAAGGACCTGGACTTCATTTATCAGCAGCTCAGCTGAGATGCCTCTTAGAAATCTTAATGGTGAATCCTGCTCTTATTCTTGGGACACTGGGAACTTTTAAATTAATATTAGATGGCTAGCAGGATAAAACATGATTAAAACGATCCCTCAAGGGCAGAAATATCATCCATGTCTCTCTCACAGAGCATCTGATATAGGGCTCAATAGCAGGTTTTTAAAACAAGATTGCACAGAGGATTTCTGAAAAGACAAACAAAATAAAATTTATTATTATTAATAAACAAGTTAATAAATGAGTTAATTGTTCTGATATCTGCTTTTCCAGACCTCCTTTCTCTTTCCTGGAAAACTTGGTATTACAAATTGGATAGGTACCAGATGCATACACCACAGCCTTGAGTCTGAGCCACCCCAGGAAAGGAAATAAAAGGTTGGGGTCTAAACAATCAACATGATTTGGACACATAGCCCTGAATTTAGCTCCTCTGTCTTCGTGACTCTAATATTACTTGCTCTAATTGCCCAAAGAGTACCTCTTCCAGAGCCATTTGTCTTACTCTCTTAGAAAGAGCTTTTTAAAAAACTTTGTTTTCATTTTTTTGTTGAATACATCCTAACCTCATTTTTGAGAAAGAATGGTGTCTGGGAATTTTTAGGAGAGAGGTAATGATGCTTTCACTCTAATTTATCTAACATTTTGCAGCTATGAACATCCTCAACATTGACTGGAGTTTTACCATCTCAGCATCTATAATTTTAGATGCTTGTATACATGTATGTACCATCAGACATACCTGTACTCCAAGGTACATGTTTTTATCTTATTGTACAGGATTAAGGAAACAAAGGAATGAAAGTGAGAAACCAGCAGAAGAGTTGCGCTAACTGGGCACAGTAATACAATAAGGTCAAAAGATATTTGACATCGTCTATACCAGTTTCTAAGAATTACCAGTCTAGACCCAACTCATAAGCACATGAACTGTGGGACATCCAGAACAATTGACATAAAGGTGCCCAGGAGAACCAGTCTCAGGGAAAGTCCTTCATCAAAGAAGCATGTCCAGAGAAGTTATCTTCTGAGTAGGACTTGAGATAATATTGGAGGTTATCCAGGAAAAAAAAAGGATGCTTCAGTCATTTCATGTTCCAAATAGTCTCACTGAGATCCGTAAGCTCTAAGAGAAAGTCCAGAAACAAGCTCTATGTCTCAATCTAAAGGAGGGCTTCCCATTTACAACACCCAACTCTGGTCAAATACGAAGTTTGATACTAAGCAATAAGGAGCTCCTGGGAATGAAGTAATGAGAATTAGGTGGGGTTGGAGATGCACATGAGCTCCCAAACTGCTCTGCAACATACATACAACTATGGGTGGAGGCTAGAACCATCAATGCCATGGTGAGACGTTTGGCTAAGACTTATAACCAAAGAGAGGCACAAGCTTAGCACATTTAATAAAGGTACAGTCGACCCTTGAACAACAAGGGAGTTAGGAGTGCTTATCCATGTGAAGTTGAAAATCCATGTTTAACTTTTGACTCCCCCAAAACTTAACTGATAATAGCCTGCTGTTGACTGAAAACCTTGCTGATAACATCAGTGATTGATTAATACAAATTTATGTTATCTGTATTGTATACTGTATTGTTACAATAAAGTAAGCTAGAGAAAAGAAAATGTTATTAACAAAATCATAACAAAGAGAAAATACATTTACCTTAGGTATATGTATTTACTGAAAAAAAATCTGGGTATAAGTGGACCCTCACAGTTCAAAACTGTGTTGTTCAAGGGTCAACCGTATTTCCAAAGACAATCACAGAAATTACACCATTTTTGGACATAGCAACATAACACATTTGATACCTTCCAAAGCTTTCCTCCTCTTACTCTAAGCTGTCAACAGAAGGCTTACCAAATGCCCTTATCCTTGGTCCAGAGCAAAAGGACTGGGAAGGGCGGGGGTAAGAAAAGTTTGTAGAAGCAGTTATACCAACTAAATAAAAGCCTCCCTCCTTTTATATCTTTATTGAGAAAAAAAATTCATGTAACATGAAATTTACCCATTTAAGTGTATAGTATAGTGGTTTAAGGTATATTCACAGAGTTGTGGAATCCTCACAACTTAATTTTAGAACATTTACAGCACTGCAAAAAAAAGCTGCACAATATTAGCTTTCATTCCCCAATTCCTCCCTCCCCACTGCTCCAGCTGGAAACAAGCACTAATCTACATTCTATCTCTTTGGATTTGCCTATACTGGACATTTCATATAAATGGAATCATACAGCATAGGTCCTTTTGTGTCTGACTTCTTTCACTTAGCACAATGTTTTCAAGGTTCATCCACATTGGAGCATGAATTAGTAATTCATTCCTTTCTAGAATACATAATCTTACAATGTATTAACAGAGCATATTTTGCTTCTACCCATTCATCAACACTGGCATAAGTTAGGTTGCCTTTGTTTCTTCTCAGACAGTGGAGAAAGTCACATTAATCAATATAAAAGCTCCTCTCCCTTCACTGCCTCAGAGTCAAATTGCTTCCTGAAAACATGGCTGGCTGTGTGGATTTGCCATTTTCTTCTGCCTCCCCAAAACCAAAAAGAGTTCAGGAATGCTCCTGTGCAGCGATTGCTATTGCACTTCAGTGGGTGTCTTTTATCGTTAAGAAATGTAACTTTCTAGTCCTGTTGCTATCTGAAGCTAATGAGTTTTCTCCACCGTAAATTATTTTTGCGTGTATCTTGTCTCCATTTCTTTCCTTATAATTCTTGATTTCCCTGTTCAGCCTCAGCTAATTTCAGTAGCTCTTGTCTGTACCTTAGAGTCTGAAAAATTTAGCTTCTCTCAGTTTCACTTTTTAAAAAAAGTGGTTTGAAGATCTAAGGTGATTTCCAGGAGTGAGAGGGAAGAATTTTTAATTAATGTCACCAGGTATATACAAGAAGTCAACTAACAACATTTTCCATAGGAAACTTACTTTACCTCATTAGGCTTTATTCATTCACTTCAGTCAGTAAAGGCCTACTATGTATTAGATCCTCTCTTAGTAAAATGAGGTTGTGAATCTCTAGTACTGATGTTTGGACACTTTTTAAAAAATACATATTCACTTATTTATTTATTTAATTTATTGGCTGCATTGGGTCTTCGTTGCCGCGTGCAGGCTTTCTGTAGTTGCAGAGTGCAGGGGCTACTCTTTATTGCCGTGCACAGGTTTCTTACTACAGTGGCTTTTCTTATTGGGGTGGCTTCTCTTGTTATGAAACACCAGCTCTAGGCGCGTGGGCTCAGTAGTTGTGGCTCATGGGCTCTAGAGCACAGGCTCAGTAGTTGTGGCGCACATGCTTAGTTGCTCCGTGGTAAGTGGAATCTTCCGGGACCAGGGCTCGAACCTGTGTCCCCTTCATTGGCAGGCAGATGCTTAACCATTGCACCACCAGGGAAGCTCTGGACACTTTTTGATTTCAACACTTATTAACTGATCTTACTTTATAAACATTTTTCTATATCACTAAAAAATTTCGTTTTTAAATTTCTGTCAGTCTGTAAAAACATTATCCCTGGAAATGAGGAAATAAAAGAATGCGAAGATGATTCTATAAAGAATAAGAAAACATTTAAATGTATAATTAGACAGAAACCCCATTCTGTTAGTAATAGTCATGTGCTAACAGAGTTGCTTTAATATAATAATGGGTATCATTTTTTCAGTGTGTTATACCCATCAGACAACACAAAAGTCTTGTATATCCTTTATCTCTAATTTTTATAGCAATTTTACAATGTGTACCTTGTAAAATTATACAACATAATTATTTATCCTTTTTATGTATGAGCAAACTAAGGATCAGAATGGCTAGCCTAGGCTTATAGAACTAGCTGACAGTGCAGAGTAAGGATTCTAACAAATTCTGTAAGATATACCTATGCCCATCAATTCAACTATATTCTTTCACTTACCCTACTCTTCAAATTTTTACAGTGAGAGTATAGCAGTCATATTCCCAATAGTTATTTTCTCTTCTCAGCTCTATGCCTTGATAACAGAATTTTCTTCCTACTAGGAAGGCCATTAATATCAGATACTTCCCTCCTGCCCATCATCCTCTTGTAAAGAACTTGGGTTGTGGCTTAATTCTAATTAAGGGGACTGAGGAGGAACCTGCTCTTTCTTCTTCAACAACAAAAAATGATGCCTAGTAGGAAGTACTCTTATTTTGTTCAGCCAAATTTGTGTCTGTAAGCCTGGGACTGTAGCAGCCACCCTGTAACTATGAGGGCCAATGTAAGTATCAAGCAGGTAAGCTGAAGATGGCATACTGGAAAGATGCTAACTTTCCAGTATGGGAAGGGTTTGAATCCTTGATTTCACTGATGAGCTGCTTAATGGAACTGCTTCATAACCATGGAACTCCAGGCTTCATGTACTTTAGCACAATTAAGAATGAGATCCTTATACAAAGTCCTTTTCTGTAGCTAGCAGTTGTAACATTAAAATATAGAAGAATTTATTGTTTATTTATATGCCCTTTATATTAAAATCTAAGACAATCATTTATAATTGTACTCCAGAGATCTTTCAAAACTTTTGGTGACTCTGTACTAAATCTTGACTATTAATGCTGCCATGTAAAAATGAAGGACTGTTTTTTCTTATGCATAAACATTGTTTTTTAAAGCCACTTTCTTGAGGTATGATTAACATGCAAAAAACAACATGTATTTAATGTATACAACTTGATGATGAGTTTGATGATAAGTATACACCTATGAGACCATCACCACAATCAAGGCCTTAAACATCCATCACCTCTGAAAGTTTCCTTTTGCCTCATTTATTTATTTATAATGTTTTAATTTTTTTTTTGCTGTAAGAGCATTTAATATAACTTATATGCTCTTCATAAATTTTAAGTATACATTATTGCTTATTGCATAATCCTACTTTAATGAGGAATTTAAAATAGTCAACTCGTAAAACCAGAAGGTAGAATAGTGGTTCCCAGGACTGGGAGGATGAGGAAATTGGGAGGCATCAGTCAAAGGAGACAAATTTGAGATGAATCAGTTCTGGAGATCTCCTGTATGCCATTATCATTCTTCGTAGAGTATTTCCTTGCCTGTCATGATTCTTCTTGAAAGCAAATCTTGCTCCGGGATAATCTCTAGTTTTTACTGCTTCATATCATTCCCTTTTTATACCAGAAGAGTCTCTGTCTCCTGACTTGCCTGTTTATGATTATATGTTTTGTCTACACGCACTCCTCTCCAATTTGCAAGGAAACAGATGTGGTTGCCTAAGCTCTTTCCCCAATGCAATAAATGAAAAAGGATTGGAATAAAAAACAAAACTTTTTTTTTGGTTTCAAATTTATTTTAAACATCCAACCCAGATGTTCCAGCTGGTCCAGATGTCATTAAATGGACGAGTTCACTTTTCTATCAGCGATGCTTAATTCAGCTTTGTGAAATTGCATGAAACAAAGGTATTTTACAAGCACTCAAAAATCATTATTTAGCTAGCTCACATTCTTTTGGGAATAGCTACTCTGTTAATATTTCTCTAAAACTCTTTTATTTTTTTCCTGGTGTACAAATCTTTTTGGCCTGAACACTGCATTGGCCTGATTTAAAGTATTTTAAAAATAATAGAGAAATTGAGTTAATAAAATGGTTGTCATTCATTTAATCTACTTATAAAACTAAATAAGAGAATAATTTAGCTGCTGATAGATTAAGAAAACCAGAGTCAACTGCCATCAATTTTCTACCCCTCAACCACTATTCCCACCCCTTCTCAACACCAACTCTCCTCCCAAGTAGAATCAAACTTTCTAGCAATGATATCATATCTAATTTTCTCAAAATGTTATAGCATTATTGAGTTTTTAATTTGTAAAATTCTACTCACTTTTAAAATATTTTTATTAAAGTTATACACACAGCAAAATGTATGCATTTTAGGTGTACACCTTGATCATTTTTAACATAATACCCAGCAACCCGGCATTCAGATCAAGATATAGAGCATTTCCAGCTACCTAGGAGGCCCTGTTGTGCCTCTTCCTGCTGACACCCTTGAGGTAATCATTATTCTGACTTGTATTACCATAGTTTTACTCTTCTTGAACTTCATATAAATGGAATCAAACAATCTATGTTATTGCCCATAGCAATGCATGTTATTGCTTCATGTTCATACAATATGTGTTGTTGCATTGTAGTAGCTTATTCTTTTTTTTTTATTATCATTAGTATTCCATTGAATGAATATACAGTAATTATTTTTTTCGTTCTGCTGTTGATGGTCATGTGGGTTTTCTAGCTTTTTTCCTATTATGAATAAGGCTGTTTTGAACATTCTTGTATATTTTGTTTGGTCTACTTTGTCTGATATTAATGTAGTCATGCCAGCTGTCTGATTTTTATTGTTTTCATGGTAAATTTTTTCACCTTAGCTTTCATCTATCTCTCCCTAAATATTTAAAGTTTCCCTCTATTCCTTCCTCACTAAGAGCTTTTATTGTCAATGGGTGTTTTATACTATCAAATACTTGTTCTGTGTCAATTGATATGATCATGTGATTTTTATTCTCTAGCCTGTCGATGTAGTGGGTCACATTGATCGATTTTCAGATGTTGAACCAGCCTTGCATACCTGGAATAACTCCCACTTGGTCATACCGTGTAATTCTTTTTATATATTATTGGATTCAATATGCTAACATTTTATTGAGAATGTTTACATCTAAGTTTATGAAACATATTGGTGTGTTTTCATTTATTATACTGTCTTTGTAGAGTTTTGGTATTGGGGTAATATTTGCCTCATAAAATGAGTTTGGAAGTTTTCTTCCTCTACCATTCCCTGGAAGAGATTATGTAAAATTGGTGCTAACTCTTCAAATGTTTTGTAGAATTCTCCATCTGGGTCTGGAGAGCTTTTAAAAAATATGACTTCGATTTCTTTCACTGTTATAGAACTTTTCAGATTATTTATTTCATCTTGGTTGCGTTTGAGTAGTTTGTGATCTTTGAGGACTTGATCCATTTACCCTAAATTGTTTAATTTATAAACATAAAGTTGTTTGCAGTATTGCCTCACTCTCATTTTAATGGCTGAGGGTTGGTAGTTCTACCCCTGGTTCCAATCCTGATATTGACTCTTTGTGTCGTCTCTGTTTTTTATTTTGTCATTTTGCTAGAGTTTTATCAGCTCATCGATTTTCTCCCCCAAAGAACCAGCATTTTTATTGACTTTATTGTCCTATTTTCAGTTTAAATAACTTCTTCTCTTAACTTCACCATATCTTTCCTTTCGTTTGCTTTGGGTTTATTTTACTCTTTTTCTTCTTTATTGAGGTAGGAACTCTCATTGAGACATTTCTTCCAATCTAATATAAGCAATTAATACTGTAAACTTCCCTCTTGCTTTTGTTTTACCTGCACCCCACAAATATTAAAATTTCCATTGTAAATAGTCCATTGACCAATGGACTATTTGCAAGTATGTTGCTTAACCATCAAACATTTTTAGGGTATCTGTCTGTTATCAAGTTTTATTTTAATTTCATTGTGGTAAAAAAATAAACTGTATGATATCAACCCTTTGAAATCATAACTATAGAATTTTTAAGGCTGTGAAAGTACTTTAAAATAATTTTGTGCAACCCATCATTTTAAAATTGAGGTAACCCATTTTTATAATTGACATAAGAGATAATAATGAGATTTAGTGATTTTCTAAAAGTTTCACTAACTGAATAAAGTTGTAATCAGAACCAGAATGCAAGTCATCTGAATTTTTAGCCATTTTCTACAATCCCATGCTTCCTCTTCTTCCTGGTTAAATACATTCATTGACTTCTTGGCTAGTCCTACTCTCTCCAGTAAAGTATATGTGACAAATTCAGCCTTTCTTACTATAACTTTTCCCTGATATCCTACTGTAGACTTTTAAATACCATGTGGGTTAGCTCTTATTATTATTTTTAAATTTAATCTTATCTGTCCTATATTTTCCAGAAGGGCTGGCCTCAGGTGTTTTAATTCTTCTATTTCTCTTACCGTACTGAGTTTGGTACTGGGCAGACAACACTTGGTATATATTTATTAACTAATTAAATCTCCATGCTAGTTTTTCATTGTTCAAACAACTTACTTTTAAGTTTTTTCATAGCCAAGATTTTACAGTCAAAATTTTTGTTAAAATTTTGGATTAGAAAGTAACTCCCTTAAAAGTCCTTAACTTGAATATAGATGAGCAGAATTTGCTTATTTTCCACAGAATAGAAAGGAATGCAGTAAGAAACTCAATATTAAAAAATATACATACATTGATACACTTAAAAATGTATCAAAAGAAACATATTGATCATAAGACACTAAGTAACAATCATCTTAAATAAATCATACTAATATAATAAAAAGTACCATATACTACTACTATTGGTACTAATAGCTAACATTTACTGACTGCTTTCCATGTCAATAATTGTTTTAAAATTCCAACAATGCTATTAAGAAGCTTGTAAGATATCACAAGCCTTATAATTTAGGTATCACTATATTTATTCTGTTTTATGGGGATTTCACTTTGAGCATAGGCTGTCTACAGTCATGTCGGAATATAAGGCAAACTATACAGGCCAACACGATTCTCTTTTCGTGGAGGCTGAAGTGTGTTCTGGGAGAAACAATTTTCTAAGGGAAGGAAGAGCTAAGCATATTGTGCAAAATAGTAATAAATAGTTAGAAGAAGCAAAGGAATTCTGAATACAATATGAGATTTATCACTTTTCATTAACTTCTTGAACAGCCTCTATCGAAATCTTAGTCTTACAGAAAGTGGGTGGTCTGTAAATTAAGGAAAGGAAAAGAAGAAGGAAAAGAGAGAGTGAGATGCAAACAGGGAGGGAAGGACAGAGGGAGAGAGAGAGAAGAAAAAGGAAGAAAAGAAAGAAGGAGAGAATGAAAGAGCTCTGTCTCTGGCACACATACGCACCATGTTTTTGGAAACTCTAACAGATAGTACTGCCCAGGGGAGGGGAACCTCTTCTCTACAAATCAGCAAGCAACTGTGAGCCCCTTCCTGCAGTTGTTTGGGGTGGCACCCTAGGAGCAGCAGAGGCTGCTGCCAGGACTAGAGGTGGAGTGGCAGCGGGTAGAGGCTAGCACCAGGGACTTTTATTGTCCCATGTGGAGTAACAGTGTTGCTGAGTAAACTCCTGCAGACAGAAGAGGTGCTGGCACCCTGGGAGGTAGTAGGGCACAGCAGAGAACGGCAGTGCCCGTGGAGCAAGGCAGTACCCAGAAGGAGCAAACTTGAAACACTTGGGAGACATGTATAGGATACTGAGATTTTGAAACGAGCATGTGGGGGAAGTGAGCCAGTAAAACTTGTGTGATTCTTATTAATGAGACTTCATGTGTGCCAAAAATGGCACTGAAAAATGTTGGTGAAGCCTGGGGGGAGTATAGTTTCTCCATAGATGAGAACATTGACTTGCTCTAACTCACCACAGCTAGTGAGTAGAAGAGCCAGGATTGGAATCCAGTCTGTTTCATTCTGAAGACCACACTCTTGGACCAGTCTCCTCAAATAATTAATTAATTCTAACATTTACAGAACAACTATTAAGTGCAAGACTCTATTAAACTCTGTGAGGAAAGTCCCAGTCTTCAAGGAACAAATGATCTGCCTTGTGGTTTTGAAGGCTTGTTTTTTGTTTTTTTAAAATAAATTTATTTATTTATTTTATTGGCTGTGTTCGGTCTTTTTATGCTGCACGCGGGCTTTCTTTAGTCGCGGTGAGTGGTGGCTACTCTTTGCTGTGGTGTGTGGGCTCCTCATTGTTGTGGCTTCTCTTGTTGTGGAGCATGGGCTCTAGGTGCATGGGCTTCAGTACTTGCAGCACATGGGCTCAATAGTTGTGTCTCAGGGGCTCTAAAGCGCAGGCTCAATAGTTGTGGCTCACGGGCTTAGTTGCTCCGTGGCATGTGGGATCTTCCTGGAGCAGGGATCGAACCCATGTCCCCTGCATTGGCAGGCAGATTCTTAACCACTGTGCCACCTAGGAAGCCCTGAAGGTTTATTTGTGATCCTAAATGGAAACAGATGATTAGACGAGAATGGATTACTTCTATCAGTGCCTTGAAAGCTTAGGTTTCTATATTTCCAGATATCTTGGTGATCCTGAGATTCTACTTTATCACTGTTATTCATAAAGGAAATATCTTTAACAACCACAGCAACTTGGACAGTTTACAAAAAACTGTTGTCATTTTGTTCAGAATAACTTGTCATTATGAGCAACAAGATCTGATCATTTAAACAGCTCTTCTTCAAAGTATTAATATTATTTCATGGCAAAATGCAAATCATGCCATGAATTATGCATATGATACTGACTTTAAAGTCAAATTAAAATTGCTTTAAAGTATATATCTTTGAAAATTTGTTAAGACTATGTATTATGCAAACGAGCATCAATTATTACTGGTTTCATAAAGATTCTTGGACCTCCAGGTCCACGTCTGTAAAGCCTGGAGGTATAGCTGGATATCTTAATAGTTCCCATGAAACTATGACTCAAACAGAAGTTAGCTCTAGATCTCATGATGTTTTCTGGGACTTTCTTGGCCTGAAGCAATCTGTTCTTTCTGTTTCAACTTCAACGTCTCTCCCAGGGATTTTAGATAAGAGGATTAAACAAATGAGAATTTGCCTAAGTATTTAAACTTAAATCAAGATGTGATCACTTACAAATGTAAACCTGGACAGTGTAAAAATCATTTTTTCAGAAATTTCCTCTCCAAAGTATTTTCATATGGTTTTCATCTGATCTCGTAGATACATTAATACATAGACATTCATTTTAACAATTACACAATGTTTCTTTGTATGAATAAATAATAATTTATTTAGTCAGCATTTGACTAATGGGTTTTAAGATATTCTCAGGGGTACAGCACAGGGAATACCACCAATATTTTATAATGACTTTAAATGGAGAATAATCTATAAAAACACTGAATCACTATGTTGTACAACTGAAATTAATATAATATTGTCAACCAACTATACGTCAATAAAAATTTTTAAAAAATAAAAAAAGATTCTCAGGGGTTTTTCATTGCTACAAATAATACTACAGGAAATATTCATGTACATATTCCTTGGAATGTTGTATGAATAAGCCTGTCAAAAATTCCTAGAAGTAAAATTGCTCGGTCAAAGTACATGAGTATTTTGAGTATTGTTAGATACTGCCAAATTACCTTCCAAAGAAGCTGTACTCCTGCTTGTCAACTGTCTGCGAGAATTCCTGCTTCCTCTCAACCTCACCAGCACTGCGTACTGCCAAATACAAATTTGTGATGCTTACAGATCTGACCAGGTTAAAAAGTTTTCTCATTGTGATTTTAATTAGCATTTTAAACTTTATGAACGAGCATCTTTTCTTATGTTTTTAAGACTTTTTATGGTTATATGCTTTCCCCATTTTCTATTGAATTGTTTGTTTTCTACTATTTGGTTTGTAAGTGTTCTTATATACTTAGAAAATAACCTCTGGTCTGTCATATCCAAGACCTCCCTCCACAACTGGTGCAGGGAAGGAGGGCAAGCTGGGAGAATCAGGCTTTTCATTGCTTCGGCCCCCAATGGCATGTGACTTTTGGTCACATTTCCACCTCTTGAGCTATTCATATAGCCCCACCCAACAGCACAGGGCTGAGACGTACACTCCACGTGCCCAGAAGGGAAGGAGAACTGGGTGGCGCTGACCCACAGTAAGGCTGAGCTTAGCAAGGGCTTATCACTTACTACAGGGATTAGGCAGAAGGTAGGGAAACATGGATAGGGTCACTTTCTTTGCAATTCTACTGAACATTCTCCTTTGTCAGGTTCAACTCAGTACAGGAGTTGAAGAATGAGGCTAGGAGTCAAGTTAGATCTGAATTTAAGTCCCAGCCCCTCCACTGAACCTGCTGTATGGCCTTGGCAAGTTATTTCATAATTCTTTTTTTTTTTTAATGTTTTTATTGAGGTATAGTTGTTTTACAATGTTGTGTTACTTTCTGCTGTACAGAAGAGTGGAGTTCCCTGTGTGATGCAGCAGGTTCTCATTATCTATTTTATACATATGAGTGTATATATGTTCATTCCAATCTCCCAATTCATCTTACCCCCCACTTTCCTCCCTTGGTGTCCATGCGTTTCTTTTCTACATCTGTGTCTCTATTTTTGCCTTGCAAACCAGTTCATCTGTACCATTTTTCTAGATTCCACAAATATGCATTAATATACGATATGTATTTTTCTCTTTCTGACTTACTGTATGACAGTCTCTAGGTCCGTCCACATCTCTACAAATGACTCAACTTCATTCCTTTTTATGGCTGAGTAATATTCCATTGTATACATGTACACATCTTCTTTATCCATTCATCTGTTGATGGACATTTAAACTGCTTCCATGACCTGGCTATTGTAATTTCAGCATTCTGAGTCTCAGTTTCATAAATCATAAAACAAGCTTAATGATACTTATCTAATAGTGTTATTATAAATGGATGTAAAGTTCCTAGCACTCTACTTAGCATACAGTAAGCACTAAATAAAAAAATAGCCTTGATTATTATCTGAGTCTTTGCACTGCCATCCCTCAGAGACGCTATGTAATTCTCCCTTTCCCTCTCAAATTTAAATCTGTCTCTCCCTTTATGACTCTTATCTTTAGTTGCAAACCGTACTTATCTTTCCTAAATTAAAAACAATACCAAATCAACCAAAACAAACACAAAAGCCTTGCTCTCAGACTCATGTGCTTTAGGCTATTTTTGCGTTTCCCTCATGACCGAATGTTCTGTTTTGTGTAGTACTGTTTTTCACAACTGCTTCTACTTTCTAGATTCCCATTCACTACTCAGTCAGTCCATCATAATCTTCCTTTTCTGAAGCCATTCTCTTGCAGATTACAACCAGCCTCATCATGACCAAGTTATTAAACTTCACAAGTGTTTTGCACTGCAGGTCTTCCCTCTAGCTTGACTTCCTCATTTCCTTTGTCTTTGATTATGGTAGACAATCTCACACCTCTTTCCCTTCTCACCATTCCCAAATTGCCTTTCCTGATTTAGTTCCTCTTCCTGTCCCCTCTAGGAGCACCTCCCAGAAAGTTCACTTTTTGGTTTTCTTCTCCTGTTTCATATGCTTCTCCTTGGAACTCAGATTTAATCTCAAACCTTCAAAATACCACCTCTAGATGGGCAACTTCCAAATCTAGTCTTCAATACCAGCCTCTCATCTGAGCTCAGTTCTAGCTTCCCAATTGCCTAATCAAATTGCTGCAAGAATTTTGTTCCTGCATACCAAATTTAGTTTGTCCCAAATTGGATTCGGCGTCCTTTTGGCAATTGTTCATCCTCCTATTTTGGCATGTGTCACACAGTGTCACATTGTGGTTATTTGGAACATTGTACTGCAGATTATGAATTCCTTAGGACATTAATTGCTTAGTCTTAATCTTCTTGCTTCCTCTTTGATTCCCCTCTTCATTTTTGTATAGTCTGTAATCATTCATCTCTATGACCAAGTGTCTATTTGATAACTATAATTTGTGCAATAATATACTTGGATATAACAGTTCACACTAAAAATGTGGTCTAACATAACTGAGCACAGGAGGAAACATCAGAGCACAAAATGATAGAAAAAGAGAAAGTCTCTTGCTTATTGATTTTACAGTATACAATTATTTCCCCTTTATTTAAATTTCAGGGCTATCAGACATGCACCACTGTGGATACCATTTCATTGGGGTTAGAGGTGCATGGTTGCCAAGATGGTGAACGTACAGCTTGCATTTCCCAAAAGAACATAAAAGCTAGAAAACAGCAGCTGCATCCCTGGAGCATCACCAGTTAGAGCTCATCATCAGGGATAAAGTGGGTTTTGTTTTAAATTTGGAATATCACAGTCGTCGTGCTGTTTCTCTCCCGTTGAAGTAGGGATAGAGTGATAAACACCTGTCAGGCTCAAGAGGTTTGCCAGATTTGTCTTTACAGACAAAAAGGGAAATCAAGACAGCCCAGACTGTTTCTTCTGGGAGGAATGCTGCCACCTTGCCCCATATGGTATTTCCATCTCTGGACCCACTGAGATACAGGTATAGCTACATTAAGGAATTATTTCTTTCTAATCAAAGTAGTGTAAAACATTCATTACACGTCATTATGTTTGTTCATCTTTTTTATTGTTTGCTCTAAGGATGAATTTTCAGTGACGTTGATAGATCAAAGAGACCCAATCAGAAAGGTAGTAGAAGAAGCAGGAGGACACATGCATCTGTCATGTGGATGAATGAAAACGGACATATCTAAAAGCTTTACCATTATTGACCACAACGTATCACAACTGATAGCCCCAAACTTTCATCCTTATTCTCACCATTTCTCTAGCTTGGACTGCATTTTTCTGGTCTAAATTTCTTGGCACTTTAAACAAACTTGCATACTGGCCTATGATCCAGGTTTGGCAACCTCATAATTCCTCTTCTGGCTCTCCTGGACCTCAGACCCTCTGCCCAGCTTCCCACCTGATCCTTCCTTTGGCTTTTGAATGCTTGATGTCAGGTATCTGTCCCTGGCACTCTTTCTCTGCATCCCCTTCCCCTTCTTGACATAATCTGCCCCCAAATGACTCTTTATGGCATGGGGGAGAAAACCATGGATTCATGCGAGGGTCTCTTGTCACCCTGCATCTGTTCTTCATATTGCCTCTCTATAGAGGAAAACTAATCATGTCACTCTTCTGTTTGAAATCCTGCAAGGGCATTCAGTTGTCTTTAGGATAAAATCTATGCTTCTTAGCGTGGAATTAAAATGGATTTACACCATGCAGTCCTGACTTTGAACATTTCCCCATGTTCAGCTTATGCTTCTGTTGAATGGACCTACTTACAGGTCACCAAATAATCCACGTTCCCTTAAGCCTTGGAGCACTCACAAATGCTGTGTCCTCTGTCTGGAACAGGACTCCTGTACCTCTTTAGCAAATTTTTCTTCTTCCAGGCCCTCAGTAAAGTCTTCCTTGATGGAGGCCTATTTTCACATGCTTCCTGCATTCACACAGCTGTGCTTGTGTCTACTTACACCTCCCCTGCCCCCCCCCCAAAAAAAAACTTGACCTTGCTCTTTGTCTAATGTTGGCTTCTATAGCTAGCGAAATGACCTTATTTTCCAAGTTACAGAGGTTGCAGCAGCTTTAAAGAAATATGACAAATGGAGAACAAAGAGAAGCAGAAATTCTCCTTCTACCAATACCTATTAAAGGCCGAATATACGTTATAAAGAAAAAGTTGTAAATGCATCGTTGAGCATATAAGGAAGCATAGACTACTCTGGTTGCAGACTGAAGTGTGTGAGACCACGAGCTACTGTGACTGTCCTGAGGTATTCTTGGTCTCCATAATCCAGTCTCAGAGTTTAACATCTTCAGAGGAACAGAAATTGAAGCATTGTGTTAGAAGAAGGGGATTGAAACCGAGACCTTTGAATAAAGATAGGACCCTGAAAGTACTAAATCTCAGGAAAACTCTTAGGGAAAGAATAGTCTTAAAAAAAAAAAAAAAAAAGACCCACCCACTGATGTAGAAAGAAGATAAAGAATCTGAAACAAAAGAGAATTTTCTGCGACTCTAAACCCTAAACTTGCATTTCATGCAGGGTTAGGGTTCAAAATAATATTTCTTACGAAGCCTGGAACTCTCAAAGAAAAGAAGTTTGCATAAAAATTGGAGCCAGAAGGGTGGTACCCTTGGGAGCACCTGAAAGAAAGAAACAAATGCAAAACTGCTCTAGAGATAATCCTCAACCCATGCTGTAGAGAAAGAATTCATCTTGAGCAAAAGACAGCAGGTACTGCAATGAGGAGCATTGAAACCCCAAGAATTTCAGCTCCTGGAACACTCAGGGAGAACCTCTAAAATAAGTTTGTTTGAAAAGAATATAGCAAAACCTGTGGAATATAAATCATAAGAAAACAACAGGACACCATGAAAAATTGTGCATTTGAAAAAGAAGAAACAGAACTTCTAGAAATAAAAAGTCAACAGTCACGCTAGATAGAAAATAAAATACGACTGGAGAGGGGATTAGTGAACAGAGTTAGACTGGAGAACATTACGCAGAATATAGTACTGAGAGGTAAAGAATGAGAAAAGAGAAAGGAAAAGTTAGGAGAGGGATGAGAACACCAGATGGTAGGAGTTGTAGGAGGTGACTGAGAGAAAAAGAGAGGAACCATATGTGTTGAAGTAGTGACTGAGAGTTTTCCAGAACTGGGGAAAGATATGAATCCTTAGATGAAAGAAACATTATGAGTCACGAGCAGGTTAAATAAATGTAAATCACACCTAGAACTTTATTGTAAAGCTGTAGGAAACCAAAGACAAAGAGAGGTTCTTGAAGCAATCACAGAGAAAGGTTACATTATCTAAAAAGAAACAAAAATTATTCTGGCACAAACTTTCAAGAGCAAGAAAGAATAGAAGCTAAAAGACAATGGTACTTTTAATTGTTTTACTTCAAAATCCTAAGAGAAAGTAACTGTGAATCTAGAATAAATTAGGCCAACAGTCATTTGGAAAGGAGGGCTACAAAATACATTTTAGACAAAATTCAGAGGACTGACTACTCTCAGATCCGTGATGAATAAAAACCTTACAAAGGAAGTAAGGAAAAATCTGGAAAGAGAAGAGACTTCAAGTAGTGTGGTAAGCAGAGAAATTAGTAAACATGTGGGTCAATTTAAAGACGCATTTCTTATGTAGAATAATAACAAGGCTTTCTCAATGGTTATTAATTTGGGTAAATAAAAAAAAGAGAGTAAAACCTAAGAGTTCTCATCATAAGGAAAAAAGCTTTTTTCTTTTTCTTTTATTTTGTATCTATATGAGATGATGAATAGTCACTAAACTTATTGTGGCAATCTTTTCTTGATATATATAAGCCAAGTCATTATGCTGTACACCTTAACCTTACACAGAGCTGTACATCTATTATATCTCAATAAAACTGGAAGGAAAAAAAATCCGAAACATTGACATCTAATAAAACTCCAAACATCTACAACATTTAATAAGGAGAGTGGGTAATTATTGTCTAGAAGAAGGTGAGAATTATTTCTATTTTTATTTTTTATTGATGTATAGTTGATTTACAATATTGTGTTAGTTTCAGGTGTACAGCAAAGTGATTTGGTTTTATATACATGTATGTATGTGTATATATATACACACACACACATATGTGTGTATATATGTTTTGTTTCTAAAAAGAAACAAAAATTATTCTGGCACAAACTTTTAAGAGCAAGAATAGAAGCTGAAAGACAACGGTATTCTAGAATACCATTTTAAAAAAGAATAAATACATATATATCTATGTATTCTTTTTTTCTGATTCTTTTCCATTACAGGTTATAAGATACTGAATATAGTTTCCTATGGTATAGAATTATTAATTTTAGTCCCTGTTTAATCAAATATATGTTAATAATTTTGACATAATTAAATAATAAAATATTGATTGTACAGTATCTAAATACTTAGAAGATAAAAAGGAACAAAGATATTTTGGTCAATATTCTATAAGGCAGGGAAATATAAAAGCACTTTAAAGAGAAAGAAAAAAATGAGAAGATAGAGATAACCCCCCAAATTTCATTGATCACAAGAAATGTCAAAATTCTCCAGGTAAAGGACAGAGGCTATAAATTGGATTTTAAACATCCAATAAAATTCTCTTCATAAGGGAACATAAATATATTCATACTGAATAATTCAATGTAAAAGGATAAAAAAAGAGACCAGGTAAATAATATTCATAAATAAGTAAGTGTTACTATATTAATATAAAAAAATGCACTTTGAGGGCAAAAGCATTATGAGGGATAAAGATGGTTACTACACATTGGCATGTTTCCGGTCATAAGTAAGCAATAACATTTCAAATATATATGCCTCTACAACATGTATACAGAACATTTTACACAATTAGAAGGAGCAATGGGCAAACCCACAATTATACTGGGAAGTAAATGCTCCTTATTCCGCAGTAGCAGACCAAACAGACATGTAAAAATTCTTTATTTGCAGCTCTATAATAGAGATGTAGAAGCAACTCTCCCAAGTCAAGGAACTAGATAGCTAACCTGTGATTTGTTTCTACATTAGATTTGCATTCAGTGGTTGAAAATGGACTAGATCTCATGGATAACAGAGATAATTCTCCAAAACATGTTATAAGGTGACAAAAGATAGTTGAAAAATATCACATATGGTATGATGCCAAGTGGAGATATGAACTGGTTATGTGGACAATGGAGCTTGGAGATGAGATTTGGGTTGGGATAGTATAAAGTTGACAGTTGTCTGCATTTATCTCTTTAAAGCATGAGAAAGTGTAAAGTTGCCAAGGAGAGTTAAATAAAGAATGTCCCTAGAGCCAGGCTTCCCAACTTTTACAGAGAAAATTGAAAGGAGGAGACTCAAGCAAATGAAATCCAGAAAAGCAGCCTCACTAGTAAGGTCAAGGGAGAGAGAAATAAAGAAACCTCTCTTGTTGCTTGTCCTCATGGCTTCCTGCTTTGAAAGTGGTCCAGTGAGGTCATAGGATGCCCCAAGGTACAGTAGCCATTTCGTTATCATGAAAGAGAAAAGCTTGAATATGAAAAGTCAGCACACTGAGGATGGTGGATTAGGAGAGAAAGAACTTGACATCACAGTTACTTGACTCATCTGGAAACTTACTACCTCTAGAATTCTCTTACATGAGATAAGAATCTATTCTGTGAAGTCACTGCTAGTTGTATTTCCTGCTACTTGAAGCCAAAAGCATCTTATTCTATCCTAGTGGCAATGTAACAATTCCATCTATTTCCTAAATAAAGAAAGTTTGTGTTGAATAAATGTACTAAGCTATTCACTGGGATTACAAAGATGGCTAAGAAAGGTCCCTGACGCAGGGGAGATGTAGTGCAGGAGAGAGAAATTTCACTTAAAGTAGTAAGAAATAGTAGGGCCTTGGAAGCTTTTGGTTACGGATGTAGAATAGTAAAGGCAGTGTCTAGTAACATTAGCTTGGTATCATAATAAAAATGATTGAGTACCTTGTGTGCATACAGATGTCTATATAACAGATTTTATTTCATTTGAACATTACAACAAATCAATAAGGAAGTCTTGTCTATGTTTTAGGGATGAAGAAACAGAGGGCCATGGAATTTAAATAATTGGCTCAAGATCAGACACCAATAAGATTGAAGTCAGCCTTCTTCACCTCCACAGACCAGGCTCTTATCCATTTTCTTTCGTGCTACCCTGTCCCTGCTGTGGCACCTGCTGCCTTTATCCTCCTCATTTCATCATCCACACAGGATGGCCTGGAGGGAAGAGAAATGGGAGTTGAGGTGACAGATTAAAGCAGGACAGAGGAAGGTATAGGAAGGGAAAGGAAGGATCAAGACAGATGGCATCTGTAAGAGGAACAATGAGCCTTAGCGACAGACAAATATGGGATGGAGCAAGTGAAGCAGCCCAGGGACAGCAGAGGTCCTGCTCAGTTCCCTTCATCCTTGAAAGAAGACTTAGTATTCATTCCTTCCATTGCTTCACACATTTCTTAATAAGTGAGAATCTAGCTTCTGCCTCCATTATTTTTTGGAAACTGTTCCCTATATATTCACACTTTGCTTAAAAATTGAAGAGATATCCATATGTATTTTTTTTCTTTTTTCTTCCTATTCTTCTCGACATGTCTTCACTTTCTTTAAATGTTTTCCATAGGTCTCTCCACAAAACTGGGTTCATCCCTAGAGAAACTCATTGCCTGTTTTAAAATCTCTCCATCCTCCACCTTTGCCTACCAGAATGAAGTGGTTGCCTCATATCTTATATCTTCTTACTTGGCTCCAATTTTTTCCTTTTGTCCTCTAAATGAGCTCTTGGAATATGTCCTTTACTATAAGGATATTTATGTTTGTTTTGTCTCCTAGAAAACTTCTACAGAATCCCAACCATTTGATGTCCTGTCTCCATACCTCCTAGCCTACAACTATCCTATGGCTTTATATATGTATATATGTACATGCTTATTTGTACCAATATAAGTCTTGCTTAAGGAGTTATTTTTATATTTTTCAATAGCTTTCATAGTGCCTCGCATTTTTCCATCTAGAAGACTCTCCATTCATTCATTTCTTCATTCATTGAACAAGTATATGAATAGGAGGCACGGAAAGGAGAAAATCCAGAATAAATAGCTATAAAAAGTGTGAAGCAGAGAAGATAAATAAGATGCCTTAGAGGACTGGGACGGGGTGGGGGGGGGGACTCGAGATGGGGGGGAGTCAAGGAAGGGAGGGAATACGGGGATATGTGTATAAAAACAGATGATTGAACTTGGTGTACCCCCAAAAAAATAATAAATAAAAAAAAAATAAGATGGTAATTTAAAGATGCTGTAGGCATTCATATTCTATTTTTTTAACCTGATTGCGTATACTTATTTAAAAGCCAAGGAGGAATAGAATATACAAGGGAAAGATGTAAGCAAAGAGCTAGGTAGGCAGGGTCTCCCTCAAGGGGTGTACAGCAAAAATTACTGATGTGCAGCTTTTTAGTACATTTAAAAAGTCATGATATCTTCCACTCCAGGTAGCAGGAGCTTCCAGCCATGAGCAGCCAGCGTGTTATACAAATATTATTGTTTTTATACAAGATGTGTATTAGAGTGGCCCACAGAAACAGAACTAATAGGAAGGATGACGGGGCGGATTTTAAGGCGTCAGCTCATGGGATTGTTGGGCTAGACTGTTTGAAATTTTCAGGGCAGGCTGACAGGCTAGAAATTCTGGCAAGAGCTAATGATCTAGTCTTGAGTCTGAAGGCAAAATTTCTTCGTCATCTGGGGATCTCAGTCTTCTCTTAAGGCCTTCAACTGCAATTGGATAAAGCTTCCCATAATATGGAAGGGAATCTGTTTTTACTCAAAGTCTACTGACTTAAATGCTAATCATTTCTGAAAAATACTTTCATAGCAACATGAAGACTGGCATTTGACCAAAAACTGGGTACCATAGCCTAGCCAAGAGGTATAAAATTCACCATCATGGGATGGAAGCCCAGGAACCAAGGGAAGGTTTAGCTCTGGATAGGAGAAAGGTCAGTCCCTCCAATGTAAATGGGAAATGAGGATGGGTACTTGTGTGGGGGTTAGGGAGTTTGCATCAGATGGCTTCTATTTCTCTATGAAGTAGATGAGATCTTCTGGGACTGGAGGAAGGCATTGAAGATTTGAAGATAGTATCTCAGGTTTTCAAAATTCAATGAAGTGAGTGGGAGAGTGAGTTACCAAGTGACATAGAGTCAGATTGCTGAGCAGAGCTAAGGGCTGGTAATCACTATCTTATGTGTAGTACAATCTCCTTAATAAATACTCATGGCATAGCTATTTCACATAAGATGACATATTTATGAATGTTTACACAGTATTGTTCTTTACTTTCTGCTAGCAAATACCAGTCTTCAGTTAAGTACTCAACACCCTACCGCAAGCTCTTATTCCATCTATTAGACCTAAGTAGTGCCACATATGGTCTGCTTGTTTGAACACCTTATTATTGTTTGCCTTGTAACACTATGCATATAATACATATTAAAAGTTAATATTTTAAACAGATGACCTGCTGTACCAGCTTAAGGAGTAGGATACAACTATTGGGACTAATTTAAATGCTAGAAATATTTTACAGGATTTTAGCATAAACCCACTGCTCTATAACTCAATACTAACACACTCCTCTTGCCATCTTTCAAAGGACAAGCTTACATACTGTGTAATAGGCACTCCATATGTACTTAAATAAACAAATGAATATGTTAGTTTTCTGGATTCTATTTTCTACATCTTTGCCTTTTTGCATATCATGCCCCAGAAAGTGGATAGGAGGCAAAGTATATCTAAAGCTTTTGATTCAGTGTTCTCTTCTTCCTCCGTTTGTTTGAATTATCTGGTAAGTGGTACTTGTTTATTTGAGAGGTAGTGTGAGGTAGAGGAAATATTTTAAACCATGGAGTAGGAAGACTTAGGTAGGTGGTGGAAAACTCAAATCCCTACAGAAATATAACACATCTGCTGCAGCCAAACATAACACATCTGCTGGCAGATCTTGTAATCTTTGACTCGCATTTTAGTTCAGGCTTTGTTACTTACCAGTGCTATGATTTAGAGAAGTAATTCATCCTCTACTGGCTTCATTTTCTTTATCTCGAAAATGTTAATATTACTTGTTTTACCTAGGGTGTAAGGTTATAGTCAGGGTTAAATATAATATGTAACAGAACTTTCAGGTTATACAAATATACATCTATTAGTTCAAGACAGAGAGAGAGATTGATTTTAAGGAACTGGGTCATGAACTTATGAAGGGTGGCAAGTCTAAAATCTGTAGAGCAGGCTGGAAGCATGGAAACTCGAAGAGTTGATGTTGCAGTCCTGAGTCTCATACCTGCAGGTTGGACACTCACACACAGTTTCTATGTTTCAGTCTGGAGGCAGAATTCCTTTCTCTTCAGGAAACCTCTGTCTTTGCTTTTCCGGCCTTCAAATGATTAGATGAGGCCCACCCTCATTATGGGTGATAATCTGCTTTACTTAAAGTGTACTGATTTAAATGTTCTAGTTACATTGAAAAATTACCTTCACAGCAACATCTAGACTGGTGTCTGACCAAACAACTGTGTACAATAGCCCAGCCAAGCTTACATGTCAAACTAATCATCACAATACAACACTACAGTTAATACTTGGCTCTTGAGTTAAGATGCTTAGATTTAATTCTAGCGTCAGCTTTTGGGGGCTGAGTTCCCTTGAGCAAATACTGTATTCTCTCTGTAATTCACTCTCCTTTCCTACTAAAGCACCTTACAGAGTTGTTATGAGATTAGATGATATACATAATATATTCAGAATAGGGTAGCACAGAGTAAATGTGCAAGAAATTATGGCTATTATTAAATACACATCATTATTATCACTGTTTTAAAATTTGGAAATATACCAGTACAAAACTCTGAAGTGGAAAATAAATTTTTATGTTTATTAATCCTGTTGTTTTCCTTCCCCTTAGGGTGCAGGTACAAAGATAGTAACCAGTCATCCTGGATTATTGGAACAATCGCAATTTCAATATTTGGCTGTACTATCTCCTTTAGCATGCTCTGTTTTTTCAGAACTTTCATTCTGATGTTTGGGTTACAAAATATTTGTGCTATAAGTATAAGAACAATTGACCTAGAGGGCCAGGGTAGGGAGGGTTGGTGGGAGTCACGGGAGGGAGGGGATATGCAGATATGTGTATAAACACAGCTGATTCACTTTGGTGAATACCTCAAAAACTGGCACAAGAGTGTAAAGCAATTATATTCCAATACAGAGCTTTAAAAAAAATTGACCTTTATAAGATAGCAGTTAAGCCTGGCTACTCAGACTCATGGTTTATTCTATAGTTTAATAGAGAACCAGCACATTAGCTAGCCATCTGCCAGCAAAGAAAGCTCATTGCTTTGCAGGCAGTATCTTGGTAATGGATTCTTAATTTCATGCAAAGTTATTCATTAATTTTTTGCCATCATCTCAGAGGGTTATAGTTTATTTACTTCTCTGCATCTGAACATATCAGCATCATCTAAAACAATTTGTTGATATGCGATTTTATTTGCTAATACTCATGTGAATTTACCATTTCCAACTCTTGTTGGTTTTTCAGAGTTACTTAATTAACTGTGAGCTTTCCTTCTGTCACATAAGTGTATATTTAATAAGTTCCCCATTCCATTAAAGTAACTGTATGTGGGCAGATCTATGGGTTCTTAATGTGTCTCTAAGCCAGTTCTGTTTAGGTGAAAAATAATTTAGTTTAGGAAAAGATAATAGAAATTTAAAAAGGAATTCAAAATGTGAAAAGTCAGTTAAAGCTTTATTATTAGAATAATCTAATGCTTACCTGTTTCTGAGACAATCCTTAACATGGGTTTACTAAATTATGAATGAACAGGAAGTCATTTTTTGTCACAATTACAGAGCTGAGATCAAGAACTGGCCACCAAGGAAGGCTCTCAGGTTGGCAGTGAGTTGGCAGTGCCACTCTGACCCAGGGCCTGGATCTTGTATTTTCATGTTTAGAATCTCAGTTTCATCAGGTCCTCAGTCGACTTGATTCTCAGGAACAACTCTTAAAAATCAAGCTCATAAATGATTGCTATATAATTTAGGATGTCAATTTACCTATTTAGACTGGATGCTGTTTTTATCCAAAGATTAATCTAGGGCACTGCCCTCTTCTGGTATCAAAGTCCCTGAAAACCTGAAATAGCATTTAAAATCATGTTTAGAGAATCCACAGCGAGGGTAAAAGGACGTGGACAGTCAAATCTATGCTAGAGGAGCAATTTAGTTTTATGTTATGACCTATCTGTATTTCTTTGGGCTGCTGGGTTGAGAAGTATTTTGAGACAACAATAGATGCCAGTGAAAAATGAATGCTATGCTTGAATGACAGTGCCTTACATCTGTCCAAGATTTCTGGTGTGAGCTGAGCATGCCATATATCTGTCACCTCTGATCTAAGCTATTGAAAAAGGCTCACAAATATCCTCCACGCATAATATAATGCTGCACTCTACTCATTTCACTCTAGTCATTAGAATGCAGATATCTTCCAGATGCATTGCCTATTTCCCTTAGAGAAAAATTGAAAAAAATCTTACTATCCAACTAAGTACTCTCTTTCACAGAAAACAATATGACCATGTTTTTCTGGCAGGTGACAATATCCTTAAAGAGGATATAGTTTTCTTCAGTTATGTCATAGTCCTAAGAATAGCCCAGAATTGTGATGTTTTCATGGTCTCCATGAACAACAGTTTAAAAATCACATTCTTTAAAGATTAATATATGACATAGACATATTATTAATTCAATGAGGACTGACTTGTCATCAGAAGTGAGTTTGCTGTATCTTCAAGTTTAAGGATACTTCATGCCACCTTATGCTGACAACTTGTTTTTAGTGCTCCATACTGCAAAGATTTCACAGTTTGTCTCTTAAGTCTCCCAGCTTCCCTGCATAAGGATTGAATGTGTTTTCCCTAAGTTTTCCACTAAGTAGGCAAGGAGAGAAGCTCACAGCCTCGGCTTTGGGTCTTGGCTGAGTCTGGTTTGGCGTCAAGACTGACCAGAAGAGGGCAGACAACCTCTTGAGTTGCCTTAATTTAAATGATCTTTCATATTCTGTAAGGAACACAGATTTCACTCCGAAGACATTTGTTTTTGGGGAGGGTGGGGGGGAGTAGACATTGAGGGATATGGATTTGAAGAGCTGGGGTGTAAGAGTAAACTACTCATTTCTAAATCATAGTTCATATATATATATATATATATATATTTTTTTTTTTTTTTTAAAGAAACTGACTACTTAAGAGAATACTTTTTTTTTTTTTGATATTTCAGTTGGGATTAGCCTAAGGATATCATATATAATATCTATATACACTAGACTTCAAAAGGATTTACACATTCTACACGACTCTAAAAATTACTTAAGAGAGTTGCGAATAAACTTTTCTTCAGGGTATTTCAGACTAATCTAAGAAAATCCTTGCCTGAACAGTCATTTGTGTGTATTTTTTTTTTTTAGAAAGAATTCTACTGTGTCTCCAGTTATTAATGTTTATCTCTTTGGTGAATTTCTTTAGATTCTTCAGAAAGAAGGATTAATGATTAAGTACCAAAGTAAAATGTTACTATTCCTTTTCATTCGTGCATTGCATTTTCTATTAACATATTAATCATTATTATTACATATTTGTTAATGTTTCTACTTCCAAGGATTTGTTTTTATTTTTCCAATGACATTTACTTTTCAATATGACTTGTGAGGATGGTCTGAAAATTACATAACTCCCTGATTTTTAGTTCTTCAGAAACTTGTACACTTTTGAGTATCCTAAATGTCCCAAACATCCCCAACATCTCTAAGGTCAATTTTCTCTTCAATATCTAACAACCATGGTCCAATCATTCATCTAGATTTTTTTGCAGGTAGTTCATCTCTTGTTATTGGATTTTCTTCCTTTCATATTTTTGAGCTCTGCTTGTATATAATTTTCCCGTAAATCCTTTGGATTATTGTGTACCAACATTAATTTCAGTTAAAATGTTTTCAGCTTCAACCAGCATGAAATCCAACCCAAACTGGGCTCAAAAAAGTGAGGAATGTATTGACTCATATCAGAGGATCTCCAGAGGTAAGGCATGTCTCAGAGATAGTTGTTTGATGAGAAGAACTGTGTTCTTGCCCTCCTTCCCCACTACATCCTCTGGATCAATTTCATCCCCAATTTTTCTTATGGTCATAGGATGGGGATCAATAACAACTGAAACTACAGAGTTCCATTTTCAACTCTAGGAGTAAGGAGATTGACCTTTTATAGCTTTCGTTTAAGAGGCAAGACACTTCTGTCCCAGAAGCCTATAGCAGAACTCTCCTCACTTCTCATTGGTATAAACTGGCTTAAGCATTTCCACCAACCTCCAGCAGGGAAGATACCCATATTAATAAGTGAGTCTTGCCACCTCCCCCCAGCCCCTGCCTCAGGCAGAAAATGGATACTGAGTAGTCAGTCATTCCATCACATGCTGCTATGGACTAATGTTCTGGGCTTTTCTACTGGTCTCCACTTACTAGATTATACCTACTTTTCCAAATTGCCACTGCTTCTCTCCCTGCTTGGCCCTAGCCATGGACACAAGAGCAAGCTTAATTATCCCCCACACAGGCGTTCGGCGAAGACATTAGAAGACCACTGCTTGGGTAATAAAACTTAATACTATCATATATTTATGTTCCTGGATCTGGTCGACTGAGTGCCTTTCCTGCCCGTTGAACATTGCTGTCTTTAACACCTTTCTTGTCTTCATCATCTGGGGAAGCTCGTCTCCTCCAAGTAGGGGTCCTTTTCACTTTGCCCTTCTTCCCCAAAGTTGAAAATCACAAAATTCTGTCTTTCAGGTCACAGTCTGGGGGGCGGGGGAGGGGGATGGAAAGGTATACTTATACATGCATACAATGTCAGCAAGTTCTATTGATCACATAGGCAAAACCATATCTTGAATCCGTCTAACTTCTCTTTTCTTCACCGCGACTACCCCAATCTAAACTTCCATCATTATTCACCTAACTTGCCTCTTAACTGTTCTCCCAGTTTTCACTCTTGTACCTATACAATTTATTGAACAAACAATGGCTTAGTGAGCTTTGAAAACCATGTATGAAATCACGTCACTGCTCTCCTGAATATACTCTAGATTTTAATTCTTACTATTTATATGTGTCGCAAGGATATGCTCCCAGTTTCTGTCCAGCTTTTCATTTTCTAAAAATGTTTTAATTAACATAAAGCTTTAATTTTAAAGTGGTTGAATATATCAATCTTTTCCTTTAAAGTTTGTCATCTCTGTTTTTCCTTAATAAATTCTACCTTGAGTGTCTTAGCATATTTCTCCATATTTTCTCCTGAATATTTTAATGTTTTCCCTTTCAAATTTAAGTTTTTAAACCTACTGGGATGGGTTTTTGTGCATCGTATGAGGTACATATCAATTTTCTTTTTTCCCATGTGGTTAAACATTTGTTCTGTCAACATTATTGAATATTCCCTCATTTCTCCTCTGCTCTAAAATGCTGAATGTTCGTAAATCAAGTTTCTATAAATGTGTGGATTAGTGTGGGGGTTCCTCAGCCAAATTCTCTATCTCTGTGCCAATATCATATTTATATCTTAATTAATAAACCTTCATACCTTTTTACTGCAGTTAAAGCAAATCTCCCCAATTTATTCTTTTGCCTCAGAAGAATTTTTGCTCTTCTCAAGACTCTTTGATCTTCAGTGCATAGAATCAAGTTCCACACAAACAAAAAATCATTTTGAACTTTTAATTAGAATTCTATCCAAACTTTATGTTAATGAGATTAAATTCGGTATATATTTTTGATTATGTTGAGTCTTTCTTTCCAAGAATATGGTATGTTGATCTATTTATTCAGGTACTTAAAAATATAAATATAAATAAAATTTTATTATTTTTCTACAGTGCTTACACATTTTTATGTTTTTTTTTTTTGGTTGCTGTTATAAATAGTAAAATTGCCTTGTCTAATTTGTTGCTGGTGTGAAAAAATGAAATTGACTTATTACATTGATTTTGTTTTCAGCAACTCTGCTAAACTCTTTTTTAAAAAAATTTTTGTTGGAGTATATTGCTTTACAATGTTGTGTTAGTTTATACTGCACAGCAAAGTGAATCAGCTATATGTATACATATATCTCCTCTTTTTTGGATTTCCTTCCCATTTAGGTCACCGCAGAGCACTGAGTAGAGTTCCCTGTGCTATACAGTAGGTTCTCATTAGTTATCTATTCTATACATAGTATCAATAGTGTAGATATGTCAATCCCCATCTCCCAGTTCATCCCACAGTTCCCCTTCCCCCTTGGTGTCCATAAAACTCTTAATCCTAATAATTTTTCTATAGGTTTTTGGCTTTTCTGAATGGACAGTTAACTATATCATCCATGTCATCTAAATAATTACAGTATTCATTCTTAATTTTTAATACTCTAACATTTTACTTGTATGTTTCTTGCCTTGTTTTCCTGACTGTAATCTCTAGAAAAACATTACATAGAAATTGTGATAGTGGGAATCATCATGAATATTTTAGAATCCTGATTCTAAAGAGAGGGTTTATAGCATTTCAACATTAAGAAAAATGAAAGCTATGTAAAGCCTTTGTAGATTCTCTTTATCAGGTTATTGACATCCCTTCTATTCCTAGTTAGATAACAATTTTAATAATGAATGGATACTGAATTCCATTAAACCTTTTCCCTAAGTCTATAAACAGAACTTGGCAATCACATATTATCTTTTAAAATACACTGCTAAATTGATTTGCTAATTTTTTTTAGGACCTTTGCACTCATACAAAAATGTTTAATTCTTTCTCAAACTATGCTTGGATGATTTAAGCACTGAATAAGTCAGTATTCAGGCAGGAAAATAAAGGACTATTCTAGATATTACAAGAAGAGGAAACATAATATAGGGAATTAAATTTGTTACAAAGTTATTGGATGGGTTAGAGGAGCACAAAAGGAAAAACTAGTTACTCAATAATACTTGGTGGCTATGATTGCTATGATCCTGAGGCTGCTGCAGTTGAAAGGGAGCATTTAACCCACTCTTATAGGTAGGTGCCACTGCCCAGCTGAAGCTGCCATTGCTGGAGGAACTGACAGAAATGAGAAATCATTTTATTTTTCTTATCTTTCAGTCTGCTGTCAGTGCCTCAAATCAGCAGAAACTAAGAGAAAGCCAGATGACAAGGAGACTATGAGATATAGTTTGCAGGCTTCTAGCCCCAGAGACATGGAAGAAAAAGCATAAAGGGCAAGTGCAGAGTAGAGGAAGGACATTAAAACAGGTATCAAGATTCATATTAACCTCATAAAATGAGCCAGGAAATGTTCTTTGTTCTTCTATTCTCTGGAAGAGTTCATTGAATATTTGGTAGAACTAGCTGATAAACCATCTGAGCCTGTTGTTTCTTTTTTGTGAAGATTTGAAACTACTGATTTAAATTTTAACTATGAATTTACTACTGGGGTTCTATGTCTATAATGTGATGAAGGGTACACATGATCTAGCAATTGTTCTTTCTCACTTTCTCTGTCTCCTAACTTTTTTGAATTATTTTAATCCATTTCCCCTGTATTTTCTGTGCTTCTGAACACACTTTCATGTACCTAAAATATTCTGTAATATTTATAAAATCACAAAGCCCAAACTTTAGATACATATCTAAACTTACACATACAGTGAAAACGGAAGCATTGACTAAATATGAGAGACCATATATGGGAAGAATACAGCTGTGAGCAGGGCTGGCTTCATGGGAATGTGAACTGTGTATTGCACAGAACCCTGTGCTTAGAAGAGACCAGTCTTGGTTTATTGCTTTGCTGTTGCTGTCTTGAAATTCTTAATTTTTGAAAATGGAGCCCCATATTTTCATTTTGCTTTGGGCCCTACAAATTACATAGCTGGTCCTCTGGTGAGTATTGGAGAATAGGTTTGGAGTTAAGCTTTCTTTCCTTTATTTTGCTTTTTTTGGTAATTGCTAAAAAGTATTCATTAACCATGAAAATAAGTATTCTTCTAAGGCCTTATTAAAAATATAACTCAAATATTCTTTAAGGGAGGAATTAGAGTATTAATTTAGGAAACCCAGGCTTACAATTTAATAAGGGAGAAATGACAATATTTAGCTGTATTGTTCCACAAATGGTGGGAGAAACAGAGACTTTATGTTTGAAAATTGAATAACTGTGATCCTCAGTGCATCTTTATAGAATTTTATTACAGAGTTAATTTAGGTAAATTGGCTGTTAATGATTAATCCACAAGTTAGAGTAAGTTTTAAATAGCTTTCGTTATAAAATGAAGTAGGCCAACACTTTAACTTGATCATTCTAATCAATTTTAAAAAATATGAGTAGATAGATGCTGGCCTGAAAGAGCTTAGCATCTATCTAGTTATTTAGAACTGAAGATCTGTTAAAAGTCCATTTCTGCATTGCCAATCGAGACCTGTACTTTCATAATGTCTTTTGACATTGACATAAGTGGTTGACCATGAGGGAGATGAGTTCTATCTCATAGGGATCCAAGGGCCTCCCATCCAATATTGCAAAATACAGTGTTTAGCAAATATAAAGAACTTGTTGAGTTATATATAATAAATTCCTAGGAGTCTTCTCTCGTATTCTACTCCACATTAGGCCTCTCCAGTCAAACAAGGTTTTGTTTGGTTTTTACTTTATTTGTTTGGGTTTGCTTGGTTTAACTCTATGTTAGTCTTGATCAAACCAGGAACTGGAGTGCATGACTAACAAACTCCTGGGGGAGTCTCTCTCAGAAAGTGAAGATAGGACTTCCCTGGTGGTGCAGTAATTAAGAATCCACCTGCCAATGCAGGGGACAAGGGTTCAATCCCTGGCCTGGGAAGATTCTACATGCTGCGGAGCAACTAAGCCCAAGTGCCACAACTACTAAGCCTGCGCTCTAGAGCCCACGAGCCACAACTACTGAAGGCTACATTCCTAGAGCCCGTGCTCTGCAACAAGAGAAGCCACTACAATGAGAAGCTCATGCACTACAGTGAAAAGAGGCCCCCACTCACCACAACTAGAGAAAGCCCACATGCAGCAACGAAGACCCAACGTAGCCAAATATAAATAAATTAATTAATTTGAAAGAAAGAAAGAGAGAAAGAAAGAAAGAAAGAAAAAGTTACAGTCCCAGAAGATTTTGAGATGTCTATAAATGCTGGAGAGGGCCAAGAGTCTTTCTTCTATCTTAACCTCCTTGATTTGGCAAGTTCAAAGATTCATGCTACTTTATATATATTGTAGGAAAGGTCCTGGGAGATCAATTTCATCTGTAAACTGACCTGCAAAGATTCCAAGGTCACAATTTTGATGGTGCCAATCATACCTTGTAAAAGATACAGGTGGAATAAATTGGGGGGCTGGTGGGTAGGTCCTAGATAACTAGATTAAGACTCTGGAACAAGGTGATGATAATGTCTGCTTTAAATCAAGGCAAAAATTCCTTTTCTGAGAAGCAGAGTTACTCTGATATAGAAGCACATCAAGGTGCTGAAAATTCTTCCTAGATACTGATTCACAATGGCCATTTGACCTGACACCAAGTAAAGATGTTCCAGTGTACCTGGGAGAGGAATTTGTGAGGCCACCTTTCAGGTGAAAAATAACCAACATTTATATTAGAATAGCCAACATTTATTGAGAAATTAAAATGAGTACGTGTTCTTTACATGTGATAATTCTCTTAATAACTCATGAAACACATATAACTGTTATCCTTATTTTAATGATGAAAAATGATAGGCTTAGAGAGTTTAAATAACTTTATAAAATTCATAAGTGGCACAATCAAGACTCATATTCTAATCTCTAGTGGTAAGACTTGGCTACTACTTCAGCAGTCTTTTTATATAATTTTGACCTCAGTAAGAAGAGAGCCTTCTCCACGTTCACTGAAGGAGGGTCAGGTCATTTTAAGCACTGTGGTCAAAAATGGGAAGATGCAGGTGGAGTATTTGATATCCTGCCTGGTATTTTGTAAACTGTCAGAAAATATTATTTCTTATGATAGGAGAAACTAGAATGTAAGTTATGAGAGTTAGGTGTGAGAGTCTACATTTTGGGATTGTTACCCTGCTTGTTGTGTGACTTTCAGAAAGTTTCACTTTTCTTACTTGTAAAATAGGAACAATAACATTCCCCACTTCGTAGGTTTGTTGTGGTCATCAGAGAAGCTGGTGCCGGTGTTAGCACTCTGCCCGGTGCACGCGCGCGCACACACACGCGCGCACACACAAATGCTCAAGAAATGGTAGCTATTGTTGTTGGATGTTTTCCTGTTGTTGCTGCTAACTCAGTGTTAGTGCTTTTAAGATCACTGACATCGGAAGCTACAAAGTCAATAAATCAGACCGAAAGGCACACCTGAGGTCCTCTGAAGCAGCTAGGCTATGGCTCACACAGCCACCAAGCAATGGAATTAAAACAGAATACCAAGAAGTCTAAAAGGCCCCAAGAAGTATGAACTTCCTGGCTCCCTGCCAGAGGCAGGAGGCGACGCGCCGGATTTGGGGCACCAGTTATTGTGCTGAGTGGGGAGTCAGAATCCAGACCGTTTTCACGGCCATTGTGTGTGTTATGATGTCCTTGCTGGTCCTCTTCTAAGCTCCTGGACCGTTGGGAAGTAAAAGCTCCACACCTGACTCCTTTTTAATAGTGGAGGTCAGCCTTCCCCGTTTTCTCCTTCCGGCTCAGAAAGCAATCACCTGATAATATCATATGAAGAAAAACCTTTCTGCAATTTACAAAATTGCAGGTAATTCTGTTATTCAATTAAGATAATACTGTTTCTGAGCATAATCTCCTGTCCTAAATTGAAACCCTAAATAGACTGCAGACATATAGAAAAATGAGAGAATAGTGTACCCGTGGTTTCTCTCTCCTTATATTAGGGAATAATATTCTCTGAGAATTTTCTGGCAGGCCTTTCCACTTGAGTCACAGAATCAGTTTAAGTGTATTTCAATTGTTTCAAAGAATGTAAAATAGCATCACTACAATTGCCTCCCTATCTTCATAAATGTTGCAATATCTATAATATGAGTGTAATCTTAGTAAAACCTATATTGCCTTTTGAGAAGAATTCATTTCATATGCAATGCATTTTAGAACTCTTGATGTGTAAACTTTGTATTAATAAAAATACTTCATATATTTTATCTCATCATTGGCCAAAGGAATGATTTGTTTTACAAGGTTAATTATCTTTGTCTTCTAAAAATACTTGTTGGTTAATAAAAATATTTCAGTTCTTTTTGTTTAAAAATTAAGGCACAATATACCATATTGTATATACATTGTGCATATACATAGTTCTGGTTAGGAGCTAGGGAACACACACATTTCCTTGAATGTTATAGCTTTTCTATTCTATTTTAGTACTATACTTTTTCCTGGCAGTAAATAATGTACTTCTATTGAATTCAAAATGCAGTAAATGTGCTCTGTGCAGATAATGTAGCACCTGTAAGTTCCCAAGCCCTACAATTGTAGATTGTATATCACAAGATAATGAGCTGAAGACTGATTGCAAATGTATATCTGTTAACACAGCCACTAAGTTTTGCTACTGCTTTTGGATAGATCTGAGCATGAGGCATTCAAAAGCCACAGCAATATGTTGGATTTAGCAGGTTTAGATCTTTAAAAAATAAACGAAAATCATAGCTAATACTCTTCTCCCAGGGATTGAAAAGGGAGAGTCTGTCAGTGGGAAACCCAATGGTAGGTACCATCCAGGAGTACCTTAGATATATGATGCCACACGGAGCAGTGCTGGGAGGATGGAATAACGGCTGCACAGAGCCAGGGAGCCTGACAAAGAACCACATGTTCTGTGCTCCATCTCAGCTCCCCCGCCAAATCACAGAGTTACAGAGAGGAGGAGCTATATTTAAAAGGGAAAACAGATAGAGTAAGCAAACAGAACCGACCTCCTACCATTCTTCCGTTTTTCATACTTTCAAAAATGGTTAGAATTATTTGAATTGGATCTTTTCTGGTAACTGAGTCTTTTCTACTGTGAGTATTGATTTTATTCATCCAGCTACCAGAGAAGTGTTTTATTTTATGGTCAGAGTCACAACACATTAGGGCTGGAAGTTTATTTAGAAGTCATTTGCATTTTATTAAAGATGCATTTTATGAGACATGAGGGAATTGGGGCTTGGAGGAGCTCTGTGCCCAGCCAAAGGCCAGAGGCAAGGGCAAGCTCCCCCCGCCCCAGCCCAGCGTCCTGGCCTGGACTCTGGTGCCACCACTCTCATGGTACTGGGTACCTGCAGGGCGGTATTCTGAGTCTTCCTAAAAAAGCGAGGGAAGTGTCTTCCAGGGGCTGGTCATCCTATACTTTTAAAAATCAGCTGAACCTTAGAGCAAGGGGAACATCCGAAGTGTTAAAAATAAAATCTGTGGGACTTTCCTCGTGGCGCAGTGGTTTAGAATCTGCCTGCCAGCGTAGGGGACATGGATTCAATCCCTGGTCTGGGAAGATCCCACATGCCTCAGAGCAACTAAGCCCCTGCACCACAACTACTGAGCCTATGCTCTAGAGCCCGTGAGCCACAACTATTGAGCCCAAGTGCCGCAACTACTGAAGCCCACACGCCTAGAGCCTGTGCTCGGCAACGAGAAAAGCCACCACAATGAGAAGCCCACGAAACACAATGAAGAGTAGCCCCAGCTCGCCACAGTTAGAGAAAGCCCACATGCAGCAAGGAAGACCCAACACAGCCAATAAATAAATAAATAAAATAAAAAAAAAAAAAGGATTTATAAAGACATCTGTGGGACTACTGCTTTCTTTTAGGCTTTTTTCTGATTCTCTCTCCTAGGTTTTAGTCTGGAAACATCCCATTGAGAAGGATCAAATATACATAAAAGGAAATACTTTGCTGAATACAAATTTCCTATCCTAAGGTCTGGGTTCAGTCACACACTGGTGGGCTGACGCAGTTGATGGGGAATCCAGTCCTAGGTCCTTTTTCTCCCCTGATCATGACTGAGTTTTTAAAAGAGCAAACTACTCAGTCTTAAGCAGAGGAAAGTGTGGGTAGTTACAACCTAGAGTTGGAGGAGGGGATTATTTTATTTATTTATTTTGGGGGGCTGACTTACCACACATTTCCTTGTTGGAACTTCCCACTTTCCTCCATGTGTATAATTATATACATCAGTACAAGCAGGATCCAGTCTGTCTCATTTTCAACTTGGGCATCAATACAAATCCTCACGTCGAACTTATGAAGAAAATGTTTGAGAACTGATTCCATATTTTTAAACCTCTTTGCCAGCTTCAAATGTAAAAGGACCGAGAGCAGGAAGAAGGGAGGGAGTCTATGAGAAGTTCTTAGAGAGAGTTGCTGTACTGTGGGTCCCTTCATCCCCACCAAACACAGAGGGAGTCACTAATCTTGAACTCCACACTAAGTGAGCAAGGGGGCTGCTCAGAGAGCTTGCTTTGGTGCCTGAGTCAACCTGAGAAAGTTTAAGCAGAATGGAGGTGGCTGCACTGAGTAGTTCTATACGCCCGAGATTTTTAGGACCAAGGCTATGGAAGGGTTTTCTGTGGCTGGATGTCAGCCATGTTGGAGAGAGGAGGATGAAGAGCCAGAGAGCTGGTCTGGAGCAGTTTGAAGTCCTGTCCTGGAGGAACTTCTGTCTCTATTTGGTTGGACAACCAGAGGACCAGGAACCAAGGGTGGAGAGGTAACTAGAGGGTGGATCCTATTCCCCATCAGGAGAGAGACCTCTGATGAACCCAAGAAAGTGCCCGTGGGGAACAAGCCCACTTGAAACCTCCATCGAGCCCAGAGAGTGTCTCCTCCCTCCTTCCTCCTCACTTCCCAGACCTGAGGTGCTAAACCACAGTTAGCAATGGTGACAGAAGCAGAGCAAAAGAGAGGAAGCCACAGCTAACAAACACCTCTTCCTAACAAAAACTTCCTGAGTTGTAGCAGAAAGAGAGGGAGGAGAATAAACTTGGAACAAGTAAATATGGAAGTGTTGATTGATATACTGGGCTGGGCATTTCTCATGTGTAAAATGAGACTGTGTTTTGTGACTCCAAATGATGATAGAATGTTCTGTTACGTTAAGAGTTAGAAGTCATGAAACTGCCAAACGTTTTATCCAGAAACAGAAGACACGTTAAACTGAACAAATTTGAAAACCACAGTGGGAAACAGAAAGTAAAGTAGTGCATTGATTCCAGAGTCATACTTACTCAAGATATTGTTACAAAACGCTCTTTCCTTGTCAGGAAAGACCCTCCTGGTCTCTAAGTTTTGCAGCTCCCTTCAGCCTGAGCTAGAGTCTCATCGTTTGAATCACCCACGTGTCTGAAATCAATTCAGTCCTTAGAAGATAATAAAGTCATTTAACTCTGTTCACGCTGGGATTCAGCATCAAGTTATCTGTGTTACAATTTGAGAGACCCCTGTTATGTGCCTTGTTTTTGAACCCCACCTTCTTTTGTTGAATGTTCATTTATTAGTATTAATTACAGGTACACCTTTCAGTGCGCTTCACAGTTATTGCGATTTTTTACAAATTGAAGGTATCAAGCAAGTCTATCAGCACCACTCTTTGAACAGCATTTGCTCACTTCATGTCTCTGTGTTGCATTTTGGTGTTCTTGCAATATGTCAAATGTGTTCGTTGTTGTCGTATTTGTTATGGTGATCTGTGATCAGTGATCTTTCATGCTACTAGTACGACTCACCGAGGGCTCGGATGATGGTCAGCATGTTTCAGCAATAAAGTACTTTTTAATTAAGGTATGCACATTGTTTTTTTAGACATAATGCTGTTGCTCATTTACTAGACTACAGTATAGTATAAACCTAATGTTTATATGCACTGGGAAACCAAAACTTTTGTGTGACTCACTTTATTGAGATATTTGCTTTATTGTGATGGTCGAGAACCAAACCCGAAATATCGTGAGGTATGTCTGTATAGGATTTCTGTGTGTGTGTGTGTGTGTGTGTGTGTGTGTGTGTGTACAGTTGACCCTTGAACAACATGGGTCTACTTGTACATATATTTTTTTCTTTTTTCCTTTAAAAATTTTTTTTTTTACATAGCAGATACTATGTGATTCATGGTTGGTGGAGTCTGTGGTTGCAGAAGTGCTGATATGGAGGGCCAAGCTATATGCATATTTTCAACTGTGTGAGAGTCAGCACCCCTTATCTCCTTGTTGTTCAAGGAGCAGCTGGACATATATGCACACGTATAAACCTTTTGTTTGTTTTGGTCTCTTTCTCCATAATCTTGTGATTTTTCTGGATGTTTGTTCTTTTTAAAGAGTAAAACACTAATAAACTGATGGTTCTCATGGGGTAGGAGCGAATTTTGCATGTGATGAGAATATTGAGGCATTGACAGACTTTTGTTTGGAGGATCACCAGCTCTCAGCAAATGTAGGAATTTCTTCTTGGGTTGCAATTTCCTTAGAGCACTGGTTCAGCAGTAGTTGTCAAACTATAGCTGGATCAGAATTACTTGGAAGGTTTGTTAAAACAATGGGCTGAGCTTCACCCCATCCCATGCCCCTACTCCTCAAGGTTTGTGATCTAGTAGATCTACAGAGACATCTGGGAGAATCTGCATTTCTATCAAGTTCCCAGTCAATGCAGATGCTGTTGATCCGGGTACCACACTTTGTAAATCACTCCTTAGTGCCAAGTTTCTCAGACTCAGCACTATGGGCATTTTATGCCACATAATTCATAGTGTGTGAGGCTGGCCTGTGCATTTGTAGAAAGCTTAGCAGCATCCCTGATCTCTACCACTAAGATGCCAGTATAAACATGTCTCCACACACTGCCAAAAGTCCCCAAAGAGGCAAATTACCCTGGGTTGAGAACCACTGGCTACTTTATGTTTTTCTATCCCCTGCCTGGAAAAGAAAAGCCCAGCTATAAGCAATCTGGGAGACGGGAGCCTTGAGAGTGTTACCATTCAGTTAGGACATTCTGTTTAATTCCCTTATTTTTGATTTTGCCTTTTATCAATACCACCACCACACTGTCCATTTTCAACTGTAAGTCTCTTCGAAGATAAACCTCTTCAGTAGAGATAGAAAAGGGCCAGACTCTTGGAAAGGGAACCTGGGGGTCTGACTCGCACACAAACTTTCAAGTTATCCTTGTTTGCAGTTTTGCTTTCAAGTTCTGCTTTCAGAAATATCTACTGTCTCTAGAATTTGGGCCTTTCTGAGGTTTAGCAGAGCTAAGCAACTTTCTCTCCTGCAAGCTCACAGTTCCGTTTTCTCTGATCTGCTAAATCAATTACTATTCATCCATCTGCTTCCCTGAGTCCTAAGTTTTGTTGACATCTTTCATCTGCTGTTATCTGTTCTCCCATTTTCTTTGTTTTTGTAGATTTATGCCCTTTTATGCATTTATTTTCATTTTGTAGTATTACAAAGGATCAACAGTAAACGAGTGTGTTTAATTCACTCTGTATAACCAGAATTCCCAGCTGCTTTTTTGATATTAGATTTTGGTGAGAGGGAGGGTGGAAAGGGCATAAAAGTATGTGAGTTGGGGAGGTATTATTAATGATTTTGGTTAAAGATGTTGAAAAGAAATTTAGAGGTACAAAATACATTCTTTTCACATTTTTTTGGCCTAAAGCCCTTATTGTAATACTTTGTTATCATCTGTTCAATAAAAACAGCATTTTAGGTGGAAAATATAGGCCTTATGAGATTCTGAAATGATGAAACCCAAAAAACAGATATCTTTGAGCAAGAGAATATTTATTAAAACCTTTTATAAGTTTCAAATATACACTTATGTTAGCTTATAATTCCTCATTTAAGAATATAAAGATTACAGGTCTCAATTTTACCCACAAAATCAAAGCCATATATTCTTATAGTAGACTTGCTCTCTACTTTGAAAATAATACTGGCAGTAACCCAAGTAGCTTAAATGTGAATTTAAAAGCCCCTGAAGAACTTAGAAATTTTTAAAATTTATTGTTGTTATTAATATCCTAGTCAGCAAAACCACTTGGTTGCTTCTCCCCAGATGTTAACAGTCTGAAATCTTAGTACAATCTGAAGGTGTTATTTAGGTATTAGTCATACTTGCTCATGTATAACTCCTCTGATTGTTGAGAGTACCCAACTCGTGACTTTTGGGGATCAGGTGGGATTTAGTCATAAGTAACCAGAGAGAATATTGAATTTAAATTCAACAACTAACAAAATGACAGGTGGAAATTCTTTATAGGTACATATCTGGCTCTGGGAAAATTACTGGATCCCTTAGGAATAAATCTCTCAGTAGGGGAATCGTAAAAATATCACAGCTGAAATAGACTAAGTTTCCCATGAGTAAAACTTTGACCTGGCATTGGACTTCTTTTGAGCTTTCTGCGGGTATAGTTATATGTGACAAAATGCCCTCCAGCTACTTTTAGGAATGATCGGTGCTTTTTGGATACTAGCACTTTAAAAATTTTTGGTTAGCACATAGTCATTAAATATGAATGAATATTTCTATGGCATTGTGACTTATTTGAATCCCAATATACAGACAGACCAAAAGGGCCCTGTTAAAATTACGTCATATGTTGTGCTTTTAAGCTATCAAGCAGTGAGAAATAACATGATGTTCTTGTCCGTGATTTTCGCATCTGTTGACTCACAATGGCATGTTGTGTAACTTTAATGTGGAAAGTCAATAGAAAGTGTGGGAGGGGAGAAGAGGTCCTAGCCATCCTAAAGTATGCCAGAAATATATCTGGAACATTTATACATTCTCTCTCTATCTATAGATGTATAATATATACATACATACATAAAAACAAATATAATTATATGCATATCAAAAAGAAGTTAAATGCAGAGGGGGTTTAGAATGTCAATGAAAACTTGGAATGGAGAAGGTATACATGGGAATAATCGTCATAAAAGCCAGTGATACATGGTGGTATATTTACTGGATTGGACACTTGGAGATCCAGTTATGTGACTTCAGATACAAATCATCTGACTTCTCTGAAATTTCATTTTTCCATGTGTAAAGTGAAGATAGTATCCGTCTTTCCTGGCTCTCAAGAGGTTTGCAAGGATTTATTGAGATAATAGACATGAAATCACTTTATGAACTATACATATTATATGAATGTAAGTTGTTGAAAAGGACAGAATCAGAAAAAAAATAGAACTGGTAGTGTCTGTAAGAGGCTGTTTGGTTTATTCACCTGCCTACGCCATTCAGGAAAGCAATTTATCTGTATATTCCTTTTATTTATTTTGATGACATTTCAATTTTCTCTGAACATTTAACAATTGTGTCTATTAAAACTGGGCATAGTATTTTTTTAGTATGAAATAGTTCTGAAAATAACTTTATTTAAAAAATAATAATCTACCACGTGAATGGGATTTTTTTTACACATATAGTATTACTTCCATAAAGATGAGCTCCCCAGAGCAGGATCCCTTGATAGACTTTGGGGAACTTTGTGGCTTCCTTGAAGTGCACGTGAAAATATGTGTATGTGCTAAGAGGTGATTTCCGGGGAAGAAAATCCATATCTTCCATCACATTCTCAAAGAGATGAAAAAAAGAAGGGATATTAGGGGGAGAAGAAGGAAGGAGAAGAAAACGTAAGAAAAAAAGAAAGGGAAGAGAGAGGGAATAGAAAATGCGAACACATTGTGGGGAAGAGTGTGCTATGAGTTGTTTGTATCCATCCAGGACTGAGAAAATGTCTTTTATTTAAAAGGAGTGAAAATTTTAAAATAATAATAACTTAGATTTACGGAGGGCTAAATACATCCAGGCACTGTGATAAGAGCTTTCATTCACGATAGGACTACACCTCACAACAACCCCATGAGGTATGAAAAGATCCACAGTCCCTTTTTAGGAAATGCTTGGGCTCAAGTAAATGCTATGTTACATGTGTACATTGGAGCCAGATTTTGGAATTCAGAATTTTTAGAAAGATACATTGATGTCTTTACCATACATTAAACAATACACCAAGAGTATAAATAAAAGTTCCAAAGAGTCTCAGATTAGTTCATTCCATACAGGTTGAATTTTGATACCAAATGTACCCTGAAAAAGTGTTTGGTTTCCATAGCTTTTAGGGTTTGGGAATTGCAGATGAGTGATTGAAAATCTGTATTATTATCATCCGCACTCAGTAAATGAGAAAATGCTTTCAGGAAGTAAGTTAATTGCCCTGGTTTGCACAGCCAGCAGGTGACAGAGCAAGCTGCACATGCAGACAGGATTCCTAGCCTATGATCATTTAAGAATTCAATGCGAGTGGGCTAATGAGAAATCGTAAGAGACACGATTTGGTTTTACCTCAGAGCTACCATCTGCCTTACTGTTCTTACTGTTTCTATGGGCTGTCGTTTTCCCTAGCAACCGTAAGCAACAAGATGACAGGGAACGGGAGAAAGAAGACAGTGGCAGAGGACAGCCCCTTCGCAGAATCTTGAAATGGTGATGGGAAGGTGATTGTCCAGATTTAGATGAATTGGTGGCCAGTCCACAAGCATCTTCCCAAGAAGAATTAATGCTCACTGAATATTCATACAAGTATTTCTTGACCACCTGCTCTATGTTAGGTACTATTGGAGGCACTGGCGATGGCATTAAGTGTATAAAAGTCTCCAACATAGTAATAAACAAGTAACCAAATAATTAGAACACACTTTAATAACATAGAATTTGAACAAAAGTACAGATTGTAAGGCAGCTTCTCCTTAGCTAATAGTCCCATAGACATATACAGATCACAACTCAAGGGGAGAGGCTTTCACAGGAAATCAGAAGAAGGAGAAATTTCTCAAGAGACTGTGTTTTCTTCTCCCTAGGCTAAGGCAATCAAGGTGTTAATTCATTATACATGACAATACTTGGGAAGGAGTAATAAGTAGGTAAGAGACTCCATCTCCAGTCAAGGGGAGCCAAGAAGGTAAGGAGAGGATCACTGACAGGAACTCATCAGTGAGGTTCAACTGAGCCCGTCAGCAAGGCAAGGCTGGGGGAGGGGGTGGAGTGGGCCAGGCAAGGGGAGACGTGCCCCGAGCTAGGAGGCAGGAGACAGAGTCTGGGCCAGCACAGCACCAGGAACCAGCAGCAGCATGAGAGAAAGTGTTTGACCCCCCCTCAGGGAGGGTCCTTTTCTGCCCAAGGCCAGAGGACAGGTGGGGACAGCATAACTGGCGTGGAAGGCTGGGATTCAGGCACTTTCTCATGAACTATCAAAACAGTAAAAGCAGAGGGAACAGATGACCAGATACAAGAGGACTCCGTGAACCTGTGACTGCAGATGGTCAACATAACTGGAACGTGTTCGTTCAAAGTACATTACGGGGTGAACGATTTTGTGAACAAGCTGGAAATCTAACCACCACCCATGGTATTATTTCTGTATTCAGATGTGTTTTGTATTCCAAGTGATCAATGCACAGACAGAAATTTATGGAAGTGTGGGCTTGAGATACTTGAATTACAATTTGTCAATCACGGAGGCTACTGCTAAGGCCCACTAGGTGGCAGTGTGGCTGTGATTTGCCGGTAAACACAGAAAATGGAGTAACTAGAGTTGAATTGCAAGCTACTAGTTCTTTCTGACATTTAGAAGTTCACAATAGAATATGTTCCTGGAATAACAGACGGAAAGTCAAACAATGACTATCACACCAACAGCCATCGATGTAGGAAATAAAACTGTTTTACAAGTAGCTAACAATGAAGCATTTTATAAATGTCAAAACAGCAAAGAATGTTGCCTGCTATGTTCTTTAGTGATTCTTCTGATAGATGAGTGTTAGACATATCTAAAACATAGACAGGGGAGAGAATAGGATGATGAGTATCTCTTTGCCAACACTTACAAAAGCCAAGCTGTCTAGCTGTGCCTAGCAGGCTTCAAGTGTTTTCTGTCCCCAGGCCCCACTTCCTCTTTATCAATCCACATTCCCCATTTCCTTTTGAGATGCTATTGGAGACAAATCCCTCACAAGTCACTTCATCTGCCTATTTTACTTCATTCTTTCCATTTATATTTCTCTGAAATTATGTACAGAGACACACTAACATTTTGCACCATAAATTTTCCCTATTCTTTCTGTTTCTGAGACGACTACTTATTAGCTAGTTGTGTGACCTTGGACAAGTTACTTAACTCCTCTGTGCCTCATTTTTTTATCTGTAAAATAGGATAGCAATAGTACTAACCTCATAGGGTTACTGCAGGGCTTACATGAGTTAATATGAGTGCTTAAACTAGAGGGGCACATGGTAAACCTCAGCTGGTTGCTCCCCAGCTGTTACTGAACCAAACTTGGGTCTGGTTGCCTGATGTACAGTAAAGCCAACGTACTGACACCAGGTTGTGCTAAAGGAAAGTACAGTGCATATTGCAGGGCTAAGCAAGGAGAATGGACAGTTCATGCTCAAAAGACCTGAGCTCCCTGATAGCTTTCTGGGAAGGGTTTTTAAAGGCACGATGAGGGACTTGCCCCTCAAGGGCTATAGATAATATACTGAGCCATATCCTTGCGTTGTTTTGCAGATGCTAAAACCCCACCAGGTGGAAGAAGTTAACAGCATGCTTACCACAAGCACATAGACTCCAGACTGGTTAGAACCAGAAGGTTGATGATGTTGACTCCAGAAATATCACCCAGTTACATCACCACCAGCCAATCAGAAGGATGTCCACGAGCTGATCATGAGCCTTGCAGGGTCCTGCTCAGTTTCACAACCAGAATATAAGGGAAAAGGGAAAAAAGCCCTGTGCATTCTTGTTCCCTTTTACTAGTGCCTTCTAAGTGCTGGATATGTAGCATATGCTCAATAAATATTTAAATTGATGAATGAATAAATGAATGCCTAAAATATGATGGTGCATGTGAGATACACAAGGGAAGACTTAATAAATACAATCTGGCCTTTCACCTTTGGAACATTTTTGTGAATATATTATTCTTGCATAATTAAAAAATACAACATTTTAAGTGTAAGGACGGCTTTAAAATTTTTAAAAAATTTTTTATGTAGATCAAATGTTGTTAAACATGAGGCTAATAGCTAAGAAAGATTAGTTGAATCCCAAAATACTGATTTAGTAGACTTTTTTAGTTAGAAACTAATTTTTAGATAATTAGGTTAACTCTCTTATTTTCAGACTCAAAACCAGGCCTTTAAATGTAGTAATTTTTTTTCCTTTTTAAGCCATATTGCTGCCCCAATTTGGCAAAAGCCATTAGAATGATGAGTATGTTAAGTGTGGTTGGTTTTATCGTTAAAAATACATGTGAGGAATACTCTTGGCATCCTATGGTTTTGTATGGTTGTATCAGTTTATGGAGTATAATGTTTTAGTACTGGCTTCTTTACCAGAAAAATGTAAAATTGTATTCTTAGATCTGTCTTAGGCTGTTTCAAATTATGAATCACTTTCTGGATGTTCGTACCAATTTACTGTGTGCGTTCCTCTTCCTTGAAACTATTTCTCTTTCCTTAAGGAAACTAAGTTAAAACTCTGCTTATCAGGAAAATTAGGGTTGGAGGAAGACAAATGATCTTTTAAATATACCAAGTAAATTTCTAAATTCAAAAGACTTGAACATTATTCTTGAAAATAACTGGAACTAAAATAACAAAAGTTACATTTTGAAGACAATTTCTTGGAACAGAAAAATGTTATTTCATGCATAAAACTTGCCCAGACACCATCACCTTATCCGGTCTGGGTGCAGCCTTCACACAAGAACTAATCCTTTCCTTGTGTCTCACACTGGGACACAACCTGGCAAGCTTGCCAAGGAGTTAAGGATGTCCTGTGGGTTTTGTTTTTTGTTTTTTGTTTTTTTACCATTTTAAATGTTAATCTTGCCATTTTTAAGTTAAGATTCTTTTTATTGCCATAAATATCAGTGTAGCCTTAAATGAAATTCTGCAGGTGCAATTTGGCCCTGGAGAATTGTATCCATTTGCAAACAAAAGCTGTACCAAACAGGTTTTTAGTTTAGCAGAAATCCTACTGCTGTTCAGTTAGAATTTATATATTTCTTTGTATTCTTGGCATAGTTCAGTACCGAGATTATTCTTTCAATGTGTCCTTTACAGAACTTGTCATTGTCCTTCTCCTTTCCAGTATTACCGATTTCAGGGAACGCACCTGATATCTATCCAATGGTCCATCCAGAAATCCAGAAGCCAGGCTGCATTGCTTTTACGTGCTTGCTTCCACTTTTCTCAGACATCTAATCCTTGACTTTGTCTCTTGTGTGTCTCCCCTGTGTGACTGCAGCTGCCACATGGGCAGGGCTTGGTCTATGAACTCAGAAAGGCTATCACAGTCCCTGACGCTCAATAAATATTTGAGGAATGAGTGCATGATCAACATTTATCTAATCTATTCCCTCTTCTCCATTTCTGCCATATGGACCCTAGTTTCAGCATTCATCATAGTCTTACCTGGATTATTGTAATAATCTCTAATCTGGACTCTCTGGCTCTGTTCACATCTCATTGTATCTGCCTTAAGTCTAGCCTCTTCTTTCTTTACTCCTGACCTTATTTTTTAATTTAAACAATATTGAGGTGGTTATAGCTCCTATATACCCTTATATCTCTTGCCTCTATGACTTTACCCATGATGTTTCTCTCTCTAGAAACGCCTGGTTATTTTTTTTATTTGCAAAGTTCGTCATACACATTGCTCAGTCCATGTGACAAGCTTCCCAGTAATTCTTTTCTGCAGTCCCAGATTTTATTAAATGCCCTTTTTCTTCTGTCCCATTGCACCTTGTGCATTTCCCTAACTGAATACATGTCTTGAAATCTATGTTTGTGTTTATCTGCATTTCCCTAACTGAATACACATATTATGGTCTATTTTTCTGTTTATCTGTCTGGCTTTCCTTCTGTGTTCCTTTTGGGTGGGAATTCTTTCCTTGGCATTGTAATAAGTTCACTGGTACACAAAAATCAGTCCCTAAATATTCATTCATTTGAAATGTAGGTATTTTTTCTTTTTGTGGAATGAATAAACAGGAATTTTTTTTTTCTTTTTCTTTTTTTTATTATTATTTTTATTTTTATTTTTTTTTTTTTGGGGGGTACACCAGAATAAACAGGAATTTAATATTGCTCCTAATTTTAAATGTGTCTACCATATCTAAGGCCACTGAGTACAGCTGTATACATCGTGTGCTACATAATTCAAGGGGCGGGTACTAGTGCCACGGATTATAATGTGAATGTTCACTTCACCCTTAGACTTGTAAATTACACAAGTTACCCAGCTATAGTTGCTCTGATGGAGACAAGGAAACAATGTAGCAACTACAATTAACTGCAAGACAATTATATTTTAAATTATTTACTTTGGGTTTTAAAAATCAGATCTATATTCACTAAACAAATAATTAGGTGACAATTTTTCTGATACTGTCTCTTTTCATAGGAAAACATTTGTCTCAGCATGATCTATTTCCTCCCAGTATGCACCTCATAAATTGTGAAATGTTTTACCTTTCTTTCCAGGACCATAGTCTCATTTCTTTGATTGAATTTGCAACCCCTGGAACATAAAGTTTGGATAAAGGGACAGATATAAGCCAACTGATTTCACTATGAAAAATAAACATTGGCTTGTAAAATAATTATTTCCATCAAACAAATCAGTCAAAATTAGAACATTATTTTTTAATCAGAAGATAAAGAGTTGATTCTAATAAAGCTGCCAGTAGAAAGATATTACCTTCCTCCAGATTTTAGAATTAGAGTTAGTAATTGAATTTAAATTTCAAATTTATAGATTTAAAAAAGACATTACTTTTCTCTAGGAAATAGAAAAGCTTAACTCAATTTAGGACTAAAAAACATGAAATTCCATATTTAGTAGCTAGTAAATTATAAATTAATGGAAAATAAAACAGGTAACTATTTCAAGAAAATGAATTTAGTAATAACAGCCATTAACCTTGTGCATCAAAAAAATATAAAAATAAAAACTGGATAAATGGTCAACTTGGCATGAGGCCTAGCGCAGACATTAAATTAACAGTTGGTGTCTATAATCTGCATGGAACAAATATAGATATTAATATTTATAACAACCACCATATTGAGGGTAATGTAACAAGCACTCTGCTCAATGTTATGTACTTTTAATTTTGTCATTTTAATACTCAAAAGAATTTATAAGATAAAATGATCACAATGTCCACATTATGATGGAGAAAACATATGGGTGGAGAGGTAAATAAATAAAATAAGGAAGAACTGAATGAAAAATTAATCAAAAAGTAAATATTTTCAAATCAACAGTTAACATTAACAAGACCATCATTCTCTATCCTTAGAAATGAGGTTAACTATAGACCAGCCAAGGAGGCTGTAACTCTCCTCATCCAACCCATGTGTGTCCCTGCCTGCCTTCTATCCACTTTCTGAGTTTTCCACAGAAACTGAGCTTTGGAATTCACCCGCTGTTCATGTTGCAGATCTGGTATGGGTCCCTGGAAGTAAACACATGGGCCGACTGACTGGTACCCTTCCCACAATTGCTACTGGTAGGCCTTACTGTGGGATGGGACTCATGCCCAATTCTGACTCATATTACAGGATCTCTGGGCCTGGAGCTATGTGCCCTGGACCCTGACTGCTGGCTACAGCCAAACAGTCCAGCCCTTGCCAACCTCCTGGTGGGCTGAGCTCTGTCTCTTACCTAGAGGCACTGACTGGGGTTCTATTTCAACCCAAATCCCCTTTCTTCCCACCTCTCTTAGGATCCAGATGCTATCACTTGCGTCCTCAATGCCCAGAAAATACTGATTCCATGCCTCATCTAAAAGAGTAGACCTTCTGGATATTCACATTAGCCCAGAAAGGAACTGAATTTGCTAAGTCATCCTGGACTTTGAGCTTTCACTACCAGACAACCACACAGAAGATCAACCCCAAAGCAAATGTGGGCCTCTCAGTTTCTATCCAGCACACTTCCAACTCACTTCCCTCAGCCCACCATACTGCTGCTGGCATCACGGAATGCCTTGAGGCCAAACCTGCTTAGCCAATAACAATCCTCGAACCTTGAAATATTTTTCATTTGTTCCAGTCATCCAAATATTGACCCAGTTTGCTAGAACTCTCTATTCATGGCATCTATCTATTGCCAACTTTAAGGAATACCCACAATAAAACATGGAAAATCATTTGGGATCCCAAGTAGATGGATGTAATGTAGAGACATTTAAGTGGAGAGAAAATAAGTATAAAATTTAAGAGCACGGGACTTCCTAGGTGGCGCAGTGGTTAAGAATCCACCTGCCAATGCAGGGGACATGGATTCGATCCCTGCTCCAGGAAGATCCCATGTGCTGCAGAGCAATTAAGCCCATGCGCCACAACAATTGAACCTGAGCTCTATAGCCCATGAGACACAACTCTTGAGCCTGTGTGCTGCAACTACTGAAGCCCAGGTGCCTCGAGCCTGTGCTCCACAGCAAAAGAAGCCACCACAATAAGGAGCCCACACACTACAATGAAGAGTAGCCTCTGCTCACCACAACTAGAGAAAGCCCATGTGCAGCATGAAAGACCCAACACAGCCAATAAATAAATAAATAAATAAATAAATTTTTTGAAAAGTTTAAGAGTAAAAGGAAAGATGGTAGATTTGCCAAGATCAGGTTGATACGATCAGAGGGAAATTAGAATATAAGAGATTGATTTGAGGTGGGCACATTTATATGTGTCGATCACTTTAATCCACTTCTGCTTTCTGTCTTTAATTAGGTAGACCATATTTTTAATAATTGTCTTTGGTATTGTGGCTGCCATCATTACCACTGCCTTGTTTATAATAGCTAAATAGAGAGATGGCAACAACAAATCTCAAGAAAAAGAAGTCTGGTAGAGTTTAGCACTGCTGATTAAGCTTGCCTCTGTTACTAAAACTACATTCATTTTGGGGAACAATGACATCTGCCCGACATCTTTACCATCTACTTTCAGATATACAGCACCCAAAGTGAGGTCCTAGAGGGTGGTAGAGTGAAACAGCCCAGTGACTCTGTTAAATGTGTGAACAGTGAATAATTGCAGGATAATATGTCTCATGTATGATGGAGTAAGGATAGTTACCTAAGAGCTAGATAGGGAGGATATTGTCTAGGCTTGAGATGGATGCAAGAAGGGGACTTGTAGGATATGGGGGCATAATATGAGGATGCAATGACATGTTAGGGCTTTGGTGTAGTATTGGCATGGTATTGGGATGAGTTAAATGGCTACATTTTGTATTAAAAGTTTTTATGAGTTTATGTTGCCACCAAAGTTTTAATCTACATAACTAATCAAGAAATTACCAGTATCAGGACTTCAATAGGGTAGAAAACAGTGAGATTCAGTCATGTAGCTATGTTTGTAAGGATGGTTTACAGCTTAGAAGAGGGAAAGGAAAAAGTTTTATTATGTGAATACAGCGTTCATGTGCATCTGCTATAGTCTGGATGTTTGTGTGCCCCCAAATTCATATGTTGAAATCTCAGTGCCCTGTGTGATAGCATTAGTAGATATGGGCTTTGAGAGGTGCTTAAATCATGAGGGCAAAGCCTTTATGAATGGAATTACTGCTCTTATGAAAGAGACTCTAGAGAGAACTCTTGACTCTTCTACCACATGAGGACACAGTGAAAATGTGCTGACTAGGAACCAGAGGGAAGACCCTCACCTAACCATGCTGGTGCCATAATCCTGGACTCCTAGCCTCCAGTGCTGTGAACAATAAATTTCTATCATGCTTAAGCTATCCAGTCTTGGTATTTTATTACAGCCGCCCAAAGGGACTAAGACGATCTCCATGACCACTGAGTTGGAGGAACATATAAATATTTTATTGAGCAAGTGAAGGTAAAGTGGGAGAATTGTGTAATAGATACTCCTGAGCTAGAAGAACCTTTTTTTTTTTTTTTAAATGTGGGCCATTTTTTTTTTAAAGTCTTTATTGAATTTGTTACGATATTGCTTCTGTTTTATGTTTTGGTTTTTTGGCTGTGAGGCATGTGGGATCTTAGCTACCTGACCAGGGATTGAACCTGCACCCCCTGCATTTGAAGGTGAAGTCTTAACTACTGGATTGCCAGGGAAGTCCCTAGAAGGACATTTTTTAAAAAGCCAGAACTAAAAAATCCGGAAATTGAAAGTGACATGTGACACGATGGAAGAAGAGGATTTGGGGGTACCAGATTTCATTGGTGGAAAGGGTAGGTTTAAGATGTCTTAAGATCTCCTCCTAATGAACTGGATAGGTGTTGGTTCTGAGGGTGCTACCTGCTCCCCTGATCAGGCTTGGAAGAATTGGGAAAACAAGCTGCTCTGAAACACCAACATCAAAATCTCTATTACTTATATAACCTTCTGATACTGGGTACCAGAATTATTCCCCTGCACTCTTTCCCTTTCTTAAGAATGTGAAAATAAGATTATTTGCTGACACTGATGCTGAATAAAAATTAACACAACATGGATGAGTTTAGCTATCTGCAGAAGTCATTTAAAAGGACAGGCTATTTCTTAGACTGAGTTGAAGTAAAAGGGAATAGAAATTAAATTAAGCTGTGAATGAATATGAAAGATATTTGTAACTCAATCAAAGAAAGATATTGACATATTCAATCAATGAGCAGGAAAAAATTGGGTTTGCATGGAGACCCCCCAAAAAAATGTCACCAGTTGTTTCTGTTAAAATCAGAACCATGAGACTGCGGTTTACGGTCATCATTAAAATCCAACATTGCTTTAGATTTTCTGTCTAATGCAATAATACAAGTAAGGCAAATAAGACATACAACAATGATAAAGGAGAAGATAATACTAACATTACATCCAGAAAAAAGATTGTATAATAGAAAATTCAAGAGAATTTAAAAAAATCTTAGGCTTGATGAGAGAACTCATGAAAGTGACTAAATACAAAGTAATTACACAAAATTTGTTTTTGCTGTGTACCAATACTAACCAGCTAAAAAATAAAATGGTAAAATTAAAGATCCACTTCTAGTAGTTAAAAACAAGCCATGAAATGACTAGAAATAATTTAAACAGAAATTTGAGACTGTAGAACCACATAGTTTTGAAATATCCACTATTCCCTTTTTCAACGAGTCTTTACTGAGTGCCTTCTATTCAACAGGCAATTATTCCAGGCCCTGGGAATAGAGTGAGGAGCAAGTCAAAGAAAGCTCCTGATACCATGACGGGGGTGATTGCTGTTTGTGTATATATGTGTGTATGTGTTTACAACTTTACATGGTGTGGCAAAGTATGTCCTCTCTTAGGATGTGACATTTGAGACAAGATCTGGCCATCAAGGTGATGTAAGGCCTGCAATAATTAGGAGCCAATCCTGTCAGTGGAAAAAACAGCAAGAGCAAAGATCCACAGGTAAGAAAAACTTAGCAAGCTTAAGAAATGGAAAACAGAAGAAAACAAGCTGCAAGTGAAGAGTGGTTGAGGATGAAGTTGTAGAGATGGTCAGGAGTAGATCACAGAGTTTGCCAGTGATGTGGTCTGATTTATGCTTTAAAGTATCTCTGACTTTTATGTGGAGGGTGGTTTATGGGGATGTCAAAGTGGAAACAAGAAACCAGTTAGGAGGCTCCTGCAGTAGCCAAGACAAAATATGATGATGATTGGGTTAGGAGGGTAGTGGTAGAAATGGAGCAAAGTTGATAGTTTGGAGGTATATTTTAGGAGGTAGAGTTGACAGAATATGAGAATTCAGAGGTGGAAGGGGAAGGAGAGGGCAATGAAATATGGTTCCTAATTTTCTTGTTTTGAGTGACTAAGGCTTTAGAAGGTGATGCTATTTACTGAGAAGGAAAAGACTGGGTAAAGAATAGTTTTGTGGGGGAAAGCAGGAGTAACATTTTGGACATGCTAAGTTTGAGAGGTATATTACATATTCAAAAGGAGATGTCAATCCCTGGACCTTGCCAAAGGCTTTCAGCATTAAACAAATATTTTAATATATACTTGATACATGCAAAAAAGTATTTGTTATGCATGTATAAGTTATGAAATATACATAATAAAATAAAGCCTTGTGCTCTTACCACCCACTTGAGATCTAGACTTTAGAACTTGATCACAACCTCTCACAACCTTATGTACTTTTCCCTGATCGCATTGGTCTGCCTGCTTCCCAGAAGCAACCAAGATTGTGAAATGTGTTATTGTAGCCTAAGTATGAACTAGTGATCTTGTGCATCTTAACCCCTTCCTGCCTGAGAATTTCATGAGTGACTACTAGCAGTTATGTTGTTAAATAGATGTGGATCAATTAGCAATTCTAACGGAAGCTCAGTATAATTTAGCATAGAGTTTTGAGTAGCTTATACTTAATTCTTTTTAAATTACACCGTGAAAAGGGGACCTTATGACAGATTATAAACAACAGGAAGATAAGTTTGAATAAAGCTTCCATATGCACTTGACTCATGTTTGAGTCACATCCAATACTGTAGAACAGGTGTGATTCAGTCTATAAACTCTGGTGGCAGGAAATATCACCTTATTTATTATTTTACATTCATATAAAATCTATTCTAAGCTCCCATACAGACAGGGGAGAAATTCAGTCTTAGTCATTAAGGCTGCATAAGAATCAAGGAAGTGTATGTGGTACTGACAAATCGAGGGAAGATTATTTCATCTCCAGTTCGCCGTGGTCATCTTATCCTCATGCTTTACACCCATGTGCTCTGTTTCTATGCTTGAGGCGCAGCCACAGTGGGACCAGAGGACAGCCAGACCCCTCCATAGAGCTGCCACTTCTCTGGGGCTCTGCCCTGGAGCTGTGCTCAGGTTTCTGCACACAGATCTCCATGCTTTTCCTTCTCTGTTGAAATCTTTCCACCTCCTCTGTTAACCTCAAAGGCACCACTTTCTCTTTCACCTATCCTTGGAGCACTTATCATAATAATGTCAAGGAGTTTAGGCTTTTACAAAAACTAGGAAACTTCTCTGATTTCAAGTGGCTTCTGCTTTCCAACCTGCCATACATATCCTCTGAACCCAAGGAACATAACCTTGAAACTGCCAGTAGCAGAAGAGGAAAGGAGGGAAACACATTTAAACAAATTACTATCTTAGTGAATAATTCTGCAACAGTTCTATATAATGCATGGGCATGTCATTAAAGAAAAGGTTTTTAAAAGAAAAGGAGAAAAAAGAAAAGAGAAAAAAAAAAGACCGTGGTCTGCCTGGCATTGGATTTTGATCTTGCGTGATTCTCTAATGAGAAAACGTGGATGCCCCACCTAGTTCATCTCTTCTATTTTATGGATGAGATGACTAAGTTCCAGAGGCAACATAGTGTGGAGGAACAGCAAAGGCTTTGCAATGAGCAAAATTAAGTTAGTTTTCTAATTCTGTTACTTTTCACTTCAGTGATCTTGGGCAAGTTACATAGTCTCTCTGAGGTTCAACTTCTTCATCTGCAAAATGGGGATAATTATACCTACCTTATAGAGTTGTTGGGAGATTTAAAGCACTTACGTGCACACATGGTATCTTACCCATAGACTGGCACATGTAAGATGTTCAACAATGCTAGCATCCTCCCCCTTGCTCAAAGCCACATATGCAATGTGTGGCAGATCCGGGATGAAAGCCCAGCTTCCCCTACTCCCCGAGTATATTGCACATCTGTGTGGTCCCTGGAGAAATGCAGTGACATATTGACCATCAAGCCCTATTAACAGTAGACAAATCTGTTACCAGCAGACAGGCAGTATACATGCTCAGTGTAAAAAGGAAGACATGTCATTTATCAATCAACCCTTTTTATTTAAAAGATTCATAACATTTTCAAAAACACCTGACAACACCAATCACCTTTGTCTCTGAGCTGTAGGGGATGGGCCAAGGCCCAACCGTAGGAAAGGGGCAGGCCCCTAGCTGCTATTTTTCTCAAGTTGGTTTGCCTGTTCTCACAGCTGAGCCGAATGGTCGACAGGCAGTTGATTAGCAGCATTTGTTATGTTCTGGGGGGAATGGAAACGAGGCCAAAGTTGTGAGTTGTCTCCCCTCATGAGCAGGTATATTCCAGACAGGGAAAACCATGTGCCAAGACTGATGAGTCCAGCCCTGAACCTGACCCAGCAGTGCTCTGGTGGATGTGACCTGTCACCAGGACCAACACATCAGGGAAGGTGATGGCTCAGCCCAAGCTGATCACTGCCAAGGAGATAATTCCATTAGTGAAACTTCCTCAGAAAGGACCATCACCTACCATCTGCTGAGTGAAGAACAGTGTACTCATTACATGTTATAGACTTAAGTAAAGCAGATACGCCATCATTAATTCATTTATTCACTCCACCATTATCAAACCTGGGGTTTTGTAACCAACATTATCAACAAATACCTTGTGTTAGTAGATTTCTGTGCTTTGGCTATTAAACAGAAAGGTAACCTTTATTAATATAATTTATTAAGGACTTTACATGAATTATCTCTTTAATAATTAAAAAAAACCCCTTTGAAATATTTGCTAATATCCCTGCTTTACAGAGGATGAAATCTGATCTCAAATTGCTGGGGTCACACACAGTGGTAGAGCCAGGATTTGAATCCTGATTTATCTGTGTTTAATCACTGTATCATACTGCTTTCAAGGGTTACAACCCAGTACATGGGATTATCTCTGGAAAATTTTCATTCTTAAAAAGGAAAGAGAAATACTAGTTACAGTTATACAGGATATACCAGTTGAGTGGAAGTAACTTTTTTTTTTGGCCGGGCCTCAAGCTTGTGGGATCTTAGTTCCCCAATCAGGGACCAAAACTGGAAGTAACATTCATGATAACTGATTCTGTATTTGTGTATTTTCCATAAGTAAAACAGGCATCTCATAGTTATTTCTGTTCAGAAATATTCAGAGGAAAAATTCACCATATTTTCCTACACACTGCAAAGTAGTAGTCTTACGTGAGTACTTATTATAATACAGTCATTTCCTATCTGTAAATGTAGTAATTAATCTTGCTACAGCAGGTAGTGTTCCACAGATGCTCTAAAATGCAAATGTCTTGAACCCTAAGCTGGAAAACTCATTACCTAAAACGCTGGTCATTGTCAAGTTAGAGTAGCACCTAAAAATTCAGCTGTTCACGTTAATAGTGGCGGAGCACCTGCCATTGCTGTGCACATCTGTATGTTGTACCCAAATGTGACAACAAAAGCTCTTTGATGATCCTTTGAGTCTCTATGCCAGAGGGAAAGGTAATTGCTATAAATGGTGACCCTTTGAGGGGGAGGTAGCACTTCCTGGTACTTATGTCAGAATCTGGATGTGCAATGCATTCTTTTTCAAATCTCCTCCTCTATGTGCAAGTTAAGGAATTTACGTCTTGCTAGACAATCCTGAAATGGATTTTGCACTGGATTGGTTTCCAGCCACCTCAGAGGTGAGGCACTGTTTATACTCATGAAGGGTTTATATAAAGTGTAAAGACAGCTCTAAAGACCTGAGTGTACGTTATAATGAAACCTCAGCTAGACCATCAAATGCTTAACACCACCAGCAAAGACCATTAGATGAGCTTGAATAAAACCGCAAGTTGGAGACTGCTGACTTTCAGTGCCACCAGTATTCACCACCTGCCACTTGCACTGAGGACACTTGGGCACCTGAATCCACAATTACACTTTCTCCTTTCCAAACCCCTCATTCAGAAAATGGGACTTCTAAGAATTAATTCACACTGTTAGTTTCTGCAGCAGGTGGTTGGGTATAGAAGAAAGAATATTACTAGTTTGGATATTAGTCCTGATTCAATGTAAGATGTTGGCCTTTCCATTTCAAACATTCTACATAATTTTCTAAGTCTATTTCTCTCAGTTTATATGATCAAATTTATCCTCCTAATGTAGTCCCTCAAAAGTCAGAGGACTCTTAATATGGTGAAAGCTTCCCCACAGGACTTACTACATGATAATGCAGAGGAAGTATTTTGTAAATATAATCTTATTCTCCACTAAACTTATTGAGGGTGTTGGATCATGATTTATACTTCAGTGTGTACCCAATCTTTAATGCAGAGATGATCAAACAATATGTGTTCAATAATACTTTATTTGTTATCTGTTGTTGCTATAACAAATCACCACACACTTAGTGGTTTAAACAACACAATCTATTATTTTGTAATTCTGGAGGGCAGAAGTCCGAAATGAGTTTGCCTGGGCTACAGTCAAGGTGTTGACAGTGCTGATTCCTGCTGGCGACTCTAGAGGAAAATCAATTTCCTTGCCTTTTCCAATATTTCTTGGCTTGCAGCCCCTTCCATCTTCAAAGCCAGATGCATAGCATCTTCAAATTTCTCTCTGACCCTGACGCTTCTGTCCTCTCTTTCACTTACAAGGACTCTGTGATTACATTGGGCTTACCTGGATAGTCCAGGATAAAGTCCCACATCAAGGCCAGCTAATTAGCAACCTTAACTCTACCACAACCTTAATTCTTCATTACTGTGTAACCTAACATAGTCACAGTTTCTAGGGCATTGGGGCCTGGATGTCTTTAAGGAGCTATTACTCTGCTGACCACAAACAATAATCATTTAAGTAAAAATAAGAAGGGTTAAGGTAAAATCAGGATGGGTTCACCAAACTTTATCTTTTAATTCTACAAAAATTCCTAGGAATCTCTAAAAAAAAAGAAGAAAATACTAGATATAATCAAATTTGATATTCTGATCTCATTTATATTTATATCTATATCATTTTGAGATTTTTTTCACAAACAGCTTAATTTCCTGCTATTGTAGCCAACCATCTGGCACCTTTTATGATTAAGTTCAAGATTATGTGGCTTCAAATTTTGTTCAATCTCTTCTTGAACCTTTCTTTTCTGATGATGTGTAATTTCCCTGGTGCAGTCAAGCCTCTAGACAAGGTGTGTCATCTTTTAGTGAAGTGTATCTGGAAGCAAAAACTGATGCCAGAAGCATTAAAACGTTTCCAATATATTTGGACCACACAAAGTTTTAGGTGCCTCTAATGATTGAACCTTACTGACATTAGATTCCACAAACTCTTTGTATTAAGTTTGTTTGTGCATTGTTTGACAGTTTGCTGTCAAGAAAGAAAGAAAAACTGGTAATAACTGATAGGGTCTATCACTCTACCCTGCTTTAACACAACACATGATATCAGCATTCATCAGCTAATTGACAACTTAGAGCATTCTACGGACAATGCAAAATGGTCAAACATTAATGACTTTTAGAATAAAGGTGCAGTAGGAATGCCAATTTCTTGTTTTTAATTCAGATTTTAGTTTTGCTCATTTGTTGGTTTTTTTTTTTTTTTTTTTTTTGGGTCACTAAAGAAACTACTAAGATTTGTTGACTCAGAAATGGAATAAAATCAGGCTTCACTTGCCTCAAAAACAAACGAAGTCCACTCTAGTTGGTTGAAGCCCACTCTGGCTTAAAACTTCCAATGATATTTAGATTATAAATATAGGTGAATGAGGATATTCTGGGGCTGTAGATTCCACAGCACAGGCGATGGGGTGTGTTTGTAGTCAGATCTTTGTGTCGATGTGGTGTGTCTTGTCCATGAGCAAGAACCTGGATGGCGTCTTGGAACTGGTGCACTACACATGGTGTTGATGGCCGCACATGTGAGTGGGAAGTTGTTGGTATCAGAGCAGGTTGTTAAACACATTGAAACATGCTCTTTGGGGAGCCTTTCAGGAAATGAATGGTGAAATGATGACATTTCACTGTGTCTTCTAACCCTGCTGACTGGCTGAAATATTAAAATGTGTAATTATGTGCTTTCTACACCCAAACACCTTCGTATATTCAGCTCAATAAATTTTAACTGTTCATAAACTATTCCTATTATTTTACCAATGGATTAAACTTGGCAGGGAAGTAGTTCTTACAAAGCAAAGATATAGACATGTCTCTTGACCTTGACATAAAACCTTGACCTAGTGTTTGGACAGGGGTTCTTAACCTCAGGTTTATGGATAATTGAATGGTCCTAGGATACCAGGCCAGCAGTGAATTCTCTCTAAGCATAGGAAAAAATTGTGGTTATGATTGCATATGTATTTTTCCAGGATGAGAAGCCATAGCTTTCATTTGATTCTCAAATGGCTCTGTGTCTAATAAATAATAATGAAGAAAATAAAATGTTTAAGAACCAGAGATTTAGAATTTTTTTTAAACAAAACGTTACTTACAAACCTCAGAAAAAAATTGTTTTGGAATCCATAATGAGCTGTTTTTGGCTATCATGCATAAACTGAGCAGCCGCTTTGGAAAATTAATATGAAAACATAAAAATGTAAATGCTAAGCAACCTGTGCATTAAGCATCATTTTCAATTAATTTTAGCTAAGAATTGGGCTATTACTTTTAATATCTTACAATCACATTCATACTTAATTAAAATTAATCGCTTTAAAACTCAATTTAGAGGTTCTGCAAACCATAGCACATTTTGATTTTTGCAAGGATTTTTCTCTTTAAAAATATGAAATGCCATATCATTTTGGCATTTCCCATAATACTGGAAATGTATGGATTTTCTTTAGTGATAGCTTAAAACATGAAACTCTATTGTAAAAAGAAAAAAGAAAATTAACCCAGTTCTTAGTTATATAGTAAGTTTCATAGGTAACTCAATATTTTAGTTGATTTTTAACTGCTCTTGACCTACTCAAAAAGCTAACTAGCTTTCTTGAAAGGTAGCAGTAACAAAATTATTAAAATATTATAGTTATCGAAGTCTTTATATCTAGTATGTAAAAGAAGAGGAAATGTTGCCTATGCTTTGGTGAACAGCGTAGCTGGTGAGCACAGAAAATTCAGACCATGTTGTGGGCTTGATTCAAAACTACGAGGGACAAAACCTGACTCTTCTAGAATGGAATCAAATGAGACATTTTAGAAAACTTCGGGAAGAAGATTAACATCTTGGAAATGATGATGGAATTTAATTACTTTGGGGATTATTGTTATCGATTTTTATGTACTTTGGGTTTTTTGTGTAATTTTATATTGAAGGTTTTTTATGTAATTTTATATTGAATCTGGCATAAAAGGCAATTTCAGGGATATATTATCCACAGCTCTCAGAATCTTGTCAAATAACTTTTTTAACTTAGAAAAGATTTCATTTCACTGAACATTCATTCTCTGACATCCCTTGAGTCAGCCCACAACTTGGGATCTTACGTGAATTGTCTGTATTATAAGTCATAACCAAGAGATGAAAGGATGCTTTCTAGTTACACAGAACTTTGTTAGAAACTTGCGGCCAACACAAAAATAACATGCCAGTGTATGGGCGGAGAAATAATTAATCAACAGTATTGTCGCAAAGCTAAATGTATCCTATAGCCCTAATCCTCTGGCACTGTCCTGACTCAAACATTGTCCACATATTCCTCTCCTAGGGGTCGGAGGATGAATGCTGATTCACTATGAAGAGAGGTCAGTGTCAAGGGCAAAGGACAAGTGGCACGGTAGGAGCTGGGCAAGTTAGAGGCTGGGAGTTCTGGGGGAAATGGCAGGATACAAAGTGACAGTCGGGCGAAATCACTGACAAAGCCATGGACGCCTCTGCACCCCAGTAAACCCCCTGAGAGAGGGGCTTGCTGGGCTCCCCAAGCCAAGAGGCAACCTTCTGGGAGGAAACTACTTCTGGTTTTTGTTTCTCTTGTCTCATGAACAATTTATTTTTCTTATTACGGAGTGGCAAGTGTTCATTGTAGAAAATTTGGTAATATGTATACGTATGTGTAAAAAAATGTATCCCTAACCAGTAAGAACAGCTACTGACCTTTTGTTATTTTTCCTCCCAGTGGTTTGCTGTTGCTATCCACATCTATTGCTATCCATCCATACGTTTACAGGCTGACAAAATCCCAAAACCGAATTGGTAATCCAACTTAATTCTTTTAATGTATTATGTATAAATATTTCTCCAGAGACACTTGTTTCTGACTTTCCCTGGTTCTGATATAAAATCCCTCCCTAGTGACACCCCACCCCCCATACATACATATACTTTTCTGAATTATCTGATTTTTTAAAAACATATTTATTTATGTATTTGGCTGCTCCAGCTTTTAGTTGCAGCACGTGGGGTCTTTAGTTGCAGCATGCGGGATTACCTGATTTGTCTTTTAAGAGAAAAGTGAAGTATTATTTTCACAAAACAAACAACAGGAAGGAAGGGAGGGAGAAAGGAAAAGGGGAAAAAAGGGGGGTGGAGAGGTAAGGAGGGGGAGAGAGAGAGGCTGTGTTAGTTTTACTTTGGCCTAGGAAATTTTCCTCCTGCCATTTCAGGACTCCTGCCCCCACTATACCCAGCTCAACCCCTCCATCTCCTCTGTCAATATTTCTACACACTTTCTTTGAGCCCCAAACATAGAATAGTACACAAATGGAGGAAAGGGGCACTCTTTACAGACCTAAAACTGTGCTGGGAATAAATTTCTGTCAAATTCATCAGTCAATTTGCTCAAAATCTCTTAAGGCGGGGCAATGATCACGTGACCCAATAGCTAATGAGCACTTAAGGACTGAGTGCGGAGTTGAGGTGGATGCCTGAGTGGGGAGAGGGCAGGAGAAGGCAGAAGAAGCCCGAAGGGAACAAACAGAAAGGCATTAGGCGCCTGCTTGGAAGCAGAGGTCGCAGGGACCCCACTCAAGGGAGAGAGGTATTGTAAAAAGCAGCCTCTGGATGAAAAAGAAAATTTCAAAAACTCACCATCTCTTTTCATCCGTCAATAAGAAAGGAGCACATGCTTCCATCCATTGAGGCATTTCCTGTCTGACAATTGTGGAAACCACTCCTCAGCTTCTCCTGTCTGGGAAAGCGTTCCTCATCCGGAAAGGAGCGCCCCGGACAAATCGGAAAGAGCTGTGTCAGCGTAGATGGAACTGTATTTGTGTTGGTGAATAAGAACCCCCTAGGCTAAGACAAGCCTTAGGCAAAGTGAGGAGTGAGATTGGTTTTGAGAAGGTGGGGGCAGGGAGAGAATCCAAGTCTCCAGAAACCCCCTCAGAGACAGCAGCATTCAGAGTGCTTTCGAGTCCTTGTACCTGGCACTTGGTAGGCTCTTGGCACACACATTCCTTGAAGGAGTAAACACAGAAACTGAGCTTTAAGCTTCCTCCTAGTGGGGAAGTGAGAATTCGTCAGCTGTCCCCAAATGGCATAAAAGATGTCGGGCTGCTTGACTTCGCATATGAACACAGGGAGCTCAAGAATAAAAAAGACAGAGAACAGATTCTCATACCTGGGACTAGAAAATTCTCAGTATCTGTACTGGGTCATGGATTGTGTCCTGTTCCCGAGTTGAATGTTGGGACAACGAGTAAGGCAGTTCTACTGGTGCCCTGAGAGGGGTTATAGAGAAGTCTAGAAAGGTCAAAAAACACACCAAGTTGTAATGGCAAGCTGAATATTTGTGCCTTATCTTGTAATAGGCAGCCGTGGAAGTTTCTAGGCAAGAAAATGACCTAATTAAAAATTAATATGGTCATTTTGAGAAAGAAAGGAGAGTCAACTCCAAAGAGCTATGTTAATGAATAAAGATATTAAGTCTTTACGAGTAAAAGTCCATTAAAATTATTTCAGCACACAGTTTTCCATATCATATTTTAAAACCCTAGTGTGACTCACAAATTAAAGAGGTTTGAATTGACACCTCTTCACTTTATAACTTTTCTTATTATAAATAGAAGCCTCATCCCTGCCACCAGTAACCACCATTTCTCATATTTATAACGTTACTTCCAATGAAAAGGGTTCTAACTAACCATTCTTTCAACACCAGTGCTAATGTAAAGTCAAGGATAAGGCAATACAGCTGCACTTAAAGGTCAATGAAAAATTTGAAAAGGAATGGAAAATAAATGAGAAGGAGAAATTTTCAAATTTTTCAATGACCTTTAAGTGCAGCTGTATTGCAGCTGTATTGCCTTATCCTTGACTTTACATTAGCACTGGTGTTGAGAACATTAATCTCTAACTCAGTGTGTATGAAGATCCAGACTTTTATTTTCAATGCAATTCATAGTTTCTGTGAACAGCAAAGAAAGTATACACTGCTCTAGGGAGACGTACCTGTAACAGCATGTCTTCACTCTGAGATTCTTAGAGCTTTGATATTAATGGGCCTCAGCCAAGAGGATTGACTGTCACATAGCTTATATATTTTTGGTTTATAATTATTGAAAAACTGTACTGTTGGAGCTGGTTGAAACATTTATTTTCCATTTCCTTATGTTTCTATGGGCAAAAGGCATAGTAAGGTGTGGGAGCACATACTTCTTTTCCTTGACTGCCTTTGGGGCCTCTGTGACGGATAGGAAACTTGTATTCTTGTTCTAGACCTGACATTTATTAGGTGTCAGAATCTGGGCAAGTTAAACTCTGTGAGCTCCAACATTCCAATGTGTATCTTCTCTCTCAGGGTTAAAAAAGTAATTTCAAATTCTCTACTGGGTAATTAATCAATCTGTGAAGGAAAACCTTCTGGCACATTATACACTTTATGAAACACTGTAAAAGAGCATTATTCATGATTATATTTGGTAAACTTTTGAAAGCACTGTTCTCAATTTTTTGTTGGCACGTGTCAACTTTTGTTTAAGTAATTAATGAGGAAGCTTACAGGAAGACAAAAGAGCTGATTTGACAAACACTTGAAGAATGGGGATTTATCTTGTCAGTAGGAAAAGAAATGCTAACTTAGGTATAAGACCAGTTAATAGTATTAATTTCTCTAAAAGCAACAATGTATACCTTTCTGTATTTTAAAAAAATTATTTGATGGTTCCTAATCAAATATACTGTAGCAAAAAGTTGCATTCTCCCATAGAAGCAGAAGAGTATAAGTAGATAATGCTCTTGCTAGCAAGATAACAGAAAATCAGACAACCATTACCTTGCCTTTTTGCACATTTTTGAAGTAAATTATTTTTTCACACATCTAAAAGAAGGAAATACAATGAAGCTGCAGATTGATAGCATTTGCAAAAGATTCCTTGGGACTTTCTTTTAGATACAATGAACATTCAAGAAGCTTTCAATTCAGTTTGCAGATCTCAGGAAGGATTCCAGAAATCTTGTCTTTTAACTGATGAATTATAAGGTGAAATCTGGTTCTTAAATTTGTGGTTGCTTGTATATGTCAGGTTTGGAAGATAGCTCTAAAAATATGAAGGTGAACTTCCTAAATCTGTCATTTGTAAGCAAGATCCATCCTGTTGTGAGATCCACAAGTTACAGAGGAGAGAAAGGTCCCCATGGTTGTTAATGTCATTTTTTGAATGTTCATTATAAAAGTAATATAAGGTCACTATAAAATAATTAAGAAAAACAAAATTGTATAAAGTAAAAATTAGAAGAATCCTCTCACTGTGTAACCTTATTCCCCATTGGTAGCCTCTGCTAATATTTTAGTGTATATCCTTCCATGCCTTACACACCCCCCCCCACACACACACATTTTAACAAAGATAGGATCACACTATTCAAGATGATCTACAACTTTTCTCACCCAACGGTGTCTCTTTGACATCTACCCACATTACTGGATATAGACCTTTTCTGTTTAACCCTGCATGGTGTTCCATTGTATGAACATATCATACTTTAATTAGTGACAAGCACTGGGTGATCTCTCCCAGTTTTCAGTGAGAGATAGTTAACGTAGTTCTTGAGAGCCCAGACTCTGGCAGTAGACTGCAAGGGTTTATAAGCCCAGGTCCTCCACTTACTAATTTATGTAAGTTACTTAACCTCCCTAGTTCTCAATTATTTCAGCTGTAAAATGGGAAGAAATTAGCACTTAGTCTAGAAAGTTGTTGTGAAGAGTTAATAAATACAAAATGCTTAAATAGTGCCTTCCTCATAGTAAGTACTACATGAAGGTTCACCATGATATGTTTGTTACTAAGGACAATACTGCAAGCCATTGCTTTCATACATATCTGAATTTTAACTCTTGAACAGATTAGATGATTTGAGGACACAGAATTAGGCTGTGGTGAAAACAGCCAATGAACTCTTAGCCTTCATTTCTTATTTAGCAGAAGTAGTATGAATAGAAAAGGCAAGGTGTTGCTCTGCTCATGGAATACCAGTGCTAGAAGCTGTAAATAAAGAGATTTATCTTTTGAATTTCTCCAACTTGTCCCTATTTCCAAAGTCCTAGTTCAGTTCCTTATCTTTCTTTATTTGGGCTGTTACAAAAATCTTCTAACATCTTTGCCTGCCTGCTTCTGAGTCTCCCATCCCTTCCAACCAATCTCTTCCACTGCTGCCAAAGGGACATTTGAATGTTCCTTAATTTCTCCAGGTTAAAACTTAGACTCCTTAACCTGGAATGCAAGGCCGTTTATGAGCTGGTCCTTGACTATCTGTCCACACTCCAGCTACACTGGCTTTACTGACACACCTCTGAATGTACTACACTGTTTTCTCCTCTGGAAATTGCATGAACAGTCCTCCCTCTCTGAATTCTGTTCCCCCCTTGCCAGAAGCCTTCTTGTCTTTTAAGGCCAAGATCTTGTATCTCCATGTCTTTGATATCTCCTTTGAAGTTTAGCTTTCAAAAGGATTTCTGATGACCCTAACTTTATGTCACCACTTTGTACCCTGATTAGGGTACTTTCATACTGCAATTATATGCTTATGAAAGTGCCAAACATACCAGGCCACAAATATGAAGAAAAGAGCTCTGACTCTCTCATTTTTATGGGATCCTAACTGAATATAATGTCCAATACATTATGTGAATGCTTTCTGAATTAATGAATGAACAATCTAAAACTGAAGCTCTACTTATTTTATCATAAGGCTCTTTCCTTAGATGTGGAGGCATGGTAAGGCTGGGGAAATGCATATACTTCTGGGGATGTGCTGAAATCTCTCAATCCCCCAGGGACGTTAAAGCAGCCTATCATTAGTCATATTTTACAAGTGTTAAATAAGCACTGAATAGGAATAGGAAGACTCGGGTCCTGGTCATGGTCCTACCACTCTCTGGTTATATGATCCTGAGACAGGCACTTAACTGTGTTCATGAATTTAAAAACGAGGGAGCTGAAGGGAATGACGGCTAAGGTATTTTAAATGTTGTTTTCCAGAAAGTTTAAAAAGTGAATGTAGTGCCTAAAAGAAGATTTAATCTGCTCTAGTTCATTACAGCTCATTCCCTTATAGAAACAGTTGCTTTCAGATCAGCAGTGGCACAATGAGCAATGATCCTAAGTGTCAAATTTCATCAAATGACTATTGTAATAGAACAGATGATCAGGTTTGACATTTCTTCTGAAAAATGAATATGTCAACATTTGCTAATGTTCTAAAATAAATGTGTGAAAGGGTATTCCTGGGGCTTCTAAATAGCACAATTAAAGCTGCATTTTATTTTACCAACATTGTGGCTTAATTAAGGTCTATACATAAGTGTAAGTGATTACTGTTTACAAAGTCAGCTGTGCAATGTACGGATTTGGTTGGTAGTAAAATTAAGGCATCCAGATATTTATAAACAGTTTTGAATTCAAAATGCCAAGTCATCTCATACTAATTTAATTAAAAAAAGATCTAATATAATTGCCAAGAAAGATATTACCTTTCTTTACTCCAGATCATAATTTATAGGTGGAGAAACAGTAAACTGAAAGATTTGGTAGGTTTAAAATTTTTGTTTTATTGAATATTATTAATTTAATGTCTATGTAATGTGTCATCTATTTGATTGAGCAGAAATTGGAGATTAATCTATTTTACAATAAGTTTTCACCATGCTTGAGAGTGTTATGCTGAGAGGGCATCCCTCCTGGTTAGAGGATGTAGCACTCACACAGTGGTTGAGAGACATGTTGCACATCTGCTATCTACCAGGCTACTATTTTATTATCATGGAATCCTTAAAACAGCATTAGAAGAACATACTATAGTTATTGACACTTTATGAATGAGAATGATGAAGCTCAGAGTGGTCAGTACAAGCTGAGATTTTAACCTAGCTGTTTGATTCAAAGGCTATGCTCTCTGGGTAACACCACACCACCATCACCAAATAAAATGTAGTTAAAAGGGCAACATTTGGGGTATGCCTCTAGAGGGGACTGAAATGAGGGGTGATACAAGCAGAGAACTAGGGAAGTCAAGGCAATGAGATTTGTGTCCTTGTGCAACACTTCTCAAATTCCAACAAAGACTAATCACTTGAGGATGTTGTTAATTGCAGAATATCATTTAGTGGGTTTGGGCTGGGACTGAGATCCTGCTTTTCTATCAACACCTCAGTAATGCCAATGTTGCTGAACCTCAGACCATACTCAGAGTAGCCAGGTGCTATGCGCCTTGACTGGTTCAGTACCATGGACAGTGGAACAGGTGGGCCGCTTCTACCATCTTCTCTGCCATTTCTCTCAAATCTAATATCTTCTGTGGGTAGATTCTTGTCACAAAACACACAGTCAGAATATTTTTAAAGTACTTCTTGGCCTGCTAGCAGCTATGTGGTGATCCTTCCCTTTAGATAGGTAGATACAAATCTGTCCAGAGGAAAGTACTGGGGCTTTAGAAGGGAGAGAGGGTGCCTGCTTCTGCATTTTAAAAAGGTATGCTGCTACTGCTCCTCAGGTAGAAAGAATCTAATCGGGTTTATTATCAAATAGGGAATTCATAAAATATTTAAGTAATATTATCAGCCTCAACATTATAAAATATCTATTTGAGATATCTAACTTGCATATGTGATGAACAGAAATTAGCAACATCTTTCTGCTGCTAAATCTACTCAACTATCAGCCAGTTGTACATAATGAGAGAAAAATTTAAAATATGGCAAAATGCTACTCAAAATAACAGTGAAATTAAAATGATTTTAAATTTTTATTTTTAAATGTACTTCTGTTACCTTTTACTTTCTTCTGGATTCTTTCCACCTAATTCCATATTTTAAGGATAAACTCATATAATTTTTTTTGACTTTGTCCTTCTTTACCGCTTACTTTGAAACAGCAACTTTGGGTGCCAGCAAAGCTTCCTCGGGGGCTTTATGACTATCACTCTATTTTACAGCTGGAGCAAAGTAATTCAGATAAGAGTCTGGCAAACAATTTCATTTGTTTGCCATTGAAGATATTTTTATTTTCCAGTGAGGCATTTTTTTCTCAGGCCTGGGGATGCTATGGGCTACATTTATGGCAAAAGCAAATGAGTACCATCCCACATAAAATTTCTAATAAGACTTCCTCTAGCCTGGTTACATGATCTACCTAAGAATGAAAATGTTGATCTTAATATTTCAACATTTTTCTCAAGTCAGTTCTTGATTCCAGAGGAAGAGTCCTCTTTTTTTACTATGTTAATAGCATTAAAACAAGTTTGGGGTGTGTGTGTGTGTGTGTGAACTAAATATGTGTTAAGGGTCTGTCACACATAAAAAGTCTTACATATATTACTTCATTTAATTTGTGCAAAACACTTTGAAATAGATTTGTTTCTACTTAAAGGATGGGGGAAATGAGGTTCCAAGTCCCTCTGCTAGTATGTAGTTGAGCTTGAATTATAGGGAATGTTTTGTTCCCACTATGCACTCCAGTAAGATGGGCTTGTTCTAGTGGAAATTTACACATCTCAGAAGGACACTGCAAAAAATATTATGTGTGAAGTGCAGTGCAGCTTGATGGTGAGAGGTTCCATCCATTACCTCAATAGAGGATATGGAGCTAAATTCAAAATCCATTACTGGCATGTATTTGTGCTGCACTTTTTCCAGATGGGGAGATACTGGCCATTAGCAGAGATTAAATAATTTACCTGAGTTTGTCTTGAGCACTAAATGCCAGGGAATAATTTATAACTAATATCTTGGGAGATGCCTGGTCTAGTGAATTGCAGATAATCCTCTATTTATAGAATATTTTACCCCAGTTTTTTCTGAGACTAATAGTGATTATTTTAAGCAGAAATGTAAATTATTCCCCTTTGGTTATCTTATGTAGTCCATTTTTCTGCTTCTTTTTTGGTTGAATCACTGAAACTAAGTTCAGAAATGAATCACCAGTATTTGTGGCCAAAAGAATGTGCTTATTCCTTCCTTCATGGCCTTCATCTTTGAGGGAGGCTCAGTCCTTCAATGTGTAAAATAGTTAGATGACCATTTTAAATGTGTTACTACTTGTCTTAGGATGTCATGTTTAGTGATCTTGTTGGACACTGTGAGCCCATTTTTCATTTCCTAGGAAGCTGCTGAACATAATCAGGAGATATCCTCTCTCAGGAGCTTTACAGAGAAATGTGGTTTCAAGATATTTCATTATAAAACGTGGAGGCTACAAGTAGAAGGAAAGCACCAAGGAATCACACCCCTTTGATGGAATGCCTGGACAAATGTGTAAGAACACCTAAGTGAGTTGAGTAGGTGGCTGTGGGCTAAAGAGTATAGAAACATGTAGGGCAAAAATAAAACTACAGATGGTTTACAGAGGTGACTCATTTCCCACCCCATTCCAATTTCCAACCCTTTTAGTTTTTAGTTTTGTTTTTAACATTTTGATTGTGAAATTTTTACTGAAAGTGCCAAATCTCCAAATTCTTCTAGTCAAGACAGGAAGATCATACCAACGAAATCCATTTCTACCGCAGTTTCCCTTCATTGCCATATCTGATTTCCAAGATTTTTTTTAATGTTAAAGTTTTGCATGGAATTCTGTTCTCTCTCTCCCTCTCTCCTACATTTTTCCACATCCAGAAACAAACTCTTCTTAAAAATGAGATCAGCAGATTGCACATTGAAAGACACACATACACTACACTAGAATGCCATACTTGCCCTGTAGTTATCAGCTCCAATACGTTCAGGAGACACACAGACCCCCACTCCCAGCGCTGGAGGATTGTATGCTCTGTACATGCCAGGGCTGTGGTTGGAATATCTAGCAATCCAGAGTTTTACATAAAACTTGTTTTTACTGAATTGACCTGCATGTATACAATCATCAATTCTGTCTCTGCCGAATAGGGTGTAACTAGCATAACGTTTTACTCTATGAATAGGGCACAGTCCCCACTCACGGGTTGTTTGGGGTTAAGGAGGATTAACCCACACCCCTCCTTGATTGTGATGTTTGGAGTTGAACCTAAACACGGCTCATCGAAGCCCTCAAGATCCGGTTCGCCCTCGTCCGTCCTGCTCATGACCCCCGCCCCCTAGCCGCTCTCCCGGAGCCCCTTTTAGGGCTCGATCTGGCGGGCGCCCCAGAGCGGTGTCCACAGCGGACGTTCGCAGTGTCCGCTCCGCGGCGGGTTTGGCTCCGCTTGCGCAGCGCCCGCGCAGCCCGCCAGGGGGACCCCGACCCTCCCAGGCGGCATCTGATACGAGAAAGATCGCGAGGGGCGTGGAGCGAGGGTCCTGCAGCGCCCGCTGCAGGAAAACCGGGAAGCAGCCGGGGCTTCCCCACTGCTCCGGGGGCTGGCGGGACCCCGGCTCCGAGACCTGGGTTTCCAGCGAGAGGCGCGCCCCGCGGGTGGGTGTGTCGGTGTCCACCCTCTGGCCTTCCAGCCCGGAGAAGAGCTGCTGGAAGCGGGTATTTCGTTCTCAAAGATAGATTTTTGTCTGCGGTGATTCCCTGCCCTGGAAGTGCAACTTTGCGGCCGGGCCACGGGCAGTGGAGGCTGGGGGTCCTGGAGGGAGAGGATTGGATTTTGTCTGCGTCTGGAGGAGGAGGCTGGCGGCGAGAGTCGGGGCGGCCGGGCCGGGGGGAGTTCCCACGGGTCGCGGGCGGGGGGAGACCGGAGCGCACCCGGGTCGCGATCGCGCGGCGACGCTCCTGGAAGCCCGCCTGGCACCCCGCACCCCGCCTCTTCCGCGCTTGGGGCGTGCGGTTCCGTGGGCACCTTTCTGGAGCCGAGCAGAAAACTTTTCCCCTTCCAGCCCCAGGGTGCCTTTTGTCTTTCTTGTGCGGCGGCGGCGGCGCCGACGGAGCTGCGAGTCCCTGTCCCCCGCCCGGTGCACCGCGCCCGGACCCCGTGCGCCCTATGGCTGCGGCCGGCGGCCCGGGGACCCGCGGCGGACACAGACAGTGGCGCGCCCCCAGCCCAGCGGCCGCCGCCCCCATCCCCGCCCCCCGCCGCCGGCCCGCACCCCCCGCCGCCCGCCCCCTCGCCTGACTCATCCGCCCGCCGTGACCGCGCCGCGTCCGCTGCCCGAGCCCCGCCGGGATGGGGAGGGAGACCGCGGCTGCCCGCGGCTGCGGAGGTGCCTGCTGACGCCCCCGACCCCGCCGCCTCCTTTGCCCGGCTCCGGAGGCGCCAGACGTCCCACCCGCTCCGGGAGTGAGAGCCGCGAGAGGCCACTGGACCCCCGAGGCCCCGCGCTCAGGACAGGTGAGGGGGAAGGAAAGGGTGCTGCCGCGGGTGGGGAGGTGGGTGGGCAGTCGATGCAGCTGAAACGGGGCACTGCTTCATCCCCCTTCCCCCGCCCCGCTTCGGCCCCCAGAGTTAGGGTAAACACCGTCTCCTGAAGTTTGGGAAATAAACCAAACCCGCCATCAGTTCCCGGCTCCCCAGTCCCTGGAGCTCAAGAGGAGCCGTGCGGGGCAGCCTCCCAGAACCCGGAGCCTTGGAGCGCCTGGCTGGGTTTCTCCAAGCTACACCCTCCTTTGTCTCCGTTCCAGAGAGTCAGCGTTCTCTGTAAAGATGTCCACACGTTAATTTATAGTAGTCCTTGGCAAGAGCAAAGTGTGGTCAGGGTTTCCTAAAGCACTATCTGTATGTGGTAGTATCTTCATAGGCAAAATGAAGAGGCGAAGCAATTATTTGCCAAATGCAGCACTATTCCTCTCTCTCTATAGCCTGTCCTTAAGAGAAAGGGCTGAGGGTTTGCAAGATTTGCTCCATTAATCATTCTTTTGCTATAATTGCCCAAGCCAGCATTTCACATTTTGTAGGTACAAGCTCTCTGTGTGTCTTTACTGCCACTAGATTTCAACTGAGAAGTATGTGTATGTGTGCGTGAGTGAGTGATATTTGTAATAAAAACAGTTCATTATTCAGCACCATTGGTAATGCCAGAAAGTCAGATGCTTTAACATATATGTAATTTACTCATTGAAGTCAGACCAAGTGCACCTTAGTTTGGTGTTGGACTGAGTATGTTGGGCTGAAGTGTCTGTTACCTTGATTTTTCTTCTAAAGACCTTCAGAAGTACTTGTGGACAATTGTATATACGGAAAACATCTCAAGAATCGAGAACTATTACTTCTCATAAGAATATTGAACTCTTTAGGTTTTGCTGTCAAACCGAGTTCTGAGATACACTTTCTGTAGTGCTTTACGAATAAATATTACCAGCTCCTATGAAAGCTATTTACTTTGCTGGTTTGTCAGGTCTTGCATTACAGAAACATAAAATGTTTTATAACTGAAGTTATAAAATAACTTCAGTTTGTTATTTGGCTACTGAGACTAGAATATATTACCATTTTGTAAAAAGTAGGCTAAATTTTGAAACTTCTCAAACCTTACTTTATTTTTGCACTACTTTTTCCCCGTATAGAAGCATCTGCTTTAGTTTCATGCTTTTCAAACAGCTTAAGGGAAGAATAGGTGTTCTTCTTAACAGAAAATAATGCTCTCTGTTAAGTAGAAACTATAGCTAAATGCTTTAGTAAATTAATGTTATGAGATATTTTTTACTCAAAATATATATACTGAAGTGTTAGGAATGATTTTCTCTAATGAACTCCTACTACAGAGCTCATAATTGTGAGGTGATTTAGCTATAATTTGTAACCCTGGCTATAATTAGATTTGTATCCTAGACTGGGGAATCTTTCAGTGAAAGAGAGTTGTGTGGGGAGCTTCTGTATGCAATTTCCAGGCAGCTGGCACAGAGAAATTTTACCTGTTGCTTCTGAGTCAGGTCCAGAGAAATACACATCGTATTTCAAAGGCACCCATAAACAGAAGGGATTCTTCAGGAAAGATCGTTGTAAAGAATGATGGCTGAAGAAATTATTAGTGAAGCTTTTGAATATTCGCAGAGTTAGATCGCTATACCTGGACTTTTGTAGTTTCAGAATTTTGACAACAGCTCGTTGGACAGAGAAAGATAACTACTGACATATAGGGGGTGTGGATTTGAATGGTTTGTTTAAATTCTCTTATTCCCATGAAAATTCTCAGCATAAAGGAAGAGAAATTAATTTTAATTTAGGAAAATAGATAAGAACAAAGATAAAAGCAGATGTCACATATTTCTTAAAATTAGTAGAAGATAAAATAAGTCTTCATGGTAATGCATATTACTTATCAAGTAGAATGTAGAAACTAAAAGAGGAGGCAATTTTAAAATAAATTTCATTTAGTGTTGCTCTCTCTAAATGGGAGACAGCATGGGGAGTTCAGGCAAACAAAACACATTTGCAAAAAGAACTTGTGTAGAGATGGAAAAAATAAATCTGCAGTGAGATGGACCCTTCATTTTATTAAGGAATATATGATTTGCAGTTTCATCAAGTGTATTCATTTCAGGCTTTAAGATATGTTTTGTCTGCTAACGTCTGATATGTGCCCAAGCGTTCAGAAAACACGGGTGAACCCTTGTTGTGGTGCCAGGCTTGCTGATGGACAGCAAAATAGCCTCTCTTATGGGAGCCTACAGGCTGGCAGGGAGGGGACTGGGAACTGTGCCATAGGTTGCTGAGCACCTGGAGTGGTCCTTGAGCATCAGGGGGCTGGTTCACACTGGGGAGCAGGATGCTGGATTTCCAAGGGCACTGGATGGGGAGTTGGAAAACCCAAGTTGTTATCCTGGCTGAGACACCAGTAATGTGGCCCTGGATATGTTTCTAGGCTTTGGTGAGCCTCTCTGCTTTCATCGACAGGCCAAGGACTTTGGACTGTGATCTTTTCATCCTCTTTTTAAAATGCTGCATGATGAAGAGAAATCAGGATTTGGTACGGGTAGTGGTGGGGTGGTGAGTAGAGTTTGGGCTGGGGGAAGACAGACTGGAGAAGACAGGCTGTGCTGGACACAGGGAAAGGGTAATGACTATGATAATAGAAGGTCCAGGAGATCTGACCTGGGGCATCTGGCCCATCATTGATTATATGAGTTTAAAATACATAACAAAATAATAAATAGCAGCGTTCACTTAGTACTTGATGGTTTTCAGTGAATTTTCACAAGTAATGCCAATTGATTTTCATTACAACCACAAGAGCTTATTCAAGCAGAAAGGTGATGAAACCAGGACTAATTTTGCAAAGCGCGTTTGCACCAGTGTGCTCCATTGCCTTTCTGAAGGATCTGTAGAGATGGGAGAAACTAGAACACACTTTGGAAACCTTGTGTAAATGGGAGAGAGAGAGAAGGGTGGCATCAGATTTTAGTGGAGTTTCAAATTTCTGAGTAAAAACTTAGTTTACATTCTGGAAGCTAAGACTCTCCAAGTGTGAGATCCATCGTTAGATTACTGTTGTTCTGGGCTTCCTCCTCATCTCTTTTCCTTCCCCATCCTCAGCAGGAATTCTGGTGATTTGATTATTACAGTCATTGATAAGACTTCTCCAAGAGCTTTGAGTGCAATTGGAAAAAGGAAATTCTCATATAAAGATAGGAATTCTGGGACCATTGTACTGGTAATTAATGGGGTATATTCCAGTAGCAAGTTGTGCTTTGGAAACTTTGTCACCAGAGGTGAAAGTACACAAAATTCATGGGAATGTGAGCAAAGCGTGAAGATATGGATCTGTACATTCCTTCCTGCAGGGTCTTTGTCACTCTGCTCCAAGCATTAAGTGCACTAAAGGGTGTCGGGTCCCCTCCTGTACAACCTGTGTTCCTGCGGAAGGGAGTTGTTCAGGATTCACCTGGTTATACACTTGAGGAACCTACATTTAACTGTGTTAGGCAAAAAAAGTAGATTTATTGGCTCATGTGACTGGGAAGTCCAAAGGTGGACTTTGCTTTAGTCATGGCTGGAACCCAGAGCCTCACAGGACTCTGTTAAGGTTCTTTCTCTCTCTCCCCATTTCTCAGCTTCTCTTCTTTCTGAATCAGCTTCGTTCTGAGGTCTCTTTCCACATGCTGAGAAAGGTGACCATCGGTAGTTCCAAACCTGTGTCCCTGGGCTTTTGATCCATGAGAAGGAGAGGTCTTGTCTCTTCCAGGTCCTGTTTATAGAAATCTCCTGGAAGCGCTCTGATTGACCCTGCTGTGGAGGTCATTGAATCAGTCTCTGTGTCTAGCAGAGAGTGCCACTGTGATAGTCTTGGACTGGATCATGTGCCCAACCCTGTATATATGTGATACTGGTGGGGTGGGGGGGGAAGGAGACTGGTAGCAGCACCATGATTGATAGCTCTGTCAAGATCCATAGCCATAGCTCTCCCAAGCCAATGAGGCTGCCAATAAAAAACAATATGTCTATTATTGGGGAGCATTGCCTCCTCCTTTTTTGGGACTGCCACTTGCACAACGATGTGAAGTTTGCACATGGAAGCAACTCAGGTGCCCAAGGCCATGCAAATTCCAGAAGTCGGACCTTCCTCCCAGCCAAGGCAAAGCCAGGTGATGAAATAATTCCCTCCACGTCTAGACTTTGCTAAGAGGGCTCAGAATATTATTGAGTGATGAGCCCACCATTTATTCATGTCCATGTGCTTTTAGCAAATACCCCTGTGCCTTATTTCCAGCCTCAGGATTTTATTTCCAGAAGCCCTGGTCATCTAAGGATCATGAGATTGGAGACCCCTACTTTGGGCATTATGGATCCAGTGACACAGTGACCTTTTGAACAAGGAAGTAAAGTGATGAACACAGAACTGTTGTTTATACAACTTTATTGAGTTTGTGGAGAATGGGCAGAGGGGAGGCAGTGGGCACAGGTTAAGGTTATCACTCAGGAGGCCTAAGGTGATAGGTCCCAAATTAGACTATTGGCACGTGTGAGCAACATTATGAAGGTCTGGTGAGCATGAAGGGGCCTCTGTGTTGACAGAAGCATTGGTAGGATGAAGCAGATCAGGAGGGACCAGATCAGAAAGGTAGGCTGAGCCAGTAGGTGAAGTGGCTATGTGTTGTAGGTAGATTCAAAGCAAATGGAGTGTATCGGAAGGAAGCCTGTGGCCACCACGTGTCCTAGGAACAAAACCTTCATATGTGTAGCACGGACACTAAAGACCTAAGCCAGGTCCCATGTTACATGCTTTACATTCATTATATTATTGAAATCTCATGAAAGCCCTTTACAGTGAGAAAATGGAAAATTAGGGAGGTAAACAACTCACTCGAGGTGATGTGGTCATTAAGTGGTAGACCTGGGATTCAAACCCTGGCAGTCTGAAACAAAAGCCTGTGCTTAAACTATGCAACACTACCTCTCAAGGTCACGGTCAGAATTCAGTATATCAGGCCAAATTGAAGGATGGGGCTTCCAGGGTGCCAGAAGTCCAGGTTAGACAAGGTATGGAATAGGTGCTATCATGGTGAAGGTGTAGACCATCCATGCTCAGTGGCAAACTGGACAAGAGTGCCACAGTAAGAAAGGCACTCATGTGAGTTCTTGGTTTGGGATTTGGGTACAGTGAAGAAAGAGGGTGGGAGCAGCATGAGGAAGTTGAACAGGTGGGCAGATCAATAGAACAACCAGAGCTTGATTGTTGATCTGAGAACAGGAACTCTGCCATCTGCCCTGCTTTAAATATCCTTCATGGTGTAAGTCAATAAGAATATGGCATGGGTGGCTCCTTGGAGGGAGACGGAGTTCTATTAGTCGTCAGGCACTATAAAGGGAAAAGAGAGCTAACATTTGTAGAGCGTCTGCCATGTGCCTTAGATACATAATCTAACCAAATCTTCATTAGGATCCTGGAAGGAGATATATTATGGCTTTTTTTTTTTTGGAGCCAGGAAATGAAGGCTTAGAGAGGTTAAATTACTTGCCTGAGCTCCTGGAGCCAGACTGGAAGATAAAGGAGCTGTCATGGAAACTGAGATCTCTCTATCTTGACCTCATCCAGCATCTTCAAGGAGGCATCCTGGTCCCGGCAGGCCAAGGTCAGTTTCAAATCTGGGCCACAGACATGGGGAAGTCAGCAGGGACCTCTGGTTGGGAAGGGAAGATCGTGAGTGCACGTTTAGACATCTGAATGTGAGCTGAGAGCAGGTCATCTGAACAGAGTTGTCCAGCAGCACTATATCCGGCTTTGGCAGAAAACTCAGTAATCTAGTTTCCCCCCAGTGCAGGATCGCTATCATTATGCAGGATAGATACGTCAGCAAGTCAGATGTTTGGAGGGCTTAATTTTAGTCACTGACTTCAGTTGAAGTGAAGGGACCTCTGCCAGCTGCCATGGCCTGAATTTACCTTTATACGTAGGTACTTTGCCTGGAAATATGATAAATAAGAAACAGATACATATAGAGAGAGAGTTAGAGAGAGGAAGAGCATTAGCATATACTGAATGTAGCGGTTACGTGGGATACACCCCAGCTTTAAAGGTCTGTACTTGAAGATGCTCTACATGAAACTATTTACTGACGAAATATGAGTGATATGTCATTCCCTAACAAATGCAGGGTCAAATTGGTCTCTGTGTAAGTTTATGACTGGATGTAGATGTTCTCTGTGAGCAGTGAACCGTGTATACATATGATAAGAGGAAGGGAAATGAAAAGGTAAGTAAGTGCAAAGAAATGTTTGAGACATATTTTTGAGAATTCATAGCCTATTTAGGGAGGTAAGACAGCCATGTGTAAACTTTTAAAGCAGTACAATGGAATAATATGATGTTAGAGTTGGTAGGATATTTCAGAGTAATCAAGATCACAGTACTAGCTAGTATTATGAAATACAAACTTAATAGTAGCAGTTGCACATAAATGTTATGGAAACTAAAAGGCGTGGAACCATCTGAAACCTGCAAGGCCAATCAGGGGATGCTTCCAGGAGTTCTGATGAGTATGTATGGGCAGAAAGAAGACAGAAGGGCATTCCAGGTAGGATGACTAAGAACTTCTCAATGAGTCAGAGACCACTGGGAAGTGACTTGTCATTGAGCAGGCTGGGTTTGCTACTTGTAACAGTTAAGGAGAAGGTACACCGCAGGAAAACATGGGGTGTTGCAGTAAAAGGGTGTTAGAAATGAGTGGTTATAGGATTTGGTCTTGTAAGTGATTTGGGAGAGGGTTTAAAGAAGCAGGACTTTGCTCTGCATTGAAGCAGGGATAATCCTATGAGTGTATATCTTAAGAAGTCTTATCTAGAAGGAGCAAGACTAGGAGGCTAATGCTACAATTGGCAAAGACGCAGCAAACACTCATTAGCCAGAGTAGGGGAATATTGGTCATTTTGGGGGTTGGATAACTTTTGTGTTTTTGTTTGTGTTCAGATAGGATTACACCGTGGTCTCGTTTCTATCCTGATCCATCATGGTCACAGAGTGGTCTTGTCTGGTGTGGATGCTCTGTGAAATCATTTCCACCCAACAGGAGAATCCCAGGGGCAGCTTTCGGATGTCAGGGCTACTGTACTCTTTCATAAACTAGAAATTACATTCCAGTGTATCTGATTTCATGCACCAACCAAGATTTCCATTACAATACAATCCTGTTAGTGAATGCTTATCTTGGGGGTTATTGAGGTGATTTTCTTCCTATTCTGTAAAATTTTATTTAATACCATTTAATAAGTTCCCACTGTTTACCAGATACCTTGTTAAATTCTGGGGATGTCAGGATGACAAGGATCTCAAGAATCTCATAATCTAATGAGAGGACCACATGCGAGTCAGTGATTATGATACATTGAAGTAAAGCTGGTAGAGGTGTGAGAACAGGTAAAGACTAATAAAGGCTCCTGGGATGAAAGTGATGTGGAGAAAGAGTAGGCTCTTTTGCAAACAGTGAGCTAATCACAGGGGTGCTGATAGGTTGGCAACTGCTAAGGCATGTTTGCAGTTTTGAGAATCAGCATCTTTGGGCTGAAATGCAGTATGAATCCAAAGATTCTCAGTCCTTGCTCTAAGCTGATCCTGGCATAGAAGAGGCATGCATTTTTGGCACGCTTGGCAAACCATGCATCAGACCAGCTCAGTGCAAGTATGAGAACATACATGTGCAAGTATTTATGATATAGTAGAGTAACAACATTTCTGAAGGCATGTTATTTCTAATCATAAAAGCCATACATGCTTCCAGTGAAAACTTTGGAAAGTACATTAAGTAAAAAAAAAATCATGGGGAAAATTTGTCTATAATCCTGTGACCCAAAAGCACCCATAACATTTTGGCATTTTTCTTCCCCTTTATTTTTAATGAAGTTTTTCCATAGTTAATAACATATTACAACATGCCCTGTTTGCTTAACCTTATGTCCTAAATATTTTCCAGCTTCTCGGCAAGCTTTATTAATGTTGTATAATATTTGATTGTATGATTACCATAATTTATTAACTATTCCCTTAAAATTGGACCTCTAGGCTGTTTCCAAATAACCTGGTATTATAACTGACATTTTGATGAAATCTTTGCTCATATTTCAGATTACTTATTTAAGCAAGATCCATGGAAAGGTAATTCCTGGGTCAAAGAGTATAAATATTTTAAGACCTTTGGTACTGAAAGCCAAACTGACTTTCACAATAGGTGAGCTTGTGACTGAGAGTGCAGGGGAATCCCCCCTCACCATGCCTGCACTTGGGGTTTGTTTTTCTCTTAAATGAGAAGAGCTGCCATTTCAAAACGAGTAACACATGTCAACTGCTGGTTTGGTTCCTTTGTTACCAAAACCTCTCTTTTAGAATGGAGATTGGCCAAATTTTGTGATGAACCACTTGATTTAAAAAAATTGATTCACAAAGTGGCCCTGAATATGCGTACAGGGGCCCATGATGGAGAGAAAATTAGCTTGTGAGTGATTTTTTAAAGCCGATGACAGGCGCCTGTGCAAGGGCAGGCTTCAGAATGTAGTGTGGAGAACCTGCCAGGGAAGGTGATGCTGGACAAAGGCCCCCCTTTTCGGAGCAAATGCTCTGCCAGCCCCGTCTCTGTAGCGTGGCAGCCAGGTCCTCACAGCCCTGGAATTGTGCAACATTTGGAGCTGTTGTGCTTGTGGTCCGGTCCCTACACTGTTTGAAGGGGCCGTCACCCCAGAGCATGTGTTTTGTTCACAGCTGTACTCTCAGCAGGAGACAGAAGAGCAGGCTGTGCTGGTGGGTAGAATGTGCGGTTGGCTGTGCCCTAGGGTAGGATGTGAACACCTGGGAGAGTGCCCCTCCCCGAAGCCCTCTGCTCTCTTAGTTGTGGCTGGTGCCCCAAAAACAAGCCAAACAAAGATCCTGAATTTTGAACCTCTGGTTTTACTCTCTTTCCCAAAGACAAGCCAACCATATCCAAGTGTCTAGTTTTCAGGGTGATAAACCTTGCCTTATTTCACAAAAGGAGGAACTTGGAGCTCACTCAAACCTCTGTGGGGTGTTTTGTTGCCCAAATACATTGCTTGAGCCTACAAGGGATCTATTAAACTTATCGTAGCAGTCAATTTGAGGTGGTTTTTGAGTGCCTGTTTCAATTTTTCCGCAACCACTCTTTTGCTGCAGAAATAATTCACAACTACAATAAAAATACTTATGGTTTTCTTCTAAAAGTTGGAGGAGAACGTTATACTGTTATGACTCCATTTTCTTTTGTGGATCTCAGTCAGTAATTTTGAGCAAAATTATTTTCATTCATTTGTTCACCAAATCATTATTTACTGAGATTCATTCAGTAGTTGCTGTTGAATGATATTTATGACCCATTTTGTCAAATGTGAGGCGTGGCTTATACCATGATAATGTAGAAAACCAGGTAGGAAAGCATGACCTACACATTTATTATTTGCTCTCTGATGAGACATATAAAAGTTCTCATATCATCATACATAAAGTAGTGAATGCAAGGAGCTGGGGATAGGGTGAAGTTCAAAAGAAAGGCTGTGGTGGAGTGTACATCCTAAATGGGGAAGACAAGTCGGTCTCAGGAAGCAGAGAAAGGGCTACGAGGAAAGTAAGGACCCTGATGTAACAGAGCGCCTGGGCTTTTGCAGATCAGAAGGTCAAGAAAGCTGTCTCTGTGCTTGAGGCATTTGAACAAAGACCAGCCTTGCATATTGGGGAGGGGAGGTAGGCTTTATTCTTAGGTCACCGGGAACCCATTAGAAGGCTTTTCTTTCTTTCTTTTTTTTTTTTTTAAGAACTTTTATTGAGATACAGTTAACAGACAATAAACAGCATATATTTAGAGTGTACAATTTGGTATCCCAATCTCCCAGTTCATTTCCCCCCCAACCCTCCCCGCTTTCCCCACTTGGTGTCCATGTGTTTGTTCTCTACAGCTGTGTCTCTATTTTTGCCTTGCATTTCCCCTTTCATAGTTGTTAGCATTTGCCTTATGTATTGAGGTGCTCCTATGTTGGGTGCATAGATATTTATAATTGTTACCTCCTCTTCTTGGATGGATCCCTTGATCTTTATGTAATGTCCTTTCTTGTCTCTTGTAACATTTTTTATTTTAAAGTCTATTTTATCTGATATGAGTATCGCTACTCCAGCTTTCTTTTGATTTCCATTTGCATGGAATATCTTTTTCCATCCCCTCACTTTCAGTCTGTATGTGTCCCTAGGTCTGAAGTGGGTCTCTTGGAGACAGCATATATATGGGTCTTGTTTTTGTAACCATTCAGCCAGTCTGTGTCTTTTGGTTGGTGCATTTAGTCCATTTACATTCAAGGTAATTATCGATATGTATGTTCCTATTACCATTTTCTTAATTGTTTTGTTGTTTCTGTAGGTCCTTTTCTTCTCTTAGGTTTCCCACTTAGAGAAGTTCTTTTAGCATTTGTTGTAGGGCTGGTTTGGTGGTGCTGAATTCTCTTAGCTGTTGTTTGTCTGTAAAGCTTTTGATGTTTCCGTCAAATGTGAATGAGATCCTTGCTGGGTAGAGTATTCTTGGTTGAAGTTTCTTCTTGGTCATCACTTTAAGTATATCATGCCACTCCTTTCTGGCTTGCAGAGTTTCTGCTGAGAAATCAGCTCTTACCCTTATGGGAGTTCCCTTGTATGTTATTTGTCATTTTTCCCTTGTTGCTTTTAATAACATTTCTCTGTCTTTAATTTTTGTCAGTTTGGCTACTATATGTCTTGGCATGTTTCTCCTTGGGTTTATCCTGCCTGGGACTCTCTGTGCTTCTTGGACTTGGGTAGCTATTTCCTTTCCCATGTTAGGGAAGTTTTCAACTATAATCTCTTCCAGTATTTTCTTGGGTCCTTTTCCTTTGTCTTCTCCTTCTGGGACCCCTAGAATGCGAATGTTGGTGCGTTTAACATTATCCCAGAGATCTCTTAGGCTGTCTTCAGTTTTTTTCGTTCTTTTTTCTTCATTCTTTTCCGCATCAGTGATTATCACCATTCTGTCTTCCAGGTCACTTATTCGCCCTTCTGCCTCAGTTAATCTGCTGTTGGTTCCTTCTAGTGTATTTTTCATTTCAGTTATTGTGTTGCATATCTCTGTTTGTTCTTTAATTCTTCTAGGTCTTTGGTAAACTTTTTGATCTTTGCATCCAGTCTTTTTTCAAAGTCCTGGATCATCTTCATCATCATTATTCTGAATTCTTTTTCTGTAAGGGTACCTATCTCCTCTTCATTGAGTTGTTTTTCTGGGGTTTTATCCTGTCCCTTCATCTGGTACAAAGTCCCCTGCTTTTTCATTTTCTCTCTCTTTCTGTGTCTGTGGTTTTCAGTTCCACAAGACGAAATACTGCTGATACTGCTTGATACTGCTGTCTGCCCTCTTGTGGAGGAAGCTATCTAGGAGACTCAGAAGGCTTTTCTTTTGGAGCATATGTTTGAGGTCATTTATTAAAAATAGTGGTTGAGGGCTTCCCTGGTGGCGCAGTGGTTAAGAATCCATCTGCCAATGCAGGAGACACAGGTTCAATTCCTGGTCTGGGAAGATCCCACATGCCGCAGAGCAACTAGGCCCATGTGCCACAACTACTGAGCCTGCACTCTAGAGCCCTCGGGCCACAACTACTGAATTTGAAGCCTGTGCACCTAGAGCCCATGCTCTGCAACAAGAGAAGCCACTGCAATGAGAAGCCCGTGCACCGCAACGCAGAGTAGCCTCTGCTCCCTGCAACTAGAGAAAGCCCGGGTGCAGCAATGAAGACCCAACTCAGCCAGTAAATAAATAAATATTTTTTAAAAACTTATCAAAATTGGTGAATTTTAAAAAAGGTGGTTGAGGTTTAGAATGCTAAGCAATATTGTGATGATGGTGCTGGAGTCAGGAACAAAAGCAATGTTGGCATTAGAAACTCCCTGTGTACTTCTGCTCAGGATGTGCCCTATATCATTATGTGGCTAAAGACATCCCATAAATAATATATCTACCTTCAAAGGGTTTTTAATATGAATACAAATATTATATAGTAATATAAATATAGTTCTGTCCATAGGATACAAATAGCTTAATCAGTCCACTGTGAACTTTCTATGTAAAGCTTATATTTTTTCAACCATGCCTAGTATAATGACTTGTGCATTGTATGCATTCAGTAAATGTTTGCTGAATTGATTATATTGAATCTTCTATACTGTCAGTAAAATATCATCCTAGGCTATAAAATCACATTTAAGACAGAGTATTTTTATTAAAAGACCAAATCATTTCTTTGAAAAAAATTTAGATACAATGTTAACTGTACTCTGAATATTAATAATAATTTTCAATTGTAGTCAAAATTAAAAATCAAAATATTGAAAATAAAAATCTAATACACAGCTATAATTATCTCCTTTATATACTTCTTTCCACGCAGTATGGGCGGATATCTCTGGAAAGTCCACATGTAAGATAAAGGTTGCATTAGCATCAGTTGGTTTTATCACACTCTATTTAACATGTGGAAATTCCTTATTTATTTTATGGGTCTTCCAGTGGTTGAACCAACCTCTGTTCAGAACTCTTCTGCCAAAACCTGCATAGTGGAATATAGATGCTACTAGCATGTAATTAGTGATGTTTGTTGATGAATGTTTAGCTCAGTGTCTTCAGGGAGATAGAGTTCAATATATACTTATTGAGTCATCAGGCCTCTATGGAGAACAAGCTAAGTGCCGTCCACTGTGGTCTGTGCTGGGAGTTGACAGACTTCTTGTGCAGAACTCACAGTTCAGAGAGCAACCTGGTATGTATTTAGAGCAAGGGTAGGAGTTTTGAAAGATGATCTTTGGGTCTCCCTGAGGTCTAAGCTTGGGGAAAGGAGATGGTAGTGAGTGAAGCTGTGCATTATTTCACAGAAGACTTCAGTGTGGAATTTGGTTAAGTGTGTTTTTTAGAAGACAGATTACAAAAAGAAGACAAAGATGAACAAGGCAGCACATGCCATCCATCTTTAGGTAACAAGGCCACCTGTGTCCTGATTCTCATTTCTACTGCTATTACCCAGGGGATTCCCCAGCTGCCAGTGACTCAGTGTTCATTTGGCAGGAGACCCGCTGACTGGCAACATCCTCCCCCAACCCAGCACACGGCCCCATGAACCCCGCCCCCCTGGCTCACCAGCCTTGGGGTCTAGGGACCTAGCCTCCCCCTCCACATCCCCATAGGCACCACTTCTCCTGACTTTCACATACTCCTGTGGTTTTAGGTTGGCAGATTCTTGAATCTGCTGCCTTCTTGGTTGCTACTAGAGCATCACTTATTCATTCATTCATTCAATACATATTTTCTGAGTACCTTCTAATTTAGGCACTGGATATGTAACAGGAGACAAAACGAAGTTCCTCTCTTTATGATCCCTACATTCCAGTTGGAGAAGACAGACAATACATGCATAATTTGTTGTGACAAATAACATGAAGAATGAAGCACAGCTCAGGGACAGGGAGTGCTGGGGTGGGGGAGGGGCGTGCAGCCTAGTCATGGAAAGCCCCTGTGATCAGGTCTGATGTTTGAGCAGAGACCTGAATGAAAGGGAAGGAAGGACTCTTTAGAATGTCTGGGGTGGGGAGGAGAGTGCCAGGCAGAGAGCTGGAAGTGCAAAGGCCAGAGGAGGCAGCAGGAGAGGTGGGAGTTGGCTTGGAATGTTTGACTAGCAAAGAGGACAGTGTGATTAAAACAAAGCAGGGGCTTACAGAGGGCGAGGGAACTTTGGACTTTACTCTGAGTAGCATAGGAAGCATCTGCCAAGATCTAACCTACAATGGGAGCTCTGCTGGGCCCAGTCCTCATGGTCATTAACTGGTCTCAGAAGGCAATATGCAGTGAGTGGAGGCCTGGGCGTCTGCATTCATCACCTGTAGGCCCTGCTTGATGGGTCTGAACTCCAGTTCAAGATTCTTGGAAGTAATGTGATCGAGTGAAAGGGACCTTGATGAAGACTTTGTAGCAGGAATAACCCAGAGAATTCTAAAGGAGATGTTCTACTTTTGGTGTGAACAGAATTTTGCTGTGGATTGAAGACTGTGCATTCACAGATCCAGGGCATGAGAACTGTGAGGAGATTTTTCATGCAGCAGGAAGAAATCTGACGTCTGGAGAAGCAGTCCACTTTTGCTGACGTTCACTTACTAAGTATGAGGTACGGATACAGGATTAAAGTCCAGGCCTTTCTCCTCCTTATCCTGTCTCTTGAGGAATGGGAGGGTTAAGGACATAGGTGAAGGGAGAGAAACGCTGTGAAATTTGGCCCGAGATTAGCTACCTAATAAGAACCAGGACTGTCAGGGTTAATGACTTGGAGCATGCCCAGAAAACCTCCTTAAATATCAGCATTCATTTGGTCAACAGATGCTCATGGAGCAACTGTTGTGTTCTGGTGACCCTGCGTGTGATGCTGGGGGAACAGGGAGCTGTGTACACAGGGTGGACAGGGAGCTTGTACTCTAGTAACGGGGGCAAAAAAGGTACATCATAAATGATTCATGACATGAAGACACAGGGTTGCTAGGACAGAGGGTCATGAGTGAGAGGGTTAATGAAGGCTCCTCTGGGAAATGTCTTTTAAGATGGGACCAGAGACCAGAGGAGCTTGTCTGGGGAAGATGCTGGCCAGAGAGAAAAACCCAAGCAGGAAGGCTGAGGGTGAAAAGAGTTGGGTTGTTTTGGAAGAACAGAAAGCTAGCCCTGTTACTGGGTCAAAGTGAGCAGGGGAAAGAGGGTGGAAGGAAAAGTTGTAAGCTTGGCCAGAGCCATCATGCAGTGCCCTGAGGGAAGTGGTAAGGGTTTGTTTGATACTTGACCCAAAGAGCAGGCTTTGAAAAATAAGAGGAATGGCATGACTGATTTGCATTTAGATATCATTCTAGGAGTTTCCTGGTGAAGGGGTTGGAGGAAGCAAGAATGCATAAAGGAAGAGATTACAGGGCCTTCGACTGGGTGGTGGCAGTGATGTTTCAGAGAAGCGGACAGAGTAAAGACAGATTTTGAAGGCAGAACCAGCTGACATTGGTAACAGAGCATGTGGGCAAATGTGGTCCAAGATCCTCCAAGATTTTAGCGTGGATGGTGGTAATATGCACAGAGGTGAGGACGACTTTTCCTGAGTTCCCTTCATGAGTTCAGTTTCGGATGTGTTACATTTGAGTCGCAGGTGAGATATCCGGGGAAAGGGCAAGTAGACATTTGGACAGATGGGTGTGGACCTCAGATGACAAATTTAGAATGGAGACAAATTTGAGCGACCTTAGTTTGTAGTTGGTAATTAAGTCACGGAGAGAATACAGACTGAACAAAGAAGGAGACTTAGGAGCATGGTTTGGGGATTTCCACATTTAAGGGTTGTTAGAGAAATATACAGAGAAGTATCAGCCCTGGAGGTAGGAGAAAAGCCAGAGGTGTGATGTCATTGATGAAAGGTATGTGATATTAGCAAGAAAGCTTTGTTTGCACATGCTCCTTATTGAGCCCTTTCTGAGGATTTGGGCTCAATTTCTTTTTCCAATTTAACCTACCAGTGAGTGCAACCATGATGTAGTTTAAGCCTATAAACTTTTGGGTGAAATGCAATTTAGAAATTACTGAATCTTTTTTCAAATTCCATGTCACAGTTGTTGATGCTAAATTAGAACAGAATAAATGCACGAATCATACCTTCACAATAAAATCATGCATGATAGCATAGCATATCTGAAGGTAATTTTTATTATCATGCTGATTACTCATCTGTTGCTACTAGCGATTCCACTGCTGCCTTCTGATTCAGTAGGTCTTTGAAATTTTAAAGCATTTGCATATACACTTTAAAAAAATGAGATATAGTTGATGTATATGTTAGTTTCAGCTATACAACATAATGATTTAATATATGTATATATTGTGAAATGCTTACCACAAGTCTAATTAAATTGACATCCATCACCACGCGTGGTTACAACTTTTTTTCTTATGATGAGAATTTTTAAGACCTACTCTCAGCTATGTTCAAATATACAATACAGTATTATTAACTATAGTCACCATGTTGTACATTACATTTCCCAGGGCTTATTTATTTTATAACTTTATTTTAAAGCGTTACTAGGTCATATGTTATCTATGTGATAGGCATTTTAAAAACCACAAATAGAGGTTTAAGCTATTTTCTTTTCCAGGACACTATAACGAAAGTATATAATTTAAAAGGGAGTTGCTTGGATAGCTAGCAGAAGACTCGGAGGATTACCCTGCCTCTTATTACAAATGCATTTTAGTTCATTAAAACTGAAGAGAAAAGACACCTGTTATTTGAGGCTGCCTGTAGCCTCTCCACTTGGGAGCTTAGCTTAGCCCATTCTGTATGTGACAGTGGACCCTGAGGGAGCATCACATCCTTGCTCTTGTATTTTCCTGCAGGAAATGACACAGTGGAAAGTCACCAGTAGTACATGAAACTTGTGCGCAAAAATAAGAAATCATCCTTGTGTGTGCATTGTCAAATTAGAGGGATTAACTACATTTACATTTTCTCTAATCTTCCAATATAGTCTTCATTGTTTAATATTTTTCAGCATATTAAAAGATTATGTAAGATTCAGGAATAACCTTATTTGTAATATGAAGGTATCAAAGCACTTAATAGTGCTTATTATGTCCATAGTACTTTCTTAAGTTATAATTGAAAAGTATATAATAAAAAAACTCTCCTGGACTCTGAGTCCTTTAGGAGTTTGCATCTTGCTGCCCAGGGTCTCCTGTGTCAATGAGAATCCTCCAGACCTCCTTTGACACCTTTCTTTTCTTATTTGAATGCTTAGAAGATGAGCTTACCAATGGTTTTATCTGTCCTGGCATAAGTGTCCAACAGTTATGTAAGACCTTCACAGCAATGTATCCTAAGAAGTAGTGCCAGAGACTGCTGGCTATATTTGATAATGCATCTTCTTGCTTGCGCTCAACCAAAAGAGAATTTTTTCCCTAAATCTGTGCCTTTGGGTGAACCATTGCTGAAGATAACCTTTGAGGAGGGAAGTGGGGCTATTTTCCGGTTCAGAGAGGACTTTTATAAGTATTCATGGAAGTTGACTTCCCCTTGGATAACTATGTCTGGTGCAGACGTTGAATGAAAAATAACTGTCAGCCCTGGATTACTGTGCTGGGGACTCCAGTAAGTTTTCTGCAAGTGCGGTGCTTTTAGAATGTCAGCCATAACTGAAGCACGTGGAGTGACAGTCCCTAAGCTGCCTTGTGCTGTGTCAGACACACATCATAGCATGATATTATTGCTGCAGAGTGGGAGACAGCCTTTTTTTTTTTTTCTTCTGTTGAGGTACACATATAAAAAGCAGTTTGTGGAAAGAGTCAGTGTGCCATTTAAAAATTTATGTGTAGGCACCGGAAAGATTTATTTGGTTCTTATCCTTTAGCTCTATAGTTTAGCCAATGAGAGTTGAGGAATTGCTAATTAAAGGTTAACTTTTGAAAGGCTGGTTCCTGGACCTGCCTGGACCGTCTCTCAGTGGGATCCCATCTCTTACCTGCACTGTCTCTTCCATTCATTCCAGAATCCCTACCACCTGGCTGTCTAGCTGAAGTGGCTCCCTTTCCAAGATATTTTTAAAATATATAGTCAACTTTTGATTATCTGGGCTGTTTATGATTTAAGTGAGATTTCATTTGAAAAAAAGAGTCCCATTGCCAAGGATAATTTGAAAATCACTGGAGAATTTGAGCTCTACCCTCTAAGAGCTAGGTGACCTTGGTTGAGTTACTTAACCTCGCTGAGCCTTAGATCGCTGTCCTTAGCATGGGACAACATGACCCTCTTGGAAGGGTGACTGGGTTATAAAAGGTCATGTAAGTAAAGGGTCTGGCGCCGTGTGAGACATGAAGTGGAAACATCATGAGGCAGCAAGTCTGGGCATCCTGGCGTTCCAGAACACAGCTAGAGGGGGAGTGTTCAATGACAAGAGATAATCCAGTCCTCCTCTTGGCCTTTTTCTCCATTGGCTCCCACCATGCCCTTGTTTTCCACACAGGCTCTGTGTGAAACAGGTGTTATCTCTGCCTGTTGTCTAAGCTGAAATCCTTTCTTTGGGTGGAGGGGAAGCACTTTTTATTCTCTACCCACCTTGACTGCACCTTTTCCGTGGAGTCTTCCCCTGCCTCTCCTGGGAAAGTAGGTTGCACTTTCCAGCACCTTCGAGATGCTTTGCTCATGCCAGCGGTTAAGCGTGATACAAAAAGAATGACTTCTCTACCTTCTGTCTCTGCTCTAGATCCAAGGGTATAAGTAGTAAAAGTGGACCTAACGTCTCCCTCAGGACAACAAAAAGAGTTGAATGGAGAGTGGAAGGGGAATTATTTTTTTCCATTGGTGGTGGTACCTCCAGCAATGTTACCAAAAAAATAAAACCACTTTAGCTCTAAGGATGTGGGCTTGAGCTTTTGCATTTTGGAGACTAGTGGACGAGGGTCTCAAGAAAGGTAGCATCCCCACAAGAAATAGGAGGTATATGATGAAGAGATACAAACTAACTACTGTGTATAACATAGGTAAGCAACCAGGATATACTGTATAGCACAGGGAATTATAGCCGTTATCTTGTAGTAACTATTAATGGAGTATAATTTGTAAAAATACTATATAACTATACTGTACAGTTGAAACTCTGAAACTAATATAATATTGTAAATCAATTATACTTCTTTTTAAAAAAAAGTACCTCCTCCCTGCCCCCAAGAAGCTTTTTTCTCTGTTTTCTTGGGGCAGGGCAAGGTAAATGCTCTAAGCGGGCAAGTTTCTGCTCCTAAGTGTGCTAAATTCCTGCTATTAAGTTTCTTCTGTGGCCAGGCTCCTCCAGGCACCTACTCTAGCCCACTAGGGACTCCAGACCGGAAGCAAATCCTCCTACCTGATGAATGGTGTGCGCTCCCTATGGCCAGGTGTGGTGTTCTGTTGTGTTTAAGACCTCTCTCTAGTTTTTGAATTGTTGAATTCAGTTGAATTAAAACAGCAGCCCTAAGGGTTTCATAAGTGCCTGTAGCATCAAGTGGGATAGTGTCACCTTGATTGACAGGCAGATCTTATCAAACCAAGGGTATTGAGTAGTTCAGAGGAAGAGCTACCCTAGACTTAGAAGTGTTCTTCTTCATGATAGCTAAGAAGTCAGCAGTGCCATCCTGAGGAGGATGAAACAGTGTGCAGCAGAAAGTCTGGGTGTCCTGGTGTTCTAGACCATAGCCAGGTGGGGAGTGTTAAATGACAATCGATAGTTCAGTCCTTTTCTTGGCCTTTTTCATTTTGATCTTTTGAAACATCCATGAAGAGATCTTAATAAAATTGAAAGTTGAGCACTTGAATGCCTGGCAGTGACAAATAATCTGCTTCCCAAACATAGTTCATAACTCAACTGTGTAACTAGATATTACTTTCTGGGTCTCTCTGAAAATGCTGATCAATAAATTATGAGCTGTCAGGCTCAAAACCCAATAAGTGTCTTCAGTTTTAATTTTTAGTGTTTTAGTAAATCACATTTGGTTGGCGTAGAGATAAAAATGAGTATCAGGAAGTGGTGAATACTGTCTTCCTTATGAGTACAAAGGATTATTATTCTCTTTTAAAAATTTTCTGAATAATTCTGACAGATATTCAAACTTTGAGGGCCAATGGACCCAAAGAATTCTATAGGAATAATTTATTCAAATAATATGAAAAAAGAAGAAATTATTTCTTAAGGACTTTCTCAACATTCTAAGTTGTTTTTATCAGTATTTTATATAAAATAAATTTATTCTTTATGAATTTTTTTGGTTTATTATAAGCATTTGTCATGTTACTGAAGTTTTGATAAACAGATAAACATACTAAAGGCTGCATGATGTCTGTTACCAACAATGTTTTAAAATTATAGTTTTTAATTAATTAAAAGGAAATATTGATTCTTGTGATATTTAAAACTTTCCTTTGCAATTTCTTTGCAGTCTTGGGAGAGAAAAACATGATTTTCAGCTGTATCACTGGACATTTTGGTATTTTTTTAATGAAGCTTAACATTTAGAGTGTTGATCAGATCACACTTGTTAACTCGTCAAGGGGCAGATAAATACCCCTGAAGTTTCCTGATGGAATTTTTTTCTCTTCTTAGAAGCTTCACCGTGTCAGACACTTTATGATTATTTTTGCTTTTCTTCTATTATTACAACAGTTTACCTTTGGAGGATATTTATTATCTTTTTGTAAAAGGATTTATCTCTATTAGCATCTCACCCAGTGGTAGACAGAAGCACAGGAAGACTATCAGTCAGGTTAATACAATCTTTTGGATTATCAATATGGAAGAAAGGTAGTCACAAAAAAGCCTTTATCTAGAAAGGGGATTTTCTTTGTTAATATCATGCTCCATGCGTGCATTTTGGGGGAATTATCCGTTATGGAGATCACACGATAACACTTTTAATTTTGTATAGCCTGAAGCCACTGCAAGGTCTGATGGGGACCAGGGCTCCCTACTGGGACCCTGTGCCTGTAGGTGAGTGAGTGACATTGTGGGATGATGTTAGGGCCCTGGAGGACTGTTGTTGCCCGGAAGGTGGATTTTTATGATTACTTTTATAATCTGTATATTCTTCCAGGAATCTTCCAGAGTTCCGTTAAATTCCTAACAATTTACTGTCAGGATTTATCAGGCCATTTCTTTTGTTACCCTTATTATATAAAGCAGTTGTCTTATTTTGCCAAATCAACGTTTCTCCAATAAATACTTTTAATGTACAATGAAGATAGGCCTCTACTCTGGGGAAACGCTCACTGTAAAAACGAGTTTGCAGATCATTTTGTCAAGGAGGCTCTTTAGCAGGATTGCTCCTGATTCCTCCAGGTGTTTGCTCTCCACCCAGATCCCCAAAAGAAAATGCCCTTAATTAGAAGCTCATTGTCGAAGAGAAAAATTAATTTCTCTGCACTTCTGTAATTTAAAAACTACATTATGTTCTGCTTGGAATGAAAGGAGGTTTATAACCTTGCAACCCCTGATCTTGCCTGTCATTTTCCTTTTTGAAAACCTTTTCTAAGAGTCTGAGCATCAGCTAACTCATAATGCTATGTAATCTCACATTATTATAAATAAAGCAAGAGAAGAATTTTCAGATGAGTTTCTCGCAGCGACCTTTTGCCCTTTGGTCATGCTTTGAAATGCAGAATGAACAGCTGAGAAAATTTTCTTTCAGTTGAGAAAGAAATTCCCGTTTTTTGGAAATCATTTGATATTCTAAGGAGAATTGTTAACATATTTGCAAGCAAAGGGCTCTTACATTATCTAGAATTTTCCTGCTTTCTTTATTTCACTCATGTGTATGTATCTGGGTTTATAGAGCAACTGTATAGTCATTGGGAAAAATGTAAAGTATGAGAAAGTATTTCAGTATCTAATATATTGAAAGAGCTTTTTGGTTTCCATTCTCTGAGGTAATCTCAGCCCCATCCCTGAAATGATCTCTAACAAAGTAAAACAGGAGCTCAAACCTGTTCTGTTCATCAAAGCTCAGAGCAAGGGTGAGTGATATCCACGGCACTTGGGTGTTTTGAAATCTTCACTGCTGAAAGGGTAGTGACTCAGTTTGCTGAGGGCAGAGCTGAAAGCCGCTCTGGACCCAGATTCTGTCAGAGCAAGCTATGATTGCCCTAAGAGCGCACGTTTCCAGTCTGCTCTTAGAGCCACTGAAGGAAACCTCCGTATCGACAGCCATAAACACTGGCACATGGGAATCAATTATCTTTTCAGACCAGTAGAGAGAATCTGGGAAAGTGATTAGAGAAGCCTTTGAACTTCATCAGCTTAGATGTCCGTTCTACACCCCACCCCACCCCACCCCCCAGCCTCCTCTCCCAACAGATGCAACATTGCCCAATCTCTGTCTCTTTCAAACATCAACCTTTTAGGGCAGAAAGGAAACCATAGGTCTTTAAAAGTTACTCTAGGTCATTGGCATTGAAATATTTTTTCTACCCGCTCGCCACAGCCAAAAAAGAAAAAAGAAAAAAAGAAGAAGAAAGAAAGAAAAAAGAAACTAGTAAAAATGTACATGTAATCTCAGCAGATATGACCTTGGAACATTTTATGATAAAATTTGCTTTGCAAATTTTGCTTTGTTATTTTAAAACTGTGCTCAAAAGTCAGTATTCCTTTTCCTCCAGCAGCAGCAGTTGAAAGCCAGGTCCTTTTATAGATTCCCCTGCAGGACTCCCAGGCATTCCCTCAAGGAGAACCTATTTCTAAACCAGAAGCCTTTCAGTTGTGAGGAAGGCAGTCACACAACGGCTCATTTATCAATAACTCTTTAATGCTATTATAGTGAGTGGGTAGAAGAGCGCCCTTTAAATATCGATTCTAAGAGGGTCTGACCTTTATGATCCTTTCTAGCTCTATTATCATGTGATATTATGGCTTTCTAATGTGAAGTTGATGGTGCAAGACTCTGAAATGCATGAAAAGAAAGAAGGAGGGGTTACCTGTCTTTAACTGTCCCCCAGCCCTATTGTGTTTATAATAAAGACAACATAACAACATTAAAAAAAGCCGGTGGAGAAACTCCCATAATTCCTTTGTAGCAGAAGGGATGTTTGTTTGGATAGGGTTTTAAAAGGGTAGGTGACCCTGTGTCTTTTGAGTTGATCATGTGGACTCTACCACATCACTTTTCAAGTTTGTTGACAAGTGGTGAAACCAAGGAGACTCAAATCTGTAGAGAGAATTCTAGACCAAAATCATGACATGGTTTCCATACCCTTAACCATGTTTCCCTGGAACAGTCATATGTGAGGCTCTTTGGCAAGTGGATTTGGGAATATTTAGGTATAAGCTTTTTTTTTTTTTTTTTTAAGAGATTTTTCTGATATACTTATTGTTTTTTGTATTTATTAGGTTTAAACTTTCTGACTGGAGTGACTCAGAGCCCTGTCCAAGTGTTTTCTCTTTGGAAGTTTCAAAACTTCTGTTTGCTTTTGTGAAAGTAAGAAAGAATACAAAGATGTGAGGGGTAGGTATTACAGTGTCTCAAAGAATTGAAAATTTACAATTAGTTTCCAGTTCTCAGGATAATTTTCCTTTCACAGGTGGACGTTTTCATACTGAGCAGCCTGGGAGTGGAAGGGAGAAAGGCAAGTTCCACTCAGGAAAGAGGAGAGTGAAACTCTAAATGTCAGTAACATCCTTATCCTGTACACTAGTGGAGAGCATCACATCCTCTTCAGTGATCTCCAAGTGAAGAGGGATGTGAGGGAGTTGAAGTTTAGGTGAGCAATAAGGCCTGATTAAGGTGTTGCAAAATGTGGAAGGAACTAGGATTATTCTGGAAAAGAGGAAGTTTATATTAATAGCTCTCAAATGTAAGAATCAGATATCTCCCTCTTTAGGGAAAAAACAATTAGAAAGGAAATGTGCTTAAATCACATTAGGAAATTAGCTATACAGACACTTCCTAAGTTGATAACCTGAAGAATGAATGATCAAGAGAAGTATTATATCTGTCCTTAGGGGATATGGGACCTATTTTCAGAGTATAACTCATTGCTTAGATACGTTCAGTGTCTGTTGATGTTACATGTGCCTTCTGGATTATGTGTTTCACTCCCTAATCTAAACTCATAGAGCCCTATTTTTTCTACTTCTGATAGGGTGATTGATTTAGTGAGTGGCATAATTCAATAATCATGCTTTCTCAATCTTGTCACTAGAAACAATGACTGTAAAGTACATATTTGATTTTTTAAAATAATTCCAGTACTTAAAAAATATATGCATCAATCAATTATAAACACTAAAATTACTAAGACTGAAAAAAGAAGCATTTGCATATCCTTACAGACAGCATATTTAATGCAGTTTATGTGAATTACATCAACCGCTGCAGGTATGTGTGCCTACAAAACCATGTGACTCAAGGCATTCAGCGCATCACTAGATGGCAATAATTTTCACACTGATCATTATATTTTATAAGACAAGAAAACATTAAAAAAACAACTGTTCATCATTCATCTAATAGAGGTGTGTTGAATATGCATATAAAATAAACATAATATGAAAATACTACCATATTCTGGCTTTATTATGTTTAGATCATTAGGTAAGTCAATGATAAGGCCTCTCAACAAATTAGAACCTTAGGATAAAATTTTGTTATAACTACAGACAGTTGGATTTGGATAGACTACAGAAGACCTTGTAACATAGTCCTCTGATTTTACATGTGTGAGAGCAAAAATTTAGAGTTGGGACCCAGTCATATTGCGAGATATTAGTGGAAGCAAATTGGGAAGGGGCAGAGGGGGTCTTCTGATTCTCAGCCCAGGGCATGTTCTATGGCAGTGCACTGTCCAGAATGCCAAGGGCATTGGAAAGCGGCAGTGAAGGCACATGCTGGGAATAATGATGCATAGAATAGATATTTCAGTGTTTGTACCTTTAGGGGAAGAGGAAGGTGTGAGCCTGCAGAAAAGGAGCTTAAGGAAAGCTAGGAGCAGGAACTTTGATTCACCAAGCCAGCTCCACTGTACACGACCCCTGTGAGTGGTGGCCTTTCCAAATATAAAGGTAAATATTACTTTAGAACTTGAATTTCATCTTTCTGTGAAGGAAAGTGCCTAACATTTGTTAGTAGGTACTCTGTGTACCTTACTAGGCACTTTTTTCATGCCTTCTCATGTGATTCTCACCGCACCATGTGAGGTAACAATTCTGCGTCTAAGAGTATTCTAGAAAAGTGAAGGAACATGTCCTTGGTTGCTCATCGAGTAAGGAGTCTGTCACTCTTGCTCCTCTGACATTATGTTGCCTCCCTCAAACCACAACTCTATCATCATCTTACAAAAAATTGAGAGAAAGTAAATGTTATATACTTGAAAGTAATATATAAGGTTAATGTGGATCCCAGGGTGCTCCACCAAATGTTTGAATATGATAGGAGGAAAGCAGTGATACAGAATCTTGAGAAACCATTACTTTTATTTTTATTTTTTTAAAATACAAATTTATTTATTTATTTATTGGCTACTTTGGGTCTTCATTGCTGCACGTGGGCTTTCTCTAGTTGTGACAAGCAGGGGCTACTCTTCCTGTGCACCACAAGGCTTTTTACTGCGGTTGTTGCAGAGCATGGGCTCCAGGCACGCAAGCTTCAATAGTTGCGGCATGTGGGCTCAGCAGTTGTGGCACACAGGCTTAGTCGCTCCACAGCATGTGGGATCTTCCCGGGCCAGGGATCGAACCTGTGTTCCTTGCATTGGCAGGCAGATTCTCAACCACTGTGCCACCAGGGAAGTCCCAAGAAACCATTACTTTTAGATTTAGGAGATCACAGCGAGATTTTAACACCATCCATTGATTCTGATGATTCACTAAATTTCAAATTTTCTCAGAAATTTCAGACTTTCTCAGTAAAATTTCCAGGTCAGTTGTGCTAAGTAAGGACATATGTTCAAGCTTCTATGGGCTCATTATGTGGTCTCGCTTTGTCATAATAATGCTGCAAATTCTCCACCCAGTTCTTTGTTAATACGCCTTCCTTAAGAAGGTTAAGCCAGGTAAAAATTGACACTTGAATTTACTAATAAAAGTTATTCTACTTACAAGTGCATTAAGCACACCTCAAGAACGGCCAGAAATGTTTTGGTTTCTTGGATGTTCTGGTTAACTAAAAATTGCTATGAATGCTTTATCAGTTTCCAAAAAAGGTATAAAAAACTAAATGCCCAACAGTCTTCAAACTATTTTTGACTATAATTTAATTTTTCTTTGTAAAATTTCAGGCATGATAGACATGGTTATAAATCATGCATTTACTGATTTTTTTCTCAATTGTTTGGATCCTGAAGAAACGAGATCTTATTATACCTCTCAGTCATCTAGGTTTTTTTTTCTTTTTAAGATTTTATTTTCATTGAAGTATAGTTAATTTACAATGTTGTGGTAGTTTCAAGTGTACAGCAAAGTGATTCAGTTATACATATATATTATTCTTTTTCAGATTCTTTCCCATTGTAGGCTATTATAAGATATTAAATATGGTTCCCTGTGTTACAGAGTGGGTCCTTGTTGTTTATCTATTTTATTTTATTTTATTTTTTTTGTTTTTTTTTTTTTTGACCTCCAGATCAAACAATTTTATTAATATTCAGCAACATGAACATCCAAAAAAGAGCCATCAGCATATTTTCTGCATTCCCTTGACTTACTTTATGTGAATAAGAAATTAACCACATATTCAAAATGGATATAAGCTTGTAAAATGTTATAAGCTTTTCTTTTTTTTTTTTTTTTTTAATTATTTTATTTTATTTTTTTGGGGGTATCTATTTTATATATGGTAGTGTGTATCTGCTAATCCCAAACTCCTAATTTATCCCCGCCCCCACCCCCTCAGTCATCTAGTTTTAACCAAGAAGCATCCTGAAGTTCTCTACTGTAGCTGTATAGCAAACCTGATTGTGTCCCATTTTTGTGAAATGACAGGTGCCTTTTGTCCTGTTGGGTGAGTGTGACCCGCAGTCCGCAGCTGTCATGCAGAGGGCGGGAGGGACATGAGGGTGACATCAGTGTTGGAGCAGCACCGCCACTTTCTGTGTGGTCTGAAGTATGTCATTTAACCTCAGTGAGCCAGTAGTGAGTTGACGAAGTGAGGCTAGTACTACCCGCTTCACAGGATTACTTTGGGGTTTAAAGGATGAAGTATGTGAAAAAGCTTGCTAAGAGTTAGTATTCTTTATTCCATTAAGGGTGTGAACCTTGTCTTTCCTAAAAGTATTTCTCCTCCTTATTGTGGAGGGATTGCATTGCATATAGTAGGTGCTTAATAAATGCTGATAATGGATTGGGACTGTGAAAAAAAATACTGCTCGGCAAGGAACACAGGTCCACTAAGATCAGATATTCACTCATTTCCTGGCAGATTCTGTTGGAATCTGCTCCAATGGTGATGTTGCTCTGATCCTCCAAGGCAGCCTTGAGTGTTTGGTCCCTCTACCCTGGACTTTGCTCTCCTTCACTGCAGCAGGATTTCTCAGCCTAACCACTATTGATAGTTTGAACCAGTATCTCTTTTGTCCTGGAAGATCGTCCTCCTCATAGCAGGATGTTTAGTCACATCCGTAGTCTCTACTTACAGATGCCAGTAACTTCAGTGTTAAGAGCAGACGAAGTTGAACAATAAAAATATCTCCAGACATTGCCTCTTGTCCTCTGGGGACAAAGTTGTCTGCAGTTGAGAATCACTGTATACAGCAGTCATACAGCATCCCCGGATTTGTATGTATGTAATAATCAGCTTGCCTGTGCCTCCTCCCCACCAGACTGCCAGCCTCTAGGGGGCAGCACTGTGTCTTTCTCTGAGCCTCAGCTCCCACAATGGGCAGAAGTGCATTGAATATGGAAAGAAAAGGAAAAGACACTTAAAGAATTAACCAGTTATAGTAATTGTGTTGGTTCATTACATGAATTTTTTGTTTTCTTCTGGACCTAAAGGGCAAGGATTCACCGTAATCTCAGTCTCTCTGAAGATTTCTGAAACCATTAATGCCACGACCTTCTTCTCAATTTTCCTTTCCTCCAGGCCCTGATTGTTGACAAAATTATGCAGTGTGTTCACTCAAAGTGGCATTGGATACTTGAGACTTTAGGCTTCAAGGTCCAGGTGAAGAGGAAAGTTAGAAACTTACACTCAGCTAAAAATAACTCCATGCTTGTTTTGCTTTTGTGAAATATGCATGCTGCACCCAGAAAAACAGGATGACCTAGCAATCTAATGTAACTTTAAGATGTTTTGCTAAAAATGGAACGTTCTGCACCTGCTCTTGTAAGTTTCTGTTTGGAAACTTCCATGCTCTGTAAACATGTGCACTATAAAAGTAAAGCTCACCCTGAGTTCGGGGCCCAGAACTTTGGAGCATTAGCTCATCTGGGGCCGCCGGCTTAATAAACCTGAGTTCTCCAGCCCTCCGAGTGTGGTGCTTGGCTTCTCGATGGACTGATCTCTGCAACACAGGCAGAAATCAAATGCGCCTCTTTCTCTCAACCTCTTTTTAAATTTTATAACATCTTCTGCACCCAGGCTGCGAATACCACCTATAACCTGAAGATTCTTAAATATGTATCTTTAGTTTAGAACCTCCCTATCAATTCCAGAATCATGTTTCCTAGCCCTACTAGATATCTCCTCTTATATATTTCACAAACTCCAGAAACAAAAACCCAGTGTGTATACAGTTGAACTTATGATCTTACTTCCTTGCCCTTTTTGAACTCCCCTCAGGATTCTTTATCCCAGGGACTGGTGCAGGGCTCTGGAGTCAGAATCTTCCTTTGTTCTTTGATAACTCAGTGATCTCGTGCACATTATTTCTCCTCTTGTTGCCTCATTGTTCTCCTCTGTCAAATGGATGCTGATCTTCCAGGGTAGTTGTGAAGATCAAATTAGGTAATGCAAGTAAATCACTTAGAAAATATTGCCTGGCCTGTGTAATAAGTGGTAGATGTTGTTACTGTCCAAAAACATGTCCTAACCAGGTACTTGAGAACCATCTCTTACTCCTTCCCTTACCATTCCCGTTTCCATCCAGCAAATCCCTACAAATCCCTTTTGTTAATCCCGTCTGTCATTTCAATTCAGTATGGTCCATTCTCATCCATTTCAAGTGCAATGGCTTCAGTGAAGTTTTGATCCTTTCTTGCTTAGATGGTTACAGCAGCCCTTAAAACCAGCCTTTCTGCCTCCAGTTTCACCTTCAGCCTATCTGTTCGTTGTCTTACTTCCAGGGTGGAGACACTCCTTCGTGTCTCCCGTTGCCTTTATAATGAAGATCGGCCTCTCAAGCATGATGTAGATGGCCCTTGGTGACCTGCTTACCTTTTAGGCTCACCATGGGTTGTATCCGAACATGCTTTAGCAATCAGACCCCAACATGCCGAGTTCACTTATGCTTCCATGCCTTTGGGCCAACTGTTCCCTCCTCCTTGTTTTTTCTCTTTCCTTTGTTAAGCTAACCTCTGTTCATCTTTAAGTCAAAGCTCCATTGTCTCTTCATCTTAGAAGCAATACTTGACCACCTTTCACTGAAATAATTTCTCCACTGTGTGCCTGTCCTTTTGCCATAATCCTAACCCTAATCCTAACTCTGCCTATGTATCTTCTGGCACTTACTATGATGACTTACGCATCTTGATTGTGTTCCCCACTAAATTGTGAAAAAAAAAATTTTTTTTGACCCTGCCACACAACTTGTGGGACTTTAGTTCCCCAACCAGGGATTGAATCCGTGCCCTGAGCAGTGAAACATGGAGTCTTAACCACCAGGGGATTCCCTAAATTGTCAATGTTTGACATTGCATTCATTTTGATTTCTCATTCATTTTGGTTTCTCTAGTGAATAGCTCATTTCTTGGCACATAATAGGGTTTAATAACTATTTATAGTTGAGTAAGGCTAGGATTCCATAAGATCGAGTCAGGCAGTGTAGACTTACAAAGCTACAGAAACAAAATTGAATCAGAATAACCTGACAGAATGAACCAGCAAAATTAGGAATGAGGAAACCATGCAAATATCCCTATTGGATAGAATCTGGTGGTCAATAGATGCAGTATCTTAAAGCTGAGATCAAGTTAGAAGTCTTAACTGAGAAAGCTCATCTGTAATAGATAATAGAGGGAGGAATACCAAGAGGTCTGGGTGTTAAGGTATATGCTGCCTTCTTTTACTGTCACTGAGCAAGAGGGAGAAACACCAGAAGGAAGAGCGAATCAATTTTTACAATAGAGTGCTATTTAAAACGGTACATACCTAGTGTTACGGCAACAGAGATGAAGTAATTGTTCACCAAATGGAGTCACATCATTGCCTGGGGGCCAGAAATGACCAGCTCAAACATCAAAGGCACATGTGCAGCGGGCAGATGTTTTACATCAGTTTCAAGCCTCCAGTGCCAGTAACAGCTTCGTATAAAGAGCCTGATCAAAGATCGCTTTCAGCAGGCCAGACTGCCTTGGGATCATATGGCCTGAACTACAAAAGGTGCTAGTGTTTTGTCATTTTCTACCTAAGCATTTTTAGACTAGTTTTCTGCTAAAAGCAGTAGTCTCAATTGTCCTTTTTTCAGGAAGACTGCTTTTCAGGCCTGATGTGTAAATCGGGGAAATATGGGATATAGCATTCTCAACGCTAAGGAGATGACCAAAACATCATTTAGTAACATCACTAACCGTTTTAACCCATGATTTCATCGAAGGAACCATGTTGTTCTGGTTGGGCCAAGGAACACATTTCTTTGCTGTTCAAATATGTGCCTTTATAAATTACATTTGAAAAATCTCTAATCACGTTTTATCTTTTGAAATGTCATCTCATCTTCCCAGGAAGGATTTCTCTTCCTTTTTTGATTTGACAGATTGAGTATCACATGTTGCCCTTCAATTAGACTAACAAACGAGTCTCCACTCCCGTTATTTGTACACTGCTTCGTCACTGAGGTGAAATAGCAATGAATCACATCCGTGATTGTGTTTAGGGATTCAATAAACTGTATTTGTGAGTCAGTTGTTAGAGTTTAAAGTCAATATTTGTCCATTTCTCAAAAACCTTAAACCAACCCCAGAAGAGCTGGCTCTTAACAGCTCTGAGTGGAAGAAGCCAACACCCTTCCTCTAAACTCAGCCTGGAGTCTGTAAGCCTGGAACTGCTTTAAGGGAAATGCTGAACTGATGTGCAAGAAAGACCCTTTATCAAGGCTTGATCTGATTTTGCTGTTTCACAACTGTCACACTGAAATTCCTTTCCGTTCCTACGGAAGGGAATACTTACTTCTGCCAGCAGGTTCCTGCCAGGAGTTGGAATGCATCCCTGTAAATACTCAGTGTAGCGGGGTGGGAGAGCTTTCTTCTCTCCCCACGCTGCTTCTGCTTCTGGCAGAGGTTTGGGTATTGGCAGGGGCGCCCCGCCTCTGCACAGTCTGCTCCTGGAGGTGGGGGATTCCTCTTACTTCCAATTACCAGTTTCTTTACATGTGGGAGGACATTTTTGGGCACAGATTAGCCTCTTCGCTTCATGTCTGGCTGACAGCGCCCTTGCTAATTTATTTTTTGGCATTTTTTGTGCATTTGTTAAGATGTCAAATGGTACGTACAGAGCATTGGAGTGAAGGCTGAATTTACATTCTGGAGCTTCCAGTAGGTATGGGATGTTAGAAGTTTTCTCTTTGGAATAGAATTTACAGTACTGGGTAAGTAGAGGGTAGTGGGTGTGATTTTCTTGCCTTGCAAAAGTCTCAAGACCCTTTAGTGAAGAGTGAATTACAGAATCCTAAGCTTGTAAGTGGGTCAGGATTTGAGAGTTCATGTGATCTATTGCCTTCATTTCCCAGCTGAGGAAATTAAGACCGAAAACACTTAATTGACTTGCCCAAGGCCACCCAGCTGGCCAGTACTAGAACCTACGCCAGAAAGTGGTCTTCTCTGTCTTGCATTATTTTCACAATGTTTTGAAAGTAATGGACACTCGGTACAATGTATTAGGTATATCGAATATCTTTATAGTTCTTTCTGCATGTAGAATGAAAAAAAAAAACCCTTATTCCTTTCCCCACCAAAACAATTCTCATTAGCTACACAGTCATACTGGATGGGTTGACTGTGATTCTTGCATCTAGGTTGAGTTGCCTGGAAGAAGGGTCATTTCAATAGTTTTCTCCTCTTCCAAGTGGTAGGAACCCTTAGTTGAAATGCCAGCCAGCTGAAACATGTCAAAATCAATAGAAATTTTGGAGGCTGTGGAAAAGTAGTTCCAGTTGCCTGCCCTGGACAGTCTGTTCTATTATACTATCTGAAACATTAATAGCACATTCGTGAAGGCATACTCAGGAAGAACAGGTCTCACAAATTGTTTCTTCACAGGGAATGATTACATAAGCAACTAATTGGAGTGAAAGTAGCTCAGAAAATATTTCAAGTTCTGGCTGAGAATCTTAAATGCTTAATTAAGTAATTTTTTACAAAGCTCTTATGAAACCTGATATTAGGAAGTGATTTTTTTAAAATAAAAGGTTAATGAACTATATATCCATTCATAACAATTTCTTTTATTTATTTATTTATTTTTAATTAATTAATTAATTTACTTATTTATTTTATTGGCTGTGTTGGGTCTTTTTTTTTGCTGCGCACGGGCGTTCTTTAGTTGCAGTGAGTCTTCCTTGTGGTGCGTGGGCTCCTCACTGCAGTGGCTTCTTTTGTTGTGGAGCACAGGCTCTAGGCGCATGGGCTTCAGTAGTTGCAGCACATGGGCTCAATAGTTGTGGCTCACGGGCTCTAAAGAGCAGGCTCAATAGTTGTGGCGCATGGGCTTAGTTGCTCCGTGGCATGTGGGATCTTCCTGGAGCAGGGATCGAACCCGTGTCCCCTGCATTGGCAGGCGGATTCTTAACCACTGTACCACCTAGGAAACCCCAACCATTGCTTTTAAATTCACTGGTCAGGTGGGGAAGGTTTCGCTGCCGATGATGTTAGAGGAGGCTCACCACACACTACCTTGACTGGATTGTGTTATGTATTCAAGAAGGTTAGTAGTTGGATCAAAGTCTGATTGAATTTTTTTTAAACACTAATCTTCTGACTTGTATTTTGGTGCCCTTAGAGTCCATGATTTTGTTTTGTTTTGTTTTGTTTTATTTTGGCCACACTGTGCAGTATGTGGGATCTTAGTTCCCCCAACCAGTGATCAAACTCTTGCCCCCTGCATTGGAAGTGCAGAGTCTTAATCACTGGAGCACAAAGGAAGTCCCCGGATTAAATTTAAAGCAAACGCTGTGCATAATGGCAGTTAAAATATAGGGACCATGATGGTGTGGATTCTTTTTAACGCAGTTCTAAAAAGGGCAGGGATATCAAGTTTGTGATGGTGCCCTTAGTGGCTAAAACATAACCCTTTAACATCTTCATCTTTGTCTCTGGACTAAGTATGAAAATGGTCGTAAAGGACATTTGGTGTCAAAATCATTTTCAAACAAGAGTATCAGACATACTTTAATTATGAACTTGTGTGCAAAATCAATACAGTTGACATTTTTTAGGGGGCTTAAAAATATCAACTAAAGCTTTAAAAAACATTCTCCACTCTCAGACTTTATATTTATCAGTGTTTTTGACATTTATGGACATAGGGACAGCAGTTTCTTACACATAGTGGGTGTTCTGCAGATATTGGCAGGTTATATAGACGATTTAAAAAGTTTAAGGAAAATCTTTTGCACAAACTTTTTAATTATGTATTTTCTAAAATTTATTTTATTGAAGTATAGTTGATTTACCATGTTGTTAATTTCAGGTGTACAGCAAAGTTATTCAATTACACACACATACACATTCTTTTTCATATTCTTTTCCATTATGGTTTATCACAGGATATTGAATATAGTTCCCTGTGCCATACAGTAGGACCTTGTTGCTTATCCATTCTATATATAGTAGCTATATATAGGGTATATATATGAAGTGGGAGTTTGCTAATCCCAAACTCCCACTTCATCCCTCTCCCACCACCCCCTTGGCAACCACAAGTCTGTTCTCTAGGTCTGTGAGCCCATTTCTGTTTCATAGATAAGTTCATTTGTCATATTTTAGATTCCACACATAAGTGATATCATATGGTATTTGTCTTTCTTTTTCTGACTTACTTCACTTGATATGATAATCTCTAGTTGCATCCATGTTGCTGCAAATGGCATTATTTCATTCTTTTTTTTATGGCTGAGTAATATTCCATTGTACATATATACCACATCTTCTTTATCCATTCATCTGTCAGTGGACATTTAGGTTGTTTCCTTGTCTTGGCTATTATATTATTTATGTATTTTTTTTGCTTATATTTTTATTGGAACTTTGAGAAAATCCTCAGACATTTTGGGTTTTGACCAGTTTTTTTTTAAACTAAGAATATTCTAAATCAGTGAGATAAAAGCTATAAAAAATCAAATTTCCCAAGAGGAAATAAGGGAGTTGGTTTTTGTGGTTGTTGTTGTTAGTTTTGTGAAAATAACACTTAACTCTTCCCTTAGAAAACAAACAAGATAATTCAGAGAAGTATAAAGAAATAAATACAAGTCAGTGCAACCTTCATACTCCAAATCTGCAATGGCTTAATTTCATATTATTTCTGTCACTGGCAGCCTTACTTCTCTCCTTCTGTCTCTAGCTGCAACTGTGCCAGGTAAAAACATTTGGAACAAGCACATGGATGGAACATTGTCTTGCATTCCTCTCACTAATGGTTCCGTCCCACCCTGCCCCATGCTGAGAGGTATCTGACATGTGACTGCATTAGTGATCACTAATTACTAATTTGAATTCTGTTGATAAATGTAACAGAACAGTCACAATAATTAATTTTTTTTGTTTTTTTGTTTTTTTTAAATTAATTAATTAATTAATTATTTTTTTGGGGGTACACCAAGTTCAATCATCTGTTTTTATACACATATCCCTGTATTCCCTCCCTTCCTTGACTCCCCCCCCTCAAGTCCCCCCCACCCTCCCCGCCCCAGTCCTCTAAGGCATCTTCCATCCTCGAATTGGACTCCCTTTGTTATACAATAACTTCCCACTGACTATCTATTTTACAGTTGGTAGTATATATATGTCTGTGCTACTCTCTCGCTTCATCTCAGATCACAGGTTTCCTTTTCCATCGCTCAGACAGAATGCATGACCAAAGAATCCCTTGCATACCAATCAAATTCTAGATATGTGTAATAATGGAGTCTCCTTTATTATTGTTATTATTTTGATAAATGGTGTCCAGACTTTTAACTTCGAGGAAATTTTTTCCTGCTAATTTACATTGGTGATCACTTGTAGGATCACAGTGTTATTGGAAGAAGCAAATTATAGGTTTAATATTACAACATTTTGAAAGAGAAATGTATAATCTTTGATAGCTTGTATTTTTAACTGCAAAAGCTTGGGTCATTCTGTGGTTTTTGAGTGAATCATTCTTATTACAGAAACCTTGAAGAACTGCTCTACTCACTTAAATCCACTACTGTAGCAGTTTGTTTTGGTTTCTTCTTACCATTCACTTTCCATTAGTTGATTTTGTGGCATGGTAGGAGAGTCATTCTAAAGAAGGACAAATTATATACATTCACATCCATGTGAGCTGTCACTCACCTCTGACAACTGGATTGCTCAGGGCTGCTGGAGACAACGCCACAGCTTTGTGGATCGCTGCCCTCACACAGTTGCGGTTTCCAGCCCCGGGCGTGCTTTCAGCACAGCTCAGAGGTCCTCTTGGGAGTCTCTTGTTCTCTCCCTGTGCCGGCCCACACTGCCCTCCCCAGGTCTCCTCATCCACTGCTTTCTGGTCCAGATGACAGACCTGCCATGCTTACTACCTCACTGGACCACAGCCTCTCCATGCATTGGACAGACCCATATGAAATTGCCAATGTTTGGCTGGTTTTGACCCGCAGAACCAGCATTTGCATCTGCCTCAAGCTAATGCACGCTTATTTTCATATTTCCATCCTTTTATCATTCCCTGACTTCTGGGAATAGATAGAACCTTGGAAGACCTTCCAAGGTTCATTCATCCATCTCAGGAGCCCATAAATCATTTCTCTTGTGGGATCTGCTTCCATAAGTTATGCTGGTCTTTTCAAAGCTTCCCTTTCTTACTTCCACCTTGGCGCCTTTACCTTAACATACAATATAGCCGAGTCAGTTCTGTCCTTTGATTTTGAAAACTATATGCAACATACCACATGTATAAAGGGGAAATATAAAGTGTATGTGCAGTTTAAGGAATAATAGTATAACAAACACAACCTAGCTTAAAACTAGACCCTTTCCAATACATCTGAACCGCTTATGTGCTCTGATCCTCTTCCTTCTCTCCCCAGACAATATCTTGAGTTTTATATTATTTTCTCCCTTTTCTTTGTAGTTTAAACACATGTGTGTATCTCTTAAGAAATCTTTTCTTTAGTCTCACATGTTATTTAATATAAATGCACTAATCATATCTCCTGAAACCAGCTTTTCCACTCACGTTTGTGAGATCAGTTAACAAGTAGTTTCCTCTCATCTGATTTCCATTTTCAGGTGCTCTGTTGGAAGCTCTATCCCTGATACATGTCCTGAATGCCAAACAAAGTTACTTTACTTCTCAGCTTTTATTCCCTGACCGTAGTTTATTTAGTTTCACTTTGTCAGCTTTGTTGCCAGAAACAAAACTCTTCTGTCTTAACAGAAAAACAATCCCCTCTTCTTAATTGTGTATCTGTCTCTTACCGCCGCCTTTCCCTCTTTCCTTCAAGACTAAAATCTTACAGAGAGTAGTTCACGCTGTCTCTATGTCTTAGCCTCCCAGTCAGGCTTTATTTGACCTCTTGATGGTTGACTTCTCCATGTTTTTAAAATTTTTTCTTTAGTTTTTGTGGCAAAACTCATGACAGACTCTTTTTATTTTTCTTCTGCTTAGTGTTAAATGTGAGCCTCAAAAGTGTCAAATGTGAGCTTCTGAAAGTCACATATTAAGCCTGTGTGGATGAGGTGGTAAGAGAAGGTGGAGAAACAATGTTGCATCTGAAAATGCTTAAACATATTTTAAGTACCTTCTGAATAACAGTGATAGAAGCAAAATTAATTAGAAAAAAATCTAACTGAATGTTTCCTTTTATCCAGGGATTCAGTTCAGGTTGGAATGTGACAGGTATCAACATTGTGAAATATCACACGTGTTTGGCAACAGGATTAATAGCTTCTTCTCATTTGGGCCAGGGTCCTGCTATAGTAGGATTGCTGTGCTTAAGAGATATATTTTGTCTGCATTTGCAAAGTTTAGCAAAGATTATTAAAATAATGATCTAGATAATTCAAAACCAAAACCTTTGTTGCCTAAATTATCTCTATTCAAATAATTATCTCAATAATTTAACATCAGTTATACCTTTATGCCTATGTACATGAAGATACTTGATTTGGCCAATATCATAAATGCCTACGATGTTTAAGACACTGATGGGGCTGCAAGAAACCCAGCGATGAATAGGAAAGATGGCTCTCAAGTTGCCACCAATCTAGAGGAGAAAAAAACCAAAGTGGACATAGTTTATATTGCAAATCAGCCTGCAAATGGCATTTAAGAAACAGAAAAGGTATATAAAGGTTCATGTGAAATGGGAACTTGACTCTCACAAACTTTGACTTAATTTTCTTTTGAAGCAGATTTAAGAGACCACATCTCAGATCTGATTTTTGAATTTTCTGTCCTCTCTTCTTTTATTTTTATATAAAAACTGTATTGATATATTACTTACATACCATCTATATTCTAACACTTGTGATAAATTCAGTTCATTCATCAAACTTGTGTTGGTACTTACCATGCTCCAGTACAAAGTGCAGGCATACAAAGCTCGATAAGATGTGGTTGAGAAGTTCAGAGCAGTAAGGAGGTAGATGTGGATATCGTGGGGTGGGGGAGGGAAGGATTAGGGATTTGGGATTAGCAGATGCAAGCTATTGTATTTAGGATGGATAAACAACATGGTCCTACTATATAGCACAGGAAGCTATATTCAGTATCCTGTGATAAACCATAATGGAAAAGAATATGAAAAAAGAATGTATATATATATAACTGAATCATTTGGCTGTACAGCAGAAATTAACACAACATTGTAAATCAATTATGCTTCAATAAAATTAAAAAAAAAAGAAACCATATTCCCAGTATAGTATAAAAAGTGCCCCAGTGTACACAATACTGTGCTGGCCCAATGGAGAGAGGCAGGTGGAACTCTGATTAGATCAGGTTGCACAGGCTTCAGGACCCAGTGGAGCTCTTGAAGGATGAATAGAAACTTACCAAGGGGAACACAAGAGGAGAGAGTTCCAGATTTTCTGCCCAGGTGGACATTTTTCATGGATTCTTCTCCAATTACACCTGGGGCTGGCAAAAGTCTATGAGAGACCTCTTCCCAGACCCTGTGATTAGTTCTGGCCTTGCTCTGGTCTCCATCCTCCATCTTCTGATCCCAACCTCCTATTTCTTATCTCCTTTCCTTGAATTCTGACTCAAGGGTCTGGATGGCTCCAGAGCCCAGAATGGATCTGTCTGGTGCTGCGGCTTCGATGGGGTTGGGGAATCAGACACAACAGGAAAGAAAGGAGCATGAGAAGAGTCAGAGAAGCAAAACTGGCATGTGGCATGTGGGGAGCGTAGGTAAGTGTGCCTGGCTGGAGCATGGGTAGGATGCTAATGGAGAAGAGGTGGAAATGGAGTTGACCAGAATAAGCAGGGTGCAGATCCCGAAAGAATATATGTGCTTTCCGGTAGCAGAATGACATGCAAGACTTATGTAGTAAGTATATTTATACTGTTTAGCTAGTTTTATTGTTTCTGTGTTGAAGCAGTTGATGAGGTTGCTGTTCTGTCCTCCCTTCAGGAGAGAACTGCTGTAGGAGTAGTTAGCCGACAGCCCGCAGGTACCACATCTTGTGATCTGCCGCAGCATCCTCACAGGGCCACACTCTCCGTGAGCTGCTCCCAGGGCAATGACTGAGCATGATGGGGGCTGCGGCCAGGCCAGTTCTGCCCAACAGGGACTTTTCCAGTAGGCAGTCTGCTTGATGCTGGGCTGGCAGAGACTTTCTCAGAGCCGCACATACCTGAGTCTCTTCCTATTCAGTCCTTCTCTTTACTTTCATGGATGCCGAGGGTTTATGGTGACCTCAGGCTTCCTCTTTTTATTTCTGAACCCTTCTCCCTTTATCTGTCAGGTATTTCCCCTGGTAATCTCTTTTATTTCCAATTCTGTCTTGACATCGGCTTTCCATAGGACATGAACTGACATATGATGCCTCAAAGCCTATTTTTAAATTTTAGTATGTATATTTAAGTGGTTGTTTATATTTTTACCCTCTGAACTAGCATACTTTTCTAGTATGAGGTAATCTTCTAGTCAGAGATGATCTTACATAAATGATCTCAGGACAGTTTAGACCCCCGGGCATGCCAAGCTTCTCCGCACAAGTTTATCATTACAACTACCTGGGATCCGACAGGCTTCTGGGGGACTAGGGCAGAACTGCTGGCCTTGCTTAGTTCTACTTAGTAATGTATTTCCCATATCCCATAGTGGCAGGATTGGCTGAGGTTCAAAGAGTTGATGGACAGGAAATGCTTCAGACAGAGAGGATTTTTTTCCTGACTGTCATTCTTATAATATAAAGTATTTTGATATCTCATGACTAGCAGGTGGTTAGATAAAAGGGGAAGATAATTCAGCATCTTAAAAGCCTGTGACCTAGCATTAGGGAGGACAGGATTAATTATAGCAAATCACTGTGTGATTTTTGAGACAGTGTTTCTCTCTGGAATATTGTGCCTTACATATGAAAAGCACTTCCTCTCTCTCTCTTTAATAAAAAAATCACTTTAAGTAAAAACAGTGAATCATGTTCTTGAAGTAGGTTGTGATCTTTAAACATGAGACAAGTATGGAAGTTAATTTTTTGTTTTTAGAAGGTCTGTCATATTGCAGTTTATATAATATGGCTAACAGCAAAAGTGTGCACTACATTTATTTAAAATAAAATGCTAGGTTGAATATCAAGATTTTTGAAACTAAAATGAATTTGTTTAAGTTGTAGAATTGAGCATTATCTAATCTCCTGGGCAGACTTTCAAGTGTTCCTGTGGTAGAGCTCTTTTGTGAATTCTCTGTGAACGGGGATTCCCTGTGTGGTCCAGGATTTAGGGAGGGACTGAGGACCAACCTCATGGTTTTGGCTGCACTACTTTGCTCTCATACACATAGAATCTCTTCAGTAAGTGACAGCTAAAAGGTTGACAAAAATTCAAATGGATTCAAAATATGCAGAAGGATAAAATGTTAAATACCTTTAACATTTACCTTTCCATTAAATATATATATATATATATATATATAAATATAAATATATATATATAAAGTCCTAATGATCTAACTGTAATTGTGGGCATTTTCTCGTAAGTTTTCATTTAAAGAAAATACATAGTAGTTGCTTAAATGTGAAAAGAACCATGTGAAGGAAAATCTCCCATTTCTTTTAAGTTGTTTAATGGTTCTAGGAAGTCTATCTGGTGAAAGGATTTTGTTTGATATAATTTTGCAGTATTAAGAACCATGCACAATTGAGATGTTGATTTTGTTCATGTGGCAGATCCCTTGTTTAAACAAAGCTAAATGATAATCAGAGAACATGACAAGAGTGATTACTTCAAAAGCCCAAGTGAAATACTAATGAACTTATGTTTTAATTCTGATAAGATTGAATTTGGGGGGCATGACCTTCTTATTCAATTAAGAATAAGTTATCAGTGTTGTCGTAGCTCTAGGGAAACCACAGTGGATTGTAGACTTGGCTACTATTGGGAGGCTGCCTTTGTCAAGCAGAAGTTTTGGAAAACTCAATATGGCATCTCACATTGACACTCAAGACACTCAAAACACATTGTTTCAAACCAGTAATTGACTATGTTGGGATGAGTGGATGGGGCACTAAATCAAATCAATGCCTTTTTTGGAAGTGTTTATTTTTTTTAAAATCTCATGCTTAGAGAAATTTTGCAAGTATAGTACAAAGAACATTTTTTTCCTAAACTACTTGAAAATAACTTGTTGGCATGATACCCTCACCTTCAAGGACCTTAGTGTGCATTTCTTACAAACAAAGACATTCTCTATATAACTGCAACATTACCATCAACTTCAAAATATTCACAATGGTACATTACTACCATCTAATTTTCAGACGCCACTCAAGTTTTGCCAGTTGTCTCAGTAACATAAGGGATCTAGTCCAGAATCATGTGTTGAAGTCAGTGGTCATGTCTCTTTAGTCTCCTTCAATGTGGAATGTTTCTTTAGTCTTTCCTAGACTTTCATGATCTCGAAAGGCCAGTTATTGTAGGATGTCTCTCAGTGTGGGTTTGGCTGATGCTTACTTGTTGTTAGATTCAGGTTTGGTGGGAATATCACAGAAGTGGTTGTTGAGGTAGAAAATAACTTCTCCTTTACCATCTTTAGTTCAGTGTTTGGAGGGCTTTGAATTAAACTGACAAAAGACAGATTAGCAAGAGGAAAGAAAAACAGATTTAATGCACGTATACACAGGAGTTCACACAGAAATGTGACTCAAAGAGGCAGTTAGGATTTGAGGCTTACAGGCCATCTTAATAGGAATGGGGAGGGCCAGAGGGACCCTTCTGGGAGAACAAATAACTTCTTAGAAGGGAAGTGGAGAGAAAGGGCACTTAAGGAAAACAAATGACTTTTTGGAAAGATAAATGGGCCTTAGGAGAATAGATGGGATATATAATAGTTCTGTGACAGTATCTGTTTGGTTGTAGTGCCAACTTCTCTTTCTGAAAGAGGAGATTGGAGTTGTTCCCAGGGATGGGATTTAAGACAATTGAATTTTTTGAGTTCTTTTGAGAGGCTCTGCTTTTAGGCAGATAAGGGATTTCAGGAACTCAGATGGCTTTAGCTTAAAATAATTTTTTTTGCCACTGTGGCTTATTCTGGATCCCTTCATGGTACTGTATTCTCATTGTGTCATTTAGTGTGTGATTTCAGTTCACTTCATGATAATGATGTTCACTTTGATCCCTCGATAAAGAGGTATCTGCACTTTCATGTTGTTTTCCATTTTTAGTTAATAAGTATTTTGTGAGGGTTAATTTGAATTTATGCAAGTATTTTTCAGTTTACACGTATGTGAGTGTATTATGGTTTAATGGGTTATAATCTGTTGCTGTCATTTGTTTTGATGCTCATTTACCCCTTATTTGGCCAGTGGGAGCTTATTCAAGCAGGTTTTGACACACCCCCATTAATCTTTGAGCATTTCCTTGCTTTTGGGGAGGCACATGTTGATCTGAGATCATCTTATTCTTTCCTTGCCTTGCCTCTGAAATTAGCCATTTCTCCCAGAAGGCTTGATTCTTTTTAGTGGAGAATGGTATTTAGAAACCAAGATCTGGGTGATAGGTGTGCTCATTGCTATCAGAATGTTGCTGCTGCTCACAGACCCTCTCAGTAGGTACACAATCTCTCATCACTGCTGCTCCCACCCCACCCCATGGGGACTTCCTCCTTATTGTGAGTGCTCTGATTCCCTGCACTAGGCTACTGTGCAATACAACTCCTTCTTCATGCTGCCCAGGTCTCAACACCCATGTCAGGCCACCTCATCCCCTCCCACAGGTAGTCCTATCTCACTTTGCTCAGGCTTTAATGCTCTGTGCTGGGTCATAGCCCTAGGTGGAAATGCTCCTTGCTTTGCCTGGGCTCTGAAACTCCGTGGCTGGACAACCTCCCCCCACGCCCCCACTGTGGGGTTGCCTTCTTCCCTCCAATCAGATTTTGACACCCTGGTTGGAGCTGCCACCTCTCTGAGTGTGCAGCATCCTCATCCTAGCCAGGCTCCAGCACCGCACTCTCGGTCATCATGGCTCCTCTACTCCTGTGTGGGTTTCTGCCTTGCTCCACCAAATGGCTTTAGGAATGAGTTGTTCATGAAGGAGAATGGAGCTCAAATCCATTTTAAAGTGTGGATTTAGAAGTTACCTAATAATTTACCAAACTCAGAAGATCTGTGGTCATATATTTTAGCCAGGATTCTGGAACCTATAATTGAAGAGAAATGATTTCTTGAGTCTCCTCATGTCAATTTTTTTTAAGATTTATTTTTAATGTGAAGATACATATTTTAATAAGGCAGAGCTTTGATGTTTGATTGATTCTTCATTCAATGAGAAACAAACACATATTTATAGCATGTCTTCTCCAAAATATACATATAATACACATTAATTACTTAGGAGTAAGTTGTCTTCAGAGGATTTTGTGTTCAAACTCCATGATGAAAATTTCAGAGTCCAAGTACCATCAGTTCCTCATTTATATTCCATCAGATGTATGCTTTTAAATCAGACAAAAGGTCAGAGGTACTTTCTGTTTTGCGCATGTGGTGTATACTAAAGATCCTGAGTTTATATTTCCAGCCCATATCTTGGCCCTAGAACTACCTTCAGACTCTCTCTGCTTTGGACTACCCTTTAGTCTCAATTGTGCTAAAACTTTGCCATTGAGATGCCTGTGAGATATAAAATGCAGATGTCAAGTTCTGCATCCCCTATGCTTCATGTTCCTATAGCCAGTGCCTATGTGACATCTCCATTTTGATGTCTCATGGGCATGCCCACTGTCAGCATGCCCACACCTGAACTCTTGAATCCTGATACTGCCCTCCATAGCACAGATCTTCTTCTTCTTCTTTCTAATCTCAGTAAATGGCACAACCCCACCCACCCTGGCCAGAGATCTGGAAATGTTTGGGTTCTTCTTCTTTATCATTTATGTAGAACAGATCGGTGTATTCTGTGGTCTGTTCTGTTCTTTTCAGCACTTCCTGTCTCAAGCTGAGTCCAACTCACCAACATCCCTCGTCTGGTCTACTTCTTACTCCATTTTTGCCACATGTTGATTCTTTATCCTCACAGCTGCCAAAGTGATGTTTGCGTATTGGATCATGTCACTAATCTACTTAAACACACTTAACAAATTCCACAATTCTCATGTACAGCTGCATGACCAGCCCCTTATTCATCTCCCCGGCCTCATCTTGTGCTCTTCACCCCCAAGCACTTGGCCTTCTTCCTGTTCCTGGAACATATCAAACATTTTGCTACCTTAGAACTTTTGAATATCATCTGCCTAAAATATCATTAACTTCCCTATTCCAAATAGAACCTTTGAATCTTTACACTAGAGCCAAATGCTTACTGATGAGTGTGATTTGGGGACTAATTTCTGTTCTTTACATATTATTTATTTTGTACTTGAAGGAGAATCTCAGTGGCAATTAGTATGAAATAATTGTTAAAGTTAATTTACTATTAAGAAAACAACAAGAAAGAGTCTGCTTCTAACTGCTTCCAAAATAAAAATCTTAATGAAAATCAATGTAATTATGACACTTAAAATGTAAAAAGGAAAAAAAAAGGCACAGTGTCTATAAAATATTCAGTATATGAAACACTTTGAAACCTTAGAAGGAAGGGAATGCAATGTATTATTGTTACCAAGTTATTACTAGTTTAATTTGACGAGTAATGACTAGTCATTACTACATTCACATGACTCATTTTGGTAAAGAATTTTTATTAATGGTGTTTGTAAACACTGTAATAATTCTTTCCATGTACATTGCACCGTCCGGTGTACTTGAATCTCAACCTCATGAGCACAGAAAAGTGACTTGCTGTAGCATCACTTGGCCAAGTTCAGTTCTCTAGACTTCATCTTCATTCAAGAAATATTATCTGAGAGTACATTGTGCATCAAGTGCTATGCTAGGAATTTATGAAGAAAAATGTTCTCTTAGAGCTCCCGGCCTGATGGAGTAGACCCATAATAAACAAGTCAGCCAGCAGATTCATAAATGTGGTTGGAGGGATATTTTTCCTTGTTCATACACACTGTTTTCCTGGAGCCATGAATGTACTAAACTTTCAAACCAATCTTTGGATATTAAATACAAAGGAAGGGAAGAGTCAGAGACTGTTTTGGCATTATTAACTCATAGGAGGTAAATCATTTTAGGGCATTATGAAAGATTTTATTGTTTTGTAAATTCTTTGATGGCAGTATAAAAGGTGTTTTGTTTGTTTGTTTGTTGTTTTTTATTTTATTTTTTTTATAGATAATCCATCCATGAGAACTGAAAGCGCATCCCTATCACCCCATTCAGAATAGAATTCAGTGGAATGTAAGGGTTTGCAAATTTGCCTCTGAAGAAGTAGGAGCAAGGGCAAGAGAGTCGGGGAGTTAGAGACAGTGGGGGATGGAAAGAACAGAGGTCTGGACCAAAGGGGGTGGGATTTTCGTCTCCTCTCAAGTTCATGAGAAGGTGCCAGGTCAGGAGGACGAGCAGAAGAGAGAAATTCCCTGTGCGCCCTGTGGAGAAGACAAGATAAAATTGGAAGTTGAAGAGATGAATCATTTAGTATGTGCTTCTCAGTTCTGCGTGCTTGACTTACCAACAGCAAGCTTCATTATTAATGAATTGCATCATTACTTGGTGAAGAAGTCAGCTCTTTATAATTTAAAGAAAACTGCATGTCAGTAGTTGGAAACAAGAGAACCAAAGTCTCCATAACATAATAGATCCTTAACTTTCGAAAAGACATTGGGACTCCTTTGAACCCCATTTTCATAGTTTACTAAATAATTGCAGTAAGTGTGCCACCTCTTTCCTGCTCATGAGATTTATTTTTCTCTACTTAAGTGTCATTAGATGCCTCCTTTCCTGCTGCCCACAAGACAATTCTTGGAGGGTGTCTGAGGTTGTGCCCTTATTTAAAAGAAAACTGCAGTCTGATGTGTAAATGACTTACTGTGTATGTATAAGGAAGTATTATAGTGTTTATAAGCATCATTAGTGAAAGTTTATCATCTTTATTGAAACAAGTCATTTGAAAATTAAACTAGAAATAATTTGGTAACAATAATACAGTGAATTCCCTTTTTTTCCCAAGGCTTCAAAGTGTTTCATATACTGAATATTTTATAGACATTGCTGCTTTTTCTCTTTTTGCATTTTAAATGTCATAATTACATTGATTGTTATTAAGACATTTATTTTGAAATCAGGCTTTTTTGGGTTGTTGTTTTCTTAATAGTAAATTAAGTTTAGCGATTATTCCATACTCATTGCTACTGATATTTTCTTTCAAGTTATAAAATAAATAATACTGTTAAGAGAACATAAATTAGTTCCAAAGTCACATTCATCATTTAGTATTTGACTAGTGTAAAGATTCAAAGATTCTATTTCACTAAGAAAAACAACATTATTATGATTCATAGTCATTAAGCCTCATGCTTGTTTTATCAATGGAATAAATTTTCAGCTTTTGATTATTGTGTGTGTGTATGCATATCGTCAATTAACAGTAAGTCTCTAGGAATGTAAGATCCAATAACATGTTCAAGACTAAAATTTCCCCTCCGACAGCTTCTTCCCATTTGTTCCTTATTTTTCAAAAAGGTGTCGTCATCCACATCCAATTGCTTAAGCCAGCAACTGGGCATCATCTTGAAAACTTTCTCTCCTTTACCTCCCACATCTGCCTTCTAAACTGCCTTCTCAGCTCTGTCCACTCGGTGATCCCATAGCTGCCACCTTGGTTCAAGTTACTGTCATCTCTTACCTGGATTGCTGTAGGGCTTCTTAACTAATCTTCCTAAATCTATTTTTGCCTCCTTTCCATAAGGCAGCAGGAATCTTATAATAATGCAGATCTGATCCTAGTCTATCTCTGCATAAAGCCCATTCACTGTGTCTCCTAAGATAAAGTTCAAAGCCCTTAATATGATCTATGAAACCTCATGTGGTCCTGCCCCTACTAACTTTTCACTCGCCTCCTTGCCTGAGCCACATCATCTCTGTTCATTTCTTTGAGAACCGGGTACTCGACCATTTCAGAGTCCTGGAATGTGCTGTTCTTCCCTCCCTTCTCTATACTATCTCAGTGTAAAGTCACTTCCTCATACTTCTCAGAGTAAGATAGATCACCTTGATATTCACTTCCATATCATCCTCCATTTTCCCTTCTTAACAGGTGACACATAATTATTTATTCAAAGTCTATCTTTCCCACTCAACAGATATTTCCAAGGAGGTGAGGATCAAGTTTGAGTAGTTCATCATTTTATCCTTTTTGACATTATACTTACTATTGACATTATGACAGTTCGAGTTCAAAAAACCCAGATAATGAAAATTTGAACACAAATGGATAGTGCTTTTTGAAAATTTGTTTGAAAGTATCATCAACAGTCGTATCTACTCAGGTTCAAATTGACTTGGCAATGTATGGGTACATATAGAAAGAATCTTTTAGGTGAAGACATTTAAATGTATTGGTAAGCCCTGAACAAGTAGCTGCTTTATGAGAACGTATGTGGAATGTAAAATCTAGAAGAGATTTGTTTTCTTGTGGTCATGCTACAGCATATCTAAACAGCTGTCTAACACATAAAGGATGATCTAGTATAATAATTTTATACTCACTGGAAATTTGCAGATGTATTAAGAATGCAGCAAAACAGGAAGTAGGCATACATCCCAAAAGTCAAAAACTGAGTCAGATAGATATCATAAAGCCCAAAGCATATGTATCCGCAAAGTCTTCACTCCAACTTTGCTTGCTCTTGATTTGCACATAGTATCAATAAACCTGTTTGCTTGGCTTTCTCATTTCTAATGCCAAAGCCCTAAACAAGAACTAGACAGGGAAGTACGGTTGCAGGAACCCATTGTCCCCAGCGGCAGTGTCATCTGACAGTGGAGTCATCTCACCCTCCTCCAGACTTCTGTGGAACCTTACTTGTGTGACAGCACTAACTGTATTTGCCTAGTGGCATGATTATACTTTTAAAAAGTCATTTGCCATTCTTGATCATAAGCTTTTAAGGAAAAACCTTGACTTTTTACAAAGCTTTCAGAGCATCACACAAAACCATGTCATAGTTGATATTAATAATCAAAACAAAGCAGAACAACTCTGAGTCATCAAGAGAAAATTGAATTACGTTTTAATATTGGTTGAGGAGCCTGGAATGAGATATTATATTTTAGAAATGTTTTCATCCCTAATAATGGAAATAAAAAGCTTTTCTTCTAAAAGAGCTGAATACAAAGTTATTACTTCCGTCTTTTAGAGCCACTCGTAAACCATGGAGTGTCTCAGAGCTGAAGTTTTATTGTTTACTATTTCTAATTCTATTGATGTGTAGTTTGCAAACCCTTTAAACAACCTAGCTGATAGAAACCTATGAAGAAGAGAGGGTAAGTGTTCTCACTTTATGAATAAAAAACCTGAAGCTATAACATAAATTTTTACCTCAAGATTACAGCTATTAAGGACAAGAAACTTTTAGTCTTGCTGGATACATTTAGCCATAAAAGCAATGTAGCATTGTGGTAAAATCATAAACTTTAGTGTCAGAAACATCTAGTTTGTATCTTTCTTTTGGTCACATACCAACTGAGTCACAATGGACAATGTGCTTAATTACTTTAGATAAGGGCAAACTGCTCAATTGTTAGTCATGTGATATTATCACTTATCAGTTTGGCAAAGCATGAACTAGAGCCACGAGGGGGAATCTTTGAGGAATCAGCTAATTAATTTCCTTTGGGTTTTGAAGCCAGAGGATCAGGTATTAAACAAGAAGACCTTTCCTAGTGACACCAACCCTCTGTGTTTTAGTAAGTTATTTTTCAGTCCATCTGACTCTCAGTTCCTCTGGGTATAACACTGGAATAACAGTAGTACCTATCTGTATCAGTCAGAATAGGTTATGTGCAGTAACAAACAGTCCTCAAATCTCAATGCTCTAAAATAAAATGCATTTCTTACTCACGCATGTCTGTTGTGGGTTGACCAGTAGCTCTTTCACATCATCCTTATATGAGAACCTGGGATGATTGTCTTCTTACTATCTTGAAGGTTGTCTATCATCATGGCAAGAGGAAAGGATCACAGCAAATCACACACTGCCTCTGAAAGGTTTTTGCCAGGAAAGGACATACATCTCCTCACTCACGTTTGACAGACTGAGGCAAGCCACCTCTTTTGCCTGACTTCATGGGGTTGGGAAAATGAAATCCAACAAAGGGCCTGTGGGCCTGGAAAGAGAACTGAAATATTGATGAACAGCCCTAATGATCACCACCTGGCCCTATTAGGATTGTCAGGAGGGTTAAGTTAGTGAATGTAAAACACTAAGCTTAATGCCTGGTACCTTACAAGGACTAAGTAAATGTTAGGGATTGTTATGACTTACATTGGTTACAAGCTTTATTCATAATGATGATTTGAACCTTATGTCAGCTTATTACATGTAGTGCCCCTTAGGAAAATAAAATTTTTGAAATAAAGCCTATGTCTGGAAAAAAAAATAGAGCTACATGACTTCATAACCTTGCATGAAGGAAATGCCTTAGTGTGCTACACAGATACAGCATCAGGACTCGGATGACTTAGATGTAACAGTAGTCAGTTAATCTTTTCTGTCCAGATGAGAAAATTGTTGTTTATAAACTGCTAAATGGCAAAGATGATTGGAATTATACATTTCATGTTATAGAGCCAAGTTCATTATTTTTGAGTGTCCAATCCTGTTTTTGCATATTCCTTTGCACTGTATTAAGCTGCAAAACCCTGCTTATGGTTCATGGATTCTTCCAGGTTGGCGGTAGGCAGGTCAGGTCAAAGCCATTTAGGCAAAAGTAGGTCCTCTTGGTTTTTAGAGTCCTCTTTTGTCTCCCTTTTTCCTTGGAAGGAGACCTATCTCTTGCCTTATTTTTTCACTTGTTTCTGCTAAACAGGAAAGAATGGGTCATTGGGTCACTGTGATGGATGATTGATTGATTACATTTTACCTCAAATGCCTTTGTGTGCTAGTTGGCACTTTGATCTTAAATGTGTTATTCTGGTCTGTGAGCTTCTCTACAGTGAAGGACCTGTCATCCTTTAGCTTTGGGTCCCCAATGCCCAGAAGCATCTAGAACTTAGTTGGTCTTCATGAACTGTGAATGAAGAACAGAATGACAGTGTAACAAAGGTATCGTCCCCAATTAAAGGAATTTCAGGCATAGAGAGAGGACAAGGTTACATTTTCTCAGTGCAAGGACCCCTGAAATCCTACACTAATTATTTTATCCCTTTCTCCTCATTTCTTTTGTCCTCATGGCCAGCAAGGAGAGGTCTCCCAAATCCTACAGCACTGCTGGACACTATTGCCTCGAGCCATTATTTCTCTAATAACAGCTTTCCCTTCCCTACTTCTTTCCACTCCTGAAACAGCATCCTGTTTAAGAAGAAATACAGTCAGCAATGCCTTCCCCACTGTTTCATCAGAATATAGACTGGGTCTGTTAAGGAAATTCCTCCATTTCAGTGGCTCTCAAACTTCAGTAGCATCAGCTTCACCTGGAGGGCTTGTGAAAACAGATTGCGGAGCGCATCCCCAGGGTTCCTGATGCAGTAGGTGGCAGGGGCCCATGAATTTGCATTTCTAACCAGCTCATGGGTTATACCAATGCTGCCTTACTTTGAGCAGCACTACTCCATCTAAACTCTTCTGGCGCTCCTTCCCCATCATGCCCCCAAATTTCCCAGTGTTAGTTTCTTTCTAGGTACTGGTTCTGGTTTGTTTTTCACGTTGCTTTTGAACCATTGGAATGTTCCTAATTATTTATATTTCTGATACCATACTACTTGTCTTCTCTTTTTTGTGTCTACCCAAATGTTGGTTTGATTGTTAGGGATTATGAATTTTTATGCCTGGGAGCTGTCTCATCCCAGAAGATCTTGTAGAGAGAGAAAGCTTAGGGAGTTGCCTGCCCAACGCTTATGAAGGCTGTATTTGGTCAGTAAAGGGATGGTTTCCTTGTAGCAAACATTTGGAGCCTTTAACCAACTATTTAAGAAATTTATGAGTTTCTTTTATTATACTCCTGGTATCTAGCTAGTTAGCTGGTCAACCTTTTTGAAATCATTAAAAAAGAATTACTTCAGCTATGTTGGTAGGAGATAAAATTAATGCGTCTGCATTTTTGCACAAGGAGTTTTATCATTTAGTTGACTTCTTCAAGCTTTAAATTCATGGTATTAGCTCTCAAGTTGATCTTGATGTAACAACAGAGTCATTTGACTTTTGAGAATAAAGACACATGTGAGCCTGAAGAAATGAAAGTCCAGATTTTAAGTGATTTTCTGTTTGGGATGTTTATTAATAGGTGGGCAAACGAGAAGTTACATTTAGTTAGACCATAAAATCAGCTTTTCTAAATGGCTTATGTGGGTATATTTTTATGTCTATATTTTCTCTGTGTATATCTCTAGTTACAACAGGGGCATTTGTGTAGCTCAATCAGTAGACTGTAAACAGCTGTGTACATTTTGGTGTCTCTTCTCCAGCTGTGTGTGTGTGTGTGTGTGTGTGTGTGTATAAAATATATTTTTTGAATAGATGAGATTGCTTACCACATTGTTCTTTTTATATTAAATTAGCATATTTATTGAACATTTCTTCCTGTCATTAAATGATTTTCTGCAGTTTTTAAACTGACTACATAGTATTCCTTTATTTGAATATATTGTAATTAGTTAAGCAAATCATTGTGTTAATATAATTGAAAGGAAAAAAAATCATGTTGCCAAATTACCCTCTGGAAAGAGAGAAAAAACTTTTGTATAAACACTGCTAAGAAATAAAAAACCTTTTGCTGACATTTCCTTAGTTTTTAGTTCTCATCTGATACTTTAGGTGAAAAGTGAAATCTTTAAACTGATTGGGTTTTAAAATATTATCTATGAGTTTAGGGTAACAGGAGTCAATTTTTCATATCCTTCTTAGTTTTGGAGTTAGATGGTCAAATCTTTAGCAATAAAGAGATGAAATACCAAAAATTATGCCTCGAATAACTTACATAAGAAACTAAATAGATTGAGTATTGCCATGCATTAGTTGCTTTGGGGGATATTTGATTTTATTTTATCTGTGTATTAGGTGGTGTGTGGTATTTGGGTATTTGTGGTATTTGGGGCTTTTTTTGTTTTTTGAGGAACTTGATTACTTCTCACATACTGTCTTTTTCATGTAAGTGGTTCTTGTAAATGTTAGAAGCTGAACTCATTTTGTCATCACCAACAATCGCATGTCATTGAGGGCGTGGCACTGCACCGTGCAATTCAGAAATGCATACAATTTCTTTCTTTAAATAATGTATTTTTTCTTTAAATGACACACTTTGTTCTTTCTTTAAATAACATGTTTTTTTCTCACTGCATCCCGATCGTAAACTCTTCTTTGTCCCCCTCATCTCCTTGTTTTCTCTCAACACTTCCAGTTATGCTTCCTTCCCCAATCCTATTTCTGTTAACAAGCAGTACAATTGAAGGAGAAATCACATGATTTTAAGCTAAACAGATCTGGACTTGAAATCTTGCTCTTCTGCTTCCTGGCTGTGTGGCATTGAGCAAATTACTTACCCTCTCTGAGCCTCAGTGAAATGGTACAGTTTTTCCTCACTCACAGACTTTTTCTGAAGATTAAACATGATAACGTGTATTAAGTTCCTAAAAAAAATCAGAGCTCAATAAACGCTAGTTCCCTTCTCATTTTTACTGTTTTATTCTTTCTTCTCAGTTTACATCTTTTCCCCCAAGGTCTCCAGATGAATCATTTGAACTTCTTGGCAGTTCTCTTGGAAAAGATTTGGGATAAAGCTTTTTCCCTTCTTTCTGGAATTCATCAGTATTGAAAAGTCACCATGTAACTAACATTTACTTTGATCTTAGTAAGTCTGCAGACCTTAGTTTAGTCAACTTTGTTCCATTTAAATCTGAATGAATCCTAAAATGGCTTTTTAAGCAGGACATAGTCTTCAACTATTTTATGAGAAGGAATTACTATCTGAGATCACAGGTCAAGCAGGGGAGCTATAACGGTGACTCATGTCTTCATCAAGCAAGGCTTAAGGATTTTACCACTGAATTCTCTGCTCTGCTTGGGGGTTGCTGACAGAAAGTGATGCTTCTTGAATCTAAACCTCCAACCAGTTTGAATTCATGCAAGTCCACTTGTGGTTTATCTTTCTTCTGTTTTCTCTGCTGGGAATTCCTTCCTGCCTCTCTGCTTTCCCTCTTCCCTTCTTTTAAAACAGCTTGAGGGTCAACTTCTTTTTTTTTTTTTAATTTTTATTTTTTATTTTGAAATTTTATTTCAAAAGAGAGGTCAAAGGAAGTAATGCATTTAGGTCAATGAGAACTAGTACAGGTAACAGGAAATCTTTTTGATTTAGTTAATATGTGTAATATTTTTTAAGCTCTACATTGGAATGTAATTGCTTTACACTGTTGTGCCAGTTTTTGAGGTACAACAAAGTGAATCAGCTGTACTTATACATATATGCCCATATCCCCTCCCTCCCTCGACTCCCTCCCACCCTCCCTGTCCCAACCTCTAAGTCATCACCCATCATCGAGTTGGTCTCCCTGTGTTATGCAGCAACTTCCCACTAGCTATCTATTTTACATTTGGTAGTGTATACATGTCAGTGCTACTCTCTCACTTCGTCCCAGCTTCCCCTTCACCCCCCACCCCATGTCCTCAAGTCCGTTCTCTACATCTGCATCTTTATTCTTACCCTGTCACTGGGTTCATCAGTACTATTTTTTTAGATTCCATATATATGAGTTAGCATATAGTATTTGTTTTTCTCTTTCTGGCTTACTTTGCTCTGTATGACAGACTCTAGTTCCATCCACCTCACCACAAATAATTCAATTTCATTCTTTTTTATGGCTGAGTTATATTCTATTGTATATAAATGCCACATCTTCTTTATCCATTCATGTGTTGATGGGCATTTAGGTTGCTTCAACTTCTTTATGAAGCCTTTCCTGCTAACTCCCTCCCCATCTCCCACCCCAAGGCCATTATCTCCTTTTGAGTTTCTCTGTGCCCAATGAATACTTTCCTACTTTCCTTGTTGTGCCTGCACTCAGCCAGATAAGAGCACAAAGGATGTTGGATTCACTTCAGAGCTCTGGACGTAGTTGGTGTTCAACTGGAAGAATTAAGAATGTTATTTGATTTACTTAATTACTTGATTTCATTATCTTATGCAGATTTTAGGAAGAAAGGGGAGTCCTCTTCATCATTCAAAAAGTAATACAAAAATAATCCGGACACTCTATAAATACAGGATTTAAAGCAAAAGATATTGAAAACTGAATAAACTGAGTGATTACTTCAATTCTCTACACCATTTTCATTTTGAAGATACAGCCTACTCTTCGGAGGTAATGTCATGGCTACAGAAGTTTAATCAGAACTGGAGTTGGAAATTCTGTAATATAGTTACTTACATACAAATTACATGTCTTCTTGGACTCTAAGCTCATTGATATGAGGGGGATGTTGATAACTACTTTTCGTAGTTATTGTGAGGATTTAGTGAGCCAATGTGACACTAAGCCAACAAATGTTTGGTTAAACTCCAAAAGGCTACAAATGAAATCTGTGGTGTCGCATGTAAGTATGGCAAATCTAAAAAAATGCTTAGAGTTCTATAGGAGTTATGTTTGTCTGAGGATCAAAAATGTAAACAAATGCAAAGTGTTTGTTTAAAAAGCATACACAAAACAAAAATTACCATTATAACCGTACTAGTATTTGATTTTGATGAAAAAAATCAAGATTGAAGGCATTTTAAAGCTCAGATTGAAGTCATGTGAATTTATAGGAAAGCTCAACATTGGCATAAACTCATCTTAAATAATCCCCAAGGATGTTAATGCCTTGAAGAAAAGCTTAATGTAAATATACCTTCTTTAGGTTCAGATTAAGCAGAGAAAAGGCACTCATGGGGTAACCTTTGAGTGTAAGGACCATTTCCTTCCCACCATCCAACCCACTCCTGCCTTAAGACTCTGCTCATAAGCCCTGTGGGTGAAAGCCTCACCCACTGGGATGATTCACGGGTCTCTGTAGACATTGGGCTGTGCTGCACACAAAGAATGAAACAGGGTAAATGGAGGGGACAGAACAGAGATTTCATTGCAGGGCATGAAAATTAAATAAATTCAGTCTTGCTGCATCATCTGTGTGAGGAGATGAATGTAAATCAGGTTAAGTGGAAGACCCTTTTCCAGAGCCCCAGCCCAGTTTCCCTCTCATAATGAACTCAAGATCTCTGTCCAGCCTCGGTGACTGCATGCTTTATGAGAATAATAATTTTGAAGTTGCAAAATATCCTCCATAAGAAGCCCATTTGTATACTTGAATCAAAGTTGGAAGGTTAGAGTAACCTAAGGCTATCAGCAAGGACTGAACTTTGGGGAAAGAAATCAAGCCATACGCCCTCTGAAAGCCAGAAGGGAGTTGTGTGAATAAGACAGGATGACCCAGGCACAGAAGAAGCTCATCAGTCCTGGTAAAAGATTTGCGTTACAATACACAGCATTATTGTTGAGCATAGTCTAGATTATAAGTTGCTTAAAGATGCCAATTCTTAATTCATCCATTATGTTGCCTTCCACCCAGTAAGTGCAGGTGTTGCCCAGGTAGGTAGAATTGTTTATTGTGCTTCAAGATTATCATGTATTATAAGTAAATCTTTCATTCCTGAATTTCTGGTTTAGACAGGTTAGTGATTTTAGCCATTTTCTATTTTTTTCAAGTTCTGCATTTTTGCCTCAAAGGTTACATTACACCTGTTTTTAGGTTAGCAAGACCACCAAATTACCCAAATGTCTATCAGGTTGGTCTACCTCCTATTTTCCAAGCTTCAGCATCCTATTTTTTTTTTTCACTCTGTATTTAGAGTCTGAAAATAGAAATGAAATAAAAGTAGTGCATGCTCCTTGCAAAGAGGTGAATAAGGATTTGTAGAAGCTTCAGTCATCCCAGCAACCCCAGGAGGACAATTCCTGTCCTTATATGTATAAAGTGAGCATCCTGTTTGGCATCCTCCACAATCCCATTCTTCAGGCAGTAGCCCCGTTAACAGTAATGTTGCCTCTCCCATCACTTCAGTGCCTATCTAGACGGATGTCTGTATGTTTGACATAAACAGCATCTTCTTTTACTTTTGTTGTAAAATCTCAAAAATATGACTTGAAAATTTTTCCTTATTGGTCTATATTAATCATTTTGAATATGTTATAATATTCTCTTCTACAGATTCAGCACAGTCTTCTGTTGAGGAACCTTTCAGCTGTTTCCAAGCTGTTGCCATTAGTGTAGCTCTGAATGCATCATTTAATGTGTACTTCCACAAGTCTTTCTAAAGGATACCTTCAAAGAAGTGAGATGGGGACTGTGGCAAAGGGAGTGGACATTGAAGCTTTAGAAAGTCATTCCTACATTAACCTCTAAAAAGTACCGATTTGTCCTCTCCTCCATAGCTTATTAGAGTGTATTTTCTTACGACTCACCAATAAGGGGCATAATCAATCCCCCTTTTTTTCATTTTTGTCAATTAGTAAGTGAAGTTATAACTTTACTTTTGAAATTGCTTCAGTCTGCATTTCTTTGCTGACTACGAGTTGCCCTTTTCATTTGTTAACTGGACATTTGGGTTTTTTCTTCTATGAATTGACTATTAATGTCCTTTGTCCATTTTTCTCTTGGATTGCTATCTCTCACAGGAAATTACCAGTGAAGGAAACCATTCTAAAGTATAACAGATATTTGCAGCTAAAAATATCTCAGACATGATCCCCAAATATCTTACCCTTGTAGTAAGTCTTCATGTGCGTGTATAATGTTTTTAGAAACACGATTTTATCCCCCGTTGATGTTAGGTTAGGTCTCTCTTGAGTCATTTTTACTGCTAAGCATTCTTTCCAGTCTTTTTCATATTCCTGACATTTCATGCAGTCTATCATTCTTTCCAAATTTTCCCTTTTAGCTAATCTATTTAGAGTCAGGATTTGTTGAAGATTCAGTCATCCCAGAACCCTAGGAGGACAATTCCTATCTTTATATAAATTTTTTTTTTAAAGAAGAGATGAAAAGAAGTAAGGACCTGTAAGGAAATATACAGGAGTTGTTCATGCTTTCAGATAGTTATGTTTGCACTAATAATCCGTAATTTTCTCCCCTAATATGTTTCTCCTTCTCGACCTCCACTTTTCACACCTTTCCCTCTTCCTTCATTTCTGCCCTTTGCCCATTTTCTCTGTCTTCCTCTCCAGCAGAAGCTCTGAATCAATTAATTTTGTCCCCTGCAATTCTAGGTAAAAGCTCTCAGTAAAACAGGCATCAATTGGTCCTTTTTCAGTGGTGAAACAGTAAGCGTTCGCTTTCAGTAGGAGCGAGGCAAGGATGTCCACGTCATCCCTGTTGTTTACTTGTTTACCTTTGCTCTCTGGGTAGTAGGGGATTCAGTTAGATAATAGCAGTCGTGGGTTTAAAATTGGAAAAGGGAAGGCAAAAGTGTATGTGGATGACATAATTATATTTCTAGAACACCTAAGAGAATGAACTGAACTTTTTTTTTTTTTTTTTTTTTTTTAATTGAGCCAGTTCGGTAAAGCAGTTTAGTACAAAATTAAGGTGCAAACATCAGTAGCCTTCCTACATACAAACAACAACCACTTGAAGATAGAAATGATACTGACAGAAAACATACCAATGTGTAATAGAAACCCAGTGACAAAATACTCAAGAAATAAAAAGTAACAAAAAAATAAGAAAGATCTATGTTTAAAAAAACTATGACAAAACAAAAACAAAAACAAAAAACAAACTGACATAAAATAAAACTTTTTAGATAAAACACTGCCATGGTATAACAACGCCGTTTCCCTATGTTTATGTAGAAATTTAGCATGATTCTAATAAAAGTACTAACCAGATTTTTAAAAATCAAATTCTAAAGTTCATAGGTAACATAATGGACAAGAAATTTTCAGCAAAGGAGAATGAGAAGGGGCTAATCTTATCAGATATTTTAATACATATTTTAATACACATAGTAATTAGATCTGTTTGGTTCTGGCAAATTAATAGACTGATTAATGGAACAGAGTGGTAAGTGTTAATATTGATGTATATGCACATGAGATTTGGTATATAGTACAGATATATGCAAGTAACATGTAATAGAAGTAGCATTTCAAACCACGAAAGGAGTGACTGATTACCTGTAAACAAAGTAGATCCTTTTCTTAGTTCTTACACAAAAAGGAATTCCAGATACATCATAAAATTAAAATTAAAGATAATTAGCACATAAAATTATTGGAAGAAAACATGGGGAAAATTTTAATATAATCTAGCATTGAAGACCTTTCTAATGATTTTATTAGGCCATCAATCTTCATAATGATAAGGCTAACCACATACAATTGAAATTTTCTATTTGTTTAAAGATACAATCAAAAAAGTAAAAATATAAATTAAATATGTTTACCAGGCATATCACTACCAGAGAGCTGATTTCTTCAGTATATAGACAGCTTGTAAAATCAGTTCAAAAAAACCAAATGAGAAAACATTCTTCCCCTTCTCTGGAAATAGCTATGAGAAATCCAACACTGTGCTTACCTCTGGGAAGGGGAACAAGAGAAACCAGAGATGGGAGAGGTTTTCTCTTCACTGTGTACTGTTGGGTTTTTACCCTGAGCACAAGTAGTTCCCAAATAGGATGAGAGAAAGACAGACTGGGTACTGAATATTTTTTGAAGCTGGAAACTTAAAAATCTCTTTTCCCCAATTCCCCTTGCTGCCACTAAGCTGTACAAGCAGGAGAAGAGAGGGAAGAAAACAAAAATAGAAATAGTTACACGCATCCCCACTGCCTCTTGTATTTTTTTTTTTTTCCATTGGTAGAGTTTCTCTAAAGGAACTGTGGAATATGTCCCCTAACTGCTAAAGGACTTTCATATTTCCAAGCTTAATAGATTCTTTTTTTGTGTGTGTCATGAGGAGTTTGGTCTTGCCATCCTTCACAAGGCCTCTCTTCATACCTCTTTCTATTTTTCCTGAAAGGCAATCCTGCTCAGATTTTACTTACGGGGAAAAAAAAAAGTAAATTCTCTAGTGGAAATGATGGACTTTGAACTATTTCCTATTCTTCTAGTGTTTTAAAAATGCTGTGTAGCTTAGAGCTACTGTCAGTTGGAAAACTTTATAAGAAATTTGATGTATTACCGTACTGTTACTGCAGATTAAAAGATGACATGGCTCACAGCTAATGTAGATGGTGTTTTTGTTCTGGTGAGACATGATTCCTTTTTTACAGTAGAGAAGAAGGTAAGACCTTTTGCATCCTTAGCGGTATTGGCAGAGCTGTGTTACATGCAAAACTGAGATGTATACAAGATATTGGCTAGAAAGTGGAGCAACTGGCATTGAAACTTACTACTGCCCTCCAGCTTTTCCCCTTGTCCTGTAGGATTGTCAGCATGTGTTTGGATTTTCCAGGCATTTAAAGTCATTGGAAAGGACATTACTACTTATTAGAGTCTCACTTTCCAATATCATCTTCACAAACATGGTCACCCTACCTGTAAGTGAAGTTACCAAGTGTGCTTTCCTGCAGAGGAGAGAGCCATATAAAAAAGTCCAATTTGTGATTTTAAATACTTCAGGTCTTTATCCAGGAATATCTCAGCTAATTTCCTGCACATTATTGAATTTGTGACTTCTTTAGCGAAAGCTTCTTTACACCGATTTCAAGTCAACTTCCTGCCAGGAAACGCAATGAACAGGGAGTGTGACGATCCTTGTAAAAACTTGTCCAGATTTGAAGAATTGGGGTTCAGGGCGGGAAGTATGCTTCTACTTTGGGGGAAATAGGTTGTGATTTCTTCTGTTCCTGTGGAAAATGTCTCCCACTGGCTCTCAGCAGGTTTCTTCCTAACAGCTCATTATGGATCTGTTATTTGGCCTCCTGAAGATTTTTGTGTTCTGTGGGCTTTGTGGCTTTTAGCCCTTGGAGAGAAATTGTTCCATGTCATTGTTACACAGCTCGTAATTGGTTTAGGTCCATATTTTACAGTTTGTCAGGCTGTCAGGTTAGGAAAGCATCAGTAACAAAAAACATATATAGATTTCCAAGTGCATTCTCCATTCCTAGCATTTTCTTCATGTTTAGGAGGTATTTGATCATAAAATGATATTTTATCTTTAATGACTGGGTATCATGCTGTTAATTAACAAAAATTTCTGTATTTCCCTTTAGTTCCAGCATTCATGTGGAAGTAGATCTATACTAAGTATTAAGAAACCATTCTCTCCATGGCAGGCCAGCAAAGGTCTTCAGAGTGTACATAAAATCATAACTTAAACTTCTTATCACAAAATTCACATTTTGTCAGTTTTCAGTTTATGTCACCCTTTCAGCATCTTCTCTAGTTCTCATATCCCCAACCCATATTGTTCATTTTTAATCTGTTTTATGTCCTGGTGTCCCAATGGAAACAGAATAATGCTTGCAAAATTGATCAGATTACTCAGGCATTTGATTTAATTGCATCATTAAGATAAGTAAAAACATCAAATGAACTGGTTTGGGTTTTTCTACCTTGTTTTTATTATTGCTATTATTTTTTGAAACTGAGAAGTCTCCCAATCTTGACAAATAGAATGAATTGAAAAGAAAATCATGCTTTATTCTTTCTATATTTCCCACCTTTCTCTTATATACGCTCAACTCTTCTTTGCAACTTCCAAATTATTAATGCTTCGTTCACTAAAATACACAGACTCCTCTCAGATAGTTTTTGACTCTAAATTCCAGGACAAAATTGCAGTCATAATTTCCTTCCCATGTACACTGACTCATCAGTAATTATTTAACTTAATATATTAAAATGTATTTTTAGTTTGCCTACGTAAGCATTGAAAGGGTTAATAATACTGAACAATGACGAGTTAATAAGCTCTTGTTAATAATAAACAAGAGCTATTGTTTATTGAGAAGTTACTGTAAACAACACTCTAGTGAACACTATATATATGTGTGTGTGTGTGTGTGTGTGTGTGTGTGTATATATATATATATGTATATATATATATAAAACTTCACTTTATCCTTAAGGAGACCTTAAAATCAGACACAGCTGACATCACTGATGTAGACCTTAGTTCCCAGACACTGAACTGTGCTTTGCATTTATTATTTCCTTTGCTTTACAACAACCCTATCAGTATTATCCTCATTTTACAGATGAGGAAACTGAGGCTCCAAGAGGTCGAGCCAGTTTTTCAAGGATGGCTATTAAGTGGTATGTAGGGATTCAAGTCCCCCCAGGTCTTCTGCCCCCAGTGTACTGTATCCTCTGTATTAAAGATGGGTTTTGCCATTTTACACATGGAGGAACTGAAATAAGAAAAGTTTAAAACAACATGTCCAAGGTTGCATGGCTATCCAGTGATAAAGCAACGATGCGAACCCCTGTTTTTTTGATTTCAAGGCCCATGTGCAAAACCCATTATGCTACACATTAAAACATGATTTCTTCTCTATTCTTATTTTTTGAACTTTAACATGATTAAGCTATCAATTACCCATAGGCATTTTCTCTTTCAACTCTGGTAAAGATATAGATTAGAAATCCTCTTCTAAAAGTTTAAAATGTCTCTACAGGGAAGAAAGTCCTAAAACTCTTCTAGCTTGAACAGGAAATATTTCCATCTGTCACATTTGTGGATACCACATGGGATTTTTATATAATGCTTTTGTTTGGTCCTGAAGGCATAGATTAATTTTTACTTCCTTTTGGCAGATAGCCTCACCGTCTGGCAACTTTTTAAACCTAGAGATAAGAATAAAAATTCAAACATATGAGCAAGACAATATCAAATATACTTAAAATACAGGCACACTTCAGCTGAAAGATGAAGAAAAACCATAGGGCGGGGACCCTTGTGCAACAGTGAGGAACAGGATGACTTAGACACTGCATGGCAAACTCCTACTGATGCACCAGGTCTCCAGGACCTGCTGCTGCCTCTTGGAAGCCTCCCTTGATTCCTCCAGATAGTGTGGAAGAGCATGCTCTGATATAACTACATCAGAGCAAGTCATTCATTCTATTTTAAACGTGTACTTTGACTGCTTATCCACTGGACTCCATACCCCTTGATATCACGGTTCCTAGCATATTTCATCATAATCAAGCCTTCATCAAGGCAGTTCACCGTCAACAGATAAACTTGCTGAGCACTTATTACATTCCAGGCACTGTGTGAGGCATGGGAAGATAATATGAAAAATAATTGAAAGAGGGATGTCTAACCAAGAAAGAACATTGGACTTGGAGTCCAAAACCTTGAATTCTAATCCTATTCTTTCTGCTAAGTCATTGTTGGATCTTAAACAACATTCCTGGTTCTTAGTTGACTAACAGGAATGTCTGGATTTAAAGTCTTCTAAAGCTTCCATCTCTGCCAGTCTATTTACTTACCATTACCTCAGATATAGTATATGAATGCATCTAGAATCACATCTGGCGTATAGTAGGCTCACACGTGGTCAGAATAGTAGGCCAGTGTGGTCAGAAGAAGACTTCAGTGTATAGGAATAAAGTTTCATGAAGGCGTGAATATTGAAAACTGGAATGGAGTAGGGCTATAAAAAGCAAATTCCAGAATGTGCTGAAGCTTGTAAAAAGGGTAAAGGACAGCAATAGTGGTTTTAGAATTATAATCAGAGCAAGAATAGGAGACGGTTAGATGGGCTGGTATAATGTTGACATGTGATACACAGGCAGAAATCTTAGTCAAGGAGAAAGAGCTTTGGGCTGAAAGGCGGGAAACATGGTCCAGAGGGGAGATGAGCCGAAGGTAGACGAGAAGACAGTAAGAGCGTGCTTGGAAGAATGCGAGAATCTGCATCTGTAGCGAGAAAGGTAGCAAATGAGATTGAATTCCTACTGATGATTTCTGAGATCTGCAGCGAATGGGTCTGATGGCAAAGGCCTGGAGATAGCCCAGCAGGATCCGGGCTTGCACAGTGAAGAAGCAGGTGTGGTGTGTGACATTTACGTGCTGATCTAGATAGCTGCTGCTAGCAAAATTGTAGCTGATTTATGAACACTGGGAATGAAAACTAGGATGGTGGATACGCAGCTAAAAGTTAACCCAAACTAACTCTTTTTTGTTTGTTTTGGGCTGTTAACAGAAGAAGATCTGTCTTCTTAGCTTGACATTTGAGAAAACTGTGATAAATCTTTAAAGAATATGGAAACACTGAGTGTAGCTGACCCTCTCATCAAGTTTATTTATATCTAGTTGAATGACCTCAAAAAAATAGCTGCTCATCATTGCATTCTTCAGGACAGGACACATATTTTGAGCCCTGTATCTACTACAGTATCAGGTATCAGTTTTTACTAATTACATGAATGAATATCTACATAAATTAACAATGTCCATCTAGGAGGCGGTCTCTAGTGGGATACCACAGGGCTTTCTGCAAATTCCAAAGGTTTGGGCAAAGCTTTGGATCCAGAAAGATTGATAAACAAAAACTCTGTGTGCAAGTTAACAAAATGAAATTCAGTGTAGAAAAATTCTTCACTTGGGTCTTTGAGGAAATGAGTCCCAGCCCTGCCCTATCCAGGATGGTAGAGTAAGGAGGAGAGTCAGGGTGGAGAGTGGTTTGCTCCGGGTCTGCACCTTCATATGCTGAAGGGGATCTGGACAGATATGAGAGACCGAAGCTCACCCAAGGATGGGTCTTCACCCTCATCTGCTCCTCATGAAATGGAAATGGAAGTCAGTTTGTTCATAGTCACAGTTTTAAAGGCACAAAGCATTCTTTAGGATCTGGTGTTCTGATAGAAGCAGGAATCAAAATAAGAAAATGGACACGGAAAGAAGACCTCAAGTGAAAGCAAATTTGGAGGCCCAGCTCCATCTCAAGTTCTGTAAGAGCTCATGCTCCAGAGCCACCCTTGAGCTGTGTGACCTTAGGCAAGTCACCTAAACTCTCTGAGCCTCAGTTTTATCATCTTCAAAAGAGAGATCATAAGTGATTGTGTCCACTTCCAGAACTGCTGTGAGAATAAATATGTTCTTGTACCTAAAACACTTAAAATGGTGCTTGACTGTGAGCAGTGTATTAGCTATTATTACTCGTATTGTTATTATTAAAACTTAGAAGGATGCTACGATTTGTTACAATAAGAAGACTGTAATTAATGGGTTCCCTATATTCCCAACCCTTCACCACCAGCAAAAAAAGAAAAAAAGAAAGTGGTAAAAGTGTAGGATAGAAGAGATGTGGCTTTGTAGCATAAATAAAGAAGTAGACTTAAGCTGTTTTTGCATATACTGAGTACATTGGACCAAGCTGACATTGCAGTTTAAAGATGCGGAGGCCTGTGCATTCACTGCCTCTAGGTTTTATAGTTTCACTATGTTTCTTATTGCAAAACTGCCTTTAGCATCCTCATCATATTTCCAAATATCAGTCCCTCATTACAGCTCTCATCTACAAGTTGAGATTAATTTTCGTAAGATGACAGCAACTGTATTTTGCGTCTTCTTCCAACTCCACTGAGTGTGAGTGTAGCATTCAGGCGTTGGGGAATGACTCTGGCTACCTCACAAGACCTGGCCTTCCCCTTGCTCTCTAGCCTTGCCTGGTTCCCTCCCTCAGTGCTGCACTGTGTGCTAAAGGCGGCCCGAGCTCTGTTCCCCAGCCTTTCTTTCTCTGGACCTTACCCGAAGTGCTGTTCACTTGATTTTTTTTACTGTGATACATGTTAGAATGCTCTTGCCTGCATGAAGCCTGCTGTAAAGGTCCCTCCCTGATTGAAACTTTTATTCTAGGGGTTACCACATTCTGTTTTATGTAAGCGGATGAGCTCCTTCATTAGTTTTCAAGCTCTTTGAAGCAGTGACTGAGTTTGCACGCTTTTGCTTTCCCAACTCAGGGTCAATTTGGGGCCCTGAGTCCTGAAAGAGGCTGAGTGTTGAATTGCCTTGCATCGAATTGAGGGAGGACATTGGCACCCAACCGGAGCTTGCTAATCCTTGGGCGTCTTGGTGCCCCGTCCGACTGACCAGGGCAGAGTGGTTGAAGAAGCTGTGTGAGGTTTCATTTCCCCCTCGTTCTAGTCTTGATTTCTAAACTCCTCCAGGAGTCTTCCTCCTTTCATCTCTACTGTTGAACTGCCCTTGACTTTTCTTCCTGTCTCTTCTAACCAGCTCTGCTTGCTCACAGAAGAGCCCAGTCACCCACCGCTCTTTTCCACCTTCCTCTCCTCATCTGTATTGCTCACGATATTTTTTTCTCTTCCAGCCCCTTCTCCTCTATCAGCTTCAGAGACAAAAAATGGCATCATTAGCAGGAAATGTTTTAACAAGTTGTGGAGGGCTAGGAATGTGTATGGAAGGGGAATTCACCGAGGTTGGTTTTAAACCAGATGCAAGCCTTTTGCCCTTGTTCTCATTCTGTTCAGAAAGATTTCCAATGAATTCTTATCCTGCCATATTGAAATAACCAAGTTAGATGATTGCTATCTAATCTAAGCCTTTTTACAAACACTCAAAACTGTTTTTGGTTCAAGAAAACGTAGGTTGACACTAAGCTTTGTTTTAGCCAAGGTTTGGGGAAAGTTCTAAACTATAGTATGTATACTTTGATAAATTTCACAGACTAGAGCTATGGGTTATAATATGGTTCATTCTTCCAACATTCAACTATTTTAATCCAACTTATGATTCCAACAAAGGCTGGATTTACCCACCAGCGTGTTCAGCTAGCTAAAACTGTAGATACCACGACCCTGTTATTTAAACACAATTCAGAAATCAAAAATAGCAATTCAAAGGGAGAGCTTGATTTTGCAAGGCAGAATTTGACGCCATGAAGAAACCCTCTCAGAAATTTGCCAGGGACCTTGTGGGTCTTAAAATGTTCTCTGTTTTCTACCAGCCAGATTTGGCAGCTTGAGAACTATTCATTACGAATAATGACAAATATTTTACCAACTCACAAAATGCTGCTTTTTGTTCTGGTATTAAATTTGTTCAATTTTTTAACTAGGAAAGTTTGTATAGTAATATTATGGTTATACAACAAATCTCAGGAAAAGTATTACCCTCTTACTGAGCATTTCAGCAAATGCCTCTTGACACTAGCTCTGTGTAAGGTATTACATTAAGTATTTTTGGTAATAAAAATGTGAATTAAACTTGATGTTTGACCACGAGAAGTGGAAGAACTAAGATATTATAATATGGTGAGTGCCATAGAAAACTTGCTAACGTGCTCTGAGGAATGAACTCGTGTAGGATTTGCTTAGTGAGTTAGAGAAGGCTTCATAAAGGAAGTGGAATATTAGCTTTAATGATTAGCCAGGTGATAATACGTGAAATAGGTAAAGGGGGATCTAGACAGATGAAACATTATTAACGAAGTCTCCGAACCAGTATAGTATGGAGTACAGGCCATGTTGCTGTGTTTTGGTTTTATGTATTCATAAATGAAAGAGAGAAGATGGAGATGAAGCTCAATTCCATGGGTCTGAAATCCCAGATTAAAACTTTGGTAGGTAGTAGGGAATATTTTATCCATTCTTCCACTCTTTCAGCACCTTCAGAGATGTATTTTAGGATAAATAATCTGCCCTCAGCGTGTAAACTTGATTGTGGAAAAAGAGAAATGGAGTTTGGAAGACCAGTGGGAGGTTATTGTACTGGTCTAGTAAAAGTTATAAGAACTGCATTAGGCTGGGAAGAGCAGGATTGGAATGAAGGGGTAGAATTGAGGGACATTCTATGGTGAAAATTTCTAGGATTTAGAACCTGATTGGAAGATGAGAGGGAGAAGAAAAGGAGGACTTAAAGGTAACTATGAAGAGTCAAGCCTGAGAAATGAGACCATTGAAAAAGTCAGACAAGTCAAGCAGTGCTGGTAGAAGGTGAGCTCACTCTGGGTGGTGTGCCTTGGAAGGGGAGTTCAGCTTTGCTGGAGGAGCAAGAATGTACCTATATATGTTCCCCAGTGGAGAGCTAGAAAGGTGAAATTGAAACTCAGGCTACAGTTTGAAGTACACACTTGGGACTCATTAGCATAAAGGACATGGTGAAAAGTGTAGGAGGGAAGATGAACGCCAAGGGAGAGCATAAAGAGAAGATGGCCAAGGACAGGACACTCTGGGGGCAGGTGGTCTACTTTTAGGTGAGGGAAGAGGAGCCAAAGTCAAAATAGTCAGCGAGGTCAGAGAGGAGCCAAGAAGACTCAGTGTCATAAAAACCTGGACAAGAGAGGGTTTCAAGAAAGGAGGAGTCAGTTAATAGCCATGGAAAGAAAGAAGTGAGGAAAATGAGAGTTGAGCAGGAACAGTGAAATGTGGTAGGCAAGGGTTCACTGGTGACTCTCCCAAGAGTGGTCTTAGACCTGTGAGTTGTATTTTGTTTGTAAATGGAATGTATTCTATTTGTAAATCTAGAGTTCTGGGTTTTTCTATTTTTTTAAAATAAGAGATAATGAAAGATGATGATGATGATGGGGTGTGTGTGTGTGTGTGAGAGAGAGAGAGAGAGGAAGAGAGGGGAGGGGAAAGAGAGAAAGAGAGAAAAAATGAATATGTGTATCTTGTGACTAAGGAACTGTTTTATTTAATAACTGAAAATTATTTAAGTAAAATATACCTTGAGCTCACATTTCATTAATAATAGAAACACTAATTCAGCCAAAAAAGGAAATCTCCAGAATTTTATTAGCCAATAAGCAAAACTTCTACCCAAAATATATCAATTAAAAAGATATTCTTCTGCCCCATTGCGTTACATGAAACAACAACAAAAATATAGAAACAGTTGCTGCACTGATGAGCATACCTGAGAACATGCTTAAATTATCATCTTTTTCTCTTCTCTTCAGAATAAAAGACTGAGCTATGATCGCAACTGGTGGAGTGATAACTGGCCTGGCTGCCTTGAAAAGGCAAGACTCTGCCAGATCGCAGCATCATGTCAACCTCAGCCCATCGCCTGCTGCCCAGGAGAAGAAACCAGTCAGACGTCGACCTCGGGCCGATGTTGTGGTTGTTCGAGGCAAAATCCGACTTTATTCCCCGTCTGGTTTTTTCCTCATTTTAGGAGTCCTTATTTCCATTGTGGGAATTGCAATGGCAGTCCTTGGATATTGGCCTCAAAAAGAACATTTTATCGATGCTGAGACGACATTGTCAACAAACGAAACTCAGGTCATCCGGAACCAAGGCGGTGTGGTGGTTCACTTCTTTGAGCAGCATTTGCATTCTGATAAAATGAAAATGCTTGGCCCTTTCACAATGGGGATTGGCATTTTCATTTTCATTTGTGCTAACGCCATTCTTCATGAGAACCGTGACAAAGAAACCAAAATCATACACATGAGGGATATCTATTCCACAGTCATCGACATCCACACGCTAAGAATCAAAGAGCAAAAGCATATGAATGGCATCTACACTGGTTTAATGGGAGAAACAGAAGTAAAACAGAATGGGAACTCCTGTGCCTCAAGACTGGCAGCAAATACCATTGCTTCTTTTTCAGGTTTTAGGAGCAGTTTTCGGATGGACAGCTCTGTCGAGGAGGATGAGCTTGTGATAAATGAAAGTAAGAGTTTTGGGCATCTTGTGCCACCTTTGCTCTCTGACAGCTCTGCCTCTGTTTGTGGCCTCTATCCACCTCCTTCCAGGACAACTGATGATAAGACCAGTGGTCCTAAGAAATGTGAAACCAAGTCAATTGTGTCATCGTCCATCAGTGCTTTTACATTGCCTGTGATCAAGCTTAATAACTGCGTTATTGATGAACCCAGTATAGATAACATCACTGAGGATGCCGATAACCTCAAAAGTAGGTCGAGGAATTTGTCGATGGACTCCCTTATGGTCCCTTTGCCCAATACCAGTCAGCCCTTCCAGCCAGTCAGTATGATGCTCCCAAGGAATAACTCCGTTGGGGAGTCATTGTCAAGTCAGTACAAGTCCTCTGTGGCCCTTGGACCTGGGGCTGGACAGCTCTTGTCTCCTGGGGCTGCTAGAAGACAGTTTGGGTCCAACACGTCCTTGCATTTGCTCTCGTCACACTCAAAATCCTTAGACTTAGAGCGGGGTCACTCTACCTTAACGGTCCAGGCAGAACAACGAAAACATCCAAGTTGGCCTCGGTTGGATCGAAGCAACAGCAAAGGTTACATGAAATTAGAGAACAAAGAGGACCCAGTGGAGAGGCTGCTTGTTCCCCAAGCTGCAGTCAAGAAAGACTTTACCAATAAGGAGAAGCTTCTTATGATTTCAAGATCTCACAATAATTTGAGTTTTGAACATGATGAGTTTTTGAGTAACAACTTGAAGCGGGGAACTTCTGAAACAAGATTTTAATGTTGAAAAAAATATCTTATTTTACAAGGCTATATATTTTAAACCTATTTCGCCAGTGTTTCCTTGCCTTGGTTATAAGCCTTTTTATTCAAATGGTTTGTAGTGTGTTAGACCTGGCTGCTTAATTCTGTAATGGAGATGGTTATATGTTTGGATTACTTATGATTGAGGTACTCTATATTACTATTTTTTCCATTCCCTTGAAAGCATGGTCTCTTTTATTAATACAAAGACAAAATATTTCCATCCAAATTAAAGTTCCTTTTCTTTAAAGTTCTTTCATTAATGGTCATATTCATAGAGCAAAGTGTCCTGTTTAGAAAAGGCAGGGTACCAAAGTGTAGACTAGCAGTGCCAAATTCAATGCAAATCTTAGGTGTCATTTTCTGAATAATTGCTTTTATATAGGATTGGGTGAATTATTTAAAAGGAAAAAGCTCTAGCTTCTGAGCAAGCTAAATAATGTGAATTGGTTACATTGGCTTAGTTCTGAGTAGCTTATTGATATGAATTGGTTAAGTTGGCTGTGACTAGTACTCTGAGCTCTAGGTAGGTAGTATTTTTTTTCAACATCAGTTCTATTTTAGTGATATTTTATTAAGAAACCATGTATTCAAGAACCATGGCTGAGAATGCCAGATATTCTTAGGGGTAAATATCAAAATGCTCTGAGCTGTGACTTTAGATAGTCAGAATCGAAATTTCTTTGCAACTGACTTGAAGAATGAATGAACCAATTTAGTATTTAGAAGTGCTATCTTGAAATAATTATATACATGAAGAAAACATTGAGTAATGAATGAAAATATATGCTAGTTAATGCTAACTAGTCTCAGTCCATTTTCCTAGCCATCTCTCATGTCATCTGATATCCTCTCACTCCCACATCCTTGTTTTCCCCCAGTATTTTTTAGATCCTACTATTTGGAAAATAATCAGCCAACCTTGACATTTCTTTTATCTTTGCATTTCACTAAGTTGCTGGTTGGAGAAAATTTGGTCCTTGATACATTGCCTTGAAATTTACCTTGTGCTAGAAAGCTTTATGATAACTCCAAAGACTTTCTTATGGTGTAATAAATATTTAGGATTGTGGTTCTCAGTTATTGAAGATAATAAATATTAAAATGGATTTTCCATCAAAATTTTTCATGTTTTCCATTAAGGTAACCTAATTTTAAAAAATTGTTTAACGGAATACTCAGGAAATTTTACAGGTGTTCCCCAATGTGTAAACACTACTCAACATCAGTATTGCAGTTGCTGTGGAAGAGAAGAAGGAAGATATCTTTGTATTTGTAGCTCCCCACAATCCCACCTTCTATTGGCATCAGGAGCTTCCCCGGATTGAGGTGCAGGGTCACTTGTTAGCACATCAAGCCTGTGTATTGTAATGGAGTGGGCTTACTATTTTAAGCATTTAATAAACCTCCAGTCTTAATACAAATATGTGTTCTTCATACATTTGCTGTTATTTTTTGAGTAAAATACATTTCTGTTTAAAGTACTGTATTTTCAAACTTTCAGATACATTCTATTGTAGGCATCTGACACTCTAGCATCTGCACTGGGTGCTGTGGCTTTTTTACTTCTCTCCTATTAGGTTAAAGCGCTAGGTCCATCCACCTGTTGATTTAAGCTATTTTCATATTTTGTTATTTGGATGTGATGGTTAATTTTATGTGTCAGGTTGACTGGGCTAAAGGATATCCAGATTTCTAGGTGTTGTCTGTGAGGGCGTCTCCCGGAGAAGCTAGCATGTGAATTGGGAGACTGAGTAAAGAAAATTGCCTTCTCTGATGCAGATGGATATAATCCAATCCCCTGAAAGCCTGAACAGGACAAAAAGGCAAAGAAAGGATGAATTCCCTTTCTCTACTGGGGCTGGGACATCCATTTTTTCCTGCCCTAGGACATCAGTGCTCCTGGTCCTCAGGCCTTTGGACTCAGACTGGGACTTACACCATTGGCTCCTTTGGTTTTTAGGACTTCGGGTTTGGGCTAGAACTACCACCTGCTTTCCTGGGCCTCTCTAGCTTGCAGGCAGACGGCAGCTAGTAGGAATTCTTGGCTCCAGAGCCAATTCTTCATAATAAATATGTGTATATATTGGGTTGGCCAGAAAGTTCGTTCGGGTTTTTCCATTCGGTATTACGAACTTTTTGGCCAACCCAATATATCTATATCTATATCTATCTATCAATCTAATCTCCTAATGGTTTACTTTCTCTGGAAGAACCTGACTAATAAATTTGGGGTCAGTTTCACTTAAAATTTCACTGACTTTCAGGAAAATAACCAGACACATAGCATCTAACAAATGTCAGTGATACTTTCAGATTTGAAAACAATGGCTCACAACACCCCTGATATGACAAATGACTAAAGCCATATAATTTGCTCAGCTCACCCCTGAAAAAGCTCTGGCAATTTGAAGAGGATTAAACTGGATGGGTCTTAAAAGATTTAAATAAAGGAATTGGGGGCTCAAAGCAGTGATTTCTGTTCAACCTCCTCTCTATCAAAAAACCTGAGTTTTTACTTACCAGACAAATCAACTGTATTAAACAATAAATTATTTTCTTCTTTTAAATTAATCAAAGACACATGTTGCTAAAGAAAGCTTTAGATGAATATGAAATAGCTAATGTTGTCGTATTGACTTGATGTAATTCTACCCCAAAGCGATGGAACCTGGAATTTTAGTTAGACTGTATTTTGTACATTTCCCTTAGGCTTTTATAAATATTGCAAATTACTTATAAACTCCATTTATTCCTCTGGGAAACCTCAGGAATCTAGACCACGAACTAGCTTCTTCCAGTCCAAAGAGTTTCTAAGGCCTGTGGCCTATCTGGGGTATATTAGTATCCTCAGGTAGCCACACAAAATACCACAGATTGGGTGGCTTAAACAATAGAAATTTATTTTCTCACAGATCTGAAGTCCAAGATCAAGGTGTTTGGCTTGTCCTGAGGCCTGTCTTCTTGGCTTGCAGAAGGCTACTCTCTCACTGTGAGTCTCTGGTGTGTCTTTGTCTTCTTATGGCCACACCAGTCACGTTGGTTTCAGACTTTACCCTAGAGGCCTTGTTTCACCTTCATTACCTTTTTTTTTTTTTTAATTGGAATCTAACTGCATTACACTCTTGTACCAGTTTTTGAGGTACACCAAGTTTAATAATCTGTATTTATACACATATCCCTGTATTCCCTCCCTCCCCCGACTCCCCCCAACCCTCCCCGTCCCAGTCCTCTAAGGCATCATTCATCCTCAAGCTGAACTCCCTTTGTTATACAGTAACTTCCCACTGGCTATCTATTTTACAGTTGGTAGTATATATATGTCTGTGCTACTCTCTCACTTCGTCTCAGCTTCCCCTTCACCCCCCGCCCTCCCAAACCTCGAGTTCTCCAGTTCATCCTCTGCATCTGCGTCCTTGTTCTTGTCTTGTCACTGAGTTCATCAGTACCATTTTTAGATTCCATATATATGAGTTAGCATACAATATTTGTCTTTCTCTTTCTGACTTACTTCACTCTGTATGACACTCTAGGTCTATCCACCTCATTACATATAGCTCCATCGCATTCCTTTTTATAGCCGAGTAATAGTCCATTATATATATATGCCACATCTTCTTTATCCATTCATTTGTTGATGGGCATTTAGGTTGCTTCCATGTCCTGGCTATTGTAAAGAGTGCTGCAATAAACATTATGGTACATGTTTCTTTTCGGATTATGGTTTTCTTTGAGTATATGCCCAGCAGTGAGATTACTGGATCATATGGTAGTTCTATTTGTAGTTTTTTAAGGAACCTACAAATTGTTTTCCATAGTGGCTGTACCAACTTACATTCCCACCAACAGTGCAGGAGAGTTCCCTTTTCTCCACACCCTCTCCAACATTTGTTGTTTCCAGATTTTGTGATGATGGCCATTCTGATGGGTGTGAAGTGATACCTCATTGTGGCTTTGACTTGCATTTCTCTGATGATTAGCGATATTGAGCATCTTTTCATGTGTTTGTTGGCCATCTGTATGGCTTCTTTGGAGAAATGTCTATTTAGGTCTTCCACCCATTTGTGGATTGGGTTATTTGCTTTTTTGGTATGAAGCTGCATGAGCTGCTTGTATATTTTGGAGGTTAATCCTTTGTCCGTTGTTTCATAGGCAACTATTTTTTCCCATTCTGAGGGTTGCCTTCTAGTCTTGTTTATGATTTCCTTTGCTGTGCAAAAGCTTTTAAGTTTCATGAGGTCCCATTTGTTTATTCTTGATTTTATTTCCCTGATTCTAGGAGGTGGGTCAAAAAGGATGTTGCTTTGATGGATGTCATAGAGTGTTCTGCCTATGTTTTCCTCTAGGAGTTTTATCGTGTCTGGCCTTACATGTAGGTCTTTAATCCATTTGGAGTTTATTTTTGTGTATGGTGTTAGGAAGTGTTCTAATTTCATTCTTTTCCATGTTGCTGTCCAATTTTCCCAGCACCACTTATTGAAGAGACTGTCTTTTTTCCATTGTATATTCTTGCCTCCTTTGTCAAAGATAAGGTGCCCATATGTGTTTGGGCTAACTCTGAGTTCTCTATTCTATTCCATTGATCTTCCTTTCTATTTTTGTGCCAGTACCATACTGCCTTGATCACTATGGCCTTGTAGAATAGTTTGAAGTCAGGAAGCCTGATTCCACCAACTCCATTTTTCCTTCTCAAGATTGCTTTGGCTATTCGGGGTCTTTTGCGTTTCCATACAAATCGTAAGATTTCTTGCTCTAGTTCTGTGAAAAATGCCCTTGGCAATTTGATTGGGATTGCATTGAATCTGTAAATTGCTTTGGGTAGTACAGTCATTTTCACGATGTTGATTCTTCCAGTCCAGGAACATGGTATGTCCCTCCATCTGTTTGTGTCGTCTTTGATTTCTTTCATCAATGTCTTGAAGTTTTCTGCATACAGATCTTTTGCCTCCTTAGGCAGGTTTATTCCTAGGTATTTTATTCTTTTTGTTGCAATGGTAAATGGGAGAGTTTCCTTAATTTCTCTTTCTGCTCTTCCGTTGTTAGTGTATAGGAATGCAAGAGATTTCTGTGCATTAATTTTGTATCCTGCTACTTTACTAAACTCATCAATGAGTGCTAGCAGTTTTCTGGTAGAGTCTTTAGGGTTTTCTATGTATAATATCATGTCATCTGCAAAGAGTGACAATTTTACTACTTCTTTTCCAATTTGGATTCCTTTGATTTCTTTTTCTTCTCTGATTGCTGTGGCTAAAACTTCCAAAACTATGTTGAATAATAATGGTGAGAGTGGACACCCTTGTCTTGTTCCTGTTCTTAGAGGGAATGCTTTCAGTTTTTCCCCATTTAGAATGATCTTGACTTTTGGTTTTTCATATATGGCTTTTATTATGTTGAGGTAATTTCCTTCTATGCCCATTTTCTGGAGAGTAACTTTTATCATAAATGGATGTTGAACTTCGTCAAAAGCTTTTTCTGTGTCTATTGAGATGATCATATGGTTTTTATCCTTCAATTTGTTGATATGATGTATCATGTTGATTGATTTGCGTATATTGAAGAATCCTTGCATCCCAGGGATAAACCCCACTTGATCATGGTGTATGATTTTTTTAATGTGCTGTTGCAGTGTGTTAGCTAGTATTTTGTTGAGGATTTTTGCATCTATATTCATCAGTGATATTGGCCTGTAATGTTCTTTTTTTGTGACATCTTTGCCTGGTTTTGGTATCAGGGTGATGGTGGCCTGGTAGAATGAGTTTGGTAGTGTTCCGCCTTCTGCAATATTTTGGAAGAGTTTGAGAAGGATAGGTGTTAGCCCTTCTCTATATGTTTCATAGAATTCACCCGTTAATCTATCTTGCCCTGAGCTTTTGTTTGTTGGGAGATTTTTAATCACTGCCTCAATTTCCATACTTGTGATTGGTCTGTTCATAGTTTCTATTTCTTCCTGGTTCAATCTTGGAACATTGTGTTTTTCTAAGAATGTATCCATTTCTTCCAGGTTATCCAATTTATTGGCATATAGTTGCTTGTAGTAGTCTCTCATGATCTGTTGTATTTCTGTGGTGTCCATTGTTACTTCTCCTTTTTCATTTCTAATTCTGTTGATTTGCATCTTCTCCTTTTTTTTCTTGACGAGTCTGGCTAATGGTTTATCAATTTTGTTAATCTTCTCAAAGAACCAACTTTTAGTTTTATTAAATTTTGCTATTGCTTCCTTCCTTTCCTTTTCATTTATTTCTGCTCTGATCTTTATGATTTCTTTCCTTCTGCTCACTTTGGGGTTTCTTTGTTCTTTTTCTAATTGTTTTAGGTGTAAGGATAGGTTGTTTATTTGATATTTTTCTTGTTTCTTGAGGTAGGACTGTATTGCTATAAACTTTCCTCTTAGAACTGCTTTTGCTGCATCCCATAGGTTTTGGGTTGTTGTGTTTTTATTGTCATTTGTTTCTAGATTTTTTTTATTTCCTCTTTGATTTCTTTAATGATTTCTTGGTTGTTTAATAGTGAATTGTTTAGCTTCCATGTGTTTGTATTTTTTGCAGTTTTTTTCCTGTAATTGATATCTAGTCTCATGGCGTTGTGGTCAGAGAAGATACTTGATATGATTTCAATTTTCTTGAATTTGCCGAGGTTTGATTTGTGACCCAAGATGTGATCTATCCTGGAAAATGTTCTGTGTGCACTTGAGAAGAAAGTGTATTCTGTCGTTTTTGGATGGAATGTCCTATAAATATCAATTAAGTCGAGATGGTCTAATGTGTCATTTAAAGCTTGTGTGTCTTTATTTTCTGTTTGGATGATCTGTCCATTGGTGTAAGTGGGGTATTCAAGTCTCCCACTATTATTGTGTTACTGTCGATGTCCCCTTTGATGGCTGTCAGCATTTGCCTTATGTATTGAGGTGCTCCTATGTTGGGGGCATAGATATTTACCATTGTGATATGTACTTCTTGAATGGATCCGTTGATCATTATGTAGTGTCCTTCCTTGTCTCTTGTAATAGTCTTTACTTTAAAGTCTAATTTGTCTGATATGAATATTGCTACTCCAGCTTTCTTTTGCTTTCCATTTGCATGGAATATCTTTTTCCATCCCTTTACTTTCAGTCTATATGTATCCCTTGGTCTGAAGTGGGTTTCTTGTAGGCAGCATATAGAAGGGTCTTGTTTTTGTATCCATTCAGCCAGTCTGTGTCTTTTGGTTGGAGCATTTACTCCATTTACATTTAAGGTGATTATTGACATGTGTGTTTCTGTTACCATTTTCTTAATTGTTTTGGGTTTGTATTTGTAGGTGTTTTCCTTTTCTTGTGTTTCCTACTTAGAGAAGTTCCTTTAGCACTTGTTGTAAGGCTGGTTTGGTGGTGCTGAATTCTCTTCACTTTTGCTTGTCTGGGAAGCTTTCAATTTCTCCCTCAAATCTGAATGAGATTCTTGCTGGGTAGAGTATTCTTGCCTGTAGGTTTCTCTCTTTCAGGACTTTTTGTATATCCTGCCATTCCCTTCTGGCCTGCAGAGTTTCTGCAGAAAGATCAGCTGTTATCCTTATGGGTTTTCCCTTATATGTTATTTGTTGCCTTTCTCTTGCTGCTTTTAATATTTTTTCTTTGTGTTTAATTGTCGTTAGTTTGATTAATATGTGCCTTGGTATATTTCTCCTTGGGTTTATTCTGTATGGGACTCTCTGTGCTTCTTGGACTTGGTGAATTATTTCCTTTCCCATGTTGGGGAAGTTTTCCACTATAACCTCTTCAAATATTTTCTCAGACCCTTTCTTTGTTTCTTCTTCTTCTGGGATGCCTATAATTCGAATGTTGGTACGCTTAATGTTATCACTGAGGTCTCTGACACTGTCTTCTATTCTTTTTATTCTGTTTTCTTTTTCCTGCTCTGTGGCAGTTATTTCCCCCATTGTATCTTCCAACTCACTTATTTGTTCTTCTGCCTCATCCATTCTGCTGGTTATAGCATCTAGAGTATTTTTAATTTCAGTTATTTTATTATCCATTGCTGTTTGTTTTTCTGAGTTCTTATGAACTGTTTCTTGTACTTTATTTTGTTATCGAGATTTTGTATCATTTTTACTATCATTACTCTGAATTCTTTTTCAAGCATTTTTCCTATTTCCTCTTCATTTATTTGGTCTTGAGGGGTTTTTTTCCTGCTCCTTTGCCTGCATGGTGTTTCTTTGTTTCCTCATGGGAGTCCAAACTTCTGGGGTTGCTCTTCCCAGCGATAAAGGGGTTTATAGAAGACTGTTCAACCTCAGACTAATGTCCGAGTGTTGGGTTCAACAAATACTAAGTCTAGGAAACACATACATGTATAAGACACACAATTACTGAATCCATTAGGACATAAGGCTCTGGAAAGACCTGACAGAAGAACCCCAGTATGCTATCAGATATTCAAAGAGAGACCCAACAGAAATTGACAACTGGAACAGAACAAATCAGAGACAAAAGCTAAAGCAAACAAACAAAAAATAATACCTTACACATACAAACACTAATCCAGGGAGATATTGTAAGCTAGGATCAAATACAAAAAAGAGCTAGAGTACCACCAGACAGAATGGAGAATCTCAGAATGAAATTAGACAATTGTAGTAAGAACTAAGATAAGACAAAAACCTAATATTAAATACCTAGGCAGTGTGTCATCTCGAGAATAGAGCAAGGAGTCTGAGCAGATCAATACTGTTGCTTGTAAGTATGTTAAGATAAAATAAACTAAAAATGGATGGAAGACAGGGGAACAGAAGAGTATAGTGTGACTGGAAATATGCAAATAAAAAGAAAGGAATAGAAATGTATAAAAGATAGGGATGAAAGGAAAGTATGAGAGATATATTGTCCATACTACCAAAAACTTAGCTAGAAATAGAAGTATAGAAAAAGGCAAAAAAATAAAAATAGAATAAAAAATAGAACAAAAAATTATGTTATAAAACTTGTAGATCCCTTAGGACTAAGATCATAATTAATAAAGGAAAAGAAAAAAAGAAAAAAAAAACCAGAACTGATCCTAGAATGGACCAGTTCAATAGAATTGATACTAATATTTCTGTTTCCTTAGAGTCTCAGCTGTAAGTGTTCTTCTACTCGCATTGGGTTTCTTGTATTATTCTGTGACCAGCAGAGCTTCCTTTATTGTTTGTTTGTAAGCGTTGGTGTGCGGGGAGGGATAGTGTACAATAGTGACTCCTTCCCCTGGGAGTGAGTGAGCAGTGGTGCACTGTTGTTTTAGTCGGGGTTGGAGGCGCCTGTTGCAGAGGGACACCGATGGCTCAGGTGTAAACAGAAAGTCTCAGAGTTGGGCCTTTTTTTTCTCAGCAGACTCCCTGCTGCCGGCATTCCAAGCCTGCACTCGGCTGCTTTCCGGGGCTTTATGCAGGCCCGCCCGAGGGCCTGAGGGTACTTGTTATCCCTGAGTGCTTTAGGTGGCCCACAAGGGTCCCTCCTCTGCCCGTTGCAGGTGCCGAAAGAGAGAGAGAGAGGCTATGCCCATGGCTCCTCCCCCCGCCCCCACCTGTGAGCCTGCAGCATCCAGCTGCCATCATGGCCAGGCAGCTCTCAGGGGCAGGATCTCTTTGTCATGGACCTCTGCCCTCCTGTCCTCTTGGTCCGTCACCTTACTGGCAACAATTTTTCTCACCCTGAACCAGCTCTCCAGTTCCCATGCTCCCACTCCCTGACCCTCTGTTCAGTTGTGAATCGACGTCTCAGTCCGGGAACGCTGAGCTGCGGTGCGGACCCTCCACAGTGTGTGTTTCTCACTCCCTCCTGTCTGCCACAGCTCAGCCGCTTCACCCTCTTTGAGCCGTCGTAGATGCCTCCCTACCGGTTATGTCGGGATCCTTGCGGTCCTTTCAGGTGTCCGAGGTGGTCTGCTGGTGTTCAGTTGGTCCTCTGTGGGTATTATTGTGTCTTTTGGTGCATTCCCAATGCATCTGTGGAGAGGGATGCATTCCGTGTCCCTCTACTTCGTCGCCATTTTTCTTCTCTCTCATTGCCTTTCAAAAGGCCCTATCTCCAAATAGGGTTACATTCTGAGGTACAGGGGTTTAGGATTTAGACATATGAACTTGGAGTGTGCCCATCACATGAGGTGTGCCCTTGAGAAGCAGGAAGCTGCATGTTTTTAGCCTGGATTAAGTGACAAGAGCACAGTATGTCCCCAATGGCTTTGCCACTCCAGCTGTGTAGCCTTGAATGAATCACTGAATTTCCCCATTTCAATTAATTCAATTTCAATTAATTTCCTAATTTCATGCCTTCGTTTCTCAAGTGTGAAGTGAGATGAGTAAGAACATAAAGTCCTTTCTAACTCTAAAAGTCCTTGGTTCTTTGTACCCTGGGATAAAGATCCATTGCTGTAGATTAAATGGTTTGATGCTCATAAAGCATCCAGGATGGTGCTTGGGTGGGCACGTAGTGAACATTCAACATATGTGAGCTATTACTGTCTGAGAGTGTCACCTAAGAGCTTTTCAACCTCTATTCCGCCTCCACCCTACCCCTCAAGTATATCCCCTGTGATAGGATAAATAAAGCTCCTCTAAAAATGTCCATGTCCCATATGGCAAAATGGACTTGCAATTCTAAATTAAAGATCTTAAAGTGGGGGAGATTATCCTGGATTATTCAGGTGGGTCCAGTGTAATCACAAAGGTCTTGCTTAGAAGGAGGCAGAGGAGAAGATGATGTGACCAAAGCAGCGAGACAATGGAAGATGCTAAGATCCTGACTTTAGAGATGGTGGGAGGAGCCATGAGCCAAGAAATGCAAGGAAGGAAACACCAGATGCTGGTAAAAGCAAAGAAGTGGATCCTGCCCTTAGTGCCTCTCTAGGAACCAGGCCTGCTGCTTGACCATGACTTTAACCCAGTGAAAATGAATTTGGACTTCTGGCCTCTGGAACTGTAAGAGAATAAATACATCTTTATTCTCTAGTACAATAATTTTGTGTAATTTATTACAACAGCCATAATGAACTAATATTTTCCCCCAAACCAGATGAGCTGCTTCAGACCCATGAGTCAGCAGACTGATAAGCAGAGTCAAAGGTATCTCTGTACCAGAAGATGGCAGGCGCCCCAGCACAGAATGCATGATCAGTTTTAGATTTATGGTAACACCGATAATCTTAATGTAAGTATAATCATTTAAACAAAAGTGGTAGAGCTTTTTTGAAGCAGGAAATACTGATTTTGATATGTAACAAAAAATAGAAAACCCTACGGTTGGCTTAGGAGCAACCATCAATTATAAAAGCTTTCAGGCTCAAATTAGTATTTCCGTCTACGTAACTTTAGAAGAAACAGTGGTAATCAGTAAAAATCAGTAAAAAGAAAAACATTTTCAGCACAACGTGGTAGCAAAATGGACATTATGCCAGCATTTAACAATGTACTAGATGAAGATAAGTTTTTAGCTACTTGTTTTAGCAGTTCAAATTTAACCCTTTTTAATCCTTGCAAGAACACACCATGAATAACTAAAAGAAGTAAAATAGGTTCTTAAAAAAACCCTCCAGTTTACAAAAACTATATTGTAGTGTTTTAAATATTAAAACATTCAACAGCTATGGTATTTAGATTGTTCAAAGATCTTAATCACTTGTTCTCTAAGTAGGAACCATAGGAGCCATACATAGATTCAATGGATTGCCCTGTTACCCTTCCCCCACCTTATATGTAGTCCTGTTTTAGACCTTATATCAATAATAGGGTATGTAAACTTGATATTGGATCCCCGTTTGATGATTTAAGTCCTTTATAATCTGAATTCAAGCTGAAATAATTCAGTTATTTTCTCTCCATATGCTCTTTCTCCCAGGATGATGGCACAAGGGGGAAAAAGGCCCACTTCATTGATGTGCCTTTTACTCAATAGTTGATGTCATCTTGAGATAGTAATTTAAAAATCAGAGAATGAAATATTGCCATTTGTAGCACAATGGATGGACCTACAGAATACCATACTAAGTGAAGTAAGTCAGACAGAGAGAGACAAATGTTATACAGTATCACTTATATGAGGAATCCATTAAATGAATTTATTTACAAAAAAGAAAGAGACTCACAGACATAGAAAACAAACTTATGGTTACCAAAGGGGAAGGGAAGGAGGATAAATTAGGACTTTGGGATTAATGGATACACACTACTATATATAAAACAAACAACAAGGACCTACTGCATACCACTGGAAACTATAATCAATATCTTATAATAACCTACAATGGAAAAGAATCTGAGAAAAAGTATATATCCGAATCATTCTGCTGTACACCTGAAACTGACGCAACATTGTAAATGAACTATACTTCAATTTAAAAATTTTTTTTAAAATAATAAATATCAGTCCTGCCCCAAAATAGGGCTCATTAACGAGACAGAATTAGGTCACTCAGCCTTTATATGTTAATATAGGTCAATTCCTATTTTGAAACACATCTTTGGTAAGCTTATTTACATTTATGTTTGTTCTTTTGCTGACAGTATAAGAAAAGAGAAAATAAGTCATGAAGAGGATATAGGAAACCTCTGCACATAGGATCTTGTCATTCTCAGCTCAAGTTGGATTTCCCCATAATCTTAACCTTCATGTATTCTCTTTTTATTGTTTCCCTCTACTACTGGTTGATTCAGCACTTGTTTTATACCAGAAATGATTAAGAAAATTACTTTTATTTTTGTTTCTTCCCCTATTAATTCACCATTTAATAGTTTGAGAATTCTAATAATTCTCTAGTTCTTTCTCATCACCGAATAGTATAGACTGTCTCCAAGAGCATGTATACTCTACAAATTAAATGCAGAGCTTTTGTTGGCAGTGCAATGGTGTATAATATAGACAAGGTCACAATATTTGTGGTACAAACGATAGAATACTTGCTAATAGAAACATACAAATCTAGAATCCAGAAGCAATAAGGACATGAGAGCTGACACGAAATGGAACACACAAGGCCATGGCAGAATCAAGACTTGAATCCAGGACTGTCCATTCCCAGCATCAACATCAATTAAAATCAAACCAAACCTTTTAAAAAATACTTTTAAAAACATAATTCAAAATCCGATGAAAATGTTTTGGTTTTATTAGGACTGGTAAAGAGAAAAGTATCTAAAATTTCAGGCAGAAAATTAGTTTGAAATTTTCATCACATCTTAGAAGTATATGTGGTGTGGGCGGTGGCAGGGTTGAGGTGGGGGTGGTGATGTACTAGGGACTGACATTAGAGAAAGCACAGTTTGGAACAAGAATTTTCAACACTTATTTTATAGCTTGATTTCCTGTGTTTGGTTTATTAACTATGTAACTCTGCCATGAAAATTATGCCATTATGTCTTTCTGAGCCATTATATTATCTTTGAACAAGATCTATGGAACTAAAATGAGTCATTTGCATCCATATTCAATAAACCACATGTACTAGAGGGAAAGCAGGAAGATAAGGAGGAGTGAAGGAAGAAGTATGGGATTTGGGGGACAGAGAGAGGCGAGAATGCCATATGTTTCTTTTTTTTTTCTTTTCTCCTTATTAAAAACCCATGCCCAGCAAAAGGCATTCCATTTATATTTTATTTGGGAATAAGACCAAGCTTATAATTTTTAATCACCAAAGCAGTGAGAAAATATTCTTAGTTGATTTTAAATACATTTAGTAGACATTAACAGTGTTTTATTATCCAGCTCATTTGAATCAGTCACCCCCAGGGTTAGTGAATTAATCATTATTTTGAGGTTGTCAACTAATGAGTCATCAATAACTCAAAGCTGTTCGGAGATTATTATTTTAAAAATGAAATCACTCTTTTCTGCACTCAGATATTTTCTATGTTCATTAGGTATGTGTTTTTCCCTAAAGCATTTCCAAATTCTAAATATGTTACCTTGTGTTATCAGTTACAATGTTAATAACCTAAGAACTCACATTAACTTTCCAGCCAGTTAGTTGAAGAGTTAAGGAAATATCTTTCAAAGACTCTTGCATTTTATGAGTTCACTATTATAGTCTATTACTGTTTAAGGGCAATAAAAGGGTCAAATAAAATATATATGAGCAAAAAATATGGAGGACATTTAGAACCTGGATCATATTCAATACAGGCTATAAATAATTGTCCTGTACAATGTAGCATGCTCATCATCCTTTAACAGACAGGAAAAAAATTATGAAGTAATCTAAGTGAAATATATTCTCTTTGGCAAGTGAACACTACATTGTATTTTATATTGGCTAACAAAGTATTCAGCAGTTTACAAAATAAGTTTAATATAAACCTTTCTTTTCTTACTCTAGAGTTCTGGCAATGATATACACTAATCAATTCTGACACAAAACTATTGTATGTTTATAAAATTATACCAAAAGGGTCTAGGCTTACAAGTATAGCCTTCTCTCAAGTATTTAATTATTTAATGTGTGATCTGTGGATTATTCACACTCTTTCAACTTAAAATTTATTTGTATATTTACTTTTGTTAACACAGTGTTATGGTTATGTTCTCTTTGGTTGATGGGTTAAAGGAGAGAGAGGTAACAGTGAGTACTGGCCTTTCTGCAACATAATGATAACACTGCCATTGGCTCACAATGGAAGCAAAGGAAGAAAATCTGAGAAGGTGCTGTAGTGGGGCATTCAAAGTATGTATTTTATATTTGTTATTTTTGCTTTTTCACTTCTGCTGCCACGTCTACCAAGAGTTGACTCTTGGTCAGAATGGAGGTTATTGTCAATTTACATGTGTCACTGAATTATTTGTGTATTGGAAAGTTCAGGAAATTCAGGAACTGATTTTAACATACGCTTGGTAGACTCTTTGCTCAATATTACTATTCTTCTCGATTTCAGACTTTATTCATCAAGATGCCTCAGAGTCTGGCACAATGCTGGTATGTACTGGGCTCCCAGAGGATACTGAGAGAATTTACTTTCTGTTCATGGTGAAAAAAATAGGCTATGTTTCATTGTCCTACACTTATGGGTCAGCTCCCAAAAGACCCTATGATGAGAAAGGGAGAATGTATGTGGCTGGTTATAAAATTTCAAGTTTTACTAGAATATAAGGCATGGACTGGCCTATAAACCAATTGCTGGAAGGTGAAGAGGAATTAATTGGTGGTACTTTTTTGGTCATTTTTTTCCTAGAATGAATAAGGAAATAATTTTGAAAGCTGTGTATATCTTTTTAAAAATGTAGAACATTTCGATAGAAAAGCTATTTCTGTAATGCCAAAGCAATTCAGTACCTGTAGAGCTGGTCAATGGCCTTCTTGAAACATTAACCTTGTATTATCTTTGTGTCCCATAGACTTGCCTTTTAATTTTAATGCCCAAGCCCTATTTGAAATAAAGCAGTTATTTCCATTTTATGAATGAAGCAGTTACTCAGGTGTACATAATATTTCAATTTCTTGAATTTATATGTCAAAATGGTCATCTGCTGTTAGTGTTTCTAGCGAGTCGCAGGTTAAAATTCTTTTACCAAGGTCTCGTGATTGGTATAGCATATCTTCCTCATTCTCCAGTCTCCCAGGAATTCCACATTACCTGAGCATGCAAATTACCTTCATTTCATAGATGTAAACCTGAAATAGAAACTTTCTCTTAAAGAAATTTTATACCTATGAGCTAACAGCAGATACCAGAAGAGTGGGAAAATAGAAATTTAAGATGCAAATATCCATTCTTCCAAGTTAAGTGAGAAGAAATCCAGAGGTTATCCATTTTATTAAATAAAGAAATATACTTTTAAAAAGACTCTTAAGTATCTTATGCATACTCATGGGATGCTATTGTTGGCATTGGGAACCAGCTATGAGAACTGCACTATCCTTACCACCCTGAAGGAATATCAGAAAGAAGGTAAAGCTCTCTAGGAAGAAACAACTTGAGTTAGACTTTGAAGGATTTGTATGAATCAAGGAAATATTTCAAGGACAATCTTTTGGAGTGAAATATCCTCCAAGGTTAAGACATAGAACCAGGGAGAAGTAAAGCCTGCAAGACATGGGGCCTGTCTGGAGTATTGAGTTTAAAATGGAGAGAACAGAAGGTAAGTTGCAAGGGAACACGGAGTTCACATTCGCAATAACTTCAAAAGCCAGGCCAAGGAACTGGTTCTTAGACTTGTGGTAAGACCTCCTAAGCATGAGAGAAATACATTGAGGGAGGTTTTCTAGGAATATACACTTAATGGTGATGTGCAGAGTGGTTTGGGAAATATTGGAAGCAAGGAGAGGAGAGCAGTTGGGACCTGGATCAAGGTAGTAGCAAGGAAATAACGATTTTCAGTCACTGTCTTCCTAACTTACCAGCTTCATTTGTCTGTTTTTTTCTCCCTCATCTTTGGTTTCCTGGACACCATATCCTCCTGATTTTTTTTTCCTGCTTCACTAGTCCCTTCTTAGTCTCATATGGTTGGTCTTTCCCTTTCTTCGCTAACATTGTAGTGCTCTAGGGCTCAGTCTTTGGTTCTTCTCTCTTCTGGCTCTACCCTCACTCACTTGGTGATCAGATGACTTTTTGAACCAGCTCATGCCCATGGCTCCCAAACTTTCCCTTTTATTCCAGATTCTTGTCTTTTCCACTTGGATATCTACTAAACAAATGAAATTCAACATAAAACGGAACTCCCATCTTCCCTGCTAAACCTGGCCTATCTGTAGCCTTCCCCTTCTCAGTTGATGGAGACTCCTTCATTCCATTTGCTTAGCCCCAAAACCTTCCATCATCATTGACTCTAGTTTCCATTTCCTACCTCACATCCAAGATTTCAACAAACACTGTTGGCTCTGCCTTCAAAATATATCTATAGTCCTAACATTTCTTACCCACCTCCACTGTTTCACTTCATTGTCTTATCTCACCTGAAATTCTGTAATACCCACATAACTAGTCTTCCTACTTCCATCCTTGAATGTAGTCTACTCTCAACATGGCAGCTGGATTAATCATGTCACTTGTCTCCTCATGCCTTGCCGTGGCTTCCCAGCCCTGGCAGGACCTACATAATCTGTCCCTTGTTACGCCTCCAACCTCATCTCTTACTATCTGCCTCACTCAGCTCCACCCACTTGCTTTCCTACCTGATCACTGAACACGGCAAGCATCTGCCTGTCTCAAGGTTTTCTGCAGTGTGTGCCTTTTTGCCTAGGATGCTATTCCTTCAGCTACCTGCCTCTGCCGGATATCAAATGTCATGCCCAGGGAATCCTTGAACCACTTCCTCATTTCAGACCCTGAGATGAGTATTTATGGTTTACTCTTTTCTCGTGCTCTCTTCCTCCCCCATCCCCTCAAGGCATAGCTTGAACTTGCATCTTGGTCCCACCTCATATGAACAATAGATGCTGCTTCCTACCAGAGCTGTGTCTTCCACATCTCCTGCTCTTGCTCTTCCTGCCACTTACCATTCCCTGTCTATTTAGTCTCTCAACCACGTCTCAGTTTTTCCTTTTGAATTGAAGACCCCAAGTTACTGCTTCACCTTGGCTCTCAGGACTTTCTTCAACTATTATTCATACATTTTAAATTATTTGCCTGACCTTACTGGTCATGGAAATAATCTGTAGTCATTATTTTTAAAAAACACACATATTCCAACAAAATGGAACTGTGTATCTTAGAAAGTGAAATAGTTCCCATGATCCCACCCTCAGATAGCCACAGTCACCATCGCTTTTGGAGAGCCCGTTGTGCACTAGGCATTAAGTGCTGTGAAAACAAAGCAAGATAAGACATTGCCTGTCCTTCAAGGAGTTCACAAGGTCAAATAACCAAATCTTCCTTTACAGCACAGGAATAGCCACTATGCTATGACCTTTAGCTCACACCTTGCTTTGGAAACTAACCATCTACTCTGTGGATGTCTGCTCTAGCGCTGCAGTTGCACAGAACCCCTTGCTGACAGCGAGAGGGATGAGAAGGTGGAAACAGTGGACTCAGAGTGAAGAGGCTGGATGAGGCCAGGAAAACTAAAGGCAAACAGTTTTGAAGACTGTTTCTGAGATGATCCAGAAACTGAAAAATTATTGTCATGTCACCTATAGTTGAATGGATTTGAATATATCCTAAGTTTCTTTCTTTCACAGTGACAGGTCTTCTCAGAACTTTTAAAATCATTATTTTTTTTAAAAAAGTCCCTTAGGCCAAAACAAAGTCTTCTCAAAACAGGCTCACACACTTAGAGAATGAATTTATGGTTACCGGAGGAAGGGTGGGGGAAGGGATAGTTAGGGAGTTTGGGATTGACGGGTACACACTGCTCTGTTTAGAGTGGATGACCGACAAGGACCTACTGCACAGGGAACTCTGTTCAGTGTTATGTAACAACCTAAATGGGAGGAAAATTTGAAAAAGGATACATGTATATGTATAACTGAATCACTTTGCTGTACACCTGAAACTATCACAACATTGTTAATCAACTATAATATAAAATAAAAAGTTAAAAAATACCCAACAAAACTTGAGAAGCAGAGTGGCGCGTAGTCTTAACTACACTTGAAAAAGCACCCAGGCAAGGAGGGGCAATTGACCCAATTCAAGGGGGCCCAAGAAAATTTTTAATATTTGTCTGGAAACTTCTTTCTCAAGAAGGGAAAATCAGGGCTGGCTTAGCTGCCAGAGAACTTTTCCAGGAATTGCTGGGAATGGAGGAGCTGAAGTCCCAGGTCACCTGCTTTTTCTAGGACCTAGAACCAGTGTCTGCATTCTCTCCATACCAACCCCTCCCCCAACTCCTCCACCTCCTCTCTTCTCTGCCTGAATTTGGATTCCATTCTATCTTCTCATCCCTTCACCTTATCTTCTCCTCCAACTTCCTAACTCTCTATTCCAAGTCTCCTGAGCATCTGCTTCCTGGTTTTCATTACCACCACAAACTGACCTAAGCCAATGTGGGCACAAATAAACATGAAGTTCTTTTTGGTTGATTATAATACTCACCAACAGCTACAGATTGGTATAGCTAGTCTCTTCCTTGCTACCAGGTTATAATGAAGGCAAATCTCTTACTGTGTCCTGTGACAAGATAGACATTAATTAGCAAGTAAGAGAAAAACTGTTCTGTAAGTTGGATAAAGTTCAAATTCTCCAAAAATGTATATGCTCCTGTCACACTGTAGCAGAGGAAAATTTTCCTCCACCTTCTTAGAGACCCTGGCTGGGTCTGAAAATTAAATTGACAAAGGCAGATTAACAGGAAAAAAGTGAGGCTTCCCTGGTGGCACAGTGGTTAAGAATTCGCCTGTCAAGGTAGGGGACACGGGTTCGATCCCTGGTCTGGGAAGATCCCACGTGCCGTAGAGCATCTAAGCCCGTGTGCCACAACTACTGAAGCCCGCATGCCTAGAGCCCATGCTCTGCAACAAGAGAAGCCACCCCAATGAGAAGCCTACACACCACAACGAAGAGTAGCCCCACTAGCCACAACTAGAGAAAGCCCATGTGCAGCAACAAAGACCCAATGCAGCCTAATAATAATAATTTAATAATAATTTTAAAAAAAGGATAAAAGCATACAAATTTTATTAAATTTTTACACATACATGGGAACCTTTACAACAGAATGAAGACACCTAAACAGGAAGCTTTTATAACCCTTTTAGAAAAAGAAACAATAAATATGTGAAGAATTGACAAGACAGGGGTTTGGGCTGGGGGTAGCAAATGGTGAAGTAACAAGTGTGTTCAGACAGTCTTCTCAGCCCTACATTCAGTGTCTTCGGGATAAGAATGGCCCCCTCCCTCCAGGGGCAGAGGGGGTGTCTTTCACATGGGACATATCTCCAGCTTCCAGGGAGCACATGTGAGTGGGGATACCAGGGTGACCTTCCTGCGTCTGCCATTTTCTCAGATTTCTTCATCTTAAGATATTCAATATGCCAAGGTGTCATATATTGGGGTAGAGTGTCCTGAACCCCTCAATATCCCCCGTGACAGTTTCGCGTAAGGAAGACCTGACCACAACCTAAACAAGGGGTTCTCAAAATCTGGGGGCTCAGGAAACTTTACATTCTTAACATTTATTGAAGACTCCAAAGAGATTTTGTTTATGCCTCTTATACCTATGGGTATTTATTGCATTGGAAGATAAAACTGAGAATTTAAAAAAATATAAACACAACTTCCTCTAGCTGTTAGAGCAATGATGTTTTCACATGTCGTGGAGCCTCTGGAAAACTTCACTGTATACTCATCAAAGAATGAGAGCGGGAAAAGCAAACAGAACCTTATTATTTTTTTAAGCTCTTTACACTCTTGTACCAGCTTTTGAGGTACACCAAAGTGAATCAGCTGTATTTATACATATACCCCCATATCCCCTCCCTCCCACGACTCCCTCCCACTCTCCCTGTGCTGGCCCTCTAAGGCATCACCCATCATCGAGTTGATCCCCCTTTATTATACAGCAAGTTCCCACTAGCTATCTATTTTACAGTTGATAGTGTATATATGTCTATGCTACTGTCTCACTTTTCTCTCTGCTGTTTTTCCCATGAGTTCCAGCGGCGGCCGGGGGTGGGGAAGGGAGGCTGCAAAGGGTGGACAGACCTGGAGGAAGAGCTGTCATCAGAAGGAGGTATCCTGGGGCTTGCTGAGCTGCTGTGCCGGAGTGGAGCGGAGGGACACACGGAGCACAGGAGGAAGGTTGTTCGTGGCTGTAACCCCGCCCGCAGCGACGGTGGGCCCGCCGTCCCTCGTTCTCTGCCTCCAGCCTTGTCCACAACCTTATTATTAAGAAAATAATTTTGACCTCGTGGACCTCTTTCAAGTCTTCAGGGCCCCCAGGAGTCCCTGAACCTTACTTTCAGAATCACTCATCTACAGTCACGTTTCAGTTATTCAAAAAGGAACAGATGCAACTAGAATCTTCTGAACCAACATCTTGGATGTAGGGCAATTTAAGAATAAAATCCCCAGGCACCATCCCTACGGGTAAAAGATGAAGCATGAAATAAAAGGGATCTCAGGACTTTAAAACCTGGTCATAAGTGTGTAGGAATAACTCCAAGACATTTCAGCCAATCCTCTTGTCTTGAATACCACAGATTTCACAAGCAGAAGCCCATCTCTCACGGCCATTTTGCTCTTAAAAAGACACCAATTTTAACAATAGAAGCTCATGTCTAATGTCATAATACTAATTAGCAAAGTCCCTGGTGTTGTTGACAGATTGGAAAAACAAAAAGGTGACGGTCTCACCCCAAATACTACTACCTCTGCATTATCTTGGATCAAATCCCAGCCATACCATTTCTTCTGTAAATGTTTCAGCATTTATCCCTAAAGGAGTCATCTCTTATCTTAATTTAATCACAATATCATTATCACACCCAAAAGTGTAGCAGGAATTTCTTAATATTATCAAATACTCACTTGATATTAAAATTTCTCCAACTGTTTCATACCTTTTTTCCTGTCAGTTTGTTTGTATCAGGACCTAAAAAAGGTCCACACTTTCCCATTGATTAATATCTCTTAAGTCTTTCTCTCTCTCTTTTTTTTTCTTTAGATCTTTATTGTAGTATAATTGCTTTACAATGTTGTGCCAGTTTCCACTGTACAACAAAGTGAACCAACTATATGTATACATATATCCCCATATCCCCTCCCTCTGGAGCCTCCCTCCCACCCTCCCTATTCCACCCCTCTAGGTCATCACCAAGCATCGAGTTGATCTCCCTGTGCTATGCAGAAGCTTTCCACTAGCGATCTATTTTACTAAGTCTCTTTTAATCTTTAGATTAAAATCCTCCCTTTTTCCCCCTTGCAATTTCTTTGTTGAAGGAAACAGACCATTCATCCTGTATTGTTTTCTACATTCTGGATTTAGCTGATTGCATCCCTCTGGTGTTATCTGACAAGTTTCTCTGCCCCATATGCCCTGTGTATGGGTGGTCTGATCAATGAGGATTTTTGGCAAGAACATTTTATAGATGGTATTGTGTACTTTCCACTGGATCCCCTCAAGGAGGCACGTGAAATCATGGACTCGTTCCTTGAATTGAAATAATAGGAAATATATGTATTGGTCTCTGCTCCCAGTTCCTGGCGGAGAGCTCATGAAATTCTTGTCGTTTCCTAAGTGATAAGAGCACGAGGAGCATCTCTTATTCTAATATTTATCTTTGACTTGACCTCATCCCTGACACAGGGATCCTGAAAGTCTTACAACTTCCTAAGTGATAAGAACACTAGGAGCATCTTTTGTTCTAATGAGGCAACTCTGGGCGGGCTCCTGGATGACTCCTGGGTGGGGACTGGTCACCAGAAAGACGAAGCCATGATTAGAAGCTTGATGGAATTTTCAGCCCCAATCCTGATCCTCCAGAGAGGAAAGAGAGGGAAAAAGCTGAGTTTTTCCAAAATACTCAGATTGAGTATAAAAGTTAAGATTAAGTGGGCTGTTAAAATTGGATTGTGGGACTTCCTAAGTAGCGCAGTGGTTAAGAATCCGCCTGCCAATGCAGGGGACATGGGTTCGAGCCCTGCCAATGGAAGATAGCACATGCTGCAAAGCAACTAAACCCGTGAGCCACAACTGTTGAGCCCATGTGCCGCAACTACTGAAGCCCAGACGCCTAGAGCCTGTGTTCCACAACAAGAGAAGCCTCCACAAATAGGAGCCCATGCACCACAATGAAAAGTAGCCTGCACTCGCAGCAACTAGAGAAAGCCTGTGTGCAGCAGCAAAGACCCAACACAGCCAATAAAAAAATAAATAAATAAATCCAATAAATAAATAAGTTTATTAAAAAAAAAAGAATGCTTACTTTTTAAAAAAATTGGATTGTGTAGGAACTGAAAAATAATCTTTAGTGAATTAAACTTCTGCAATTTCTCAGATTTTCTGCTACAGAAGCCATGTTATTCATCGCTATTAATACTCCTGTAGTAATACCACTTTGTCCAGGAGGAAGTGTTATAAAGTAAATTATAGGCGTCTCAACAATCACCTTTGACATTATCAACTTTTAATAATATTTTAATAATGTAACCCTCTTTACCTGAAAAACACAACTGTTTCTATAATTGTGTCTCTCTCTGGTACTTACATTTCTGCAAGAAATATATAACTGAAATAGTATCTTTGTTGATAATGATTTTGTGTTTTAAAACCAGGACCATCTAATCTTCAACCAACTATGCCTGGTGACAAAGATTTTTTTATTGTTTCAACATTCTGTTAAGAACTCTTTTGTTTACACAATAATAATCTCTTCCTGTCCAGCAACAGACTTTCTTGATAACATCATCATGTATTTGACGGTTTTGGCAAAGCTCTCTCAAGCAGGGTGATCTCTATAAAAGCTACAAACTTTTAAAACCTCAAGGATCATAATACTCTAGATTCACCTGATTCTCAGAAGATGAGGATGCATAGCAAAAGGAAAAAAATTATAGGAAAAAATGCTTTAGCGTTTTCCTTCATGAGATGGACTTTCTTTTCTGTACCCTGAGTCATTCAATACCCCTACCTTTGAACTAGAAAAAAGTTGTTCAGTAAATGGAAATATAACTGTTTACCAGGAGACTTCTGTACTCACAGAGAACAAAACTTGATAATACTTACGTGGTCTGGAAAAGGAGGTTTCAGCTCATGTGCCTTTATGAAAGTGTTTGCTGCTCTTTGTTTGATCATGATTAATTTGGCCAGAAATGATGTGATTGCAGCCTCCACTGTTAGTCCTACGGGTATTAATCATCTCCAAGGTGGTCTCAGTTTCCGTGGCAACTGTAATATTTATTTTTTCAGTATAGCACTGGCTGGTCTCCAGTGGTTGGCAGGGCAGAGTAATCCTGAAACGTTAAGTCTCAGTTATAAATTTCTCATTGCTGATATTAGAAAACCAGTTCACTTTCAAGTATTATTACTACTCTGTGTTCAGATAAGTTAATTGCAAAGGTGTTCTGAGACAGTTCTGTCCTTTGGTTCCACATTACCAGGCTTTAAGGTCCAAAGGATTTTTGCTGACTAAAGAAGCGCCTGGTATTTGCATCCAAATTTTCATGATAACTTTAAACATACATAATGTATCACTCTCGTATTTACATGGAAATAGACTGAGGAGGTCTGGGTATAACTCCCTTAAGGAAAAAGAAAATAAATGTTAAGTATAACATTATATATTCTTCAAAACAGACATATCAATCAAGCCCAACAGACATTGAATTAAAGTTTCTGAATTTTGTTAAAATTAATAAAATTCAAGAGTAAATTGTAAATGAGAAAAAGTTTCTGATCTTTCCTGTCTTTACCAGAAGTCATAAATATTTTATCAGTTATCAAATTTTTCCTAGAAAGAGTTTCCAGAGCAATGAAATCAGGCAGGCTGTCTTACACCTAGGTGGATTCAAAGGTGAAAGAAAGTCTTTTCTGAAAGATGGCTTGGGGCAAAATTATAGGTTCTTGGTCCCTTGAATTGATAGTGTTGGTATCCCTGCCATGTTTCTTCAAGTTCTTTTCATCCTGTGTGTCTTCTAAAATATATGATTAACCTGTTAGACTAATAAACTTTAAAATGATAGCTCTCCTAGGATTAAAAAAAAAATCATGCCATGGAAGCATCTTCCACCCTGATAATGCACAAATTTGGCCCCATCTTTTTCCCTTGCCAAAGACTGTGATGGTACCACAGAATGGCACGCTGCTCTCTTATCATCTCTGGGATAGGAGGCGGGGAAAGCTGTGGTGGGAGCAGAGAGGGGGTAAGTGTGAGGACAGAGAGCATAGTCATTAATACTAAGTCACTTTGTGAGATCTCACTGCTGTGTGCACTAGGACTCCTATCTTGTCCTAAGGAGCTCTGCCTCTGCTGAATTCAGAAGTGTCCATACCTGGTGCCCAATGGCTACAGAGGAGACGAGGTTTAGGGAAGATGAGCACCCAGAAGAGGGTCTTTTACACATCACGTGCTCAGAGGACACGCTGCAATAAAATGGAAGGAGAAAGCTTCGTCTAGCCCAAGGGCACAGTTTTAAACAAAGAGCTCTTGGGAGATTGGGACTGACATATACACACTACTATATATAAAATAGATAACTAATAAAGACCTACTGTATAGCATAGGGAACTCTACTCAATATTCTGTTATGGCCTATAGGGGGAAAGAATCTAAAAAAAGAGTGGATATATGTATATGTATAACCGGCTTACTTTGCTGTACACCTGAACCTAACACAACATTGTAAATCAACGATATTCCAATAAAAATTAAAAAAAAAAAAGTGACGCCAAACAATTAGCTAAAACACAAACACACGCACAGAACAATCTCTTAGGTTGCACATATTCAAACTTTTGACTTTTTCTACTGTGTTCCTTAATTCAGACACAGTGGGTATCTCCAAATATGAAATTAGGACCATGCAGAATGAATTCATGCTCCTTCCTCCAAAACTGGCAGCTCAACAATTAAGTGATTCTATTTCTCTTTCAGTGCTTCCTGTATAAGGGCGGGTGGGGGGTGGGGGTGGGCAATAAAGCAGTGCCAGCATCGGGAAACAGCAATTAGGTCTGCTTCTCTGTGATGGTTTTGTGCTCATATTACGGAAAATCCCCCTAGACTCTCAGACTGATTTCAAAGTCTGCTGTCATCATGATAAAAGGAATGATCTGAATTAGAGATGAATGTAATTAGCTCAGTTCTCTTAGAGGGAGTACTTTATCTTTGAGGTGGCTATTCAGAGAGTGGACACTCCCTGAGGGAAGGCTTTACAGTCAACAAGATGGATGTGATTCTTCACAAGCACATTATTTTATGAAACAAACGAAAGAGTCTGGGTTCCTGGTGGTGGCTGCTCTCTAAGGGATGAATGGAAATTGGGGTTTCCTGACATCACGCTTTCAGGGGTGTGTGTGTGTGTGTGTGTGTGTGTGTGTGTAGAAAACAAGTTACTTCCTGTGTGGTAGCCAAGTTCTGCCTCCTTTATTTCTCTTCAACTTGAGCATTTTCCTCATTGTGCAACAAGCATGTCTCTGTCCCAAATGTGGAAGCGCAAATATACTTCACTGATGCTGGAGTGAAGAGCTCACACAGCACGAGACACAAAGACCTTGGAATGAAAGCTCACCCTCCCCACCAACTAGCACTTGGCACAGGAAAAGGGGTGTGAGTGGCTTACTTAGAGCCAAATCCTCCCCGATGATAAATATTTAAGTGCCCTCAATTGCAGCATTTTGGATTTGCAGGTGGCTTATAGGATGAAGAGCTCGCACAGCACGAGACACAAAGACATGACTCAGATACAATAGAAACCCAAATTGTGAACCAAATCAAAAGCCATGCTCAATCTACAGAAGCCTGTGAACCTCTGTCCCCTAGAGGGTGTTTTCCAAGTGGAGTTCTTCGGAAGCCAGGCAGGCCATCCTGTAGGAGTAAGAGCATGGGTTTGAGAAGAGAGGTCTGCATCCAGGTCATGGTTCTACCTCTAAACTGGAGTTTTCTCATCTGCCAAGTGGAATAATGTGTGCCTGTCTCCTAGGGCTGTTGAGAAGATTACATGAGATAATGCCCATTAAACAGGTAGTAAATGCATTACAAATGTTAGCTGTGATATTGGCAGAGTCAGCCGTAAGCAAAAATGGAAGGCAAGCTCTGTTAACTTTTAGAGTCTTTTTGTTCTACTTTCAGTTCTCCCACATCCTGGTGGGCAGCTTCCATCCTCCAACGCCCAGAGGAATGTCTGGATACACATTGCCTTGTAACCACCACATTCGGGACTCTTCCTCAAGTTAACCAGGTACGTAGCACTCAGTCCCCCATGAATCAAAAAATGTTAATTCTGAGGTTGTTTCCACAAGGGACTCTTCAAGGGTTAGCTTTGATATCAACAAACCCTGACCTTGAGACATGAAAATGGTTTCTTAAACAAATTCTGTATTTAAAGAAAATTCACTAAAATAGTTTTACTTACAGACCATATATTATTGAATTATCAAAACAAATCCCTATTTCAAATATTAGTGAAGACCATGTTTGCAAATTTCATGTATGTAAGAATTTCTTAGGACACTCATCAAACATACAAATGCTACCATCCCAGTGACTCTGGAGTGGTCTCCTGGGACTCTGTATTTTCATAAGCACACCAGGTGTTTCCGGTGTTTCTGATACAGGTCTCTTAGAATAATGTTTTGAGAAAAACTGCTGTAGACACATTCTATATACAGTCATTCTCAATTGGTGGTGAATTTACCCCGAGGAACATTTGACAATGTCTAGAGATATTTTCGATTGTCACAACTTAGTGGGGTGCGGTGGGGAGCAACGCTATTGGCATCTAGTGGGTGCAGGTCAAAGATGCTACTACACATGCTATAGTGCACAGGATTGCTCCCCACAGCAAAGAATTACCTGACTCAAAATAATAATGGTGCTGAGGTAGAGAAAACCTGCCCTATAACCACACTGACCTTGGCCGACTTGGGTCCCAAACTTAGAACATTCTGTCTTTAGTTCCAGGTTCCCCACAGGTCAAGCCTGGCCTTGGTGGTTGCTCACCACTCACCTGCACCCATGTCTGTTCAGTCTCAGGCGTTTGCTATACAGCATTTTTACTACCTGGGTACAAAGATTTAGTATAGAAAATGCTGACTCATCTCTGACCCTTTGGAAGCAATTAGACTCGGGGGCTTGAAGGACAACGGGCCTGCTCTGTGGCCACCCCTGAGTCATCACTGCAGTTGGCAGGTGCAGTGATGCAGGAGAGATTTCTCTATGGATTTCAACTCTGCTTACAGTTCAGAAACAGTGGAGTTGGAATCACAGTAGGTGATGGAAAAGCATGGTTAAACTAGAAAGCTGTGGAGGCTTTGCTGACCAATTATGTCTGTCTCATTTCAGCTCAACAATTCAACAAAGGGTTCTATGCCAGGCAAAGTGTAAGACAGAGGGAAAGACTGAAAATTGGATAAGATCGTCCCTTCCTCAAGGAGTCGCAGCCTTAGCTCCTTCTGCCTTTCTTCTCTCTGCTGTGTACTTTCGCCCTCACCCACCTGAAAAGCCCTTCCTTATGACTGACTTCAATTAATTGGCTGCTTAGGATCTAAGCAGCTAAAAGGACCCAAAGAGACCAATCTAGAAGTCCCCCAAAAGGCAACAGAATGACATCCCTCTTTATAGGAAGCTTCTGGTAATTTATCATTTACAAAGAAATGATAAATGGGGCTATTAAATACTGAGTTTCTATATATGAGAACTATCTCAGTTAATGCCTCTAATTTGTAGACAGTGCCTATTTGCAAACGAGGTTACTCTGCTTGCTTAGGTGGACTAGCCATAGGACTTGAGTTTTTCTGGGGATAAAAATGCAAAAGACATTGAAGTATAACATTCTGGAGTCAGAGTGAGAACAATAACCCCTGCCAGCCTACTCAGACCTTACCAATATACCCAGGGACCCCGCCCCCACGCGCAGCTGGCTACGCACAATATACAAAAACTCCATGACATTTGTCTTGAGAAAGAAAAGTTGTTCAATGAAACCCCATCCCCTCCCCTTTCAGTCACATCATTTACTCTTTTTTGCAGTTTCTTGCAAGGCTACCTCATATTTCTGGGCTCTGAGTTCAGGATAGAGGCTTCCTTCCCAGGGCCCCAGGGCAAGAGAGGTGGTGTGTGGAAGGCACCCAGAGAGCTTCAATAGTAAGCAATATTCTTTTCGTTAAGCTAGGTGGTAGACATTTGATGTAGTGTAATGCTGCAATCTTTAAATATTTGTGACCTATATTCCTTGGGATATATAAACTCTTTCACTGCAATGAAAAACAAAAGTTTCCAAGGTAATTCTTGCAAATGTCCAGATGTACATTCAGCATTGTTTCTCCAACTTTCATCGTTCTTCTCAGCTTCTTCCAAACTCCTATTCGTCTATTACCTCCTATTCCCTCCCGAACTCCCTCTCTGTCTTTCTCGATCCTGTATCTCCACCTGCCACTTCCTCCCACTGCCTCCTCTTCCCTTCTGGCTCCATGTCCCATTTCTGCAAAACCTCCTACTCTTTCCTCCCACAGCCTGGGCATCTGTGAGGAGGGAGAGGCTGGTGTGAGCAGGCAGTCAGGTTAATTCTAGACCAAACGCTTCTCTTTGAGATTGTCCACATGGTCCCCAAATCCTTAGATGTTTTCATAGCCATACTTCTTTAAAAGTGTTCATCACCTAACTTTCTGCACGAAGGATGTGATATTAATTACAAAAATATATAGACTATAGAAAGATTGAATAAAGAGTTGAGAGAACCTGGACAAAGATCCCACCACTTTGTTGGGCTGGGTTTGTATTAAATTGTTCTGTTATCATCTTAATTAAGCTGCAACTGTATTTCTTGGAATCCCCATCCTTGGGTGGTTCCAGGTTAGAACTGGCTGGAAGAGAACCTTGTATAAGATACGGGAGGCAGAATTTAGCAGCAGCCACCCTCCCTGGATGTTGTGTGCTCAGGGGTGCCAGCAGCTTCTAGTTTCAACTCACTCTCCTCTGCTTCTCTTTCTACCATCCTTCCTGACTTCTCACTGTTGACCGACAGCAGCCCAAGCCTATCTCCAGACACCTGCTGTGTCCCCATTGACCTCTCCAGTGGAACTCCTCCACCAGCACCCCCTCTGCTGGCTCCTTCTGTGCCTGCTTTTGTTTGGCTTAATTAACTGATCAGGCACTCTGTTGATCCTTCAGCTCTGCCGTGAGACAATCAATTCCCCGGTGCCCTCTCTGTCCCCACAATTGTGAAAGGTCTAATTTCTGTAATAAATCTATTGTCCCCTAATTCTTAGAGGTTCCGCTTCTTGGATATACACAGTGAGAACAGGGTTCAGGATCAAAAAGGTGATACAAACCAGGCATTCTCTTTGAAGCACTGACTGTGGCACAATAGAGGTAATCTAGTCCACGAATCTCATTTACAGATGAGAAACTGCAGCCCAGAGACAATGTTACAATCACCATCCATCCAGGTCACAGCCACACTGGCAGACATGGGAATAGGACCCAGCTTCCTGACATGTATAGTTTCAATTATTTTTAACAGGGACACGGTCATATTTTAAATTATTGACTATTAAATCAGTTTGCTTAAAAAAAAAGACAAAATGATGTGCCAAAGCAGGAATTAGTGCTTTGACACTTCTTGGATCATTCTTTTAGAAAACAGAGACCTGTCATGTTATTTTGTTTAATAACTGACAGGAAGCTGGATGGTATATCATACAGGTGCTAGATTTCATTTCTTAAAAAAAATCAATAATAAAAATTTTTAGAATGAAAACAATCCTGAGCATATGAGAACCTCAAAGTTGATCCTGAATCTAAAGTTACTATGGCAACATTACTTAGAAAAATTGTGCATATTGATTTTGTGGTTCACTGAAGGTATTAGCATCTTCAATATTTAAAAATAAACAGTCTCAAGATGTTCCTGCTTATATTTTTAACAAGCAGATATATAATCTATGGAGAATATTTTAGCTGTCATTAAGACAGACACAAAAACACTGGAATTTCCTCACTTACAGCTTCAAAATTTTCCCTCTTAAAATCATATTTGCATTGATGAAAATATAAATAGAATATGTGTTGATTTAAGCAGCAGTAGTTGCATGAAATTATTTTCTGGATATGAAAGAAAAGAAAGAAAGAGAGAGCTTGTAAACCACTGTTTGTGCAGCTCCCCGGTAATATGTGGAGCCCAACGGTCCTACAGGCTGGCTCGTGGGGCTGATCTTCAGGCAGCTCATGGTGGGAGAAGAGGCTCTGGCTACCAGCTCCTCTATGTCACCCACTAGCTGAGTAACCCTGGGAAAATCACGTCACCCCCACTCTAATCTGTTTCCTCATCTGCAAAAGAAGAGAGTACATCTGGATAACCTCTGAATCACCTTTCTCTCCTTAAGTCTCATTTTTGTGTAGTGCCAAGACATAGGATAATGGTATAAATGAATTTTTTAAAATTGAAGTATAGTTTACAAAGTCGTGTTAGTTTCAGGTGTACAGCACTGTGATTCAGCCATATATTCTTTTTCATATTCTTTTCCCTTATAGGTTATTATAAAATATTGAGTATAGTTCCCTGTGTTATACAGCAGGTCCTTGTTAGCTATCTGTTTTATATATAGTAGTGTGTGTATGTTAATCCCAACCTCCTAATTTTCCCTCCCCCACCTTTCCCCTTTGGTGACCATAAGTTTGTTTTCTATGTCATGAGTCTGTTTCTGCTTTGTAAATAAGTTCATTTGTATTTTTTTTTTTTAGATTCCACGTACAAGCAATATCACATGGTATTTGTCTTTGTCTGACTTACTTCACTTAGTATGATAATCTCTAGGTCCATCCATGTTGCAGCAAATGGCATTATTTCATTCTGAAATTTTATTAAGGTTATTGTACTGGTATAGATATACTCTTCTCTAATTCATATAACTATAATTCCAACAAATTTCTAGATACTTTGGCAATCATTATCAAAAATTGACTTTTTCCAGGCATCTATGATGGAGGCAGGATTGACCATCAGAGCAGCCTTTGGAATAAGATAAACTTAACTCCATCTCAGATAATATGGATTTTTTTCAACTCAAGTACCTACAGTTCCCTCTAAAGCACTTCTAGAGCATGCCACGCAGACGCTGTGACTTGGCTACCCACAACCCTTCACGACACTTTGCCTTTTTTTCCTCTATCACAAGAACCAGAAAGGCACAACACCCACCTGCCCAGGCTTTCTTATATCCGAACTGACAGTATGATCAAGTTCTGGCCAGTGAAATTCGGACAGAAATCACTGAGAAGAGCTTTGGGAACACATTAGAGAAGAGACAGGTAAGCTGACATTCTCTTCTGTCCTTTGGCTCTCCTGCCTCCCATCTGAGACCTAGACTTGAAGCTGAAAGGTATACTAGTCCTCCTGCCACCACGAGGCCAAGGCCACATGCTAAGGAAGGGGAAGCAGCCAGTAGGAATCTGAGCCCTGATGGCATCTCTGAGCTGTTGTCTGAATTAACGCACCCCAGAATCCTTCTCAGGGAGAACAAAGTCCTGATTGGTAGAAGCTTTCACTGCCCTATTGCTTGTAGCCAAATACAGTCTAACTAGCACATGTAGACTCTGTGGACAGTGTTAAAACAGGGCTCTAACTTGCATGGCTTAAAGTGGAGAAAGGTGACAAATAAGTTTGGACCACTACACCTTAGTGCCATTACCCAAAACCACAGATTTTTGTGTATATGTAGCAAGAGCAAGGACAGTTACAAACAGAACTGCAAAGAGAATGCCGCTGTTTTGCAGAGAAGACAAAGAGCCAAGCCACAAAGCCACGAGAGAAGCAGAGGGAAACAGTGCTGAGGCCCCTCCGAAGAGAGGTGAGCAAGGTAGTCCTTCCCTCCTCCTTCCCTTCATGGGGATGTGCACTGAAACGGAAGAACAGTCGGAGAAATGTGTGTTTTTAAACCATTGGTTGAAAGGAAATACAAGTTTTTAAACCTTTGATCATAATAGTTCCTCTCTATCCATCACTAGTTATGGGTTGTGTAGGACACACACACACACACACACACACACACACACACACACACACAGCTTATTCCATCACTGGGGACGTTGAAGATGCCTAATGCATAGTTACAAATTGACCAATTGATATGATGGGTCAGAGAATGTCTTCCTTTTCTCCACATTCTCATTTCTCCACATTCTCAGCAACACAGATGATTTCCAATCTTTGTGATTTTTTCCAACCAGGAGATTGGATTTATAGTAACTTGGATTTTTCCTGACTGTGATAGGCTAAATAACGGTGCCTCAAAGATGTCCACATCGTAACCCTTAGAACCTGTGAATATGTTACCTAGGAAAAGGAACTTTGCAGATATGACTAAGTTAAGGATTTGGCATGAGGGATCTTGAGATGGGTTACTTTCTGCACAGATTATCTGCATAAGCTTAATGTAGTCACAAGGGTCCTTATAAGAGAGAGACAAGAGGTTCGGAGTCAGAAAAAGGCCATGTGATGACAGAAGCAGAAAAAGAGATTGGAAGATGCTATGCTGCTGGTTTTGAAGATGAAGGATGGGACCATAATTCCACATATAAGTAAGAAGATACAGTATTTGTCTTCCTCTGTCGGACTTACTTCAGTTCTCCTAATGCCTCAAGGTCCATTTATGTTGACATAGAAGACAGGATGTCCTCTATTATAGCTGAATAATATTCCACCATATACATCTTCTTTATACATTCATCCATTGGTGGACACTTAGATAGTTTCCATATCTTGGCTATTGTGAATTATCAAATGATTTTAAAGTAAGAACCAGGCGGGCTTGTTTCAGAGGTCTTTCTTTACCTATACCTGATCCTTTGTCTCCACAAGTGCCCCAGGACTCCCTGCCTTGTCTCTCTTACTCTCTGCATCCCAGGCCTCTCCTTCTCTCCTCTTAATTCGTGTTCTCTGTCCTATTATTTCCCCAGGGAGATGGGCTGCCTTTTGTCCTCCCAAGGTCATGAACAAACTCATCAATGTAAAGTAAGGTGTAGGAATCCCAGCTTTGGAGTTGGACTGTGCTCTTGTGCAAATTCACCTAGGCAAAGTAATGATTTTCTTCATTTATGAAATAGGGATAAGAGCAAATACCTTATAGGGCTAGGGTGGAGATTTGAATATTCTTGAAGTGTTTAGTATGGGCACATAGTAACACACAGCAAATGTTAACAATGAGTGCTGATGACTTGGTGTTCTTTCATTCAAATCATTTGGAGTTTTAAAAGGGCTTTTTCGAAATATCACCTTAACACCAATCACTTCATTTCTTATTACAGAATTTCTCTTGAATGATACATGAGTTTGGGTGATGCTGGGAAAGGAAGACATTCTCTGACCCATCATATCAATTGGTCAATTTGTAACTATGCATTAGGCATCTTCAACGTCCCCAGTGATGGAATAAGCTGTGTGTGTGTGTGTGTGTGTGTGTGTGTGTGTGTGTGTGTGTGTGGTAAGGAAGTATAGATGAAGAACAACGTCCCTGTAGGAGTTCACAGGCCATCTGGGCTTCTTCCTCCAGGGTCATCCTGCCCCCATAGATCATCTAGTGCCCTGGGTGGGGGAGGAGGGTCTTTTGGGCTGCAGTGAGGCTAATGGAAGTAACCTGCTGCATTTGGGAACTCGATGGCAGGAACAGAACTGGCTCTGCTTTGTGCAAGTCTGCTTGATCATCTACCTACTGTGGGGCCACAAAGGACACCTCAGGTGCTCCCACAGAAGGAGATGGTTTTCTGAAGTCCACAGCATAATTACCTGTTCTTAGCCTCTGACGGCCTCTTTCCACTATTAGAGTGATTTTCCGCATTTTCTAGGTTTTAGTCCAACCAATTTAACTGGCCATAGGGGGTAGGTTGGAGATGGAATGAGAGACTATGAATCAAAAGTAGGACCATTTCCACTGACATCAAACAAGAGTGACAAACAGGTAATTAAGGCTAGCATGTTTCTAATTAAAACTCTAATTGCGTCAAGCTTTTCTAACCCAAATAGCTGAGGGACAACTCCTACTGCTTAATGAAAGCAAAACCTTACCAATCGATGCTCTAGCCTAATGCTCATTCATTTATATGAAGGTCAATTGCCACATAACATCTACTGCTGATTACCACCTACAGAAAAAGTAGTGGGAGGGAAAAAATTCATGTGATGTTGGTTACTCTTGCCTAGTTTTCCAGCTTTTAAAAATACCTGTGGCTATGTGATGACTACACCAGGGGGCCTTGATTGCAGCCCGTCTTTATGTAACAGAAGGGACTGTGCTTTTTAGCTATTATAATATAATATTGGCTTGTACCTACAGGACAGAGAGTCCTTTTGTTCACTGTTGTTATCACGGTTAGTCACACAGAGAGGACGTTAGAGCATCCAGCTCAATTTCTTAAAATGCCTCCATTGCTCATTGGAAAAGCATTGTCAGACACAATTCATGTTCCCACCTGTCAAATTTCAATCCTATTTTCAAACACTTATGGAGCAAGATAACATAATATCAGAAAACACCTAAGATCTCAGAGCAGCTGGCAGCCGAATCATGAAGCAAAACGCTTCCCTCCAGATGCTTACCTAATTTTCATGCTAGAAATTTTACCTGCTCTGCTAATTAGCTGATGCTGCACGGCAAAGCAACATTCTACGATTCAACAGAGGGTGGGAAAATCTCAGAGTATAATGTAAAGAGCCACTTTTTTTTTAAATCAGAGAGAAAGTTATTGGTGAGTCAAGTGTAGTAGTGAGAGGGCATACTTGTGTTTTTGAGGCATCTTCCAAACATCAAAGAAAATTTACTGGAAAGCACTCTTCTGAAAAGCAGAAGGGAAGCCATACAAGTGGGTTTATTTGTCCTGCAAACAAAGATAAAGTAAAGCTCTAGAATGGAGTGAGATAATTCAAAGTTTTCTCTAAGACCCTTAAATCAGTTGCACAGGGGCACAGCATCCTGTGATACAGACGGCAGGTGCATGTTACACTTTTCACCAGGTGCTTCAGGGACTCTTGTTTCCTTTCCTATCTGGAGTCCATTGTTAGGGCTACCCAGCTTTCACGTTGGATACCCTCAGGCTCTCATCCCTACCTATTCATAGTTTCACACTACGGAACACCTTGGACCTTTCTTCACCCAAAACTTACCTCTTCTGTTCAATTTTTTTTTTCTGAACAAATGCTCTTATTCTCTTAACCTTAATGAACCTATTTTGCCTAACGTGTTCATGGTCCTCCGTGGTTTCACTGTGTTGTTAGGCCCTGTCATCCCCCTACCCCCCGTGACCACCAGGCATTGAACTGGGAGTTAGAAAGAAGCTTTCTCAAAATAATATCTTAGGGTCACCATATCTTAAAATAGAAGCTGGGAATATAAATTGTCCTGTGAGCAAGCACTGTGCCCCCCTGAGATCCACACCCGTCTCGGGCGGGGCTGCTGGAGTGACTGCAAATACCCTCACTGAATGTACCCACAGTCCAAGGGAGGATCCTGTAGCTGGCATAGTCACGGCCAATCAGGGCTAACATCCTGTAGCTGCAGGTGGACTGAGGTAGGGGAACAGGGACTTGAGGAGTTCTAATAGCTGTGGGCTGACAGAGTTTTCCAATCCCTGCTGGGATGCAACCTCTTGTGGTACAGATTTGCATACATATATGTAAACTAATTTTTTTTTCATGTCCCTTTACATATAGTAAAGGACCTTTAAACTGGTATTGTTGCTCTTTGTTAAAGGCTGGAATGTCTTTCAAAAATGCAAATCTGATGTCACTACGCATCTTAAAAAACTTTTCAAAGCCTTTCTGTTCTCTTTTAATAGAGACCAAAATCTTTAACTTGGCCTAAGAGCCTCTGCCTGATCTGGCCTTTCTGCCTCCCCCAACTTCTTTTCCCTCTGCTCCTTCCCCCTGTTAAAAATTATTCAAGACAATTTAGGTGATACAAACAAAATTTACTTAATACTTCACAAAGCAGGGAGTCTCTGTCCCCAAGGGTTCAGAAAACTGCAAAATGGGGCAGAAGGCAGGAGGCTTTTAACAGGATAAAGAACGAGGAAGAAGGAAGAGAAAAATGGAAAATGAATAAGGAACAAAGAAATAAGGATAGCGCCCAGAGCTGGCTTGGCGTTTGGGGACTGGCTGGACAGACTGCGTTTCTGGACAAGCAGAGCATTTACAGGGACATGTAAGTTACCTCACTTGGTTTGCTCTTGTGGCACCCCGGGCAGGAGCGGCTCCATCTTGGGCTTAAAAATTTATTTCAACCCCCCTCATTCCTATTTCCCCACCACCTTGCTCTCCCTCCTGTTAAAGGGAAAAAAAAAAAAAGATCTAACACTTGTTAAAATGGTAAGGAACGCATTCTTCAGGACTATTACAATGGGTGTCAAGACTATCGCAATAGGAGGAGAGAGCTGGCTCGACTCTGAATACAGGACAGTGGGAATTTATATCCAAGGAGCAGAGGGAGGAGATGCGTGGATGGAAAACTGCTAACAGTGGGTATTGGGATAAGGGGATTCTTGCTAAACTGACTTCGCAGGATTCTTTCCAAAACCAGGCTAGGCAGGCCAAAGACGGGACTGGGGAGGATGGGACCAGGGGCAAGGTCAAGGCCTATTCAAGAAGCGGGCTCAGCAGAGGCTGGCTAAATTTGGTCAAGGAGAGGGTCACTGTCACTCCCCAGTTGCCCAACCAGCCACCCTTCAGGTCCTGCTGCTCCCTGTTCTCCCTCCTAACAAGGAGTATCCTTCACTGCTTCCCCCCTCCCCAGCACCTCCCCATCACTGAGATGTCAAGATGTCAGCTCACAGGTCCCCTCCCCTTGGAAGCTTTCCTTGATCTCGCAGACCCCAGGCTAAGTCTTCCTAACTAAAGACCATGCGGAGACCTTTAGACTGTCTCCTGATTGACAGAGCATAGGACGGGGGCTCTTTATTATAGTCTCGGTCTGTTGTCACAAAGGCACTACCCACCGCTGGAGGTTCTGTGGGCAGAGTATAAACTCAGACAACTCTGTAAAATTCCTGGGCAACTGCCTGGGTATTTTCTTAAAAGTCTTAACTTAATGAAAATTATTTGCTACAACATTCTGCAATTTAAAGATGAGAGAGTGAAAAATTACATAGAGGCCTCAATTTTTTAATAAGATTCAAAACCAAGTTAATGTGTTGCTAGGAACTCCTAGTGACTTATCTAGCTCTATAGCCATGCCAATATCTGCATTAATTTAAAAAGTACTCATGGGACTTTTCTGGTGGTACAGCAGTTAAGAATCCACCTGCCAATGCAGGGGACATGGGTTCGATCCCTGGTCCTGGAGGATCCCACGTGCCACAGAGCAGCTAAGCCTGCAAGCCAAAATTACTGAGCCCGAGTGCTGCAACTACTAAAGGCCGCGTGCCTAGAGCCCGTGCTCCGCTGCAAGAGAAGCCACAGCAATGAGAAGCCCACACACCACAACGAAGAGTAGCCCTCGCTCGCCTCATTTTTCATAGAATGTGGTTTGTTTTTGTTGATAACAAATAATAGAATTAATTTGAAGGAACAATGCAATGTTTTCTGCACTGTTTGATTGTCCTTTCATCAGCCTTTAATGGCATTATCTGATGTGATCATGCTTTTCTGGGTTGTATCCTTCTGAGGCATTAGACAAGGAAGTGCTTGTAACCTTTTTTAAACAGAAGTGATTGAGTATAGTCTCCAACTTTACGTTTGGATGTTGACTCAATTTCTGAGCCTCCTTTCCTAGTAATTTTAACTGAAAAACCTCAGAAGAGTCCCATTTTGGGTGATTCAAGGCTCATAAATACTTTACCATAGATGATTCTGTACTAAGTTGAAGTGGGTGTTCGACACCATTAATTTGTCCTTTTGTTACATAACTGCTATTTAAGGTCACTGAGTTAGAAACATCGAAATCTTTTCTCTTGTGTGGATTCAAAAAGTCATTTGAATCATAGGACGTGTTTCCTGTAAGATGACACGTTGGTGATTACAGCTGAACAATTTAAAGTTCTGAAGTGGTTATTCACCTGATTTGCTGAACTATTGATCAAAGTATCTTGCACATCTTTTCCAGTGTAAAAACATTCCAATTCTGAGCCCACAGTGATACCCTGAAATGCTGTCAACTTACCAGTTACACAGCACTAACTTACATGGTACTCTCTGGCCACTGTTTCATGTATTCTTCAAGCCCATAAGCCGTGTCATAGAAAACATGGAGTGATTGGTACTATTATCATCGAGAAGACAGGATCTTAAATTTTCCATGAGGTAAAAACCGTAGCATTTAATGGACAAGCTGGTTGTGACTATTGCAACAGCTGAGAATCCTGCTCACAAGGAGCTAATCCTAATCATAAAAACAGCTACCATGTATTGTGTATCATGTGTCAGGGACTATGCTTAACTTTTATATGTATTTCTAATATAATCCATTAGGGTTATAATTATCAACTGAAGGAGAGATTCTGTCAGGTCCATTAGAGTTTTAAAAAGCATAATCAGTACTTTGATTTCTTTATTAATGATGATAATTCATTTCTTTTGCTGTTTGTTTTTGTTTTAAAATAAGATTTGTCGATATCGTTTAATTCTCAGCTTTAGGAAGAAGGCATCGTTGTCAGTTACTGCTGTTTGCAAGTTTGCACCGTATCTCAAGCTTGAATTACTGGATAAGAATGGTGTATAATTAGCTCCCCACTTATTTATTTTGTAAATGTGTACTTCAGTCATGCTAATTCATTTCTCTTGAAATCTCCAAAACATGAAAATAAGCGTATTGGGGTTTTTTCCCAAAGGGAGCACGGATTAAAGAAATTGGGACAGATTATTCTGAAGGGATGAATAACTGTAACACAAAGCAGAATAACATAAACGCCAGGAAAGATGCATGAACAGAAGGTCTCATCTGGCTCAAGAAGGCAAAGGAGGTGGTCAGAAAAAAAATCTTAATGAAAGAGGTTTCCATTGAGTGAGGTTTTGCATGGCTGGTGGCATTTCTTTCACAAAAATGGCATAAAATTGGCATAAAACAAGAACGGAAAGTAACTGATGTGGAGGGAACAGTAGCGTTACAGAGGCAAGAAAGAGATGGAGGGTTCAACAAATGGGAAGAAGCTTAAGTCTGGTGGATATTTGGAGGAGAGTTAAATGAGAAGTGAGAGAGGATTCTGGAAGAGGAAGGTAGGACCCTGCTGGGAAGCAGACCGTGGGGCTGGGGTTTAATTTGGTAAGTAGCGGGGCTGCATTAAAGCTTCTGAGCAGAGATGTGACACGGTCAGCACCACGCTTAAAGAAGATGACTCTTGCAGGGGTATTTTCAAGGCACAGTACCAGAAGGGGACTGATTTGGAAGAAGCCAGGTAGAGGGCTATTACTACAGTCCAGCTGAGCGGTAACGAGGGCTCGAGCCAGGGTGGTGCAGCGACAGTGAGGAGCTGGGAGAGGATGAGCCTGCCTGTGGCTGAAGACCCTGCTCCTGGGCCATCATCAGCCCCTCCATTAATGCGTAAATGACACGGAGTGTTCTCACAAGCGGTGAAAACACCTCATGATGTTATGTTTAATTCAGCAGATCACTTCCCATTTTCAGTCCAGGGTAAAGCGCTTCCAGGTCGCTTACTTTTAATGGAAGTCACTGACATTTTTTCTGAGTCATAAAACAATAAGAATTCACATTAGAAAAAAAATACAAAGACATTTGTAGTTGATTTCTCCAAGGATTAAGAGAATGGGCCATGTGTGAAGCCCAAGCTTAAGTGAAAGCTGCGGGACAAAAGCCTTTCCTGTGGTTTGTGTGTGTGACTGTGTGTGCCACGGATCACAGAGAGCTGTGCTATATTTAAGTGTCAGAAAAAAGTATAGCTAAGAGGAGACAATTGTTACTAAAGTGTTCCTTTGTGGAAATAGCACAATTGATTTTGAGTTATCAAAACGCACAAAGTGAGAAAATTGAAGTTTCTGAGCAGGCCTGTAACCACAGGAAAGTCCAGTACCTGCAACACAATTAATTCATATTGCAATTATGTTTTTAATTAACTTGCTCTCACTTTCTATTCTAATTCCTAAAAATGTATTAAACACGTTATGCTTTATGGACTCAGTTATCAATGTTGATCGCCTCTGGTTTGAAAAAGGTTGAATTTGACCATCACCATTAATTTCTGACTTCAGAGGAAACCTCTGATGGGTAATGGCAGCAGGATTTTACAGCTGCTTTTTAATTTTCTAATTCTCCCACCAGTGACTCATGCTGTGTAGCTTGTCTCTAAATCTCCCTGCCAAGTTTCTGTTTTTCTTTATAGATAACACCCTGGATGTCAAAAAAAAGGAAAAATGAAGGTCTGGAAGCTGAGGTAGATGTGGATGGCCTCTTTCTTTACTTACTCAGTAACTACTTTTTTCTCCCCTTTAACGTCCATCACCTATATCCTTATGTTGTGAGCAGGTACACATTTTCTGAGACCATCAGAAAGCTCAACACCACTGAACAGAGTCTGATATTGTAGTCAGATGAAATGTGCATCCCAAAATCTCTGAAACCCACTAACTGGTTAAGCATTGTCAGTCACAAAGGGTCAGCCAATAATCTGTATGAGATTTGTACAAACTAATTTTAAGGGGTGTTTGCTTTTTGTTTATCTTTTTATTTCCAAGTGGCTGTACTTTTTAAGTGCTACAATGAATCTGCTCCCTTGCTCTTTCCAAGCCTTGACACCTGCACACCTACACACGCTGATTTGTATTTCTCCCACAAATCTCAGGTATGACAGGCTCTTTGTCCAAAGTGGAGGTTCTCATTCCCTTCCTGTCTCTTCTAAGACCTGCTGGCTTCCCTGCATTTCACGCCTCAGGACCACCGTCGTGCTCTTAGCTACCTTCCTGCAGCCAAAAACTTAGAAATTACCTAAGAGCACTCCCTTTCCTTCTCCCTTACCCAGCCTCCAGCTCCTCGCCATTTTACTTTCTAGATTTACATTTTAGATACTTCTGGAATGCAGAACTTTTTGTTGATTCCTACCATCACTCTCATAGTTCGGGCTCATCTTATCTTTGAGATTTGACATCTGTCTCCATCCTTCTTTTTTGTAGCCAGAAATCCAACTAAAACCCAAAGCTGAACTCCCTACTAAAATCCCTTCAATTACTTGCAAATCAAAGGCTCTTCTCCATAGCATAGCATGTGACTCTGTCCATGATCTTGTCCTGGTCTTCCTCTCTGGTCTCCATCTTGTGCTGTAAGATGGGGGACTAGGACTAAATGTGACTGGGCTTTATGGTGGGTATCCCCCCAAGATTCTGTCACCTTGTTACTCAATCAATACTAATCTGGGTACTGCTGTGAAGGGCTCTGCAGATGTAATTAAAGTTGCTAATCAGCTGACCTTAAGACAGGGAAAGTAGCCTGAATTATTCAAGGTAATCACATGAGACCCTTAAATCAGAACTTTCTCCAGCCAGAGGTAGGACATATGAGGAAGAAAGATTTGAAGCATAAGAACTTAACTCCCAGTTGCTGGCTTTGGAGATAAAGGGAGCCACGAATCCGAGAATGCAGGTTGAGAACAACTCCCAGCCAATAACGAGCAAGAAAACAGGGACCTTATGCAGAAGTGAATTCTGCCAACTCAAGTGAGCCTGGAAGAAAATTTGCCTACAGATAAGAGTCCAGGCTGGCTATACCTTGATTTCAGCTTTGCGAGACCTGGAACAGAGAAATCAGACCAGCCCACAGAACTATGAGATAATAAGCTTGAATTGCTTTAAAATGTTAAGTATGTTTACACAGACTGGTTTTTAATTCTATTCAACTTATTGTAACAAATACTGAGATATAAAGTTAGCTCCTAGTCCCTATCTTATGTTAGATGCTAGAAGAATAGCACAAGAGAATTCAAATATATATACTTTACATCAAAATAGGGAAGAAATACTCCAACTATTATATTTTTGTTTCTGTCACTCATCTTGTGGTCATAGTTGGTGATGAAAATTACTGTCTTCCTCTACTCAACTCCCTGTGTCCTCAGCAAGCACTTCAGATGGCTGTGGTTACTTGCCCGGCAGGGACACCCAAACTTTCATTCCTGAAGATCCTGGGCCATTAATCCTGCCTGAATTGAGGTGATGTAGTTTTTCATTGACTTAGTCACAGAACATGAGAGGGCTAAGAAGTGCCCTGTCTCTTACATTCCAGACATAAGTCCTTCTTAGCCCCACTGTGTATTAGCAGTCTAGTTTCCCCTTAATAATCAAAATCAGCAATCCCAGCCAGTGCAGTAACTTCCTTCTTTGCTTGGTGATTTGCTGGTATGTCCCCTAACCAGGTAGGTGGCAGTTTCAAGCTTCAGTTTTGTGAAACCACTGCTGTGTCATCAGGTGGAAGCATCCCTTACTTGCAAACTAAAATGCCCAAAATCACCAGAGTCATAAGTCATTAGTATAGGAAGCAAAAATTTCACTAGTTGAGCTTTTGTGAGAAGAGCTACCCTATTTCTAGCCCCTTCATTCCTAGACCTGCATGTCTTTTCTACGGGAGAAATGGCACTACATACTGGCTGCTGACTTAGGGGACATACCATATCCCTGGTTTTGCCATCCATAACTGAGTCTTCAAAAAAACCATTCTGCCATTTCTATCAGGCCAGCTGCTTCAGGGTGATAAAGTATATAATCACACTGGTACATACTATGAACTTGAGTTCATTGCTGTACTTCATTAGCTGTTGTCACTGGGAACAGGTCATTAATGACTATAAATCTAATCATATTAAAGAATCAATCCCAGATAATGCCAAACCAATGCAGAGAAACTACCTCTAAGGTTCTGTTCCTTTAGAAGCACTTGTAGTACCAAAATCTGTATCAGTCAGGGTTCAATCAGAGAAACAGCATTGGGATTTATTTACCTTACCTATTTGTGGGAGCTTGTTAAATAGCTATGCAAGGTCATTGTCTTTACATCTGGTACTGGAGTTTGAGGCCAGTCAGAAGGAAAAATGAATGTGGAGAGAGAGAGAGAAGAAAATGAGGACCCCACAAGGATAGACTAGAAGCTGTATTGGTCTTTGACTGGCTCTAAGCCTCCAACTTGGGTGACATGGGTGTCCCATAGAAGCTAAACACGTACCTGGCTCAGAAGTTTGAGATGCTAAAGGAGGATCTTGCAGGAGTGGGAGTAGCTACACGCCCAAAACCAACAAGGCGAACCAGTAGATAAGTGATAATATGCAAGGGCTTGGTTCAACATATCTCCCAGCGTAAAAGAATAAGGCTGCAGCTCCACTCCCACCTTTAAATATCAATCAAAATATTTCTTATGGCCTACGCTAACATGCAGCTATTTAAAGAAGAGGATTCTGGAAAATATAGCTTTATTTTAGCTAAGCTAGAATAATACAAATTCATCAGAATATTTATAGCTAACACTGTGAACTGAAACCAGTTCCACTAAGCAAGACAGCAGTTTTTCTGCTTCGTGTGAGATAGCAGGGGTAGGCTGATTTCACTCTTTTCTGTCCTGTCTTAAGCACTTTTTCTGTCCTACATATATTCATTGACGTATACTGGTTATCTTGATTAGTTTTAGAACTGTTGTTACTAGCAGTCAAAATCCATATTAAATAACCAATGTCTACATCTCATGGTATATTTTGGGGCACAGACAGAGTCTGCTGAGTTCTGAACAGAACATGGAAGTATAATTGGATGGTGGCCAGCTGGCTTTATGTCTAAATATAGTTCTCTGCAGATAGGATCTGTTTCTTGGTAAAGGTTTTTACATCTAGCTCTCCAAGCAGACTTTTTTCTCTTATTTTATTTTCAAAGGGAAAGTGATTGTAAACTTACCTTTCCAAATTTACTCTTCCTTTTTGAAGATTTAGCATCAGTAAAAGGATAAGAGCAGTGAATGTTTGAGGATAGTATGGATCCCATGTTAGAGATATTGCTGGAGGTTGAGGGAAGAGTGGGGCCATGAAGAACCATCCCTCTTCTTCTCCAGATTCCAATCAAATAGAGAATAAGTTCACAAACTGTAGCTCCATTAGTGGTTGTGTACCCCTAGACTTCACGGCTTCTGTAGACTATGGTGGTCATTCATTTAGATTAATGGGACTTTCTTCCCTATCTTATAGATTGGCTGTGAGGACAGCTGAACCTGTAGGGCAGACACCAAATACATTTGTCTATTCTAAGCTGCTGCAAGATTATCTGGGTGGCCACATGTGCCTGGTCACTGGCAGAACAGAGTAACCAATAATAAGCCTATATACGTGGAGGAATCGATATGCTTATGGTAACAGGGTAACAGGAAGTTAAGAGGATGGCTAGAATCAATGAGCGTGCACCTTCTCTGATTCCCTGGAGATGCCTGAAAGTCAGGAACCGTGTGCTCCACCCACTGAAACCTGGGCCATTCTGCTTCTTGTGGGGAGGAGGAATAAGAGGCTCAAGGAGGTCCCCCCAATACTCACCCTTTGTAGGTAGGGGGACAAAAGTCCCTAGTTACATGAATGTAAGGCAGAGGGTTAAGGACTGACCTCAACATATAGATTTCTACAGCTCCACAGTTTCGAACTGTTTTCATAAAAATATCCCAGTCAACCCTTGCAATCGTTTGGGGAAGAAAGTTGTTTTTCATAGAATCAAGTACATTTTATTCACTAAAAAGAAAACCATCATTTGAGGTTAAATGACTAACCCAAGGTGACACAGAGATCATAGTTAAAACCAGGACAGAAAACAGGTCCTCTGAATGCAAGTCCACTCTCTTTTCACGAAAACATGTGCTTTTCACAGTGCTAAGGAATCCTGGAGGCCATCCGGCACAGCATCCAGAAAGAAAACCTCAGGCAGTGGTGCATCTGTTAAGGTTTTCTTAGGGAGTGCAATCGCAGGGAGGCAAGAGTGAGGGAAAAGGGAGGTTAGAAAGAAGAGGAGTGAGAACCAGTAAGTGTGTTACTGAGGCAGCCACCGCTGTGTAGCAAGCTGACATTTATTGAGCGCATCTTCTTTGCCAGGCACTGTTCTAAGGATTTTAAGTGAAGCCACTCCCTTCACCCTTGCAACAACCCCATGAGATAGGTACTATTATTATCCTCATGCAATACACTAAATATCACCCCCTCCCCCAATTCATATGTTGAAACCTCATCCTCAGTAGGGTGGTATTTGGAGGTGGGGACTTTGAAGGATGATTAGGTCATGAATGGGATTAGTACCCTTATATATGAGAGGACAAGAGCTGTCCCTCCTTCCTTCCACCACGTGAGGATACAGCAAGAAGACGGCTGTCTAGGAGCCAGAAAGCAGACTCTAACCAAACACGGAATCTGGTGGCACCTTGATCTTGGACTTTCCAGCTTCCAGAACTGTGAGAGATTAAAAAAAAAAAAAGTTATTGAAGCCACCCAATCTATAGTTTCCTTTCATAGCAGCCTGAATGGATGAAGACAACTTGTTTAATACAAATAAGGCATCTGAGTCTCAGAGAGGTTAAGTAACTTGCTCGTGACCACCCAGCTAGTAACTGCCATGCTGGGAAGTAAAGCCTGCAGTCTGCACACTCAACCCCTGTGCCCTACTGCCTCTCTAGTAATGGAGCTTTCACACAGGTAGTTAATGGGAGAGGCAGAATTTAGCCCATTCTCCCAAGACAAGACTGAGGCATTGATTAGTATGTGTATATATTGCATGCCACTCAGCCTTGAATGAAAACTACTTCAAGGCAGTAACTGTTTGATTAAAATCTACTGAATGAAATCTACCTAATCACTAGTAGAAGCAAAGACTTTCTATTATATTAAAGATTGGTTTTGTAGATTTTACTTTGGCAGGGGTTAGGGAGCAGAGAACAAAGGCTGTTTTCATGCTTAGAATAAATTCTTTTACAAGTGGCATTTGAGTCAAAATTCTTGTATAATTATAAGAGTTTCCGTTTTCAGCCATCGGCCCACTTATTTCTCCTGGTATTTTCTCCTGTGTTATTTTATATAACACAATCCTAGAAAAAGAAGTAAATAAGACGGAATCAAGGTCACAGAGTCCTCTTAGTGATAAGAAGGATAATAGTGCCACATGAAATCCCCAGATCACCTGGTGTGAATTTATGGACGCATGTTCATTGACATTAACCACTGTGGAGTCAGTGGCTCCGAAAGGTCTAAGCATAAAAGGTAGCTGGGAACCAAGCTAGTGATCTCCCAGGAACAGATAGCACACAAAATGGATGACATTTGGTATATAAGTACAATAAATGCTACTGCGCCTTCTGGCTTACAGGGCTTCTGCAGAGATTTAGTAACTCTTCAAAGAATTCAGTGGCCTATGAGTTAAGAGGAGCTACAGGAACACTCGTGAATGTTACAAGATAAAAACTGCCTGAGAACTACTTTAATACTCCCTCCATCAAAAGCAGGGATTCTAACTATTTTTATTTGTATACTATTGTATTTGTAGTGCCTAGAACAGTCTGGCTGTTAGAGATGCACGATATATAATTGAATGAATGATTGTAAAGGATTCTGAAACAGAGAAACATTTTCATGTGATGCGTATAGTATGTAAATGGAGGTGGTAGTCTGTTCTCGGTCCTGCCCATTGGACAAAGTGCAATAACCAAGGGACACCACCACCAAGAACCCCAGTTCTAACCCAGGGAAGAGGACAGTTTCCATCTCTCTTAAAGGAGGCACCTCAAACTAAAGATCATTCCAGTCCTTCGTTTCTGATTTATATCAACCAAGCAATATTTTGAATATAATTTTGCTTCCCAGGTAATGCTTTCAATTTCGTGAGAGAATGCACTAAATTTTTGATTCAAGCACTGTAGCCTTTCTCGTCAGTTTTATATCTCATCGCATATTTATCAATTAAAACTCTAAATAAATGTCTCCAGTGAATTTTATTAGTACAAATCTGTCCTTAAAGGTCTTATCAATTTTTGACGTACTGACAAAAATGGCCTTCTAGCCTTGCAGGGTTGTAGAAAGAACACTATTGCTGGAAGAAGGCAGATCGGAGTTTAATTCTTACCTTTAATGACTTAATCTGTGAGCTTTACAGTGACGATTTTTCTGAGCATCAGTTTCACGATATCCTATTATGTAAATGTGGACAATAAGTGGGGTAAGATGAAATATAAGCAGTGTCAATAGGTGGCCTACAGTAAGTGCAATCAATGTTCTTTTTCTTCCCTTTCTTTCAGCCGAGAAAGACTAGACAAACTATTATTTGCTGACCCCAAAATGATGCTACCTGCCCATATGTCACCAAAAAAGCCTGCAAGTATTCTAGATGACGTTGCTACTCTATGTTTTCCAAACTGTCCTTGATGACACAGCAGAGTTTGCATGACTTCAGGTGACAGCCCCTGCCTTGTCTAGCTTCTGCCTACCAGTCCTATTCCTACCAGCAGGTGGATCTAGGAATATTCTCTTTGCCCTAAGTCTATGGTGGACCTTAGGGTCCTGCATGCTTGCATTAGTCAGGGTTCTGCACTGTCTTCTAGGTTGTTAATTAGAACACTCATTTTGGAAAAGTCTTATAAATATGTTATACTGTTAAAGTAAAATTCCACAAAGAGAGGAAAATTTGAAAAGACTCGAGATCAATTATTTTAAATAATGAGACATACATTGTCAAAACTAGACTAGTTTTAGTTCAAACATGATGCACTAAAAGCTGTTTTGTGCTGAGTGCATCTTTTTTTTTTTTTAATTCTGAGTGCATCCTTTTTGTCCACTGTCTGTATATTCTTCAGAAACCTAAATAGGTTTCTAGATTTCTAAGCTTTAATATTGTGACCATTTTTTCCTGAGGGCAGAACTTTTGTTTCTTTAAGGAGTTCAGCTGTCCAAGAAGGGGTGATTGTTCTGCACAGATGTTTTATTCTTAGATATGCCAACTTAACTGCTGAAAATTTGTATCAATGGCTTAGTCCATTATTTTTATTTGGCTACATAGGGTTTTCATTTCAGAGGCCCTAAATACATGATATCTTCTTTAGTGTCCCATGTGTTACAACTTCTCTCTATGCCCTAAATTACAGGCATCTTGAGGTACTTATTTTTCAAGCTGGAAGGCAGTAAATATGACAACTAAAATTAAAAACTGTATGTCACTATCCTGGGAGAATTTAAAATTTTCTGGACAATGCATTTGATATCTAGGCTATCTGGAACATGTCTGCTAATTCCATCTCGGCTGTTTGTTCCAAATGAAAGTATTTGATTTATATAATTGAAAGAAGAGCATGGCATTTTATTTCTCTTCTGTTCTATCTTTCATGCTTTTATTTTTTACTTAAAATTCCCATGTAAAAAATAAAATCCAAGCCTCCTGGGGAATAGCACTAAAATTGTTGAGCTACTTCCCTTTATTCAAGACATTTGTTGCTATTAAGGCTTTCTCACCCACGCAGGTGTGAATGATAGATTAACTTAATAGACATTTTATTCCATAGTTTTTGTTATCAGTACAGACCAAGTGAAGGACACAGATCCATCCATCAATTGACTCGTCCATTTACTCACTCAGCAAGATTGTACTGAGTCCGTTGCTATGTTATGCAGTGATGACTTAAACAAATACAGTCTCTGCCCTCATAGATCTTATAGTACCAAGTCAGAGCTGAATAGGTAACATATCAACACAAAATGAATAATTACAAAATATGTTAACCTGTGAAAGAAACAAAAGGTCTTTTAATAGAAATGAGCTGGAGCCAGGAGGTAGAGTTTGTCAGTCAGGACCCAAGAGGTGACATGGAAGCTGAGACAGAAAGAATTAGAAGAAATCAGCCATGCAGAGATGGGGGAACTTTCCCGGCAAAGGGAACTGCATGTATTAAGACTAGAAAGACTTGCCATTTCAAGTACCGGAAAATAGACACATGAACCGACTACAGTGGGCAAGTAACTGGAAAGCTAAGCAGGTACTAGATTATTTAGGACCTATTGATGAAGGTAAGATGACTGGGTTTTATTATTAATGCATTAGAAAGCCTCAGAAAGAGTTAAGCCAAGGAGTGACATGAGATAGTTTATATTTTTAAAGTATACAACCTACAGCATGGAAACACGATTGGGAGGAAAGGAAAGTCAAACAGTGAAGCAGGGAGACAGTTATAATAGTCCATATGAGAGGTGACAGTGCAGATAAAGAAGTAATTATAGCAGACTTCCCTGGTGGTCCAGTGCTTAAGAATCTGCCTTCCAATGCAGGGGACGTGGGTTTGATCCCTGGTCAGGGAACTAATATCCCACAGGTCACAGGGCAAGTAAACCTATGTGCTCTAGAGCCCAGGCACCACAACTGGAGAGATGCCTGCATGCCGCAGTGAAGATCCCATGTGCTGCAACGAAAATCCCAAGTGCAGCAACTGAGACCTGATGCAGTCAAATAAAGAAATAAATAAATTTTTAAAAAGTAGTTATAGCTGTATGTGTAAAGATATACGCTGCTATTTGTGGAGGTGAGGAACGGGGAGTGAGGGCATAGGGAAAGGAGGGGAGGAAAAGGAAAGAACCAGGGTTCGCTTCCATGTTTTTAGATTGAACAAGTAGGTGGAAAGAGGTGCTATCTACTGAAATGGAGAAAAATAGGAAGGAAGTGATGGTCTGTATTCTGAGTTTTCAGACTCATTCAAAGCAGAATTAACAATAGCAACTGAAATTCAAAAGCATTCTTGTTTCCTGACTTTATTTATAATCACCAGTATGACTGCAGGTTTATATTTATTAGAGAGTCATCTTAAAGAGAAAACCAAGTGCAATAAATGTCATTAATTCTACCTGAAGTTCTGATCTTCATATGACCAAAATTAGATTTATTTTTCACATTTCATGACCTCTACCAAGTAGTTCATAATCCTCCAAAGGGTACCCTCATAGGTTAAAACCAACTCTCAAAATATCATAAATGTCTAAGGCATTTTGTTGTTGTTGCTTAAAGTCCTTCACATTTTCCTTTGTTTACAGACTTTGGTATAAGAAAAGGCATCCTGAGTAACAAAGGTTTAAGCAATGGGCTACCTGAGAAAATCTGGACATAGCCTCCTTAAAGAGGTTTCCACTTGTAAGATGAGTGAGTACATTCTACTAGTGATAGAGAAGGGAGAGCAGGCATTTCTCCTCCCAGGTATATGGAATACACTATTATTTTTATATGCTAATGATATATACTAACTAGTGTCTGACTCGTGTAGAAATCTTAACGTAAGTGATATACACATTTAGCTGAATAATCATTAATTGAACATATTTATTTATCTCTTGCCACCACTGACTCACCTCTCTATTTCCTGGACACTCATATCAGAGACAGTATCACACATTCAAGTCTTACCCCAGGCATCACTTTCTCTAGGAATCTTCCTTGACAATCTCCCTTCTCAACTGCGCTAGATGTTTTTTTCCTATGATTCAGTAACACTCCGTTTATAAGCCTCTCTGAGTACAAGCTGTAATGTAATTACTGGTTAATTAGGTTATACATTACTTTGAGGTCAGGTACTATTTTTGTATATTGAAGACCTGGCACAAAATAAATGCATGTGGAATGCATGATTGAATGAATAATCTAATAGTAAAGGGTTTTGTCCTTGCACTATCATGATACTTATTGTTTACAAAGATAACATCTATAAGAACATAGATAAAGGCAATAACATCTTTATGATACTCATATTGAATCAAAACTTCCCTTCCTAGTCTAGAGTAGAACAATATGGTGGGAGTGGGTTATGGTGGGGGGAGCTAGATGGAGGTGGGTCAGAACCGTCTTATCACAAGTTTTAGCAGGTGGATTAAGCCCATAATTGATAGACTGTCATCTCTGAAAATATATGGAAGCTGATTCTTTACCAAAGCATTTATCTGGTATCTTGTGGACATGAAATCAAATAGAATTTTATCATTTCAAGCTTCATTTAACTACTTAGGTTTGCAAAATCCGTTCTGACAGATTTACAAATCACTAGGGGTTATATTAACCTGGTAAGGAAATGTGCTCTTAGAATTTGAATTCTATGGGGTTTTCTTCATTCTTAAATTAATAATTGCAACAAAAGTTATCTTCTGCTTTTCTTTTCCCATATTAAAACAAAAATAAGCCACATTAGATAGTATCTGAGTCAGATTAATAGAATGATTTCCCCCCAAATTCTGTTTTTAGTAATGGCTTCACATTAAATTTTGTCAAGCTGACAAATGTAATTTCTTTTTTGGTTTGGAAATACTTTCCCTCATTACTAATAAGTTGGAGCATCTCTACAATTGCCTTGTAGCTGTTTGGTTTGCATCTTTGTAATTTGCCTATTGTATGACTTGTCAGATGCTTGCTTTTTTTACTTAGGCCCTTGACTTAGTCTTGTTGATTTGTAGAAGTTCCTTTTTTGGTCTAGATCAGGAGTCATCAAACTTTTTTTTAAAAAGAGCCAACTAGTAAATATTTTGGGCTTTGCGGGGCTTATGGAGCCTCCACTGCAATCACTCAGCCTGTGCCACATGATGACAAAGCAGCCGCAGACAATGTGGAATTTTCTTTGTTAGTGGAATATAAAATAATACTGAGTCATACAGCTGATCACTGTCTTGGATTCTGTGATATTTGATAAATGTTTGCCATAGACATTTGATTCATAATCCTTACTAAATTGGAGAAATTTGCTTCTGTTCTTGGTTTAATAAGATGTAATCATAATTAGATGTTGTACTTGAGCACATAATTTTTCCACTTCTAGTAAGAAAACCAGTTATGTCTCCTCTAGTGAATTAATGTGGAGAATTACATTGATATGTTTTCTGATATTTAACCATTCTTGCATTTCTGTGATAAGACACATTGTTTGTGCTATGGTATATTTTTTAACATACTATTTGTTTCCGTTAGCTGATATTTTATTTAAAATTTTTGCATCTGTGTTTATCAGTGAAATAAGCCTCTGGTTTCTTTTCTTGTGTTGTCCTTCTCTGGTTTTGAAATCAAGTTAGGTCTTGCTCATGAAATGAGCTAGAAAGTGTCCTTTTCTCTATTTTCTAGAAAATTTTATGTAAGTTACCATTTAACTATTCCTTTAAATTGGTAGAATTCCCCAAATAAAACTGTCTTGGCTGTGGCTATTGGGGGTGATTTTTTTTTAAAAAGCTCTTTTTTCTTTAATACTCATTTGTCTATTCAAGTTTTCTATTTCTTTTCATGCTCATTTCATGATGTTTCAATTTTATTAGCATACAGTTATATACCTTAAAAATCATTTTAAAACTTCTTTATCTGTGGTTGTCTAAATTTATTCTGTAATTTGTTTAACTTTTTTTTCCTTAAAGTCTTGTCTGGGTCTATGTATTTAATCAATCTTTTCAAAGAATTATTTTTGTCATTCTACACAAGTTTTTACTTCACTTATTTCTGTTCTTCTTTTTACTTCTTCTTTCTTGCTTCTTTGACTTTGTTCTACTGCTTTTTCTGACTGCATTAATTGCATACTTAGTTCATTTTGAAAGATAGCTTTTGTTTCCTGATAAATATGCTTAGAGTAATACATTTCTCTTATGTTGCTTCATCTGTGCCGCACAATTCATGATAAACGTGTTTTCATTCTTATTCAGTTCTAAGTGCTTTGCAATAGCCTTTATGAATTCCTTTTACAAAAGAGCTGTATAGTAATATACTTTATAATTGAAGGTTTTTTAACAATCCACTTATTTTCTAATTTAACTTATTGCCAAAGAATATAGTCTGTGTTATTTTGGACTTCCTTTGTTCCCTAGTACATGAGGAGAGTCTGCAAATTTTCTACATATGCTCACAAAGACTTTACTATTCTATTTGTCTATTTATTGGATATAATACCTTAGCATGTTTCTAGTGTCCTATTAGATAGCCGGTTTCAGCTTACTAGGAATTGAATTATTCATATATTCAGATCTTTGTACCTCTTTGATGGGGTGTGGGAACACGTAAAAAAGTTCTAACTATAATTGGTGATGACTCTATTTCTCCCTGCTATCCTGTCAGTTATTACTTTCCTATGTGTCTGGTTATATTTCTATGTGCATGTGTATTCATACTAATGATCCCTCCTTATTCTGCTGTTCTTACTCTTTTTCCTTTTTGGCTGTATAACACTGTACGTTATTCCTCACGACATTTTTTTGTCTTGAATTCTGTTATATTAGACAACAACACGTCTACTCCAGTTTTCTTTTTTCTTGTATCTCATCTCCTATTCTTCAAAATTTTCAGATTTTGTTTATGCATTTGCTTGAATTATGTTCCTTGAACACGACATATTGCTAGATGTTGCTTTTCTAATTAATCGTTGGTAAATTTTATCAAACATTTAAGAAATTAATAATATCAATTCTATACAATTTCCTCCAGTCAATAGTAGAGGAGGGAGCATTTGCCAACTCATTTTTAAGAAACTAGAACTACCGTGATAGCAAAACCAAAGATGTCGTAAAGAAGAACAGGAGAGACCAATATCCTTAACACAGACACAAAAGTCCTCAACAAAATGTTAGCAAATCAAATCTGGCAGTATAGAGAAAGGCTTATATTTTACAACCAAGAGTAATACTTCACAACCATTCACACCCTGGGAATGAAAAACTGGTTTCAAAATTTGAAAAGTCAACATAATTCACCTATTAATAGACTAAAGAAGTAATGCCGTATGATCATCTCAATAGATGGCAGAAAAAGCATTTGACAGGACTCATCTTCTGCTGTGAGTGAGCAAGTGTCCGTCTTTCTCTGCAATTTCTCTCTCTCCTTAAATTTCAGGCTACTTGGTTGCCCTGTGACCTCAGCTCCCTGATAGTTCAAGAAAAGTCATAAACTTGCAGTTTGCTCAGGTTTGTATTGGTGGTGGTGTTACTGTAATATACAATGCTGAGAGCAATGCCTCTTTCAGCTCTCTACACCCTAAGCAGAAACTAAAAGTGCTAATAACCATCTTTTTATTTCTAATATTTATAATACATTCTTTTTCCTATCTACCAGAACTTGTTTTATTTCTGATGATTTTGACTCAAACTTTCTTACATTAAAATAGAAGTTACAGATTTCTGTTTCCAGGAAGATGGAGCTGACATAATTTTCCCTATTCTTGCTCCTAAGCACAACTAAAATCCCTGGACATTATGTATAAAACAAATGTAACACAACTCTAAACAGGGGAGGGAAGAAGGCAGATTGGCCAGGGACCTTGACATGCAAGGAACAACAGAGTACTGGGTTCCCTGGGATTTCTTTTTGCCCCAAATATATCAAACTTGGAGCTGAAGAAGCTGGTAGTCCAGACACCCTCAGGTATAGACAAAAAAGTGCCAAAAAAAAAAAAAAGCCTGCTCTCTCCAGGCAAAGGACCAGAAAATGGGAAGCCTGGCAAGACAGAATGCTTTCAGGCAATAATTGCTTTCTTCCCGCCAAACATCACAGGAAAAACTGGCTCTACCTGATTCACGCCAGCAAAGGCCAAGTGCGGATCCTTGACTTCCACCCTGCCAAACTGTAATGAGGTGCCCCACCCTACGCTGCGGGGGTGTCAGAGAAGCAGGGTTCATTCTCAAGGGGTGGTAATGCATCTTTTCCTGTGGTGTCAGTGGAGACCTTGCAGGAAGCTGGGATTTTAACTGCCCCCCGCCCTCAGCAGTAAGGAGGTGCCCTTCCCCTCCCACTGGAGTGATACTGGAGCAGGATTAGTGGAGACTCAGGACCTTCACCACCATTCCGCAAGCACGAGGCTACAAACCCCTTCCTGACTTACCACCAAATGCAAGATCCGCAAAAGAGAAAATTGACAAATTGGACTCCATCAAAAATAAACATTTCAGTCTGTTAAAAACCATAAGAAGAGGGTGAAAAGTCAAGTTAAAGGCTGGTAGAATATTTTGCAAACCACATTTCCAGTAAAGAATTAGTGTCAAATATATAAAGGACCCTCAAAACTCAGCAGTGAAAAAGTAAACAATATCATTAGAAAATGGACAAGAGATACGGACAGACATTTGAGTGCACAGGATATACATATAGGAACAAGCACATTAAAAGCCATTAGAGAAATGCAGATTAAAACTACGAGACATCACTGTACACCTATCAGAATGGCTAAAATAAAAAATAGTGAGAATACCAAATGCTGATAAAGATGTAGAGAAAGTGATTACTCATACGTTGCTGGTGGGAAAGTAAAATGTTACATCCACTCTGGAAAACTCTTTGGTAGTTTCTTAAAAACTAAACGTGCAACTACCATATGATCCAGGAATTGTATACCTGGGGATTTATTCTAGAAAAATGAAAACTCTTTTTCAGTTTTGCTTCCACGAAAACCTAGATATGAATGTTCATAGCAACTTTATTTATAATAACCATAAACAGAAAACCCCTAGATATCCTGCAACAGGGGAATGGTTAAACTTCGGTGCATCCAGACCACGGACTTCATTCAGCAATAAACAGGAACAGACTATTCGTAAATGCAGCAACCAGGATAACTCTCCAGGGAATTATGCTGAGTGATAGAAGCCGGTCCTGAAAGATTAAATAGTATATGATTCCATTTATATAACATTCTTGAAATGACAAAATTATATTGAATAGAATGCAAAGCAGATTAGTGCTTGCTTGGGAGGGGATTTGTTCTTGCTATAAAATGGGAAACAAGAGGGGTCCTTGTGGGTGGAAATATTCTGTGTCTGACCATATCAATGGCAATATTCTGGTTGTAATTTTGTACAATTGTTTTTGCAAGATGTCAACGTTGGGGGACACAGGGTAAGGGTAAGTGGGATCTCTCTGCATCATTTCTTTTTTTTAAATTAATTAATTAATTAATTTCATTGGCCGTGTTGGGTCTTTGTTGCTGCACACGGCTTCTTCTAGTTGCGGTGAGTGGGGGCTACTCTTCCTTGTGGTGCACAGGCTTCTCATTGCGGTGGCCTCTCTTGTTGCAGAACACGGGCTGTAGGCGCGTGGGCTTCAGTAGTTGTGGCACATGGGCTCAATAGTTGTGGTTCACGGGCTCTAGAGCGCAGGCTCAATAGTTGTGGCTCATGGGCTTAGTTGCTCCGCGGCATGTGGAATCTTCCTGGGGCAGGGATCAAACCCGTGTCCCCTGCATTGGCAGGCAGATTCTTACCCACTGCGCCACCTAGGAAGTCCTCTGCATCATTTCTTAACAGTTGAATGTGAATCTACAATCATCTCAAAACAAAGGTTTAATTCAAAAACAGAAGTTATATATTCATCTCCTCAAATATCCTGAGCACATTGAATAGTGCATGTAGTGAATTCACATTTTGTTGTTAGTGTTCCTTATAATTTTACTTTTTTCATATATTTAGAATTTTGTTTTATATGTTTATGTGAAAAATTTGTGATTTTCCACCTCCCTCTCCATCCTCCCTCCACTGTTCTCCCTCCTTCTCTCTCTCTCCTTTTCTCCTTCTCCTCTGTTTTCCTCTCATATCTTTTCTTCCCTCTTTACTAAAAGCTGGCCCTCCCCCCACAACTTATACAAATCTGACCTCATTCTTCCCTGCCTAGAAGTTTGGGTTTTTTAAATCATATCCACCCAGGTTTTGAGGTCCTAATCCAAAACAAGGACTCATAATGACGTTTTGGGATTTCTGTGCTGTGACGACATTGGCAACATTGCAGATGCGAGCACTGAACCAGCAGATGCATTGGTTCAGCTCACTGTCAAGAAGTGTGGCTTGCTCCAACTGTTTCCCTAGCTCCTCAGCTTCACATAAAGCTGAAGAGCCAGGAGACATGTTAGCAGCATTTATTTATTCTCATTTCATGGGTCAGAAAGCTGGGCATGAGCCCATGGCCTCAGTCAGCAAGCCCTTCTCCAACCCCTCATCGTGTGAGGACTCTGGCCCCGTTGCCTGGCAGGAATGGGACTCCCGGACACCACTGCTGGCTTCTGGAACCAGGTCCCAGGATACCAGTGGCTTCAGCCCCACTTATGTACTCATTTCTGGTTCATGCACGTGTACCTCTTGTTTTTGAGCCTGGACATATATTTTTGGTTTTCTATTTTATCATTGCTATAGGTTTACAGCATAAGCTCGATGTACAAACTCAATTGTATTCTCTTGACCTGAGGCACAATCATAAGAATTCGCTTGTCACCTGCATTTTTATTTAATACAAATTGGTGACCTTAGTGAGAGGAAGAAAAATAGCTACCAAATAAAAGGAACAATTCATATCATATCATAACCTGCTAAAGATAGCATGTCAAATGTTTTGATTCATTATATATATTAAAACTTTCCATGTAAATGGGCTTTCTAACATTTAAGGGTATTTTCTAGGGACACACTTTTTTGTAACATTTTAAAAATATGTTGTAAGGTATGAAATGTCCATGAAATTAATGTCTTATCAAAACCGTTCACGGCTATCTGCCAAGCTTACAAAATATTTCATTTTTCCTGCCCTTGGACAACCAATAAATTATTATCAATGCATGTGGATAAACACTCAAAAAAAGAAAGCAGTGGTGAAAAGAAGCTCATCCATGCCACGTAAACAAGGCATCAAAAGTAGGCAGACCATGGCAACCAAAGGTTAACGTACCTATGAGCTCCACACACATTTCACCCAATCCATGTTTCAGAAGGTCTGTGCCGAAATTGTGCAGGAGAAGGATTTGGGGAAATGAACTGCCAGCTTTGCAGTGCATCATCTATTAGCACACAGTCATGATATACGCAGTATTCTGTCATGTTTCCCTCCTCATTTCCATTTCCCTCAAGTTACATTCTTAGCTAAGAACAGTCATATACCAAGATAATGATCTCTCCTGCCTATCCTCCCCACCCCACCCCGACATGCTGCATTATCTAGTTCGTGTCTGCACTGCATGGAGAGAAGATCTGGTGCTCTTTCAGTTCTCATAATAAGAGGGGACAGTCAACCCAGATAATTCGGGACAAATGTTCCACTGGAGCCCTGAAGCGTCTTGCTTGCTATCTATATTAATCACATTAACTACATCATCGCCAAATTCCATTTTGTTCTGTGTGGTACTGAGACAATCTTAATGTCTTACGATTATTCCATGTAAATTCATTTTACCTGTTTAGTTTGCCACACCACAAGGTAAGCACCATCACCTAAAGCACTGGCAGGCTCTGAAACCGATCACATATTTCTAGGATAGGGGTTTCACATCTTATACATTAATAAGCAAGTTAAGCAAATTTGGTAATAAATCCTATGTCCCCTATTAGCTTTATCCCTATGACCAAATCAATAAAAAAATGATATATTCTATTGATTTGGTCATAGGGATAAAGCTGTATACATTCCCAGTTTTAAAAATACTTTATTAATTCATGGTCTCTCAATATCAACACTATTCACATTTTGGGCCAGATAATTCTGTGTCATAGGAGCTGTCCTGTGCATTGCCGGATGTTTAGCAGCATCCCTGGCCTCTGCCTTCTAGATGCCAGTAGCAACCTGGTATCCCAAGTTAGTTAGGATAACCCAAAATGTCTCCAGACATTGGAAAATGACCTCTGGGGGCAAAAAATTGCCCCCCAATTAAAAACCATTGCTTAAACTTGCTGCCTTTTAAGGACATTGGTGTTTTTCATCTTTCAACCCTTCGGTTCAGTTATGAATATGACCTTAGAATTTGTCTAAGAAGACCCAACTGTTCTAACACTTCTTTTTTTCCTGTTCTACAGGTGGATAATGAATGTTATGAATTAAGAACCTGAGATGTTTACCTGTTAACAGTTGTTCTGGTCTGTTTTCTCAACCCACCTCCAATTATCCTCAGGCAACAAAATAAGAGCTACCATTTGTCCAGAGACTAAGAGAGCAATTTTCAACACTCAGTAGAGATACCAAACTCCATGTGCCTCAGGTTTTAAAGCTATCTGTGGAGAGCCAAAAACCAAGTTTAGACTGACACCTCAGTCTCCATAATGACTTAGAACTTCATTGATGCTGTATTTGAAATGAGTAATATGAATTTTGTGACCAGTTTACTTAAGACATTTACATGTCAAGAGCCTCTTGATCCATATAAAATCTCAACGTTTCTAGTAAGTTGACGCACAAGTGATTCATATAGAACTCTATAATTCTTTACATATCTAACATTATTCAGATGTTTTAGATCTGAAATGAGTGATTCAAACACACAATGTTTTTCGTGACCCCTTGAAAGAATGGGCTTAGTTTCCAAAAGTATATTGATTGCTATGGCTTTCACATAAATATGAATGTTGTTCTTATATACCATCGTTTTAGGCTTCTTTTCAAAAATCCTGATATGTGATTTAATGTAATTTGCACATCAGTATCCTTAGATGACTCTGTAGCTCTTGAGTCAGTGCTTTGAAGTAATTTTCTGAAGTGTGTAGAAATAGTCCAGAAGCACAGTCTCTAAACACTGATTATGTGTGTATAATACAGTGAACTAGAAACACTAACACAAAGAGTTAAATGTAAGTCCACAGGAATATGGCCCTGTTCGATAGTGTCCATTCCATGAATATGATGAGAGTTTTATAAAACTCTCTAAGTAAACAATCTTGTTGAAAAGGATAGACATTTAGCACTGTATGTGAAAAGATAATATACTTTTTATTTTACAGATGTAGAAACATAAACATGAGGTTGGAAATAGAGGGAAATAATTATAACAAATACATGGATAGTTATTGCTATTATTTCTATGTTTTTTTTATTATTTTCCTAGAATTTGATATTTAAGAAAGCAAATAGAGAAGAGAAAAAGGTAACTCACAAATTAAGAAATACAATTAGTAAACAAATTTTGAAAGATATACAACCTAGCAGACAATCAAATATATGGAAATTAAACCAAGGTGTCATTTTTGTTTTATGTCTACTAAATTGGAAAGAATATTTTAAGCTTGTAATATCAAATAATGATGATGGGTTCTCTCTAACTTGCATGCATTGGTAAGCCATCATTATTTCTTTTGGAAAACAGATTGGGAATTGTTTAGAGAGAAATTTAATAATGATTCAGTTTTCAAACAGACATTTAACTTGATCTAATTTACAGCACTAAAATTTCTTACAGACTATGTTCCTAAAACTAGGATTTCTGAGTCAAAGATTTTTTTTTTACCTTAATCTTTAAAAGATTGTAGCAATTTATTTACCAGGAAATTCACCCAGAAATCTATATTAAGGAAAAAAATCAAAGATATAGAAAAGCCATATGAATGATGATATAAATCATCAATGTTTATAAAAAAAAACTGAGGCAAGCCAGGCTTCCTACAATAGGGAAATGCTTATGTAAATTATGGAACATCCACTCGTTAGAACATAACACAGCTATTAAAACATGTCAAGATCATTCGATCTGTAGGATATAAAATTGTAACTAAAATTAAAAAATCAAAGAATAATTAATTAGAAAAAAGAGAAAGAGGAAAAATAAAAGTGATATCACAGCAAGGATGCATGCCTTCCCAACATAGACCACAGATCTGCTGATATAGAGGCAAGATGTACACAGGGAAGGATTTCAGCTATTTGACATCTGAAAGGCTCATCCTGTTAAAGGCAGACTGATACATTTTTACTTTTTACAGGCTTTGCTGAGAATTTCAAGACTAAGGAAGGAGCTAGAGGAATGATTCACTCTCCAGGGGGATGTAACACATTAAGAGCTTTACATTTTGCAAATCAATTTCCTTCACATACCAAATCACAATGTGCCTTCTTAATTTTGACCAGTCTCCATAGTGAAGAACTAGACAAGTGATAGAAATCGTGGGAAGTGATGACTATACCATCCTAGGGGCCACAATAGCCAAAGAAGGGGAAGTCTGGGTATAAAGTCATGTGTTTTGCCAGAGTTTGTAAAAGTGGATTTCCAAAAGCTCAGAGTAGACTGTAAGGTGAGAAGACATGGATAGGGTGAAAAAATAGGTTGGCTCAAGAGGTTTGGGGGATTCTACAAAACTAAATTCTGATGATACACTCATCACAATGAGGAAGAGTGTGTGATGGCTTTTAAAAAGCTAGTGGGGCTGCTCACAGTGGTGCACACTGAGAAGTGGCAAAAGAAGAGACAAAGGCAAAGATGAGAACAAAGGGGGACAAACGACAATTAGATTCAATCCTAAAATGACCTGAGGTCTGCTCTAATACTAAGGATAAAAAAAAGTACTAAAAACAAAACACGAAAAGAAGCAGGTCACATCTTGGGTCATGTAACATAATGTTAACATATAGCAGTCAGAAAACAGCATTCTCAACTTTCTCTCCCTCTTTTCTTTCTTCTTTCTTTCTTCTTCTTCTTCTTTTTTTTTTTTTTTTGCTTAGATCTTCTCCATCAAAAAGAATAATTTTCAAATTTAAAGGTAAAATAAACATAGGAAGGAAGTGAAGCTCAAGATTTTGACAAGACAGTGATAAGGCATCTGAATCCTGTGCTGTGACCTGGAGACCAACCACACAGGAACAGCTCCTGGAAGCATTTCAGAAACACAGGCTCTCCGCCCCGGGTCTCTTGAATTAGGAACTGCATTTTAACAAGATCGCCAGGTGATTCATATTTTTAGAAGCACTGGTCTAAACAATTTAAATCTTCAGACACTGATGAAGCTGTGATCGCTTAAACATTGTAAATTCTTTAGAGCACACAGAGGAAAAGCCTAGATATTGGTAAATGTCCCTATTTACCAAGAAATGTACATTCCAAAAAATACAGAATAATACTTTATGAACTTATAGAGAGGAATGGATATGACCATTTTGTAAAGCAATTTGACAGTAGATGTGTTTTATTTAGGATACTCCAGCAATCCATTTCTAGGAAGCTATCCGAAGGAAGTAATATGAATTGAAAAACAAACTAACAAAAAGTCTTTATATTCAAAGGTATTCATTGCACACTGTTTAAAATCTTGAAAAACTGGAAGACCCTAAATGTTTATCAACAGAAACATTATAGTGCATACTAGTGTGACATTTACAAAGAATTTTTTCCTGATGTAGAAAAATACTTGAACACATACGCTGGAATGTCAAATTAATAAGTAAAAGCAGGAATAAAATTGTATACCTCATGAAATTCAGAATGTTTTTTTTCTTTATGCTTTATAGTATTTTTTACAGAAAAATATGTTACTGTCATAATCAGAGAAAAATGAACATTATTTTTAAATGTACATAACATATGCATAAAGCCTAAAAATATACCATAATACTACCAATAGTTTTCCCCCTCTATGTACTGAGATTATGGTTAATTTTATTTTCACATTGCCATATATTCTGCATATATTTATAAATTATAATAAATATTAAGTGTGAAATTCATCAGAAAATATGCTTTTAAAAGGGAAGTCATAATATTCATAAATTATCCCAAATACTTAGAGTTGTGTAAGAATTTTTAGGTTGGTAATTGAGAGAAACTCATTATTTACACAGTGCTTTCACTTTGGCTCAGTATTGGGCTCAAGAAACACTTGTGCAGTAATGGATACTTAATAAAATCTATTGTAATCAGAGAAGCATGTAAGGCAAAGGAATTTTTAGCTGATTAAAAGACCTTATCCAAAAAGTATTGATACATGAATTCCTGTCGAACTGAAGGGAGGTTTCTGATGTTTATGCCACGTGGTTTTGCCTTATTAGACATTTTCCTTGAATGATGACAGAAGACAGGTTTAGCTAATAATGTTGCGAAGCAGTAGTGGGAAAGCTAGCTTCAAGGCTCTTTGACAGATCAAGATTTAAAAACATCTCAAATCGATGAAATATAATACAGAAACATTAATATGTAGAAAACCTTTACTGTAAAGTAAAGGAAGCATTGTAAATCAATTAGGTACAGTTGTATTAGTCAATAAATAACACTGGGGAAAATGGCTATTTGGAAGAAAATAACAAATTAGATTCTTACTCATAGTGTACCCGTCAATAAATTCCAGATGATTTAAGAGTTAAATTTAAAAAGGAAAACACTATACAATTTAGGTGACTATCTGCTTTTGAAACACATAAAATATTAAAACACTCACAAAGAGAGGGTCAATAGATTTTATCCACTAAAAAGTTAAAAACCTTGATGTCAAAAACTATCACAAACCTAAAAGGCAAAAAAAAAAAAAGTTGGGGCAGGCAGAGTGGCACAGAGGGAGGCGTGCTATATAATAGGACATGGGCTACTATCCTTAGTATACAAAGATTTCTAGGATACTATTAAGATACGAAGTAGAAAAAATAGTAGAAAACCAGTCAAGGACACAAATACATAATTTATATAAGAAGTAGAAGTGACTAAAGAAAAAGATTTAAACTCACTACAAATTAAAGAAATGCAAATTAAAATGAGTAACCATGACTTTTCACACACAGAAAAAGGAGGGAGGAGTATAAAAATATAATCAACGCTCCATTATGGGAAAGGTAGGGTCAGATAAAGTACCAATGAGAGCATAAATCTCATGAAATTTGGCTGTGAAAATTGCTTGCGATTCAACCTTTCTAAAAAACAATGTATCAGACTTAAAAATGATGATCATCTTTGGCTCAGTAATTCCACTGGGATTTTTCCTAAGGAAATAAGCCGAGATCCAGACAATACACAAAGATGTTTTCACTTTAAAAAATAGTAATGATGAAAAAATGAAAACAACACTCAAAATTCTATCAATAGAATAGCTAAATATATTACAGTTCATGAAAATCATTTTATCATTCAGATATTAAAAGTTGTTTCAAATAATGTTAGTAAATATGAGAATATGCTTGTTATATATTTAAGAGAATAAAATAGGATAAGACTGTATTTGATACTATAATTTCATGCAATATATTCATAAATACAAAAACAAGAATCACATTTCTTTGAATTATAGGGGTGTATTTCCTTCTTGAGAAAATCCTGAATTTTTCTGTAAGAATAGCTTCTAAAAATAAAAAGAAAGTGGCTAATAAAATACAAAATCCAAAAATAGTAATGAATATTTATTCAGTGTTTACTATGTTCTAGAGACTGGTGATTTAGATGAATGTCATTTAATCCTCAGAATAACACTCTCAAGAAGTTATTAATATAATCTCCAATGTACAGGCTCCTAATGTAAACTCTGCTATAAAACTTTTTTAATTAGCAATAACCGAGCCTCGGATAAACCTCATTGGCTACGACACTGCCACTGCGTAAAGCTTATATAAAACTTTTTTGAAACAAAATTGTCTGACTCTCAAAATATTGGCTTTATTGCTAGTACCTGAAATAGCACTCAATAAAAGTGTGTTGAATGAATATATTTAAACCAACTGTATGGAATTCAGGAGAATTACCTGTCAGACTCTTCACTCAGGTTTAAAAAATTAACCAAGAAGGACGGGGTGAGAGAGACCTGGCTCAGCGCTGCTGTGCTCTCAGTTAGCCTTGGGTACCTCGGAAGGAATGATGTTCCTTACACTGGACGTGCTCTTTGATCTCCCGACTGCAATGCTGAAATGAATTTTCCTTGGAGTGAAAACATGATTGGGTTTCTCTACCTTTGAAATCGCTTTAAAAACTGTTTAAACACTGGAATCGAAATCTCATTTATTCTCTGCAGTTTCACGTTACAAAATCACCGTTAACCTCAAAAGCCAAATGTTTCTTTTTTTTTCCTTTGAATTTTTCCATTCAGCAAGTTTTTCTTAGAAGCAGATTGAAAACTCTCAATTCTGTTCCAAAAACAAGAGAGACAAAAGACACTCACTGGCTGAATTCCACATCCGGTCCTGAAGCTTTATCTGTCAAGAAGGAATACTTTTCTCTCAGTATCCAAAAAGGAAGGAAATTCTCTTAAGCACTCCCAGCCACCTAAAGAGGAGGTATATGTGTGACAGTTATAAATCTCGTACTCAGAGATACAGGAAGTATCATTTCGCCCATTTTCCATAAATCAGTTTCATTTTTGACACTGAGGCCCCATATTTCCTGTGGCAAGACATGAGTCACTCCTCCCCCAACCTGATATGTGTGTAAGTTCTGGATGGTAGCATGCAGAGCAGCATCAAGGGATGACGTGTACAGTGCACTGCATGGCCCCTGACCTGCAGCATCAGTGCTATGCATCCTATGAGGGCATCTTTGGGGAGTCTGGCCACCCCACTGCCCCACATTCAGGTCCCAGCAAGCCCCATTGGGCCTCATCCACTGCTTAGCTGCCCCTCCCAGTGCCCGGGCCCCCTGCTCAGGCACTCACCCAGCTCTCAGTCTGCCCGCACTGGGTGAAGTCCTTGTTTGCTTGAGGTGGGCTTTAAGAAATGCCTTTTTCTTCCTTCTGTTTCCTCTAAGCCACTCTGCACCTTTTGCATCTGTCTCCATTGCATCTTGACACAAGTCAAGAAGTCTTAGGGACCACATTTCCATCATGCCCTGTCTCAAAACTACCCAAGAACACTCAGACGGTCCCACATGCCTCAATCCTGAGGAGGCAAAGTGGAAAATGAGGTGGAGAGATTATTCACAAAGCTGGCTGGATTTGAAGTCTGGATGTAGTATTAGTCCCACATCATCAGGGCATGGGAGATGGGACATTAACTCTGCCCAGCTTCTCCACTGATATCTAAAGGCAGGAACCTGTGAGATGTTATGGCAACCGTAGCAAATGAACACATGTAGACATTACTCCTAAAGGTATAATTTTCATAATCTCAAGACAGGAAGTAGCATTTTAAAACAACTTTTAAAAATATGAAAGTAATATATAATACATTGCATGCTAGTTGTAACAGTTGAAACAATGTGAAAATGTTAAAAACTGGTTTCTCCTTGTTACAATTCCATTGCCTTCTGAGGTAACTTACACTAACCTATTAATATGTTTTTTTCAGTACTCAAGTAATCATGTATGAATGTACAGAGAAGAAAAATGAAAATGGAACCACACCTCACATATTATTCTTTGCCTCGTGGGCTGCTTTAGATTTACTTCACTTAGCAGCCGAGTATCTCAGAATACGGATATGTGGTAATTTACTTAGCCTATGACCTATGGGTGGATGTTTAGTTTGTTTTCGTTTTTTTAAATATGGCAAGCAATGAATCAATAAAGATTCTTGTACATATATTAAATATGCCAGTTTTTATTTATATCTTACATATATCTAGAAGTAGGTTAGAAGTTATGTACACTTCAATTTTAATAAACTATACGAGTTACTTTCCAAAACTGCTATGCACAAATTAATACTCACTAAGCGCATGTGAGAATACTCATTTCCCAGCATCCATGTCAGTACTAGATGTTATCAATCTTCTTAATTTTTGCCAATCTGATGAATTCTAAATAAGGAATTTTTTGTTTCCCTGACTTGTAGTTTGACAAGCATCTTTTAATATATTTATTATCTACTGTGATTTCTTTTCTGTGAATTGTCTTATTTATATTCTTTACCAATTTTATATCTTACTACCTTTTCATTAATTTCTAGAAGGGACTTAAACCTTAGAGATTTTCTTCTTTTATAAAAAAAATGCTTTTTCTCAGCCTATCTGAACTTAATTTTTAAATAATCTTTTACCACATAGGAATTGTAAATTTCTATGTAGAAAAAAAATCTATCAGTTTGCTTCCCTTTTGGTCAATAGGTTTCTTCTCTTCCTTAGGAAAAATGAACCAAACCTGGAATACTAACTACTCTCCTATTTTTTGTTTTTTTTTCCTTCAGTACTGATATACATTTATTCTACATTTAGTTTTTGATTCTCAGGGAAACTCTTTTGTATGTGGTGTGAGGTAGAGCTCTAGATTTCTTTTCTTCCAGATTATATCAACAATGTTTACTGAGCTTATCACCTTACTGTTCTTTGGCTTATTTTTATTCTCCATTTATATTTACTAGAACAGGTTTTATAAATGGACTAACCACAAATATGTTTTGTTTGGTTCATATTTATTTTTCTGTTCTATTATTTTCCTCTCTTTTTTCTTTTTATTATTTCTTATTTTATTTTTATTTTAGGTTTTGAATTTCCTGAGTTCCCTGAGCCTGGCATATATTCCCCAATTCTCCTCAATCTCCTTACTCTCTTTTATCTTATAACAAAATCTTTCATACTTTTGCACCTCTGCTTGGTCGCTGAAGGCATGTGCTTTATCACTCCTTGACATCAATTTTTACAATTTTATCCTTTTAGTTGATCTTAGATAAACTGTTATTTTGCTTTTTATTTCTTTTTTCTCCCAGAAGTTAATTATAAATATATTTTAAATTTCTCTGTTCATAGTTTTCTTATTGATTTATAGTTTTATTATGTTTTATCAGAGAATGTCCTTATAAAATCTCTAGCTTTAGGAATGCACTAAAGTTTTCTTTCTGGGCTAGTATGTAATAGACTTTTGTGAACACCTCATGGGCATAAGAGAATAATGGGCTTTTTAGTTTGTAGCATATAAAATTGTAAAATACCTTTACACTAATTATGTTTATTTTAGTATATTTATTCAAACTCTCCATAACCATACATGTTTTGTCTACATGATTTGTCAAATTCTGTAAGAGATTATTACCTTCTCTACTATTGTTTTGAGTTATCAAAATTTTGACCTTTTGAGAGTTTTGACATAATGTTTCACAGCTTTATTGTTTGGTGTATAAAGTTGCATAATTCTTAGAGTTTCTTTATGCATTGTATGTTGTTTCATGATATAGTACACCTCTGGCCAGTTTAAGGCTTATGGTTGTAGATTATACTTTTTTTTTAAACTCTTTATTGGAATATAATTGCTTTACACTCTTGTACCAGCTTTTGAGGTACACCAAAGTGAATCAGCTGTATTTATACATATATACCCATATCCCCTCCCTCCCGAGATTCCTTCCCACCCCCCTGTCCCGGCCCTCTAAGGCATCACCCATCATCGAGTTGATCTCCCTTTGTTATACAGCAACTTCCCACTAGCTATCTATTTTACAGTTGGTAGTGTAATATGTCTATGCTACTCTCTGACTTTGTCCCAGCTTCCCCTTCGCCCCCACCCCCACCCCGTGTTGTAGATTGTACTTTAATTGATGTTAATATTGCCACTTTTTGTTGTGTTTGTTTTGTTTTCGTGTGCCTGGTTTTGTTGCAAACACCTATCTTTTCATTTTAAAATATTCCTTACTGTTTTCTTTTAGATATTAACTTTTGGTTTTAAGTTACTCTGAGATTACTTCCCTGGCTGTGTTGTTGAGATAGTTTAGTGACATATAACATGCAATAGAATGTAAAAGTACCTTTGATTTTGCAAAGGAAATGAGTGCTCAGTGAATGTTAGTTTCCTATATTATGTCTTCATTTCCTTTCTCAGAGCTCCATCAAGAGTAAGGGTGGTATATATATGTCTGTGCTACTACCACCCTTACTCTTGATAGATAGTCAGTGGGAAGTTGTTGTATAACAAAGGGAGTTCAACTCGAGAATGGAAGATGCCTTAGAGGACTGGGGCGGGGAGGGTGGGGGGGACTCGAGGCGGGGGGAGTCAAGGAAGGGAGGGAATACGGGGATATGTGTATAAAAACAGACAATTGAACTTGGTGTACCTCCAAAAAAATTAAAAAAATAAAAAATAAAAAAGAGTAAGGGTGTATTTTTTCAGGACTGAAATGTCATAAGGAAACTATAATCTACTAAACTGTGTTGCAACTGGCCCATTTGAGGTGATGCTACACTGTGGAGTACTAGATGTCTAAAAGAAGGGGCGATGTGGAGCAAGAATTTGTGGGTGATTTTCTCTTGGTATCCAGGATACTGGTGTTTTGTTTCCAGACAGTTAGTAAGATTCTGTAGAAATATTCCTCATGGATATTTCCATAGAGCTACATTTGCATATACCCTACAAGTGTGTCACAAAATTGCATATTTAAAAAAAGGAAAAGAAAATGGAAAAATGCAACAAGAAATAACTTGAGGAAGAGACTCGTTGGCTGGTTTTTAAGGATATTGTATAGAGATTTCTTGCTTTGCGGTGATGGGGTCATGTGAATACAGTCCTTTTCAATTCTATTTCCATTTAAAATAGATAGAATAACCATAGTGACCAATTCTCAAATTATAGTGCTAATTAATTCAGGTTGACTATCCAATAATAGAGTGCAATAAAAAGAATCTGACACTACACAATCTGCCTAATTAGAATCTGAGTCAGTTCGTGTAGGGAATAGAATTTCTACTCTAAATTTAAGAAGAGTTCTTTTTTTAACATATTTTACAACAAGCATATTTTATCAGATTATACTCTCATTGTAATACTCATGCCAGTCATTTGATACCTGCAAGTTACTACTTTCATCCGAAAGTTTCCTAGAAATCACTTCCTCTCTGGTTTAATTGTTTTAATAAAATATTTCTGGGAGGTATTACCGTTATTAATATCAATAGCCTAACTCACAAAACCATGATGGAAGGGGTGGAAGTATACACTTAGCTCAACCCTCTGCTCATACAGAAGCAGAGGCCCAGAGAAGTTAAGTAACTTGTTTAAGGCCCAGAGCTAGGCAGCGTCAAGGGCTGTACTGGAAACCATGCCTTTGATTACCCAGTACATTGATATTTTGTTCTAATGCTGGCAATGTGAAATGTCTGCAGAATGCACATAGAATGCTTTCCTTGTGATTCATGAAATTATGAGAAGTGCTGTGAGAACTGAATGAAACAATACACGTAAAAACAGACAGCATACTACCTAGTACTTATGACGTAACGAGTAAAAGTTATTTGTACACGCGTCTTCCCGCTGATTAAGAAAGTTATGAAATATTTCAGACATATTTGTAATTCAGGTTAAGAAGTAAAGTGCTACCAACACTGTAGAAAGCCCTTTATGTAGCACTCTAGATCCCACCCCATTTGCCACCCAATTAACTTTAATTTGGATATTTAATATTTCAGCATATTACTTTATTATTTTATCATTTCTTTATGATTACATATGTACATATTTTACTATTTTACATGTCAAACTATATACATGCTATAATGTCATATGTATTTTGCAAAATGTCTTTTTCTTCACTTATTTTTAGGGGATTTATTTACGTGGATTTAATTACCTCTAGTTTATTTATTCATTTCCATTGCTGCACAATATTCTAATCTGTGAAGACATCACAGTATAATGACCTGATCTTCTGTTAAGAGTCTTTTATGGTATGTTTTCCCTTTTTTTACCACACAACCACTCCTGCTATAAACATTGGTGCATATTTTCTTGTGTATATGTGCAAGAATTTCTCCAGGGTGTAGTCTTAGGAATGTCATTGTTGTTGAGTTGAGGCTGTGTGCATCTTCAGCTTAATTATGTGTTGTCAAACTGGCTGTCCAAAGTTGGTCTGCCAATTCAGACTCCCATTTGTGGTGTAGAAGAGTTCCTGTGGCTCCACATCCTTGCCAACTCTTAGGGTTGTTCGACCTAAATTTGTAGCACCCTGAATTGTGTGAGGTTGTATCATATTGTGGTTTGAATTTGTACTTCCTTAATTAACTGAGGGGTTGATAATCTTTTCATAGGTTTATTGGTCAGTTGTGTTTTCTTTTTTTTATGAATTGGTCTTTCACATATTTTGCTCATTTTTCTATCAGATTGTGTTTATTTCATATTAATTTTTTAATATTATTTTTATTAATATAGTGTGATATTAATCATTTGTGGGGTTTATCTGTGAAAATGTCCTATGCTAGTGTATGGTTTGTTTTTGAACTGCGTCTATAGTGTCTTTCTTGTAAAGAAGTTTTAAATGTTAAAATTTGTATTAGTCTTTATGTTTGGATATTTTTGTTTGTTTTTGTTTTTAAATTTTATTTATTTATTTATTATTTTTTGGGGGGGTACACCAAGTTCAATCATCTGTTTTTATACACATATCCCTGTATTCCCTCCCTTCCTTGACTCCCCCCCTCAAGTCCCTCCCACCCTCCCCACCCCAGTCCTCTAAGGCATCTTCCATCCTCGAGTTGAACTCCTTTTGTTATACAACAACTTCCCACTGACTATCTATTTTACAGTTGGTAGTATATATATGTCTGTGCTACTCTCTTGCTTCGTCTCAGCTTTCCCTTCACCCCCCGCCCCCTCCCAAACCTCAAGTTCTCCAGTCCATTCTCTGTATCTGTGTCCTTGTTCTTGTCACTGAGTTCATCAGTACCATTTTTAGATTCCATATATGTGAGTTAGCATACAATATTTGTCTTTCTCTTTCTGACTTACTTCACTCTGTATGACAGACTCTAGGTCTATCCACCTCATGACATAGAGCTCCATCTCATCCCTTTTTATAGCTGAGTAATATTCCATTGTATATATATGCCACATCTTCTTTATCCATTCATTTGTTGATGGGCATTTAGGTTGCTTCCATGTCCTGGCTATTGTAAATAGTGCTGCAATAAACATTATGGTACATGTTTCTTTTGGGATTATGGTTTTCTTTGGGTATATGCCCAGAAGTGGGATTACTGGATCATATGGTAGTTCTATTTGTAGTTTTTTAAGGAACCTCCAAATTGTTTTCCATAGTGGCTGTACCAACTTACATTCCCACCATATGTTTGGATATTTTTAAGCACTCCTTCTCCAGCCTAAAGTCATAGAGATATTCTTCAATACCTATAAATGTAAAATTTTTACTTTTCCCATTTAGATCTTTAATCCTCTTTGAATTCATTAGTGTACATTGTTTGAAATAAGAATCCAAGTTTATAGTCTATTCAGATAGAACCCAATTTTCCCAGGACTATTTCTTGAATTCTTTCCCCACTGCTTTGTCATAACCAATTCCATTTGTTTATTTGTTTATCCCTGAACTAATACCATGCTGTCATGATTTCTGTAGTTATATAACCAATGCTTTAATATCTGGTAGAGCTAGTCACTCTCTACCTCAAATTTTACTGTGAATTTTGACTTCTTACTCTCTTTAGAGAAAATGATTAACACAAGAAAAAATTTGGGGAAAGTGTCAGACCTCGTGAGAGATTGGCAGGTTGCTATAGTCAGTGTGGGGTGCTGGAAAAATCACTGAACACTGAGTCACAAGTAATGAGATGTGGTGCAATATTCACAATCTCTCTGGGATCCAGTTTCCTCATATTTAAAATGGATTTATCATTGGTTAGTAAAAGTTGCTTTGTGGAAATAAGGCAGGCAGCAAGAATAGTGAAAAAAAGAAGCTGTTTACAAGGAAAAGGAGGTAATCAGTCTGAGGGGACATCTGTGTATAGGTAGCTAAAGAGGGGCTGGATCAGCCTCTGGAAAGGACAGACCTGGCAGTTTACGTTCAAAGCATTTGCAGAGAAGCACGTTTCCACTGGGGTGTGGGTGTCTCATCTGCAGCTTAATAAGGAAGCCAGAAACTCCCCCGTGGCTGAGCCAAAGAGTGAGCTACTTAGCCCTGATATGAAGGAGGTACAGCTGTGAAAACCTTGTGGTTTTGAAGGCCACATTAAGTTGGATTAAATAGCTATATATTCCTATGTTTATGCAGTTGGTCCTTGAGATTTCCTTTCCCTGGGAAAATAACCATGTGCCTTATACAGCTGACAGACTGTGTGTCATACAAAGGTCCAACAGAATGGAGGACCTTTAGAAGAGAATACCGAGAAGGCCATCTACGTACACCATTCAGGGAGGGGAAGCACTTTGGTCCATATGATGTGACAGACAGGATTGTTAATAGCAAATGTGATCCCCTGTTTAGAGCTTCCAGGATAAATTTGGTCACGTACCGAAGCTCCTGACCATACTATCTGGTTAAGGACACAGTTGTCTTTCTCAGTTTAAAGTTACAGACCCAAGACCAATGATTATATTGTTAATATCATCACTTTAACAGCCAGCTCTGTGTCTCCTCAGGGTTCCTACCAGTGAGTAGAGATAAATGAGATAGAATTCTAGGATTTAACCAGCAATGTGTACTAAAGACAACTGAAATTAAAACTAAAAGCCATTCTTGTCCTCCTTCAAGAGCCTATAAGAAGGTATTGGAATGTTATAAATTAAACAAAGTCTATAAATTGCCTATAAAAATGTCTAGCCTTCATTGACTCATTTTATACTGCCAGCAAACTTAGGAGATAGACCAATTATCTTCTGCATTTTACAGGTTTGGGAAAAGATGCAGAAGAAGAACTTGCCTGAGTGACTGAGTTAATAAGATAGAGCTAGGATGTAGGTCCAGGGAGCCTTTCTCTTATTCCTTTAATATATCCACCATCCTTGTTTTCACACCATGACGTTGCTGTAGGGTTTCAAAGGAGTGAGTCTGAATTCACACTTAGCAGTCAGTGTCTTCATATAGTAAGGCCGTCACCTCAGTGTTCTGGTGCCTTAATTTCACATTCTCATAGTGCCCCGAGCTTTATCCCATTATATCACTAAATATACGGCATAATGGTTGTGGATTTCTTTTCTGTTCTCTTACCACATTTTAGGAAATTTGAGGGAAAAGACTGCCATCTCCTCATCTTTGTATCCTCGGAGATTAGCACTGTGCCTGATACACAGTAGATACTGAATAAATGTTTGCTGAGTGGGTAAATGAAGGGCAGCTCCACTTTAAATTATTTTAGAATTCTTCATTTTACCAATAATAAAATTATCATTTACCAAAAATACAGAAATCAGTAAAGTTGCTAAAGACCTGCATTCAACATATGGTAAAGTAGGTACAGGATCCTTTGGGTCTAGAATCTCAACACAGTGCTCTTTTCACTGTGAATAACTTAAATGGATGTATGTAAATAGGAGGAAAGAGGGAACCTGCCTATAGAGTGAAAAATTCCAGACATTTCCTGTAACCTAGTGACACCAAGAGGGACATTTCATTTCTGTTTCATTTCTCATAAAAACAAGGGATGCTGCTGTTAATATCTGCCTCACATCAGTGTGGTGACAACTTTGCTGTCTTAATACCTGGGTGAAGCAAGCAGCATTAATAAGTGCTCCTACTATAGAAGCTCTAATGAGGCAATTTGTTAAACCACTATCCCCTTGCAAGCCAAAATCAGATAAATGAGCTGGTCCATTTGAAGATTTAGGAAAAGAAAAATTCTCAGTAGAAGTAGAAATGAGGCTATGCCACGTGTTTGTGACATCTTCAGTGCACCGGCAGCAAGGCCCGTGACACACCATCACCTGGAAGACCCAGGACGTCCAGCCTGTCCTGCTGGAGAATATGGTCATGAGGGTGCCAACAGGCAGGCTGGCTTTATTTGGGAGGACTCGCTCCTGCTCCTAACCCGCTGAGTAACAAGACATGGCCAGTAATGTTTTCAGTGGAACTGTAAAGAAATGTTACTGATTCTCGTGCTCTGGTGAAATGAGCAAGAGGTGACATCATTTCCTTAATCTGAGACATACGTCTTCTGTGATCTGATGACCGCAAACCCCTCTGTACCCCCACAATGTTCATCGTCCTGAGACACGATACCATCATCTCGTCACCCTTACTGTGTCTCCCAGTTGCCTGGATGACTTCCTCCTGCACCTCCACGTATGAAAACAGTGGTGGTTAATTTTATGTGTCAATTTGACATGGCAAATGGATGCCCAGATAGCTGATAGGGCATTATTTCTGAGTGTGAGGATATTTTAAGAAGATATTTGAGTCAGTAGATTGAGTAAAGAAGAACCACCCTCACCAGTGTGAGCGGGCATCATTCAATTCATTGAGGGTCCAAACAGAACAACAAAACAGAGGAAAGGCAAATTCTCTTTCTCTCTTCTTGAGCTGGGATATCCATTTCCTCCTGCCATTGGGCATCATAGCTCCTGGTTCTTGGGCCTTCTGACTGGGACTGAATTACATCACTGGCTTTCCTGGTTCTCCAGCTTTCATGCAGCAGATTGCCCCATATCTCTGCCTCCGTGACCATGTGAGCCAACATCCATAATAAATTTCATCTCTATACCCTATTAGTTCTGTTTCTCTGCAAACTCTAATATAAACCCTCTTCTTGGAAATATTGGGACTTCTGCCCTCATTCTACACTCAGTGCTGACTGAGATCGCCACTTCAGCCACGCTAGTGACATTGTCCCTAACCCTCTGCCTTTTGTAATTTTGCTGCATCCTCACTGAAGACTCCAAAACCAGGATCCAAGCTGATGAATCTTTTTTGGTCCTATGCCGGAGGAAGGGGTGGAAGCCACTTGTGAACGCTCAGCTTCTGGAGGCCCCTCAAAGTACCTAGTGGGTATGTGCTGCTGCTGGTGACGTGACACAGGGAGCGTCTTGTCAGGAGAAGTGACATTCTGTGCTACTGCTCATTCCTTTCTATCTGCCTTGTACCAATATTTTTGAAGAATGTGCACAATCACTGCATGCAGGACAGACTTCGGGCTCTCCTGAGTCAGGCTGCTCCAGCGATGATTCACGTTCACCGGGGCACAGGGGACAGCCAGGGCTGAGGGGTGCCAACAGGTCTTTCTGCCTCTGGCTACCCTGTGTCCTAGAAAAGACGTTTCTGCACAGCAAAAAGCAAATAGTCACATCCCCACGCTCTCTTTTTCTTAACTCTGCACCAAGGAAATCTTTTGGAGGAGGAGGCTAGTAAAGACCTGCGAGCTCCCCCAGACCAGGGATTCCAGAACAGAGTGAGGGACTACCAGAAGGGAGTCCCAGCCTCCACGTTGTGGCTTGGACTCTAATTGAGACAATGAGACTGTTACTAAACTAAATGCTTCGTTTTGTCTTTTTTTTTTTTATAAAATAAGGAAAATAAAATTCACCCTATCAGACAGAAGAGCAAACTGAGGATAAAATCAATGATATATTTGACCTGACTTTGAGATCACAAAAAGCACTGGGATAATAATGATTCTTGTTGAAAGGTTAAAACACACATACACACACACACCCTTCTCTTCTTGAAAACCAAAATGGCTTGTGAAACGTCACAGAGTGATTATAATTTTTGACATTTGTAGAGTCTAACAGAGCACTTTCACATAAATCACGCCACTTAATCCTCACATTGGCATTGAAATATGCATGATTACTTTTCCCTTTAAAACAAAATGAGGAAACTGAGTTCCAAAGAGGTTAATCTGCTGTATATAGCGCAGCTGGTTTCAAGTGGACATTAACTCTGTCCTTCTGACTCTCATTTTCTTTTTATAATTCTACTGTTTCAAGAAAAGGTTTGCATAAAAAAGTTGTATTAAAAGCGTTACATATAATACTTTGTTATTTGTGCAAGACAAAATGCCCTGTGGGTATATGATGTTCTCAGATTCCTTTCATAAAACCAAATTATCCTTGAAAATTATTAAAAGATTTCATTCAGATTCATGTATGCATTATGCTGATTAATATTTCCTGCAGAGGTTATTAACTACTATAAAAAAAAACATTTTTACCATTCTCCTACTTAAATAGGCTTCCTCATTATAGAAACAAAAACAATATACGGAATTAGATGGCAGCTTTAGTAATTACAACTGAAACCAAATGTAAAGATATAGATGAAATAAATTATATCCAATGGAATGATTTTTCAACTTGTATGAAATATCAGTAGGCTTTTAGTAATAACAGGTTTGATGATGATTCTTAAATATAGGCTCATTAAGAGATTTATTATTGATGAGTAAGAAGATAGTGCAAATCCTAGAAGAGAATACTCTGTGTACATTACAAAAATAGCTTATAAAACTATTTTTTAAATAAGTGCAAGTTTTTATCAAGAAAACAAATTTGGTATTTGATTTAATAAGACCAGAGCTGAGGGATTTGTTTTGCTCACCACATTTAAAGAGTAATTATTCATCCATTCCCTGTCCCCAGGAAAGAGTGAAATATATGTGAATATTAAATGGGACACGGCAGGTGGGCATTTCTGAAGCCTGATAACAGAAATAGCAGACTATTCACAGAAAACCCCTCTATACTACAGAAAAGTTGTTCTAACAGGATCTTCTTGAGACGGTCAATATCTCATTGCTCTTTGTAACCCTGAGTGGTTATAAATTAGTTCACAGAATCAGCCTTTGGTAAATCTTAGCCTCCTTGCCTGACCAGACTAACAACTCATCCTTGAGTTTAGAAAAGAATACAGCAGAGAGATGAAGGCAATACCCCTCTCTGCCATCTGCTGAAACAAGAGAACTGAGAATAATGTTCAGAATGTAGGCTTTAAATCTTGCCTTTTATTTCTTGAAGCAGAGAGCATGCCTTGTGTGAGTGTCCTGTTAGGGTGGAAGTACACGGAAAGACAAAGGGGAGTCAGGACCCAGTTTCTCATTCTAGCTCTTGTACACAAAGTATGGCCTTGAGCTAATTTCCAAAATCAAGAAACATCAAGAGATTTGGAAAATACATGATTTGTGAATTAATGGGTCAAATTCGATCATCTCTGCCTCATTCCAGCGCTAATATTCTATTATTATGTATGTGTAAAGTATTTTATCTAAAATACTTATCTTTAAATTAGTGTTTTTAATTTAAGAAGCTATTATTGACTTCAGACTCACCAGGGAATTACCAAGCCTCTTTGTGTAATAATTCCCAAGCCTAGATGATCATCAGTATAACCTGAGGAACTGTTTAAAAATGTAGATTCCCAAGCCTCACCCATGGCCTACATAACAAGGTTCAGTGGCAGTGGGCTCTGGAATCTGTTTAGTATCAAAGTTCTACCTGTGATTTTAATGAACTGCCAGTGCTGCTTTATCAGTACTTTTAAAATGATCCCATTTCATAACAAAACTCTATCAAAAACTTGGCACCCATATCGAAAGACAAAAAGCTGAGTTTTCCAAAGAAGATTATTTACATTTTACAGACAAAAGAAACAATAGCCCAGCATCTCTGAGAGTCAGATTATCTAAGTGTCTTATCAAAGGACAAGGAACAGTTGAGTAGCAGAGGTAAGGCAGGAGCCAAGTTCTTCTGACTTCAAGTCCAGTGCCAAATTCACTGTATGCCAAACGTTCTCATCATTTAAATTCACACAGTAATTATTTAATCAAGCACTTACCATGTCAAAGACCCCCGTGCTATCATAGCAGTAGGTAACATGTGTCCGAGAGGGGCAAATTTCCTCCTTACCCCTCTTGAGTTCTTTTGGCTGGTCTAATAATTAAATTGGCACAAGACAAATTAACAGGAGAAAAAAAATTACTTCACATGCTTTGAGGTCTCATAGAAATGAGACCCCAGAAGTGAACAAAGCAGGCTGTTTATATATAATTTTTAGGCAAAGAAGCAATTATTTGTGAAGATTTAACAAGACAAGGGGGCTTGTACTTGGGGTAGCTGACTTATAAAGAAGTAACAAAGTTTGTTTGTGTTATAGCTTTCTTAGCCTTGAATCCCTAACTCTGGTGATAAGGATGCTTTCTATTCTCCTGGAGTAAAGAGGATACCTTCACCTGGGAGATTTACTTCCCACTTCCAGGGAGAAAGAGGTGGAAATGAGTGAGGTTTTCTGGTTTTTGTTTTTTTTAATATATTATTCCTTTCCACTGACTATCTCTCAAGTAATTTTAATTCAAAATAAACAATATGCCTTTGTGCCATATCTTGGGGTAGCACATGTTTTTGAGTCCTGACTATGTGCTGGACACCATTTTAAGCCTTTGACAAGAATTAACTCATTGAACCCACAGAACAAACCTATGGGGTAGATACTAATGCTATCCCAGTTTTATGAAACAACTAAGGCACAGAGAGGATAAGCAACTTGCCCAAGGACACACAGCGAGTGAGGGACAGGATTAGGATTAGAACCAGGGGCTCAGCTCCAAAACCCAAGCTCTTTGAACAGAAGGCACTACCATGTAGGGAATTCAACATTTGTTGAATACCCTGGAATTGAAGGTGCTGCATATATTACCTCATTCAATCCTCCTGAGGAAACAGGTTCAGGAGTGTCAGTCACTTACCCAAGGTCTCATGGGGCAATAAATAAATTGATGGAACAGTATATCACTTACAACGTGATAATGCAAATGACAGAAACCTCAACAATAATAAACTTAAACAAAAAAAAGGGAATGTATTGGCTCAAATAACTGGAAAGTCTGGTGATAGTACCAGTTTCAGGTATAGCTGGATGCAGGAGCCAAAGGATGTCACCAGACCTGATTTTCTTGGTTTCTACTTTAGCACTTCTGTCTTTATTCCATTCTCTGTCCCCATGCAGAGTTTCATGGGAACATCTACTTAGTCAGAAAACAATCTACTTCCCAATAGCTAAAAACCAAAAGTTTTTACCCTGAGACTGTGTCTACAACTGAAGCAATCATGCAGGGCTCATAATACACTGACTGGCTTAGCCTAAATACAGATGCTAAGAACCAAAAATAACAGCTGTCCACTGAAAATCAACTGCAGCCTAGCCTGACTGCCTATAAATACAAACTATCTGTGAGTACACTGGTGTGTTTTCTGTCAGAGTCCTACAGGGCTTTCTTCATACAATCTCTAGTTTCAAAGCTTTTCACTAGAATCCAGGGAGAAAAACATGTGGTTAAGATTTCAGTCGTGTTGCCACTGAAGTACTTTTTTCCTGTCTACCTGCCTCTTCGGGCCCATGCTCCTCTGCTACGTGGGGACCTGGCTGGGTGATGGGAACAGCCGGAAGTAGTCTATCATTCACCACATGGACATTTTCGCTGCCTTCTGCCTGGGGCTCCACACAGGAGCAGAACACAGGGTTCTTTCTCCTCTCAGATTCCCAGAATCCCACTTGGGTTTTGGAGTCTCCTCAAGTCTCTGACCAGAAGGAGGCCACAGAGTCCTTTAATCTAGCATTCACCAGAGCAGATGTGGTCATTGCTTCTCCAATCTCTTCTCCTAATACTTTGCTGAGGAATCCTTACCAAATATCAGGGTTTGGGGTTGGGTCTGTAGGGAAGAAATGTCTACCCTACTCAAATCTCTGCCCTCAGACATTTTGCCTAGTCTTTCCACACCCTGAAGACCTGCACTTTGGAAGACAGAGGCCACGAAGAGGCTCAAGGCTGCTTCCCCCAACCATCTCTCCCCTGAGCTATGAAGAACAATGAAGGGAAAGGAAATACCAGCGTAAAAAACAACAGCTGATATTTTCCCACCGCTCTACCATCTATCAAATGCCCACAATGTGGGGGCATGTATACTGAGCATGTTGCCATCTCCTTTATTTTTTACAACTACCTACTGTATCACCACTGCACAGACCAGGAAACCAAGTCTCAGAGAGGTGAGCTTGTCTACTGTCATAGGGACAAGCCTGAGCCTGTTTGGCCTCAGACTCCCTCTTCAGCCTTTTCCTGTTCTACTTTGTATGGGGACAGGGAGGCTGCCTTTCCCTGCCCCCATGTCAGCTGACTGCCAGCTGGGGTTGGCCAGTCGGAGGCACTGATGGGAGATCGGAGGGCAGGAATGAGGAAGAAGCCAGGGTACTGCTCATCCCCCGGCTCCCTTTGGCTGAGACATTTCTCTGGCAGTTGCTGAATTCTCTCTGTGGCTCCATCTCCCACGAGACAGGCCTCTGTGGTCCTAGCTTCCGCAGGTCCCTGCCCTGGGCTATGGCAATGAGGGCCTCTCACCATCCAGGTTTGTCTAGGACGGAAGGTTTTCTAGGACATGGGGCTTCCAGCGCTAAAACAGAAAGTTCTGGACAAACCCAACAATTGATCACCCAAGTGGTAACACCCCCTCCTCCATCTGCCTCTTCAGCCCAAGTGGTAGCGCTTCCCTGAGGCTAATCTCTGAGTCTCTAACTAAGCCCTGGGTGGCTTCTCAGCCTCCATCACCTGCTCCACCCATTCCCTTCTTAAATTCCTTTACTGTAAGAAATGGGTCCTGTTTTCCTGGTTAGAACAGATATTTATACGAATATTTCCTTTTTCTTCTTTGCTCTTCATACCCTGGGGAAATAGGCTGTGAGTCTGATATAGTTACCCAGATAATAAGAGGCAAAGGTGATATTTTTACTAAGGGCTGTGCTCTTATCAGCACCTCGTAGTCAATCAGAAGAACTGCACTGCCGCCTAGGGAAGGATGGTTCTCCACACCTGCCTGCCCCTGTCTATATAATTTTACCATCAGGAAATATAATTTCATTTTACCTTTGCCTTGAAGGATGAAGTCATGGAAACAAAGCTTACAAATGAGTTATTTTTAGCTCTGGCGAGTAAAACACAGCTTGTGTCTCTGTTCTTCTGGAGTGGAGTGGCAAGGAAAGAGGGGGAGGGCACTGCCCACTGCCTGGTCAGCTCTCCTGAGAGACCAGACGTTTCTGTTTCAAAGGGAAGCAGTGATTACACTTATGGGAATGGCAGAGGTCACCCAGACTCCCGCAGGGAGCTCTGGTTATCAATCATGAGTGCACATTTCTGGATACCACCCATCTGGCCAATGAAATGGCCCCCACTGTGGCACATACCTGTGTAATTCACATGATGTGTGTAGCTATTGCTATAGTAACAAACCACCAGGACTGTTTTTTTTCTTTTCTTTTACTTTAATTTCCTTTTTTGAGGACAGAGAGGCATTCTATACGTTGCGAAGAAAAGAAAAAATTTCATTAGTAAGAAACATGGTCAGATAGTCAAATGCAACATAAGCACATCTTAAATACGTTCCAAAAAGAGAGACGGAGGACATGTGTCAATCAGTTCAGACAGGATTTACTGGTTGTGAATTCCACCCACTTCAAGGCAAAAGAATGTCCTAAAGAGGCATTTTCGGATCAATCTGCTTCTTGTTCATATTTAATTTTCTTGCAAATGTTGAAACACAGAACAGTTCATACTAAGCTGTAAGCCACCAGAATGAACCCAACAGTTTCTTTTTTTTATTTTATTTTATTTTATTTTTTTGGGGGGTACACCAGGTTCAATCAACTGTTTTTATACACATATCCCCGTATTCCCTCCCTTCCTTGACGCCCCCCCCCTCGAGTCCCCCCCACCCTCCCTGCCCCAGTCCTCTAAGGCATCTTCCATCCTCGAGTTGGACTCCCTTTGTTATACAACAACTTCCCACTGACTATTTTACAGTTGGTAGTATATATATGTCTGTGCTACTCTCTCGCTTCTTCTCAGTTTCCCCTTCACCCCCTGCCCCCTCCCATACCTCGAGTTCTCCAGTCCATTCTCTGTATCTGCTTCCTTGTTCTTGTCACTGAGTTCATCAGTACCATTTTTAGATTCCATATATGTGGAACCCAACAGTTTCTAAAAGCAAGAGGTCTCGGTATCCAAGTTCACAATAACCTGCCTCCAGTTTTATTTCGGTTAGATGCTTCATGGGACAGCTTGAATTCAGGAGAGTACAGCAAGAAATTGCTTTATTTGTTTCTCTGATCACAGCCCCCAAAGGAGCTATAGGATGGGCCCCTTTCTCGCCCCTTAAAGACACCTCATGTGGGAGCCACAACTCTCCTGACATTTTCAGTTATAAAAATTCCAGTCTGGTTCAGTCCAGACTTAATGCTCAGCTCCTCCACTCTTCAGGGCCAGCCAGGCCTCCACCTGAGGACTGGAGTTGGGAGGGCATGTGGGCTCCTCCCCTACTTCCTCTTTTAGCTCCTCCAGTCTTGAAGTAAATGAAAGGGACGGTGTCATTCTTGTCCTCACTTGGCTGTTGACAGGGCTCCCCACTGCATAGTTCTCTGACCTAAGAGATCTGCTCTTGCTCCTCCTTCCCCTGGGCTCTTGCTGCAATATCTCTTCACCTGGTGACCTGTGACCTTTAGGGCTTTCAATGCAATTCAAACATAATAAGAACAGGTCCATTAACATTCTGTTAGATAAATCACAAACTTTGTGACATACTTCTCTTTCAGGTAATATGGTATATCCTAATCAATTACAAGTAACATGAAAGACTGTGGCCTTTATACTTGAAGGACGGCTTGCCCAAAGATAGACTCCTTGGATAGAATCCATAGATAGAATTCCTATACCTTGTAGGATTGGCTCCATTGTCCCCTGGCAGTAAATATATCTGTGGAGAAATCTGTGGTCACCTGATTGTCTTTTTCCTCTTGAGAAAAGACTCGGTCCTTCTACACTTGGCTAACCAAGGCTTTTTATGTTTGAAGTTCTGTTACTTTACTAAGACATGTTTTTGTGTTAACTGATCTGGGCCAGCTTTCTCTGGAAGACAGCATACCATTTCAGTCTACAGATTTAAGTCTTTCATTTCAGGAAAATTCTTGAATCATATTTTGCATATTTATTGTATTCTATTGTTTTGTTCTGTTTTCTTTAAAGATGCCAAATATGTGCATGTTGGATGTTCTTTGTCTTTTTTCTTTATCTGTCATGGGATGGGATAGAGGCACTTTCCCCTGGCTGACTGCTGCTGGCTCCTAACTTTATCCACTTGTTCAAGTGGAAGTTATTTGTTTGATTCTATCTGGATGTGTACCACACTATTGTGCCCAAATTGGGCCTCAACTCTTCAATAATGTGTTCTATCATCAGAAGGAGCAGCTGCCCATCACTGCTCTATCACCAGAAAGGAGAAAACATGAGAAGAGGACTCATGCCTCTTGTTTCTAAAGTCCTGAGTCACTCTTTTCATACCTCTCAGTGAAGCAAAACAATCCAACAAGAGTTACAAACACAATTTTGTTGTTAGTATTGGCTGATGAATACCAGGTTATTTTTACATTTAATTCACACTAGTTGCAGTGCAAAAAAGAAATCTGGACCCCTGTTTTCCTTTTATAGCTCTTGGAACTTGAGTTTTATCATCTGTAAGATGGGTCAATAAAATGTGTCTTACAGGATTCTTGTAAGGATTAGCAATAAGATATGTAATCTTCATCTATGGTTTGTGGTGTATGGTGGATGCTTGACAGCTGAATAACTATTGATCTTCATTTTATCTTATCCCTTTGCTTCACTCTATTTAAAGAGCAGCAATTTCAATGGAAAGCAAAAATGACTTTTGAAAGTTTCATGCATCCCACAGTGGATAGAATCATAGAAAGGCAGTTTAAAACAAAATCTCTCATTTGATTCTAACTCAATTTTAAAAATCCAAATTTTAGTGTACCTTGCTTTCCAATTTTAAACAAAATATTTTAAAACAGAGTAGGAAAAAGATCTTATTTATTTGTATTACAGTGATAATAAAACATTAATCTGCTCAAAAAAGATGATTTAAAATGTAGTTTGAAAAATCACTTAAATGTTGAACAGTAAGATCCAACAAGATATAGCACAGGTTTTGCAGTCAGAAATTTCAGGTGTGCAGTCCAAACCCATCGTTTACAAGCCATGTGATTTGGGGGTTAAGCTACACAACTCTTTTGAACTTCACATTTCTCATTTGTAAAATGAAATTTATTTATGTCATAGGATGTTAGGATTAAATGAAATAAGAGAATTGAAAGGATTGTATAATTTTGATTATTGTCTGCAGTACTTTGGGGCCAAAGTATTAGTATTATAAAAATAACTCTGTGCTTCAGTATTCTTGTTTATGAGTCTAAATTCCGGTATCTTCCATATTCACTGGGGTTCAGGGTGGGAGCTACACAGGGTACCAATAGTTGCCTTTGCCTACGTGTTATCTAAGAACCTGGGGGCTAAAATGGGGAGCCAGAGAGGCCCTACATCAGCATACCTGTCAATAATGTATTTGAGATCTACTAATGTTCTTTTGCACAAAGAGTTTCAGCATCTGGTCAGACCAAGTGTCCTCAGATTCGTTCAGCTGGCATTAAGACCTAATAAGGAAATAAGGCAAAGAGCACTGGGAACAAAATTCTTTCTCTGCATCCATTTTGAGAGTGAACAGTCAATTAAATCCTTACTGTTACAGCTGGGGAAAGGTCTTTAGAAACTTGACATTTCTCAAGCTTTCTAAGAGTTACTCATATATGGTTCCTACATTCAGCCAATTGTCTCTCATCCAGAAGCACTCTGTCTAAAATGCCTTTCTTTTATAATTTCTGTGGGTGTGAAATTCTTAAAAGCTGCGAAACCATTGTCTCCATAGAATTCCAGGTGTGGTACCTTATTGTTATGCTCTCCTAATATAATAGGAGGATATAGTCATAAAAAGGCTTCAGCAAGCAGTTTGTGTTTTCTCCACATCACACTCAGGGGACATGTGAGATCAATAGTGCCACTATTTTTGCTGCCTTATCCATGGCTTCTAGGCACAGCACACAGCCATCCCTCTGTGAGATCACTCCCTCCCGCCAAGGCAAGCTCTATGTCACTCTTGATGAAAACATCCTTAAGCTAAAGCAATCACTTTATTCTTCTTAAGGCTATTCAACATCTGCCAGCCTTGTTATATTTTGTTACTATTTTAAAGGCAACCTTTTTAGGTCTACAACTCACACTGGAAAGGAAAATCTATGGCGTTGACATCACTGTCCTGAGGGACAATTTTTTGAATGTCAAATATTTCCTGATTTTCAAGTCTGGGCTGGTTCATTGTGATGACTACATGCTTTCGTGATAAGTTCCCGTTTCCTATCGCTTATGCTTCAATTTATGGTATTGGAAGAGTGTCTAGCAATGATTTGGATCCAAGATAAAACTTGCCAACAGCACAAGAAAAATGCCATCTACAAAATGGAACTATACCCAAACTAAAAAGTGTTTGCTATTATCCAGGGATCAAGAAGAATCTCTCCCCAATCCCATTCCTCATTCTAATTCTTTGGTACTTTTATAAGTTGAACTAATCATTTTGCATGAGCATGATAGAAGTGTGAGATAAGCAGTTGGATAGAATAAAAATAGAGAATATAGAAAATTATTATTTATTGTATAAGTGAATGGATTATTAGCTATAAATCCAGTGTATCCCTTCAGAAGGATTTTTTTTTAATTTTATTTATTTATTGGCTGTTTTGGGTCTTTGTTGCTGCACACGGGCTTTCTCTAGTTGCTGTGAGCGGGGGCTACTCTTCATTGTGGTGCAAGGGCTCCTCATTGCAGTGGCTTCTCTTGTTGTGGAGCACGGGCTCTAGGTGCGTGGGCTCAATATTTGTGGCTTATGGGCTCTAGAGCACAGGCTCAATAGTTGTGGCACAAGGGCTTAGTTGCTCCATGGCAAGTGGAATTTTCCCAGAGCAGGGCTCAAACCCGTGTTCCCTGCATTAGCAGGCAGATTCTTAACCACTGAGCCACCCAGGAAGTCCCAGAAGGATTTTAATAATAAAATGCTGGAAGATGGTACAGCCATTACACAGATTATCTAAACAGTTACTTTGGACACACGGGGAGTTGATTTGACAAATGTGCATTCACAATTAATCAAAGCATCCATGAAAACAGAGGCCAATGCCCATTATAAGGTGTGCACAGCCACTGTATTGGTCCATGTCAATACATGGTGCAGATTTATGAAAAGACCAGATTTAGGAACCACTAGGACCGATCATATAGGGCTTACTTATCAGAGGTCACCAAAGAAGTAAAAATAGTCAAGACACACAACAGCAGGACCAAAATGGATGGCTGCCCAGACAGCACACTGCCCAACTCTAGAGGCACCATTCAATGCCAAGGCACTGTGACTAAGACCTTCTGCAACTTGGCACCATGTTGGGCAGAAAGAACTGCATTATCCCAGACAGATATAGCCTCTGGACCCACTCCCAATACCTTACTATAGGGTTTTCAAAGTTACAGATGATAATGTTTACATGAGTGACTTTCCAGAAGCATAACTAGCCCTCTCTAGCCCCAGCTTTATGTGCATCAGTCTAGCATATTTCTACACACAGGCTAGCAAGATACCAGAGACCACCACATCCAAGCCGGGTACACCTCATCAATCTCACTGTTATGTAATGCACAATGCACAGCTTGCTTACACATAAACAAAGCCTCATTCATCACCCGTGTTCTCCCCAGGCTGGTACATTCTGGTCTAGGAACATTTTTAGTGCTGTAGATTGGGTCATGTGGCTAATAAAGCCCTTAGACTAGCTGAGTTTATTCTGATTGCTAAACATTTAGGAGCATAAACTAGCAAGAGATGCAAAGAGCAAACGGGACCACATGTTCCCACACTGACAATAAAATATAAAGGCCCAGAGGAAGACAACTGCGGGGAAGGCTTCATGTTGAAATGATGCTATACCCTCCTGGTCTTCTTATTAACCAAAGAGAGTGGTCAGCTGTAGTCAGTCTGTGACTGACTATAAGCCTTGGGCAGCGGAAATTGTGTGGGCTCTGGTGTCTTACAGAAATGAGTTTGAGTCCTGCTATTACAAACCTAGTTCCTGCCCCACATCAGGTCGGGTGCAGATGCTTGACCCCTCTGAGGATCAGTTTTTCCTGCCTTTGATACTTTAATAATACTTAACTCCCAGGATGAATAGTAGGATTGATGAGATGTGTATAAAACTCTTGGTACAGTTCCTAGCATGAGGTAGGTGACCAATAAATAGTACCTATTATTTTTATTATTATAAGAATAAACCATAAATCATGAGAACAATTGGTCTAAGTGAGTATACATGTGTGTGCAGTTATAACATTATATCTTTATAGCAGGTTTGAAAAATCAATTTCAACCTCACAAGTTAATAGAATACATTCTCCCTTTAAAAAAATAGAACACTAAGTATAAAGTCATTTCTTTAATCACTCTCTACTAGCCTCTATTAATTCTGTTATCCTCCTTATCTCCTAAAACGCAATCAGTAACATGAGATTTATTTTTTAGAATTTTTTAATTTTATTGAAATGTAGCTGATGTACAATACTATATAAGTTACAGGTATACAATATAGTGGTTCACAATTTTTGAAGGTTATACTTCATGTATAGTTACTATAAAATATTGGCTATATTCCCCATGTTGTACAATATATCCTTGTAGCTTATTTTCCACCTAATAGCTTGTACCTCTTCATCCCCTACTCCATAATACCCTACCCCTCCCCCTTCCCTCTCCCCCGCACTTGTAACTACTACTTTGTTCTCTCTATATATGGGTCTGCTTCTCTCTTGTTATATTCATTGGTTTGTTTTAAGTATCATGAGATTTTGATATTTAAACAAATATATCTAAAAGTATACAAGGTTTAAAAAATTGTTTATATCAATTGTCAAATGCTACGATACTATATGTACCATCCTAGTAGTGTTTTTACTCAGTAGTTTTTTGAGATCAGGCCATGTTGTTATACTAAAATCTAGTACATTCTTTTTAACTCTTGTATTGGGGCACTCCAATTTGTGAACATACCACATTTTATTTATCCATCCCTGACTGGTATACTTTTAGATTGCTTCTAATTTTTCACTATTAAGACAATGTTATGAACAAACTTGGCACAAGTGTAAAATTTTGAGTGAGACAAAGTGGGACAAAGTGGGAGAGTAGCATTGACATATATACACTACCAAATGTAAAATAGCTAGCTAGCGGGAAGCTGCTGCATAACACAGGGAGATCAACTTGATGATTTGTGATGACTTAGAAGGGTGGTATACAGAGGGTGGGAAGGAGTCACAGGAGGGAGGGGATATGGGGATATATGTATAAATACAGCTGATTCACTTTGTTGTACAGAAGAAACTGGCACAACAGTGTAAAGCAATTATACTGCAAAAAAGAGATTTCTTTTTTAAAGGTATACACCAGAAGTAGAACTCCAAGGTATAAATATTTTAAATTTTACTGGCTATTGGAAACTTTCTTTCTAATGTGATCTGTTTACATTCACACCTACAGTTTATAAGGGCTCCTGTTATCAAGTCCTTGCCAACCTGCGAGGTTTTCATTTTGTTGATAGTTTTCTTTGCTATGCAGAAGCTTTTTAATTTGATATAGTCCTACTTGTTTACTTTTTTCTTTTGTACCTTTGTCATTGTCAGGATCTCTCCAAATTTAATATTATCTAATATTTAAATTTTGCCAGACTGGTTAATGAAAAATATGTTGTTTTTCTTAACTTTTCCCTCTATGTTCTAGATATGAATCCTTGGTTATATAGGCTGCAAATATATTCTTCCAGTACATTACTTATCTTTTAACTGTTAAATAAAATCTTTGGGGGATATATTATATAATCAAAGGTAGGCATATTTGCAAATGTTTCTTAACTGTTTTTGCTTTTTGTGTCTTAAGAAATACTTTCTTAAGTTGCAAATTTTAAATATATTCTAGATATTCTTTAAATCTAGTCAAATTTGCTTTTCATTTAGATCAATAATACAGTTGTACTTGCTTTTTGTAGAGATATAATTGGTTTTTTCTATGTATTAAACCAGTTGTCACGAAACTATTGAGTAGTTCATTCTTTCTTCCAATTCCCCACATGTCTATGAATCTGTTTCTGGGATGTCTGTTTGGTTCATTAATCTATTTGTTTATTGCTGCACCAAAACCACATTATTTACTCTAGCTCTATAATAAACTTTGAGGTCTGATAGGGCAAGTCCAGCTCATTGGAGTTCTTTTTCAGAATTGTTCTGATTATTTTTGCATATTTAGTATTCCATGCAAATTTTACATTCAGTTTGTCAACTTCTATGAAGAGTCTGGTGGGACTATTGATTGGGACTGCACGTCCTTTACATATTAATTTGAGAGAGAGCAACATCTTTGTAATAATGTGCCTTCCTTTCAATGACCATGGTATCTCACCATTTATTGGGGCCTTACTTTATGTTCTTCAATAACATTTCATAATTTCCCCTATAAATGTATTCTACTCTTTGTTACATTTCTTTCTTGTTACTTCATCGTTTTTATTGCTATCATAATTGGAATTTTCTAAATGGTAATTGCTCAGATATATGGAAGCCATTGGTTTTGGTCTGTTGACATCATATCAGACTCACTTTCAGACTAGTTCATATACAGTACTTCCAATAGCTTACCATTCATTATTATACGTTTTTCAGGTAAACAGTTACATTGCCTATAAATAATCACATATTTTTCTAATCATTATACCTTTTACTTCTTGTTTTTTACTTGCTGCCTTACTCCAGTGCAATTCAAATATTAGCCAATGACAGCCAACATTCTCGTCTTATTCCTGGTTTTACTTGCAATACTTCGAATGTTTCATCATTAAGTATAATCTTTGCAAGATATTTCTAGTAAATAACTTCCATCGGACTGAAGAAAATTTCTTCTATGCATAGTTAGCTATTAGTGGTGTGTGTTTTAATCAAGTATGGTTATTGAACTTTAAATTTCTAATTAGCTCTTTCTTTTAACCTCTTGTAATCTGTTTCTTGAATGTAATATTTTCTTTACTCTTTCTGGTGATAGCATTAGATTCATTTTACACATCTTGTTCTTAATACTTTATCAGCTCTGTTCTTTCAGATTAAGTTCTATGTTTTGCCTCTCTTTCATCGGGTGGCTTTCCTTGGTCTCTCATTCTTAACTTTGAGCTTATCTCTCTACTGTGCTTCCTGCGGATGGTCAGCTGCCTCTGTATAAAAAGATTATCTGCAGGGAAAAGCCGAAGCTAATATGGGGATTGGGCTCCACAAGGCTTTAAACGAGTGTGGGAAAAGGCCAAGATGCCTCTGGTAGGACATCTTGGCACCTGGTCTGAGGTTAATGGTTCCTGTTCCTCTGCCTGTCACAAAGGGCTTGGCCCTCTTCCCCACGTATTGCTTCTCTTGGAAATGGATCCTCTTGTCACAGATTCCTACCCTAAAATAGTGTGCGTGTGTGTGTGTGTGTGTGTGTGTGTGTTTGTGTGTGTGTGTCAGAGAGAGAGAGCGTGCATCTGTGTGTGTGTTTCTAAGCAGTCATCGGCTAAATACTTTTGAATACAATAACCCAATTAAGCGTCCTCCTCATTGCCCCTTGGCCTCCTCCAGCTTCTGGTTTCCACCACTTAGCTTGAAGAGCTTTTGGTGTTGCTCTTATTTTTTGTGGTGTGACTCCCCTGGGGTTCTGCCCATGTTTGGTGCTGCTATTTACCTCTTTAAAATCTGATTCCATTTATTTTAAGTAATTTAGGGATTTAATTTTAAAATTAAAAAAAATTTTTTTTTCTTTTATTAGATTGAATGTGACAATACATATAAACACAAATACACACACACACGCATTCATTTCTACAGTTTGTTGTGAGACATCAGAACATCGCATGTTCAGCCTGCTACTTTGAAACCAGAGCATCCTATATTTGTCCACTGGGGACTTTTCCTAAACTTGAACCTAATGTCTTGAATTTTTAAAAAATCGACTGAATGAGTTGGAAGAATAGCATCAAATATGATTTGATCTTAAACTGGGCTCTGTCAATCTAACTATGGGAGTGGAGTTCGACCAATTTAAAAGCTATCTGAGAATCTTTGTATTTGGGACTCCCTGACTTCAGCTATTATTTCTGTGGCCTCGCATATGTTGTTCAATATCTCTGAAGCTCTGCTGGGTTGTTGTGAGGGTAAAGTAGAAAATTTTACATAAAAATAGTTTATAATTGGTTAAACCCTGTGCATGGAAAGGATAATTGTTATCATTACCCCATTTTCTTTGATTTCCCATCTGACACTTCTGAATTTTCAAGTTGTTCACATGTTGTCAACACATCTTGCCTACTTACAGGGAAATATATTTGATGGAAATATTTCCATGCTATTTCACAAAGCTGATAACATATTGTTTTGAATGTGTGCTTTACATTGACTAAGAGAAAGAACAGTGCTGTGGATTTTATCATGGATTTTAGAGTCAGGCAGATGTGAGCTCTAATCTTCACTTCCTTTCTTCCTAAACCCTTTATTGAAACAATCGCAGCTCCATGGCAGGTACATGCAACTGTGGATTCCTTGACACTGTTATTCCTGCAATAAACTCAGCTGACTAGAAGGATTAGGAGAACATCGCTGTGTCTCATTAAAATCCTGTATTTGAAAGGCTGGTGAAGTTGATTAAGAATGTCTCAAAGAAGATTATTAGAATATCCTGACAAGAAGACTTTTCTGGACTCTCATTGTGCACCACATCAATCTTTTATTGAATCTATCATTCAATCTTACTAAATCACTAGTGCAGCTTCACATCAGTCCAACTAAATTTACTGAGGATTTACCAGATCAAAAAAAAAAAAAAAAGGCAAGAAAGAATATATCCTAGATTACTGCTCTGTGTGCACCAATCCTTTTTTTCAGTGTGACTTTGTGTTAGTCTTTATTGGACACTACAGAGCTGAATCCTTGTCTCTATTGAGGTCATGAAGCCTGGATACAAAGAAGTTCATGTGGCAACAGCACTTTGATCAATCACAAAGTGCTTCTCCAGTGCAAGGAAATTTGAGACACATTGCCTTTCAATTGCTATCATTGTGGAGTGTTGTTTGTTTATTAAGTTTTGTTTCGAGAGTTGGTTTATTTGGCTAGACTTCCCAGAAATTTTCACGAATACAATGTCAGGAAACAATAATTCACTCTTTGCAAGCAGTGAAATTTCTAGAATATTCTATAAGTTTGAGATCAATGGTGGGACCAGATGATCTTTCAGGTTTCTGAGAGCCCCGAAAATCTGTAATTCTGCAATGAATTAACATATAAATCTCACAAATAGGATATACCTTTTCTGATTCAATGGTAATACCAGCTAAGAAGAAAGGGCTGTTGTATATGATAAGATTTTTGTTTGTTACTACTTGTAGTTTACAGACAAAAAAAGTTAGAAGATGACTTGGCATTAAGTATTGAAGAAATAAAAATCAATTTATTGAAAAACCTAGGGATTTTTTGGTCATTTTTACTTCCCTTCTCTGTGTGGATTTGAAACATTTTTAAGGAAATTGTGTTTTGTTGTCCTAATATATCAGTCATTTTCTTATGACTATCAGTGCCTATCATATCTGTTAAGAGTCATGGATTACAAGTCCTCAGCATACAGAAACCTAGAGCACCCCTGTGCTTTACTGTACATTCCCAGTGGCAAACACATGACCTTCTGACTCTGCGAATGGAACTTGTCATTTAAAGGAAAAACAAACAATATCTATTATTAATCACCAGAAAGCTAGGATCTTGAAACTTAAATAATTAAATCCTAATATATGGGAATCAAGATATAATGCATATGACCCACAAATTCAATATGGAACCTAAATGCTCTCCATCACTCATTGGAAAGCTGCGTGTTTCCTTGAAATTGTGGCAAGAACGAGGGATTAGGAGAAGTCATACTACCCACGAGCTGTGTAGCTTTTCCAAAGGAAATTCAAGTGAAGGTGTCAAATGAAGACACTCCCTTTCATAATAATCTAATAGGATTCTTGCACCAATTGAAAATTACATGTGAAATCACTTTCTAAATGACTGTTAAAATTGCCTTGTATTTACCTCATTATGAGCTTTCAGAGCAATTCAAAAAGTTTATGCCTCTCCAATATCAGAGCAGTTTTAAACCCCCCTGGGCACCAAAAACAGCTGCACAGGCAGGCTTTTGACATGATAGGAATGTTGTTGGGGCACTGGAAGAATCCAGTGCAGCTTCTAGACTTCAAAGTTTCTTTGTCCCTCAGCAAAATAGTATTCATTGCTCCTCCACCACTGTGATGATGGGGACTTTGTCCATCTTGTTTCTACTCTAAGTGTCACTCCTCACTTGTAAATGCCCACCCTGTTGTCCCTGGCTCTTTGATTCTCATTACTCATAGTTTCTTTTTACTCAAAAATTTATCTCAGGGCTTCCTAGGTGGCGCAGTGGTTAAGAATCCGCCTGCCAATGCAGAGGTCACGGGTTCGATCCCAGCTCCAGGAAGATCCCACATGCCACGAAGCAACTAAGCCCGTGTGCCAAAAAAAAAAAAAGAATCTGCCTGCTAATGCAGGGGACACAGGTTCAAGCCCTGGTCCAGGAAGATCCCACATGCCGCAGAGCAACTAAGCCTATGTGCCACAACTACTGAGTCTGCGCTCTAGAGCCCGTGAGCCGCAACTGCTGAGCCCATGTGCTGCAACTATTGAAGCCTGGGTGCCTAGAGCCTATGCTCTGCAACAAGAGAAGGCACTGCAATGAGAAGCCTGCTCACTGCAAAGAAGAGTAGCCCCTACTCTCTGCAACTACAGAAAGCCCGCGCACAGCAATGAAGACCCAATACACCAATAAAATAAAATAAACAGATTAATTAATTAATTTTAAAAAATTTATCTCAGCATGGCCCTACCCTGTGTATCGTTTCAGCTTCCATTCCCATTACAAATGAAGCAGTTATTTCTTAGCTCACAGTCGAGAAAGAGAATGTGTTTAATGCTTCATTTCTTCAATGCAGAAAAGCATTTTCTGAACTTAATAGCCAGCAGGCTCCTAGCCTTGGATATGGATGTAGGCAGAAAATTCATCTTGTAATGGTTACATAATGGTGCATGGTTTCTTTATCTGCCATTAGTCAAGCAACCCAGGTCAAAGCTTACAAATTTATTTTCAGAAACATCTAACACTAAGAGAAGCAACCATCCAACTCCTTTGTGGTTACATTTTTGAGCTTCTTGACATTTCTTAAACACAGCAGCAACCAAGTCTTGCAAAGTGCCGCCTTCAAAGAGAACACATTTTGGGCATGTTTGAAATTACAGGCAAAAGCTTCACTTGCCACTGCAGTCCATGAGCCTTTGGCATCCATGATGAGATTCGAACTGGGGTCTTAGAGCTTTCCACTTGCTCCAAGGCCACAACCAAATGTCATACATCCTACATTCCCTGTGAGGTTACTGGGGCAACCCAAAGTCTTGATGTTCTGGATGCAGGAAGCATAGGTTCATTCAAGTAATTTTCTATTAATAAGGGTTTATAGTAGGGCTGCATGTGGAATAGGAGAAGGTAATAGGAAAAATCCAGACTCCTGGTACCAGACTCACTATGGGTCCACAGAGGTGGAAGCCAGAGTCCACTCGGCACCCATGGCTTCTCTAGAGATCAAGCAAACTTGTCTCTGCCACAGCTGCTTCAATGCAAGGATCCTACTCTACATTCTGCCACTGATACAACCCTCCTACTCATTCCATCCCTTTTCTGTGGTTCTTCTTATTTCTTTCTGCTGCTTATCAAATGATTCATATCTGGGCATTGCTGTTCATTTGAGACTGCTTCACAGGTCAGTGGAGAGTTTGTGGATAAGCTGCCCTGGGATGGGGCACCAACATCAAGTCCAATAGCAGGGGCTGAGGAGGCATAGCAATGGGAAGAGAGCTGTCTGGTCAGAAATCCAGGGCTGCTTTCCTCTGCAAGGAAGTGAGCGTAGCAATGTCTCTTAGAAATGGCCACACCCTTGTCCAGATACCATGGTCTCTCCCCTGGACCACAGTGATGGTCTCCTGCTTCCCCTCCCCTTTCACCACAGCCCTTTCCTCACATGGAAGCCAGTAAAATACATTTAAAACTCAGCTTAAATCATGTCTTTCCTCGCTGAAAATATTCCATTCTGAATCAAATCTAAAATTCTGGGTCTACAAGATCCCACATCTCTTCCCAGGCTTCTTCCTGACTCTTATCTCCCACCTCTCTGCCCTCCACCCTGCTCCTGCCCTCCACCCTACCCCAGCTACACCAGCCACACCTGCTGTTCCTCAGAACATCAAGCACTGTCTCCTCTTAAGACCTTTTCACTCAATGTTCTCTCTCCCTTGCGTGTTCCTTTCTCAAGCATCCATGTGCTTACCCTCTTATTTCCCTCAGGGCTTTTTTCAGAGAAGTCTTCTCTGACCTTTTATCTAAATTACGACCCTTCATCCCATCACTATCTCCTTGAACTCTTTATATTGTATTTCTGCTTCTCTACTAGAATTTAAATTCCATGATGACAAGGAACTTATTGGTTTTGTTTACTCTTGATTTACTCTTCTATCCCAGTATGTACAATAATGCTTGGTATATAGGAGGTGCTCAATAAATATTTCTCAAATAAATTTATACATGAATGAATTAAAAGGTACCATAGGCATGAAAGCACTATGATTGAGACGTCCAGAACAAAACTACTGGAGGAGATGAATGAGTAATTTTAACCGTAGTGATGAGTTCTAAGATTCGGGTAAGCAAAGCGTTCTACCATGTCCACTTTGGGAAGCTGGGAAAGGCTTGACTTTTTGAGACCAGAAACCTAGAAAAAAGGCATTTTAACTGTGGGCATTTGCACAGATAAGAAGGAAAGAGAAAGCATAGCATGTTTGGAGCAACTGCTTATTATGACTTCAGCTGCAAATCACAGAAAACCCAAACTTGGACTGTTCTAAGCAATAAGGAAATGTATCATCTCACCTGAAAGGAAGCTCATAAACAGGGCATGGTCCAGGAGAAGTGCACCAGGCCTCCAACAATGCTTTTCTGAAGTTCTCATGGCTCTGCCCTCCTCCCTCTGTTGGTCTCATCCTCGTTCTTGTAGCAAGATGGCTGTACAAGGTCCAGATATCAATTCCAGCCAGGGAAATACCCAGAAGAAGAAAGGAGCTGTCTTTTCCTTGGTCTGTATCTTACACAAGAAAATAATTCCTAGAATACTATCAACAGACTTCCTCTCACACCCCATTGGCCCAAACTGGGTCACTTATCCTTTCCTAAATATTCACTAGAAAAGAGAATTCAAGACTACCATGACTGTCTTGGGCAAGTTACCTGGGAAAAAGACCTTTGGAGAGTCAATCACCATTACTGATGGAGTTTGGAGTGAAGGGAAGAAAGAAGTGGAGAGCAAAGGTCAGAAAATAAATCTTTGATGTCATGTTATGAAGTTTGAACTTTACCATGAAGGCTACTGGTAAACAATGATTGGTTTTAAGCAACAAAGTTGTAGATTCAGATTCCCAGTGTATGAAGATCACTAAAATGGCATTGATTGCAGGAGAAAGACTAATGAGTGGGGGAGCCGTGGGACCACTGCAGCAATACAACAGAAATACGGAGTTTGTATGAAGATAACGGCACTTAGGATGGACTGAGAAAACTCAAGGAGAGATGCTAGCGTGCTGGGACCATTCAGCAGGGTCTGATGACCAAGTGAATGTAGGGCTGGGAAAGAGGAAGACTTAGAGATGAGCTGAGGTCTCTGGCTTGGCTGGAGAGTGGATAATTCACAAAACTAGGCAGTAAAGTGAAAAGATTTGATGGGGACTCAATGATTATTGTTTGATGTTCTCCGATAGCGTTGTGTAAAATGTAGCTGGAGATAAGTGCTTGGAGTTTTGAGAGAGGTCTGAACATGTGTTTCCTTCCTGGTCATGGACTAGGTGATAATCCAAGAGCTGGGTATGAGAATGTACAAGATGCATCTGGAGCCGTCGAGCCCCTCGAGTAACTTAAAACTTTATTGATGATTTTAGAAAATAATCATATAAGTTCCCCAGGAGTGCTTGGAAGCATAAATGTCTTTGAGTCATGGCAACCAGCTGATTTCAGTGGGAGTTTTGAGTGGAGTTTTGATCAGTGACATAGAGAAAAGCCATGTTAAGCAAGGGGACTGGCAAGAGCCCAGATATAAATCGAAACATGAACCTAAACTGAGAGCATTAGAACTAGCGAGGAACAGGACTGGATGGATGCCCACAACATTGTGACAAAGGGTCAATACATTTTTGTGATTAACTAAATACAAAACAAGGAGAAGGACTTCAACATGTTGGATATTTTTCATGATTGAAAGAACCAAAATGGGGAAATCACTGCAAGGAAATGATTAGGTTGAGAGGAGTTAAAAGAAAATGTCATGTTTAGATACGTTGATATTGGGAAGGTGGGACATTCAGCAGACAGACTGGAAGTGTAGGAGAAAGATCGGAGATGGAATTCTGGGGGTCCCTTTACGCATGTAGTTGTGAGGTCTGAGTCAGGCTACAGTGATGCCCCCAGAATTGTGCAGTGCTCTGGAGCTCTGGAGCAGGTTATAGGCATTTAAGTTGGAATTATTGAAGATATTTCCCTCGAATCAATTTGAACAGATGGTCAGTTAGATAACTATGAACCTGAATTTAATATCTCACAAATTTCCCCCAAAATATTCATTAAAATATGTAAAGAAAGAAATGAGAAAGACATAATCTGGGACAGAGAAGAGAGAAGAAAAGATACCCTGGAAGTAAAAGAACCAGAAAAAGAAAATAGCTATTTCCCTGTGACTATAACTGTGGAAGTATACCTGACTTGGTATATATTGCATCAATCTTGCACAAAACAAAAAAGCTATATTTTAATTCCATGAATATAGAGATTAAGCCACATAAGAACCATCTCTGACAAGAAAAAAAAAAAACCTCTGTAAACTCTGAGTGCAGCTCTTTTGGTGCAGCAACTACCCAGTGCCTAGTGAAATGCTATGCTCAATAAAATCTTTTGACAATAATGCTAGAGGGCAGGTGTCATGCCTGTTCAATCCACTTAGCCCATTAGCAAGAGGATAACTAAATGCTTTACCGAGGAGGAAAGGAAAGAAAAGATAAAAGTATGTGCTTAAGAGAATCAGGATTTAACTACTTGCTGCATATTTATAAATGTCTAATCATATGTACACATATACACACACGTACACACACACGAATACACATGCAGTACTACACTTCTTGATTTAGTCTAACAGCTGAACACTCAGCTCTGATTTATAAGGTAGTAGAGACAGACTATGACCTTTGGAGGAAATAACTTCTATTAATGAGCAAATGAAAATAAATTTTATCCTGTAAACCATTATGCTAACCGAGACTAAAATATATTAGACAGTTATATGAAGACAGAATCCTAATCAACAATTCTTATATTGACAATTCTAAGAACACTCAACAGAAGACCAGAAGATTTTGTGGCTTGCTGTATTCTCTGTCAGACTAAACAAGTTTAATATAAATAGGTGCAAATATTGCAAATGTAAACGAAAGAACATTAGTATATTGAAAATATTGCAAGGTATTTTAAAGTTAAATATATTGAAGAGAAAATACCAATGCAGACATTGCAATAATTTTTTTATATTTTATTTATTTATTTTTTTACATCTTATTTATTTATTTATTTGGTTGCACCAGGTCTTAGTTGTGGCTGGCAGCCTCCTTAGTTGCAGCAGGTGGGCTCCTTAGTTGTGGCACACATGTGGGATCTCGTTCCCTGACCAGGGATGGAACCCAGGCCCCCTGCATTGGGAGCACGGAGTCTTAACCACTGTGCCACCAGGGAAATCCCAGACATTGTAGTAATTAATTAGTAGAAAACTTTATTTATATAGAACATATGTTCCGTGAGATCAGGAACCATATTTGTTTATATACCACAGTATTAGCTCATGGCATAGAATCTGATACAAAACAATCAATCAATACATACATTAATTTGGCCTTGATTATCCTAGGAGCTGTGGTGTGACCAAGCAAAATGTAGTGGGGTTTTTTTTGGTTAAATGTAAAACTTAAGTGTGAGAGTACGGCAAATGTACAGATCACTTTGAGAAATGTATTCATTTATTTATTATTCACTCACTCATGCTTTACTCTGGAAAGTATTTAAGAAGTCTTAAAAAATGTGAAACAGGAAAAGATACATGCAGAAATTGGGAGGAAAAGGAAAAATGGAAGTAGGATAATAGAATAAAAGATAGAGGGTAGGGTTTGTATACCAAGTATATGCCTTAGAAGTCAGGGCCTTTGTCAAGAGTGCCAGTGGAGTTCTGTCTTAAAGGACAATGCCAAGAGAAACAAAATATGCACATAGAGCCTGCAGCACCATCATCATAAAATACAGTAGGTCACCATCCAGTTTCTACTCTAATTCATTGGGCAAATACATTATTTAGTATTTAATTTCTTGGAAAAATGCACTACAAAAATGCATTACCGAGACCGCTATATTATTTTCTTCCAAAGCAAAGTGATTACATAAAATCCTGGTGCTTTTGTACTGGTCCCTGTTTGGTTCTCCAAATGAGTAATAAGTGAATTTTTTAAAATGAAGCTTAACTTTTTTACAGCTTTCAAGGTTTATAATTGAGGAAAATGTGTAGGGAGCAATTTAGATGGCTATATGCTTACTTACGTATAAAGTTCAGGCAGTAGAAAGAACCAGTGGTGTAATTAACTCCTGAATTTCCTTGGCTAACGTGCACTTATATTCTATATTGAAAAGTCATATGCAGGCTTTGTAATGGTCAAGGTGAAAAGAACTACAAGTGATAACAAGGGAGGACTGTGGCTTGAGATTTCATTACTGACACTGCAATTAGACTTGAGTATGGGCTGATCTGCAGCCTGCAGAGAGGCAGAGAGAATGAGGGCAAGGGAGCCTGAATCCCCTGTGTCTGGCAGATGAAATGGAAACACAATCAGAAAAGTGAGATGCAGAGTGGAGACGTTCTCTTCCTCGAGTAGCTTCCAGATTGTGTTCTGTAACCTAAAGCTGGCTCACATTACATAGAGCTCATCTATCAAACTCAGATGAGGGATGAAAGTGGGGAAAAACAAAATCTGCCATCGCTCTTTATTTGAACTGCATGGTGGCTGGATTCATAAGTCTTGCCATACTTCTGTATTCTGAAGGACAGAGAAACAAATTATCAGGGCCAAGTGTGAAACTTGGGAGATGAGTTTAACCCCTAGGGGTTTTAAAAGGGGAAAATAATAATTGGAATTCTCACTGAAAGCTTGTCCTTCTTGGCCATTTTCCTTTCCTTTTCCAGATTAAGATGTTATTGTGTTCCTTTACGTATTTGAGATTTGCTATAGGCTTGACTTCAGAATCAATTATCTATTTCAAATAAACAAACATTCAAGGAACTTTTCACACATTTCTCAGAGTCATTTCTTTCAGCTCTTTGAATCCTATTCTTGAGATAACATCCAAAACTCAGATTATCACAAGTGAGGTGAAGTAAATCAGACAAAGATAAATATCATATGATATTACTTATATGTGGAATCTAAAAAAATGATACAAATGAACTTATTTACAGGCTTAGAAAACAAACTTATGGTTACTGAAGGGGAAAGGTGGGGAGGAGGGATAAGTTAGGAGGTTGGGATTAACATATACATACTGCTATATATAAAATAGATAATCAACAAGGACCTGCTGTATAGTACAGGGAACTCTACTCAATACTCTGTAATAATCTATATGGGGAAAGAATCTGAAAAACAATAGATATATGTAGATGTATAACTGAACCACTTTGTTGTACACCTGAAACTAACACAATGCTATAATCAACTATACTCCAATATAATATAAGAAAATTTAAATAAATAAATATTTTTTAAAAGACAAAAAAGTAAAGCTCAAGTTTGCAGAACGTGCAAACATTAGACGTCTCTGTAAATTAACTGGACTTGTGCAAAAATACTCCAGCAGAAACAAATCGACTCACTTTTTGCTGTATACTTTGCTTTCATTTATTACCTGCTTAAATAGTGCTAGAGACTGTACTATCTACTATTATGTGGATTATATCATTTTTATCCCCCCCCAAATCCTATGGTTTGGTTTCTATTATTTTATCTATTTACAGATGGGGAAATGGAGAGATTATGTCAATTAGTAACTTTCCCAAGTTCTCACATTAATTTGTACCATCAGAATCTGAACTCAGCCTGATTCCTGACCCACGTTCTTAACCACCAAGTTATAGTTCTTACATTTCAGCTTTATCATATCTCTATAATAAACAAAGTGCATATCCTTGGAAAGGAAAGAAACTTACTTAATGCACTGATACAGTAAAGAGTAGTTAACTTTAAATTAGGAGTCAAGATATATAGGTTCTATTCATGACACTAGCTATATGAATTTAATCAAGTTAATCACCTCTTTGACCCCCAACTAAAAAATTTCAGGACTCAGAAAAGCTAGTTGAGTTGAGAGGAACACTTAAGTCCTTTCAGGTTTTGACATTCTTTGTTTTCTAACTAGATGCCTGAGATAATTTCATCCTTCCTATTATGTAGCTCCTGTGAATGACACGTCCAATTGGACAGAAATTCAAACCGTGGCATTTCTGTAGTAAAGCCCCATAAGCTCATCATTATGAGTAATAATAATATGCGGGACAATTAGCACATGACTAGCAAGATTATCTTAACATACCACTTGGCAGGTGTTCTTTTCTTATGTTCCTTTGTGACATCTCATTTTCACTGTGGCTTACAAAGAATCAGAGTTTATAGAATTGATTCATAATAATATTTTGCTGCGGCAAACACTCCTTTTTCCTATCAATCAATATTTCCTCGCCTTATTTATCTTCTGCAAATGGGAAAGCACAGCATTGGTGAGGACATTAAGGTAGAGAGGGGTTAAAAGATTAAGGTCACACATTGTCAGTCTAAAAAGGCAAAAAATAGAAACGGGTTTTCTGAGTCACAGCCAGTCAAAGACAGACCCAGTACTGAGGCGCAAGCTCCTATTAGGTTACAAAATAACCACGGGCACACTTCCCCTGAAACCAGGCCATGCTCTCAGTGCATGCCCCGGTGGGTGTGCAAATTAATTGTTGGCATCAGGAGGCCCTGCTACTTTTCAACTCTGGTGTACTAGTAATTAAAACAGACACACAATGATTTTTTTTTTTTTCAGGTGAGAAAGTCAGAGCTCTAAGTTAAGCCCTAACAATTTCTTGGGTTTTAGGGTGACTTATAATACAGGGAAAGAAACACTAAAACATTTCATTTGCAGTAAGAGTATAACTTGTGTAAGTCACCCTCCTTCCAGAAATTTCCCTTCTGTACATAGTATACACTCAGTCAGCACTGGAATATTTGTTCAGCCTGTTTATATGTACATTGGATACAATACCATTTCTCACTCCATGTGGAAACACTGCAAGAATTCTTAAATTGTTGTTTGATGTTTCAAGCCAGAAAGAATGGCTCATTCCTTAAATAAAGGAGTTTGGATAATTAGAGTTATACTTGTACATGGAAAGGAAGCCTGTGGGAGCTCTTTGAAATTCCTAGTGTTTTATTTTTATGATTGTTTTGTACTCCTTCCCATAGAATCAACTATAGAGCCAAGTAGCCTAAGAAACATGAATTGCACTGGATTAAGGAGTATAAACATTGCCTGGATGGGCCAATCAAGGGAGATATTTTAAGGTAGGAGCTATGAGTGAGCTCTGCATCAAGTCCTGAAGCCCAGTGGAGTACTGCACACCCCATGCATGCCCCATTGCACCAGATGTTAGTAAGAGCAATGACATTAACTCATTCATTCATTCATTTATTTAGTACACATGGACCAAGCCCCTATTCTGTGATAGGAAAAGGAGGAGCCTGAAGATACAGAAGTAAAATACATATCATTTAATGGGGCGGGTAGCCAAGAAAAAGACATTGCCACCCCAGGTGCTAAGAGCTGTATACAAGGGAAACTCACTATGTTACAGGGACTTGGAGAACGGAAGCCTGTCCGTGATGAGGGCTAGGTGAGTGGGGAAAGGGATTGTGAAGGAAGAAGGTGGCACTCGACCTTGCTGTGCATGAAGAATGGGAGTTATCTAGGCTAAGAAAAGGAAAACATGTTTTTTGAGGCTGAGTAGGAGACTGCAAGCATCATGAGGAAGGAGAGAGCACACAGTTTGAGGGTTTAGAACTGACTATTGCATGCCCAACTCCTGGCGAGGCATCATTCCAACTCTGTCTAAGTGATGGTACTCTGCGGATTTGTGGGATGCATCAACCCTTGTCATAGCTGTGAGTTCAGAACTGGTGAGAGACAGGACAGAAGAAGAGTCACCTCATCTACTAAGAGAAAAGGGAAGAAGAGAAGAATCTATGTCAATCCATTTTTTAAATTAATAGCCTTTATTTTTTAGAGCAGGTTTAGATTCACAGCAAAACTGAATGGGAAGTACAGAGTTTCACATACCCCATCCCCACGTATAACCTCTTCCACCATCAACACCCTCCAGCAACCAGTACATCTATTACAATCAATGAACTGACATTGACATGTTATTATTACCCCAAATCCACCGATTACATTAGGATTCACTCCTTGTGTTGAACATTCTCTGGGTTTGGACCAAGGTGTAACGACATGTATCTACAATTATAGTACAGATGAATGAAACAGAATAGTTTCATAGTCCTAAAAATCTTCTGTGCTCTACCTATTCATCCCTCTTTCTGCCAACTCCTGGCAACCAGTGATCTTTTTATTATCTCCATAGTTTTATCTTTTTCAGAATGGGGTATATAGTTGGAATCATACAGTACATTGCTTTTTCAAATTGACATCTCTCACTTAGCAATATGCATTTAAGTTTCCTTCATGTATTTTTGTGGCTTAATAGCTCATTTATTTTTAGCACTAAATAATATTCCATTGTCTGGATTATTAAGGTTGTTTGTTTGTTTTGTGTGTGTGTATGTGTGTGTGTGTGTGTTTACCTTGGAGAGGGCAGGAAGGTGAGGGTGTCTGTCCCATGAAGTAGAAGGATAATTGTGTTATCAAATCTGATAAGTCTACATTGTCTGCTATATCCAAGTCTGTGATAAAACCAATGACTGAGGTAAAACATTGTGACCTCCCTCTGGGCCTTTCTCCAGTTTGGCATCAACACTGGATATCATCATTCCAACAGATAAGAAGGCAATGGATAGGAAGGCAGCAATATCAGATTATGCCCCAAGGTAAGCCTGTGGAATTGGGGTTCTAGGAAATATATTCAAAAATCAACTGCACAAATACAGCTTGGAAATATTCCCAATCATAATTAAGCTAGCTTTTTCTACACATCACCATTAAAGGTGATTTTTAAATAACATGCTTATCTGGGGTAGATGTAGAACCTGATAAGGTGACCCAGTCACAGCAAGCAAGCTAATATGGGAAGCCTTTTTTTTCCCTTTAGACCTGAGATTCTCTTTCTTGGGCCAGAGATACCAACACAGGTAGATGAAGGGCCCAGCAGAAGAAACAGCCTGGCATCTTGGTCCAGGAAGTCCCTATGTCTGTGAGTTTCCCAGCCCCCATCTTTCAGACACCAGGGCAGGAAAAGGGTACAGTAGGGAGATCCCACCATGCCCTTCCCCCACTGAGAGACCTCTAGTGACCCATCCAGGGGAAACCCCTGCCACCCCCTTAGACAGCAGCAGCAGGGACCTGTGAAGCCCCAGTGGCACCCAATATACCAAACACCCCAGAATAACACCCCAGAGTCAGTAAAAATTAAACTGCCATGCTGAACCTTAACAGGGCGATTGCCACTTAAACAAGAGAATTGAATAGGGCCCAGAATCTCCTACATAGTAGACAACATGCCTAGAATAGAATAGAAAATCACCTGTCATGTCAAGAACCAAGAAAATCACAACTTGAATGAGAAAGCATAATCAAATGATGTAACACCTAGATGGATCAAATGTTGGAATTCTCTGACAAGGATTTTAAAGCAACCATTATAAAAACGCTTCAACAATCACTTATGAATACTCTTGAAACAAATGAGGAAAAAAAATCTCAGCAAAAAAAATAAGTTATGAAAGAGAATCAAATGGAAATTATGGAATTGAAAAATACAGTAATAGAATTTTTTTAAAAACCACTTGCTGTACAGGCTCAATAGAGTGGTGATGACAGAGGTTAAAATCAGTGACCTTGGAGACAGAACAATAGAATTAACCCAATCTGAAAAACAAAGAGAAAATAGGCTTAAAAAGAAGCAAAACAAACACAGGGCTTCAGGGGCCTGTGGGATAATAACAAAAGATCCAACAGTCATATCAGAGTCTCAGAAAGAGAGGAGGGAGAGGTGGGTGGGGCAGAAAGAATATTTGAAAAACATGGTTGAAAATCCCCAAATTTGGCAAAAGATACAGCCAAGAAGCTGAATGAAACCCAAACAGAATAAACACGAAGAAATTCATATCAAGACACATAATAAGTAAACTTTTGAAAATGACAAATAAAAACTTGAGCTAAAAATGGAAACAACACATCACCTTTAGAGAAACACCAGTTCAAGTGACAGCAGATACCTCGTCTGAAACCATGGAAGCCAGAAAAATGCGACACAATATTAACAAAGTGCTGAAGGTAAAGAACTGTCAACCATGATTCTGTGTCTGGCAAAGACGTCCTTCAGGAATGAGAGAAGAGAAAAACATTCTCAGATGGAGGAAAACTGAAAGAATTTGTTTCTGACAGACACACCCTTCAATTTTTGATGAAGAGAATTCTTCAAGCAGACAGGAAATGATTTTTTTAAAAGATATCTTGGACGATGAGGAAGGAGGCAAGCACAGAGAAAAAAGAAATATGGGTGTGCAATTAACTCTCCTTTCCTCACGAGTTTTAGAAAGTGTATTTGATGATTGAAACAAAAATTATAACACCATCTGACATCTAAGACAGTGATATTTAAAAGTGGGGAAGTAAAGGAACTTAAATGGAAGTGATATTTCCACACTTCAATCAAAGCAGTAAATGTTGAATTCAGGAGACTGTGATAAGTCTCGTATTTATATTGTAATCTTTGGAGCAACCACTGTGAAAATCATACAAAGAGATTCACTCAAAATTACTATGAATTAATCAACATAAAATTCTAAAAATGAGTTCAGATAACCTGTAGAAGGCAAGAAAAGAAAAAAAGAGAAACAAGGACCAGAGGAAACACATATAAAATAAACACTAAATTGGCATACTTAAGTGCTAACATATCATTCATTACTTCAAATGCAAACAGCCCAAATATTACCCCCAAAGATGGGAGGAGACACAAGTATTAGAATGGGGAGGCAGTGGGTGGGAGATTGCTGTGATTATAAAAAGACAACACAAGGACTCCTTGTAGTGTAGTATTGGAACTGTTCAGTACCTAGACTTACCCAGGCAATTAAACTGTATAGAACTTAACACACATGCGCGTGCACACACACACACACATGCACATACAAATGAGTACAAGCATGTTTGGGGAAAACTGAATAATAGAGGTGGGTTTTATCAATGTCAATATCACTGTTGTTATTTTACATTATACTTTTGCTAAATATTTCCATTGGGAGAAATTGGGCAAAGCGTACAAGAGTCTCTCTGAATTAGTCTTTACAACTGCATGTGACTCCACAATTATCTAAATTAAAATGATGTCAGTTAGACAAAGGATTAATCTCCAAAATTTACAAGTAGCTCATGCAGCTTAATACCAAAAAAGCAAATAACCCAATCCACAAATGGGTGGAAGACCTAAATAGACATTTCTCCAAAGAAGACATACAGATGGCCAAAAAACACATGAAAAGATGCTCAACATCACTCATCATCAGAGAAATGCAAGTCAAAGCCACAATGAGGTATCACCTCACACCAGTCAGAATGGCCATCATCAAAATATCTAGAAACAGCAAATCTTGGAGAGGGTGTAGAGAAAAGGGAACTCTCCTGCACTGTTGGTGGGAATGTAAGTTGGTACAGCCACTATGGAAAACAGTTTGGAGGTTCCTTAAAAAGCTAAAACTAGAACTACCATATGATCCAGTAATCCCACTCCTGGGCATATACCCAGAGAAAACCATAATCCCAAAAGAAACATGTACCATAATGTTTATTGCAGCACTATTTACAATAGCCAGGACATGGAAGCAACCTAAATGCCCATCAACAGATGAATGGATAAAGAAGATGTGACACATATATACAATGCAATATTACTCAGCCATAAAAAGGAATGAAATTGAGCTATATGCAATGAGGTGGATAGACCTAGAGACTGTTATACAAAGTGAAGTAAGCCAGAAAGAGAAAAACAAATACTGTATGCTAACTCATATATACAGAACCTAAAAAAAGAAAAATGGTACTGATGAACCCAGTGACAGGGCAAGAATAGGGATGCAGATGCAGAGAATGGACTGGAGGACACGGGGTTGGGGGGCAGGGGGCAAGGGGAAGTTGGGACAAAACGAGAGAGTAGCATAGACATATATACACTACCAACTGTAAAATAGATAGCTAGTGGGAAGTTGCTGTATAACAAAGGGAGATCAACTCGATGATGGGTGATGCCTTAGAGGGCCAGGACAGGGAGGGAATACGGGGATATATGTATAAATACAGCTGATTCATTTTGGTGTACCTCAAAAGCTGGTACCAAAGTGTAAAGCAATTATACTCCAATAAAAAGCTTAAAAAATAAAAACAATAAGTAAGACACATTACCTTTGGGGGAAAAAATGTCAGTTAAAAAAAGACATGTCAATTACATCTTATAATTTTATCGTGTTGTAACATGTTGCAAAACATTTGTGCTTAAAAAAAATGTTTGTTGTACTCCATCAACTTAAATTAATTTATCAAATAATAAAAACAAGGATAAACACGTTTCTGCCACATACATGGAATAAACTATTGGCATTTGGAGCAGAAAGGAACACAATAGTCTCTATTTTTTTTTTTTAAAACATTTTGAGATAGTGGCCATTGTGGACCCATGAATTGAGAATAGTTGTCTAATCTTTCATCACAAATTTTATACTCTTTTCTTAATGCACAAATGAGCAAGAGTCTCCAAAGGGAGGACTGACTTGCCGCAGGGAAGAAACATCCTCATAAATCCCCAATAAAGTGGTTTGAAATTCTGTATTGCTTTCAAAAAAAGCCCCTTTAATTTAAACAGCAGGAAGACAGGAAAGACAGTTTGCTCTTCTGTTGAGATTAAATCTTTATTGCCATTGACTTTTCAAATTTGAATTTTGCACAAAGTTGCATTTATTTTCAAATTTTTCCTTACTCTTCAGCGTTAATCCCTATTGATTTAAGAGGGGTGATATAAGTTATTGGGTAGAGGCTCACATCACAGAGTAGCGCCTGTTTTGGAGCCAACGTACTACAGTACATTATGCAGAAAGTCTTCTTCTCTTTCGTTGATCAGTACATTATGCAGAAAGTCTTCTTCTCTTTCATTGATCAGGGACTTCCCTGGTGGCGCAGTGGTTAAGAATCTGCCTGCCAATTCAGGCAACATGGGTTCGAGCCCTGGTCTGAAAAGATTCCACATGCCAAAGAGCAACTAAGCCTGTAATCCACAGCTACTGAGCCCATATGCTGCAACTACTGAAGCCTGTGTGCCTAGAGCCTGTGCTCTGCAACAAGAGAAGCCACACCACTGAAAAGCCCTCTCTTGCCACAACTAGAGAAAGCTTGCATGCAGCAGTGAAGACCCAACAAAGCCAAAAATAAATAAATAAAATAATAAATAAATCTTAAAAAAACACAAACAAACCTATTTCGTTGATTGAATCAGCAAATGGTGTGTAGCAACTTTAACAGATGTGACCAGACTGTAATCATAGTTTGCTATGCCCAAAATGTATTGAATGTGAAAAAATGTATCCTCTCACATCTTTGAACAACAAAGAAACGGGCCTTTGTGTATCTACAGTTTTCATTGTCTTTACAAAACAAGATGAGTTCACAGTAGACTCTCTTTTGTCTAGGAATCTCCACGAACAGTCTATTACTCTCTCAGAGTTGGACTGAAGCACAGGCTGCCCAGTTCAGTCTTCGCGTCCAGCCCTCAGCGGCTTTGTGTTTACAGCACACTTACAAATTCTGAACCTTGTGGCAGTGAGCTTAAGGGGATTAAAAGACTGAAAAGAGTACCAAACAAATTAGCAATAATTGCAATGCAATCACTCTCTCACATAACAGGGCTTCATAGAATCTATAACATCCTTGCTTATGCTTGGTTGCCCTTCTGTGCTGTATTTCCATTTGAGTAGAATTGTTTACTGCCCTGACCATACTGTCTTAGAGACCCACGAGGCAAAGTTTTCTTATTTCCCTGGAAACACACAATTCTGAAACATTTTTAATATATCTTTTTTTCTCTTATCTTGTCTTTGCAGTGAGATGAAGCTTACTCTACACGACTACTATCTTCTATCTTCTCAGCAGGTCAGCCCAACATTCTGGCTAACAGTACAGCATTCATCCTCAGTTACAGTTTTTTTAAGTGATTTTTTTCCCCCATATTGGTCAAAATGTAGTGGCAGATGGGTGGGAGTTATGGTTATATCTCTGAGCTGTAGCCCAACAATGATGAACTGTCTTATGACATACAAGAATTTCTCACACAGCATCAATGATGGTCAATGTTCAGACTTTTCCTTTTTTAAAAACAAATTGTTGTAAGAGCACTTAACATGAGATCTACCCTCTTGATAAATTTTTATGTGTTCGATATAGTGTTGTTCACTATAGTCTCAATGTTGTACAGCAGGTCTCTAGAACTTATTCATCTTGCCTAACTGAAACTTTATCCCCACTAAACAACAACTCCCCCCACCCAGCCCCAGCCCTTGGTAACCATCATCCTACTCTCTGCTTCTACGTGTTTATGACTATTTTAGATATGCCCTTTAAGTGGAAACATGAAGTATTCATCCTTCTGTAACTGGCTTATTTCACTTACCGTAATGTGCTCAAGGTTCATCCAGGGATGGATTGCCTTCCCTTTTTTTAAGGCAGAATATGTATATTCTACATTTTCTTTATCCATCAATAGGTGAACATTTAGGCTGTTTCTACTTCTTGACATTCAGCCTTTTCTGAAATATTTTTGGTTATAGGGAACTCACTATCAATGGGCTGATTCTGAAAGCACTGGTCATTCCTCTTCATACAACTCTGCTAGAAAACCCTTTAACTGGGCTAAAATCTTCTCATGAACTCTAGTTCTATACTCAACGCAGTACAGAATAAATCTAAACCCTTGGCTGCCACCTTGAATGATAGTGAGTGATGGTTTGGGGGAGTAAGAAAAAATATGATAGACATATGAGAAAAATGTAATTATCCTATTAGAAAAAGTATGGCCAAAAATGGTGAAAGATAGCTATAAACTGATGTCTCCCTCTGTTTGTAAAGGAGCCACTGACAATAACAGTGACTGGTGAAATGGAAGACACATGCCCTGTACAATGGGCAACCTCTACTCATCTCCAGCTGTTTGCTGATATAAATAAGACGGAATTTCTAATCCTTCAAGAGAAGTCAGAAGTCAAGATTTTTAAGTGAAATCTTATGATTTTAAGAGTCAGCTATTAATTCAAAACATTTAAAACAATTTATTTGAGCCAAAAATGAGTTGGCCAAACGTCATACCTCTGTAGACCACCATCTTTCTACCTCCAGTCTGAAGGCTGGACCACGGAGGCCTTTTGAGCCTTTGAAGACAGACCCTGAGTCTCCAGGGATATCTTTTCTTCCAGATCAAATGCCACCACCTTCATTAACCATTTGGTATATAAGTGTTCCAAATCCCTAACCATTCTGAGTGGCTTCCTGACTTGTTTTGATTTGCTAAAAAAAACATTTCTGAAGTACAGAATTGAGAGAGGTGTAGAGAACTTTACAGAGGCTTTGACTGGCTGGCCAGGTCAGCTATTCTAGATCTGTACAGCATCTTTACTTATGCGGCCCTCTTCTACCACCCTCTGTGTGTACTTTTAAAAATCTGTGTCTGTTGATTGGGATGCTGTCTGAGTGTTGTTTCTTTCTCATGACAGTAATGATGTGGTCTAAGTAGTATTTGTTATGGCCTACCTATCTCCTCAAATCATCTTCTCTTTTAAAATCTCTGGCTATAAATTCGTATCTATTTTTTCTTAGCAAATTTTAAAATCTGTATTCCCAAACCAGAAACGCCATCATTTTTATGCCCGGAATGCAAATTTATATTTTCTAAAGCATGTCTATACCTAGAATTCCCTTCCTTAGGGTTTATTAACACTACAAGGACCATTTATCCCTAAATATTCCAATTGTTTCAACTTGAAAACACAAACAAATATGCCTTTTACAGTAAAAACAAACAAACAAAAAAGTAAACTCTGGCTATGTATTAGGCCTGCAACACACATTATTCTTTTATTTAGTAGTCCTATTATCCCAGTTCCTAATTAGAAAATTGAGGCTTGGAAAGATTGAATAAACAGCCTAAAGTTGAGTAACTGATAAGAATAAAAGCCAGGAATTCAAACTTGGGCCATCTGATTTTAAAGCCAGAACTCTCTACACTACACCACTTGTCTCATTCTTTCTTGCTGGTTAGAATTAAGTCCATAATGTTAATTCCATTCATTGTTTCCTTTATCTTTTGAGACATTCAGTTGTTATCAGATGTTTGGCCTTGTGCCAAACAGGATAAGGCTTCCCACAACTGTCAGGAGAGTAAAAAATCCTCCAGGACTTTTGGCGTCTACCCCCATGCAATATGATCCTGATCTTAATCTGTATTGGCTGGAAAACATGGGGAATAAATGAGTACGCCAAGCCCATGTGTAGTTTCACCACAAGTAAACACAATTGGACTTACAAACAATAAAGACAGGAATTAACATTGTTAGAACCTCAGTCAATCCAGAGTTAGGAACTGCCTGTGAAATATGTGCAAACAAATGAATAAAATGACTTAGAATAATGCTTTCTTTCTACGGCAGACATTGCCGGCTGTCTACTCAACATCTATTTTCTCCTCCTTGACAAACAGAACCTCAATTTTGTTCATGGTGACAATGTATGATGAGTTTAAAATACATTTTTTTCAGCCTGCCTTATAGCTGCACGATGGTCCTGTGACACACTTTGTGGCCAATGAGATGTAAGTGGAACTCGCTGGGTGTGGCTTCAGGGACATCTCCTGAAAGGGGGCAGACTCACTTGGCCTGTGCATTTTGCCCTTTGCCCTTCTCCTTCTTCTGCCTGGAATGCAGCATGATGCTGAAGGTGGGAGGAGCCACCTCGCCACCATGACACAACAATCTTGAAAATAAAAGACACATGCTAGAGGTGCCTGAAAGCAGAGTCCGAATCCCAGATGGCATTGTGGAGACAATGGTCTGCCTACCTACAAACCTCTTGGTACGGGAAAAACACTAAACTCTTATTTGTAAAACGGGTTTTCAGTTATATGCAGCCAGATCCATTCCTAATTGACACCCTAAACAATGCCTGACAAGTATTAGGTATGGCTTTTTGTATTACCGAAGTGGTAAGATTCCATCCACAGAACTTAGTCCTTTTGAATCTCTCCACGACTCATTTGGCACCTCAGTGAACTGTCAAGATTAGGCAGAGGTGCTGAGAAGAACAAAGATTCTGGAACCTCTCCCTAGACTGGAAGACTGAGAGCAGGGACCATTTCCCTCTGCTTCACAGTTGTCCATCAGGGCCTGTACCTGACATGCATAGAGAGTTAAATCTTTGTCCAATGAATGGGTGAATGGTTGAATGAGAATTTATAGTCTAGTTGGGGAGAATAACAAGTAAATAGATGATTGCAAGGGAACAAAATCTTATTTAGCATAACTGTATAGGGCTTCCTGGAGGAGATTATTTTCAAACTGGGGTGTGAAAATTGAGGCACTAGTAAAGGGGATTGACTTTCCAAGGAGAGGGAGTAGCATGTGGCAGACAACTGTGCACAGTTTTGTAGGCTTTTAGTTTGGGAATCCAAAAATCTGTGATGAGGCTGGAGAGGCGAGCAAGAGTGAGACCACGAAGGGACAGGTATGTCCACACAAAGCGCAGTCTTCTGGTCTAGTCTAAACTAGCTGCATCCGATAAATGAATTTCAAAGTATTCGAAATCTCCCCTTCTCCAATCACAAAGTATAGTTTTTAAGTTTCAGGACTTTTGTGACTTGATTATATAAACTTCTTCAACCATGTTTTTTGACTTGGGCTATTTTCATTCCTATTCTACAAACCTACAACTTACGTCGTGAATGCATCTGCCAACGGTTTTAGGAAAATCTCTTCCACTATTGAAGTGGAACATTTTGAAGACCCTCCTTTCTTAAAGCAATAGGCATTGCCTGGAAGTTTTATCCCCTTCACTGGGAAACCGTTTTAGCCATAACTGTCTTCCCCTACCTGTGAATTTTTATCACGTGACTGCAGCAGCCAGGGTGAAACATTTCCCTGCATCCTGTGTCAGTAGGATATTGTGGTGCACTGTATCAAGGTCACATACATATGGCTTCACTTTGCCCTGTTAGAGCAGGCAAAAATGAATTGAAAGCAGCAGGTTAATATTTGTCCATAATTGGGGTAAAAGTCACATAAGGATGTCAGCACTTTTCTCCATCTTTGTCTACCTGTCTCTCTGCTCCCTAAACCTATTGACCATCTTTCTAATTTTTCTCTTCTACAACTGGCATCCTTCCTAGAGGTTAGATTTGTTTATTTGTTTAATCTGAAGCACCCTCAACCCTCAGGGAATCTGGGATGCACAGAGCTAGCCTGGTCTTCCTGTGAATCTCATCACTTTACCACAAAGCTTGACAGAGAGAGAAAATGAAAATAGCTCTCATATAAATCACTCTTTCCTCATCTTTCTTACAACTATATTTCTAATATGCCATGTTTATCATAAACTTTATGAGCATTAAAACCTGGCCCCTTTTATTAAGGCACATGGTTTGAATGATAGGAGAAAGGTAAGAATTTCCCATTTCAGTTTGCTTTACCCTTGGCTGCCATATATCTTTAAGTGAGCTTTGTATTTTTAGAAAAGGGCGTGACAACCTCAAAGACTCAAAAATTATAAGTATTTCAGATCTCTTTGTATGTTTTCCAACTCATTTCAGAGGTAAAAGGAAAAAATGGAAAGGGATGTATTGCATGCCTAAGTGTGAAATTAACTATCTAATATTTATGAATTAAACTCTGATCTAGTTAACAGCTATCATAATCAAGAGCTTTGTTTAAACATTAGCAAGGTCATAGATGGGATCACAGACTACTTTGCTTTTGTTTCAGTGGGTTTTATTTCCTATCTTGATGATGTTTGCACTTGACTCTGCCTTATGGCTTAGATTCCAATTTATGTATCTGACTGCAATTTACTGTAGACAATTTTCTATTACATTTCAACAGCTAATATTTTTCTTAATCTGAAAATTTGAAGGTATGGAACAAACAGCTTCCTGCTGTTTCTCCCGAACACATTTCTGGATTGGTCTGCTTCTGAAAATAATTTATCAGTCTGTTTTTCTACTCCTAAACAATGGTTTTAACAACTCACATGAAGAAATTTTTCTTTTTTTTGTTGCCAAAGCGTGCAGAGCCTGGCATACATTTTTTCATGCTGTCAATATGTATTATTCAGAAAGCAATGATCAGATTGATGTGGCTCTGTTAGTCCAGGAAGCAGCATTTATGTATAATCTATGTGTCACTTTTTAAGAATGTAAAATGATGAACTTCAAAACAAGTGAAAGTCAAGTCTAGTCTCTCTCTTTCTTTTTTAAAGTACTTTTATTGAGATACAGTTAACAGACAATAAACAGCATATATTTAGAGTGTACAATTTGGTATCCCGATTATCCAATTCATTCCTCCCAACCCTCCCCACTTTCCCCACTTGGTGTCCATGTGTTTGTTCTCTACATCCGTGTCTCTATTTCTGCCTTGCATTTCCTCTTTCATAGTTGTTAGCATTTGCCTTATGTACTGAGGTGCTCCTATATTGGTGCATATATATTTATAATTGTTACCTCCTCTTCTTGGGTGGATCCCTTGATCTTTATGTAATGTCCTTTCTTGTCTCTTGTAACATTTTTTATTTTAAAGTCTATTTTATCTGATATGAGTATTGCTACTCCAGCTTTCTTTTGGTTTTCATTTGCATGGAATATCTTTTTCCATCCCCTAAGTTTCAGTCTGTATGTGTGCCTAGGTCTGAAGTGGGTCTCTTGGAGACAGCATATATATGAGTCTTGTTTTTGTATCCATTCCGCCAGTCTGTGTCTTTTGGTTGGTGCATTTAGTCCATTTACATTCAAGGTCATTATTGAGATGTATGTTCCTATTACGATTTTCTTAATTGTTTTGCTTTTGTTTTTGTTTTTGTAGGTCCTTTTCTTTAAACTCTTATGTTTCCCACTTAAAGAAGTACCTTTAGCATTTGTCATAGAGCTGGTTTGGTGGTGCTGAATTCTCTTAGCTGTTGCGTGTCTGTAAAGCTTTTAATTTCTCTGTCGAATCTGAATGAGATCCTTGCTGGGTAGAGTATTCTTGGTTGTAGGTTCTTCCCTTTCATCACTTTAAATATATCATGCCACTCCCTTCTGGCTTGCAGAGTTTCTGCTGAGAAATCAGCTGTTAACCTTATGGGAGTTCCCCTGTATGTTATTTGTCGTTTTTCCCTTGTTGCTTTTAATAACTTTTCTCTGTCTTTAATTTTAGTCAATTTGACTACTATATGTCTTGGAGTGTTTCTCCTCGGGATTATCCTGCCTGAGACTCTCTGTGCTTCCTGGACTTGGGTAGCTATTTCCTTTCCCACGTTAGGGAAGTTTTCAACTATAATCTCTTCCAATATTTTCTCGGGTCCTTTCTCTCTCTCTTCTTCTCCTGGGACCCCTATAATGTGAATGTTCGTGTGTTTAACATTGTCCCAGAGATCTCTTAGGCTGTCTTCAGTTCTTTTCATTCTTTTTTCCTTATTCTTTTCCACATCAGTGATTTTCACTTTTCTGTCTTCCAGGTCATTTATTCGCCCTTCTGCCTCAATTAATCTGCTGTTGGTTCCTTCTAGTGTATTTTTCATTTCAGTTATTGTGTTGCCTATCTCTGTTTGTTTGTTCTTTATTTCTTCTAGGTCTTTGGTAAACTTTTCGATTTTTGCATCCAGTCTTTTTTCAAAGTCCTGGATCATCTTCACCATCATTATTCTGAATTCTTTTTCTGGAAGGGTGTCTATCTCCTCTTCATTGAGTTGTTTTTCTGGGGTTTTATCCTGTCCCTTCATCTGGTACAAAGTCCTCTGCCTTTTCATTTTCTCTCTCTTTCTGAGGCTGTGGTTTTCAGTTCCACAAGAGGAAATACTGCTGATACTGCTTGATACTGCTGTCTGCCCTCTTGTGGAGGTAGCTGTATAGGAGGCTCATGAGTCAAGTCTAGTCTCTCTTGATTGAGGCTTTAGTTTTTGTCATCAAAGAATGTTAAATGATTCATTTTTTAAAATTAAGTGATTTATTTTTGGCTGCATTTGGTCTTCATTGCTATGCACAGGCTTTCTCTAGTTGCAGGGAGCGGGGGCTACTCTTCCTTGCATTGTGGAGGAAGAGTAGTGGCTTCTCTTGTGGAGCACATGCTCTAGAGCACAGGCTCAGTAGCTGTGGTGCACAGGCTTAGTTGCTCCACAGCATGTGGGATCTTCCCAGACCAGGGCTCGAACCCATGTCCCCTGCATTGGCAGGCAGATTCTAAACTGCACCACCAGAGAAGCCCTAAATGGTTCATTTTCATATCAGCTAAAAAACAGTTATAAAGTATTGCAGTAGCACACTAATGACTTACAATCATTACATTTATGTCCATAAGCAGTCTGTATAATAAAAGAAATATAAATTGTTCTCTGCCACTGTTTCCTGTTAGTACTTGATCTTTGACCCCAGTTCCTGACTCAGAGCTTCTAAAACTCTTAGAATTTCTTGAGTGATAGAAGTGTCTGAGACAGAGCTCCTAAATCCCTTAGAATTTCCTAGGTTACAGGAGCATCTTTTGTTCTAATGAGGCGATTCTTGGTGGGCTCCTGGATGGGGGCTGGTCATCAGAAAGATCAAGGCATGATTAAAAGCTTGGAACTTTCAGCCTTACCCAGAGAGAGAAGGGGTTAGAAACGGAATTAACGATTGATTATGTCTGTGATAAAGCCTGCATAAAAGTGCCAAAAATATGGGATTGGGGAGCTTCTGGGTTGGTGAACTCATTTATGTGCCTGGAGGGTGGTGCACCCCAACTCCACAGGGACAGAAGCTCCTGTGTTCAGGACCCTTCCAGACCATGCCCTTTGTACCTCTTCATCTTGTTGTTCCTCTGTATCTCTTATCGTATTCTTTGTTACATAATAAACCAGTAAAGTGCGTAAGTGTTTGCCTGAGTTCTGTAAGCTAAAATAGCAAATGATGGAACCTAGGGAGTTGTGGGAACCTCTGTTTTGTAGCTAAGTCACACAAAAGTTGTGGGTAGCCTAGGGACTGACTACTTATGACTGGCATCTGAAGTGGGGGCAATCTAGTGAGACTGAGCCCGTAACCTGGGGGATCTGTGCTAACTTCAGCCAGTTAGAGTCAGAGTTGCTTGGTATGGAAAACCCTACATTTGGTGGCCAGAAGTAAAGTATTAAGAGTACAGAAGTATTCTGTGAGTAGAGGAGGAAATGGCTTTTTCCAAGATAGTCTCTGTCTCTTTGACTCTTGACATTTACTTTCCCATAGCCCTCAGGAAGTCTGTGGTCAGCCCTCCAGGCTTCAGGGCCTTTCTCAGCCAGCCAGTCACAAGGTAGGAGTCCTTTCAAGACTAGCATGGATCCCGTGACTCCTAATAATCGAATCTTACAGAGACCTCTACTTATGTCTAGAATGCAAGAGTCATTCATTAACTCATTCCCCCAAAACAGTTTTTGGGGACAATTGTTAAATGCTTTCATTTAATGACTCTTATCTTTAGCTAAACCAACTCCGAAAACAGCTTCTGCTCAAGCATCCCTCTGAGAATGCCTTCTTCATCTACTCCCTAATTTTTTTTCCTTCTCTTCATTAAAAATCTACATCCAAGCCTCATCTCTCGTCCTCTCTGTAAGCACGTAGGGAATATAGTGTCTTCTGAATCTAGCGAAGGCCTTACTGTCATGCTCCCCAAGTTCTTGTCCAATTATGTTGGTGTTTATAGTTAGGTTTCCTTATACTTATAGATTTTTGTAGAGAGAATGCTGTAACCAGAAAAGTACTCTGCACAGAGTTATTAACCAGTGTTATTGATTCTCTAACAGGAAGCAAAGATTTATTATCATTAAGTTACCACTGAAAGATAAGACAGTCTTGCAGCTAAAGTAATCAACATTTTTGTGAAGCATGTGTATCCCAAAGCAAACCCATAAAGGGAGCATGTGTAGAATTTTGATTTGATTATGTTTGCTTTGCTCATTCTTTTTTGTACATTCTCTCAATAAAAACTAGACAAACAAGTTGTGTGACATGATAATGAAATAGTTATTGGCCTTGGAACTCATCAACAAAAATAGATTGGATTTTCTAGTTCAATTCCAGGAACAAAATACATACCAATACCATTATGACTAAAATAAGTGATTATCTGCTAGTGTGGGCTGAGTGAAAGCACATACGAATTGGACTTAGGCATCTCTACTGTGTTTATGTGAGTTTGGAGGAGAATACAGAGAGAAGAGAGAACAGAATGAATACATTAATATAATTTTCTCTATTTTGAGAACTATTAAGCCTAATATTAAACTATTTTTGGTAGAAGTTCTTAACTGAGAAATATAATCCGTTTCATGATTTACGAAAGTTTAGGAGCTTTCAGGTTATACTTAGGTGACTAAAGATGCACTTTAAAAGTAGGATGAAGATTTTATCAGCCAAGAGAGTAGTTATGAGTAAAAGTATTCAAAAACACGAGTCGTTAAAAAATATATACATTATGAATTATAGTTCTATGTTTGAAAATGAAAACAGTCCTTATCTCACAATGAAGCTACTCTATAATGCTTTGGCAGAATTATACATAAGTAAATGCTTCAAAAATTTAAGATAGAATATGTGATAAAAGGTGTAAAGCCTTACTTTGAATATAGTTTGTCTTACATGAATAAATTGGTTATCTTACAATGAAACTGGAAAGATATTTTAAAAAGAAATCAAGTCAATACAGATGGCCAAAAAGCACATGAAAGATGTTCAGCATTCCTAATTATTAGAGAAGTACAAATCAAAACTACACTGACATATCACCTCACACTAGTCAGAATGACCATCATCAAAAAGTCTATAAACAATAAATGCTGAAGAGGGTGTGAAGAAAGGGAACGCTCCTGCACTGTTGGTGGGAATGTAAATTGATACAGCCACTATGGAGAACAGTATGGAGGTTCCTTAAAAAACTAAAAATAGAGCTACCATATGACCCAGCAATCCCACTACTGGGCATATATCCAGAGAAAACCATAATTGGAAAAGATACATGCACCCCAATGTTCATTGCAGCACTATTTATAATAGACAAGACATGGGGCAACCTGAATGTCCATCAACAGAAAAATGAATAAAGAAGATGTGGTACATATATACAATGGAATATTACTCAGCCATAAAAAGGAATGAAATAATGCCACTAGCAGCAACATGGATGGACCTGGAGATTGTCATAGTAAGTGAAGTAAGACACACAGAGAAAGACAAATATCATATGATATCACTTATATGTAGAATCTAAAAAATGTTACAAATGAACTTATTTAAAAAATGGAAACAATTCACAGACTTAGAAAGAAAACTTATGGTTAACAAAGGGGAAAGGTGGGGAAAGGGATAAAATCAGGAGATTTGGATTAAAAGACACACTACTATATATAAAATAGATAATCAACAAGGATGTGCTATATAACACAGGGAATTCTACTCATTACTCTGTAGTAATCGATATGGGGAAAGAATCTGGAAAAGAATGGATATATGTGGCAGTTCAAGATAGTGGAGTAGGAGAACATGGGCTCACTCCCTCTTGCAAGAGCACCAGAATTACAACTAACTGCAAAACAATCACCAACAGAAAGACACCGGAACTCACCAAAAAAGACACCCCACATCCAGAGACAAAGGAGAAGCTGCGATGAGATGGTAGGAGGGGCGCAATCATGTTAAAATCAAATCCCATAAATGCTGGGTGGGTGACTCACAAACTGGAGAACAGTTATACCACAGGAGTCCACACACTAAAGTGAGTGTTCTGAGCCCCACGTCAGGCTTCCCAACCTGGGGTCCGGCAACAGGAGGAGGAATCCCCAGAGAATCAGACTTTGAAAGCCAGCAGGATTTGATTACAGGACCTCCACAGGGCTGGGGGAAACATTCTTGGAGGGCACACAAAAAATAGTGTGCTCACTAGGACCCAGGGGGAAGGAGCAGTGACCCCATAGGAGACTGAACCAGACCTACCTGCTGGTGTTGGTGGATTGCCAGCAGAAGTGGGGGGCAGCTGTGGCTCACCCAGGGGAAAGGGACACTGGTGGTAGGGTTTCTGGGAAGTGCTCATGGGCATGAGCCCTCCCAGAGTCCACCACTAGCCCTACCAAAGAGCCTAAGAGCTAGAGTGCTGGGTAGCCTCAGGCCAAAAAACCAAAAAGGTAGGAATACAGCCATACCCATTGGCAAACAAGCACATTAAAGTTTTACTGAGCTTCGCCTACCCAACCCAAACCACCTTTAGTCCCTCCCATCAGGAAGCACCCATGAGTCTCCTAGATAGCTTCCTCCACAAGAGGGCAGACAGCAGTATCAAGCAGTATCAGCAGTATTTCCTCTTGTGGAACTGAAAACCACAGCCACAGAAAGAGAGAGAAAATGAAAAGGCAGAGGACTTTGTACCAGATGAAGGGACAGGATAAAACCCCAGAAAAATAACTTAATGAAGAGGAGATAGACACCCTTCCAGAAAAAGAATTCAGAATAATGATGGTGAAGATGATCCAGGACTTTGAAAAAAGACTGGATGCAAAAATCGAAAAGTTTACCAAAGACCTAGAAGAATTAAAGAACAAACAGAGATATGCAACACAATAACTGAAATGAAAAATACACTAGAAGGAACCAACAGCAGATTAATTGAGGCAGAAGGGCGAATAAATGACCTGGAAGACAGAAAAGTGAAAATCACTGATGTGGAAAAGAATAAGGAAAAAAGAATGAAAAGAACTGAAGACAGCCTAAGAGATCTCTGGGACAATGTTAAACACACGAACATTCACATTATAGGGGTCCCAGGAGAAGAAGAGAGAGAGAAAGGACCCGAGAAAATATTGGAAGAGATTATAGTTGAAAACTTCCCTAACATGGGAAAGGAAATAGCCACCCAAGTCCAGGAAGCACAGAGAGTCTCAGGCAGGATAAACCCGAGGAGAAACACTCCAAGACATATAGTAGTCAAATTGACTAAAATTAAAGACAGAGAAAAGTTATTAAAAGCAACAAGGGAAAAACGACAAATAACATACAGGGGAACTCCCATAAGGTTAACAGCTGATTTCTCAGCAGAAACTCTGCAAGCCAGAAGGGAGTGGCATGATATATTTAAAGTGATGAAAAGGAAGAACCTACAACCAAGAACACTCTACCCAGCAAGGATCTCATTCAGATTCGACAGAGAAATTAAAAGCTTTACAGACACGCAACAGCTAAGAGAATTCAGCACCACCAAACCAGCCCTACAACAAATGCTAAAGGTACTTCTTTAAGTGAGAAACATAACAGAAGAAAAGGACCTACAGAAACAAAAGCAAAACAATTAAGAAAATGGTAATAGGAACATACATCTCGATAATGACCTTGAATGTAAATGGACTAAATGCACCAACCAAAAGACACAGACTGGCGGAATGGATACAAAAACAAGACTCATATATATGCTGTCTCCAAGAGACCCACTTCAGACCTAGGCACACATACAGACTGAAACTGAGGGGATGGAAAAAGATATTCCATGCAAATGAAAACCAAAAGAAAGCTGGAGTAGCAATACTCATATCAGATAAAATAGACTTTAAAATAAAAAATGTTACAAGAGACCAGAAAGGACACTATATAAAGATCGAAGGATCAATCCAAGAAGAAGAGATAACATTTATAAATATATACACCCAATATAGGAGCACCTCAATACATAAGGCAAATGCTAACAACTATGAAAGAGGAAATCGACAGTAACATCATAATTGTGGGGGATTTTAACACCCCACTTACACCAATGGACAGATCATCCAGACAGAAAATTAATAAGGAAACACAAGCTTTAAATGACACAATGAGTCAGCTTGATTTAACAGATATCTATAGGACATTACATCCAAAAACAGCAGATTACACATTCTTCTCAAGTGCACATGGAATATTCTCCTGGATAGATCACATTCTGGGTCATAAATCAAGCCTTGGTAAATTCAAGAAAATTGAAATCATATCAAGCATCTTTTCCGACCACAACGCTATGAGATTAGAAATCAATTACAGGAAAAAAACTGTAAAAAACACAAACACATGGAGGCTAAACAATACACTACTAAATAACCAACAGATCACTGAAGAAATCAAAGAGGAAATCAAAAAATACCTAGAGATAAATGACAATGAAAATACAACAATCCAAAACCTATGGGATGCAGCAAGGCAGTTCTAAGAGGGAAATTTATAGCAATATAATCCTACCTCAAAAAACAAGAAAAATCCCAAATAAACAATCTAATCTTACACCTAAATAAACTAGAGAAAAAAGAGCAAACAAAACCCAAAGTTAGTAGACAGAGAGAAATCATAAAGATCAGAGCAGAAATCAATGAAATAGAGACAAAGAAAACAACAGCAAAAATCAATAAAACTAAAAGTTGGTTCTTTGAGAAGATAAAATCGATAAGCCTCTAGCAAGACTCATCAAGAAAAAGAGGGAGAGGACTCAAATCAATAAAATTAGAAAGGAAACAGGAGAAGTTACAATGGACACCACAGAAATAAAAAGGACCATAAGAGCCTACTACAAGCAACTATATGCCAATAAAATGGACAACCTGGATGAAATGGACAGATTCTTAGAACGATGTAACCCTCCAAGACTGAATCAGGAAGACATAGAAAATATAACAGACCAATCACAAGTAATGAAATTGAAACTGTGATTAAAAATCTTCCAACAAACAAAAGTCCAGGACCAGATGGATTCACAGGTGAATTTTATCAAACATTTAGAGAAGAGCTAACCCCCATCCTTCTCAAGCTCTTCCGAAAAATTGCAGAGGAAGGAACACTCCCAAACTCATTTTCTGAGGCCACCATCACCCTGATACCAAAACCAGACAAAGATACTACAAAAAAAGAAAACTACAGACCAATATCACTGATGAATTTAGATGCAAAAATCCTCAACAAAATACTAGCCAACAGAATCCAACAACACATGAAAAGCATCATCCACCATGATCAAGTGGCGTTTATCCCTGGAATGCAAGGATTCTTCAATATACCCAAATCAATCAATGTGATACATCATAGTAACAAACTGAAGGATAAAAACCACATGATCATCTCAATAGATGCAGAAAAAGCTTTTGACAAAATTCAACACCCATTCATGATAAAAACTCTCCAGAAGGTGGGCACAGAGGGAACCTACCTCAATATAATAAAGGCCATATATGACCAACCCACAGCAAACATCATTCTCAATGGTGAAAAATTGCAAGCATTCCCTCTGAGATCAGGAACAAGACAAGGATGTCCACTCTCGCCACTACCATTCAACATAGTTTTGGAAGTCCTTGCCAGAGCAATCAGAGAAGACAAAGAAATAGAAGGAATCCAAATTGGAAAAGAAGAAGTAAAACTGTCACTGTTCACAGATGACATGATACTATACATAGAAAGTCCTAAAGATGCCACCAGAAAACTACTTGAGGTAATCAATGAATTTGGTAAAGTGGCAGGATACAAAATTAACACAGAGAAATCTCTTGCATTTCCATACACTAACAATGAAAGATCAGAAAGGGAAATTAAGGAAACAATCCCATTCACCATAGCAACAAAAAGAATAAAATACCTAGGAATAAACCTAACCAAGGAGGTAAAAGACCTGCACTCAGAAAACTATAAGACACTAATGAAAGAAATCAAAGATGACACAAACAGATGGAGAGATATACCATGTTCTTGGATTGGAAGAATCAACATTGTGAAAATGACTGTACTACCCAAAGCAATGTACAGATTCAATGCAATCCCTATCAAATTACCAATGGCACTTTTCACAGAACTAGAACAAGAGATTTTACGATTTGCATGGACACGCAAAAGACCCCAAATAGCCAAAGCAATATTGAGAAGGAAAGACGGAGTTGGTGGAATTAAGCTTCCCGATTTGAAACTATACTACAAGGCTACAGTGATCAAGACAGTATGGTACTGGCACAAAAACAGAAATATAGATCAATGGAAGATGATAGAAAGCCTGAAGATAAACTATGGTCAACTAATCTATGACAAAGGAGGCAAGGATATACAATGGAGAAAAGGCAGCCTCTTCAATATGCGGTGCTGGGAAAACTGGACAACTGCATGTAAAAGAATGAAATCAGAACACTCCCTAACACCATACACAAAAATAAACTCAAAATGGATTAAAGACCTCAATGTAAGGCCAGACACTATAAAACTCCTAGAGGAAAACACAGGAAGAACACTCTTTGACGTAAAACACAGCAAGATCTTTTTTAATCCACCGCCTAGAGTAATGGAAATAAAAACAAAAATAAATAAGTGGGACCTAATGAAACTTCACAGCTTCTGCACAGCAAAGGAAACTATAAGTAACACGAAAAGACAACTCCCAGAATGGGAGAAAATATTTGTAAACAAATCAACAAAGGGTTAATCTCCAAAATATATAAACAGTTCATCCAGCTCAATATCAAAAAAACAAAAAACCCAATCAAAAAATGGGTGGAAGACCTACTTTGGCCTTTCTCCGAAGAAGACATACGAATGACCAAGAGGCACATGAAAGGCTGCTCAACATCACTAATTATTAGAGAAATGCAAATCAAAACTACAATGAGGTATCACCTCACACCAATTAGAATGGGCATCATCAGAAAATCTACAAACAGTAAATGCTGGAGAGGGTGTGGAGAAAAGGGAACGGTCTTGTACTGTTGGTGGGAATGTAAATTGATACAGCCACTATGGAGAACAATATGGAGGCTCCTTAAAAAACTAAAAATAGAGCTGCCATATGACCCAGGAATCCCACTCCTGGGCATATACCCAGAGAACACCATAATTCAAAAAGACACATGCACCTCAATGTTCATTGCAGCACTATTTACAATAGCCAGGACATGGAAGCAACCTAAATATCTATCAACAGATGAATGGATAAAAAAGATGTGGCACATATATAAAATGGAATATTACTCAGTCATAAAAAGGTATGAAATTGGGACATTTGTAGAGACATGGATGGACCTAGAGACTGTCATACAGAGTGAAGTGAGTCAGAAAGAGAAAAGCAAATATTGTATATTAATTCATATATGCAGAATACAGAAAAATGGTACAAATCAACCAGTTTGCAAGGCAGAAATAGAGACACAGATGTAGACAACAAACCTATGGACACCAAGTGGGGAAAGCAGGGAAGGTTATGGGGGGAATGAATTGGGAGATTGGGATTGCCATATATACATTACTAATAAGAAAGAAATACCAAATTGTACACTCTAAATATATGCAGATTATTGTCTGTTAACTGTATCTCAATAAAATTTCTTTAAAAAAAAAGAATAGATATATGTATATGTATAATTGAATCACTTTCCTGTACACCTGAAACTAACACAACATTGTAAATTGACTATACTCCAATAAAATTAAAAATTAAATTAAAAAAAAGAAATCAAGTCAAAATAAACTCCAGCTACCTCTAAAGTTAACCTTAAAGTATATCAGGCTTCACTTATGTCATTAAGGTAGGAATAATGCAAGATGCTAATAAATAGGAAAACACTAACTTCCATGCACTTTAATTAATGTAAATGGTATAATCCACAGTCTTACTGTGGTTTGGTTCTTTTAGCCTCAAAAGGAAGCCAAGATGTTTTCTTCCTAATATTATAGGATTATAGGAAATAGAAATTTTTAAAAGTTGAAAAAGAATTTTGAATAAGATAAACATATTTAAAGAAGAATGAATACTTTTAAATATGATGGAAAATTAAAACTACTTTTTAATTAAAATTTATGCAACTTTTTGTAATTTTAAAATTTATTGAAATGTCATTATATACAAAAAATAAGCATGTTTCAATGTTCAGGATATTTTGCACCCTAAATAGCTGTAGAAGGCAAAATTCTCTTCTGCATGCAATAGAGATCTGAAGATTTCTTCTTTGGAGAGGATAAAACATAGGATTTTTGGTCTGGGGAGCACAGAGGCAGCCCTGCTATAAGGAAGCAGGAGGATTAAGTGAGAGTTACGTGTGAAAGACTGTATATACGTTAAGCCTGAGATTTGAGGAGAATTCCCCCAGTAACCTGAGTATCTGAAGAAAAAAACATTTAAGGATATAGACATCCGAGTTCCCAGAAGAATGTCCCAACCAGATCCTTCTACACTGAAGCCCAGATTTAACAAGCCCTACATCCTTCTAACATTCTACTGCCCCACTCTTAAGTAGGAGTGGATTTGGAGGATGACCTGGAATTAGAAAAATAGTGTCCAAAACAAATGGGGCTGGGGGATGCAATTTGGAGAAAAGAGTCTAAAAAGAGTGAAAAACAAGCAAAAAAAAAAAAAAGTTCTCAAAGAAGGAATAATCCTAATATACTATATTTGTCAACTGTCAACATCGTCTGTGTTCCTGATAGTATAAACACTGCCTATGAATATAACTAAATTCTGTACGTCTATACTGGCAGGTGGGGAGACGCATGTGGTAGCAGGAAGAAAAGTCTTATCCTCCGTAGAAGGTAGTTAATATATTATTCCTAAAATTTTTTAGATTGTCATTTTTAATGTAAACATTTGAAGATAAACTCCTAATAAATCCGTGAAAGATGTGAAAGAGTCTGTCTCCAAGGAGCAGGAAATGGGAGCTGAGATTGAAGGGCTGCTGGGTTTGGTTGAACAAACCTTATAGGACTATTTGACTCTTTAAGCTCTGCAGCATTTTTGACTTGGGAGATATTTTTTAAAGGAAATTTAGAAAATTAATTAAATGAAAAAGTTTGGCAGCAATAAAAGCAATGGGAAGAACCCAGCTACTTTGAAATGGAGGAATTGCATTTGTACCTATCCCTTTACATGGGTTTGGATTAAAGTGTGACAGGATGTGGCTTACGTATCGGGCACTCAGTTTTGAGCACAATATCTTCGAACACACCATCATGTAAGTAGTCACCAAACACCCGTGTTAGCTTGGGGAGCACCACACACGTCTGTGTAGTTTCTTTGTTTTAATCAGGTTAGAGGTCCTAGAATATTATCAGTCAGCAGTGTCTACCAACCACCTGATTCTCATGTATTCCTTCTACTAGCCTTGAGTTCAGGATCTATGGAGAATGAAATGTAGCAGACACTAACACAACACTGTAAATCAACTATACTCCAATAAAGTTTTTTTAAAAATTAAAAAAAAACCCACTATAATAAATAAATAAATAAATAAGTGTAATGAACATTGGCAAGGATGGAATATTTCTTGAGGTGATGCTTGGAGCCTTAAACGAGAATTTCTCTAAGCATTGGATCCTTTTATTTCTTGTGGGAAAATACTTCTTTGACAGTGAGAAGGAAAATACTAAATACTTACAGATCTTTGTTTTATACCTTGATCATCAGAAATATATTTAATTGTAAACAGAGAACAACCTCTACCAGAAACCATGTCTGTCAACTCCAAAATAAATTATCAAACCCCACAGAGATCAGGGATTTGTGTGACAAGTAAGACGGCTTTGCTAACAGTAATTCCTTGCTGATGGGTTAATCTCCTGCTCTGACAGACTCAGGGTCCTTGCAGATTGAAAGGAAACAATAAATAATCTTTCCTGATGTTGGCAAAGCCTTTTCATTCCAATCAGTTTATAGGAAAGCAAGCTTTTGTTCTTATGTTGATGAATAAAAGTAAGTCTAAATCTACTATGTAGTTTGAAACCTACAAGTCTGTATCTGCAATGTATAAACAGGGGGAAAATACAGACTTGGGCAGTTGGAGATGAGAGAAGGGGAGAGAGAGAAGGGAGCTGGTGCTCAAGCTTCAGGATCTAGGAACTGTAGGTTATCAAAATTGTAAGATTCATTGGAGGTCAGGACATAGACTGGTTTTATCATCAGAAAGCTTATAGAAAAGAGCTTTGGCCCTTTAAAATCTGTAAAAGGACCATTCTGCAAGAGGGCACTCAGGTACAGCAACCACAACTCCTGCTCCCTCCTCCCGCTCCGACCCACAGCCCAGACCTCAGGCACACAATGTTGGAGTCTAAGCAATGCAACATTGCCTACTCTTACCCATCCCTGTTCGTCTTCTTACAGCCTCAGCTTTGATGCCCTCATTACCACCCAACTAAAAGCCTCAGGCAGAAGTTCATTCCAGGCTTGGACAGCTCTAACTGCTAGCTATGTTGAGTCTGAAATCCTCCTGTAATAACCACTTACTCATCCTACTTGGCAGTCTAAGGGGTCTTCTATATACCATGCAGCCTGCAAGTATTTGAAGATATCACATACTTTTCGAGCTACTTTGTATTATAGTCATATGCAGATGGGGTCTGGCAAGAAACATCAGATTCAAGGATGAGTTAGTGCATCGTGACCTAAAAGGTAAGCAGTCTGTTCCCGACTAAAATTCAAAACCAACATCTGGCTCTAAAAGTTAGAAAGTTTATATACAACATTGACCCTTAAAAGTATACCCCTTTAAGACTGTAGTTCATTTGACATTGATGTCTGGTTGACAATACATTTACACTTCTTGTAAACCTTTGTATTCCTCCTACACAATTCATGCAGTCTGATTTTTGTGACAAAAACTATGCTTTGTCTTTCTAATCCTTTTCCTCCCCATATTAAACCTTTTCAGCTGTTTCTATTACTCTTTGTTTCAGACAATCCTTATTGGTCATTTCAAACTATTTCTTTAGTTCACTGGGCATAAACTTTAATTCAGGGTACTTAAAATAGGGGCTTAAATTCTCTTAGATGAGCAGTTCTAACCAGAAGCATGCTTTTGAATTTCTTGGGAAACTTTATGAAAATACAGTTGCCTGATCTCTTTCCTGGGGAGTCTGATCACGAGGTGGCCTGTGTATTTAGAAAAAGCTGTGCAGGTAATTCTGATACACACTGATGGTTGAGAACCATTGTTTAATGTTGATTCTACACTTTGTGGCCTCACGTATCATTTTCTTGACTAAGGACAATTTGGGTGGTTTCACTTTGTGTCAGTCATGCACTGAACATTACAAGTTTGGCCCCGCTACCTGAGAGTAAATGGGATTTCTAAGGAAGATAATATGGTAAGCGAAGCACGGAGAGAGGAAGATAAGACTAGGAAGAGCATGCACGCTTCGACTTAGGGCAGGAAAACAGCTCATGGCAAAAGTCCATCGTATGGAGTGGTTAGGGCAGAAGTAAGATCCCCGAAGTCTGGGAGTAGGCAATGGAGACACAGAGGCAGATGAAGCCACTGTAAACCCACTCTGCTCTTGCCCCAGCTCGGGATGCCCACCATGCCTGCTCTATTCTCCAGAATACCCACATCTTCACCCACAAGCCGAAGGGAGCAGAGAACTTGAACCAAGCACCCCATTCTTCCCTCAGGTCCTTCAGACTCTCTTTATAGTCCTTTCAACACAAAAGAGCTGATCCCATCCTCTATCCATAAAGTAATCCATGGATTTTAAGTCTTGGTATGGTGCAGGTCTTTGAAATACAAAGGACGGTTTATGTTTACACAAGATCCGAAACTAAGCCTTTCTAAATCCCACATCTGTACTGTCAAGCCTGATATTATACTGTCTCTCCTTAAGAAAGTTTGGCGATGAAACCAGGAAAATAGGTAAATAGTTTTTTTATTTTAAAAAAAGGTTCTGGAAGATAAGACAGTCATAGGCAATGTTTGAAGCCAGAGAGCAGGAGGCCAACAGAGAGCCCATCTATTGGATTGTTACTTTTATTGGTTCTTCTCTCCTCTCAGACGGAAAGATTTCTGGAGACTAGGATCTCCCCACCACAACTGGTATAATTATACCCTGCACATTTTAAATGCTACATAAATGTCTTCAGATGGGTGATGGTCTCATAGTAAATTGTAATCTCTTTAGAGGCCCACGGTTCAACAGGATATGAGAACTTCAGGGTTAAATGTGATGAAAGGGTGGCAAGCATAGGAGAGCGTGGTGAAAGACTGTGTGAAGAAGCTCAGTAACTATCACCTGGCATCAAAGGCATCGTCACAGATGACAGAAGCAAAGACTGGAAAAGAGCTACGTTCTCCACAGAGAACACATCGCACGTGGCGACCACAGTAATCACAGAAAGAGTGTGGGTAAATGCTCCTACTCTGTTCAGCCTCCTAGTCAGGCGAAGAATTCAGTGCATTTTTTCTGCTACTTCAGCTATGTGCTATGGCCAGCTAGAAAAGAGGGATAGGTAAGTATCAAAGAGGTTGTGTTGTAACCATTCCCCTCAAATGCAATGAGCCTCCCATTGCAACAACCTCTGCCTGGCATGGCATCATGTGGGAGACTACATTACAGTCACAGGATAAGGCAGAGGGGTGGACAAAGGTAGAAAATAAAACTTCTGAGAAGAACTTAAAGCCACAAAGGCAGTAGTGGCCATAGCTTATCCACAGATGTTGAGTAGAAGTGATCCAGATGTTTCAGTACCTCTTTGCTCTACTGAACACCAAACTGATTGCACAAAACTGCCGTAACTTATTATAAATTCCTGGAACTTAGCAGGTTTAAAAACCTTTAAGCCAAGCTCAAAACAATTTGGAAGGGCTCAAGGCATTGGGCTGAGTTTCCTGGTCCTTTGCTGGCTGCCTGCTGGCATTCTCAGATCATATACATTTTCTGCTAGTGCACGCCCTGGGAATTCATTCAATGACTTTTATGAGTTCTATCTTTTGGTATAAATTTTTCTTTTTTTTTTTAAGCTCTTTATTGGAATATAATTGATTTATGCTGTTGTGCCAGTTTTTTCTGTACACCAAAGTGAATCAGCTGTGTTTATACATATATCCTCATACACCCTCCCTCCCATGACTCCCTCCCACCCTCCCTATCCCAGCCCTCTAAGTCATCACCCATCATCCAGTTGATCTCCCTATGTTATGCGACAACTTCCCACTAGCTATCTATTTTACAATTGGTAGTGTACATATGTCAATGCTACTCTCTCACTTCCTCCCAGCTTCCCCTTGGCCCCACCCACCCTGTGTCCTCAAGTCTGTTCTCTGCATCTCCATCTTTATTCTTGCCCTGTCACTGGGTTCATCAGAACCACTTTTTTTTAGATTCCATACATATGAGTTAGCATATGGTATTTGTTTTTCTCTTTCTGGCTTACTTCATTCTGTATGACAGACTCTAGGTCCATCCACCTCACTGCAAAGAACTCAATTTCATTCCTTTTTATGGCTGAGTAATATTCCATTGTATATATGTGCCACATCTTCTTTATCCATTCATGTGTTGATGGGCATTTAGGTTGCTTTCATGTCCTGGCTATTGTAAATAGGCTGCAGTGAACATTGTGGCACATGTTTCTTTTTGGATTATGGTTTTCTCTGGGTATAAGGTATAAATTTCTTACTTTTTTATCCAAAATAGCATTAGATATATAGGAGTAAGTTCCCTACTCTTTAATACTTTGGTTCATTTAACTGGCCTGCACATTTTTTAAAAGTCCAAAAATAATCAGCATGGAAGTCTTGGGTATATGAGTATTTCAAGGGTATATAGTATTTCAAGCTGATGAATTCATTCATAAGTGCACCTGCATCACTTCTCAAGATGCAATGTGCTTTTCCTCTCTGGAGACTCTCCTTTACCCTTTCAAACATGCTGAAGTCTTCTTTGTTACAATACCCTTTGTTCTAATGAAAAGAAGCCACTCACTCATTGGTTCAGGAGACCCTTGACTCACAATAGCTGGTATCGAACCTAGACAGAGGGGATGCTTATTTGGCAGTAGCCTGAATTTAAATAAAAAGAGAAATTAATCTAATCAAATCATGTTTGAGCTGCCAGATTCAACAGATTGATATGGCTATCTTTGTATATAATTCTTGGCTTTAAACATACAATTAAGGAGGCCTGGAGTTCATCATAACCCTTTATGACTGTAAACTGTACTTTGGAGTCAAGCTTCCTGAATGTGAAAGGGCTACTCTAGCCCCTAGTCCTTCTTCAAGGAAGATTATCCTACCAGAAGGATACACCAACTGCCACAATCCCTCCTATTCTTGGAGATTTGTCCCAATCACTCCCTTGTACCTATGAGAAGTATGGCCTTCCTCTCCATGGCCCTTATTCTTTAAGACTGTAGAGGCTTATCTCTCATTGTTTCCTTATTCCTAAAACCTGCTTAAAGATGGGTAGCCTAATTATTATCTCAATTGCATTATCTTGAATGGGGAGAGAATAGTTTATGACCCTTGGAAATAGAGTGTCCTTATCACCAGTTTTTTCTGAACAGTATAGGCTTGCTAACAAGTCATTCCAAAGCAATACTTTCTGGAACAAAATAAATTCATGATGGTTCTCACTTTTAAAATAACAATAATATTATTTGGGAAATTTGTATGCTGTTCTGACAGAGATATTTGTGAACAAGCATTGGCCAAGTATGAAAGGGTAGAAGAGAATTCCAGGCAGAAGAAACAATAGATGCAGAGGTAAACAGGAGATCAACAGCTTGCCATTAATAGGAAACTAAAAGAAGTTTTAATGGATGATGAAGTATCATAAGATATTAAGAGATATGAGAAAGAAGGACAGAGAGATAAGGCAAGGACCAAATGATTTTTTAACCTTTTTTTTTTTTTATGTTTAGGAGTTTAAATTTTATTCTAAAATTTTTAAGAGACTGAAAAATTTTACTCAATGGATGCCATGGTCAACTTTGAATTTCAGAACGGTTAATCTGGCAGTAGCAAGAAGAGTGGCTTGGAGGGCATCAGACTGGAGACAGAGAGACAAGTGTGACCTGGAGAAGTTAATTAATCCCTCTGAGCCTCAGTTTCCACATCTGTGTAGTGGAGAGTAATAGAACCTATTTCACTTGTGGCATAAATGAAACAGCACGTGTAAAGTCTAATATATCTGAAATTTGGAAAGTAATGAATAAAAAATTGTTATTATAAAGCTACCTAGACAGGGTCAGGGTGGAGGATTGAGGTGGAGTTGGGGGGGGTGGAATAGCAGGAAGGAAGGAAAAGGATTTATTTGTTTATTCATTTAAGAAACATTTCTTGAGTGTTCTGTGTTAGGCACAGTGCAAAACAATGGGGTGCACTTATTATCTGATAGATAAATTATTAATAGTGTCAGACATGCCTTGTATCCTAGCCAAAAGCTACTAAGCCACCAGCTGTAAAGGAACACTTGTATTGAAAGTAGCATATGATTCACATTTTGAAGGTTTTTTCCTATTGTATAGTTAGAAATGAAGAAGAAACTAAAAATCATTCCTTCATTAATAAATTCTTTAATCCCATATTCTTTGTCAACCTCTTCTATCAGTGATTTCTTTATAATATCTATTCACATTGTCTCTCTCTTTCGTGAGTGAAAATCAAAGATGAAGCCTTGTGTGATGCCTGGAAACTTTGACACACACGACATCAATTATTTCTTACACTAATTTGGTAGGTAGCTAAATAATAAAAGTCCCCTTTAGATGAAAATTTGCTCTGTATATTTTCTGTAGACAGTTCAATATTATATCCTTATTTTTTCTAGATACGCAAAGTAAACAGATATTTTTTATGCCATAGACTATACAGATCTTTGTCCTATAAAACTTTTGTTCTAAATAACTAAGACCCAGAATTGAATAAAACGATTTTACAATGTTGTATATCATTATATTATTAAAACATATCTCAAGAAAGCTAAGATTGTATCTGAATGAGATGAAATAAATCTACAAGATTACTGTATATTTACACATAAACATTCTCTAAGGATATTTATAAATCCACAAAGTAATAACACAAGTATGTTACTTTTACTGACTTATTAATGTTAGTTTTCAAACAAGGCAGTTGAATCTTTTTCAACACTTGCATATCCTAAGAAAGTTTTACTCTTTTTTTCATCCAAAGAATTTTTTCATTTCATTAAGTTTGAAGAATAAGTCTACGCACCCCAAAGATTACCTAATTAATTTCCTTTAGAACTTTAAAGCATAGTCATTGCTACCAATACCAATCTATACAGCCTCACAGTTTTCATTCCTCAAATAATTTCCCTCATTACCTCTTTTTCTAATAACAGAATTCCTTCTAGAGTATATCACTTCTTCCCCAGAGCTATCATTATCTCATTTGTCAAAAACTTATAATGCCAAATGGAATAATTTGGTAAAGGAAAACCACGTGACATCAAAACAGAAGTCAGTCCATCATCTTCCTAGACCAAGTATAGGAGATTTGTTCTTAAGTGATAACTCACAATCCAGAACAATAAGCTATTTCAAATAATTACATTTAAAGGGTATTGTTATTTTCTAGACATTTACCAGAGGAACAACAACTACTAATACATATGAGCTAACAATAAATGTTTATGCATTTTTGAGTGGTTTAACTAGATCTTACACAAATAAAAACTTTAGAAAAAACTAAATCCCTTCCTGGGAAAAATGTGAAATCACTCTGAATCATCAAAAAGAAGGTGGAAAGGGTAAGGAGCATTTGAGGATATAATCCTTTGTGAAAAAATACCATAGCCTTCATTTATCCCCCTCTGTTTAAGCCCCTCTTCAGAACTTTAAAGAGGATTCAATTTATTTTTGTTCAAAAACACATTTTAAAACATTTTTAATTTTCAGAAATATCTTCATCATTCCTAATGTTTCTTACATAGAATTAATTTAGAAACACAGTCTGTATAAGCCTTCCTTTATATTTATAGGTTACGTTATTAAATATAGAGACACCAACTCTTCATAATATATAGTAGGAGGCTGTGATCATCTTAATCAACATGCTTGTTTATAAGTAAAATTGTAAAAGTGGTATTTAAATGTGTCCCAATTTAAATTTGGTCTAGTTTTAGTGTTCATTTCAGATTTTAACAAAAGCTCATACTAAAAGAGAAGAAAGATTTTTACAAATGTATGAACCTGTTTGGGAACATTTTTTTTTAGCTTCATTGTCCAGAAACAGATTTGCATGCACATATGTTGAGCTAAACTTGAACTGTAGAATGGAAGGAATATAATTTGGGAAGAAAAACATGCAAAATGCCTACAAATATGCAAAAGTGATCCTATTTAGTCAGAAATATCTACACTGTAGCATCAATTGTGGCACCAGCTAATTCCTTCCTTCTTTTAAAATGAGAAGGAACAGATATTTCAGTAGATTAAACAGCACACACATTAAAAGGAGCCTAAAGTTATGCAGCAACCTACTTTACTCCTTAGAATTCTAGCTTGAGCACAGAGTTGTTTTTTAATAACTCTAAAACTGTGGTGTTTAGGAAGCTTAGTCTGAAGGAAAGTAACAAAAGTAAAGAATATATGTGTGTGTGTGTGTGTATACACACATATGTTTACACATATACACACTTTTATATTATATGTTAAAATTGTTAGAAATATATATATGTACACACACACACACACACACACACACACACACTCTTGTAGAGTCAGGGTAGGGCAGAGCATTTAAGAGAATGAGAATTTTATTTTTCCAGGAGGGAAAAAAAAAAAAGATATTAAGGTTGTGTCTTTAAGTTACATCCGGATAATGTATGTGTAGTCAGTGGCACGATGGCTTTCAAAAAGATATGTCTTAATCCCTGAAAACTGTGAGTGTGACTTCGTGTGGATAAAGGGTCTTTGCAGATGTAATTAAGGATCTTGAGATGAAGAGATCATCCCAAATTACCCAGGTGAGCTCTAAATCCAGTGACAAGTGTTCTCCTAAGAGACACACAGAGGAGAAGGCAGTCACAGAGGAGAAGATCATGTGAAGGTAGAGGCAGAGATTAGAGTGATGAAGCCACAAGCCAACGAATGCTGACAGCCACCAGAAGCTGGAAGAGCCGAGGAATAGAATTTAGAATCTAGAGCTTCTGGCAGGAGAACAGCCCTGCTAACACCTTGTTATTGGACTTCTGGCCTCCAGAACTGTGAGAGAATAAATGTCTGTTGTTTGAAGCCATCCCATTTGTGCTAATTTACTATAGCGGCCACAGGAAACTAATACAATATGTATATGCATTGTGTGTTTGTATGTACACATGTACATATACATGTAAACATAGAAACACACGTGTGTGCTTATGCTGATGTACTAAGACACTGCTAGTACACCTACATACACACCATACCACGTATCCCATGAGAGTCTATGAAGTTAGGTGAAATTATCTGTGCAACATCATGTCTTAAAGCCAAGTTTAGTCTCTACCTGTAGAATAGAGACTTGATGTGCCAAGCACTGTGCTCAGCCCTTTGGAAGCAACATGACCATTTCTACTCAAGGAACATCTCGAGGGAAACACACACACAAATAACCCTTTCAAAGGTATTGTGATGACATTTGCTAAGCTTGCATGTTGAGAACCTTGAAGAGCTGCTAAAGCTCAGTGTAGGAGGAGCAGGCGTGGAGATCACAGAAAGTTTTCCAGAGGAAAAAACATCTAAGTTTAGTGAAACCAGAAAGGCGAGTTCGCATGGTGGTGGTGGCAGCAGAATGGCAGGGGTGGACGTGGGGGACCTAGGGGCAGGACGGGGAGGAGAAGGGTTCAGTCTCAAGGAACAAAATGTATGTGAAAGAAGTTCTGCAAGGCTGCAGTGGAAAAGACACAAGAGATGAGACTGAGGACATAGGCAGAGACCAGAATATGGTGTCTTATAAGTCATTCTAAGGAGTTTATGCTTTACCATGAGGGCACTGGGGGCCATTGGAGGGTTTTAAGCCAGGGGAGGATCACCATCTGTGGTGGGAACTAATGTTGGGAAAAGTTGGAGCCAGAGGTATTTTTATTGGGCTACCACAGCAGCCCAGGCAAGAGAAGAGGGTGTTCTGGAAGAGAGGACCAATATAGGGGTGGACAGCGTGACATTTTAGTGGAGGGATAAAAGAGGTATAGTGGAAAGGAATTGGCACTTGGGTGAATATGGGTTAGAAGAATAGAACAAAGATATCTGGGTTTCTAACCTGAGTAACTGGGTGGGTAGTGGGATCATTTCTGAAATCTGGCATGAAAGCCAAGGGGCAGATCTTGGAGGAGGAGATGAGTTCAGAGAGAAAAAGTATGAGGGCCACCCCAGTGGAGATTCCAAGGCAATTGGGTATGCAGGATGGGAACTCAGACTAGAGATATCTAGGTTAGAGATACACACTCAGGAGTCATGAGCGCACAGATGACCATTGAAGACATGGGAGCAATTGCGAGCTCCCAGGGGAGCAGGTGCAGTAAGACTTTGAAGGTAAACAGGATGGAACTCTCAGGAATACTACGTTGTAGAGACAGAAGAAGAGGGAGCCTCAAAGGTGGCAGAGGCGTAGCCAAAGAACTAGGAGAAAAAACACACAAGCAGAGGTCACAGAGACCCAGAGGTAAGAGTATTTTATGAAGATGGGAGTGGCCAGCAGTAGTAAATGCTCCAGATAGTGCTATAATGACTCAGAATTTTCAAGTGCATTCATCAATAAGGAGGTGACTGGTGACCATAATGAGACACAGCACAAACAGAGCCGAGCTTTTTGTCAAAGCTGGATTTCAGGAGGCTGAGATGTGGTGGGTGGAAAGGTAAAATGGTGGAGGTAGTAGCAAGCGTGGTCAGTTCTTTTAAGTGATTTAGCTGTGAAGGGAAGGAAAGAGAAAATGGGGCATCTGAAAATTTGCTTTCTTTTTAACATGAAAGAGGTTTGAGATGCTGATGGTCAGAGCCAGCTTTATTTTTTTAATCTATATACCTGGTATTCACATCGATTTTAGAATTTTAGAATAATTCTAGAATTGAAAGGAATTTTAAATGTACATTAAGTTCTTGCTCAATATGAACATCCTTCCTATAAAGGCTGGATCCTGCGGACACTTTCTGTGGCAAGGAATTCACTGCTTTGTAAGGGCTGTGCTTTCATTGCTGGACAGCTCTGCTGCTTAAAAAGTACCTTCTTAAAATGACGCAAATATGATTTGCTCTGATATGGAGAATGCTTAGCTCCAGTTCTGCCCTCTTGGCATCACGTGTAAATATAACTAAAGCGTGTCCTTAGTTTTTCCAGCCTTCCAACCCTCCCCATCATCCAGGTTGCTCTCTTCTGGGTGAATTCTAGTTTATGAATTTTCACTTTAAAGAGTAGTGCATCCAATTAAATAATTAAAAGCAACTTCTCAACTGTCACCTTGTCAATGTAGAATCAGGACTGTACTGCCTATCATCTGAGTTTCTATTAACATATCATGAGCTTGTTGTCAAATAAACAGTTTAATTAAAAAAAAAAAAAAAGGTTTGCTTTGCCCCTCATCCTATCAGTCATGACATTGCATTCACTGATTCTCCTGCAAAGGAACATTCAGATGACCCTCTTGAGAGATCTGATTGCCATCCTTACAATGACCTAGTTATCATCTTTTCAAAAATGCCATAGCCAAGTTGGCTTTTAATAGCATCCTCATCATGACACTAAGGGGTCAACTAGGCCACCCAAATCGTGCTTCCAAAGGACCAAAGCCAAATCTTTTCTTTTTCATGGGCACCTATACCCTCAGTGTGATTGCACAGAAGGTCAAGGAATCACTACCCTGTTATTAAAATATAGAGCACAGGCAATAAATATTTTTTCAGTGTACTTTGCACTAAATACTTTATGACTTTTTTGTGTTAATAAAATATAGCTTTTCAATACAATGGCCTTCTTAGAATTTAAATGTTAATGTCTTTTCAGTTAAACACAATTTTCCCCGGAAAGCATCATGATGTGTAGTGTCTATAGTAAATGGGAAGTGTCTACAGCAAATTCAGTGGAAATTTGCATGTTTCTCTGGGAGCCCATATCTTTGATCATTTTGATTTTTCATTCTTTTATTCATTCAGCAAATATGTTGTGAGTGCCTCTGTGTGCTGAGCACTGTGCTGGGCCCTGGGGAGAGAGCAGTCAGCCAAACCCACAACATTGTTGCCCTCACAGGGTGTACACCCTCTAGAAAGATGGATATTATTACCCAAGTTTACGCACTAACAGCACTGTTTTAGGGACAAGGATGGAGCAGGTGATGCCTAATTTAGTTTAAAGAGTCAGAAAAGTGACATTAGTCTGAGATCTTAAGGATGAGTAGGTGTTTGGGTGTTTTTTCCTTTGTTTGTTTGTTCGCTTCTGGAAAAAGAGTAGAGGAAGAGCATTCCAGGCAAAAAGAACATAAAAACATTCTATGTGAATTTCCTGGAACTGTTTTTTTGTTTTGTTCTTTGTTTTTATTCCAGGTTTATTGAGATATAGTTGACATACAGCTCTGTATCAGGTTAAGGTTTACAGAATAATGATTTGACTTCCATATATCATCAAAGGACTATCACAGTAAGTTTAGTGAACGTCTGTCATCTCACGTATATACAAAATTAAAAATTAGAAAAAATTTTTTTTCATGTGAAGAGAATATTTAGGATCTACTCTCTTAACTTTCATGTATAACACATAGCAGTTTTAATTATATTTATCATGTTGTACATTACAACCCAATACTTATTTATTTTGTAACTGGAATTTTGTACCTTTTGACCACTTTCATCTAACTCCCTCACCCCCCCGCCAGCCCCCCAACTCTGGTAACCACAAATCTCATCTCTTTTCCCATGAGTTTGTTTGTTTGAAATTCCTGGAGCTGTTTTAGGCCTTAATTTTTCCCTGTGGCATAAAGACATCTGAGACACCATGGTTTGATTTGTGCAAATGTAAGACATACCTATAAATTAGTTAGTGAATAAATTTTTCAGGTGTGAAAAAAATAGATTCTTTGGCATGCAAAAAACCCAGCCTCCTCAATCATATGTATAAAAGGAGGAAATTTTCTGAAGATGTCAGCTCTTTCAATGATGATAAGAGCCCTGTATCAATATTTTTTCATCTGCTAGAAACTGGCACATTTTTTTTTTTCATTCAAGATTACTTCATCAAACAGTATGAATGCTCTGAGTCATTGGTCCCCTTCAGGTTAGAGTGCGGGGGATCTTTTTTTTTTTTAAATAAGCATTATTAAGATATAGTGAACAAATAAAATTGTAAAATATTTAATGTGTACACTGTGGTGGCTTGATACACATATACATTGTGAAAGAACTCCCTTCATCTAGTTAATTAACATATCCATCACTTCACATATTTTTATACCTATATGTATATAGGTGAGAACATTTAAGTTCTACTCTTTTTGAAAATTTCAATTATGCAGCAAAGTTGTCAACTATATTCACCATGTTTTACATTAGATCCTCAGACCTATCATCAAAAAGACATAAGTGTTGGCAAGGATGTGGAGAAAAGGGAACCCGTTTTTAGTAGGAATGTAAATTGGTGCAGCCAGAGTGGAAGACAATATGGAGGTTCCTCAAAAAATTAGAAATATGGGAATTCCCTGGCAGTCCAGTGGTTAGGACTCAGCACTTTCACTGCTGTGGGTCCAGGCTCAATCCCTGGTCAAAAAACTGAGATCCATCAAGCTGCGTGATACAACCAAAAAAAAAAAAAAAAAAGATTAGAAATATAACTACCATAAGATATAGCAGTCCCACTTTTGGGTATATATCCAAAAAGAAAATGAAAACAGAATATCAAAGAGATATCTGTACTTTCCTGTTCATTGCACCATTATTACAATAGCCAAGATCTGGAAACAACTGAAGCCTCCATCAATGGATGAATGGATAAAGAAGATGTGGTACATATACATAAGGTAATATTCGGCCATGAGAAAGAAGGAAACCTTGCCATTTGTGACAAAATGGATGGACCTTAAGGGCATTATGCTAAGTGAAATAAGCCAGAGAGACAAAGACAAATAGGGCATGATATTATTTATATACGGAATCTAAAAACAAAACAAAACTTAAACTTATAGAAACAGAGAGTAGAAAAATGGCTGTCAGGGGCTATAGCATGGGGGAAAAGGGAAAGGTTAGTAAAAGGGTACCAACTTTCAGCTGTAAGGTGGGAGATCCTTAAAGATGCCTTAGAATTTGTGAGCAGTCAAAACAGAATCACTAATATTTGCAGTTTTTCTAAGGAAGTACGTCCATTGTATTTTCAATTCTTCCTTCATTGGTGGTTAAGCTTATGCTGACATATACATTCCATTCTGTCAATATGAAAAATAGAGATTTCTGAGGAAGACAATAAAAATGGAAAGCAGATTTCATTAAAAAGAAAAGAGAGAAGTTTCCCATCTGTATTTTCATTGTTAATTTCATCTAAAAGCACTACTCTATTTCAAATAACACCTGACGGCCAACCCTTCAGAGAGCATCTCAGAAAATATTTACTTAATAGACACTCTCTGGCAAAAGTCTGAAAAGTTTGAGATCTGTCTCTAAGACCCACCAATGTGAAGTGGTAGCACAGTGCTAGGGTGACCAGTTGTCTCAGTTTGCCCAGGACACTTCTGACTTTAGCATAAGGAATCCTATGTGCCAGGAAACCCCTCAGTCCTAGACAACCTGGAACAGTCAGTCACTCAGACCATACTCAGACATACCAAAATAGACATGGTATTCGTCACAGAAAGTAATTAAAAGTAATTAAAGACATGTTGACTATTTGCAGGGGCAGGGGAAGTAGGTTAATTAAAAGGGAAGTTTTTAAGAGGAGATTTATAAGAGAGGCTCAAGGATGTATTGTACAACACAGGGAATATAGCCAATATTTCGTAATAACTAAATAGAAAGTAACCTTTAAAAAAATTGTATAAATATTTTAAATTTTTTTTAAAAAGAAAAGAGATTTATATAAAACTGGCATTCATAGGCCATCAAGACCCCAATGCTGTGTGAGAACTTGGGAAGTAAAGTGTACACACACACGCACACACACCATTACCTCCACCCCACCATATAGGCAGTTATGCTGCCTACAACCGAAATCCTACAGGGCTGTTATTGGTGATAGTGTAAGTAAGTTGGAAACTTTTTCAACACAGAAATTTTAGCTAAGACTTTTAGCCAAATTTGGGAGGCAGAATTAACTTTTTCACCTCTTTATGTAGCATACTTGAATAAAACAAAACTGTTTCATACAACAGTTTTAGCTGGTAATGTTACATGCCCATTGTATCAAAAGCCATAAAGCCTCCAAACATACATCAGAATCTGAGTGTTAGGTTTTGCTTCCCTCCAGTTCTGGGTTTCGGGGACATTCCAGGAGATACATTCATATATTACTCTAATGAGTGGCTGTGAAAAAGCTGCCTTCCTTGTCCTGCCTTTGGGAGCTGATTATGCTCTAAGTTTTATCCAAGAATGCTCTGGATATGCTGATGGAGCACTTTGCCAAAGAAGCCATCCCTTCTGTCAGCTCACATTAACATGAACCTTTGGATTGAGAGTCTGACCAGCTGTCTGTATGGAGAAGTGGTTGGGAAAAGGTAAAAGTGATTACCGCTAAAATGAGATATCTTAATTGGATCACTGAGCTTGGATGATAATTGGAAGTGGGTCCTTTTCTTTACAGACAAATGAACATGACAGAACAAATATGGTGATGCCAGTATGGGTTTAGGTTTCAGCTTTCAGGATGAAGCAACATCATCATTCCAAGAGGGCAGTGGGCCTTGATTCTCTGTAATCTATATATTCCCCCCTTGTTCTTTCCTCTGTCTTCCCCAAGAACATATTGTGGCTAATCTAGTGATGGAATGAAGCAGACTGGAGAAGGTTGGAGCTAGGCGTCTAGTGAGACACAAATGATCAAGCAAAGGGTAGGCACAAGCCCATAAGACCAATATCTGGAGTGGGTGATTCAAAGGACAGGTTAATAGGGACCTGAATGGGTCCTAAACTAGAAGGTCCAGCTATAGGAAATGTTCGAGAGGTAAGGGAGATATCACATGTGGACATGATCTGTAATCTATGAGTTCTTGAGGAAGAAGCAACAGATGAAGGTGTTGGAAGGCAGGTGGTTCGCATCAGAATCCAGGCATGAAGAATCCAGCATTCACTGGCAGGAAATCCAGATAAACACAGTCACTAGGCAACGAGGTTGGAATTCTATCTCAAAGTGGCAAGGAAAGAGATCAGTTACTAGGAAACTAGTGTACCTAAGTCAGAGAGGCATCAGATTTCTCCAATGGAACAACAGAGATTAGGTACTCTACTCTCCTTTCTATGCTGTATAGCCAAGGAAGAAGACGTTTAAACCAAAATACTTGATGTGAAAACAAAACAAAACAAAACAAAACGAAAACAAAAAACCAAAAGGGCCTCCACGTAAAAAATTTCATTAGGAAAACAAAAATCAATTTATTAGCTCTCCTTGCTTAGCTAATTATGAGTCAAATGTTTAATTGGTACACATTGTAAACTTTCAAAAGACAAGAAATACAACCCTTTATCCCTGAGTAGCAGCTATTCATTATGAAAATGGCCTCACCTCTAATTTGTTGTCATGCCTTATCTGCTGAGATGCAGAGCTCAACACCACGCAATTTTGATCTGGGGTCTATGTAATCAGTCCTCCTGGCTGTCAAAGCAAAATCTCTAAGAGATTTATTTCTGCAATCTAAGAAGAAATATGAAAGTCCTATAGCACATAATTGAATGTTTTATCTAAAGTTCTCTCTGGATTTTTTTCACATGTGGTCACTGTCCAACTGAAACTCATTTTCAGGTTATATATACAAAACTAAGAGCAAAAATCAATAGTAAAATAAAGAAAAAGAAGTTCATCATAAATCCATAGTAGCGATATCAAGCATATATATACATTATAGAGCAAGGAAACACAGTTTTCACCTTGTACATTGTTTTTAATTATCTGTCTACAGAAGTTCCCAGCCTTAATTTTGGTCAATAATTTTAAACATTCATATTCTTTAATGGCTAAATATTTTAGTAGTATATATACTACTAGAGAGAGAGAACTGTTATAATAAATGCTATCACTTTGGATTTTCTTCTCAATTTCACTCTGTGCCAGTGGTTCTTGAACTTTGATCTCTGAACCAGAAACATCAGCATCAGACAGGAACTTCTTAGAAATAAAAATCTGGGGTCTAGCCCCAAACCTACAACCAAAAACTCTGGGAGAAGGGTTTAACAATATCTTTACCAAGCCCTCCAGGTCCAGGTGATTCAATGGATAGTTAAGTTTGAGAACTACCACTGTCTACCAGGTAGGTGGCTTCCAAATCTACATCTGTTCCCAAATACCAGATGAGTGGAGACTTGGAGAGACGGCACAACCCAACACGTCAAAAATCAAGTGGTTCATCTCTTTGACATATTGGTTCCCCTTTTCTGCATTTTCTACTTTAGCTAATTAGATCTGCCCTATTACCCAGTTTATTAGTCATCTATTGCTATGCAACAGATTCCCCAACCTTAGCAGCTGGAAACAACAAACGCTTATTCTCCAACACAGTTTCTGAGGGTCAGGATTCTGGGAATGGCTTAACTTCATGGTTCAGGCTCAGGATCTCTCAAGAGGTTGTGGTCAAGCGGGGGCCATAGTCATATGAAGGCTCCTTTGAGTTGGAGAATTGACATCCAAGCTCACTCACATGACTGTTGTCAAAAGGCCTCAGTTCCTCAGCATGTGGGCTTATCCATAGGGCTGCTCACTAGAAGTCAGTTGCTTTCTCAGAGCAAATATCTGAGAGCAAGCAACCAAGACAGAAGTCACAGTGACTTTATAACCGAAAACTGAAAGTCACACACCATCACTTCTGCCATATAGTATTGGCCAAAGAGGTCAACCCTGGTGAAATTGAAGAGGGGACAACACAAACATGGAAATGCAGGAGGTACGGACCACGGGGAGTCATCTTGAAGACTGGCTACCCACAAGAAACACCAGGATATTTTCAACTCTCTTACTCTCACTACCGTATACAACCCATAGCCAAGACTCATCAGTTATAAATTCAATATCTCCCATGTCTGTCCTCTTTTTTATAGTCCAGCTACCCCTGCCCTATTTACCTTTTCTTTCCATCTTGCCTCAAGTCTATAGCCTCTAGAAATTCCTTTTGATAGCTGAGTACTACTCCTAAAATATGTCATATCTGCTCAAAAGCCTTCAAAACCTCCCTGTTGCCTATGGAATGAAATACACAATTCTTAACATGGCATTTAAAATCCCCATCCTTTAACTATGATTCATCTTCCCAAGCCCATTTCCCACTCTGACTCCTCATCATCCCATCCTCCCACCAATGATTGCATAGCACCCCTAAGTTTCTATTCCTGGAAGAGCTCCTTTGCTGTGATTCTATTCACCTAGAATATTCTCCTTCTACTCCAAAACCCAGACCAAAGGTTATCTTTCCTGGTATCCTCATCAGAATGGATTTTGTTCTTCCCATACTATTTTATTATACTTTAAATACAGAATTAGTTGCAATTGTAATTAGTTTTTTAAGAGTCTCTATCTCACAAATAGATTTTAATCACCACAGATTTGAGGGTTTTATTTTAGTCATCTTTGTAATTATCAATAAAATATAATACAACATCAAGGTCTGTTGAATTATAACATACAGTTTCAACAGGACTTTGTATATGGGAAATGATTCACTATATTCTCAAAAATGCAAAGGGGAGATATTAAGTATGAGTTTGAAATAATTATGACTATTCCTCTGAAGAGTAATCCTTCCCACAAGCTTCCAACTGGAAAAACTGCCTATCATGTCCAGGGTATATTACCATTTAAAAGACTTTTCCTAAGAACTGTTGGAAGAGTCTCCTTCTATGCAACATGGAACCCAGAGTTGCGTGTGGAGATAGCAGTGGTGAGTGGCTTATGAACATACTAAATAGGGTGATAGGAGCTCCTAAAAGGTTTTATCACAGGGAATACCTGATGGGATTTGCATTTGGGGGAATACATTCTGGGAGAATCAGCTGCAAACTGCCCAGCTGAACTGGAGGGGAACAGGAGACTAGAGAACTAGTCATGAGGGTGCTACAGGAGTCAAACCAGAGGGTGATGGTGGTAGACTTGTCAATGGTGATGGCAGAAGAGACAGAGAAAAGAGAGTCACTTATGGGGTAGAACTTGCCAGACTTGCTAACTGACTAAACATTTGATTGTGAGGAAACAGAGATGAAGGTCTAGAATGACATCCAGATGGGGTTTTGTACCTGTGAATCTGGCCTTTGCAGCATTACTCAGTGGGAAAAACCCCTCAGAGAGTTACCTTTATGCAGCATGGCACCAGCAACATGTTATACGGAAGACAACTCATTCTGCAGGAGGCCACAGGAGTTATCAGGAAATCACATTGACCTTTTTCACAAGTGAATAGACTCGAAATTAGATTCGTACAGCAACTGACTAACGGGAACGCTGTTAAACTGTCAGGCAAGAGCTCACCATGATTTTTATGACTTACCATGATTCACCTTTCCAGGGGAAGAATCTGAGCAAGAATCACTCCTGCTGCTTCTCTGGAGTTCCTGAAGGATCACATAACTAGAGCATTAGAGCGTAAGGAATGATTCATAGTCACAGCGTCAAGATTTGATTGAACATCTACACACAAAGCGTGCATTCTTGATATCTTATTATCAAGCCTGTGATGTGGTTTTAATAAATCAACTTGATTTTTCCAGCTTGTATTATGAATGTCCTTTTCATGTGAGTTTAGGGATTAATAGAGATATTATAGAATACAGCTGCATATGAAATAAAATCTTTCTAACTAAACGTAGTCAATTGATACCAATTACGACAGCCTCACACAGTAACACGCTTAATGTGCTATTAAGGAAATGGAGTTCTTATATTACATATTACATTCGACAGCCAGTGGGGAAATAGCCAGTGAAACATAGCATGTCTTACATAGCTTTTGAAACATTTGAATTTTAATACCTTTAGATGGAACAAGTATCTTTCAGCCCACAGTCACAAATATTCCTCATTTCTTCATCCCCCATCTTGCTTTTGCCTTTTATATTTCTACCTGCCTTCTGAGTTGGGAATTTTGAAAGAGAGCAACCAGGAGGGCTGAAATGGATGTCCTTGAGCAGAGTTAGTATAGATCACTGAGCCAATTTGAAAGGAGGCAGAAAACATAAGGGACAGCTACACTGCAATTTATGGGGATCGCCCTGCCCGGGACTTATGTTATGTGCTTGAAGCTGTGTCCACCCCTCATCCTTCTGATCCCCTTCACTAGCTCTTCAGATAAAGTCTGAAACCCCTCAGATGGCTTCCAAGGCCCTCTGTAGTCTGGCTCCTGCCCACCCTTCCAGTCTCTGTTCCTACTGCTCACTCTCCCTCCGGCTCTCCAGCCTCCAGCCACAAGAGCCCCACGGGTCCAGCAGCGGTGGAGGCCGTGGAATCCCACTGGCTCTTCTGCCAGGCCCAAGGCACTCGTTCCTCAGCTCCCAGGAGTGTGGCTTGCTAAGGTCCACGCTTCAGTCTCACACAGGGAATTGCCCTTCACAGGCTCACCTAAGGTCCCACCCTCCACCTTGGGGATGCAGGTCCACAAAGGGGTACAGGGGTTCAATTTGAGGCAGCTCAGAGGGGTCACCCCAACTCCAGAGCCTGCCTCACCTCCTTACAGGTGTGATTCCTGAGGGCACTCCCAATAAACAGCTGACTCCATCTCAGAGTCTGTTTCCAGGGAACCCAATTTAAGACAGAAGCTCCACTCATGCCTTCCCAGAAGACTTTGTCACTGCTCTTTCCTCTGTCTGGAACATTCTTTAGCCATCCTCCCCTCCTTCTAATCCCTGAGTGTCTTACCTACCCCTCTTTCTTAGCTCTGGGATCATTTCCCCAGGAATGCCATTCCTTGAAAGTCCATCTAATTCAGGTGCTGCTGTCACATGCTTTTAAGGAAACCAATTCCCTTCAATCAGAGGACTTCTATAAGTCAGAAAGAGAAAGACAAATACCATATGATACCACTTATATGTGGAATCTAGAATATGACACAAAGAAACTTATCTATGAAATAGAAACAGAATCAAAGAGTAGATTTGTGGTTGCCAAGGATGGGGGTGGGGGAAGGATGGATTTGGAATTTGGGATTAGCAAATGCAAACTATTATATATAAAATGGATAAACAACAAGGTCCCACTGTACAGCACAGGGAACTATATTCAACATCCTGTGATAAACCATAATGGAAAAGAAGATGAAAAAGAACATATATATGTATAATTGAATCACTTTACTGTACAGCAGAAATTAACACAACACTGTAAACTAACTATACTTCAATAAAATAAAATTTTTAAAGGTCAGAAGGCTTCTGTTTATAATTATACAAGCGTTAACTTGCATGTTTGATTCATGTCTCACCTACTCAACAGAAAACAGGGTCCTCCTGTTCCTGCTCACTGTTGGAGTTCTAGCACCGAGCACTGAATTGACTCAGATTTGGAATTCAACAAATATACATTAAATCAATTAATTAACGATTTGGCAAATGAATGTCCTCTGCCATCAGAGTTCTTTTTCTGAAGGGCAACCATCTGATAAACTGCGATCATTGTTTCTTTCAGGGTTACCTTGGAGATTGTTTTTCTAATCCCTTATGTCCAAGGCTAATCTTAGAAGAAGGTTGAGGTTGAAAACAAGGGGAAATATCTCCCCCACCCCGTCCCCAGTGCTGTACTTCCTGGTAGGAATTTCAAATGGTTAATGGACAATAATAAGAAAATAGTTCGGGATTTAAACCAGTATCAGTATTTCATCATGGTCTTTTAAAGATTTTATAGTGAAATAGTGGGAAATTGATTTCTAAAATAAGGAGGACAAAATCTCTCTTTGCGCCTATATTCAGAGGCTTTTGTTCTAGAAATTATTTTTAGTGTTGGTAAATTATGCTAATTAAGACAACTAAGCTGAAAAGCAGTATATATTTGGAACCAAGAGAACATACTTTACTAATTTTTTTTATTTCCCAAGTGGATTTAAAATTAGATTTTCTGTTTGTTTGTTTAAAGATTTTTCTGATTATTCAACCAAAAACCACCCTGGGGTCGAGTGGCCAGAGAGAAAGGAAAAATCAATCCTGACCAGTACTCCCTGAGCACATTCGCGAGCAAATTACACAAGGCCACGGTGACGAGGGCCAGGGGACACAGACTTGCACCTGAGTGATTCTAAACTCTGGTTATGGACTCTGACAGAGAGCAAAGCAGACCCTGGCAGTCAGAAGCCGGCCTGGCCTTACCACTTAGGCTTTAGTGTCGCTAGACGCCGGCCTGGCACTCAGGGCCAAACTGCAGTGATCGCCTGTCGAACATAAACAATTTCACAGAACAGCCACATTGGTCACAGACACTCTGTGACTTTGATGTATCATGGCACAATCAAGACTACCTCCAAATGGTGTCTGAAGGCTGACATAAACGAGAACATCGTCCAAACACTGTCACCAAAATCACGAACATCCCCTATCCCGCCTGAAAGGAGGGCTGCTACTTTACTAATTAAAGCTTAAGCTTGGCTTCATTCCTACCACTACCTAGATAAGATTTCATAAAGATAATAACATTAATCCTGTTTCAACAGCCCTGTACTGAGTGGCCACACAGCTCCCCATGGCGTGTGCCTGCCTTTGGAGGCCATTGAAATCTCCCAATGATGCCGAAGTAAAATGTAGAGAGCTATATAGGAATAGTCAAACAGCCTGTATTAAATATTTAACCTTGAAATACATACACTTATTTCCATACCTTCACTCTTAGAGCTAAACCAATAATTTATAGCGGAATAAGCACTGGGGGCACAACAAATGATGACTCAAGTCTTCTCTGACCGACGGATTTATATCTCCTAGAAGAGAAATGATAAATGACAGAAAGTCAAAAATACAATGAATAGGGCCCTGTAAGCAGCAATATTCAAGATCACAAAAAAGACCAGTGAAATACGGTTGCCTGGTTTAGCCCAGTCCCCTAACACCCCTTCCCCCAGCTGTCGAGGTGTGTGGTGGGTAAGAACCAAGCTATCTGGGGTATGACAGCCCAGCCCCTGCCGGGGCACTACTCCCTTCACGTGTGTTGTGAGGAGACCTCCAGCCCAGGAGCCTGTTCTCCAGGGGATGCTGGGCCCAAAGTAGCCACAGTCAAGTGCTTTCACCCCACTGGCCTGGTTAGAGGATCCTCACATGGGCGAGGGGAACCATGCCCAGCCTCCCTTCCCATGCCTCTGGATTTGTTACTATTTTGCACTCTTAACACCTGCCAGTAAAGATTGTCTACACTGAGAAAATAAAAGGAGTGTGAGCAGCGAGGCCAGTGGGGTACAGGGTGAGCCCTGAGTATCCAGGCAGAGGTTCAGGCAGAGAAGTAACTGTGTAGGTGATGGAATTTGCAAAGCTTCCAGCAGCATCCTGCTTCACTGTTTATGCCTCTACATAAACGCCGTATGTTTTCTTCTCGACTGTGGGATGTGTTATTCACTTATTTAATTTTCATCTGATTTAGTTTAATGGTACACGGACTTTTTTCTAGTCTTTACATATCTTTAAGGCACTGGCATCCAAGTCTAAGATTTAAGTCTTATTTTGTTCCCAGAACAAATTTCAGAATTATCTATGTGAAATATTCTTATGTGAAGTATTTTTAAGGAAATAGAAATCACTGGGAAATCTGATTTATGCAGTAATTTCAGAAAGTGAAAATAATCCCATGTATCTTTTTTACGATGGTGTATTTCATCTGAGAACATGAGAGCACTGCAGCAAAGGCATTCAGTGGTACAGAGAGACTCAGAATCCAAGAAGTACCAAGTCTAATCAAACAGATGCAATGAAGAGCATGCAGCTCTCATTTGTAGCTCCAAATGGCACTCACTTGTTTATTATTTCTACTTTTCACAAAGGCAGAGTAAAATGTTAAATAAAAACATATATTAAGAGGCAATATATGGGGATATGGGGATATACGAATAAATACAGCTGATTCACTTTGTTGTACAGCAGAAACTGGCACAACAGTGTAAAGCAATTATATTCCAATAAAGAGCTGAAAAAAACGTAAAAAAAAAAGAGGCAATATAATTTGGATGTTAGGAGTACCAACTAAATTCAGAAAGACTTGGGTTTGAAACTTGGCTCTATTCTTCTCTCTGGGTGACCTTAAGGAAATTACTTGAGATCTCTTTGAGAGAGCCTGTTTTTCCCTCAGTAAAATGGGAAGGAATAATAGTATCCACACAATAGAATTCTTATTGAGTTAAATGCCATGATGCCTATGAAAAGTTCAGCTCAGTGCCTGGTACATAGTAAGTGCTATGATTACTGTTGTGATTGTATTTTTAATAACCTGTATTCAACCAAGTGCAGAAATCCTCATGCTGGAATAAAGCGTGATGGCTCAGATTGTCTTAGCTTTGTGGAGAAACCTATATTTTTAAATACTTTTAAATATATTTTAACATTAGGTCTGGAATTCTGATAAGAGAGTTTAATAAATCCATCTACGCAATAAACATTTATCATATACTTGTTTGGTGTTGTGTATAGTGCCTGGTCATGTGAAGAGGTAGAAAAGGGAAAGCCAAATAAGATATGATTTAGGCACAGATGTGTTCAAAATCAATGATTAAACATGGCTGACATTGATAAGGGCTATAATCAATGTCCAATAATGTCATCCTAGTAAAAGGACAATTCACTTATGAATAAGACAGTCTGGGAAGCCTCATGGATTTGGTGATTTTGAAACAAGCGAGGGACTTCCTCAGGTAGAGACTGGGATTGCGGGTCTAGAAGACCAATCTGGGTAGATAGGTGAATATAAACAAAGGATCAGGGTGGAAAGCAGCAGAAGATGTTGAGGGAATTGAGTGTAGGGTGGTGGATGTACTGAGTGTGTGGCAAATGGCTGAGGAACGCCATAAGTCTCCAACATGGAGGCCCTTCTGTCCCCGTGAAAGTTCATATCTCGTCTTATTCAGCGCGGCCTGTCACAGCAAAATACCAGAGATCTGGTGACCTAAATAACAGGAATTTATTTCCCACAGTTCTGGAGCCTGGGAAGTCCAAGATCAAGGTGTCAACCAATTCAGGTCCCTGGTGAGGGCCCTATTCCTGGCGCACAGATGGCCACCTTCCTGCTTTGTCCTAACATGGCGATGAGAGAGAGAGAGAGCATGCACTTTGGTGTCTTTCTCACTTTATAAGGGCACTAATCCCACCATCTCATGATCTCATCTAAATCTTATTACTTCCCAAAGCCCCCACCTCAAATACCATCACACTGGGGGTTAGGAGTTCAACATATACATTTGGAGGTGGGGGATGCAAAATTCCGTACATAACAGATCTTGTAGTCAAAGCAGAATTAACAGTTTCTGAAAAGGCAAATACAATTATTAGACTGATGCTTTAGAAGGTAAATCTATGTCCATATTATGGACAATTTTCCAGGTAATTAACTATACCATCAACATCTTTATTATGCCATCATCTTAATTCATTCAATGATACCTAGACCTTGTACTAGGAACTAGGGAAACACTAGTGAGCAAAAAGCAGGTGGAGCATAACTCTCTTCCCCAGGTAGACGTCTTGCTTATTTCCGTTATTTGTTTTCTTTTTTTCTATCATAATCAATAGCATAATAAATACCCTTGTTAGATTATCTCTTTATAAGTTCCTAGAAGTGTAATATCTGGGTTAAGTGGCTTGTATATATTTAAGATTTTGATACATATTGTCAATGTGCCCTTCAGAAACTAGCACCAATTTATATTCTCATCAATAGTCCCACCATATACCTATTTCCCCACAACTCTTCTAGCACCATGTTTTATTCTTCTTCTTCATTGTGGCTAATCAAAGAGGTAAACACTGATATTTTGCTGTTTTAAATTGCATATCTTGATTACTGGTGAGGTTGAGTATCTTTTGATGTTTATTAGCCATGTGTATACAATATATATTATTTATAGATATATATTTATGCATACATTTTCTGTTTATTAGCTGTATATGTATGTAGCATGTGTATACACACACATGCACATAATGGTTTTTATCCTTTGCCCACTTTTCTATTGGTGTATTTTATTCAAATGATTTTTAAATAATCGTTTCCCCCTTTGAGTTCCAGTGTTAGTGTTTTAGAAATGTACAGAAATTCAAAAACATAATCCCTACTTGTAATTGGCACTTTATAACAGCATAGTTTCCCATAATAAAGTTTGATTTATTAACTCATCTGTGGAAATGTCTATCTGATATTATACTCAGAGCAGAATGCTACTATTAGTTTTAACTATCTGAACTGCTTTCAATAAATCTAAAGACATCTTATGCAAACAGCAAAACAAGATGTGCAGTTTCCATAGAAACAGAAGCTAATATTATTGAAAAGGAATAAGCCAGGCTGGAACCATTCCCTTCAGGGACCCTCATTTGCAACCAGTTCCTTGAATAAGTCATATATGTGAATTATACCACCTGAAGCTAGTTAATATTAGTGATGCCTAATAAAGACCTCAGTAGGCATCTGATCATCGTGAGGGAAAGGTTGATGGAAACTGCATTGCCTGCTAACTAATTCAGATTTTTATTTTAAATTGAAATGTAAAAGTAAAATCCATTTCATCTTAATTTCCTAAGGAGAGTTGTTCATTTCCATGCTGAAACTGAAATAACAATAATGTGGGTGTATGATTTCTTTTTCAACTTTGAAAATTCTGGTTATAAAGCAAACTTTCTCCATTGAATCAATTTGCTGATTAGCTTAAATATCCCAATGGAAAAGATTCCTTAAGAAAGTAGCCTTGAACAAAATAAATATTTGACACGAAAATCCCAAAACTCTTTTTGGAAGAGTATGAAATAATTATATAACTCAGACCATCAAAGTTTATAATTACCATTCAGAAACTGAAAGTCACCCATCCAAAAAAGGGTCCCTTGAGTCTAAATCACCCAGAGAAGGATGTGTCATATATGTTACCAAGCTCTACAAATAAAGTCTGTAATTCAGTTTTTCATCCAAAAGTACCTTCGAAAGTTGTTACCTATTTCATATATTCTACTTTGTCTTATTTGTCTGTAAAAATCTCCATTTAGTGCCGGCCATGACTCTTGATATATATGCTCTGCTTTCATAAGGTGAAGTGCAAATTTATTCCTAATAGGAGGTAATTTACTTCCAAGAAAGGATAAGCTATCAGAAAAAGATTACGAATATGAAAATAATTCTTGTGCTCGTAATAATCACACTGTCACTTGAAAAAAATAACTTAAACCTATGCATCTTCTCATTTGACCTTCACAACTATAATACTGACATTAGTAGTATCACTGTATAGATAAGGAAAGCAGGCTTGCCCACACCTTACAGCTAACAAGCGCAAGAGCAAACACACATCCTCAGTCTCTAAATCATGGCAAGTTTCCACGGAGCTGCACTCCCACCCATGAGTAGAAAATCCTTGTAGTGAGCTTCCTTTTGGCAGGTCCAGGGTAGCCTGCCCTTCAGAGTAGCAACGATGTCCTTCATAAGCAGGTAGAGAACTCAGCCTGGATGCAGTGTGCCCTGCATGTTGCTGCTGCTGTTTCGTCGTCCTTGCTGCTCCTCACTTGGTCAGTGGTGGAGGTGGAGATGGCAGTGGCAGTGCCGTTAAGATCAGACCTTCAAGGCTCCACTTGATCAGACCTCTGACCTCACGGCATTCCGCTCTCCCCTGTGTTCACTCTGCTCCATGTAACCACTGGTTTCTTTTGCTTTTGACTGTTTCTATACCAGGCACACAGGAAATAATATAAAGAGCTCTCTGAAAGTGTCCCTTCCTTCAGGATTACAATGCAATTTACAAATTGGACTCTCACATGAGATTGCCTGGGTTTGAATCTTGAATTTGCCTTTTACCAGCAATGTGACTTCAAGACAAATTAATTCAATTGCTAACCTCTCTGTGCCTCAGTTTCCTCATCTGTAAAATACTAGCACTTACTCTGTGGGCGTGTAAAAATTACATGAGATAGTCCATGCAAAGCACTATCTGGTAATAAGAAGGACTCTCTAAATAATCCCTTATAAACACATTATTCTTTAACAGCTAAAACACTCAACAAAGTGACAAAACTGATCAATATGGGGAGAAATAAGAGTGTTCAGGGAAGGACTTGAGTTAGGCTACACCAGAGGGGTTGGACTTGGCTTCGCAGAAAGGAAGGAAAGGGCAAGTCCAAGAAAGGGGGTCAGCCTGAGCAGGGAGAACAGAGTGAGAGGAGCAGTGGGAATGCACACAGGGTGTTGGGGAGGAGGCACCGGGCTGGTTAAGGTCAAAGACTCCTGCAGACACATTGTAAGGAATAAGGCTACAGCAGCAAAACAGGACCAGGAAAAAGAAGATTTTGAATTCCAGGGTAAGAATCTGAAAATTAATTCAGTAGACAATAGCATCGATAGGGAGGAGTCATAAATTCAGGGGAACTTGGCCTAATAGAGAAATAAGCTTGGTCTTCCTGGATGTCTTTCAAAGTCAATCAAGACTATCCAGAACGCTCTTGTAAGAGCTGCTATTTATGGCTGTCAGTGTACCAGACACTAAATGTATACATTGTCTATTTCATTTCAGCAACAACCCTGCAGGATAAATGCTGTTTCCACTTTTTCTGAAGAAGTCTGGGGCAGGTTAGAAAATTTCCAAAGTCACAGGACAAGTAAGTAGCAGAGCCAGGACCTAAACTTAGTTCTTTGTGTCTGTAGATCCCATTCCTTCTACCATTCTATTCTGATTAAATGGGTCTTTGTCTTATTTTGCTTCGCTTTATTTTTTGCCTTTTGTTTTTCTTAATGAATGGTCAATGAGAGAAGCAACAGAAAATAAGAGGAACAGAAAAGGTCATAAAAGGAATATTCTCCACATCACTTAAAGGATGAACAGTAGCCTTCATGGGAACGATTAGAAAGCAGCATTTCCCTGGCTATCAAATAGCTACTTAATAGCTACTAAAATTACAGGAATATTATGAGAATGTTGTTAGGATACGACTGTTAATCATGAACAACAAAATCTATCCTGGCTAGTTTAAGTAGGAAATAATTAAATGATATTAAGTCACTCACGGAAATCCCAGGTGGGCTAAAGGGCCAAGCATCTGGGACAGACAGCAAACCATGCTTGCAGGAGCAAGCACACCACAGCCCCCTCATGGGGCACAGACAACACTTAGCATTGGGTGCCAGATGAACTACATGCCTTGCCCACCATGCTAATCAGATATGTTTCCTGTGCGGGACACTGCTTCACACTGGTTACTTCCAAATCCCAGCCTAGATGCATGTGGTCTGATGAGTGGAACTTAACTCCTGTGCCCGTCCCAAGCTGCAAAAGAATCTAGGTTTGGGAGTTTTTATGGCTTTTTTGTAACCTTTAGCAGCCAAAACTCATAATGTGGGAAATTCCCAAAATACAGGTTTGGAGGTGGTCACAAATCATAAATGTCCATTCTTATTAGGTAAAGGGGTTTTGGCAAGTTAAGAATCTATAGTTATGTGTCTAGCACTCTTCAGGGGAAAGTTATGCTGACGGATGTGGGTATTTAGTTCTGCTTGACAGGTTCAATATTTTATTCTAGAAAGAGAAAGGTGACTCAACAAATAGAATGAAAATATCCATGAAGGCTACCCAGTTCCTTTGGGTTTGATTCATATCCACCTAGATTTTTTTTGTGGTCATTAAATTTCCCAAGCAAATGTATCTACTGGAAAGAGAATAGCTTACTAACTATGAAGAAGAATATTCTGGTCTCTTCCACAGTTATGTTTTATCGTGGGTCAATAAGTCACCATACTAGGCACTAGTCATTGTACTAGTCATCGTACTAGGCACTGGATATCCAATGACAATCAAATCCCATCTTAGCCTTTGAGGAGCTTACAAACTGGTGAAGAAAACAAATATGTGAATAAACAGTTACGGAATGATGCAATAAATGCAAACCAGGTAAAAACTATAGGAGCAGTGAGAAGGGGCACTGACTCCCAGCCCCTCCCAGGTAAGGAGAAAAGTCATCAGGAACATAGCCTGAGAGAAGGCTTCACAGCTAAGAGTCAACCAGATGGCAAGGGGTGGGGAGAGAGACATGCCAGGCTGAGGAAAGGCGCAAAGGGAAGGAACACGAATGAATTCATCCATTCAACAAACATTTACTGAGAGCCCACAATGCTTGCAAAGCACAGAGGCAGATAGAACATATGACACAGGATGCGGGAGGGGTGTGAAGAGGCCAGGGCTTGCCACAGCAATACGGCTGAAAGGGCAGATGGAATTGACCAAATATAAGTATACGCACCAAGTCAAGAAGTTCAGAATTTAAACTTATCTCTTTATGCTGATGGATAGATTCAACTTCTAAAAGGTCTCCTTCCTGAGTCTAAACCGGTGACTTCCCACCGCCCACTATGACTTAAGTCCTGTGCTCATGTTAGCAGATGGCTTACTTAAGCCACGTGACTTGGGATAGCTGCTGCTCTCCACGTTTTCTTTCCCTCTTTTGGCATTCAGGTTTGGTCTCTCTGAGAGTATGAGCATGAAGAAGGTAGGGCCCCGGCCTGACAATATCTTAATAGAGAAGATATCAAAGATGGGCAGTTGAATAAGGTTTCTTGGAGAAGAACAAAAAGTCTTCTGGGACTTCCTTGTGACACACCTGAGAAGCTGTGATTTGACTTCAGAAAACAGTAGCGTGAACCATAATTAAGTATTTGCATTTGCATAAATATAAGGGGAGAGTAACAGGGCAGAAGCAAATTAGATGTAAACCTATGTGTCCTTGAGAGAGGGAGAGTAGGAAAAGCACATAGAGACAATAGTGAACCTTTAAAAAAGGAAGGAAGTCACACATCTGTGTATTTTAAACTCTGTATTTAGATGCGACCTGCAAGCATAAAACACATCACCTGCCAGCTGTGCTCAACAGGGCATGGGCTCCCCTTGCATGATGCCTGAAATTGCATTTGCTCTTGCCTACTGCATGGAGCTCAGGAAAGGTTCTGCTTGCTGGGCCTGTATAACCATGTGAAAACCTTATGGCTTCGGAAAAAGAAAGAGACAGGGAAGAAAGGGAAGATATGATATCAGGAACATTAAGTGAAGTACAGACCCACGGTGCAGTCATGACAAGGCAGATGATCTCTCTGGTCTGTAAGAGCAGAGCTATAAGCAGGGCCTCATATGTGAAATCCTTTATGCTTCAATGGTCAGTGAAGAGTTGCTCTAAACTAAGAGGGAAATCAGAGAATGATCTCAGTGCTTACAGTCTTTGGCTATCGGGAGCTGAGAGGGAATGAGGGGGAAAGAATCAAGAAGCAAGCTGGCGAGCACACAGAATGCCACCTGTGGTTCCCCAGGGTCTGAGCATGGCATTTCCCATCCTGATGCTCCATCATCAGCTCACTCAGGAGTGAACCAGTTCTCACTGGAAGAATTCACAGAAGGCTGGCTTGTAAATCAGGTTGCTGATGTGTCACTTGACAGTGAGGACCCATCTTACTAAATGATGACTTTCTTGTCTTCTGTGCTGAACAATTTCCCAGATAGGTAATTTTAGCCATGAATATAAATCAGTTATTATTGGGGCCTTAAATATGGGATCCGGAAAAAAGCAACTGGATGATCTCATAGCATCAGGTCTCAAAATTTTAATGCCATGACACATATCATGTCTGACAGTTATCTGCAGAAAAAAATCTGAACATGGCCAGACATCAACACAAAATAGGCTCTCAATAAAATGATGTGTTTATAAAACAGAAATTTCTACATATCTACCAAAATCTATTCTCTACAGTCATTCTCAGTAAAAGAAGTCTATTCAGGAAACTACATTTCCCAGACTTCCTTGCAGAGTGTGGCCATGTGACTGAGTTCCCACCAATGGAATGTAAGGGGAGATGATCTGGGCCTTTTCTGAGGCAGAGAGTGGGCATGCACCTCCTTCCCACTGGCTGGAGTCCAAATATATGTATAAACCAGTCTTGACAACTGACAATGTGCCATTGTCTTCTAGGCAAGGGTAGAGCCTCGACATGAAAGGAACAGGAGTTCCTATATCCCCTGTGGAACAGAGCTGCCCATAGCCTGGAATGTTGGCTTTAGACTGATGCCTGAGGGAGAAATAAACATCTCTCTTCTTAAGCCCTGAATTTTGTGGTCTATTAGAAAAGCTTTTCCTCAGCTGCTAATAATGTTCAATAAGGGACCTTCCTGGTGGCACACTGGTTAAGAATCTGCTTACCAATGCAGGAGACATGGATTCGATCCCAAATGTCACAGAGCAATTAAGCCCATGTGCCACAACTACTGAGTCTGCAATTATTGAAACTGGCATGCCTAGAGCCCGTGCTCTGCAACAAGAGAAGCCACTGCACAGAGAAGCTGGCGCACCACAGTGAAGACTAGCCCCTGCTCACCACAACTAGAGAAAGCCCATATGCAGCAATGAAGACCCAACGCAGCCAAAATAAATGATTGAATGAATGAATGAATGAATGAATAAATAAAAATAAAATAATTAAAAAAACAATTATCGGTAAAATGAACCTTAAGATTTCAAAAAGTCTTATTTTTGAGGAAAAACATGAATAAATATGACTAAACTCTTAATGCTCACCTACTGCACAGGGCTCAGGAAAGGTTCTGCTTTATTCAGCATTAATGCTGAATGCCACAGCTATTAATAAGGTTCACATGCCTTCCTCTTGCACTGCCTCTTCACCCATCTCTATCCCTCAACTTTCTTGCGTTTTCAGCTCCAAGTCTTTGGAGTCATCTTGGACACCACTCTTCTCTTCCTCCCAACAAGTGCAGCTCTCATCTTGTGCCACGACATCACCAGAACGCCCTGGAGCCAAGCCACCATAATCCCTGGTCTTTAAACCCATCTCCCTGTTTCCACTTCTGTCTTCCTCCTGCAGCCTGTCCTCCACACGGCAGCCAGAGAAACCCTTTCAGAGTACAAATAGGATGATGCCACTCTCTTCTCAATTGAGATGACTTTTAAGTCTAAAATTCTTTGGAAAATTATTGGGGAATTAAACTGATAGATTACTAGGTATATAAACACTTAAAATATAAACTAAAATTTAACTGTAAGAAAAAAATTTTAATTGTATAAGAAAGGACCTGCAATTATAATACATTTTCACTTATAGTACAAGTCCATTCTCTGCAGTTCTATGTTACTTTTATAACGTGGCTGTCAAATTATTTTTTTTCCAAAGTGCTCCCCACATCCTGTAGGATACTGTCCAAGCTCTTTAGCCGAAAATTCTGCTCTGGCCTTAATCTGCCTTTTCTTTCTTGGATTCCACTAATCCCTTACACAAACATTTTGCTGCATATTATATTAATCAGGGAGAAAGAAGAAGGAAGGAAGGAAGGAAGGAAGGAAGGAAGGAAGGAAGGAAGGAAGGAAGGGGAAGAAAGAGAGAATGAGTAAAGAGAAAAATAGATCTATTTAATCTGGCATGAAAATGCATTCCACATGTATTCTTAAATTTAAGAATCTAGTGGAACTATACATTTAGTGTGATTCAAAGCTGTGAAAATCATATCTTAGTCTATGTGTACATATACGAATATTATTGCATAGAGAAAAAAAAGTAAACGCAATTGCACAAAACTGTTACATTTGGGGAGAGGACTGGGATTGATAGGGGCTGGCAAAAAAGGAGAACTACTCTTTAGATTCCACACTCATTCAACATATATTAAGAGGCTATTTCTGTTTCAGGCTCTGGACTAAAATCCATATTACAAGTAGTTATTCAAATTTGCTTGGGAAAGCAGTTATTAAAACAGAAACACTTCCCTCAATAAAGTGAAGAAAATATTTCTTAAATGACCAAGTTTCTAGAAAATTTGAAGTTCATTACAAAATATGTTGATTGATTTCAGATCCCTTCTTAAACAGATTTTTTTATTCCTACAAAATATAATTTAAATTTTTTTATCAATGAGCTTATAACTGTCATATTAGGATTAAAGTTTTCTCTCTCTTTTCCTGTCCCCTAAGAACATGTGCTCTTAGAAGTCTGGAGCCTGTTGATGAACAGCAATGGGCTGTAGTTACATCATCTACAAAAATAGGCTGGTAACGCAGGAGGACTGTTGTAAGGATTGAATGAGATAAGTTGTAAAAATTGTGTGACAGAGTTGGAACAGAGCAGGGAGTCAAGAAATGATGAGTGCTGGTGGAGGAATCAAGATGGTGGAGTCGGAGGACGTGCACTCACTCCCTCTTGCAAGAGCACCAGAATTACAACTAACGGTTGAACAATCATCGACATAAAGACACTGGAACTCACCAAAAAAAATACCCCACATTCAGAGACAAAGGAGAAGCCACAATGAGATGGTAGGAGGGGTGCAATCGCATTAAAATTGAATCCCATAAGTGCTGGGTTTGTGACTCACAAGCTGTAGAACAGTTATACCGCAGCAGTCCTGAGGGTTCTGAGCCCCACATCAGGCTTCCTAACCTGGGGGTTCAGCAATGGGAGGAGGAATCCCCAGAGACTCAGACTCTGAAGGCCAGCAGGATTTGATTACAGGTCCTCCAAAGGACTGGGGGAAATGGAGACTCCACTCTTGGAGGGCACACAAAAAAGTGTGCTCACCAGGACCCAGGAGGAAGGAGCATTGACCCCATAGGAAACTGAACCAGACCTACCTGCTGGTGTTGGAGGTGGGGGGGCGGCTGTTGCTCGCCGAGGAGACAAGGACGCTGGCGGTGGGGGTTCTGGGAGGTGCTCATTGGCATGAGGCCTCCCAGAGTCCACCATTAGCCCCACCAAAGAGGCTGTAAGTTCCAGGGCTGGGTCTCCTCAGGCCAAAGGACCATGAGGGTGGGAACACAGCCCCACCCATTGGCAGACAAGCAGATTAAAGTGTCACTGAGCCCCACCCACCAAATCGGATTAAAGTTTTACCGAGCTCCACCCACCCAGCCCAACCCACCATCATTCCCTCCCAACAGGAAGCACGCAGGAGCCTCCTAGACAGCTTTCTCCACAAGGGGGCAGACAGCAGAATCATGCACTATCAGCAGTACTTCATCTTGTGGAACTGAAAATCACAGCCACAGAAAGACAGAGAAAATGAAAAGGTAGAGGACTTTGTACCAGATGAAGGGAAAAGATAAAACACCAGAAAAACAACTAAATGAAGAAGAGATAGGCACTATTCTGGAAAAAGAATTCAGAATAATGATGGTGAAGATGATCCAGGACTTTGAAAAAAGACTGGATACAAAGATCCAAAAGTTTACCAAAGACCTAGAAGAATTAAAGAACAAACAAACAGAGATATACAACACAATAACTGAAATGAAAGATACACTAGAAGGAACCAACAGCAGATTAATTGAGGCAGAAGGGCAAATAAGTGACCTGGAAGACAGAATGGTGATCATCACTGATGCAGAAAAGAATAAAGAAAAAAGAATGAAAAGAACTGAAGACAGCCAAAGAGACCTCTGGGACAATGTTAAACATGCCAACATTCGCATTATAGGGGTCCCAGAAGGAGAAGAGAGAGAGAAAGGACCTGAGAAAATATTGGAAGTGATTATAGTTGAAAACTTCCCTATCATGGGAAAGGAAATAGCTACCCAAGTCCAGGAAGCGCAGAGTCCCAGGCAGGATAAACCCAAGGAGGAACATGCCAAGACATATAGTAGTCAAATTGACAAAAATTAAAGACAGAGAATAGTTATTAAAAGCAACAAGGGAAAAATGACAAATGACATGCAAAGAAACTCCCTTAAGGTTAACAGCTGATTTCTCCGCAGAAACTCTGCAAGCCAGAAGGGAGTGGCATGATATATTTAAAGTGATGAAAGGGAAGAGACTACAACCAAGAATACTCTACCCAGCAAGGATCTCATTCAGATTTGATGGAGAAATCAAAAGCTTTACAGACAAGCAATAGCTAAGAGAATTCAGCACTACCAAACCAGCCCTACAACAAATGCTAAAGGAACTTCTCTAAGTGGGAAACATAAGAGAAGAAGAGGACCTACAGAAACAAAAACAAAACAATTAAGAAAATAGTAAAAGGAACATACATCTCGATAATGACCTTGAATGTAAATGGACCAAATGCACCAACCAAAAGACACAGACTGGCGGAATGGATACAAAAACAAGACCCATATATATGCTGTCTCCAAGAGACCCACTTCAGACCTAGGGACACACGCCGACTGAAAGTGAGGGGATGGAAAAAGTTATTCCATGCAAATGGAAATCAAAAGAAAGCTGGAGTAGCGATACTCATATCAGATAAAATAGACTTTAAAATAAAAAATGTTACAAGAGACAAGAAAGGACATTACATAAAGATCAAGGGATCCATCCAAGAAGAGGAGGTAACAATTATAAATATATATACACCCAATATAGGAGCACCTCAATACATAAGGCAAATGCTAACAACTATGAAAGAGGAAATCGACAGTATCACAATCATAGTGGGGAACTTCAACATCCCACTTATATCAATGGACAGATCATTGAGACAGAAAATTAATAAGGAAACACAAGCTTTAAATAACACAAAAAATCAGTATGATTTAACAGATATCTATAGGACATTACATCCAAAAACAGCAGATTACACATTCTTCTCAAGTGCACACGGAACATTCTCCAGGATAGATCACATTTTGGGTCATAAATCAAGCCTTGGTAAATTCAAGAAAATTGAAATCATATCAAGCATCTTTTCTGACCACAACGCTATGAGATTAGAAATCAATTACAGGAAAAAAAACTGTAAAAAACACAAACACATGGAGGCTAAACAATACACTACTAAATAACCAACAGATCACTGAAGAAATCTACAAGGAAATCAAAAAATACCTAGAGACAATGACAATGAAAACACAATGATCCAAAACCTATGGGATGCAGCAAGGCAGTTCTAAGAGGGAAATTTATAGCGATACAATCCTACCTCAAAAAACAAGAAAAATCCCAAATAAACAATCTAAACTTACACCTAAAGAAACTAGGGAAAGAAGAGCAAACAAAACCCAAAGTTAGTAGATGGAGAGAAATCATAAAGATCAGAGCAGAAAAAAATGAGATAGAAACAGAAAACAATAGCAAAAATCAATAAAACTAAAAGCTGATTCTTTGAGAAGATAAATAAAATCGATAAACCTCTAGCAAGACTCATCAAGAAAAAGAGGGAGAGGATTCAAATCAATAAAATTAGAAAGGAAACAGGAGAAGTTACAACCGACACAGCAGAAATAAAAAGCATCATAAGAGATTACTACAAGCAACTATATGCCAATAAAATGGACAACCTGGATGAAATGGACAGATTCTTAGAAAGATGTAACCCTCCAAGACTGAATCAGGAAGACATAGAAAATATAACAGACCAATCACAAGTAATGAAATTGAAACTGTGATTAAAAATCTTCCAACAAACAAAAGTCCAGGACCAGATGGATTCACAGGTGAATTTTATCAAACATTTAGAGAAGAGCTAACCCCCATCCTTCTCAAGCTCTTCCGAAAAATTGCAGAGGAAGGAACACTCCCAAACTCATTTTCTGAGGCCACCATCACCCTGATACCAAAACCAGACAAAGATACTACAGAAAAAGAAAACTACAGACCAATATCACGGATGAATTTAGATGCAAAAATCCTCAACAAAATACTAGCCAACAGAATCCAACAACGCATGAAAAGGATCATCCATCATGATCAAGTGGGGTTTATCCCTGGAATGCAAGGATTCTTCAATATACCCAAATCAATCAATGTGATACATCATAGTAACAAACTGAAGGATAAAAACCACATGATCATCTCAATAGATGCAGAAAAAGCTTTTGACAAAATTCAACACCCATTCATGATAAAAACTCTCCAGAAGGTGGGCACAGAGGGAACCTACCTCAATATAATAAAGGCCATATATGACCAACCCACAGCAAACATCATTCTCAATGGTGAAAAACTGCAAGCATTCCTTCTAAGATCAGGAACAAGACAAGGATGTCCACTCTCACCACTACTATTCAACATAGTTTTGGAAGTCCTTGCCAGAGCAATCAGAGAAGACAAAGAAATAGAAGGAATCCAAATTGGAAAAGAAGAAGTAAAACTGTCACTGTTCACAGATGACATGCTACTATACATAGAAAATCCTACAGATGCCACCAGAAAACTACTTGAGCTAATCAGTGAATTTGGTAAAGTGGCAGGATACAAAATTAACACACAGAAATCTCTTGCATTTCTATACACTAACAATGAAAGATCAGAAAGGGAAATTAAGGAAACAATCCCATTCACCATTGCAACAAAAAGAATAAAATACCTAGGAATAAACCTAACCAAGGAGGTAAAAGACCTGTACTCAGAAATCTATAAGATACTAATGAAAGAAATCAAAGATGACACAAACAGATGAAGGGACATACCATGTTCTTGGATTGGAAGAATCAACATTGTAAAAATGATTATATTACCAAAAGCAATGTACAGATTCAATGCAATCCCTATCAAATTACCAATGGCATTTTTCACAGAACTAGAACAAGAAATTTTACAATTTGTATGGACACGCAAAAGATTCTGAATAGCCAAAGCAATATTGAGAAGGAAAGATGGAGCTGGTGGAATCAGGCTTCCTGACTTCAGGCTATACTACAAGGCTACAGTGATCAAGACAGTATGGTACTGGCACAAAAACAGAAATATAGATCAGTGGAAGAGGATAGAAAGCCAGAGATAAACTATGGTCAACTAATCTATGACAATGGGGGCAAGAATATACAATGAAGAAAAGGCAGCCTCTTCAATAAGTGGTGCTGGGAAAACTGGACAACTGCATGTAAAAGAATGAAATTAGAACACTCCCTAACACCATACACAAAAATAAACTCAAAATGGATTAAAGACCTCAATGTAAGGCCAGACAGTATAAAACTCCTAGAGGAAAACACAGGAAGAACACTCTTTGATGTAAAACACAGCAAGATCTTTTTTGATCCACCCCTGAGAATAATGGAAATAAAAACAAAAATAAATAAGTGGGACCTAATGAAACTTCAAAGCTTCTGCACAGCAAAGGAAACTATAAGCAAGACGAAAAGACAACCCTCAGAGTGGGAGAAAATATTTGCAAACGAATCAACAGACAAAGGATTAATCTCCAAAATATATAAACAGTTTATCCAACTCAATATCAAAAAAACAAGCAATGCAATCAAAAAATGGGCAGAAGACCTAAATAGGCATTTCTCCAAAGAAGACAAACAGATGGCCGAGAGACACATGAAAAGCTGCTCAACATCACTAATTGTTAGAGAAATGCAAATCAAAACTACAATGAGGTATCACCTCACACGGTTAGAATGGGCATCATCAGAACATCTACAAACAGTAAATGCTGGAGAGGGTGTGGAGAAAAGGGAACGCTCTTGCACTGCTGGTGGGAATATAAATTGATACAGCCACTATGGAGAACAGTATGGAGGTTCTTTGCAAAACTAAAAATGGAACTACCATATGACCCAGCAATCCCACTGCTGGGCATATACCCAGAGAACACCATAATTCAAAAAGACACATGCACTCCAATGTTCATTGCAGCACTATTTACAATAGCCAGGACATGGAAGCAACCTAAATGTCCATCAACAAATGAATGGATAAAGAAAATGTGGTACATACATACAATGGAATATTACTCAGCTGTAAAAGGCAATGAAACTGGGACATTTGTAGAGACATGGATGGACCTAGAGACTGTCATACAGAGTGAAGTGAGTCAGAAAGAGAAAAACAAATATCGCATATTAACACATATATGTGGACTATAGAAAAATGGTAGTAATCAACTGGTTTCCAAGACAGAAATAGAGACACAGATGTAGAGGACAAACATATGGACACCAAGTGAGGAAAGCAGAGAGGGTTGTGGGGGGGGAATGAATTGGGAGATTGGGATACCAAATTGTACACCCTAAATATATGCAGTTTATTGTAAAAAAAAATTAAATTAAAAATTAAGAAAAAAAAAAAAAAAGAAATGATGAATGCTACCACTTTCCACTGACCTAGTGCCTGCTGGACAAGGAGATTCCCTCCTCCAGATGCACGGATCTGTAATACCGGGATGGAATCGTTTGGCCATTTTCAAAGAATACTTTAAAGTTTTAGAAGAAAGCTATTACTGCCAGAGGATTCAGAAAGAGAAACACAGAAAGAATTTCCTATTGGAAAACATCTGGATAATTCAGGGGCTAAGTTTAAAACACCACTTGTTTTGCTCTTTACCGAATCTCCATCAAGACTTACCTACCTGCTTGGAACAACCTTTTGAGAGAAAGATAAATCAAATTTAACTTTCCCATCTATAACAGACTAGAGTTAAATGCTATACATATTCACAAGGTTTGCCTTAGCATTGGGAGCAATTCTGCTCTGCACAAAAGCAATGCATTTTTAGAAATACTTTGATCATGAATGATTATTGAGGCTTTCTTATTTTAAGACGAAGCATCCTAAAAAGATCTTCACTGTGTATCAGATGCTCAAAGTAAATTCGAATCATAACTATTATACTTTTTTGAAAGGTTATAAGAAGAGTGTCATAAATTGTTCTTGATATGATAAACACAGCTTTAAAGTAACACCAAAACAGCCAGGATTCTTTTATATTTATGCTAAGGTAAAAAAAAATGGTATGAGGTTAAGATCTGGTTTCAAAATTTGAGTCATTAGAGAATATGTCTGTAAAAAGAAGAAATCCTAATGTAATGCACTTTACCAAAATGACAAGATCAGGTTTAATTTTTTCAAAATGTTAAATGCAGACCACATGCCCAGCACTGTGCTAGGGTCGCTGGAATTCAAAGGAAGCACACAATTCCCTGCCCTTTGAAAGACTGCAATCTAATCAGGAAGACAAGTCACATTCATATGAAATAAAGAATTATATAATGTAGAATTAAGTGCAAAAACCATGAGGCATGCACTTAATCCTACAAAGACCCAGGAAAAGGACAAGATCAGAGTTGCAGCAACTATTTCTCTACAGATGTTTTTATTTTTATTTTTCATGTTAATATAAGACTACTGGGTTGGCCAAAATGTTTGTTCAGGTAAGCTGTTCCAGAAAAACCTGAGCAAACTTTTTGGCCAACCCAATACTTTAAAATCAACCTGTTAAAAACACCTATTATTGAATTATTGCCAGTTTTTCTAGCAAGCAATTTGAGTACCATTTTCTGAACTTCTGCTAGTGTACTGAGTCACTCTGTTCTTTTAAGATGCTTGACCACCTCATTCCTGAGATGGTACACCTTGAACATCTTTCATTTTTTTAAATATCTATGTCAGAGGTATTTACATATGGTTTGAGCTGTTTCTGTTTAATATTAATCAATATTCATAATAATTTATCAGATTTTTGACATGACAGCAAAATAAATAGTCTGATAGCCAGCATCTGATGAAGACCTGTTCCAGGTCCTGTTTCACAGCTGATACAGAGAATATGTCTTCTTTTACTAACTTATAGTTATTGTGCTGTAGAAAGAGCATATGATTTTAAATTTTGAAAAAAAAACTTATGCTTGAATCTTTCTGAGCTATCTGACCCTGAGTAAATTACTTAACTTCTTTGATTTCCCATTTGTTATTTAGAAAATGATATTAATTATTCCAAACATGCAAGCCTTCTCTGAGTGTTAGGTAGATCATGTGAAAAACCTAATACTTGGGGACACACAATAAGGGAGAGCATCATAATTATTACTTGTTAGCATATAATTTTTATATCATTACTATGCCCATTTACTATCCTCAACTGCCAAGCTATGCGTGTATTTTGTTTTAAACAGCTTATGATACCATGTCAAGAATTCTCAACTCTAAATTGTTATTCTTTGCATTTTTATTTCCAATCTTTTGGTGGTAAAACTTAACCTGAACAGATGTACATTCTTCATAACTTTTATGTATCCCATTCAGCCGGAAACTTCCTATGCTCTACTGCAGAAATAGTAAAGCACGTGATTGTGGAATATCACTCTAGAACCTACTGATGGTGGAACATAATACGCGGCTATATGCACCAGTGTATCTTTCTAAAAATTTCCAAAATCTGAGATGCCTCTACTCTGAGGGTTTCAGAGGGCTATGGCATTCTGTTACTTTCCATTACATTTGTCTTATATTGTATTAGTTCAGTTGGTTTTCCTTCATTATATACTTGTGTTTATCTTCATTGCAATTTTATGGTTAGTAGATACTCTGTGCTAAGGACCAATTGTGGACCAGGAGCCCTTCAACCTACCTAAATAATATGAATCTCCTTACCCATGGCGGGGGTGGAAATTTACCCATAGGGCTTTTGGTCTAAGGAGAGCAGTGGAAAGAGCTCTGTCACGTGACTATGCCAACATGGAGTCTAGCAAAGCTTCTCTCATTACCTGTTGGGAGATCTCGGTCAAGTCACTTAACTCTGTGAAGTTTCAACTCCCATTTTCCTAAAATGTAGATAATGATATCTGGCCTACATATTTGACGCTATCTCCTACAGGCTGGAAAGTTAAACAAATTAAAATATATAAAAGTATTTTATAAAATATTAGGTGATTATCAAAGGTGAAGGAATAATAACAGCACAGGCAAGATCCATGCAGTTCTTTTGCTTCTAATACAAGTCCCTGAAAAACAAATTTTAATTATTATTATTGCTATAATATGTATTATAAGTTTACTTACAATGATGAGAATTTTAAAACCACAAATTATGTTGTCTGTGCATGCATTTAATTTGTCATCCACTCACCCATTAAATGGTGTTGAATACCTATAGAGGGCCAGACACTCCACCAAGCAATGAAGGCACAGATGAATCAATACAAATTTGGGTTCAAGAAGTTTGTGGTTTAAAAAAGGAAACGTGGATTTCTAGAATGGCAGAGTGAAGATCTTGGTGAATTCATTCTCCCTCTAAAACAACAAAAATACTAGCACAAGGAGAGACATAGAGACCCACAGGAGAGAATTGAAAGTCCAGAAAAGTATCGGCATGTATGGTTAATTGATTTCAACGAGGGTGTGAACACAGTTCAATGTGGAAAGAATATTTTTCTTTTTTTCAAGAAATGGTGCTGGGACAACTAGATGCTCACATGCACAGGAATAAATTTGGGCCCTATCCCACACCATTCGAAAAATAGCTTAAAATGCATCACAGACCAGTATGCATAATCAAAAACTATCAAATGAAATGAAACACAGAAGTAAATCCTTGTGACCTTGAATTCGGTAATGGTTCTTAGGTATGACACCGAAATCACAAGCAGCAGAGGGAAAAAATAGATGAATTGGACCTTATCAAAACTGCAAACTTTGTGCATTAAAGGACACCATCAAGAAAGTGAAAAGGCAACCCACAGAATGGGAGAAAATATTTACGCATCATATATCTGGTAAGGGACTTGTACAGAGAATACATAAAGAAACCTTAAAACTCTACAATGAAAAGACAAATAACCCATTTTGTTGGAGTAAAGGATCTGAACTGACATTTTTCCTAAGACATACAAATGGCCAACATACACACAAAAAGATGCTCAACGTCAGTATTCATCTGGAAAGTGTAAATCAAAACCATAGTGATATGCTACTTAACACTCAGTAGCATGACTAAAATTTAAAAAAAAATACCCCACGTAATAACAAGCATTGGCAAGGATAGCAAGGAACTGGAATTTTCAAACATTGCTGGTGAGAATGTAAAATGGTGTAGTCACTTTGGAAAACAGTCTGGCAGTTTTCTCAAAATGTTACACAGAGTTGCTGTATGACCCAGCGACTTTACTGACTCTACGTACACTTTGTTACATGAATGTTCATAGCAGCATTGTTCACAACAGCCAAAAAGTGAAAGCAGCCTAAGTGACCACCAACTGATGAATGAATAAACAAAATGTGGTGTAATGCTCACAACGGAGTATTTTTTGGCAATGTAGAAAATGAAGTACCGGTACGTACATCATGGGTGAACCTTGAAAACATTTTGCCAAGTGAAAAAAAAGCCAGTAGTAAAGGATCACATATTGTATGAACACATTTATGTGAACTGTCAGCATACGCAAACCATACAGACAGGAAGTAGAAACTGGTGGTTGTTAGAGGTTGGGGGGAAGAGGGAATTGAGAGTGACCACCAATGGGTATAAAGTTCCTTTTTGAAGTAATAAAAATATTCTAAACTTAGACTGTGGTCATGGTGGCAAAACTCTGTGGGTATATTAAAATGCATTGAGCTATACACATTAAATGGGTGAATTTTATGATATGTGAAATGTATTTCAATAAAACTGTAGAAAATTAAGTAAATAAAAGAAACAAGCTTGTACACAGATAATTGTTACAAAACAACGCAACAATGTATGTGGTAGGCATTGTGTTCTTTACCAAATATTTCCTATTCGTTGTCTTCCAAGAGCACTGTAGGACTGAACACCCTGAATCTCTAGTTGGGTGTGGTCATGTGACTAGTTCTGGCTAATGAATGGTGAACAAAATCATAAAATGCCCAGAGTATTTAATTACCAGTAAGAGAAAGGCGCTCTTTTCTTTTGCCTTGATATCTAGGGATGTTTGAGATGGTAGATGCTCAGTCAGGTGACTAAATGAGAAGGTGTGGAGCCTACAGCTAATCCATGAAGGACGGGTAGAGTGAGGAAGAAAGAAACTTCTGTTGTTTTAAGTCACTCACTAAGATTCTGATGTTATCACAGATTAATTCTGCCTTTCCTGGTAGAGGAGTTGGTACTTAGAAGCAAGTTCTTACCCTAATATGAAACATAAAATATGTTTCATTGACTTAGGAGCTGGGTAGCAGAAGGTAAGAAAAGTGATGTTACATGTGTAGTGGTGAGACATTAAGTAAAATTGTTCGCTTGACAACTTGGAAGACATATTCTGTGTGTACCTAATGAACTTGTATTGCTATGAACCTGTATTCCTAGGGGAAAAGGTTGTCAAAGAGACTATGTCTTGTTTGCTTTGTATTTGGCAAAGTATTACAAGAAAGAGAAGAGCTCAGAATAGAATTGGGCAGTTTAAAAACATAAATGAAAGAAAATAAGTTCAGCCAAGTTGTGGATTTGTAGGATTGGAAGAAATGACTACTTCTCAACCTTGAGCAGTAAAAAATAAAATGAAATAAAATTAGGAAAGGCTTTGAGCTAAAAGGCCAAATAAGACCCAATTTTGGGTCAAGAATAAAATCAGAGTTAAAAATCTCTGAATAGATTAAGATAGTGCTCATTAAATCCGTTGAACTGGACTAAATGGCTTAAGAAAAAGTCTGAAGATGTGGTTCTTCCTTGAGTGAAGATGTGGTTCTCCCTTGAGGATAGGCTCAAGTTACCTATATTTAAGGAGAGAGGTAGAGAGAGTGAGAGTGAGTGCGGAGAGATGTATAAAAGCAAGAAAACAGCAGAAAAAAAGAGAAGCAAATCTAATGTATATATATATATCTACAAAAGAATTATGTGTTCTCATAGAGCTGATTGGAATAAAATAAAAGCATGACATTTTTTGAAAGAATGTCACTGCCAAAGAAACCATCAATCTGTGACCATTTGAAGCTTAAAACAACTTTCAGTTCCTAACATTCACAGAAAAGCAAACAAAGAAAGCCAGACTACTCCCCAAGGAAGATGTATGCCTCATTGTCACTTCAGGTGTGGTCAAAGAGGACTTTTTTTAAAGGAAGAATTTCCAAGACTACAGAGAAACATGGAAAAGGGGGCCCGTTCTAGTACTGAATGGGACCTAAGCCTTATCAATAACATTCCCCATCATTGTAGAGGGCCCTATGACATCTGTCCAGAGGTTTTTCATGATTGCAATAGAATGGTAACTTCAGGAATCTCCCACTCTTCCCCTTCCCAAAAGAAAGAGTATGCTGCTGTTAGTCTGTTCTACTCCTGTACATTGGCTTCATGGAGGGCAGACAACTTCTCATCTTAGTTCTTAGGACTCCAAATCAGAAGGAAACACATCTGGACTCGATGTCGACTACTACAAATTACCCAGAGATGTTTAGATTACCAACTGATAGAACCACTAACTATAGGACATCTATAAGTTGTTGACTTTCAAATTCTTCTTCCAGGTGACCTTTAAAAGAGACAAGTAGCATTTTTGTATGGCTCCTCAAGAAGGATCAATTCCATTTTCACTTTCTAAGACACCATAAATTCAGTACGGAACCTAGAAAAATTAGACTATTAATATGCGCAACTTCCACACTCCTCTCAATTTAAAATAAAAAAGTTATTTTCAGCTCTATGCTGATGAGCACAAAATCAGAATTCCCTAGGTTGCTGTTGTTTTTAAGGTAAAAAATATACCCAAAGCAAGAGGGTACTTTCATCCAAGAAATTTTTCATGCCCAACAAGTTGTTGAGGCAAGATTGATGAGTCAACTGGTAGAAAAAGAAGAAGAAAAAACTTTTTCCTGCTGGTAGAATAAGCTAGAACTCAGCTAGGAGCAGATCCCTGACTGAGGAAAAAATAATGGAAACTTCTTTGGAAGGTCCTTAAGGGATTTAGCATCTCTGCATGGCACTATATACGGAACAGCAAGAGGGAAAAATTACAATGTGAAAAAACATGCATACACAACACATCTTCTGGTGATTTTTAGATTCTGAAGCTTAATCAGCTTGCAGCTGCTAGCGTTCAAACTCTTTGTTTAGAACAATTTAGAGCAAGTTTTCCTAGCATTAATAAATTATATCTATGCTAATTATTCTGGCACTTTAGCAGTTTTTTGTTGTTTATTAATAAACTGGATTTTTAGGAACATTCTTAAGATATTAAGTTGGAAAAAATGAAGTGAGTGATAGGGAGCATTGAAGGTTATAAAAAGAACTCATTATTTGGGGTCCTCAGTAGTTTGGGCTTTTCACAGATTGTGTATATAGCAAAAGAGAAACTTTTTGATATATATATATATATCAAAACATTAATAATATTAATCTTTTTGCCACATTTAAACAATAGCCACCTGAAAACCAATAGATTGACTCAAACATTTTGTCTGCATGACACCTCATAGCTAACTATTTAAAAGTGACTGGATAATTAGTGCACATTTCACTTTTTTCCCAAATACTTGGAATCTTTCCATGCCTGGGGTTTATTATATTCATTAGTGGGCTATGATTACCACCTGGGAAGTAAGATGCAGCAGAAAGTGCACACAAATTGGCACTGCTATTCCCTGCCTGGGGTGAGTCCCACTGTTGTCCCACTGGTACAGTCGTCATTCTGTCATCTTGGCCTTGCCAGATCTAAGGTGGAGACTTAGTCTTACCAACAAAACCTCTTGGCTTGAGTCATAGAGTCATAAATGTCGTTTCATAACAGCGTTATCTTTAGTGATGCTCATCTAAAATGTGCCTAGATCTATAAAATTCCTGTTAAACTAATTTCGATTTCCAGGGGAAAATGACTCCAAATGCAAATTAGTTAATGTCTTTCCTACAAAATTCAAAATAATTTTCAGAATTTCACAACTGTACACTGAAAAACAAAGCAGAAAAAGAGAAACATGTTTTCGTCGTTCTTAAAGCAGTGAGACACAAATTATTTATTTGTGCAAAGCCAGAAGTCCCTTTTAAATAACAGTGAATCAGTTTTGAACTTGAAACAGATATTGGCACTGTGGATGATTCATCATTCTCAACCCCTGTTGCAGCACTGGCCCACTGGGTCTCAGATTAAATTTCAGAACACAGGCAGCAGCTCTAACTTTCGAGGAGAAAATGTCACTAGAATGCCATTTCATGTCAGTGACAGTGGCTTCTTCAGAAAATTAAGCTTCATTCCATGTCAGCAAACACAATGACCACTGACCAACCTCTGAGTTAGTTCAGCCAGCCCAATAATAAGCTTGAGTGCTTCACTCTAAAATCAAGTATAATAACTGCAAAACAAGCTAAGAAAAAGGACTCAAGCAGAGCACCTTATAAATATTCTCACAATTACTGTTCTTCAAAGCTCGTCGCACTTCTAACAATCTGTTGTGAATATGGACCTAATTTTATCCTTAAAGTTTAAAATAGAAAATATCAATTTCGAGAGATTAATTCGAACGTTTGGTCAGAATTATCAAGCACTGTCAGAAATTTAGCGTTACAGAGGCATTGGAGATGGCGGAGTAGAAAGACTGTGAGCTCACCTCCTCCCACAAATACACCAAAACTACAACTGCATATAGAACAACTCTTTCTGAGAACAACCTGAAGACTAGCAGAATGGCTCTTCTACAATCAAGGATATAAAGAAAAAAACACAAGTATAGGAGGGGAAGAAAAGCAGTCTACTCAGGACCCACACCCCCAATGCGCAGCTGGAGGAGGAGGGGCATATCACAAGCTTAGGGATCCCTCCTAAGCAGTGAGGAGCTCAAGACCCACACTGGACAGCCCAGCCCTGGATGCAAGCCTCTTGGCTGATTTTGAAAAGCAGTGTGGCTTAGCAGAGGGTTATAGAAAACTGAGAGTCCGCTCTTCAAGGGTGTGTGCATAGACTGGCTCACTCCCAGTCCCAGCACAGGGGCAGCACATTGAAGAGAACCTGGTCCTCTGGCCAGTCTGCTAAGACAGTCCCAGTGCATCCCCCAGCCCACAGCAGGCTCCAGCTCTAGACAATGAGGCTAAGGAAGAAATTTTTATAGAGCCATCAGCTGACTTTTTCAGCAGAAATTTTGCAGGCCAAAAGGGAGAGAGTCATGATATATATTTAAAGTGCTGAAAGTAAGAAACCCACAACCAAAGATACTCTACCCAGCAAGGTTATCATCCAGAAAATTGAAAGAGAGATAAAAGTGTTTCCCAGGCAAGCAAAAACTCACCACTTAACCAGTCTTACAAGAAATGTCAAAAGCCTTTGTCTTTGCTTAAAGAGTCTTCTTTAAGCAAAAAAGAAAAGGCCAAAAAAGAAATAAGAAAAATATATGAGGGAAAAAATCTCACAGGTAAACGCAAATAAATAGTAAATTCAGTGGATCAACCATTTAAACCACTATGTATAAAATAAATAAGATACAAAGGTATATTGTACAACATAGGGAATACAGCTGATATTTTATAGTAACTTTAAATGGAGAATAATCTACAAAAACATTGAATTACTATATTGTACAACTGAAACTAATATAATATTGTAAATCAGGTTTATACTTTTAAAAAACTACATACCCTGAGAAAACCATAATCCAAAAAGAAACATGTACCATAATGTTCATTGCAGCACTATTTACAATAGCCAGGACATGGAAGCAACCTAAATGCCCATCAACACATGAATAGATAAAGAAATGGCACATATATACAATGGAATATTACTCAGCCATAAAAAGGAATGAAATTGAGTTATTTGTAGTGAGGTAGATGGAACTACAGTCTGTCATACAGAGCAAAGTAAGCCAGAAAGAGAAAAACAAATACCATATGCTAATTCATATGTATGGAATCTAAAAAAAGTGGTTCTGATGAACCCAGTGACAGGGCAAGAATAAAGATGGAGATGTAGAGAACAGACTTGAGGACACAGGGTGGGAGAGGGGGGAGGGGGCAAAGGGGAAGCTGGGAGGAAGTGAGAGAGTAGCATTGACATATATACACTACCAAATGTAAAATAGATAGCTAGTGGGAAGCTGCTGCATAACACAGGGAGATCAACTCAAAGATTGGTGATGACTTAGAGGGGTGGGATAGAGAGGGTGGGAAGGAGCCGCAGGAGGGAGGGCATATGGGGATATATGTATAAATATAGCTGATTCACTTTGTTGTACAGCAAAAACTGACAAAATAGAGTAAGCAATTATACTCCAATAAAGAGCTTAAGAAAAAAAAAACTACATCCCAAATCAAGCCAAAGTTCAAATAATTATATGTAAATTTATAATTTGATTTAATTTAAAAAGAGAGATGAATATTTATCTGATCTCTGGATTGGAAGAACTCTATACTTGAAAGCATAGGAAGATAACCACAAAGGAAAATAACAATAGATTTGGCTTTATAGAAAAGTTAAAATAAATATATCTAAAAGGTATCATAGACAAAATTAAGAAACCAACAAAAACTAGGTAAATATTTACAAAAGATCTCACAAAAGTTTGACTTCTTAATTTAAACTGAAAAATGACTCTCTAAATATCATTATGCAAAAGGACATGAACAAACAATTCAAAGGTAAGGAAATATAAATAGCAAAAACATTTAAGAAAAATGTGTCCAACTTACCAAATTAAATTAACAAGACATTATACTTTACTTAACAAATTAACCATATTTTTAGAAAATATATTATTATTAACATTAGTATCAGTATAATTATAAATTAGTACAATCTTCCTAGAAAATTCTTCAGTATTTTTTACTAAAAGCCTTAAAAATATGCATATGATTTTAATTGGAAAATTTTACATAAAAATATCTTCCTTGCTTCGTTATTTACATGAGTGGGATATTTTGAAACACCCAAAATGTTCAACAATAGAGGAATATTTCAACTGATTATAAAACACAAAGTATAACATATCATGCATACATAAGCAAGCACTAAAAAACACTTGCAAAGGATTTTAATTATAAGAGGGAATTATTTATGACATATTATCCACTAAAAATATATAAAAGTTTATATAAAGTAAAATCTCAAATATGTAAAACTGCATGCATAGAAAAATACTGAAAATATACCTAAACACAAGTGATGGTTACTCCTCAGGGCTGTATTATAGGAGATTTTTCCTTGTGTTTGTACATTTGTATTTTTTTTTAAGTTAATATGCATGTGTGACTTTAGTATTCGGGAAAAATAAATTTAAACTTTATTTTAATATGCACATCTTAAATGCGCGCTTTAATTTGAAAAAGCACTATTACATCTGTGACATTTGCAAAAGTAATGATAGAAAGTAAATACGTCTTAAAAAAAAAAAACTATAGTTGAGTTTAAGAGCAGTTGGAGCAGTATACGTTTATTACGCGTGAAGAATTAACCACAGTAGAAGGTGACCTTAAAGTCTGGGAATACAAATCCATCATCTCATCATGTATTGTAATACAATATCAATAGCCTACTTATTGTGTATTCACCCCTGCTTTCAGACTTGGTGGCCACTCTGTAGTGAGTAGTCATTAAAAGGTGTATGTGGCAGATAAAAAATGAAAAGAACTGACCCCACTTTCCTTGGTAACTCCATCACTCACTGCAATTTGAAGATTCCACTAAGACTTCCTGTGAGGCAGGAGGAGGCTGTTGGGAATATCCACGAAGTTTTCTTCCTGGCAACCGAGACTGGAGGGATCAATTCAAAGCTGTACTGACATGCTACAGTTAGTCAATAAGTATACGACTTCTGTGATCTTGCTTCAAGTTCAATCTTACAATAAATTGTCTCAAAACTGATTAATAAGGCCAGATATGCATACATTTGAATAACCCTTACTCGGACTAAAGTCAAAAACTATTACTGAGAAAATATTTCCACAAGAAAATATAATGTACATGGGCTTTAAATTTAATGACAAACAAATGCCTCTGGAAAACCTTTCCCAGGCTTCTTCATGTGGGGCTGGTCTACCGCCTGTGAGTCAGCACCCAGCAGCAACCCTGACCTGCTGGACTCGTACGGACAACTCTGCCTCTCCTGCCCATTCAGATACTAGGGGATTCAGAGATGAGTCAAATAATTTATTAACATAAGGCAGATTTTAACAATGTCTGGAAGGAAAGCAGCCTGTTCTAAAACTAATAGGGTTGGAGGGATTGATTTTGATTGAGATGACCAGGCTCTGAGGAGAACATGAGATGTGAATTCAGCTCTGATGGATGAGAGCTTATAGTGATCAAGGTTTCACTGCAAGGCCTTATTTGACTATTGTCTCTGATTGGGTAGTATTCCTAACTTTGTTCTAGCTCAACCATCTTCTATGTGAAAACTCTTAGTCAATATGAATAAAAGGAGTCTTTTAAAAATGGTTTTAAGAACACTCTTCTGTTACCATTTTAATATATTTTAATCAAATGAAATCTTCCCATCATGTGGAAATTCCCCTGCTCACACATTGAGGTTAACTTAGATTTCATCACATATGTACTTAAAGGCAAGGAGAATTGATTAGCGTCTTAAACAAGAGTGTTCTGCTGGGAAATTTCCTTTTATTTGTGTTTTCAGAGAAACCAAAGTAGCCCGAAACCCCTCAGTTGACCTACTGCAATCTGGGACTTGGAACACTTGGCTTTGAAGTCTCTTTTACTCAAGTTGTGAGTGGACTAAAATCTTGTTCATACACCCTTGTCTGTGAGATTAAGATACTGAAAGAGAGATGCATAAATAATCTTTCCCTGGAACCAAAGGATGATGAAAATACTAATATATAAGAATTGCCCCCTCCTCCTCAAAGAAAGGAAGGAAGGAAGGAAGGAAGGAAGGAAGGAAGGAAGGAAGGAAGGGGGAAGGAAGAAAAAGAGAAAAAGAAGAGCAAAGAAGGAAATGGAAATGAAACCAGGGTCAAGTTTAACAATGCCCAGGGAATTCCCTGGTGGTCCAGTGTTTAGGACTCTGTGCTTCCACTGCAGAGGTCGTGGGTTCAATCCCTGGTCAGGGAACTCATCCTGCATGGCATGGCCAAAATAATAAAATTAAAATTAAATTAAAACAATGTCCAAATGAAGCTGAAGTGTTAGACTGAAATGTATGGTTTTGAGTCTGACACTCTTAGGCATTTGTTCTCCCTAATGTCTCAGCTATCTGTACAAATTTATAAACATTTGAATTTACTTCAATGAATCAAATAGATATTTTGTAAATTGTACTCAATTTATAAATGTGCTGTGTCTATTTATTAATATTGCAAGTTTAAATGTATTCCTTTGGCCCCAATCAACTTACTATAAAAATCCTTGTTATTCAAGAGGGTACTTTTTACAGAAATATCTTAAAATATATTGTTGTTTTAATTAACATTACAAATTAAATTTCTAGAGAACTTTGGGTGCTAGATCCCTTAGGACTGTAATTATTGCTTTAACATATAATTTCAGCATGTCTTCTTAGTATAGATAATTAAGGCTTCTACTCTAACATATGGTAAAAGTCTCTATCTCTAAAGTGTAATTGTGTTCACAAATGACAGTAATAAATTCTTGATATAACCAAACACTGATAACCAAACACAAGCTTATTTTGAATAGCTTAGTATGTTAAAAATCATGGCAGAGCATTTTGGTTAAATCATATATGTATTTCTTATTTTGTATGCATGAAACTGAGCAGGACCCTGCAGGGCCTTCCTGGTAAGACAATCCCCCCATGTGTCCCCCACCTCTTGTTAGTAAGAAGCCTTCGCCTCCTAGGCCTTCCTCAAATTCCAGACAGCAAATTCCATTAGAGAAGTGAAAAAATGGAAAAACAATAGCAATCAAGCAAGACCAAATAATAATAGTTTAGCCATAAAACAAAGTCAAGGATCTTTAGTTCCTCCTCAACGGGGATAGATAATATCCTGAGCCATATCCTTGAGTTGTTTTTCAGACATTGAAGCTCCCACCAGGCAGAGGAAGTTAACTGCATGCTGACCACCAGCACGCAGACCCCAGACTGGTGGGAGCCAGAAAACTGATCATTGAGATTCCCGAAATACCACCCTGTTACCTCACCATGGACAAATCAGAATGTCCATAAGCCGATTAGGCACCCTGCCCCTCTCCCTCGCACTGTCTTTAAAAACCCTTCCCCAAAAGTCATCAGGGACTTTGGATCATTTGAGCATTAGCTGGCTGTTCTCCTTACTTGTTCCTGCAATAAACTCCTTACTTTCCTCCACCACAACCTGGTGTCAGTAGATTGGCTTCACTACGTGTAGGGCAAGCAAGCAGATCCGAGTTTGATCCGGTAACATGAGTAAGAGATTTTAAGTACACAAGGGATACATTTTCCTTCATGCATTAAGTGTTTGCCTGACCCAATGTTCTCTCTCTTGCAGAAGTTTCATGCCTTCTATCAGCACAGCTATTACACCTGATTCTTTGATTGATATACTAAAGAACATGTTGTACCAAGACAAAATATAAAAGTAGATTTAGTCTAATAAGGCTGGCACCAAACTTTGTTATGTAAAGAAACCCATGTGTCCAAACAAGGGCATACTTTTTAATTACTTGCACAGTGTTTATTTTATTTGTCCACATTTATTTATCCACTCTTTACAGCAGCTGTCTATTGGATCGGGCTGTCTGGCTCAATACCACTCACAAGCAATACTAGAAGTAGTGTGTTTAATTCAGAACTTTAGAAAACAACACAAAATGACCATTTGAGAAACACAAAACTCATAATATGACTGGTGTCAGTAAATACAACACACAAAATATGTACACAAACTACAGGTAACCAAGTAAGGATGATGGTGTGTTTTTTATTAACTAGCAATTCTGACTTTCTAGAACCCTTCTAGGAAAGATCCTCATCTCTTTCCTTTTTTGTCATTCTCCTCCTGTTGCACCCCTGATCTGCATCTAAGGTCCACACATTTGAGTCAGTATTCACACTGGACCAGTTATGTCCAGAGTTGGCGTTTATTGTAATATTAAATGCAAAGTGTTCCCCGTGTGCTTCAACATGCTCAAATTGTGGTCCTCATCTGACACAATCATCAGTTGTAGGTGTTTGCTAAGCAGTGTCCACACAAGCGCTTAAAATGTGGCATGCTTCCAACTCTACAAATATGTCTTTCTAAGAACACTGAAATTCTTCCACTGGCTCTCTGTGTTTCTTTAAGAATATTGTGAGCATCTCTGCCTTTAAGGAGGAAAGATGAGAAGAATCTCCTTATGGCAGGATCCCTAATTTCATCCACTCTATACTTCCTCTTCCTCTTGATTAAATATGCGCACCCTATCCTCACCCTCAAGCCTGTCGTGCAGTTAAAACTGTCCCCTTAGGGGTGACTTTTATTTCTCAAGCTGGGCGCTAATTATAAATGTGTATTCAGTTTGTTAAATTCATCAACCTATATACTTGATTGGTGCACTTTTTAAAAAAATTTTTTTTTGATTGGTGCATTTTTTAAGCTTATTCTCCAATGAAAAGTTAAAAACAAAACAAAATGAAAAAACACCTAGTGTTCTGCCAGGATTTTCGTAGTTATCAGCTTCATATATTACAGCAGAAGAAGATGGTTTCCAGGACATCAGTAGGTTACTTTCCGCAGACATTTGCAGAGATAGATGAGACACATTCATGTAGAAGAATACACAGTATACACAGCTGACCCTTGAACGATTTCAGGGGTTAGGGACCCCAATCATCCATGCAGCTGAAAATCCATATATAACTACCGTTGGCCTATATCCTCTGTTGCACATCCGGGGATTCAGCCAACCACAGATCACATAGTACTTATTTTTTGGAAAAAATTTGCTATAAGTTGACCTGTGCAGTTCAAACTCATATTGTTCAAGGGTCAACCACACACACGCACACACACACGCACACACACACACACACACACACACACACACATACATATGTGCTTGTATATGTATATATACAGAATATGTCCCTTTAATCGGCCTTAAATTAGTTTAATCAAAGTAAACAAGTAACGTTACCAATATACTTGTATAAAGCATTGGAAAATGCAAAGGGCTCTCACCCACATGCTCGGCTCTCACTTGATTCCAGCTTCCTTGCCTGACAGTGTTCATTTTGGTTGGTCTCTGTAATGGAGAGCAGGCCTTGACATGTTATATAACAACTTAACTAAGAGCCACCATGCACAACGGAGCAAACCGGCCTGTTGCCTAGTGACTATTATCCAAGGCAATCAGAGTAAACAGCAACTAGCACAGATATTTTTGAACAGGCGTTTGTTGACCCAGATACAATATTTATATGGCTTACTAGTTTCTCAGACAGAATTGGTCCCTATCACACCCTACAGAACAGAAATTTGTCATTCCTTAATTATTCATTGCCTATTCCTAGAAGTTTTTTTTAATGAGGAAACCTTTGAAAAGGAGTGATAATAAGTTCCCAAGAGGAAACTAAAATGTCCCTCCAGCTTTATTTTTTTAATTCACATCTAATGAAAATCTTAGCTGCAGAAGAGTTTGTAAACTCACAATAATGCTAGATTTTATAACATTCCTTCCTATCTCCTGGAGTATTTACATGTGACATTTATTTGGTGGTTAGAAGTATTGTAAATCTGCTCAGGTCGTTTTGCTGGGGATCCTATACCCAGGATAGAATACCTTACAGATTGCCCAAGGCTCAGTCAAGGCTCACTGCCCTAGAGGGGTCTTCATGGAACAAAGTTTGGAGCTGATTTGTGAATGAATGCACAGCTCTGTTGTAAGTTGTTAACTCATTGTGTTTCTTTGTTGGCTTATACCACAGTTGCCGCAAAGATTATGAGCTATTTGTCAGAGGGATATGGCCATTCATTTTCAGAGATTATTGACTGCAATATGTGCTAAATAGAATTTGAAGGAATAAAATAAGGCCTTTTATTGTGCTTGAACACAGTCTGATATCTTTTACTTAATGCTTCTTGAAAACTGTTATGAACTGAATGTCTCCCCAAAATTCACATGTTGAAGCCCTAACCCTCAATATGATGGTATTTGGAGATGGAGCCTTAAAGAGGTAATTAGATTTAGATGAGGTCATGAGGATGGCACCCCCATGATAAGATTGTCTTTATAAGAAGAGGAAGAAACCAGAGTGCACTCCCTCTCTCTCTCTCTGCCATGTGAGGACACAGCGAGATGGCAGCTGTCAGCACCCCAGGAGGAGAGCTCTCACCAGCACCCCACCTTGCTGGCACTCTGGTCCGGTGCTTTCAACCTCAAGAATCATTGGAAATACATTTCTGTTGTTTAAACCATCCAGTCTATAGTATTTTGTGATGGCAGCCTGGACAAACTAAGACAAAAATCCACTTTTAAAAGTTCAGGTCAAATTATTTGTTTAAACATTTTGATATTGTGTCATTTTAAAGGAATGGAGAAAAGATGGATAATTCAATAAATTGTGTAGGACAACTGGTCAGTTGTTTAAGGAAAGGCATGAGTCCTTGCCTTACTTCTTATGCCAAAATAAATTCTAGATGAGAATATTTAAATGTTGGAAGGAAATAAAGGAAGTGAGAGAAGGAGGGAAGGAAGCAGAGAGGGAGAGGTGAGGGAAGGGAGGAAGGAGGATAGCCATTGAAGACCCAAAGATCAACAATGAAATGTTGATCTTTTATACTTTTAAAATGGCAGGAGGCCTTTTAGGTACGATATAAAACCCAGAAATTATAAAGGAAAATTCACACATGTGAGATTTTTAAAAAAGTGATCTTGAGAATAGCAATAAGCACAGAGTTTTAAATTACAGTTTAATGAAAAGTGGCAACAATTATGACAAAGGTCTAATTTCTCTAGCATAAAAGGAGCTCTTACAAATCAATTAGAAATAACCAAAAAGAAAATAGAAATGAACAAAGAATATAAAAATGTTACAGGAAAGAATACATGTGGTCAAAATATGTGGAAAGATAGTTAATGTCACTAAAAATAAATCAAATGCAAACTAAACCCACAGTATGCTATTTTCACAGGTTGACAAAGGTTGTTAATATCCCCCTTACTTGCTGGGAAATGGAAAAGCAGCCCTTTTATAAACTTTTGATAGAGTGCAGTTTAGGATACTTTAGGCAATATCTTCCAAATTTTTAAGTGCCAGTACACTTTGACACTGAAATCCACTTCTAGGAGTTTATATTTCATTTATTCACACCCATAAATGTTTGTCCACTAACAGAAGATTGGTTTCCAAATTATAGTTAGAAAAAATAAAATGAGTGTGTTTACTTTCATACAAATATAAAAATATATATTTATATATTTTATATATATTTATATGTATTATATACATATATATAGATATATATAAAATTTACTACAGCTACTTCTGATCAATGGGATTTTGGAGTAGAGGTGTGAAATTTTACATTTTACTTTATATACTTTGGTACCATTTAGTTTTTTTAAAAAGCCATAAATTTGTAATACTTTTATAATTAAAATGTAATTAAAAGCATATTGCTGGATTTCCCTGGTGGCACAGTGATTAAGAATCCACCTGCCAATGCAGGGGACATATATTTGAGCACTGGTCTGGGAAGATCCCACATGCCACAGAGCAAATAAGCCTGTGTGCCACAACTACTGAGCCTGTGCTCTAGAACCCACAAGCCACAACCACTGAGCCCACGTGCCACAACTACTGACGCATGCTCACCTAGAGCCCATGCTCCACAACAAGAAAAGCCACTGCAATGAGAAGTCATTGAACCACAATGAAGAGTAGCCCCCACTTGGATGAATTGGGAGATTGGGATTGCCATATATATATTACCAACAAGAAAAAAAATATCAAATTGTACACTTTAAATATATGCAGTTTATTGTATGTTAATTGTATCTCATTAAAAGTTCTTAAAGAAAAAAAGAGTAGCCCCCACTTGCTGCAACTTAGAGAAAGCCTGTGTGCAGCAACGAAGACCCAATGCAGCCAATAAATAAACAAATTTATTTATTTTTAAAAAGTATATTGCCAACCTACAACTCTGTAGAAATTAACATAATTATGCAATCACTGTTATACAAAAATTAAAATATCAAAAGAGAACAAGAGAATTATCCAAAAGAAAATAGTTTCAAAAATAAAGAGCTTGAAAGAAAAGTGTTCAGGAAACAAATAGCGTGTGTTAGGAAGTGGATAAGCCCCATTTGTAATACGGAATCAGAAGCCTCAGAAGCCCAGGAGCCTGGGACACACCTGCCACTCAACCTCTCTTTCAATCAGGAAAAGGCTGGTGTGGGACATGGAGCTGGTGAATGAGTGTGCCAATCAGTAGAAAAGAAAAGAGAAGCATTTCCTAAGGTGAGGGGTAACGGGAGGGGTTGGTTTCAGAGGGGAAAAGATGATTTCCCACGAGTTTAAATGAGCTCAAGAACAGGCTATGACCTTCAAAAAAGACTCTTAAAAATATATTTTTTTTGCCTCAGAAAACAATCAAAGAAAACCTTCTGTGTTTTCGCATTTTAAATTTAGACTCCATAAGTAAGCAACAGATGTATTTACACTTGTATTGTCTGCAAGTGGATGATGATTGAATTTTGATGCTGAATTGGACCAAGTATGAAAATTTTCACACCAGCTGTAAAATTGTAACATTCCATAAAGCCCCACATATTCTGTTTTCACCTTGTACAGTTTCCCCACAAGTAAAGATTGTTTATTCCAAGGCGGGGGACATGTATTTCATTTGCAACCTTCATGTATCCCAGGAGAAAAAGTTGCATATCAGATCCATTTGATTTAGGATCTTCCCTACATTTCTAAAGTGAAGGTGCCCTCTAAATATTGATTCTTTTTTTTGTAAAACATTCCCCACATAGCACCCATCCTGAAGGAGGAGAAATATAAAAGATTACAGCTGTCTTGTCTTTGTAGACCAGGTACAACAACAAAAAATCGCTGGAGTTGATTGAGGTGAACCAAACTCAGGATCAGAATGTCCTTCTTTATTATGAGTGAATGCAATCAAAAATACATTCTGGACTTCCCTGGTGGCACAGTGGTTAGGAATCTGCCTGCCTATGCAGGGGACATGCGTTCGAGCACTGGTCCGGGAAGATCCCACATGCCACAGAGCAACTAAGCCCATGAGCCACAACTACTGAGCCTGCACTTTAAAGCCTGCGAGTCACAACTACTGAGCCCACATGCCACAACTACTGAAACCCATGCACCTAGAGCCTGTGCTCTGCAAAAAGAGAAGGTACCACAATGAGAAGTCATTGAACCACAATGAAGAGTAGCCCCCACTCGCCACAACTGGAGAAAGCCCGTGCTCAGCAACAAAGACCCAACGCAACCAGAAATAAGCAAACAAACAAACAAATAAATAAATCTTAAAAAAAATACCTTCTGACTCCTAAAGTTACATATTTTATTCTTTCTCCGTTTTTCTCCTTTCCTCCTCTCAGTCTTAGCCACTAGCTACCTTTTCTCCGTATATCACATCATATACACACTTCACAAACACACACACACAGTATTTAGCAAAAATATCTAATTGAAGTTTTATTGTGCTTTCTTACAATTGGTGGTAAGTCGTCTAGCAAATAATGTGTTCCTAATAATGGTTAAAGTAGTAAATTTGCTGCATGAATTTACTGTATAAATCAACTAGTGGTTTTGGGCATCTGAGAAGGGACCCATGGGCCTGCCACAGCTGTTGGGAAGCAACATATGCTACCCCCAATTGTGTCTCTTTGGCATGAGAAAGAGATAGAAGATGCAGGAAGTTTTTCTTTTCACCTCTCCCTTAAGTGTCCGAAAGCATTTAGACTGAAGGTCTATTCCAGGAAGGAGAACTATCACCGGCGATATCTATAGTGTAATACGAAATAGGAGTGGTAGACAGGGAGGAATCCAGCAAAGTCTGCCTGTTAAAATTCCTCTCTGGCGCCCATTGTCTCTGCGTGGCCCAGCAAGCATCTGTTTACCAAACGTTTGCTCTGTAGTCACCTTCCTGTGGATTGTCTTCCTTCCCTCGAAAGTCCCAGACCCCAGTCCAGAATGACATCAGAGACCTCATTTTGTCTGAATATCTTTGGAAATTCTCATGTTCAGAATCCTCGTGTATATGTACTTAGATTTGATTTTCTCCTGTTAAACTGTCAATTTAATTCCCAGACCAGCCAGAAGAACCTACAAAGATAGAGCAATGTTTTTTTTCTCTCCTCCACTCAGCAAAATTTCCCTGGCCATGAGACTGTATTGTTCAAGGCCCTAACTGCCCCTCACTGGGTAGCAAGTTGCAACTTTCAAAACACAAAAGGAAGAGCCTGCCAGAGCTCAGAGACAGGCAAAGAGAGGATAAGCATTCCTGACTTACATATCTTCATTGCTACATATGGCACAGAGAGTGTAAAGATCAAACGTTCAGAATGGTTACTATCAAATTTTATGCAAACACGATATACAGTAACATTGTCATACAATGTCCAGTGATTCTCCATGCTATCACAGCAGCTTTACATTGCTTTCCTGCTGACGGAGAGAGTGGCTCTGCAGGTTTTGCGTTTGTATTCACTGCAAACTTCTTTCACTTCACCTTTAAAATCACGTCTTCTTACCGTCCACGTCAGTAGGACTTTAGCTGGCTTTCTTATTTTAAATCCCCAGATTAAAATAATTCCTTTCAAGGAGGCGATTCAGTTCTGGAGATTTACCTATAAAACCATGGTGCGTTACTCAACAATATGGTCTGATGTACGATTGGAGAGTTTCAAAGTGATCATAAAGTGAGCCCTTGCCCTTTCTACCTGCCCCTTATAGTCCTTTGAATGTTCTGCCCTGTGGCTGATCACTTGGAAAGGCTATTAGGAGTAGGCAGTGTTTAGATAATTAATAAATAATTGCATTTATTATTAAATAATAAATGATTTTTCTTTTAACCAAAATAACTGTGTTTATACACACAAGTAAATGTATATATATAAGTAATCATACACATGTACATATAGCAAAGAATTTAGAAATTACACCAAAAATGTGGTATCTCTGGCTAATATCTTTGTGGGGGTTTTTTTCCTGAGCTTTCTAATTTTTCTGCAGACATATTCTTTACTTGGGTCAGAATAAGAAACAACCCAATGTAACTACTTTGTGTTAATAGTAGATGCTTCCTAATTTATTTTGGTAGTTTCAATCATTGGGTGCTGACATTTATTACATTTTCCAAAATGTAATAATGAGCTTTATGAAGAGAAAATTTAGCTTTAATAATTTTCTCCAGTTACCTCTTTTAAAAGAATATGATAGTGCAGGAGAGTTCCCTTTTCTCCACAACCTCTCCAAGATTTATTGTTTCTAAATTTTTTGATGATGGCCATTCTGACCGTTGTGAGGTGATACCTCATTGTGGCTTTGACTTGCATTTCTGTAATGATTAGTGACATTGAGCATCTTTTTCAATGTATTTGTCAGCCATCTGCATGTCTTCTTTGGAGAAATGTCTATTTAGGTCTTCCACCCATTTGTGGGTTGGGTTATTTGCTTTTTTGGTATTGTAAGTTGGTACAGCCACTATGGAAAATAGTTTGGAGGTTCCTTAAAAAACTAAAAATGGAACTACCACATGACCGAGCAATCCCACTACTGGGCATATACCCAGAGAAAACCATAATCCCAAAAGAAACATGTACCATAATGTTCATTGCAGCGCTATTTACAATAGCCAGGACATGGAAGCAACCTAAATGCCCATCAACACATGAATGGATAAAGAAGATGTTGCACATATATACAATGGAATATTACTCAGCTATAAAAAGGAATGAAACTGAGTTATTTGTAGTGACGTGGATGGACCTAGAGTCTGTCATACAGAGCAAAGTAAGCCAGAAAGAGAAAAGCAAATACTGTATGCTAACTCATACATGTGAAATCTAAAAAAATGGTACTGATGAACCCAGTGGCAGGGCAAGAATAAAGATGCAGATATAGAGAACGGACTTGAGGACATGGGGTTGGGGGGTGCCAAGGGGGAAGATGGGACGAAGTGAGAGAGTAGCAATGACATATATACACTACCAAATGTAGAATAGATAGCTAGTGGGAATTTGCTGCATAACATAGGGAGGTAAACTCGATGATGGGTGATGACTTAGAGGGCCAGGATAGGGAGTGTAGGAGGGAGTTGCGGGAGGGAGGGGATATGGGGATATATGCATAAATAGAGCTGATTCACTTTGTTGTACCTCAAAAACTGGCACATGAGTGTAAAGCAATTATATTTCAATAAAGAGCTTAAAAAATAAAAAAACAAAAGACTGTGAAAATATGCTCCGGATATACAAATGTATGTGAAACTGGAAAGCTATGGACAGCTTAAAGGTGAAAGTGATGGGAGTAAAAGCATATGTCATCAGGAAAAAATAAAAGAGGCTTTACATTTTTGCAGTTATTTCTGTTACATTACCAAAACAGGCTAGGCAAATCCTCATGGGGAAATGGCCTGAATAAAACCAGAAGTTCTCCCTTTAAATTGGAAAAAGAAATACAGTGAAATCAAAGGAGTAAGTTACACATATACTACATTTTCTTTCTCTCAGGTACATTAGTTTGATCCTTGGTTGACATATACAGGAAAAGAGAGTCCAAGTAATTTTTGAGTGTTAATTAGAACTCTCTGGAATAAATATTAATTTTGCTAGTGAGATAGGTACTTCTCAATGATATAGCCTCCATCAATTGGACTAGCAATCTTGTAAACTCTGTGACCTGTATGGACACAGCAGAGAGGAATGTTAAGACTTCCTCAAACTACACAGTGAGTCTCTGATCACAGAGTAGATGAGATGAGAAAATATAAGCCAAAACTGTGCAAAGTCACTTCTACCAAATTAGTGGTAATTTTTTCACAACCATGATATTATTTTGATGGTTCCAAGAAAACTGTGATTTATTTGAAGCACAGCACCACATGCATTTTGCTTAGCATGAAGCTGTATTTTCAAATTGTCATTCTATTCTGTCAGGGAACACATTGGTGAAATTGATTAGAAAGCCCCAACACTGCTTCTTTCTATAACAGTACTTTGCATGGTGGTAATTAAAAGGAATCAATGGAAACACTGAAGCAGAAGCAGTAAATTATTCTCCCTGACCTAAATCCAGTAATTGAAGCATATTAAAAATGAAATCAGAATTTTTATCTCCTGTATATGCCTCTTATTTTGTTAATTTTTATTGTGAAATAAACACCTGTATCAAAAAATGCACAACAAAGCCTTTGATTTATCACAAAGGAAACACCCTAACAATCTGGTGAAGAAATAGAATATTACACGTCATTTGGAAGCACATGCATAATCCCTCCTATTCACTGTTCCCACCGTTCCTTCTTTAGCTCCCCCTTTAAAGGTAACCACTAACTTGATACTTATCTACTTCCTTTTCAAAGTATGATTTTATTACCTAAGCACAAATCCCTGAACACTAGTTTAGTTTTGCCTGTTTTTGAGCTTCATGTAAGTAAAATCACATAGCATGTCTCCTTTTGTATCTGGATTCTTTTGCTCAACGTTCCTTTGTAAATGCATGTAGCTGTAGTTCTTTCAGTTTCATTGCTTTATAGTATTTTGCCATATAATTATACCATGATCTATTTTTCCATTTAACTGTTGATGAACTTTATAAACGGCATTCCTAGGAATATTCTTGTTGTGTCTTGCTATACATAAGTACACATTTCTAGAAGTGGAATTGTTGGTCCCAGGGTATGTGTATCTTCAACTATAACTCTTCCAAAGTGTCTTCCAAGGTGCCTGTTCCAATTTTTCCAATTTACATCCCCCTCAGGAAGAGTTTATGGGAACCCCCATGCCTCCAATTCCTTATTCACATTTGATTTTGTCATATCTGCAGGAGTTCTTAAAATATTCTGAAGTTGATCAAAAGGTGCCGACTTTCAGTTACAAGATAAATAAGTTCTGGGGATGTAACGTACAGCACGGTGACTATAGTTAACAATACTGTAGTATATATTCTAGAGTTGCTGAGAAGGTAGATCTTAAAAGTCCTCAACACAAAAAAAAAAACAATCTGTAACTATGTGAAGTGATGGATGTGGTAATCACTTCACGATATACACCTATGTCAACTCATTAGGTAGTACACCTTAAACTAATACAATGTTACATGTTAATTAAATGTTCTGAATAACAGTGCTTTGTTACTTATACATCATGCTAGTAATCTTTTCCAATTTGTGGCTGCTTTTTTTGCTCACTGAATAGTGTCTCTGAAGAGCCAAAATTCTTAATTTTTCATAGTAAAGTTTAATCGGTCATCTCCTTTATGATTAGCATTTGTGTGATGCTTTACAAATCTATTCCTACCCGTATATAATAAAGATTTGGTCTTATGTTATCTTCTAGGAGATTTATTATTTGCTTTTCATATTTAGATCTACTATATACATAAAACAGATTTTTCTATTTTCTGAAATAGGGTCCAATTTCTCTTTTTCCCAAGTTGGCATTAATTTCTCCCAGTACCATTTATTGAAAAGACTGTTCATTCTCCACTACTCCACAGTGCCACCTGTATTAGTTTCCTCTCTCTTATCTCTATGATAACACAAATAAATATGATTGTCTTTCAGGCTATTGGCATTCTTATTCATGCTACCAATTCATAGCTTTGAACAAGGAATGGGAAAGTTTAGACTTAAAACAGCAAATGAATTTGCATACTTGTCCATCCCCAAATTTCTTTGTATACACTCCTAGAGCATTTGCAGAGAGATCTGTCTGCCTGATATTTTGGGTAATAGGCACTGCTCCTACTAACTGTCATGTGTGTTCACTGCAGAGCAATGAATGAAGTTTCCTGTTGTCAGAAACTCTGAGCACAGCTGGGTTCGACTTGCTGAGCAACAGGGTTCTAACATGACATTTTGATTTCATAAAACTCACGCCTCTAAAATACCTTCTGACATTTGGAAATCTTGTGTCTGTCTTACCATGCACCATGTGATCCACAGCATTGCTGACAGATGAGAATAGAAGCTATTAGGAATTGAAGTATTGTGTATTGAATCTAAGGTAAAACTGGTACAGCACACAAAATGTTCATTTTACACTCTCTCAGGTAGAGGTATGATTTGAGTAATATTTGCCCTTAGAAGAGTAGAAGACTACAAATGTTCTATTGTGTTTGCCATAAAAGAAGTAGAAATAGAAATAGAGAGAATTCATTGTAAAATGTTTGAAATAACCTTTCTTTGAAATTCACCTACTTGACCCTCTAAAACTTCTCAGTTCATTTACTCTATCTTGTATCATTTATCTTTCATTCAGTTTTAATCTTGAAAACAAATCCAGGGAAGGATTTTGGAGGTACGTTTCCTTTCTAGCTCTGAGTTCTGGTGTGATTAATATGGAGAATGAATAGCCTTTAGGTATGTGCCTTTTCAAGTTTCAATTTTTTCTTACTTTTTTTTCTTCAGCACTTCTAGGCTCTTTTGAAATGCTTTCATTTCTAAAAGTCAAAACATAATATCCTTAAGTCAGTCAGCTTAAATTAATGCTTCCAAAATTATTCTATATTCTATTGAAAACTATGATTCATTTATAGGAAGCCACTTAATTTTCAGCTAAGGCAATACTGAGCAGAAAGAGAAGATGAGATAGAAATGCTCAAATGATGAACTGGGAATTGACTTGAGTCTGGACCATGAAATTGTGCCGCTAAATCATATTGGAATTGTAATCTCTATCACTAAATATTCTGAAGAGTCTGCTGATATAATTTTGTGTTGGTATTTATGTGTTTGTGTGCATGTATATGAGATATTACTAATTACATAACAATTTGGTAATATAAAAATCTATTGCATGTAACTTTGTGCTAGACACCATATTATGACTCATACTAAGTATCTGTTTTGTATTTTATATTATTAACAAGACGAAGTCTTCCAGTCTTTGAAATAAAAGCCCCTAACGGTTTAATCCTATTTGGCAAGTATGACAGCACACATCACATCTATGGATCATTCTATTTCTTTGATCACTGTCTTTCAATGAAAATCTTTCTTTTAATTTGCTGCTCAGCCTCAGAGTCCACAGATAAAAATTAATCAACTATTCAATGCAATGGCATTTTTATTTCGGAACTGTAAAAATATGTATCATCTTTGAGCCTTGCTGTGACATTAGATGTGGTGCATGTATAGGCCTACAGCACATGCAAATCTGGAGTCGGCATACCTACACCCTCTTTTAGGAGTCAGCATACTTCCAGGCTGTGAAAGGAAAATCAAAATGGAGTTGGTATTGCTAAGAGAGCTCTCTAAGATAGAGCTGGGAAGCCATTGAGGAAGTGTGACTTCCTCATCTCAGCCTGGATGGACTCTGACCTTTGACTGCTTGTCTTCACGCAGGCATCCAGAACATCTGCATAATGTTCCAGAAACTCAAGATGCTTATTGGACCCTTACCCTAAATAACTCATGAAAGCCTATCCCTTAAAGGACAAACGTTTTCTTTCTAGTGTCTGAGTCAATCATCATTCTTGTCAGACAACTTTAACAATCTTGTGGCTTTTGCCTCTAGAAGCCCCTGATATTTTCTCTTCCCAGGAACACTCTTAGTTTTACCCAAATCTGTGTCTCCCAAATTGCAATTCCTAAGATACCCAAATAAAGCTCTTTGTTCTTTGCAGCTTCCATAAGGGTTATTGCTCGGCAAAACTCGCACATCAACTTAGGACTCCAAGGCAAATAAACAGAAAGCAGTCTTGAGTCTCTTTACCAGAATGATTTCATAAGCCAGAAATAGCTACCATTTCTGAGCTATCCAAATGGTGCCAGATACTTTACATCTATTATTTCTAATCCTTACATAAAATGTGAAAAGTTATTTCTCTTTCAAATATGAGGAAACAGTCTGATATTTCACTACTGGCATAGTAAGTTCTAGAAGCAGTTTATCTGACCCCAAAGCCTACTCCATTCACTGAAGTACAATACACTTGAATTCACTGGAAAACACCAAGAAAAAGAAGGATGTGGGCATGAATGATCGTAACAGAATACAAAAGGAACACCTTTTTCTAATATGTGATTCAGGTTTTAAAGAAGTTTAATTTGTTTCTAATCACCCATTGTTGACACTGATCTAATTGATGAACACAGATTACGCTTCTAGCAGCAAAACACCCACAAGACAGAAACAAGGTAGATTTTAAACTGATCACCTGCTTCTAAATCTTAATTCTGCCATTTACTAGATGTGCAGGTGTGGGCAGTGATATAAGGTATCTACAGCTCTAAGTCTGTAGAATGGGGATATTTGTATATGCACTACATAAGCCAGCTGATCTGAGCTAGAAAAGGCATCATAGTGACTGTCGCTCTCAGCAGCAGCAGATATTTTTCTGAAGTCCATTTTCCAATATGTTAATTTTTTTTTTTTTTTGGTAAACATTTGTTGAACTGGAGGAGTAAATACAGATCACAGCACGTATACCCATCACTGTTGGAGTTATTTTCAAAAAGAAATCCATTATGGCAGTTACTAGAGATAGTGACCACGACCATCATTGATTTTGCCTTGTTCTGGGATTTCATCCTCATGGAATCGATGTTTACAATAAGGATTTTGACAGCCCTTTGATTTCTGAGCCTTGTTGACTCCACCTCTGGATGCAGAAGGAAAGAGGAAGGCTGGTACAGCTGCAGCCGACTCCTGCTTCAGGCCTTACTGAACTGGGTGGGTGAGTCTCATGTGTGAATATATCCTAAGGTTAATCATTCAAATGATCACATGCTTTTCCCTAAATGGCATTGATTTCAGTGTGTCTTTTGAAAAGAGTCATCAGACAAGTGGAATCCTCAATATTAAGACTGGATTTAGGTCCTTTAGCCCAGAAAATTCTTTGGCACAGTTCACCAGAACTTGACCACTCAGCCTCTCCAGGCACCTCCTTCCCTTGTAAAATGGGATAAAAATCTTTGATGGTATTGAAGCTTTCCTCTCCTCTGCCCACTGGAACCCTTCCCTGTGTGTCACTGCTGCAGCCTTTCCTCTCTTTCACCCTCTAACAAGGGTCCTCCCTACCTTGGAAGATCAAAGGACTGGGGATATCGTATTAGAAGAACAGGAGGTGAATGGTGGGAAAAATGGGATGGACAAAGCTTAAATGTGGAATGAATCGCTGGAGATTTCAGGAGGAGAAAGGGCAGGTGTTGAAGACAGAGGAATAGGAAACATAGAAGAAAATATGACTAAAGTACAAATTTTTAAGAAATATTCTTGGTCTGCTTATCCATTCAGCGTGTCCAAGAAAATCAGGTGAAAGGCTGGTTGCTTTGAAGTGGTTGTTGATGGCATGGGCTGTGCTTTTTTGCCTTTGACACCATTCTGGCGTTGACCCTTGTGGATCATGGATTTATAGGTTGTAAACTTGGTAGTCCACCTGCTGTGCATAGAAAGCCAGCTGTTGTAGCTTTCATTGGCCTCTTCAGATCTACTCTTTCTTCTCTTCTCTGCGTTCTTCCCCGTGGAGACTGTGTGCAGAATGAATTGCATCGGTAGACTCCCACACTTTCTGGCTTTTGTTTGGACTCAGCAAATAGGAAGCACTAATAGAAAATAGGAGAAAAAGAAGAGAACACTATTTACTCCTCTGACTCCTTACCTGTAAGACCACCTGGGGTTGGTTGTATCCTTAGCTGGACTCTACATGACTCTTTCTCCTTCTGGTGTCTGATGACACCTCTGCTCCCTCATCCATTCAAGCCTACAAATCATAACAGCCTCACTGTCCCAGCTGCAGGTAACTTCACTATCCCTGGGTTCCTTATACTCCAGTCACATCTTTGTAATTAGTCTGTTTATTAAATTCCCCTCAAATTATCTTAATTTGGGTGTGCTGTCTGCTTCCTTCTGGGACTCTGATCAACACACTAACTACTCAATGTTGTTCTATAATCTTACATCAAAATCCCTAGAAAACTAACATGATGAGGTAGAAATGAGTAGCAAGATGAAGGATCATGTTATTCAATATTTTTAAATCCTTAGAAGCTGGAATTTGCTAATTCAGGGACATAGGATCAGTTTCCTTGGAAGAGTCCAAGACATTCAATTCAATCCACTTCTAGTTGCATCATCTCTCTTACCCCACCTTCTCTGCTACAAAAACTATTTTGCTTCCCATTTAGCTTTCTTGTTACCACTTTGAGTTCCCACTATCTGTACTTCAGTAACCACTGAGGAGCTAAGACCTGCCCTTCAGCCCTCCCCTGACGATTTAAACTAGGGTTTCGGCTGAAGACATGGACACTATATTTTAAAACCACAAAGGTGTGAGAAGCCACTGGATGGAAAAGAAAGTCAAGCAGAAGGGGATCTTCCTTTTTTGATTGGCTCTATGCCCTCTTAGAAGCTCCAGGCTTCAAGTATGGAACAAACCGTGACACGGACATTCTTCTGTGTTTGTTTTGTATGAAAATCGTTTTCTACCTATAGTCACAGTGCATTGCATTGAACTGGGAAATCAATCTTGAACTTTTTGGTGGAAGATGTCTTGACCACAACATAGGCTGGGCCCTCTTTCCGCTATTTGTTTTACTTCCGAATGAGCTCCTTGAGACCAGGGACAGTCTCAGTCATCTTTGAATTCTGAGGATGTAGAACCATCCCTGACACACAGTTGGGACTAAATATTTCACTGGATGAATAAGTGGGTAAATGAATGAACAGTTGAAAGAATACTCACGTGGTAAATGAACATGATGACCCTCCTCATGACTTTCTCCGTCTTTAGGAACCAGAAGCAATGTATTGTTTTGCTCTATATGTCAAAGCCTTTTACTGTGTTTCATCAGAACAAATCACATCTCTGTACAAACCTCTTCATGCACATGTTTTGTCAGGAGTTAAGCAAGAAGCCACTTTATTTTATTTATTATAATTATTTGACTGTTCACATGAGCTTTCAGTGTCATTTCTCTACTAACCAAAAGGGTAATCACTTGTTACTTAATCAGACTGAATAAATAGTATTCCCTGAAAAAATGTGAGATGTTGGTTCTCACTTTTCTCCCAGCATTGCATCCCTGTCCCACCTCCAAAGCAGCTCTGAAAACAAGTAGACAGCAGTGAATCACAAGAGACTTGAATGCCACACACTGGCTTTAAAATGTGCCTATTCACGGAGAAAAAGATGGCGGCAAAGTAGAGGGACGTGGAGTGCATCCCTCTCCACAGATGCATTGGGAATGCACCGAAGGACGCAATAATTCCCACAGAGGGCCAGCTGAGCACCAGCAGACGGACACCAGAGAGGACCGCAAGGAGCCTGACATAACCGGTAGGGAGGCATCTACGAGGGCTCAAAGAGGGTGAAGTGGCGGAGCTGTGGCAGACGGGAGGGAGTGAGAAACACACGGAGGGTCTGCACCACAGCTCAGCGTTCCCGGACCCAGACGTCGATCCACAGCTGAACAGAGGGTCTAGGAGCGGGAGCGTGGGAACCGGAGAGCTGGCTCAGGGTGAGAAACATTGCTGCCAGTAAGGTGACGGACCGAGAGGACGGGGGGGAAGGGGTCCACGGTGAGGAGTGCCTGCCCCTGAGCGCTGCCCGGCCATGATGGAGGCTGGAGGCTGCAGGCTCAGGGACGGGGGAGGGGGGGTGGGGGGAGGAGCTGAGCACATAGCCTCTCTTTCTCTTTCGGCACCTGCAGCGGGCAGTGGAGAGACGGCCTGCGGGCCACCTAAGGCGCTCAGGGATAACAAGCACCCTCAGGCACTCAGGCGGGGCTAGATTAAAACCGCTTGGAACTCCAACAGCAGAGAGGCTGCCGAGAAAAAAAAAAAAAAAAAAAAAAACGCGAGAGAGGTCCAACTCTGAGACTTTCTGTTTACACCTGAGCCACCAGCGTCCCTCTGCAACAGGCACCTCCAAGCCTGACTGAAACAACAGTGCGCCACTGCTCACTCACTCCCAGGGGAAGGAGCCACTGCTGTACTCTCTCCCTCCCCACACACCGACGCTTACAGACGAACAATAAAGGAAACTCTGCTGGTCACAGAATAATGCAAAAAAATCCACGGCGAGTAGAAGGACACTTACAGCTGAGACTCTAAGGAAACAGAAATATTAGTATCAATTCCTATTGACCGGGTCCATTCTGGATTCAGTTCTGGATTTTTTTTTCCTTTATTAATTGCAATCTTAGTCCTAAGGGATCTACAAGTTTTATAACATAATTTTTAAATGATATTTTTTATTCTATCTTCATTTTTTTGCCTTTTTCTATACTTCTATTTCTAGCTAAGTTTTTGGTAGTACGGACAATATATCTATCATACTTTCCTTTCATCCCTACCTTTTATACATTTCTATTCCTTTCTTTTTATTTGCATATTTCCAACCACTCTACGTTCTTCTGTGCCCCTTTCTTCCAGCCATTTTAAGTTTATTTTATCTTAACATACTTATAAGCAACACTATCGATCTGCTCAGACTCCTTGCTCTATTCTCCAGATGATGCACCGCACTGGTATTTAATATTAGGTTTTTGTCTTTATCTTAGTTCTTAGTACAACTGTCTAATTTCATTCTGAGAATCTCCATTCTCTCTGATGGTACTCTAGCTCTTTTTTGTGTTTGATCCTAGCTTACAAAATCTCCCTGGATTAGTGTCTGTATGTGTAAGGTGTTATTTGTTTGTTTGTTTGCTTTTGTTTTTCTTTCTGATTTGCTCTGTTTCAGTTGTCAATTTCTGTTGGGTTTCTCTTTGAATATATGATAGCATACTGGGGTTCTGTCAAGTGTTTCCAGAGCCTTATGTCCCAATGGATTCAGTAATTGTGTGTCTTATACTTGTATGTGTTTCCTAGACTTAGTATTTCTTGAACCCAACACTTGGACATTAGTCTGAGGCTTGGACAGTCTTCTATAAACACCTCTATCGCCAGGACAAGCAACCCCAAAAGTTTGGACAACCAAGAGGAAACAAAGAAACACCATGCAGGCAAAGAAGCAGGAAAAAAACACACAAGACCAAATAAATGAGGAGGAAATAGGAAAAATGCCTGAAAAAGAATTTAGAGTAATGATAGTAAAAATGATACAAAATCTCAATAACAAAATAGAGAAAGTACAAGAAACAGTTCATAAGAACTCAGAAAAACAAACAGCGATGGATAACAAAATAACTGAAATTAAAAATACTCTAGATGCTATAACCAGCCGAATGACTGAGGCAGAAGAACAAATAAGTGAGTTGGAAGAAAGAATGGGGGAAATAAATGCCACGGAGCAGGAAAAAGAAAAAAGAATAGAAAGAATAGAAGACAGTCTCAGAGACCTCCGTGATAACATTAAGCGTACCAACATTCGAATTATAGGCATCCCAGAAGAAGAAGAAAACAAGAAAGGGTCTGAGAAAATATTTGAAGAGGTTATATTGGAAAACTTCCCCAACATGGGAAAGGAAATAATGAACCAAGTCCAAGAAGCACAGAGAGTCCCATACAGAATAAACCCAAGGGGAAATACACCAAGGCACATATTAATCAAACTAATGACAATTAAACACAAAGAAAAAATATTAAAAGCAGCAAGAGAAAAGCAACAAACAACATATAAGGGAAAACCCATAAGGATAACAGCTGATCTTTCTACAGAAATTCTGCAGGCCAGAAGGGAATGGCAGGATATACTGAAAGTCCTGAAAGAGAGAAACCTACAGCCAAGAATACTTTACCCAGCAAGAATCTCATTCAGATTTGAGGGAGAAATCAAAAGCTTTCCAGACAAGCAAAAGTGAAGAGAATTCAGCACCACCAAACCAGCCTTACAACAAGTGTTAAAGGAACTTCTCTAAGTAGGAAACACAAGAAAAGGAAAACACCTACAAATACAACCCAAAACAATTAAGAAAATGGTCATTGGAACACATATGTCAGTAACCACCTTAAATGTAAATGGATTAAATGCTCCAACCAAAAGACACAGACTGGCTGAATGGATACAAAAACAAGACCCTTCTATATGCTGCCTACAAGAAACCCACTTCAGACCAAGGGATACATATAGACTGAAAGTCAAGGGATGGAAAAAGATATTCCATGCAAATGGAAGTCAAAAGAAAGCTGGAGTAGCAATACTCATACCAGACAAATTAGACTTGAAAGTCAAGACTATTAAAAGAGACAAGGAAGGACACTACATAATGATCAAGGGATCCATTCAAGAAGAACATATCACAATGGTAAATATCTATGCTCCCAACAAAGGAGCACCTCAATACATAAGGCAAATGCTAACATCTATAAAAGGGGACATCGACAGTAACACAATAATAGTGGGAGACTTGAACACCCCACTTACATCAATGGACAGATCATCCAAACAGAAAATAAAGACACACAAGCTTTAAATGGCGCATTAGACCACCTCGACTTAATTGATATTTATAGGACATTCCATCCAAAAATGATGGAACACACTTGCTTCCCAAGTGCACACGGAACATTTCCCAGGATAGATCACATCTTGGGTCACAAATCAAACCTCGGAAAATTCAAGAAAATTGAAATCATATCAAGCATCTTCTCAGACCACAACGCCATGAGACTAGGTATCAATTACAGGAAAAAAACTGCAAAAAATACAAACACATGGAGGCTAAACAACTCACTATTAAACAACCAAGGAATCACTACAGAAATCAAAGAGGAAATCAAAAAGTATCTAGAAACAAATGACAACGAAAACACAACAACCCAAAACCTATGGGACGCAGCAAAAGCAGTTCTAAGAGGGAAGTTTATAGCAATACAGTCCTACCTTAAGAAACAAGAAAATGATCGAATAAACAACCTAACCTTACACCTCAAACAACTAGAGAAAGAAGAACAAAGAAACCCCAAAGTGAGCAGAAGGAAAGAAATCGTAAAGATCAGAGCAGAAATAAATGAAAAAGAAAGGAAAGAAACCATAAGAAAAATAAATAAAACTAAAAGCTGGTTCTTTGAGAAGATTAACAAAATTGATAAACCATTAGCCAGACTCATCAAGGAAAAAAGGGAGAAGATGCAAATCAACAGAATTAGAAATGAAAAAGGAGAAGTAGCAACAGACACCTCAGAAATACAAAAGATCATGAGAGACTACTACAAGCAACTATATGCCAATCAATTGGATAACCTGGAAGAAATGGATAAATTCTTAGAAAAATACAATCTTCCAAGACTCAACCAGGAAGAAATAGAAACTATGAACAGACCAATCACAAATATTGAAATTGAGGCAGTGATTAAAAATCTCCCAATACACAAAAGCCCAGGGCCAGATGGATTCACGGGCGAATTCTATCAAACATTTCGAGAAGAGCTAACACCTATCCTTCTCAAACTCTTTCAAAATATTGCAGAAGGAGGAACACTCCCAAACTCATTCTACGAGGCCACCATCACCCTGATACCAAAACCAGACAAAGATGTCACAAAATAGAAAATTACAGATCAATATCACTGATGAATACGGATGCAAAAATCCTCAACAAAATACTAGCTAACAGAATCCAACAGCACATTAAAAAGATCATACACCATGATCAAGTGGGGTTTATCCCTGAAATGCAAGGATTCTTCAATATATGCAAATCAATCAACGTGATACATCATATCAACAAATTGAAGGATAAAAACCATATGATCATCTCAATAGATGCAGAAAAAGCTTTTGACAAAGTTCAACATCCATTTATGATAAAAGCTCTCCAGAAAATGGGCATAGAAGGAAATTACCTCAACATAATAAAAGCCACATATGAGAAACCAAAAGCCAACATCGTTCTCAATGGGGAAAAACTGAAAGAATTCCCTCTAAGAACAGGAACAAGACAAGGGTGTCCACTCTCACCATTATTATTCAACATAGTTTTGGAAGTTTTAGCCACAGCAATCAGAGAAGAAAAGGAAAGAAAAGGAACCCAAATTGGAAAAGAAGTAAAATTGTCACTCTTTGCAGATGACATGATATTATATATAGAAAACCCTAAAGACTCTACCAGAAAACTGCTAGCACTAGTTGATGAGTTTAGTAAAGTAGCAGGATACAAAATTAATGCACAGAAATCTCTTGCATTCCTATACACTAACAATGGAAGAGCAGAAAGAGAAATTAAGGAAACTCTCCCATTTACCACTGCAAGAAAAAGAATAAAATACCTAGAAATAAACCTGCCTAAGGAGGCAAAAGATCTGTATGCAGAAAACTTTAAGACATTGATGAAAGAAATCAAAGACGATACAAACAGATGGAGGGACACACCATGTTCCTGGATTGGAAGAATCAACATAGTGAAAATGACTGTACTACCCAAAGCAATTTACAGATTCAATGCAATCCCGATCAAATTACCAATGGCATTTTTCACAGAACTAGAGCAAGAAATCTTACGATTTGTATGGAAACGCTAAAGACCCCGAATAGCCAAAGCCATCTTGAGAAGGAAAAATGGAGTTGGTAGAATCAGGCTTCCTGATTTCAAACTATACTACAAGGCCATAGTGATCAAGACAGTATGGTACTGGCACAAAAATAGAAAGGAAGATCAATGGAATAGAATGGAGAGCTCAGAAGTAAGCCCAAACACATATGGACACCTTATCTTTGACAAAGGAGGCACAAATATACAATGGAAAAAAGACAGCCTCTTCAATAAGTGGTGCTGGGAAAATTGGACAGCAACATGGAAAAGAATGAAATTAGAACACTTCCTAACACCATACACAAAAATAAACTCCAAATGGATTAAAGACCTACAGGTAAGGCCAGACACTATAAACTCCTAGAGGAAATCATAGGCAGACCACTCTATGACATACATCAAAGCAAGATCCTTTTTGACCCACCTCCTAGAATCATGGAAATAAAATCAAGAATAAACAAACGGGACCTCATGAAACTTAAAAGCTTTTGCACAGCAAAAGAAACCATAAACAAGACAAGAACGCAACCCTCAGAATGGGAAAAAATAGTTGCCTATGAAACAACGGACAAAGGATTAACCTCCAAAATATACAAGCAGCTCATGCAGCTTCATACCAAAAAAGCAAATAACCCAATCCACAAATGGCAGGAAGATCTAAAGAGACATTTCTCCAAAGAAGCCATGCAGATGGCCAACAAACACATGAAAAGATGCTCAACATCACTAATCATCAGAGAAATGCAAGTCAAAACTGCAATGAGGTATCACCTCACACCAATCAGAATGGCCATCATCACAAAATCTGGAAACAACAAATGTTGGAGAGGGTGTGGAGAAAAGGGAACTCTCCTGCACTGTTGGTGGGAATGTAAGTTGGTACAGCCACTATGGAAAACAATTTGGAAGTTCCTTAAAAATATACAAATAGAACTACCGTATGATCCAGTAATCCCACTACTGGGCATATACCCAAAGAAAACCATAATCCCAAAAGAAACTTGTACCATAATGTTTATTGCAGCACTATTTACAATAGCCAGGACATGGAAGCAACCAAAATGCCCATCAACAAATGAATGGATAAAGAAGATGTGGCATACATATACAATGGAATATTACTCAGCTATAAAAAGGGATGAGATGGAGCTATATGTAATGAGTTGGATAGACCTAGAGTCTGTCATACATAGTGAAGTAAGTCAGAAAGAGAAAGACAAATATTGTATGCTAACTCACATATACGGAATCTAAAAATGGTACTGATGAACTGAGTGACAAGACAAGAACAAGGACGCAGATGCAGAGAATGGACTGGAGAACTTGAGGTTTGGGAGGGGGCGCGAGGTGAAGGGGAAGCTGAGACGAAGTGAGAGAGTAGCACAGACATATGTATTCTACCAACTGTAAAATAGATAGCCAGTGGGAAGTTGTTGTATAACAAAGGGAATTCAACTCGAGGATGGAAGATGCCTTAGAGGACTGGGACAGGGAGTGTGAGGGGGGGACTCGGGGAGGGGGGGAGTCAAGGGAGGTAGGGAATACGGGGATATGTGTATAAAAACAGATGATTGAACTTGGTGTATCCCCCAAAAAATAAAAAAAATAAAAAAATTAAAAAAACATTTAAAAAAAAATGCCTATTCGTTAGTAGCCAAGTGCAATGAGTAACTCAGTCCAAGATGCAATGCACATGATTAAGAAGAGGTCACATGTATCTGGTGTTTATGAAGTGCCAGGCACTATTCTATATGTTTAAAGTCATTTAAAATTTACAATAACTCTATAAAGTGGAAAGAAACTGAGGTGGGAGGTGTAAAGTAGCATGCTAAAGGGCAGAGGGCAAATAAGCAAGCTTTGAACATGTGCCCTCTTGCACCCCAAAGCTGTCCCTGGAATCATCACATTATACTGTGTGGCAATCCTTTGCCCTATCAAACCAATGATTTCCAAACCCAGAGACCCCCCTCCAGACACAGAGATCCTAAATGGAGTTCAGACATCTAATATTCTTGAAATTTTGAATACTAATGCAGTAAGCTTAGAGGTCAGGCTTTAACAAATACAGCTTCCAAAAGCAATAAAAAATAAAGGCCTTTCGTCTAAGGAAAATTCTCAGTGGCTCTTGGGGCCCGTTGTGCAGTAACTCAGGCTTCCAGTAGGCTCTTTTCTTCAGCACGGGACTGTTACATGACCTTTAAATGGTTGGGAATGTCACAGAATAGAAATCACATCCCCTGGACAGTTAAGCACACACTGTGATGCGCAAAGGAGTTGCCAGATGAGCCCACACAGGGAGCAATTTCAAGAACTGGGGCCATGCTGAGATGGCATTTCAGTGAATAGACTCCCCAGAAACTCTAAAAAAATAAAAGGTGAATAAAGAGTCAAAATGAAATCTATCTTCTTCCTGTGTGTGTCTCTGTGTTTCCTCTCTTCTTATAAGGATGCCAGTTATTGGATTTAAGACCTACCCTAATCCAGTATGACCTCATTTTAACTTAACTAATTAGATCTGTGAAGATCCTAAGCCCAAATAAGGTCACATTCTGAGGCTCCAGGGGAACATTATATTTTAGAAGGACATTGTTCAACCCACTACAGGCATTAAGAGTAGCTCTCCTTTGCTTGCCACAGACAGCAAAAGGAGGGGTTCTGATTTGAATTTTATATTGGAAACTCAAAATATAAATGTATGCTTCATCTTCTTATAGGAGAGTGTAACATGGTGCAGGTCATGGGGCCTTTTGAACTCTCAGTTGTCCTTGAGATAAAAAATAGAAAGTAGTTCTGTATGCAGATATGGAAGTTGTAATGTTTGTCTTTTGGTTTCTAGCAAAATCCTATGTTCAATGGGCAGCACAGTGGTCACCTAATGTTCTTTGATTGAAGCAGTTAGCTATATTGAGAATAAATGCTGCACCAGCTAAACATACAATGGAATACATCTGGGGCATTTAGATTCAGCTCTGTAATGATTCATGGATCTAATTTTTCTCTCCTGATAGTGAGGGTGTGATTGTGTACTGCTTGATTTGGTTTTCCAAAGAGCACCTTTAGACTCTTTTTATACCTATAATGGCAGGTGCCTGGGTTGATTTCTGTAGGTAGTCTATTTACTCAATTAAACTAGACTATCATTGAGTCAAGGGCTCATCTAATTGGCTGGCATAATAAATCAAACACAAGTAATTTGGTTGTTCTCAATGCCACAGCACTTTTTTAAGGTCATTGCCAAGGTGTGTGCAATTAGCAGCTTGTCTCCCTGAAGGAATAGTCTGTCCAGACTAAATTGTTCCATGGTGGGAGAAGTAATTCGGCAACAACCTGCTGTGTAGTTACAACAAACAGCCTAGCTGTTATCCTCCATTTTTGCTGCCTAAATCATTTTCTCTCTCTCTGTTTTCTTATTCTTTTTTACTTTTGTTCTTAAACTAGTTCTTTGATTCAAAGAAATTTGTCTTTTTATCCTATTTACTTTAGTTACATATTCGGTACATCAATCAACACTATCTTCTTTGTTATATTCATTAGTTTGTTGTACTTTTTAGATTCCATGTATAAGCGATGCCGTACGGAATTTGGCTCACAGATGCAGAGCACAAACTAGTGGTTACTACTGAGGAGAGGGGAGGGACGTGGGGCAATATAGGGGTAGGGGATTATGAGGTACAAACTACGAAGGTGAGTCAAAAATTATCCGCACTCTGGTTATATTAAAACTTCTCTTGGCCGCACTGTCTTATCAGCCCTTTCCGTTCAAGGCTACTGTCTCCCTAGTTACTGCTGTGCAGGTGTGAACATGTTACATCAGCTCATTTGTAACTGCAGTGCCAGCAAAAATGGATGTCCCACTTATAATTTGCACGAAAGAAGAGCAGCGTACGGTGATTCGTTTTTTGTGGTCTGACAGTGTACCTGTTGCTGTTATTTATTGAAGACTTTGTGTGCAGTATGCAGAAAGTGTTTTGTCATGAAAAAGTGTGTATGAATAGATAGAGAAGCTCAAGGAAGGTCACCCAAGTGTTAGCCATCATGAAGGGGCCAGATTCACTTCTGATGAAGAAGTGAAGACAGGGGTACATTCGTGGCTTACATCTCAGCCTAAAACATTTTTTAATGAGGGAATAGGAAAGCTTGTTGACAGATAGACAAAGCATATTGAAAAGCAAGGAGATTATGTTGAAAAATGATGTTTTTGTCTTTTCTAAAAGTTAATTAAAATAAATTCTACAGCCAGGGTGTGGATAATTTTTGACTCACCCTTGCATTAAGTAGAAAATAAGTTACAAGGATATATTGTACAACACAGGAAAATATCAAATATTTTATAACTATAAACAGAGTATAACCTTTAAAAATTGTGAATCACTATATTGTACACCTAAAATTTATATAATACTGTACAGCAAATATACTTCAATAAAAAACTATATTTTCAAGCGTTTTTAAGATAAGAATTGTTTATATTGTAGTTTCATGTTTATTGTACTTTTCTACCATGAGAGTTTTTATATACAAGCTGGTTTCTGGAGAAATCAAATCTAAATCCAAAATTTATCTAGTAGTCCATGAAACATTTTGCCATAAATATGTCATTCCATGACACTGTCTCTCTAACTGTCCTTCCACTGACTGTCCCCTGACCTCTCCTTCCTAATCTCCCTCTGGCCCCTGATCTTCTTTTCTCCCTTTACCGAGTTCCATTCTCAGTCTTCTCACAGTCTCTCTATGTATGCTTTCCCCAAAGGACATTATCCTATCCCAGGGTATCCACCACCACTGATTCACTGAGGACTCACAAATCAACTCTAAGACCTGACACCTCTCCTGTGAAATGGACCCATCTTTCCATTATGTACAAGAAACAGTCCATGTACAAAGAAGAGCTAAACTGGATGTAGGCAGGTGCTAAAATGTAATTCATGGGAAGCGTTTACTAAAAGTACTCAGGGGAGGGAGTAATTCTCTTTGGTTGGAGTTATTGGAAAGAGTCAAAGTAAGAAAGAAGTTGTTGAGATAGGCTTAAGGAACTGATGTGATTTTTGCAGGTAGAATAGAAAAAAGGACATTTCAGGCCATGAAAATGGCATGAGCAGAGTAGGAGAGTGGATATGAAAGGGGGCCTGTGTAAGGAGACCATCCCGGCTGGCACAGAGAGCTGGAGTTAGGAGGTAAAACTGGAGAGATAAAGACCAGATGATATAGGGGATTGAATGCGAAAGAGTTTGAATGTCATCTGTGGAAGGTTCTGGAAGTCCTGGAATGTAGGGCAGATCAGCCTGGTGGTAGGGTACAAAATGAATTGGGCTGAGAGAAACTAGTTAGAGGGCAGTTGCAGCAATTAAGGCATGAAATGAGGAAGATGTGGCAGGGAGTGAAGAAAGAATAAATCAAAGAGATAATTCCAAGGGAAAATCAACAGGACTTCCCGGCAGATTTAATATAGGAGATTTACAAGCAGGAGAAAAGATAGAGGTGTGATGAAGAGGGAAGCGAAGAAACCAGGAGTAATTCGTTACCAGCCCTGTCACTGAATAGCTATTTCAACTTGAATAAATGTCTTAGGCTTCCTGGGTGTCCATAAAATTAGGGAATAAGACTGGACAACTCCTAAGATTTCTTTCCACCCCAACTTTAAAGTTCAGTGCTGCCAAAGAACAGGCTTAGGTTTACCTTTTCTGCACCTCTTCTCACTCACTGTAAGCTGTCTGTAATATCTTTCTTGTTGGAGTAAGAAGATGTGCTAATTTTGAAAGGAAGCACTAGGTTAGTGATCTATTTCAAGAATATATCCATAAACATCTTCCTGTGCCCCATATTTATCATTAACTCAGCAATTCTGACCTTTTCTGGTGAGTTAGGGGAGGATGAGAGGAGTATATTCTCTAAACGTGTGTTTGATGATTAATCTGCTTTGCTAGCAAATTCTTAAATGTAAATCTTCAGGATTCCTGTGTATATCAAAAGTGGCTAAAGAATAATGATTAAAAAATTTAACTGCCATAATTTCAATACCCAAACATGTGGCTATACCCGTGGTCTAAAGTCTATATTATGACTCTAAAGTCTCTCGCAAACTGATCCTCGAAAACTATCTCCTCATTGGCTCGCCTCAGAGAGAAGGAAGAAAGGGGATACCTCCCTTTCGCTCCTCTATATGTCATTGTGAGAAGGGAAAGAAGTTAATCCTCAATACGTGCTCATTTTTTTTTTTTTTTTTTTTGTAAAGAAACTTGGATCACGGTAGAAAGAGGCTGTATTAGTCTTCTATTGCTGCTGTAATGAATTATCACAAATTTAGAGGCTTAAAAACAGACATATTTCTTTGTTCCATAGGTAAGAAGTCTGACATAGGTCTTTCAGGCTAAAATCAGGGATTGGCAGAGCTGCTTTTCCTTCTGGAGGCTCTAAGGAAGAATCCATTTCCTTGCCTTTCCAGCTTCCAGAGACAGCCTCCTTTCTCCGTCTTCAAAGCCAACATCCCTGCATCTCTCCAACTATTCTTCCCTAGTAAAAATACATTCTCTGACCACAGCCGGGTAAGGTTTTCCACTTTTAAGGACCAATGGGATTAGATACCCTCACCTGGGAAATCCAGGATAATATTCCCCTCAATTTAATTTAATCTTCCGTTTAATTTAATCATTTCTACACAATCCTGTTCCCATGTAAGGTAATACGTTCACAGGTTCCAAGGATTAGGAAGCGGACGTCTTTGAGGGACCATTATTCTGCCTACCACAAAGGCATAAAATACACAATGAAATGATTTAATAACAGAACACTAAGACCTTCGATCACAGACTCACACATTTTCCATGATCATCTTTCTCATCACGATATGTCACCATGATCACTGGGAATTACTAAAAACATAAATCACTGATGCTTACCTATTTTTGGTTTGTCTTTTAAGCAGAGCTAAAGGTTCTTCAGATACCCTCTAATATGTTTTGGTGGATTTTTTTCTTTCTGTTTATTGAGATATAATTGGCATACAGCACTCTACAAATTTACAGTATACAGCATAAAAACTTGATTCACATACATCATGAAACGATTACCGCAATAAATTTAGTGAACTTGTTTAACACCTAGAAAACAGGCCTCATTTAGAGGAACTTACTGAAATTAATGAGAAATCCTTGGAAAAATGTATCTTTTTCCTCTTTAGAATTCCTGACATTTCTATTTTGCTTATTTTGTACTCTATTTTGAAACTCTTGGGAATTTTAAAATTATATTTCAATCTCCTGATTCAAACAAAATCTCAAAATGATATTCCTGATGTTTTTAACAAATGAATAAACAAAAAACTATTTTGAAGAAATATTTTTAAAGATTAGTATGCACTATATCAAATGGTCTCTGAAAACATTATCCTGAAACAGACAGAGGCTAAATTTTTGTCAGATCTGACAACTTGGGTGTTTGGGGATGGATCAGAGAAGGAGCTTTGGGAGATGTGTTCTTATGAGGCTTTTGAGAAAAAAGGAAAAATCTAATCCTTTATTTTGACTCAAAGTATGGCAGTTTAACAAAGCTCTCGCATTACCCTACCATTCTTCTCTTTTTCACTTTTCTAATTTTTTTTCGGCTTGTAAAATGGCATGGAATTAGATGCAGTTTTATTTCTTTCCATTTATAAGTTGACTGCATATATTTTGTCTGGGGTTATAAATAAAACTGGTAATGCATTTGAACTGCATCAGTTACTGACTTCTGCTAAATGCCTAAAAATGGTGGGTACAGAATTTTGAAAACATATTCTGTTCAAACCAATCATCTACATTTAATTCATATTAAGATTGTGGGGCACGTGAGGCAATACCTCTTCAGCTTCTACCATGAACTTTGTATATGCCTTTTCTTTATTTTCTGTCACTATTTTGGAAAGTTGGATAAATATTCACAAAGTGGTAGTATCGAGACTGCTAAAAAGGATGTCAAGTTCAACCTGAAGTCGTTGACACGGCTGAGGTATAAACAATCTCTTTATGTTCTTGACATATCAGCAAAAATCTGTTGCACACTAAAAGCCTTTGAGGGAGCAAAGGGTTTGTTATGTTTGTTTATTGTGGAAAGTTTAAGCACTCCACCTGTTCCATGAGATGTGTTACACAGCCGCAAATAAACTGAGCTCTTCCTGCAGAAGCTTGAGCTCAGAATGGGATGTGACTGCAAGAAGGTTATCAGGACTAACACAGGGGACAGAATGGATGAGGCTTTGAACTGATCTTCTGTAAGTCTTGATAGACAGGGGACCCAAACTGACATCTGCATTAGAGAACAAATCAAAATATTTCTCTGGTGAGCTTCTCACTGCCTTGAAACACATTTTTATTTCCAAGTGCTTCTTAAGTCAAAATATACTAATTAAATAAAAGCTAAGTATATAATTATGTTTATCTTTCCTAAGAAAATCATATCATAAAAATATTCTGTATATAAGAAATGTTCATACAAGGTTGACACTTGCTTACCTTGTATAAACATTTCCTTAATTTTGATCTCAATAACTAAAGTTGGGAAATCATAAATAGAACTTTCAAAATCTCTCACATGGTTCTATACACCACATATAGCTGATTTTGATCGTATTTCTATCCCATCTCTCATTTCTGCTTCATATTCCGAGACCCACAGCATGCTTCTTCCACTCTGTTGTAGTTTGTTTTTCTCTGTTTCACTTCTACAACCCAATAACCACGTTTGTCCTTCTTCCAATACTGTTTTTCCTACTGAAGCCAACAGCACCCTCTGAGTCAAGTCTCTCCGTGTCTTCTCTCTCATTTCCTTTTAAATCTTCCTCACCAGATCAGACCCTTGACTGTAATATTTTTCTTACTTGTCCGACAAACACCAGCTTTGTGGATATCCTACGCTGGTAGAACTTACAATGGCTTATTATGGCTTTGAAGAAAAGGTCTTGTGTGCTTTCTTTAATTACTCCTTTTTTCCCTCTATTGGTGTTTCAAAAATCCTAACTGGCCAAACCCGACTTTTGATTATTTTGCTCATTAAATCTTTTTATGTGTTACTATCTATATGTAAGTGACCTCAACTATCTTTTACCCAATGATTTTCATAAAATACACCCTGGACTTTTATGTCCTATTTTTGTCACCCCAAATAAGAATTTTTTCTTGAACAACTTACTGTGCTTTCAAATCCCCTGTGTATGAATAATTTCAAGGCTTATTTTAGTAATTGATATTCTGTTTCATACGTTTATATTAAACAGTCTGATCATTTCACCTGTTCCATGAGATGTGTCACAGGGCAGCACAGAAGCCCTGGAAAGCCACATAAGCTATTTGAGCAGCAGCTTGAGCATAAAGAGTGATGTGACCACAAGAAGATGATCAGGAACAACATAAGGGACAGAATAAATGAGGATTTGAACTGATATTATGACAGACAAATATAGATCACATATTTTTACATAAAAATACATATATATAATGATTTTTAAGTTACCTGATACACAGCTTTCTAGAAAGAATGTATGCTAAATTATAAGACCATTTTAAGATCAAAGGGTTTGAAAAAAATCTTGACATAGATTTTCTTCTTTTTAATTCGGTTTAGACCACATATTCCTTAACTGATCATTTGGGGCAGGACAACACACGAGGCAGTACAAGGATTAAAAATAAATGCAAAACCTCTCTGCCTGCAATAGTTTACAGACCAGACCTAACTTCAGAGTAAGCCATAATATAAGATGAAGTATGTAAAGTTCCACAAGTTCTTCTTCAGAGGTGGGAGAAACTTCATCAGGTTGGGATGAGGTGGATTTTCAGAAAGTTTCATAAAGGAAGCAGCACTGCTGTATTTTTTTTTTTCTCTTTGACAGCACCTAGTACATCATGAATACCATACCAGGTAGATGGGTAGATGGATAGGTTGGGGGGTGTGAAACAAAGAGCATTTGAACAAGATTATAATGGAAGGGAGAGAATTCAACAGGAAAAGGCTAGGGGAGAAAGACATTGTAAGTGGAGAGAAAACTGTGAGCAGAGATTGTAAGCTGGGACACAGAGGTGGGTGTTTAGGGCAGGACAAATAGCTCAGTTTGGCTGAGCGTCGGGTGTGTGGGAAGACATAGGGAAGTAAATCTAATGAGCTAAGTTAGGGTCTCGAGCACTGAAATCCTAGCGCTGATTATCAGCTGGTGCAAATCCATATTGTGGTACCAGCTATAAAAATACTGAGCTCTTGCATATCCGTTGGAAAATAATATAATAGTAACCACAATAAGCAACAACAATTGATAATAAAAATTCTAATTTGACTTCATCAGTTCAAGCTAATAGCTGAAGGCTGTCACAACCACCATTTGTAAATGGGTCTTGTGTCACAGCAACATCTGAGAACACCCCCAACACTGTCCACCTGTCCAGCCGAGGTCATGAAGCCTCAGCGGCCTCCTCAACTATTTTACAAGACTGTGCTCCATAAGAGTAGCCAATCTGCCATCATCTTCTATTACACTATTGTGCTGCTTTCAAATGGTTTACTTTTTCTCTGGGTTATTGTCCATTTTGTAAGTTGTACACGAGCGCTTTGTAATTCTTGGTGTAGATGATAAATGGGCAAAATTTTAAATGTTACAAATTTACATAAATAAACATTTAAAAACAAACCTTTAGAATGAAGAGGTGAGAAATTTTGGATAAGTTTATAACTCTTAGTAAATATCATCAACATGCTCTGCTGAGAGTATTTATGTAACATTGTAAACAAAGACAGAGCCCTTCTTCCTCCCCAAGAAAGTCTCACTGAATTCATTGGCCAGGCTGAGACTATCTTCTGACCCCATGACAGTGGGTTTTTTTCTACACCATTCTGTTTCCTTTAAAATTCTGGAGGAAAAGCTAAAATGACAACCTTACATAAGTGTTTGGTATACCACCTACTAGAAGCTTTGTTTTCCTAAAGTATTTATGGTTGGTGCAAATATTGATTTACTAGAATATAAACTTCATGGGGTTGCTCCTTGTCCAACTTATTCACCACTTATCCTCAAGGCCCAGAACAGTCTTGGGGACATAAGAGTAGTTCAATACATTATATGATGAATGAATTGAGTAAATTAATTCTGGGGGGCGGGGGAGCAGGGAAGAGGAATTATGAGTTATCAGAAAGGGGAATCTTGAGAGATGGGGTCATGAAATTTCACTCACACTACAAATTAGATGTGTTATAAATATCAGTGTTCTTTTCTATTCTTTTTTCTGCCTATACTTATTCGGATGATTCCTCTCCACGTGATAGCTAGCAGAAAAAAGAGGAGCTAAACATAAAATGTGAATTATAACTCAAGACAAAATTGAAACCACTGTTTTCAAACTGAGGGGCATGGCCCATTAGTTGGTCACATTTTTATAGTTTATTGAGTTATCACCATCATAGGTTAAAAACAAAAAGGAACAGAATAAAATAGAAAATATTAGAACACAGTCAGCATTATTTGATGAAATGTATTTTAGTTGTGCGTGTGTAACATGCAAGTGAGCCTCTGTGTGTACGTGTGTGTTTGTGTGTCTTGGTTCTTAGTGCAAAATTAATTTCCTACTGTGAAATCATGGAAAGAATTGAAAAGGCAGTGATTTAAACAGTTCGTTTGGTTGGTTTTAGCCTCCCTTGGACGAAAATGTCCCATCGCTGCCCCACTCCGCTCTGTGCTTCTCTTTAAGGTGGTTGGGGTGGAGGTGTAGAAGCAACACTGTGAACATGGAACCCCAGGCTTGGTTGTGGGTGTACTAGGTGGGGATCTAGGGGAACTTGAATGATTCCTTCTCTCTCAATCATACCTGCCTCTCAAGCCTATAGCTTTGCTGAAAATTCTAAGAATCTGAATGCTATCTTACTTTTCTTCTTTGTATTTCTACTGTAAAAATGTGACTCTCCCTTATCTCCACCCCCTCCATCCTAGTAAGAAGCACATGGAAGCACTTTATTAATTTTCTAAATGGTATCCTGTCAACATGTAGTAAAATAAGAGGGGCAGAATTTCTTCAGGAGAACTTAAGGACAAGGGTGCCCATCACTAGACAGAGTTCCTGCCCCAGGGTCAGGGTCATCATGGATGTGGGGGTAGAGGGGACCAGTAGCCCAGAGCATATTCAGGAATCATCTGAGAAGCCATTTAAAACTATACAAACCACCCGGTAGCTAAGAAATTCTGCAAGGAGAGGAGGAGAGAGGACAAACTAAAATGATTCTTACATCCATCCCTCCTCTACCATCTCCACCATCATTTGAGAGCAAAACAGTTTCAAGTTCTTATTTGAGTCCCTAAATTGGCTTCTTTACTGGGAAGAGACAATTTCCACAGTAAATTAATGAATAAAAATGAGTTTTGTTTTAATTTCATCGTGTGAGCCATTTTTTTCTAGGATCTAATCATCCCTGCAGAGCTAGGAAGCCATCTCCAGAAGTTCAGAGAGCCAGCAATAAACTTGAAGATTTTCCTGTCCTCGAAGAGGCTGAATATACAAAAGGACAATGGGAAGAGTATATATAAAAATAGAACTCTGACCTACAACCCATAGCATACTTCCAAGGAAACCAGCCCCTTATCTACAGTAATCAGTGCAGGAAGCCAGCCTGCTAGCAGGCTTGAAGGAAGCCAAGTCAGACTTGAAGGAAATCAGACTCCTTTCTCTAGTAATGATCCAGGAAGCTAAAGAATAACTTCTGTTAACAATTGGCCCAAAATGATCAGGACTTGATTAATTACTGACAGGTTCCTTAATTTCTGTCCCTGTTTTCAGTTTAGGACCAACCAGAGAAAGCCAAATATGCATGCCTAACCTATCACAAGGGATGTCCTAGCTAGCTTGCCTACAGCTTCCCTAGGCCAACAGCCTCCAGTCGGGGCACACCTGAAGCCTCTCCTTCTCCCCACTGTAAAGCTTCACACTCTTCTGCCTGCCTCGGGGTCTCTGCCAGAGTGCAGGTGACAACAGCTGACCCCATGCTAGAGCAAGCTCTAAATAAATAGCCTTGGTTTTTCCCATTGATTGGTCTTCATTTATTTTCATACCTCAATCCACAATCTTTTGATTATTGTTATATTATATCATTAATGACTTTCTTCTTTTTTTTCTTTAAGAACTTTTATTGAGATACAATAGGCATACAATAAATTGCATATATTTAAAGTGTACACTTTGATATATTTTTTCTTATTAGTAATGTATATATGGCAATCCCAATCTCCCAATTCATTCCTCCTCAAACCTCTGGCTTTCCCCACTTGGTGTCCATATGTTTGTTCTCTACATCTGTGTCTCTATTTCTGCCTTGCAAACCGGTTGATTTGTACCACTTTTCTATATTCCGCATATATGTGTTAATATACGATATTTGTTTTTCTCTTTCTGACTCACTTCACTCTGTATGACAGTCTCCAGGTCCATCCATGTCTCTACAAATGTCCCAATTTTGTTCTTTTTCACAGCTGAGTAATATTCCATTGCATATATGTACCACATCTTCTTTATCCATTCATCTGTTGATGGACATTTAGGTTGCTTCCATGTCCTGGCTATTGTAAATAGTGCTGCAATGAACATTGGAGTGCATATGTCTTTTTGCATTATGGTGTTCTCTTGGGTATATACCCAGCAGTGGGATTGCTGGGTCATATGGTAACTCTATTTTTAGTTTTTCAAGGAACCTCCATACTGTTCTCCATAGTGGCTATATCAATTTGCATTCCCAATGATTTCTTCTTTATCTTAAGGTTTATTTCTGAAAGGTATTTGGTTTTGTATTTGAATTTTATACTCATTCATTAAGTTGGTTAGAACAGTTCTTAAATTAAGAGCCATTCATCTATGTCTTCTGTAAGATCCTTGGGTAGAATGCTAAGGTCATCACAGAAAAGAAGCATTTCCCTGCAGTTTAACTCCCAGGAAGAAATAGGTTTGTTGTGTATCATTTTGCAATCATTTTATAAATAGCCTACCCTTCAGCCCTTTGTACAACCAAGATTATAGCTTAGAACTGCTACCTGGTGAAATCTTATGACAGAGCTTCCTATTGTTTTAGTTTGTTTTGATGCATTGCATTTCTAAAATATTCTGTTTGGGTCTCTTAAGAATAGTCCTACATATAGATTAATTTGGAGTTTATATATTTAGATATAAGTATTATTTAGGTTAGCATATAATATTTTAAAATCATTCTAGACTCATAAAAAATGGTATATTCATACAGGTAGAAAGAAATTAAATATTAATCTAATATGGTCTGTTACTGTTGCCGAATTCAACTTAAATATTGAAATTAACATATCCTTTTATCCTACAGTTAAAGCCTTTTACACTTGAATAAATGTGTTACATTTGAAAATGACCAAGGTTATTATTATTATTTTCTCCTCCTTGGAATCTGGAATATTTCTTATCTTTATTTTTAGATACCTCTTATATGTGTTGAATTTGGGGGATATTAAAATAAAAGTTGCAAGAGTTCCTGAATCAAAGAATTAACGTACTAGGAAATGTTTTTGAGGATGGTAAGATCAGGAAAGATTAAAAGAGTTAGAAATTACTTTGTTAAATGAAGAAAAAAGAAACAATTGAATGTCAGATACTATCACCCCAAAGCAGTCAGTCAGCTACACCAGACCCTCTGCAGGCTGAGCCCCAGAACAATGTGGTATTGTGGATTCCCCTCTCTCTTTTGGAAGAATTGTGTCACCTAATGGAGGAAACAGGGGAAATAATTGTAAAATAACCGATAAGTAAATTGATGAGATCATTATAAGCATAAATTAAAGAACACAATGAAAAGACTACAAAACCAACCCAGATCAACGGGTGATAAAACATATACCACATAGCATCACCGCAAGAACTGCAGCCCGAAAAAAATTTTAATTGCGTGTAGCTCGGCCCCTATCTTGGCTTGATTACAGAGACAGAGAGATGGGAGGGGGGACGCAGGAGAAACAGTAATGTTTACCTTGAGCAGTGTAAAAATACTTTAACTCACTGGCACCTTGGAGATGTGTCATTAGCCTACATTGAAAGCATTATAAGAAACGGTTTTATGAGCCTCAGCCCTGCACTGCTACAAAGATGCTGCTGAAGACATCATTCCTCGAATTACTGAATATCCTCTTTGTGCAGACCCATGGGAGAAATTCCTCTTTGTTCTCCACTCCAGGAATAGTTGTGCTTCTCCTGAACAACCGGCCCGTCTGATCCTGTGGACACTAAGTGTAATAAGTGATTGCAGCTCTCTCTTTCTGGGTTGGCTTAGATCCAAATTTATGGCCTTCCTCTGGCAAGTGGACAGAATCATACGCCATGTGCTTGTATACCAAGTTTTCTCCCCCTTGCTTTACTCTATCCTGATTTTCTCACATATTTTCATTTTGGTTTATTTATCTTCATTTGGTTTATTTCATTTTGGTTTATTTGTATATTTTATAAATGACCTGAAATTCTATCTAGAATATAGTGGTATCTAAATGACCATCTAGGTAACTGAGTACAACCAATTAAAGTTGAACAGATCATTATTTGCCACTGTCCCAAAGTTTTGTGCTCTGCACATATGGTTCTCTTTCCTAGAAAACCCTTCTGTGAAAAATACTCATTGTTTCTGGTCCAGCTGAAAAGCTGAATCCTCTATGGACACTTTGCTGACCACCACGCCCTTGAGGAAGAAATGACCATTTGCTCCTTTGCATGGCACTGAATTTTGACATTTCTTTACATGTCTTCCCCCCTGGAAATTACCCTTGTTGATAAGGGAGAGACTCTGTCATATTGATTCCTATAACCCCAGTGCCTAGCATCATTAGTACATGTTGGAAAGAGGGAAGGAAAGAAGGAGGAAAAAAGGAAGGAGGGAGAGAGGGAAGTAGATATTGAACAACTAGAGAGAAAAATAATTCAACTCAAAAGGGAGGCATATTTGGATGTGGCTCTAGTACTATTTATGATCAAAGATGGGAGGACATTCCAAAAAGATGTTTTTGTTCCCTGCTTTGTTTCTATTCAGTCAATCAGTCAGTTGTTCCTCTCTAGCTCTCTGTGTTCCTTCCTAACATCTACCAACAAATTGTGCTAAATTGCCTCATTCTGGAAGAGACATCTAAAATATGACATGAGAAGTGTTTTGAAGCAGGAGAGCCCTGTGACTCCACAGAGGAGAAGAGAGAACTGTTTCTCTGATTTCCCTCCAGCTCAAAGGGCCCAGCCGGTGAGCTGCTCCAGGGAGGGATACAGCTCCCTTTCCACATTCTCTGCCCCAAGTGATGTGCCTGGTGCAGCACTAGCCTTGCCTGGTGCTTTGTGATCAACAAAACAATGCCCCCAAAGTGAGGGACATGGGCTAGGAATAAAGGCATCTCTGCCAGAGGTCTCCATCCATGCTCAGAAATTCTAGGTTTACCTGAGAGACGTCAGCAATCTCCTCAGACTTCTGAGAAGGCAAGTGGCCTAATTGAAAGCCCAGTCTTGATGAGGATGCGTTTGGTGACTGTGTGGGAAGATCCCTGGAGCTGGGGAGCCTGGGAAGGAAGCAGACACAGACAACCATGCTCTCCAGGCGGAGACCTCGCCTCGGAGTGAGAAAGTCTGCAAGAATACTTTCAACAGATTGATTTTGTGTTGAATCGTGGTTTGTTGCCTGAGCAGGAAGACCTGCCTCTTTTCCAAATTAGGTAAACTGTGACAGCTGAGACTTTTTTGGAAACAGTTCCGGGAAGTTTCTTCATGAAATTTGAGAGAGAGCTCATCTCTCCTTTAGAACCATCCTTACCAGGCTGCACAGCAGCAGGTGGAGAAGGGGGCGGATTTGGAGAGGGCGACCCAGTGTGACAGCCCAGGGAACGGCCCGCAGGACAATTGTGAAGTGCTAATTTTCCTCTCTCTTTTCTCCATTTCCTCCTCACCCCACCCTTGAAATATGGGTGAAAATATGCCCTGAAAATATGCCCTCAAATATTAAGGCTTTGGTTTCCTTCACTTTTATTTCTCTGCCTGAACTGTTCTTGTGTCCTTCTGTGGTAAACAGAATTCTGAGATGCTCCTGAAAGATTCCCATCCGCAGAGTACACACCCTTTATGACCCCTTAAATGTGGGTGGGCTTGTAAATAGAATGAATTTAACTTCCATAATTAGGTTTCATTATGTGGGAAAAAAATGAAGGTCCAAAAAAAGTTGACCTTGAGTTAACGGACAAGATCATCCTGGGTGGGTCTGACCTATAGCGGAGCCCTGAAAAGGGACTGGGCTCTTTCTGAAGATGGAGATTGGAGGTAAATCATTTGCCTGCTGGTTTTGAAGAAACAAACTGCCAAGTTTTGGAGAGGGTCACAGAGCAGAAATTGCAGGCCGCCTCTAACATCTGAGGACAGGCCCTGGCTAACAGCCAGCAAGAAAAGAGAGACCTTACTCCTGTAGCCACAACTTCTTACATCCCGCCAACAACCACATGAGCTTGGAAGAAGACCGCAAGCCTCAGATGAGAATGTGGCCAAGCTGACACTTTCTTTGATTTCAGCCTGGTGAGCCTCTATATAGAGAAACTTGCCATGCCATGCCTGAACTTCTGATCTACAACACTATGATGTAATAAATAGGTGCTGCTTTAAACCGTTCAGTTTATGAAAATTTATTATACAGTGATATAGAAGTAATGCACTCTCTACACACCGTCCCCTACCTTCTTTCACTGAATAACTCCTATTCATCCTCGGATTCTGGAGTCATCTCAGTCGTGAGCTAGGCTCTCATCCCTCTCCTCCCATCACCCCCAACCTTTCCCCAACCAGGCCAGGCTAAGTTCCTCTCCTCTGTTCTAAAGCAATGGTTCTCAAAGTCCCCAAGAAAATTTTATGGGGTCTGCAAGGACAAAAATATTTTCATATTATTATTTCCATATTCCATATTTCCATATCATGCTATGACAATATTGCTTTTTTCATTGTATTGACATTTGCACCCATGATCCAAAGCAGTGGTGGGTAAAACTGCTAGAGATCAGCAGTGACACCAAAATGTCCTAATAGTCACTATAGTCTCTACGGCTATGTACTCACAGTGGAAAATATTAATTTTATTAAACCTTGGCTCTTAAGTACAATCTTTTAAATTCTGAGTGACAAAATGGGATGTACACGTAAAGCACTCTTGCTGCGTATTGAAGTTTGATAGTTGTCTTAAAGTCTTACGTGATGTCTGAGTTACAAGTTGAACTGGCTGGTTTTTTTCACAGCACATCATTTTTACCTGAAAGGATAACTGACAAACTATGGTCACTCAGACTTGGATACTTGGTAGACATTTTCCCAGAAATGAACCGAGAAAGGCTGTCACTACAAGGAAAACAATTGACAGCATCTGTTGCCAATGATGTTTAATTTTTCAAGCAAAAGTTAGAATTTTGGTGAACACGTATTCAACACTGTGAACCTGACACCTTCCCAGTTGTTAAAGATATTTCTAATCAGTGATTAGATTAGATCAGAGATAATATTAGTGATTTGTTTTAATTATTATATAATAAAAGGTATCAACATTTGAGAATTCTGCACAGTTCAGTGAAATAGTATTTTCTAAACAACCAATGCACTGTGTCACAGAATCATACATGGAAAAAAGATGAATTCAAAATGGAAAATAGACCAATGGAGTTCAATGCAAAACAGTACAAAATGTTCGCTGACACATTTTCAGATTCCACGTTGTAACTAGCCTTTAAGAGACTACTACTTGTTGAATTTTGACGTATTAGCAGAGAAGAATATACACAATTATCTGAAAAGGCTATTAAAATACTCCTACTTTTTCTTATCTCATAGCCTCATGAAGTCAGATTTTCTTCATATACTTCAAACAAAACAACTTATAACAATATACTGAATGCAGACACGGATAGAGGAATTCAGCTATATTCTATCAATCCAAATATGAAAGTGCTTTCCAAAAATGTAAAATAATGCTACTCTTAACACTAAGTTTTTTGTTTGGGGATATACAATTATTTTCATGAAATATATTTCTAATGTTAACATACAATGGACTTATTATTTTTTTAATTAAACCAATGCATATTTTTAAAAATTTCTGTTTTAATGGCTAATTGATAGATTGATAGCTATAACTCACAGAAACCAAAGCTCCATGGAGTCGTCATTAATTTTTAAGAGTGTAAATATAGATCAAGAGAAAAAGATGGCGGCGAAGTAGAGAGACGTGGAGTGCATCCCTCTCCACAGATGCATTGGGAATGCACGGAAGGACACAGTCATTCCCACAGAGAACCAGCTGAACACCAGCAGACGGCCTCGGACACCGGAAAGGGCTGCGGAGAACCTGACATAGCCGGTAGGGAGGCATCGACGAGGGCTCAAAGAGGGTGAAGCGGCGGAGCTGTGGCAGACGGGAGGGAGTGAGAAACATACGGATGGTCCGCAGCGCAGCTCAGCGTTCCCGGACCGAGACATCGATCCGCGGCTGAACGGAGGGTCCAGGAGCGGGAGCGTGGGAACCGGAGAGCTGGTTCAGGGGGAGAAACATTGTTGCCGGTAGGGTGACGGACCGAGAGGACAGGAGGGAGGAGGTCCGCGGAGAGGAGTGCCGATCCCTGAGAGCTGCCCAGCCATGATGGCGGCTGGAGGCTGCAGGCTCCGGGGCGGGGGGGAGGAGCCGCGCATAGCCTCTCTCTCTCTTTCTGCGCCTCTGCAACAGGCAGCGGAGAGACGCCCTGCGGGGCCACATAAGGCGCTCAGGGATAACAAGCACCCTCAGGCGCTCGGGCGGGGCTAGATTAAAACTCCTTGCAACGCCAGCAGCAGGGAGGCTGCCGAGAGAAAAAAAAAAAAAAAAACCAGCATCAAAAAGAAAAAACCCCGAGAGAGGCCCAACTCTAAGACTTTCTGTGTACGCCTGAGCCACCAGCGCCCTCTGCAACAGGCACCTCCAAGCCTGACTGAAGCAACAGTGCGCCACTGCTCACTCCCTCCCAGGAGAAGGAGCCACTATTGCACCCTCTCCCTCCCCACACACCGAGGCTTACAGACGAACAATAAAGGAACCTCTGCTGGTCACAGAATAACGCAAAAAAAAAAAAACCAAGGCAAGGAGAAGGACACTTACAGCTGAGACGCTAAGGAAACAGAAATAGTAGTATCAATACCTATTGAACTGGTCCATTCAGGGATCAGTTCTGGATTTTTTTTTTTTTTTTTCCTTTCTCTTTTTTTTTTTTTTTTTTTTTTTTGATTTATTAAATACGATCTTAGCCCTAAGGGATCTACAAGTTTTACAACATAATTTTATAAGGATATTTTTTACTCTTTTTTTTTTTTTTTTTTTTTTTTGCCTTTTAAAATACTTCTATATCTAGCTAAGTTTTTGGTAGTACGGACAAAATATCTTTCATACTTTCCTTTCATCCCTTTCTTTTATACACTTCTATTCCTTTCTTTTTCTTTGCATATTTCCAACCACATTACGCTCTTCTGTTCCCCTTTCTTCCAGCCATTTTAAGTGTATTTTATCTTAACATACTTATAAGCAACACTATCGGTCTGCTCAGACTCCTTGCTCTATTCTCCAGATGATGCACTGCCTTGGTATTAATATTAGGCTTTTGTCTTTATCTTAGTTCTTAGTACAGTTGTCTAATTACATTCTGAGAATCTCCATTCTCTCTGGTGGTACTCCAGCTCTTTTCTATATTTGATCCTAGCTTACAAAATCTCCCTGGATTGATGTTTGTATGTGTAGGGTGTTATTTGTTGTTTGTTTGCTTTTGCTTTTGTCTGATTTGTTCTGTTTCAGTTGTCAATTTCTGCTGGGTTTCTCTCTGAATATCTGATAGCACACTGGGGTTCTGTCAGGTCTTTCTAGAGCCTTATGTCCTAACGGATTCAATAATTGTGTGTCTTATACATGTATGTGTTTCCTAGACTGAATATTCGTCTAATCCAATACTTGGACATTAGTCTGAGGCTTGGACAGTCTTCTATAAACACCTCTATCACCAGGACAAGCAACCCCAAAAGCTTGGACAACCATGAGGAAACAAAGAAACACCATGCAGGCAAAGGAGCAGGAAAAAAACCCACAAGACCAAATAAATGAGGAGGAAATAGGAAAAATGCCTGAAAAAGAATTTAGAGTGATGATAGTAAAAATGATACAAAATCTCGATAACAAATTAGAGAAAGTACAAGAAACAGTTCATAAGAACTCAGAAAAACAAACAGCAATGGATAACAAAATAACTGAAATTAAAAATACTCTAGATGCTCTAACCAGCAGAATGACTGAGGCAGAAGAACGAATAAGTGAGTTGGAAGATAGAATGGAAGAAATAAACGCCACAGAGCAGGAAAAAGATAAAAAAATAAAAAGACTAGAAGACAGCCTCAGAGACCTCAGTGATAACCTTAAACGTACCAACATTCGAATTATAGGCATCCCAGAAGAAGAAGAAAACAAGAAAGGGTCTGTGAAAATATTTGAAGAGGTTCTAGTGGAAAACTTCCCCAACATGGGAAAGGAAATAATGAACCAAGTCCAAGAAGCACAGAGAGTCCCATACAAAATAAACCCAAGGAGAAATACACCAAGACACATATTAATCAAACTAACGACAATTCAACACAAAGAAAAAATATTAAAAGCAGCAAGAGAAAAGCAACAAATAACATATAAGGGAAAACCCATCAGGATAACAGCTGACCTTTCTACAGAAACTCTGCAGGCCAGAAGGGAATGGCAGGATATACTGAAAGTCCTGAAAGAGAGAAACCTACAGCCAAGAATACTTTACCCAGCAAGAATCTCATTCAGATTTGAGGGAGAAATCAAAAGCTTTCCAGACAAGCAAAAGTTAAGAGAATTCAGCACCACCAAACCAGCCTTACAACAAGTGCTAAAGGAACTTCTCTAAGTAGGACACACAAGAAAAGGAAAACACCTACAAATACAAACCCAAAACAATTAAGAAAATGGTCATTGGAACACACATGTCAATAATCACTTTAAATGTAAATGGATTAAATGCTCCAACCAAAAGACACAGACTGGCTGAATGGATACACAAACAAGACCCTTCTATATGCTGCCTACAAGAAACCCACTTCAGACCAAGGGATACATATAGACTGAAAGTGAAGGGATGGAAAAAGATATTCCATGCAAATGGAAGTCAAAAGAAAGCTGGAGTAGCAATACTCATATCAGACAAATTAGACTTGAAAGTAAAGACTATTAAAAGAGACAAGGAAGGGCACTACATAATGATCAAGGGATCCATCCAAGAAGAACATATCACAATGGTAAATATCTATGCCCCCAATATAGGAGCACCTCAATACATAAGGCAAATGCTAACAGCTATAAAAGGGGACATCGACAGTAACACAATTATAGTGGGAGACTTGAACACCCCACTTACATCAATGGACAGATCATCCAAACAGAAAATAAATAAAGACACACAAGCTTTAAATGACACATTAGACCATCTCGACTTCATTGATATTTATAGGACATTCCATCCAAAAACGACAGACTACACGTTCTTCTCAAGTGCACACGGAACATTTTCCAGGATAGATCACATCTTGGGTCACAAATCAAACCTCAGCAAATTCAAGAAAATTGAAATCATATCAAGCATCTTCTCAGACCACAACGCCATGAGACTAGATATCAATTACAGGAAAAAAACTGCAAAAAAGACAAACACATGGAGGCTAAACAATTCACTATTAAACAACCAAGGAATCACTACAGAAATCAAAGAGGAAATCAAAAAGTATCTAGAAACAAATGACAACGAAAACACAACAACCCAAAACCTATGGGACGCAGCAAAAGCAGTTCTAAGAGGGAAGTTTATAGCAATACAGTCCTACCTTAAGAAACAAGAAAATGATCGAATAAACAACCTAACCTTACACCTCAAACAACTAGAGAAAGAAGAACAAAGAAACCCCAAAGTGAGCAGAAGGAAAGAAATCGTAAAGATCAGAGCAGAAATAAATGAAAAAGAAAGGAAAGAAACCATAAGAAAAATAAATAAAACTAAAAGCTGGTTCTTTGAGAAGATTAACAAAATTGATAAACCATTAGCCAGACTCATCAAGAAAAAAAGGGAGAAGATGCAAATCAACAGAATTAGAAATGAAAAAGGAGAAGTCACAACGGACACCTCAGAAATACAAAACATCATGAGAGACTACTACAAGCAACTATATGCCAATGAATTGGATAACCTGGAAGAAATGGATACATTCTTAGAAAAATACAATCTTCCAAGACTGAACCAGGAAGAAATAGAAACCATGAACAGACCAATCACAAGTACAGAAATTGAGGCAGTGATTAAAAATCTCCCAACACACAAAAGCCCAGGACCAGATGGATTCACAGGCGAATTCTATCAAACATTTCGAGAAGAGTTAACACCTATCCTTCTCAAACTCTTCCAAAATATTGCAGAAGGCGGAGCACTCCCAAACTCATTCTATGAGGCTACCATCACCCTGATACCAAAACCAGGCAAAGATGTCACAAAAAAAGAAAACTACAGACCAATATCACTGATGAATATAGATGCCAAAATCCTCAACAAAATACTAGCTAACAGACTCCAACAGCACATTAAAAAAATCATACACCACGATCAAGTGGGGTTTATCCCTGGGATGCAGGGATTCTTCAATATACGCAAATCAATCAACGTGATACATCATATCAACAAATTGAAGGATAAAAACCATATGATCATTTCAATAGATGCAGAAAAAGCTTTTGACAAAGTTCAACATCCATTTATGATAAAAGCTCTCCAGAAAATGGGCATAGAAGGAAATTACCTCAACATCATAAAAGCCATATATGACAAACCAAAAGCCAACATTGTTCTCAATGGAGAAAAACTGGAAGAATTCCCTCTAAGAACAGGAACAAGACAAGGGTGTCCACTCTCACCACTATTATTCAACATAGTTTTGGAAGTGTTAGCCACAGCAATCAGAGAAGAAAAAGAAATTAAAGGAATCCAAATTGGAAAAGAAGAAGTAAAATTATCACTCTTTGCAGATGACATGATACTATATATAGAAAACCCTAAAGACTCTACCAGAAAACTGCTAGCACTCATTGATGAGTTTAGTAAAGTAGCAGGATACAAAATTAATGCACAGAAATCTCTTGCATTCCTATACACTAACAACGGAAGAGCAGAAAGAGAAATTAAGGAAACTCTCCCATTCACCATTGCAACCAAAAGAATCAAATACCTAGGAATAAACCTGCCTAAGGAGGCAAAAGATCTGTATGCAGAAAACTTTAAGACATTGATGAAAGAAATCAAAGATGACATAAACAGATGGAGGGATATACCATGTTCCTGGATTGGAAGAATCAACATCGTGAAAATGACTGTACTACCCAAAGCAATTTACAGATTTAATGCAATCCCGATCAGATTACCAATGGCATTTTTCACAGAACTAGAGCAAGAAATCTTACGATTTGTATGGAAACGCAAAAGACCCCGAATAGCCAAAGCAATCTTGAGAAGGAAAAATGGAGTTGGTGGAATCAGGCTTCCTGACTTCAAACTATACTACAAGGCCATAGTGATCAAGACAGTATGGTACTGGCACAAAAATAGAAAGGAAGATCAATGGAACAGAATAGAGAACTCAGAAGTAAGCCCAAACACATATGGGCACCTTATCTTTGACAAAGGAGGCACGAGTATACAATGGAAAAAAGACAGCCTCTTCAATAAGTGGTGCTGGGAAAATTGGACAGCAACATGGAAAAGAATGAAATTAGAACACTTCCTAACACCATACACAAAAATAAACTCCAAATGGATTAAAGACCTACATGTAAGGCCAGACACTATCAAACTCCTAGAGGAAAACATAGGCAGAACACTCTTTGACATACATCAAAGCAACATCCTTTTTGACCCACCTCCTAGAATCATGGAAATAAAATCAAGAATAAACGAATGGGACCTCATGAAACTTAAAAGCTTTTGCACAGCAAAAGAAACCATAAACAAGACTAAAAGGCAACCCTCAGAATGGGAAAAAATAATTGCCTATGAAACAACGGACAAAGGATTAACCTCCAAAATATACAAGCAGCTCATGCAGCTTCATACCAAAAAAGCAAATAACCCAATCCACAAATGGGCAGAAGACCTAAATAGACATTTCTCCAAAGAAGACATACAGATGGCCAACAAACACATGAAAAGATGCTCAACATCACTCATCATCAGAGAAATGCAAGTCAAAGCCACAATGAGGTATCACCTCACACCAATCAGAATGGCCATCATCACAAAGTCTGGAAACAACAAATGTTGGAGAGGGTGTGGAGAAAAGGGAACTCTCCTGCACTGTTGGTGGGACTGTAAGTTGGTACAGCCACTATGGAAAACAATTTGGAGGTTCCTTCAAAAACTACAAATAGAACTACCATATGATCCAGTAATCCCACTCCTGGGCATATACCCAAAGAAAACCATAATCCCAAAAGAAACTTGTACCATAATGTTTATTGCAGCACTATTTACAATAGCCAGGACATGGAAGCAACCTAAATGCCCATCAACAAATGAATGGATACAGAAGATGTGGCATATATATACAATGGAATATTACTCAGCTATAAAAAGGGATGAGATGGAGCTATATGTAATGAGGTGGATAGAACTACAATCTGTCATACAGAGTGAAGTAAGTCAGAAAGAGAAAGACAAATATTGTATGCTAACTCACATATACGGAATCTAAAAATGGTACTGATGAACTCAGTGACAAGAACAGGGAAGCAGATACAGGGAATGGACTGGAGAACTCGAGGTATGGGAGGGGGCGGGGGGTGAAGGGGAAACTGAGAAGAAGCGGGAGAGTAGTACAGACATATATATACTACCAACTGTAAAATAGTCAGTGGGAAGTTGTTGTATAACAAAGGGAGTCCAACTCGAGGATGGAAGATGCCTTAGAGGACTGGGGCAGGGAGGGTGGGGGGGAATCGAGGGGGGGGCGTCAAGGAAGGGAGGGAATATGGGGATATGTGTATAAAAACAGTTGATTGAACCTGGTGTACCCCCAAAAAAAATAAAATAAAATAATAAAAAAAAAAAAAAAAAAAAAAAAGAGTGTAAATATATTCCTGAGACCAAAAGTTTTGAGAACTACAGTCCTATATGTCCATTTTGGGATCTATGCTACAATGTTGAGATTATCCTTCTGTCTGTTGCATTTCTATTTGAACTGTGGATACCTGATGGGTACCATGACATTTGAGGTGTCATTGTATCCCAAGCACCAAGTACAGAATTTAAGATGGTAGGCGCTTAAGAAACATTTGCTATCAAGCTTCAAGGTCAGTGTGGCACAATCCCTTCCCCAAAGAACTAAAAATATCATTGAAGAGTTGGGAAATGCACCCTAAAATAGGAAAATAGTATATTCTGCTTTTTATTAAAGTGCCAGATGAGTTATAAGGACAGAGGCAAAAACATTTAGAAATTTGTGAAGGTAAAATACTCCAAATGCCTTCATATTTAACAAACTCCATAAAATGAACATATGTGAAAATTCAAAGAGGTCACACAAATATTTCAAGAAATATATACAACAAAGTTCCAATTAACTAAAAGAATTTCAATGGTTTTCTTTCTTTCTATACTTATAATACTAAGTTACCTGTGATTTTCAGTTGGGAGGAATGAAACTCACCCACCTTGAAAAGCATTCTGAAATGCTAGAATACCCAACCATAATAAAATTAAAGATAGAATTCTGTTGTGAATAAATACATCAATATAAAGGAGAAAACAGACCATAATTTGAAGTTACCTGTAAATCCTGTGCTTGAAATGGAAAAAAAAAAGATGAAAGTGTTGCTAGGAGATAAGTGAAAACAATCATCTATTTTTATAGTTGAAAGCATTTTATCCCCTTAATGTGTTATGGTTCATTTTTGTGATTGCTTTAAAAGACATTATTTCACATTAGAGGCAGGATTGGGATCTGTACCTGAACAGAAGAATCTTCTGTAGGGGGTAATGAGTTTGCTAAAAGATGCCAGCTAAAGGAATCTTTCCTTGGCCAAGATCAGTTATTTTTATCAGTGATAGCTATCTGGTCCTTAAGCTTGCAGCAGCCTGAATCAGTCCATGGGCCCCAAGAACTCCAACAGGTGTTTCCCAGGCCACTGGCCAAGAGCCACAGTGGCGTCACACTCAGAAACAAGAGAACTGCAATTTAGCTCCGCCAGCTGGCTCCCTGGAATGCAGCATCTCCAAATCCCTCCCTGTAGTGCAGAGAAAATACCTAGGTTGTCCTGCACCTGCTGCCTTTCCCAGCTGCTGGCTCCTGGGACCTACACCCGACCTACACCCAGAGAATCCTGGTGCTGCCTTCCCTGTCTCCCAGGGAGGCCATATGGTTCCACTTAAAATGCTTCTCTCTCATTCACTCTGTCTGATCTGGCCAGCTCTGCTTGGATTGTTCCAAGGTTGAAGGAAGAAAGCAACTTGCATGGTGTGCTCACAGCCACAGAAAAACTTCAAACCTACTTTTTTTTGCTGCTCATGTGGTTTTTGCTATTTTTTAAAGTAGTTCTACTCTGTCAAGGATTCTGGTCCTTGTCCACGGAATGCCAGGCCTCAAAACAGTCCAGCAAGAGAACACAGTTCTCTCAAATGAGCGGCTTGTTTTAAGTTGGTGGATTCCTTAGATGCCCCACTCTTGTAGATGGAATTGTATCTCACCAAAATCCACAAGTTGAAGCCCTAACCCCCATTGTGATTGCATTTGGGGTTAGGGCTTGTACAGAGGTAATTAAAGTTAAGTGAGGTTAGAAGCATGGGGCTTTAATTTGATTATTAGAGACACGGGTGCCCTCAGAAGAAGAAGAGATACCAGAGGTGAAGCCATGTGAGAACACAGTGAGAAGGCAGCTGTCTGTAAACCAAAGAGAGTGGCCTCACCAGAAACCAATCCTGCTGGCACCTTGATCTTGGACTCCCAGCCTCCATAACTATGAGAAAATTAAATTCTGTTGTTTAAACCACCCAGTCTGTGACATTCTGTTATGGCAGCCCTAGCGAACAAATACAGTCATTGAAATAACTATGTAAAAAGGAGAACCAAGACAACAGGGAAGGCTATTACAGTGGAAAACAGAATTTAACACATTTTTGGAAAACTGAAAATGGTTAAAAGCTTGGAGATAAATTAGGAGCTTGGGATTAACATATACATACTACTATGTATAACTATATATAAATATATAAAACCATAACTGAATCACTTCACTATACACCTGAAACTAACACAGCATTGTACATTAACTATACTTCAATTTTTTAAAATGGTTAATTAAAAAAAACAAAAAAAAATTTTTAATAGGAAGCTTATTGATAGGTGAAAGAGTCAGAAAGGACCATAGCCCAAACACAATTATGAAGAAACAGTGGTCAAGAGAAGAAAGAACTGCTGACCTGACCCCTGGAGGATGAAAGTGAAAAGTGACATTTTCATCATCTTCCCTTGCCCTGTACCCAAAGCAAAGCCAGTCAGCGTCTGTCCCTAAAGACTGAACAAAACATTGGCAGACTAAGCCTTCCAGCTTGGTGGACGTTAGTGACCCAGAATTAAAGCCTCTCACATGCAAGGGTGTGTAGCTAACTGGCTTCTTACCCACGAACCCATGGACTGTTGAATACAACTTTTACACTGTTCATCCACAGTTCCAGGCCCACGTCACAGTTTCTAGGCTGAATTCATATTCATAAGAGAGAATCTGAGGTAGAAAGTCTTAACCAAGAGCAGAGGAAAAGCAGACATATGCAGTTCTTCTGACGTAACAACAAGTGGACGTGGACAACCAAATGTTAACAGGCACTGAACCAGCAGCATGAAAGAAAATGAGTAAAATAAAAAACTGACACTGGAGAAAATAGAAGTAATATAGGAAAAAGGAGAAAGCTTTTTAAAAATACTTAAATGTATATCCTTAAGGAAAGATGAATAACAAAACAAGAACAGCATGTTATTTTTTTAATATTTATTGGCTGTTTTGGGTCTGCGTTGCTGCGTGCAGGCTTTCTTTAGTTGTGGAGAAGGGGGGCTAATTTCACTGAGGTGCATGAGCTTCTCGTTGTGGCAGCTTCTCTTGTTGCAGGGCATGGGCTCTAGGCAATCAGGCTGCGGTAGTTGTGGCATATGGGCTCAACAGTTATGGCTCACAGGTTCTAGAGTACAGGCTCAGTAGCTGTGGCGCACGGCTTAGTTGCTCCTCGGCATGTGGGATCTTCCCGGCCCAGGGATTGAACCCATGTCCCCTGCATTAGCAGGCAGATTTGTAACCACTGTGCCATCAGGGGAGTCCCAAGAACAGCATGTTATGAAAAAAGGAAAAAAATAGTTTGTATTAGCTATCTATTGCTGCATAACCAATAACCACAAACTTAGCAGCTTAAAACAATATCCATTTATTACCTAATAGTTTCTGTGGGTCAACAATCTGGCTGTAGCACAAGTGGGCCCTCCGTTCAGGATCTGACAAGGCTGCAATCAAGATGTTGACTGGATCTGGAGGTTAAACTGGGGAAGAATCCAATTTCAAGTTCACTCAGATTGTTGGCAGAATTCATTTTCTTTTACTTGTAGGACTGAAGGCCCTGACTTTTTGCTAGCTGGCAACTAGGGTCACCCTCAGTTCCTGGAGGCTGCTCACGGGTCCTTGGGTCTCTCTGTAGTTCTTTGCAAAAAGAGCTTCTCCAACATGGCCACTTGGCCCTTAGCACAGGGCCTGGTAGAGAGTGAAATCAACTAACCTTAATACTATATGTAGTGTTTCTGCATATCCTACACTCAAAAGAGCCTTCAGTAAGTGCCCAGAGAGTATTTCCATATCACAGCTTTGCATTTTCTCACATCAGAGTGAGCATTGCCTCTCCTCCCAGACTTTGGAGATTCAAGGGCTACTTCAGTTCCTAGCAGTTATAATGCTTAGCCTGACCACTGTTGTGACAATAAGACCACAGATTTGGAATGTTTTGAAACATGACTTTTGCCATTATTAAGATGTAAGCACACATGAAGAAATGAGGGGAGCATCCGCTAGCCAGAACTCTGCACTTTAGTTCTTAACACATCGTTTCAAAACCAGCCTGACATCCTCACCCCTCCAGCCCATCCACACAAATAAGTCTGTTTGGAGGTTGTGGACCTAAAAGGGAGGAAGACCCTTGTACAAATCTATAAAAATACATATCTCATGTACATTTGAACAGTGATTCAAATATACGTTTTGAAAACCAGGGCATTAAGAATAGACCAAGGTAAAATACACATCTGAAAGGAGATGGAGACATATATTTGAAAAGAAATTGAATCGATATTTTTGTTAGCTATGATTTTAATTTTCAGAATACCTGACATACATTCTTTTGAATACATAAGTGCTGATTCCCCTCATCACTTTCAGCATGTACCCGCCTTCATTTTTACTTTATCATCAAGTTCTTCATTCACTCACAACACTGGTTCCCTGGTGGTGGTACCCTGCTGCAGCTCTACCATAATTCTCAGACTAGTCTGACCCTCTGACACAGGCTGGGGCCCTGCCTTGGAGATCCCTCATCACATTGTATTCTCTAGTATCCTCTAAAGATGAGCTTACAGTTCTTGTATTTCACTCCTTTACATGAGTGTTATACATTTTTAAACTTAATTTTTAAGTAATATATGTATATTTTTAAAATAGCATGGAAAGGACAAAAAAATCTCTCTCCTCTCTCCTTAAAGGCTGAAATCACTGCTAACAATATCTGGTGTACCCTGAAAAAAACTTTGCATCTGCATTATATCTTTTGTTAGCAGAAGACAAGTAGCTATGAGACTCCACATGATTAGAACATTCTGACATTTATTAAGGTAAAAACTGCCACTTAATTATAGAAATTTTATCTGATATTTCCAGTGCTTGGTGCGCAAGGTGTAAGAGATTTTCATGTGTGGCTCTTAAATCCTGTCCTGTACCAGTCCAGCCTGAAACAGAAAGTGTCTCAATAAAGGGATATGCAGAAACACTAGCCATTTTCCCTTCTGGTTAGAAAAATCTGAATAGAACTTCCTGGTCGTTTGGGGAACTCTGGCAATGAAACATCACTAAAGCAGTTTGCTATTATTTGAGATATCAAAAACCTTGGGGAAATACTTCCCTAGGTCACCCCACACTAGGATATAAATAGCTCAACAGTAAAATGATAACAATAACAGCAGCAGGACATAAAGACATTGAGTCAAAAGCACTGAAATTTATCCCTATTTTTCTGGGCATTTGAAACAGTTTAGTATTTACTTAATCTACAATAATATACGCTTGGTTTATATTTATTGTAAATAAAGGTAACGATACTTCTCCTATTGACGTCATACAGTTATTATACGATTAAATAAGATATTGAGTTTAAAAGTCATTTCAAAGCCAAACATCATTATGTGGTTGTTGTTAAGGGTACAATTACATTTTCAAGTTTAATGGCTTGTTTTATTCATTTCCACAAGAATGAGAAAAATGTTAGTATACCATGTAAAGCCTTTTTGTATTACTGGATAATCCCATCCCAAGAGAGACCAAAACCCAAACCAAAAAATAGTACAGATAGTACTTACTTTTACTTGACTTCTAGTTGATAACTGTATATGCAAATCAGGTCAGCTGCTTACAGACACCTGACTTTAGTGAATGTTCGTAATATTTAGTCGTACTTAGAAAAACTTATGTAGTGCTCACCCATTAGTAGTTGATAACTATGAAAAGATGCACTTTCTCTTAAACAATAACATGTTTTAAATGGATATTTTCATTAGGCAGTAAATTCAACAAGTATTCCATCAATTCAGACTCAACACATCTAATAGGAATTGGTTGCACTACTGCAAATATAAATAAGATTATCCAATAAAGCATTTGGAATCCTCAACCTCGTCAAAATCATAAAATAATGTCTAAAGCGAAGGTTTCTAATGCTAAGGACTGGCACTCTGTCCCTTTTATCATGATTAATAAACCAGCACATGCTGTTGTTCAAATTCTGAATCAAAAGTTGAACAGAATGCAGTAACATTACAGAACTCTTATCAATTCACCAGATTCTCTCCCACAACCCTTTCTTCATTTTACAATGATTTAACATGAGAACATCTATCAAGTGAGGAACAGCATGCCAACAGAAGTAGACTTCTGGAATGGAAGTGTAATAGCATCATTTGAATAGATGTACAGTCAATTCTCAGCTTCTTTGCCTTCGGGAGACAACACAGCTACACAGGTCTGTAAAGGCACCGTAATTTCAAAGCCTCGTGTTCACAAATCGACTCATCATCATCACCATGGTGTTTAAAAAAATAAAAAAGAACGTCAACACGCAGGTTAACTTTTCTACGCTCTACACAAAGTGACAAGCAGAAAATGTCTTAGCGTCTAGAATTTCCTAAATATCCAAGTGAATCAGTTCTGGCTCATAGTCCTGCATTCCATTTTTTTGAAAAAGTATTCGTTAAGGCAGTTGACATGTTAGACAATCAAGGAATCTTAACCAATCAACCAAATCAAAGTTACTACAATCAAGGAAGCCAGGAGAAGAAGAGCCAATATCCAAGTAACCTCAAAACTTGTCAAAACTCGTCAAAGCAAAACCTTGAAAAGTGAAGTAGCCTTGACTGTAAGTCTAGGTAGATGCTAAGGGGAGATCTCAGAAATGTCATTCTCTGAAAAGAGAGTGTGGGAAAAGGGAATGTTGAGGCCATGGCCTGAGTGTGGGAATTAGGAGGTGTGGGATGAGATTTTCTATGCCGTTTCCCCTTACACCACACACACACACACACACACACACACACACACACACACACACACACACACGCGCGCGCACACACACACACTCCAAGGCTGGGTGTGTGGAGGGAACAAACAGGGCCCTAGTGTGAGACCCATTCCCACTGAGGCTAGAGTTTCCAACTGGCTGCCCAGCAACAGGCTAAACTAGCTGCCTCATCACATGCCTGGGAGGGAGAAAACTATGGGGGGAAGAGTGCAAGTAGAACAGGGAGGGAGGGAGAGGAAAGATGCCACAGTTTTGGCACTTCCATCCCCATCAAGTGAGCAGAGACTTCCGAGTCTTTTCTAACCCCTCGAGACATTATGAAATTACAAAGAGGCATACTCTTGGCAGAACAACAACAAAAAGTGCCCCTGTCTGTTTTCCAAGTGAACAGCTGAGTGAAGAGCTGACCCAACAATTGCCAACCCAGAGAAGGAAGGTCTGGGGAGTGTAGCCTGTGGATGCACTTTTCTTCTGGGTGGAGCAGCTTTTCCTTTTTCTCTCATTCTCTGCAGCTGTTGAAGAGGTTTGGGATTGCAGCAGGCTTCTCTCTTGGACCCAGAATCCACGTAGGGTCTTCATGGAGGTAGACCCTGCCTTCTTTATGGAAGAAGGAGAGGCAAATTCACTATCCTCTTTTTCCTGCTGGGACCTTGTAGGTGTCAGACAAACCAAGCAAAGGGATGAGAAGAGAGAAATTCAGTGCTCGGGCTCTTCATCCTGTGACGCTGGCTTTTCACAAGCACATCTTCAGAGAAGAAGCACAGGTGGGGAGAAAAGAGGTGGACCCAGCCTGCAGGAGGGGAGCTTTCATGAACAGAATGTTTTACATGGTAAAGGCTGAGGAGAAAGAATCTGGAGCAAAAGAGATCCAGATCTAACCAGAATGAAAGGAAAGAGATGTGCATGCATGATATCTTCCTCTCTTTTTGTAACATTGCCTGAAACTATCACTATTTCTCTAGGGTCGAGGGCTGTTGATGTGAAGATTTTATTGGGCTTTTTTTTGTTTTGTGTGTGTGTGTGTGTGTGTGTGTGTGTACCACACAATGGCCATGGCCCAAAGAGAATGTTCAAGCCTGCTGAAATAAATCAATGTTTTGGCCTCTTCCAGCAACCACATGAACAAATATGTTCTGAAAAGGATTACTGAGACTCATAGCCCCAAGAAGTTGTAGGTTTATGTGGCAAAAGTAATTACAGAACTAATTCCATTGTATAATTGAAAGTGCCTTAAGCTTAGTCACCTATTGACATGGCAAGAAATGCTGTTGGTGAAAACAAAAGCAAGTTTCCTACTTTCTTTAATTTACTTTGATCAAAATTCTTCCTCCCTTTGTTAAATCATAGGATTTTGCCCACATTGATCAATATAATAAAAAAGACACACAGCCTGTGCAGTGTCTATCCTCAGGATCTGTGTAAAATAGGCACCCAGACCAGTGGGGACAAATAAACAGACACTGTTGGTCAGAGAATACCTTAGATCAGTGGTCCGAACTGCCTGTGCCTCAGATCACCTGGGGAGATTTTAAAACTACAGATGCCCATTCTCTAGCGACTCTCCCCTTTGCCCAGATATCCTGATTCAATTCATCTGTCTAGGACCAAGACTTCATATTAATTCAATCTGATAAGTTCATTCATTCAATATTCACTCAATAGATATTTATGAAGAGTTTATTATGATTCAACGTTGTCAGCATATGGCAATAATCTCAACCTTTATGGAATTTATATCTACTGAGGCAGATATACAATAAATGAGATAAATTAGTGACACATATAGCATGTTAGGAAGTAATAAGTGCTAGGCGGAAAAATTAAACAGAAAAGAACAGGAAGTTTGGGAGGGGGTAAAATTTTAAATAGGGCAGCCGAGAAGGTGATGTTTTAGCAAAGAAGTAAAAGAGGTTAGAAAGGAATGCAGGAGGAAATCATGGGGAAAGCATTAAAGCAGATGGAACACCTTGTGCAAAGATCCTGGGGTAAGAGTGTGGCCAGCATGTGTTTGAGGAACAGAGAGGAGGCAGTGTGAGCTGAACTGAATGAGGGCAGGGGAGAATAATGGGGGATGAAGAGAGAAAAATAATGAGAGGTCTTGTCAGTCAATGGAGAGACTTAAGCTTTTACTCTTGGAGGGTTTGACCAGAAGAATGATATGGTGTGTAGCCAGTATCCAGTCAATATCACTCTGGCTACTCTATTGAAAATAGACTGAAGGAGAGTTAAAGAGGAAGCAAGGAGACCCCTTGGAAATTTGTTGACATCATCCAGGCCATAGTGGCTTGGACCACGGATGTTAGCTGTGGAGGTGATGGAACATGGTCAGAATTTGGGTATATTTTTAAGGAACAGCCAATAGGATTTGCTGATCGATTGGATGTAGGGATGAGAGGAAAAGAAAGGAATCAATCATGTCCTCTAAGTCTTTACTCAGAGCCACTTGCACAGGTGGAATTGCCTTTCCCAGGACGGAGAAGACTGGGGAAGGGACAAGTCACAGCAGGAAGAAATATTAAGAGCCCAGTTTGGGACATGCTGTCTTTGAGTTGTGTATTAAAATCCAAGTTGAAATGCTGAACAAGCAGTTGGAATAGAGTTCAACTGTCAGTGCTGGAAACATAAATTTTGGCTTCATCCATGTGTAGACAGTATTTGAAGCCATGAGTCTGGATGGCATCTCCAAGGGCCTGGGACAGCTAGAGAGTAGAGGCCAGGGACTAAGCCCTGCCTTCTTCTACTTGGAAACTAAGCCTCTGCTGTAGCTGTGGTACATTTGGATTCAGCAAAACATTGATCAGTCTCCCATTCAAAGAAGACATATCAAGCTGACCTCACCAGTGACACAACTGGGTGCAAAAGTACAACAAAAAATTATTATTCAGCAACATGGATGGACCTAGAGATTATCACACTAAGTGAAGTATGTCAGACAAAAGTAGGTCAGACAGAGAAAGCCAAATATCATATGATGTTGCTTCTCTATGGAATCTAAAAACAATGGTACAAGTGAACTGATTTACAAAACAGAAACAGACTCACAAACTTCGAAAACAAACATGGCTACCAAAGGGAAAAGGTGGGGAAAGATAAATTAGGAGTTTGGGATTAACAGATCCACCCTACTCTATATATAATAGATAACCAATAAGAACCTACTGCATAGCACAAAAAATTACATTCAATATCCTGTAATAACCTATAATGGAAAAGAATCTGAAAAGGTATATATATAATAGTGTATATATATAACTGAATCACTTTGCTCTACACCTAAAACTAACACAACATTGTAAATCAACTATACTTCAATTTAAAAAATAAAAATAAAGCAAAAAAGCAAGTTAGGACACACAGAAAAAATTTATTATCACCCCATTCTGTGAAAAGGGATAATTTATGGAAAACACTAAAGCATGTCCCTGACCCTGTGTGGTCAGCATTTTTTTCCCTTTTTTTTTTTTGTATTAACTGATATTGGAGTAGAGTTGCTTTACAATGTTGTATTAGTTTCTGCTGTATAGCAAAGTGAATCAGCTATAGGTATACATATATCCCCTCTTTTTTAGATTCCCTTCCCATCTAGGTTATGGCAGAGCACTGAGTAGAATTTCCTGTGCTATACAGTAGGTTCTCATTAGTTATCTATTTTATATTTAGTATCAATAGTGTGTATACATCAATCCCAATCTCCCAATTCATCCCAGCCCACCCCTGCCCCCCTGGTAACTATATCATGCATGAAACTATGGGCGTAAACAGCCAACCTCCTTCTTCTTAACTGAATAGTGATTAAAGTCAGGTATCCACCCCTTTCTCCCACAGCACGTGCCTCATGTCAGCTCCACAATTGGTCCTGGCTGGCCTGTGGGTAATCCTATTCCTCTTGCCTCCAGAGAAATTAATGATAATCCCCATGAGATGCACATCTGAGAAGTCCACACAGAATCATGGAGTTTAGAGCCAGAAAATGACCCAGAAAAGTTAAGTGAGGGGTTCAGAGTTCAGAGCAAGTTAACATCAGGATCTAGAGCCTGGTGGCCTGACCCTCACACCAGTCCTCCGCCTCTGCACCCCACCGCCTCCTCAGCTCGGCTTCTTTTCAGCCCTTACTCTGCACCCTTTGGTCAGGCCCACTGCTCTCCTGAGGACTCCTAATTAGTGTTTCCACCATCTGCTAAGAAACACGGCCTTTAACAGACAGCCAGAAAGCCTTTGACGAAGTGTTACACCAAGTCTTACTTTATCCCTCAGCAGAAGAGATCAAAGGCTCTGGTGAATGCAGAGAGAATACAAGTGTCTTGTTAAGCATTCAAACACTTCATGAATTTTCAAGGAAATTAAGAACTGGATTGTGCCCTCAGTCTGTGCGTGTTATTTTTGTTTATATCACCAGAAGCTGTTTATTCATACCAGTCAGGAGATTCAAACCAGCAAATATAACCATGGGAAAAGATCAAATCACACGAGGGTGGGGAAAGTTGCAAAACACACCCTATTATAGTTGAATCGATTGGAAAGTTGTTTGGAGTTAGGAAGGCAATGAGACAGGGTCTAGGAGGGAACTGTTCCTGGAAAGGGGGCGGCGGGGGGAGTGAGACAGGGAGCCAGGCTGGTTGCAGTAGACACTGCACATGTTTTAATTGTATGCAAACTATGTGGGCAAGTGGGAGGGAGCACTCGGATCACCATATGCAAAACATCCATCTCCCGTAATAAGAATAATGAACACTTATACGGAGCTTACTCTGTGCCAGACTTTGGACTTGGTACAATAATTTACAACATTCAGATGATTTACGTATTTAAGGTGCATTTGTTAAGTGGGTATGTATATACACACACACACACACACACACACACACACACATATATACCTATATTATATACATGCATATATATACCTATATATATACATATATATCCCTATATATGTACACACACATACACACACATATATCCATAAGTATTTACGGTAAATTTTAAATTCTATTGTTATTTCCATTTTAAAGAGATACGGAGGAGTTAACTTGCCCAAGGACACATAGCTAATGAGTTGCAGAGCTGGCTCTAAAGTCTGTGGTCCTGATCATTACACTGTAAGTCTCCGATACTCCTCAAACTGGCACACAGTGAAGGTCCTTCCTAAACTGGGCCCAGATGCCCTGTTTATCCTCTCCTCTGGGCTTTCACTCAACACAGTAACTGAACTTTGGTCTTTCAAGATTGTCTACACCTAATCCTGCTTGTTGTTTTCCTGGGATTAATAACTTCTCCGAGCTAGCCTGGCTTATTCCTACTCATCTTTCAGGACCCATCTCAAAAGTCTCTTTTTCTGGGAAGCCTCTCCTAGCTCTCAGACCTCTGACCTCCCATGTGGGCTCCTGCCGGCCATCCCTTCCTTCTGGGACAGCCCTTATCTTGCAGCACTGATTTCTCTCTTGATAAGTCTGTCCCTCCCAACTGACTGAGTTATTAGATGAAAGGACAATATCCCACACACTTCTGCATTCCCAACACCTAACTAAGCACCCAAAATAGAGTAGGTGCCTAATAACTGTTTGATGAATGAAAGAATGAATGAATGATGTAAATATCACTAATAGTTGTACGGAATTCATCACTAAGTGACTGGAATACCAGGTTTTATAATATAGGGAAAGCATATTTTATATTTGGTTCTACATGAGACTCAATTTCAAATATAGTTTGGAAGTAGATAGGATGTAAATTATAACCGTTAAAATGTTAACATATAGAGATGAATACATTGGACAGACTACAGGTTAAAAACAAACACAAAAAACCACTATGCAACTATGCATGGGCAGAGAGTCCAGAATCTCAGCATATCAGATGGCGTGCTAGGGGTGAGTGCAACTTCTGAATGTCCTCCACACCTGTGGCTGTGGTTCAGGCCTGAAGCAGCCTCCCCTGACCTCAGCTCTTCTCCCTAAAAGCCATGGTGTACGGGACCCCTGCCCATGAGCATCCAAACCATCAGGAAACTATCTGTCAAGGCCGAGAAGGCTTAAAGGCTCTGCTCCCTGGGGCAATGATAATGGGGACTCTGCCCATCAATTATTTTGGCCGCTATTATTGTCCCACACCTGACTGATGACGAAAAATCACCTCAGTGTCCTAAGGAAGACAAAAACAACTTTTACAATTTTTTTCCTGCTGTAAGTTGCTCTGGTCTAGATAACTTCTGAAATCCCATTTGAATTTGAAAGCATTTGATTCTTAAATTTTTTTTTTAGTCTTTTTATTTTTATTTTATATTGGAGTATAGTTGATTTACAACGTTGTGTTAGTTTCAGGTGTACAGCAAAGTGATTCAGTTATACATATACATGTGTCTATTCTTTTCCAGATTCTTTTCCCATATAGGTTACTACAGAGTATTGAGTAGAATCCCCTGTGCTATACAGTAGGTCCTTGCTGATTATCTATTTTATACATAGTAGTGTGTATATGTTAAACCCAACCTCTTAATTACGGATAAATTCCTAATTAGGATTTTGGGACTCTTACATTTAAATAATTTTATGGTGTTTTGTTTCAATTTTCAAATTTAACTGTAGAGGACACATCACGGTTATAAATCGCTTTGGCATATCTAACGGAGCAAGAATCCCCTGATGTCTGCAGCCTACCAAGTTACCTGTTGCCACGTGCGAACGTTAGTGAAAAAGTGACTTCCTTTGCTAAGTAGCAAGGGGTGAGTCACTTAACCCATTACTCTTGATTTCCCAAGAATTCATCAACAGGTAGAATACCTTAAAATTCCTCTAGAAAGTGTTATTTATGCAACTGATCTGTCCTCCTTAGACATCTGGCAGTTTCAATTAAAGATTCCTGGTGGCCAGAATGTTTGGGCAGGTGCCTGCTTCAGAGTGATATTAACTGCACAGAATAACTGATAGCAAGTAAACTCTCACACTCCCTAATATTTGTCCTCATCATTTAATGCCTTTTTTCCTTTTAAGTTTATTCAATCTAAAGTCATCACCTTTTAACTTTATTTATTTTTTAAGCTCTTTATTGGAATATAATTGCTTTACACTCTTGTACCAGCTTTTGAGGTACACCAAAGTCAATCCGCTGTATTTATACACATATCCCCGTATTCCCTCCCTGCCACGACTCTCCCCTACCCTCCCCTTCCCAGTCTTCTAAGGCATCACCCATCATCGAGTTGATCTCCCTTTGTTATACAGCAACTTCCCACTAGCTATCTATTTTACACTTGGTAGTATATATATGTCTATGCTATTCTCTCACGTCGTCCCAGCTTCCACTTCACCCCCCGCCCCCCCAACCTCATGTCCTCCAGTCTATTCTCTGCATCTGCATCCTTATTCTTCCCCTGTCACTGGGTTCATCAGTACCATTGTGTTTTTTTTAGATTTCGTATATATGAGTGAGCATACAGTATTTGTTTTTCTCTTTCTGGCTTACTTCACTCTGTATGACAGACTCTAGGTCTATCCACCTCATTACATATAGCTCCATCTCATTCCTTTTTATGGCTGAGTAATATTGCATTGTATATATGTGCCACATCATCAGAGAAATGCAAGTCAAAGCCACAATGAGGTATCATCTCACACCGGTCAGAACGGCCATCATCACAAAATCTAGAAACAACAGATGTTGGAGAGGGTGTGGAGAAAAGGGAACTCTCCTACACTGTTGGTGGGAATGTAAGTTGGTACAGCCACTATGGAAGACAGTTTGGAGGTTCCTTAAAAAACTAAAAATAGAACTACTGTTTGATCCAGTAATCCCACTACGGGGCATATACCCAGAGAAAACCATAACCCAAAAGGAAACGTGTACCGTAATGTTTATTGCAGCACTATTTGCAATAGCCAGGACATGGAATCAACTTAAATGCCCATCAACAAACGAATGAAGAAAATGTGGCATATATATACAATGGAATATTACTCAGCCATAAAAAGGAATGAGATGGAGCTATATGTAATGAGGAGCATAGTCCTAGAGTCTGTCATACAGAGTGAAGTAAGCCAGAAAGAGAAAAACAAATACTGTATGCTAATTCATATATATGGAATTAAAAAAAAAAAAGGTACTGATGAATCCAGTGACAAGACAAGAATAAGGATGAAGATGCAGAGAACAGACTGGAGGACATGAGGTTGGGGGGGTGCAGGGGGTGAAGTGGAAGCTGGGACGACATGAGAGAGTAGCATAGACATATATATACTACCAACTGTAAAACAGCCAGTGGGAAGTTGCTGTGTAACAAAGGGAGATTAACTCGATGATGGGTGATGCCTTAGAGGGCCAGGACAGGGAGGGTGGGGGGGGGGAGTCAAGGGAGGGAGGGAATATGGGGATATGTGTATAAATACAGCGGATTGACTTTGGTGTACCTCAAAAGCTGGTACAAGAGTGTAAAGAAATTACATTCCAATAAAAAAAAAAAAAGGTGCCCATGTGTGCTTGGGTTTACCTCTGAGTTCTCTATTCTGTTCCATTGATCTTCCTTTCTATTTTTGTGCCAGTACCATACTGTCTTGATCTCTGTGGCCTTGTAGTATAGCCTGAAGTCAGGAAGCCTAATTCCACCAACTATGTCTTTCTTTCTCAAGATTGCTTTGGCCATTTGGGGTCTTTTGCATTTCCATACAAATTGTAAGATTTCTTGTTCCAGTTCTGTGAAAAATGCCATTGGTAATTTGATCAGGATTGTATTGAATCTGTAAATTGCTATGGGTAGTACAGTCATTTTCACAATGTTGATTCTTCCAATCCAAAAACATGGTATGTCTCTCCATCTGTTTGTATCATCTTTGATTTCTTTCATCAGTGTCTTATAGTATTCTGCATACAGGTTTTTTGCCTCCTTAGGCAGGTTTATTCCTAGGTATTTTATTCTTTTTCTTGCAATGGTAAATGGGAGAGTTTCCTTAATTTCTCTTTCTGCACTTCCGTTGTCAGTGTATAGGAATGCAACAGATTTCTGCACATTAATTTTGTATCCTGCTACTTTACTAAACTCATCAATGAGTGCTAGCAGTTTTCTGGTAGAGTCTTTAGGGTTTTCTATATATAATATCATGTCATCTGCAAAGAGTGACAACTTTATTTCTTCTTTTCCAATTTGGATTCCTTTTATTTCATTTTCTTCTCTGATTGCTGTGGCTAAAACTTCCAAAACTATGTTGAATAATAATGGTGAGAGTGGACACCCTTGTCTTGTTCCTGTTCTTAGAGGGAATGCTTTCAGTTTTCCACCATGTAGAACGATGTTGGCTTTTGGTTTCCCATATGTGGCTTTTATTATGTTGAGGTAATTTCCTTCTATGCCCGTTTTCTGGAGAGTTTTTTTATCATAAATGGATGTTGAATTTTGTCAAAAGCTTTTTCTGTGTCTATTGAGATTTTCATATGGTTTTTATCCTTCAATTTGTTGATATGATGTATCACATTGATTGATTTGCATATATTGAAGAATCCTTGCATCCCAGGGACAAACCCCACTTGATCAAGGTGTATGATCTTTTTAATGTGCTGTTGGATTCTGTTAGCTAGTATTTTGTTGAGGATTTTTGCATCTATATTCATCAGTGATATTGGCCTGTAATGTTCTTTTTTTGTGACATCTTTGCCTGGTTTTGGTATCAGGGTGATGGTGGCCTCATAGAATGAGTTTCAGGGTGTTCCTCCTTCTGCAATATTTTGGAAGAGTTTGAGAAGGATAGGTGTTAGCTCTTCTCTAAATGTTTGATAGAATTTGCCTGTGAAGCCATCTGGTCCTGGGCTTTTGTGTGTTGGGAGATTTTTAATCACAGTCTCAATTTCCATACTTGTGATTGGTCTGTTCATAGTTTCTATTTCTTCCTGGTTGAGTCGTGGAAGATTGTGTTTTTCTAAGAATTTATCCATTTCTTCCAGGTTATCCAATTGATTGGCATATAGTTGCTTGTAGTAATCTCTCATGATCTTTTGTATTTCTGAGGTGTCAGTTGTTACTTCTTTTTCATTTCTAATTCTGTTGATTATTTTTTTCCTGATGAGTCTGGCTAATGGTTTACCAATTTTATTTACCTTCTCAAAGGACCAGCTTTAAGTTTCATAGATCTTTGCTATTGTTTCCTTCCTTTCTTTTTCATTTATTTCTGATCTGATCTTTATGATTTCCTTCCTTCTGTTCACTTTGGGGTTTCTTTGTTCTTCTTTCTCTAATTGTTTTACTTGTAAGATTAGGTTGTTTACTTGAGATTTTTCTTGTTTCTTGATGTAAGACTGTATTGCTATAAACTTCCCTCTTAGAACTGCTTTTGCTGTGTCCCATAGGTTTTGGATTGTTGTGTTTTCATTGTCATTTGTTTCTAGATATTTTTCGATTTCCTCTTTGATTTCTTTAGTGATTTCTTGGTTGTTTAATAACATATGGTTTAGCCTCTATGTGTTTGTATTTTTTTACAGTTTTTTTTCCTGTAATTGATATCTAGTCTCATGGCGTTGTGGTCAGAGAAGGTGCTTGGTATGATTTCAATTTTCTTGAATTTACCAAGGCTTAATTTGTGACCCAAGATGTGATCTATCCCAGAAAATTTCCCATGTGCACTTGAGAAGAAAATGTATTCTGTAGTTTTTGGGTGGAATGTCCTATAAATATCAATTAAGTCGAGATGGTCTAATGTGTCATTTAAAGCTTGTGTGTCTTTATTTATTTTCTGTTTGGATGATCTGTCCTTTGGTGTAAGTGGGGTGTTGAAGTTCCCCACTATGATTGTGGTACTGTTGATTTCCTCTTTCATAGTTGTTAGCATTTGCCTTATGTATTGAGGTGCTCCTATGTTGGGGGCATAGATATTTACCATTGTGATATGTTCTTCTTGAATGGACCCCTTGATCATTATGTAGTGTCCTTCCTTGTCTCTTGTAATGGTCTTTACTTTCAAGTCTAATTTGTCTAATATGAGTATTGCTACTCCAGCTTTCTTTTGACTTCCATTTGCATGGAATATCTTTTTCCATCCCTTTACTCTCCGTCTATATGTACCCCTTGGTCTGAAGTGGGTTTCTTGTAGGCAGCATATAGAAGGGTCTTGTTTTTGTATCCATTCAGCCAGTCTGTGTCTTTTGGTTGGAGCATTTAATCCATTTACATTTAAGGTGATTATTGACATGTGTGTTCCAATGACCATTTTCTTAATTGTTTTGGGTTTGTTTTTGTAGGTCTTTTCCTTCTCTTGTGTTTCCTACTTAGAGAAGTTCCTTTAGCACTTGTTGTAAGGCTGGTTTGGTGGTGCTGAATTCTCTTCACTTTTGCTTGTCTGGAAAGCTTTTGATTTCTCCCTCAAATCTGAATGAGATTCTTGCTGGGTAGAGTATTCTTGGCTGTAGGTTTCTCTCTTTCAGGACTTTCAGTATATCCTGCCATTCCCTTCTGGCCTGCAGAGTTTCTGTAGAAAGATCAGCTGTTATCCTTATGGGTTTTCCCTTATATGTTATTTGTTGCTTTTCTCTTGCTGCTCTTAGTATTTTTTCTTTGTGTTTAATTGTTGTTAGTTTGATTAATATGTGCCTCGGTGTATTTCCCCTTGGGTTTATTCTGTATGGGACTCTCTGCACTTCTTGGACTTGATTATTTCCTTTCCCATGTTGGGGAAGTTTTCCACTATAACCTCTTCAAATATTTTCTCAGACCCTTTCTTTTTTTCTTCTTCTTCTGGGATGCCTATGATTCAAATGTTGGTGCGCTTAATGTTGTCACCAAGGTCTCTGAGACTGACTTCTATTCTTTTTATTCTTTTTTCTCTTTCCTGCTCTGTGGCAATTATTTGCCCCCATTCTATCTTCCAACTCATTTATTCGTTCTTCTGCCTCATTCTGCTGTTTATACTTTTTTAATTTCGGTTCTTTTGTTGTCCATTACTGTTTTTTTGCTCTTTAGTTCTTCTGAGTCCTTATTAACGGTATTTTCTGTGTTTTGTTATCAAGATTTTGTATCATTTTTACTATCATTACTCTGAATTCTTTTTCTGGCAATTTTTCTATTTCCTCTTCATTTATTTGGTCTTGTAGTTTTTTTTTTTTTCCTGCTCCTTTGCCTGCATGGTGTTTCTTTTTTTTCTCATTTTGTCTGATTTATAGGATTTACTGTCTCCTTTCCCTGTGCTGCCTAGTAGCAATTCCTCTTGTTTCTGCCCTCTGCCCCCTGTGGTGGGGTTTGTCCAGTGTCTTGAGTAGTATTCCTGGGGGGGGTCTGGTATCTGCTTTCCGGTGTGTGTCTCTGTGTCTTTTCTCTCATGAGCAGCATCGTGTCAGGTGGTGTGTTTTAGGTTATCTGTGAGGTTAATATGGCTTTAGGTAGTCTGTGTGCTGATGGGTGAGTTTGTGTTCCTGTCTTGTTTGTTGTTTGGTGTGAGGTGTCCAGCACTGGCAGTTGCAGACAGTTGGACAAAGTCAAGTCTTAGACTCTGATACAGGGCTCCATGAGAGGTCTCTGCAGTTAATCTTCCCTGTGTCTGAGGACTCTCTAGTAGTCTAGCATCCTGGATTTAGTGCTCCCTCCCCAGAGCCTCCTACTTGACTTCTGATGGAGTCACCCAGAATTCAGAGGTTGTTTGTCCCAGTTATGTTGGGATATTTGCAGTCCTTTCTGGTGTCTGAGGTCGTTTGCTGGTGTTCAGCTGGTTTTCTGTGGGAATTATTGTGTCTTTTGGTGTATTCTTGATACATCTGTGGAGAGGGATGCATTCCACGTCCTTCTACTTCGCCTCCATCTTTCTTCTCTACCTTTTTATTTAAATTAATATTTTTTCTTTGATCTTAGCTTTTTACACACAGTGATATATTTTAAGTATGATGGATGTAAGGCACTGGATCAGAAATAGACATCAGTAAAATATTCAAGACCTTCCAAAATAAGCAAAATGTAATACACCATCCAGGAGTTACAAGTCACTCAGAGAAACCCAGTTTTGAGAACTGACATTGGATGAAATTTTGCATTTTATGCCAGGAAGTTTTCAAATGGAAACATTTTTCTTCTGTGGGTGCCACGAAGCAGCTGTTCATGTGACGAGAAGGCTATTTAGAGAAGCAATGTGATGCTTTAATTAAAGCCTGTCTGCTGTTTCCCTGTTTCTGACTATTAAACACAGTTTGTGTTATTAACATAATACTTGGAAATGTAATTGCCTTCAGGTTTTGTCTGTAGGGATGCAAGCCTGCTGCTTCTCTACATTCTCTCTTTTATCCTTTTCCAATCAGTCTCAAGTTAGATTAAAAAGGAAAAATGTTCAAATTCACAAACTAATAAGGAAATCAATGATTATTGAATAGATGATGCTCTGACATGCAAACAATTGGTTAATGAGCTCAGGAAAAAAAATTAAACTGAAGGCTCACCTTGTCCCATAATTATAACTACATTTGGCTGCATGAGTGGAGGGATGTGGACCAGAACCATGTTTCCCAAAGTGCGCTCTAGGGAATTCTCATCTTAATAAGTGCTCAGGAAAACAAAAAGGATCTGTTGATTAAACAAGTCTAGCTATATCCATTCTCTGCTTGTCTGCTGTAAAGGAAACAATGTAGGTTAGCATGTTAAACTTTCTGAGAAATCCTGAATTATTTTTTAATCAGCATAATGTATAACCTTGTGTTTCCAAACTTTTGACCATGGAAAACTTATGCCTCTCTCCTATTATAACTCCACAGAACCAATGTCCCCAAACACACAATTGAAGAAAGGCTAAATCAAAGTGTTAAATGAAAAAAAATTATAAGAACTAGAAAAATATAGTTATTGAATACTTTTATGTGGGATTTCAGACAGAGCAAAAAAAAAAAAATGCAAGGATAAACAGCACTTATATTTGACTACATAAAAATTAACATTTCTATATAGCAAAAGATTTTATAAACCAGAGCAAATGATTAACTAGATGTGAGTGTTGGTAAAATTTGACAGTCCATATCCTTAATATAGAAAGAGCATTAAAAATCAATGTGGTACATAGACTAGAAAAATGAAATAAGAGCATCAACCAAAATTCACAGAACAAGAAATATAAATGACCAATAAACATGAATGAAAGCTAAAACTTACTAGTATTCAACAAATGTAAGCTAAACAATAAAATACCATTTTTTAAATCAAATTTGGCAACAACTTTTAAAAATATCATGCCCTGCATTAAAGTGCAGAGACTTGTATGCCTTCTTGTCCTGTCCTCATACAGTGTAAGTTGAACAACTTTTCTGAAAGGTCATGTCATATCTTTTGTACAATAGTTCCATGTCTAGGATTATGTTTAAATAGATATTTGTACACTGTTTATCATATCATTTATTATAATGAAAATATGTAAAAATCCTAATGTCTGACAATAGGAGAATTGTGAAATAAAATAGTATAACTAATACAATGGAAAATATTTCATACTGCCCCCCAAATGTTTCAATATAATAATATGAAAATACACATATCATTCAATGGAAAAAGCAGAATCATACTTATCATGTCTTAACTGTATTTAAATAATTATATACATACATGAACATAAAAAAGATTGAAAGCAAATGTATCAACACACAAATAACGATTCTCTCTGGATGGCATGTCATGATTTAGAATTTTTCTAAATTCTCTCCAGCAAAAAGAAAGAATGATTAGTGTTGCCAAATAGAGAGCTGACTCAACCTTTATTAATCACCCTAAAATTATGTCTAATTAGCACAGTGTTTAATAACAACCAGGTGGTAGTAAATAGTTTAGAGACCCTATCAAATACTTTTTAACTATTAATTCTATTTATATCCTTAACCATCTTGAACTTAAATATGAAAATTTTTCTTAATGTTTTGGGCAAAGGTAAACTATACCCTAGCGCATATACATTTGACCACAAAGATAGAATAATACTAATTAACTATAAGATATTATAGTGAAAAAAAATTGAAACAGAAAGACAATTTAACTCCTAATTAATGCACCTTCTTTCAAAGGACTTAGAGCATTTTGAAACTTTTTTAGGCTTTGCTCTTCTCAGACATACAAAGAAAAGATAAATTTTACTTCATAGAACAATTTCAAAGAAGAGTGAGAAAAAAATGACAGTTTTGGGGGAACCTGAATTTCTAAGAAGAAATGTCTTAGAACATTTCTGACTGCTTCTGAATCACACCAGGCCTCTGCATGCATTGTTTCAGTAACACTCCCCCAGTGATGTGATCTACCAGCTCACTGCTGAGTGGCAATAATTACACTTACTGCAAGCAAAACTGAAAACTGTAACAACCATATTAGAAAGACAGATATTGATCCACTAGCACTATGTACTAAGATTAGGGCACATCTGGGGGTAACCTAAGTGTCCATCAACAGATGAACAGAAAAGAGAGAAAAAGATGGCGGTGAAGTAGAGGGACGTGGAATGCATCCCTCTCCACAGATGCATTGGGAATGCACCAAAGAACGCAATAATTCCCACAGAGAACCAGCTGAACACCAGCAGATGGCCTCGGACACCAGAAAGGACCGCAAGGAGCCCTACATAACTGGTAGGGAGGCATCTACAATGGCTCGAAGAAGGTGAAGCGGCGGAGCTGCAGCAGACAGGAGGGAGTGAGAAACATACGGAGGGTCCGCACCGCAACTCAGCGTTCCCAGACCAAGACGTCGATCCACAGCTGAACAGAGGGTCCGGGAGCGGGAGCGTGGGAACCGGAGAGCTGGTTCAGGGTGAGAAACATTGTTGTCAGTAAGGTGACGGACCGAGAGGACAGGAGGGAAGAAGTCCACGGTGAGGAGTGCCCGTCCCTGAGAGCTGCCCGGCCATGATGGTGGCTGGATGCTGCAGGCTCACTGGTGGTGGGGAGGAGCCACGCGCATAGCCTCTCTCTTTCGGTGCCTCTGCAACAGGCAGTGGAGAGCCACCCTGTGGGCTACCTAAGGTGCTCAGGGATAACAAGTACCCTCAGGCACTCAGGAGGGGCTAGATTAAAACCCCTTGGAACGCTGGCAACAGGGAGGCTGCCAAGAAAAACGAAAAAACCCTGAGAGAGGTCCAACTCTGAGACTTTCTGTTTACACCTGAGCCACCGTCGTCCCTCTGCAACAGGCACCTCCAAGCCCGACTGAAACAACAGTGCATCACTGCTCACTCACTCCCAGGGGAAGGAGCCACTATTGTACCCTCTCCCTCCCCACACACCGACACTTACAGACAAACAATAAAGGAACCGCTGCTGGTCACAGAATAATGCAAAAAAACCCAAGGCAAGGAGAAGGACACTTACATCTGAGACGCTAAGGAAACAGAAATATTAGTATCAATCCTATTGAACTGGTCCATGCTGGGATCAGTTCTGGATTTTTTCTTTTCCTTTCTTTTTTTTTTTAATTTCCTTTATTAATTACGATCTTAGTCCTAAGGGATCTATAAGTTTTATAACATAATTTTTTAATGATATTTTTTATTCTATTTTTATTTTTTTGCCTTTTTATATACTTCTATTTCTAGCTAAGTTTTTGGTAGTATGGACAACATATCTCTCATGCTTTCCTTTCATCCCTATCTTTTATACATTTCTATTCCTTTCTTTTTATTTGCATATTTCCAATCACACTACGCTCTTCTGTGCCCCTTTCTTCCAGCCATTTTAAGTTTATTTTATCTTAACATACTTATAAGCAACACTATCAATCTGCTCAGACTCCTTGCTCTATTCTCCAGATGACGCACCACCTTGGTATTTGATATTAGGTTTTTGTCTTTATCTTAGTTCTTAGTACAATTGTCTAATTTCATTCTGAAAATCTCCATTCTGTCTGGTGGTACTCTAGCTCTTTTCTATATTTCACCCTAGCTTACAAAATCTCCCTGGATTAGTGTTTGTATGTGTAAGGTGTTATTTGTTTGTTTGTTTGCTTTTGCTTTTGTCTCTGATTTGTTCTGTTTCAGTTGTCAATTTCTGTTGGGTTTCTCTTTGAATATCTGATAGCACACTGGGGTTCTGTCAGGTCTTTCCAGAGCCTTATGTCCTAATGGATTCATTAATTGTGTGTCTTATACTTGTATGTGTTTCCTAGATTTAGTATTTGTTTAATCCAACACTTGGACATTAGTCTGAGGCTTGGACAGTCTTCTATAAACACCTCTATCGCCGGGATAAGCACCCCCAAAAGTTTGGACAACCAAGAGGAAACAAAGAAACACCATGCAGGCAAAGGAGCAGGAAAAAAACACACAAGACCAAATAAATGAGGAGGAAATAGGAAAAATGCCTGAAAAAGAATTCAGAGTAATGATAGTAAAAATGATACAAAATCTTGATAACAAAATAGAGAAAGTACAAGAAACAGTTCATAAGAACTGAGAAAAACAAACAATGGACAACAAAATAACTGAAATTAAAAATACTCTAGATGCTATAACCAGCAGAATGACTGAGGCAGAAGAACGAATAAGTGAGTTGGAAGATCGAATGGGGGAAATAACTGCCACAGAGCAGGAAAAAGAAAAAAGAATAAAAAGAATAGAAGACAGTCTCAGAGACCTCAGTGATAACCTTAAACATACCAACATTCGAATTATAGGCATCCCAGAAGAAGAAGAAAAAAAGAAAGGGTCTGAGAAAATATTTGAAGAGGTTATAGTGGAAAACTTCCCCAACATGGGAAAGGAAATAATTCACCAAGTCCAAGAAGCACAGAGAGTTCCATACAGAATAAACCCAAGGGGAAATACACCAAGGCACATACTAATCAAACTAATGACAATTAAACACAAAGGAAAAATATTAAAAGCAGCAAGAGAAAAGCAACAAATAACATATAAGGGAAAACCCATAAGGATAACAGCTGATCTTTCTACAGAAACTCTGCAGGCCAGAAGGGAATGGCAGGATATACTGAAAGTCCTGAAAGAGAGAAACCTACAGCCAAGAATACTCTACCCAGCAAGAATCTCATTCAGATTTGAGGGAGAAATCAAAAGCTTTCCAGACAAGCAAAAGTGAAGAGAATTCAGCACCACCAAACCAGCCTTACAACAAGTGCTAAAGGAACTTCTCTAAGTAGGAAACACAAGAGAAGGAAAAGACCTACAAAAACAAACCCAAAACAATTAAGAAAATGGTCATTGGAACACACATGTCAATAATCACTTTAAATGTCAATGGAGTAAATGCTCCAACCAAAAGACACAGACTGGCTGAATGGATACAAAAACAAGACCCTTCTATATGCTGCCTACAAGAAACCCACTTCAGACCAAGGGATACATATAGACTGAAAGTAAAGGGATGGAAAAAAATATTCCATTCAAATGGAAGACAGAAGAAAGCTGGAGTAGCAATACTCATATCAGACAAATTAGACTTTAAAGTAAAGACCATTACAAGAGACAAGGAAGGACACTACATAATGATCAAGGGGTCCATTCAAGAAGAACATATCACAATGGTAAATATCTATGCCCCCAACATAGGAGCACCTCAATACATAAGGCAGATGCTAACAGCTATAAAAGGGGACATCGACAGTAACACAATAATAGTAGGAGACTTGAACACCCCACTTACATCAATGGACAGATCATCCAAACAGAAAGTAAAAAAAGACACACAAGCTTTAAATGACACATTAGACCACCTCAACTTAATTGATATTTATAGGACATTCCACCCAAAAACTACAGAATACATTTTCTTCTCAAGTGCACATGGAACATTTTCCAGGATAGATCACATCTTGGGTCACAAATCAAAGCTCAGCAAATTCAAGGAAATTGAAATCATATCAAGCATCTTCTCTGACCACAACACCATGAGACTAGATATCAATTACAGGAAAAAAACTGCAAAAAATACAAACACATGGAGGCTAAACAATTCACTATTAAACAACCAAGAACTCACTAAAGAAATCAAAGAGTAAATCGAAAAATATCTAGAAACAAATGACAATGAAAACACAACAACCCAAAACCTATGGGACGCAGCAAAAGCAGTTCTAAGAGGGAAGTTTATAGCAATACAGTCCTACCTTAAGAAACAAGAAAATTATCTAATAAACAACCTAACCTTACACCTAAAACAATTAGAAAAAGAAGAACAAAGAAACCCCAAAGTGAGCAGAAGGAAAGAAATCATAAAGATCAGAGCAGAAATAAATGAAAAAGAAAGGAAAGAAACCATAAGAAAAATAAATAAAACTAAAAGCTAGTTCTTTGAGAAGATTAACAAAATTGATAAACCATTAGCCAGACTCATCAAGATAAAAAGGGAGAAGATGCAAATCAACAGAATTCGAAATAAAAAAGGAGAAGTAATAACGGACACCTCAGAAATACAAAAGATCATGAGAGACTACTACAAGCAACTATATGCCAATAAATTGGATAACCTGGAAGAAATGGATACATTCTTAGAAAAATACAATCTTCCAAGACTGAACCAGGAAGAAATAGAAACTATGAACAGACCAATCACAAGTACGGAAATTGAGGCAGTGATTAAAAATCTCCCAACACACAAAAGCCCAGGACCAGATGCATTCACGGGTGAATTCTATCAAACATTTCGAGAAGAGCTAACACCTATCCTTCTCAAACTCTTCCAAAATATTGCAGAAGGAGGAACACCCTGAAACTCATTCTACAAAGCCACCATCACCCTGATACCAAAATCAGGCAAAGATGTCACAAAAAAAGAACATTACAGATCAATATCACTGATGAATATGGATGCAAAAATCCTCAACAAAATACTAGCTAACAGAATCCAACAGCACATTAAAAAGATCATACACCTTGATCAAGTGGGGTTTGTCCCTGGGATGCAAGGATTCTTCAATATATGCAAATCAATCAACGTGATACATCATATCAACAAATTGAAGGATAAAAACCATATGAAAATCTCAATAGACACAGAAAAAGCTTTTGACAAAGTTCAGCATCCATTTATGATAAAAGCTCTCCAGAAAACGGGCATAGAAGGAAATTACCTCAACATAATAAAAGCCATATATGAAAAACCAAAAGCCAACATCATTCTATATGGGGAAAAACTGAAAGCATTCCCTCTAAGAACAGGAACAAGACAAGGGTGTCCACTCTCACCATTATTATTCAACATAGTTTTGGAAGTTTTAGCCACAGCAATCAGAGAAGAAAAAGAAAGAAAAGGAATCCAAATTGGAAAAGAAGAAGTAAAATCGTCACTCTTTGCAGATGACATGATATTATATATAGAAAACCCTAAAGACTCTACCAGAAAACTGCTAGCACTCATTGATGAGTTTAGTCAAGTAGCAGGATACAAAATTAATGCACAGAAATCTGTTGCATTCCTATACACTAACAACGGAAGAGCAGAAAGAGAAATTAAGGAAACTCTCCCATTCACCATTGCAACAAAAAGATTAAATACCTAGGAATAAACCTGCCTAAGGAGGCAAAAGATCTGTATGCAGAAAACTTTAAGACACTGATGAAAGAAATCAAAGACGACACAAACAGATGGAGGGACATACCATGTTCCTGGATTGGAAGAATCAACATCGTGAAAATGACTGTACTATCCAAAGCAATTTACAGATTCAATAGAATCCCGATCAAATTACCAAGGGCATTTTTCATAGAACTGGAACAAGAAATCTTACGATTTGTATGGAAACGCAAAAGACCCCGAATAGCCAAAGCAATCTTGAAAAGGAAAAATGGAGTTGGTGGAATCAGGCTTCCTGACTTCAAACTATACTACAAGGCCATAGTGATCAAGGCAGTATGGTACTGGCACAAAAATAGAAAGGAAGATCAATGGAATAGAATAGAGAACTCAGAAGTAAGCCCAAACACATACGGGCACCTTATCTTTGACAAAGGAGGCACGCATATACAATGGAAAAAAGACCGCCTCTTCAATAAGTGGTGCTGGGAAAATTGGACAGCAACATGGAAAAGAATGAAATTAGAATACTTCCTAACACCATACACAAAAATAAACTCCAAATGGATTAAAGACCTACAGGTAAGGCCAGACACTATAAACTCCTACAGGAAATCATAGGCAGAACACTCTATGACATCCATCAAAGCAAGATCCTTTTGGACCCACCTCCTAGAATCATGGAAATCAAATCAAGAATAAACAAATGGGACCTCATGAAACTTAAAAGCTTTTGCACAGCGAAAGAAACCATAAACAAGACTAGAACGCAACCCTCAGAATGGGAAAAAATAGTTGCCTATGAAACAACGGACAAAGGATTAACCTCCAAAATATACAAGCAGCTCATGAAGCTTCATACCAAAAAAGCAAGTAACCCAGTCCACAAAGGGCAGGAAGACCTAAATAGACATTTCTCCAAAGAAGCCATACAGATGGCCAACAAACACATGAAAAGATGCTCAACATCACTCATCATCAGAGAATTGCAAGTCAAAGCCACAATGAGGTATCACCTCACACGGGTCAGAATGGCCATCATCACAAAATCTGGAAACAACAAGTGTTGGAGAGGGTGTGGAGAAAAGGGAACTCTCCTGCACTGTTGGTGGGAATGTAAGTTGGTACAGCCACTATGGAAAACAATTTGGAGGTTCCTTAAAAAACTACAAATAGAACTACCATATGATCCAGTAATCCCACTCCTGGGCATATACCCAAAGAAAACCACAATCCCAAAAGAAACACGTACCATAATGTTTATTGCAGCACTATTTACAGTAGCCAGGACATGGAAGCAACCTAAATGCCCATCAACAAATGAATGGATAAAGAAGATGTGGCATATATATACAATGGAATATTACTCAGCTATAAAAAGGGTTGAGATGGAGCTATATGTAATGAGGTGGATAGACCTAGAGTCTGTCACACAGAGTGAAGTAAGTCAGAAAGAGAAGGACAAATATTGTACGCTAACTCACATATACAGAATCTAAAAATGGTACTGATGAACTCAGTGACAAGAACAAGGTCGCAGATGCAGAGAATGGACTGGAGAACTCGAGGTCTGGGAGGGGGTGGGGGGTGAAGGGGAAGCTGAGACAAAGTGAGAGAGTAGCACAGACATATATATAGTACCAACTGTTAAATGGATAGTCAGTGGGAAGTTGTTGTATAACAAAGGGAGTCCAACTCGAGGATGGAAGATGCCTTAGAGGACTGGGACGGGGAGGGTGGGGGGGACTCGAGGGAGGGTGGCGGGGGAGTTGAGGGAGAGAGGGAATATGGGGATATGTGTATAAAAACAGATGATTGAACTTGGTGTACCCCCCAAAAAATAATAAAAAGAAAAAAACAGATGAATAACTAAGGAAGATGTGGTACACGTATGCAATGGAATAGTATTCAACCATAAAAAAGAATGAAATTTTGCCATTTGCAACAACTTGGGGGATATTACGCTAAGTGAAATAAGTCAGATTGAGAAAGACAAATACTGTATGATATCACTAATATGTGGAGTCTGAAAAATAAAACAAACTAGTGAATATAACAAAACAGAAACAGACTCACTGATATAGAGAACAAATTAGTAGTTTCCAGCAGGGAGAAAGAAAAAGGGGAGGGGCAAGATGGTGGTAAGGAAATAAGAGATAGAAACTATTATATAAAGAATAAATAAGCTACAAAGTTATATACAACACAGGAGTTACAGACAACACTTTAGAGTAACTATAAGTGGAATATGACCTTTAAAAATTGTGAATCACTATGTTGTACACTTGAAACTTATATAATAGTGTACATCAACTATACCTCAATTTAAAGAAAAACTCAGAGGGATGAGGTTGGGAGAGCTTCCGGGCTGGTGACCACATACAGATGCAGGGAGAGTGGTTTGCTCAGAGAGAGTACGGAAGCTCTCCGACCTCTCCCCACGCCTTGCCCTGTGCCTCTCTTCCATCTGACTGTTCCTGAGTTGTATCCTTTTTTATAACTAACTGGTAATTTAGTTTAAAAAAAAAAAGATTAGGGCTCATCCTCATTTTCAGGTACAAAATTCATATTTATACTTCATCATTGCTTTCCTGGAAAAACTTTTCTAAAAGATAGAAACAATCATTCTCTCAGGGCCTTTAAAATAACACACAACATAATCTCAGTGTTGACCGGCTACCTGCCACGCTTGTCATTAATCTTAACGTCAGTTGGTGATTGCGCTTACATAGAATTCTTATTGCAACCGAGTCATTTTTCAAAGCGATGAGTTTTTCAATCTCATATTAAGATTATAATACAGTGTCACCCCATTTTAAATTTAGATCTTATCAACAGATAAAATAAAAGGTAGTTATCTACATTACAAAAGGCTCCTATTTACCGAAGGATTCGTTGCAAGAAGATTCCTGTAAAGGGTGAGCTCTTCTACTACATTTAAAGTGCTTCCATTTAGAACAATTTGATATGCCTGTAGCGTCTCAGTACTGAAGGTGGAGCATCAATATGCTTTGTATGTCTCGTTACAACAGAACTTTCCAGAGCAAATATGCACTCAGCTATGACTCAATAAATCAGAGAAAGAGAAAGGAGGCCCAGCCAAGGAGAAACATGGAGAAGAACAAGCAGGAAGGACAGAATAAGTTAAGAAGCATGAAGATGAAGCTTCTGAAAAATGTTAATTCTCAAATAGCCAGTTGAACAGTGAAACTTTAGAGCTACTCCATGGCTTGTTCACGTTACTTGTGTGTGCAATAAATCTCCCCCAGAAAGGTTTTAGAGGTAAGAGGCTCAGCCTAGTTGTCAGTCCCTCCCTAGCAATAAGCCCCAAACACAGTAGACTTCAATAAATATTTGTTGAATGAAGGAATTAATATATGACTCCAAACAACGCATTTAACTAACTTCCACTGAATTGATCCTATGTTTTGGTACCCCGGGAGTATGGTGATGGGTTTAGGAATATCACAGGGATTAAAATCTGTCTTTGTTCAACCTCTAATACAAAACAAAACACCAAATCACAACTATTGGCAAAGTGATTATTAATTATTCTCCTGAAATGCAATGAAACAGTTACCTAAGTTCAACAGTAGTTAGGGCTACTCTAGTTAGCATCCATGACTACCAATACATCTTAACAGATTCCACCCAAATCCCTTGATCAGAGCCAGGTTTATAGTCACATCCCTCTAGCTATGCACCCCATGACCAGACCAGGACCAAAATCCCCTCCTCGAAGGGGAGGGTCCTGCCTCCTGACCTGACCTGCCCTCTCTAGCCTGAGCAGTGTGGCCTACAACTCTTCCTTCCATCATTTGCCTGCATGCCTTTCGGAGATGCAAAAATATCTAGAACAGCAATAGGCTGCCACTTCCAGCCCAACTGTCTTCTGTTTCAACGGGGCAGAAGCCGCAATTAATGCAGAGAACCTGGAAAGAGATCAAAGGAAATTTATGTCCTCACATCCAAAAGTCATTGTCTTATGCTATGCCTGGAAGCTGGTTACAACAGGTATTATGGCATCCACATCTTCTGATTCCACAGCCAAATCTCCCTTGTTGTTGGTAGCAAAGGACACAGAGTCAGTGGATAACAAAAATTCACAGATAATCCCAAACCCAATTTTAGCCAGTAGTTACTACCTCATTACCTCCAAATCCTTGGTCAGAGCAGCCCAGCAAAAAGCCAAATTGCAGAGCCACCTCACATGGACGCCCGCTTATTTTTACTCTTCCAACCAATCCACCAACCTTCTCTTTACTCCTGCCATTCATTCACCCACCACGACATCAGTTTTCCAGCGTAGGCACTTACTAGGCAAACCAATGGGATTCTTGAGTATGGACAAAAGAGAAGGGCCCATAAAGCTGTTCTCTTGACAATAGAACATTATCTCTGTCCTTTAGCCCAAGCTTTATAGCATTGGGTTTCCTGGGTTATTTCTGGTCTCTTTACAGGGCTTCCTTGCTTTGCTTCACTGCTAGCTGTACAAACTGCTAACCAGCTGAAAGCGTAGGAAGCCACTTGTGGTTGACAGCCTGCAAGATGGCCCCAGTGATTCCCACTAATACATCCCCTGTAATGATCAGGCAACAATGACAAAACCTGAAAGGAACATTGAGTAATCTGTGCTTTTAATGGCTGCAAATGGGCCGTTTCTTTAAGAGAAAATGTGCTATGGCCAGCTCTTGCTTTGTTTTTGCTTCTGGAGGATAATTACCACGAACAATATGTCCTACTTATTATCTCCAACATCATTATTTGCCTCGACAATTTGGTCTGGAAACACAGAATCACTCGCAGTGCCGTCACCAGGCATCTTCCATATGGAGATCATGAATTACTCCCCGGGCCCTATTCTCCATGTCCGTCATCAGATTTCTTTATTCTTTTGTGTTGTGTCTCATCCTTCATCTCTACAGTCACAGCTGCCAGTTCAGTCTGAGCCCTTATTACCCCTCTCTGCTGATTTCCACAGCTTCCTAATGAATTCTCATCTGTCTTGCTCTCTTTTCATTTCCATATCAAGTCATATCATCCCATTGTTTAAAGATCGCAATACTGAGAATGTGGAAATAGTTTAGTAAATTTGGAGAAAATGTTACTGTCGTAATGTTCATTGAAAAAGGCTTGAGTAAGAGCTGAAGCCTCTATCTTCAAAATCCACCGCAAATGTGAGTTCCTCTTGTCATGTCCACTTTGCCATCCACTAGACCAAATCACCATGACGATGTCAAAATTTTTCTTATTATTCTTTCTACACATAATACAAAGATCACACATGAATTTTCTAATCAGAACAAATAATAGACATTATTTTTATACCACTGCACATTGAATAAACATCAACAACCTTGGTCAGACATTTAAACTCTAAAATCCAGACTTAACTCATTTTTTCCCTCAATGTACATTTCAGGCCTCTTCAGCATCAGTTCAGAGTTGGCTGTCCCTGGAAACGATAGTAGCCCAGCATCACAGAAACTGATGTCTATGCTGAGATGTCCCATGAGGAAAATATCCCAAAGAAACCTGCCTAACTACTCTAAAACTGCATGTCCTTGAGCCATGCCATAGAAATGGAAATCCTGGAAGACCATGACACTGACAGCTGTCAGCAATGGGTAAGAACTGAGAAAAAGACCAGCCACAGTTCGGTCCTTGTAAAAGCTTACAGGAGAAATGCGTACAGTGGGCACACACTGTAGAACCAGCAATGTTCCGCAAGGGCCTACGAGCTGACCACAGTGCAAACATCTGAGCGGGTGAGGGCCATGTCAGCTCTCATGGCAGCATAACTACCCCACCCCAGGCCCAGCCTGTAAACACACAGACACCCCACACCTGGACCAGACCATCACTCTTGGAGCTGTACAATGCCAACACAATTACCAACGTAGAGTAGCCCAAATGAACATCTACGGACCACTCTAGACCTGCACAGGTTATCCCCACCTGGTTCCATGGCGTTCCTGAGCCTCAAAGCTCCCAGGTGCTCCAAGAGTCAAGTTAACCAGCCCTCAGACCAGCCAGAGGGTTGATTCAATCAGAAGCACCAGAGAGACTGACAGGGAAGGAGAAAAATTCAGCTCAAAGAAATTAATTAAAAGTTTACGATATTTGAGAGTGAGTGGCTTCTGGGCATAGGTGGAGATTAGGATAAAAGCAAGAGAAACAATAGCAACGAAGAGAATGAAAGGAAGAACGTATGTCAACTTCAGAATGTTGATCCATGATAAGAACAATGTGAAGAAAGGGACATTAAGAACACTTCGTGCTGTCGCTGGCCAGCTTGTTGACTTGGAGGTTGGTCACTCATGCTTTCATAGAGGAAAGGGAAGGTCAAACCAAGGGCGCCTTTCTTTGTCTGGCAGTAAAAGCAAGAATACAACAGCCCCATGAAACAAAGAATATCCCCTGAGATTGCTGTCCAGGGACCGTGGCTAAAGAAGCAAGTGCACTGGCTCTGTAGGACTTCAGTGGGGATTCCAGGCCAAAAATCTAATGCTTCTGAATTTTTAAAGATACGGTTTCATGACCCACCTCCTAGAATCATGGAAATAAAATCAAGAATAAACAAATGGGACCTCATGAAACTTAAAAGCTTTTGCACAGCGAAAGAAACCATAAACAAGACTAAAAGGCAAACCTCAGAATGGGAAAAAATAGTTGCCTATGAAACAACGGACAAAGGATTAACCTCCAAAATATACAAGCAGCTCATGAAGTTTCATACCAAAAAAGCAAATAACCCAATCCACAAATGGGCGGAAGACCTAAATAGACATTTCTCCAAAGAAGCCATACAGATGGCCAACAAACACATGAAAAGATGCTCAACATCACTCATCATCAGAGAATTGCAAGTCAAAGCCACAATGAGGTATCACCTCACACGGGTCAGAATGGCCATCATCACAAAATCTGGAAACAACAAGTGTTGGAGAGGGTGTGGAGAAAAGGGAACTCTCCTGCACTGTTGGTGGGAATGTAAGTTGGTACAACCACTATGGAAAACAATTTGGAGGTTCCTTAAAAAACTACAAATAGAACTACCATATGACCCAGTAATCCCACTTCTGGGCATATACCCAAAGAAAACCATAATCCCAAAAGAAACTTGTACCATAATGTTTATTGCAGCACTATTTACAATAGCCAGGACATGGAAGCAACCGAAATGTCCATCAACAAATGAATGGATAAAGAAGATGTGGCATATATATACAATGGAATATTACTCAGCTATAAAAAGGAGTGAGATGGAGCTATATGTAATGAGGTGGATAGACCTAGAGTCTGTCATACAGAGTGAAGTAAGTCAGAAAGAGAAAGACAAATATTGTATGCTAACTCACATATACGGAATCTAAAAATGGTACTGATGAACTCAGTGACAAGAACAAGGACACAGATACAGAGAATGGATTGGAGAACTCAAGGTTTGGGAGGGGGTGGGGGGTGAAGGGGAAGCTGAGACAAAGTGAGAGAGTAGCACAGACATATATATACTACCAACTGTAAAATAGATAGTCAGTGGGAAGTTGTTGTATAATAAAGGGAGTCCAACTCGAGGATGGAAGATGCCTTAGAGGACTGGGGCAGGGAGGGTGGGGGGGACTCGAGGGGGGGAGTCAAGGAAGGGAGGGAATACGGGGATATGTGTATAAAAACAGTTGATTGAACCTGGTGTACCCCCCCAAAAAAAAACCTAAAAAAAAAAAAAAAGATGATTGAACCTGGTGTACTCCCCCCAAAAAATAATAAATTAATTAAAAAAAAAAAAGATACGGTTTCAACTTAAAATTTGGTGATAAGTATAGTAAGTGAGCCTCATCTTTTTATCCCCAATGATAAGAATGTAGTGATAAGTATTATTTCTTAAATGGATTGTGTGTTTTATGTAGGGGAAGCTTTTCCTTAACAAAGAGCCAAAACCATGGAAGTAACCTTGCTTCCCTTAGACAGGAAGAGGTGTTCAGAAGTAGAATAGGTGCTGCAATGAAGCCCCAGGTTCTAGAGACTGACTACAGGGATATTTCCCAGCTGTACCATTTACTTTCGATATGACCTTGTACAGGTCATTCAGCCTCTTCAAGACCAAGTTCCTTCACTGTAAAATTAATACAACAATGATTGTAATTATGGTGCAAGGATTTATAAAATTCTCATGTAAAATAAGAAAAAAAAATAAACTCACTAACTAATCCATACACTACACATAGTTCAGAACCCTGGCACATCATAAGCACACAATAAATACTGGCTATTACCATCATTTTTTGTCTAATTAACCAAGCACATGAGGATCCTAGAAGGTCAAGGTTAAAGGAGTTGAAGGGATCTTCTCTCTAGTCTAATACCTGCTTCCTCCATCACTGACTCCCCTAATTTTATAAAGAAAAAAAAAAATGAATAGGTTAACTCAAAGTGCATTTTTCTCAAGAAATGACTGTTTATCTTTTGCTTTTTCTCCGTAAAAGCAAAGGAGCTAGTTACCTCCTCATCGGATTTCCCTGCAGTGCTGGCTCTTACTTTTTGGTGCCACCAAGTGGCCGAGTTTAATGGTGCAGTGATACTTCCCAGTCACCCCAATTTAGTAGAAGGTGAGATCTGGTTTAGCTAGCCTTCAACAGCTCTTCAATGCTTTTCAAATTAACGAGTAGTACTCTGGGTTGAGCAAAGAAGCAAAAGTTACCAATGGCTCCATAGAACACTGGAAAAAAGAGAAAACCACTAGTGAAGAAGAGGATAGAGGCCAGGGTTGGTGTTGGCAAGCTCTAGCCATTCTCTTGCTGCCTGCAAAGCACTTTGTTACTTCTAAGTTTTAAGAAATGCATACCTGGCCTCTGGGCAGGCAGAAACAGTTTTTATGATAGAGAAGCCCATAATACACTTTTTTGTGTGAATGCTGAATGGTCAAGCTGCTAATAACAGTACTTGGCTGGAAATTAAGACAGAAACTAAATATAGCTCTCGAAGAAAGAATTTCTTTTAAAAAAGTATAAATATGAGATTTTAACCCCCAAATTGTGATTTTGTTACTAACGTTTATAGGAGTCACGTTTTTAAAAGGCAGGAAGGCAGTTTTACCATATTGCCATTTGTCAACTATATTTGCTATAGTTGCAATGCTGGAGTGAACAGTCGCTTTAACTGTTGAACACTTTAACCTATCTAATAATATTTTTAACCTTTTAAATGCACAGCAGACTGTAATTCAGGAAAACCATTTTCAGAAACCTATTCTCTATAAGGGACATTTTACCTTTAGATTCATAGACCTGGAAAATCTGGAAAAAAAAATCCTTCAATTACTAAAAATGATTGGCAGTCTAAACTCCAGAGCAATCACCAACTTTTTATTTAAATCTCTAGGCTCTGTAGAATGAAAATTGTAAGAAACTGCCTTCTTAAAGCGTTTCTTGGTAGAGTCTATGTTTTAAGGTTTGATTCATGAGCATATTATATGCTTGAGGTGCTCAGTCTCTCCAAGTACTTTCTCCTTTTCTTCACACTCTTTAAATTCTTTATTCTGTCTGGATTGAGGATGAGTCATCCTAGATGTTGTTGTACATGATTTTGGAGTGTTTGTTCTCCCTTTTAAAATTTTGCAGCAACAATATTGACATTCTGCTGTTTAAAATTCTTCCTCTCGAAATGAAAAAATTCTAAAGAGGATTGTTTTTCTTAAAAGACTCAAGGCCTCAGTAAAATAAAATTACTAAAAATTCCATATATTATCTAAAGATTATACTTTTATTTAAGAATGACAGCATGCCAAACAAATCATTGAAGAGTAGAATTATAATCTAATTTCTTTATTCAATCTTATGTTATTATTGAAAATTTTATACATGGTTGTGCTTCAAAAAGTAAATAATCTTTGTAAAGCTATCTAGCTAATGAATCTACTTAATTCATGTTAACTATCAATCTAGTTTCCTATTTAACCATTTTAAAGTCCTTAATAATTGCTTTTGATCATAAAGCTAACAACTCCAGCAATCACCATTAATTAAAGCATTTTAGTCTTATAATAATAAATATTTCAATCAACTGACATATTTTAAACATATGGCTGATAAAGAAAATTTCCCTTCAAGTTACACTGGGAATGCTTACTTTGTGTGAATGTGAGTGTTGAGATATTGACACTGAACCCAAATGATAAGATTTGTTCACACTACTGATGTTAATATATTGATCAGATATAATGAAAACAGTGATGACAATACGCTGATCAACAGTTCAAGGATGCTACAAATAACACTGAAAGGAGCATTAAGCAACTTGGCCTTCCAAAGGTCAAAGCCAAAGCAAAGTTGAATTACAAATGTGGGCCAAATTCAAGACCAAAAGCTCAACTTTGGTGCAACCCTTAATTTTTGCAGTCTTGGAGTGTGCTACAAGGGAAAGTGCCAGCAATGGAGTCATCTAGATTGATTCCAGTCTTTATCTTCAATTCTCTCTACCCGGTTGACCTTGGACTAGTTACACAAACTCTCAGGCCTCAGTTTCTTCATGAATAAAACCAGACCAATAAAAGGGCAAGATTGAATGAGACTCTGCCAATGAAGCACTTAGCATGGGGCCTGTCCTGTAATGTCTGTAAATCCTAGTTGCTATAATTTTTGTACTTAGCATGATCATCATCATTAATATTAGGATCTTAATGTCTACTTTGAGAGTTGTGAAAATTAGAGATTAGCTATAAATAGCACTTGAAACATTTTATGTTCATCTTATAAATGGCAATTGATATTACCGTGGCACCCACTGAACTTTGAAAAATGCTGTAAATTAGAACTTAATTGTGAATTCAGAGTAAATGCAACCAACAGGTGTATACTCAGCTGAAATGAATGTCATTGCTTTGTAATGACCCAGTGTCCTCACCTCCCTTCTCTGTATGGAGAATTCTGCACCTTAAGAGTCCCAGGTAAGGCAGATCCTACCTCTTTCTACAGAAGCTGAAAACACTAGAAAGCTGCTTTCACAGCATTCCTGGAAGCTAAGCCCAATACGCTCAGCCAATCAGATGCATATGGAGATAGTGATATAATGAAACAGGAACAGGAAATCTAGCTGAGGGACATGGAAGAAGCATTGGCATCTACTTTTCGGGTGCAGCAGTGGTGCCGCTGCAAGCTGTGGTGACCAGTGTGACAAGAATTTGCTGTGGCTCTGATGTGCAGCCTCCTTGATCATGGCTGCTTTCCAAACCTAGTGCTCCAGCCTTCTCAACAATTTTATGAGGTACCCAGTACCGTTTCAATAAATTACTATTCTGCTTAAATTAAACAGTGTCCATTTCTGTTGACTACAACTAAGACTGATACAGACATTGGTGATACGGGTACTGGAGGACGTAGACCCCCAAATGTGGGATTGCTGAGTGGAGGCATGGGGCGTATTCATGTGAGGAAGGGTGTTGTTAGGTATCATGTAGCCAAAGGGGTGTGGAGGTCATTGCCATTTGCCTGCTCGGCATCTGATCCCTCCATGGCATTTCCTAATAAAGCTCTAATGTAGTCCAGTAATTTCCTCCAGCCCAAGCATATTTGAACCAGTCTTAGCCAACCCATATCAAGTTTATCAATGGATGGTTCAGGAGCATAGCGTTCCCCCAGCAAGTGTTGGTATTGGTTCAGGAATGGGCTCATGTCCTCATTAGGCCCAGGCAACTGAAGAAAAAGTCTGCATAACCCATGGTGTGGGAGAGGTTCTTTCTCCCTCCCACCCACCCACATACCCCTCCTTCAGTCCACCACATTCCTTTAGTTAGGAACTATATCTTGTTACCTTGAGAGAAGTCTGCTTTTAAACACATGGAGAAAGGCAGAGTGGAGAAAAGAGCAGAGCAATTGATCCAGAGCCATGATCATACTGTACCTGAGCCTCTGGACTTGCTGTTACTTTAGATAATAAATTTCCTTATTGTCTAAGACAGTTCAAATTGGGGTTCCTGTTAGTTTCAACCAGAAGTGTCCTGATACACCAACCGCATCAAAAGTTAAATATTTCAGCTGGAACTTCTTTGCCTCAAAGTCTGGATAAGGGAGGGTTAAATCAGTACCAAGGGCACCCAGCTGCTAAACCAGAGTTGACAGAGGACAGCTGAAGCAAGCCCTGGGTAGTTCACTGATAAGCAGGTTTTAGGGCTATAATTTCATATTTCTCTTGTAGCTGCTTTATATGTGGAAAAAGGTATTGCTTCCCCACGCACAGGACTGCTGTAAATTTGACTTTTTAAATGAATGTGTGTATGTTAAAAAAGAATCAATTTTTAAAAATATATTATTTAAATAATAATACAAATTGTATTAGTCTTCTAGGGATGCTGTAACAAAGTACTACAAGTTGAGTGGCTTAAAACAACAGAAATTTAATCTTTCATGGTTCTGAAGGCCAGAAGTCCAAAATCACGGTGTCAGCAAGGCCGTGCTTCCTCTGAAGGCTCTAGAGGAAGATTCCTTCTTGCCTCTGTCAGCTTTCGATGGTTTCCAGAATCGCTGGCTTTCCTCGGCTTGTAAATGCATCACTCCAACTTCTGTCTCCACCTTCATGCAGCCTCCTCTCTATGTGTCTGTGCCCATATTTCCCTCTTATTATAAGGACATCAGTCATTGGATTAGGGCTCACCTTAATCCAGTATGACCTCATCTTTACTTGATTATAACTGCCACGGCTCTATTTCCAAATAAGGTCACTTTCACAGTTACTTGGGGCTAGGCTGTCATATAGAGGCCACGCACTTGGGCAGCATTTCTCTGACCATTCAGTCCTATTCAAATCATCAGCATCTTTAACTGGAACTCAATCCCATTGTCTCAAGCTAAAATTCACCATCCTTGTACTTCGATAGGACTTTCATTAATCTGGGCTCTATTTCCCAGCACTTGGCTTTAGCCTGTTATTTCTTTACTCTTCAGGTATCTCTCCTCACAGGGAAATAAAGAGCTTAGACTTTGAGACTTAAATTAATTATAGAAAGTAATTATTACATGTCATACCTCAAAGAGCCTGATCTGCGACTGATTATACAGCAAAAAGAGGGGAGGTGGATTTTTAAAAGAGTAAGTTTCCATTGGAAGTGAGAATTGAAATGGTCACTGTTTGAGCAAGGAACTCTAGGGAGAGGAAAATAATAAATCTTTTAAATAGTTTCATGAAATCTTGAGGAGCTTTGAATATTCGGAAAGTTTTCCTGTCCCATTTGTTGAAGTAATAAAGTGGAAAGAAATGGTAAATCTGATTAGCCACGCTTGTCTAGAATCTGTCTACAGTCTAAAAGGAAGGAAAGAATATCCAAAACTTCAATCACTGTTGTTTACTGTGTTTAATCAGCTTAGAAAAGAAGTTCTCCAAGGCTGTTCAGCAAACAATGGTGGTCAGATACTCAGAAAAACCATTCAGGAACCCTTGGGCCAGTGACCAAGGCAAATGCATTCTTGTGAGTATTGTCAAAAGCCGTTATCTCTTCACAATGTTAAATTCAGATGCTTCTTGGCTGTTTGTGAACCACCTGGTGTTCACAGACCAATGCGGGGATGCAGAAAGCTGTTTCCATGGTGATGAGACTTTCCTCCTGGCAACCATCCCTCCCCCACCTCCCATCTTTCTCCACTATCAGGAGTTTAGATAGGATTTCTGCAAAGAGCAGAAATGGTTATACAGCAAGAATTTTGTGGTTTTTCCAAGTGCAGCTACTGTAGGTCTCTAAGTAGTGGGTGAATCTCCCCTGCGCACAGGTGGAGATGGTCACAGAGCCATTAGAACCCAACCAAAATCTTCTCACATTCAAAATCACTCCCTCAATAGCATTTTATTTAACGTCTCAGTATGTGACAGACACTGCCCTACATCAGGGGTCAGCAACTACAGCCAGAAGCCAAATCCAGCCTGCCACCTGTGTTTGTAAGTAAAGTCATATTGGAAGGCAGCTACTCACGTGTTTGTTTATCGTCTATGGCCGCTTTCACGTCCCAAAGGTGGAGCTGAGTAGTTGATAGGAGTGTCAGAGACAGTATGGCCCACATGCCGAAAAACACTTCTATCTGGCAGTTTCCAGAAACAGATTGTCAGTTCTTACCCTAGAAGATGTGGGACCAAGATCTGGTAGGGAAGACCTCAAAGCACGGAAATGGGTTCCACGTGCTACCGTAAAGAAGGAGGACTAAATGCTCTTAAGAATTCCCATGTACCGCTGAGGACCTGAGTGTCCTGAGAAAAATCTCTAGAAAAAGTGAGACTGAAAAGATATACAAATTTGAGGGGAAGGGGAGAGGCATTCTAGATAAGGAGTGGAAAGCCAGCAGAGGATAAAGGAGATGCTAGTCAGTATCCTGACACAGGGGAAACCAGTGAACACCGGGAAGGACCATGCGAACAGAAGGGCTGCTCCCACGGTGAGCACAAGTTCACCATGGCTCCTGCATGGAAGGAACTTGGGAAGAGCAGGACGTGAGGCTGGGGCCAAAAATATGCAGGGTCTTGAAAGTCAAGCAAGGGAAATGATTTTCTTCTGCAGGGAATGAGGACCTACTAAACTGAAAATTGGTCTGATGAAAGCTTTACTAAAAACAAATTCAAACATCAGATGAAGGAAGAACTACAGAGAGAAGAAGTAGAGAGACAGAGAGAACTGGTTAATATTCATCACCCATGTCATATTTATTATGTCAGGCACTACTCCAAGTGCTTCACACACAGTGACTCACTCACTCCTCTGAGATAAGCACTGTCATGATTGCCACCTTATAAATGAGAAATCTGTGGCTAAGAGAGGGTATGTAACTTGACCAAAGTCCTACAGATAGAAATTTGCAGAGTCAGGATCTGAACCCGGGGACTCTGACTTCAGAGTCCAACTAATGATCAGTTACAAGATCATTACAAGAGTGTAAGAATGAGAAGATAAGCATTTAATTAGACTTGTTGCAATGGCACATACAAGGTGCTCCATCAACATATTCTATGAGTAAATGATGAAAGAAAGGAAAGAAGAAAAAGGGAATAGCAGGTAGAAAGAGCATTGGGGTAAGGGGGCAGGGCAGGGAATCAGTGGCATTTGGAGCCTAATATAAGAGATTCCAAGGAGAAGGAGACATCAAAGATCATTCTTGGTTCCCTTTAGGATGGCTGGAAGAATGACACGAAAACTAGAAAGGAAAATCAGCTAAATAAAGCGGTAAATTCAATCTGAGATTAAATAGATGATGAGTTTGATGAGCTGGCAGAGCACCCAAGTGGAAACGCCAACAACCCTTGGAGGTGTAGGACCCAAACCCAGAAGGGAACCGGACTCAGAGCAAGGGTTGGTGTTCGCGTGGCACAGAAGTAACGGAGGGAAGAGGATGTCTCTCTCACACTGATGGGAACAGTGAAGTGATCTGAACTTGTGACATGCGCAATAAGTAAAAGAAAGAAAACCGTTAGATGATGGCAAAGTGCAAAATTGGCTTAGCGAAGTGAGAAGAGCTGGCTCTAGAGGAAACTGGGAAACAGAGGAGAATATCCATTTATTCAGCGCCTACTCGTGCCAGGGCTCTGACACTGCCTTCAGCGATCACAGTGAGGCTGGAACGAGCGGTGGTGCATCTCCCCTTAAGAGCAGGGGAGACAGAGTTAGGATAAATGACTTACAGAAGGACACAAGCCAGAAAATCACAGAGCCAGGATGTGCGCCCCAGAGCCCTCATCTAAACACTGCCCTGGCTGCAAAAGGTCCTTCTGTGTATTTCCCAAAGTTTCCTCAATTTCTCAGCATCATCGGGTACTCCACTCTTGAGTGATTCTGCAAACTCTTCCATGATCCTTGCATCACATGACAGAATAAATCACTAGTAACCACTTAAAGAGACACTCCTCATAGGGTGTTATCACTAAAATGCTAATTCCAGACCATTTGGGAGAAATTTGGAGGGATGCTAAAGCATTCCTAATCCTTTGAAGACCTACATGATGGTTTCTCCCTACTTGTGCTCATTTCTGGCTTCTGCATGCCTGGCCACGCCCTGACGGATGGTGGCAGACACTGATGACTGATCCAGAGTTTGCCCCTGGAAAACTTCGAGTCCCAGCAATCTCTCTCTCCAAACCCTCGATGTTTAGCATAAAGACCTAATTTACTTGCAACAACAAAGACATAATGTGTTAGTTTGCTTTTGAATATTAATAATACAACACTAAATACAATAAAGACAAAAAAAAAGGACTGAGTTGTCTCAGAATCAACACTATCTCTTGTGGGGGGGAATCGAGGGGGGGGAGTCAAGGAAGGGAGGGAATATGGGGATATGTGTATAAAAACAGAGGATTGAACTTGGTGTACCCCCCCAAAAAAAAAAATCAACACTATCTCTTCATTGGCCTTGTTTGCATCAAGCATACCAACAAAACGTGTGCTTAAATTCCATGTTAAAAGTACTTTGTAATTACATGAATTCTCTTAAATGTACCCATTCTAATTCTTCCTTTTTTTCTCTCAGATCAGACAGCCAATCTCACAGACCTTCTTGGAACAAATTCCCTCTTTGATATTCCGATTTTGTAGTGGAGTCCCATTGACTCATTGTATATCTCCAATAAGATTTCTTCGCAGAAATATCATGGTTGACAAAGCCAAGGAAAGAATGAAGGGAAACCTATTCCAAGATGAGACTAAAAGTTTGGATGCCTAACAATGGCTAATTAGAAGTCCTGTGTCTACAGACACTCGTATTAATAATATTATGCAGGTTATTCCTTCTACTAGCAAATGGAACCAAGGAACAGGAACTATTTTAAGCAAGCTGCTCAGGGCTTCAGACGCAGAGTGGGTCTCCAAAGTCTCGTAAAATCTCACCCCTTTGCATGCGTGGGCAAAGGGACTGCTTTCTGCAAAACTGCAAAAAGCATCTGGCTTGGCATTTCTTGAACCTAATTACCCTCCATATGAAGCACCTAGCAGGAAGCAAGTCTTTTCTGCCCCTATGTCAGGAGATATGATTCTGGTACCTCTAAGACATGACTGCAGCTATGCTGTTAAAAGCATCACAGCACAACACTTAAAAATATTAATACATTTCTTATGAGTGAGATTTCTTGTCTTTAGTGAAAGCCCTTGCTGTGTAAGGGCAGCTAAGCTAAATGAAGTGGGCTTATAGGGATGGAGGAAGGGGCACCAGCCTGAGTGGGAACATCATGAAAACAGCCGTGATTCTGTGGGGCAAGTCGTGTGCCTCTGCCAGACACTTACCTGACCATATTCAGGGCTTCGAGTCATTGCTGATTTTCGACTATGTACTCAAGGTTCTAGGCTTTTCTCCCCCTTTGAGAAGAGGGATGGTAACCTAGTAATACAGGGGCCCTCTGTCTTTCCTTAATGATTGTTTCATATCCTAAACCCAGCAGCCACTCCATGCACCTCTACTCGTCACAGAAGACAATTCAACACCCCTCCTTGGGTGACCTTCCCTGACACTCCCAGGAGGAGTTGCCCTACACGTCCATCCAGGGTCCCGTAGCCTTGTATAGTCTTCTATCAGTTCTCTCACTGCTCTGCCAGCATGGATTAACTTGTCTTCCATTCTAAACGGTGAGCTCCTTAGGGCCAGCACCTGCATCCTCATTACCCAGCACAGTGTACAGGTAGTGGACACATCCTCAGACATTCTCCAAGCCCCAGGACCAACCACCATTCTCCTCTCCTGTACTGGATGGAACAGTGTCCCCCAAAATTCATGTACCCTTGAACCTCAGAATGCTAACTTACTTGGAAATTGGGTCTTTGCAGATGTACTTAATGGAAGGCTTGAGATGAGATATTGGACGGGCCCAAAATTCAGTGACGTGTCCATACAAGAGACAGAAAAGGACAAACAGAGGGGCACACGGGGAAGAAGGCCCTGTGAAGACAGAGGCAGATTTTGGAGTGATGTGGCCACGAGCCAAGGAACAGTAGAAGCCACCAGAAGCTGGAAGGAGGAAGAAAAGATCCTCCCCTAGAGCCTTCAAAGGGATTGTGACCCTGCCAACACTTTGATTTTGGACTTCTGGTCTTTAGAACTGTAAGCAAATACATTTCTGTTGTGTTAAGCCACCAGGTGTGTGGGAATTTGTTACAGCAGCTCTAAGAGACATATATTTTCTTTCTCTGAAAACTGGCTTCCCACCAATCTGTGTGGTTTTAGATGCTGAGCATCTATGTTGGAACCCATCTTACCCCCAGGCTCCTCTCAGTGCTGGGCCCTAATCTAAGCTGGGCCAACAACCTTCCTTCCCTGGAAGTTAGGGGGATAATAAGAAAGAAATGTTCTTACTCACCTTCTATTTCGGTCATGTTTCTGCTGCAAAGTCATCGCCTCATGGCCACATTACCCGATATCCTATCTAGAATTCTTCTCATGATTCTAGATCTCTTATTCATTTATTTTTCTTTGTGTCCCTTATTTCTACCTGACATTATATTATTTATGTACTCATTTCTTGTTTTTGTGCCTCTGACCTCCCTCGTGATAGTATAGCCTCCAAGAGAGCAGAGATGAGATCTGCTCAGTTTACTGCTGTATTTCCAGCTCTCAGACTCAGTTTCACACATAGCAGCTCTGCAGTGAGACAGATAAGGCTGACCTGAAGAGAGAAACCCTGGTGAGAGATAAAGAGTGCAAGTCTCCTATCAGAGTCCCTGGTCCCTGTTTCAGCCCTTCTTGAGCCCTGATCATATTTCTGCCTTTGGCTTCTAGGGGACATTCTGATGAGAAGTGCTCTTCTAAACTCAAGTTATTGGATTGTGTTTCTTTTATCTATACAAGAAACCAAAGAGATGTAACTAATACATGATGGCACTTGGTAAGAGCTCCAGCATCTCAGAGGAGGAAGTAACAGAATGAAGAAATGGACTGAATTAATGTATAAATTAACTAATTAAATACAACTTGACTCCTAACAAGGCTAGTCTTACAACTAATTAAAGTGATTTGAAAATTGTAGGGTGTATTCACTACCTTCTGAATTTATCTTACCACCAAATAGAGTGTCTGAAAATTCCATCACTATGGACTTTAGAAACACTCCATTCAAATATAAATATACCTGGAAAAAGCAAAACTTTAGCTAGTGATTATTTTAACAGATCTTAGAGAGCTAGGCTTTCCTGAACAATGTATAAACTAGTCACCTTTTTGAAGGACAAAGGGAGGAATCACAGACGTGGGAAATGGCAGAAGAGCAAAGATGAATTTCAACCACTTTTCTAGCTTGGAGCTGGTCTTGTACTCCCAGGGAATTATGAATTTTACATCCACAGAAAACTGACTGCACTGGTGGCCCAGTGAATGGCCTCTCTGAATCACGCTTTTACATGATGATTCCACAACTCCTCCCATCAAGAGGTTGGGTCTCTTTCTCCACTGCTTGAATCTGAGCTATCTTGTGATTTCCTTTGGCACAAAGAAACAAAACAAAACAAAACAAACAAACAAAAAACCCCAAGCAGAAGTAACATTGTACTCAGACCTCAAAAGGCCCAACTGCTTCCACGGTTTCTTGGAAACCTGCCACTTCCATGAAAGCAAGCCCAGCTCACCCTGCTGAAGTATGAGACCAGTGACTCCATGCTCCCCACCCAACCTTTCGGCTATTGTTGACCAGTAGACATGTCAGTGAAGACATCCTAGACCAGCCAGCTCCCAGCTCATCTCCTAGCTCTTCACAGACACGTGATAGAGAACAACCAAGCTAAGGCCAAGCTGTCCATCCTTAAGAGTAAACAAACATTAATTGTTCTAATCTGTGGAGTTTTGGAATAGCTTGTTACACAGTAATAGCTAAATGACAAAACACCAGCCTACTCCAGAAATCCCAAATCTGAGAACATGCTGTTTTTCAGAAACATCCAAATCCTTAGATTCTGATACCATCTTCTCTAAAAGAATTTATACTTGGAGACTGGGTTTTCCAGGTTGGTCCCCTAACTTCTACTTACTCTTCAACAGCACAATATCACCATATGCGATAGTATTTCTAAGGAACTTTCATTCAGTTTCTCTCTGGGATGCCAGGAACACACTTCCCTTTACTACAGATTCAACATGGTGCCTAATACGCTATTGAATGTATGAATAAGCCCCCAATCCTGTTTTCTTGGTTCCTTTCGAATCAGAACAAACTTGTCAGGCCCCTATTCCATAAACTTTTCAGACAAAGAATCCTGCCTCTGTAGCTCAGTTGCTTCTCGGGGGCTTGCTATAGGAGACGACTCAGAGCACGCCTCTTCCCATCATCAGTGGAAAATGAGATAGCAAGCATGCAGGAAACAAAAGGAAAATAAATGCAGTACATGAGTCTTTGAAAGTATAGGATTGACGGAGATTGTCTTTGTTGCATCTCAGGACCCTCTATGTTCCACTCAGTATCACCAATTACTTTTACCGAAAGAAAAATTCTGTCCCCAAATATATTAGATATCCTTTTGAAGGATGTATATTTCTTCCTCCCTTGTCACCTCCTAATAAGATTAATGAAATAAGGTAATGCAGTCAAAGAATGTTGCACAATGCCTAGCACAGAATAAGAGCTTGGTGAATTATGTTCATCATTTTTTATTAATTTTTATTGGAGTATATTTGCTTTACAATGTTGTGTTAGTTTCTGCTGTACAGCAAAGTGAATCAGTTATACTGTCACCATTTTTATAAGACAGAAATAGTCATGCATCAAACTTCTAGTCTTAAGGATAAATCAGTACAGAAAAAGAAATCAAGAAACAGCCCATCCCACACCAACCCTTGCCCTCAGCTCATTACAAAAGCAGGTTAGCAGCCCACTACATAGGCAGTAGGTTGTCAGAAAACAAAAAGGCCTGGACACAGAGAGAAGGAGCAAAATGAAAAGAGGCATTTTCTCCAATCCATGGAAACTAGAGACTTACATACATTTCAGTACACAATTTGCCATTGCTACAGATTCATATACTATTTTCAGCTCTGTTTTGCTTTTACTTTTTAAAAAAAGCCATCTTGCAGCTGCCAAAATATGAAGTGGGACAGCTCTCCACCTGTCACCTTCACCTGAGCTCATGCACCCCAGCAGGTCTGTCACCATCCTCCAGACTTGCAATCCTTTTCTGGAGCTTATGGTTCACATTGCTAGGGGAGAGATGGTGCGATGGTGTGTGATGGCCACACTTCTCCCCTGGACCTGATTTCAACGAGGGCATGAAAAATGGAAAACCATCATTCACTTGTCATTGAATCTCTTCAGGGGAGAGGGTCAGAATGTGGCCGTTCTAATGATACAGAGTATAATTACTTTTAATGTCTAGATCTTCATGAATAGAAAATGCAGTTGTATCTATATCTTGACAATCAGAGCAAAGGTGAGAGGGGAGATGGTAAACATGTGCCCAGGTTTTTAGTTACTGGAAATCTTAGAGTACAACCCACACTACACCCCAGCCCCTACATACCACGTAACTCAAGTCTGGTGGTCTCTTGTCAGGTCTCTACATCTAACTCTTTATGTAGCCAGTATATCCTTCACTTTCAAGGGGTGGGTTTCGGCAGTGGTGTGTTGAAGCCGGCTCACAGTCAGTGGTGTGACTCTCTTTCCAACTCTGCATTCAGTGTGCTCTACTGGCATGTGGGTGGCTTCAAATTAACCTTGATGGGAACATTTACACCGCAGAAAATAGCCAATGCCACAAACCAGGGGTTTTTGTGTGTGTGTGTGTGTGTGTGTGTGTGTTTTAAGACAGCTGGCTGTTAAACACCTATTATCAGCCTAGCACTGGTTTTATAAAAGGTGTGTGGGTACAATCATCTAGGGTACTAGATGCGTAAACGAAGAAGGGATGGAGGGTGTTGGAAATGGGAAATGGCAGTAAAAAAAAGGGTCATAAAAGAGGGCCCCATGGCAAATACCACCACCTGCTTCACCATTTCTCCTGAACTGGCTGGTAATGCCCTACCGCAGACTATAGGGCACCCCCGTCCTACACTCACCTAGCACATCCGTTGATGTATTCTCACCTGAAACTTGAACTTCCTTATCAAGCATCACCAAAGACACTCTTAAAAGTCATAGATGGTACTCTCTGAAGCTGTATCCAGATAAAACTTGTATATCACACATTAAATAATCTTTCCAGAGTGTAGTACCACACACTTGCAAACTGCTTTGAAATTTTGATTTAAAAAATTCTTTACAAAGATATATCAGAACTTGGTTTTTATTTTTTTTTTCCTGTAAAGTATAAAGAAACTATTCATCTTGGTGCCAAGCTGCTAGTTTTCAAGTAGAAACCCAATGCCTGCCTGTATTTTATCTGGCTGCTGAATTAATTAAATCCTTGAGATAGTGAAAAGCAATCAACTGCTCATAACAAATCAGTTATTTCATGCATTTCACTACTTGAACTGTGAAGGGCAACCTAATCTCCCCTTGAGACGACAGGTATGACTTCTAAATTATTTATTTTTCTTTCTTTGTTTACTAGAAAGAAAAGCTTTTGTGACATTGGAGAAAGTAGGAAGTGAGCAATGCAGGAAGTTATAGGTCTGAGATGTTAACATTGGTGCAAAGTTGCACTCTCAGTCAAATGTTATCTCCAGACCTAAAATGGTCAAACAAGATACACGGTACACACTTATTCTGAAAATCTTTGGGTCAGATTTAAAATAAGCTATGGGGGGAGCAAATACTAAATGAACTATTGGACTAATGAAATATTTATTTGGCAACCAAAAGCAAACACAGTTAATTTTTAATGATATTACCTTCTTAAAAGGACACTTCTTTACAGGATAATGATGAAAGTGGAAAATCTCTTAAAGAAAAGATGTTTAATAAGAACCAAATTCAGCTATATTTCACTTCTACATCCTCCAAATATAATGTGGTAGATTGCATTAATGGCCCTCATTCCTCATTCTTCCATATAGCTACGCCCTTCACCATGAGACTGCAATTTTGCAAAAAATATATGTTTCACAGCCTCTTGACCCCACATTCATCCATGTGACTTGTCAGTAAGTAAAGTATGCAAAGTTCTTACATGTTTCTACTTGCTCTCTCGAGCTTCTACCACCACCATGAAAGGCATGCCTGGGCTAACCTATATTCCCAGTAGAGGATAAAGGACACATGAAATAGAGCTTTCCCAGGTGAGATGCTCTAACCAAGCCTGGCATCCCACAAACATGTGAACAGACCCTGCCAAGATCATCCAAGCTCAGTCAACTCACAAGCATGTAAGTTACAATACATGATTACAAAGGATTTCAAAGATTCTGATACTATGAAATATTTGAAGATTTTAGACAGATAAGCAGATGAAATTGAAAAACGGGGATCCCTTAAATCCTAGAAGAAAACTCAGGAAACAATCACTATATTTTTGTATTAAAGTTGTTAAGACTAGATTTTTGACCAGGTGTCTACTTTCTCCATAGCTGCTGGGAGTCTTTTCTTCCCTATTTCCCCTCAGTGCCATGAGTTCAATATGTGATAAGAGAGGAACTGACATTACCCTGGTGGCTTTGGAGTGATCTGAGTGAACAAATATGAAAGGTGATTGATTCTTAAAATCTTTCTCGGCTAACTTTTTGAACACAATGTGTAAATATGGTTTTTATACCCGAAAATTCATAGTAATTGCATCAGTGATGAAACAATCTTAATCATTTCTTACTGTTAATCTTCCCTTGTAGAGAAGCTTTGCCAATTTTTTTTCTAGTAAGATGTTCTTTATCCAGCTAACTCTATGCAAATCAAAGAGATTTTCTGAGGGTTGTTTATGGTTTTTTGAAAATATCTATTACTTTCTCTCTTTAAAACAAAGGCTATGAATGATTATTTTAATAGAGAATATAAGTACAATAATTATGATTGTATGTGGTTCAAAGTACTCTACATGTTTAAACTCATTTAATTCTCACAATTATATAAGATAGGTGCTATTATTATCCCCACTTTATAAAAAAGAAGATGGGCACAGAATGGTTTAGTAAGCTGCCCAAGGTCACAGAACTAATAAGTGATAGAACCAGAATTTTGAAACAGGAAAATTGCCTCCAGAATCTTTGCTTGGACCACCAGGCTAGATACCTCCAAAAACAAAAGGCTGCCTGACCCCTCCCCCACTTCATCCCCCTTTTATGCATTCAGATTGACTCATCAACACTTAAGAAAAATTGGGGAATGACTTTTATGTGCAAAGCATTATGTAGGAGGCATTGAAAATACTCCTTAAACAAGGCAAACAATATTTGCCTTCCTTGGCCTTAGAGTCTAATGAAAAAAGTAACTAAGTAAACAAGTAGTTAAACTAAAATGTAAAGACTATAACCTAGGTAAGAAAAGTCTTCCTAGAAAAAGTGGCATTTAAATTGAGATCTGGGAAGAGGGCAGAGAGCAGTATCAAGCAGTATCAGCAGTATTTGGTCTTGTGGAAATGAAAACCACAGCCACAGAAAGAAAGAGAAAATGAAAAAGCAGAGGACTTTGTACCAGATGAAGGGACAGAATAAAACACCAGGAAAACAACTCAATGAAGAGGAGATAGTCACTCTTCCAGAAAAAGAATTCAGAATAATGATGGTGAAGATGATCCAGGACTTTGAAAAAAAGACTGGATGCAAAGATGGAAAAGTTTACCAAAGACCTAGAAGAATTAAAGAGCAAACAAATAGAGATATGCAACACAATAACTGAAATGAAAAATACACTAGAAGGAACCAATAGCAGATTAACTGAGGCAGAAGAATGAATAAGTGACCTGGAAGACAGAATGGTGATCATCACTGATGTGGAAAAGAATAAAGAAAAAAGAATGAAAAGAACTGAAGACAGCCTACGAGACCTCTGGGACAATGTTAAACACACCAACATTCACATTATAGGGGTCCCAGAAGGAGAAGAGAGAGAGAAAAGACCCGAGAAAATATTGGAAGAGATTATAGTTGAAAACTTCCCTAACATGGGAAAGGAAATAGTCACCCAAGTCCAGGAAGTGCAGAGAGTCCCAGGCAGGATAAACCCAAGGAGAAACACGCCAAGACATTTAATAGTCAAATTGACAAATATTAAAGACAGAGAAAAGTTATTAAAAGCAACAAGGGAAAAATGACAAATAACATACAAGGGAACTCCCATAAGGTTAACAGCTGATTTCTCAACAGAAACTCTGCAAGCCAGAAGGGAGTGGCATGATATATTTAAAGTGATGAAAGGGAAGAACCTATAACCAAGAATACTCTACCCAGCAAGGATCTCATTCAGATTCGACAGAGAAATTAAGAGCTTTACAGACAAGCAACAGCTAAGAGAATTCAGCACCACCAAACCAGCCCTACAACAAATGCTAAAGGAACTTCTCTAAGCGGGAAACATAAGAGAAGAAAAGGACCTACAAAAACAAAAACAAAATAATTAAGAAAATGGTAATAGGAACATACATCTTGATAATTACCTTGAATGTAAATGGACAAAATGCACCAACCAAAAGACACAGACTGGTGGAATGGATACAAAAACAAGACCCATATATATGCTGTCTCCAAGAGACCCACTTCAGACCTAGGGACACATACAGACTGAAAGTGAGGGGATGGAAAAAGATATTCCATGTAAATGAAAATCAAAAGAAAGCTGGAGTAGCAATAGTCATATGAGATAAAATAGACTTTAAAATAAAAAATGTTACAGGAGACAAGAAAGGACACTACATAAAGATCAAGGGATCCATCCAAGAAGAGGAGATAACAATTAGAAATATATATGCACCCAACATAGGAACACCTCAATACATAAGGCAAGTGCTAACAACTATGAAAGAGGAAATGCAAGGCAGAAATAGAGACACAGATGTAGAGAACAAACATATGGACACCAAGTGGGGCAAGTGGGGAAGGTTGGGGGGGAATGAATTGGGAGATTGGGATACCAAATTGTACACTCTAAATATATGCTGTTTATTGTCTGTTAACTGTATCTCAAGAAAATTTCTCAAAAGAAAAATTGGAAGGATAATACCACCTTTCAAGGATATCATGAGAATTAAATAAAAGAATGCACGTTATAAAAAAAAATTGAGATCTGGGACTTCCCTGGTGGCACAGTGGTTAAGAATCCCCCTGCCAATGCAGGGAACACAGGTTCAATTCCTGGTCCGGGAAGATCCCACATGCTGCAGAGCAACTATGCATGTGTGCCGCAACTACTGAAGCCCACATGCCTAGAGCCCGTACTGCACAACAAGAGAAGCCACCTCACTGAGAAGCCCGTGCACCGCAACTAAAAGTAGCCCCCCACTCTCTGCAACTAGAGAAAGCTGCGTGCAGCAATGAACACCCAACACAGCCACTAAATTTATTTATTTACTTATTTATAAATATATTTATATAAATTTATTTATTTATTTATAAATATGTAGAAAGAGAGAGAAAGAGAGAGAAAGAAAGAAAGAAAGAAAGAAAGAAAGAAAGAAAGAAAGAAAGAAGAAAAGAATAAGGAAGGAAGGAAGGAAGGAAGGAAGGAAGGAAGGAAGGAAGGAAGGAAGGAAGAAAGAAAGAAAGAAAGAAAGAAAGAAAGAAAGAAAGAAAGAAAGAAAGAAAGAAAGAAAGAAAGAAAGAAAAAGAAGAAAGAAAGAAAGAAAGAAAGAAAGAAAGAAAGAAAGAAAGAAAGAAAGAAAGAAAGAAAGAAAGAAGAAAAGAAAAAGGAAGGAAGGAAGGAAGGAAGGAAGGAAGGAAGGAAGGAAGGAAGGAAGAAAGAAAGAAAGAAAGAAAGAAAGAAAGAAAGAAAGAAAGAAAGAAAGAAAAAGAAAGAAAGAAAGAAAGAAAGAAAGGGAAAGAAAGAAAGAAAGAAAAAGAAAGAAAGGAAGGAAGGAAGGAAGGAAGAAAGAAAGAAAGAAAGAAAAAGAAAGAAGGAAAGAAAAAGAAAGATAGATCTGGAAGATGAATAGGAGTTAGTCCAAGAGTAGAGGAAATATCATGAAAAGACTGGCAACAAGAGAGAAACCAAAAGTGGTGCAGTGTCCCTGAAGTATATGGAGAGGGACAAGAAAAATGACCAGATGAACTCAAGAGGTTTGAATTTATATTGAGGATAACAGAAAATCATTAAAGAGTTTAAGGAAGGGAGTCCTGTGATTAGATTTACATATTGAAAACATAGTAATGAGGGATGTATTTGGGGCAGGGTCCCCTGTGCCCCTGTAGTTTCCAGCTCAGAAGAAGAGTCCTCATCATCGCCCTCCTCATACCCACAGAAACTTCTGGAGAGTTTTCCAGCCAAATCCCACAGACTCTGTGCTCAGTAACAGTTCTGTCTGCTCTGGTTCCTCCCATCTTAAAAATATAGCTTCCTTGAGGAACCCCTGGGGTTCCATCCCATTTCCCTGCTCTCTTTCACTGTTCATTTCACTTCTGTCAGGCTTCAGTCCATTTACTCCACTGAAACCACTCTTGTCAAGGTCACTGAGAGTCTCAGTGTCCCCAAATCCAGGGTCACTTGTCCATGATCACCTGACCAAGTTTCTTAGCAGGAGTCCATACTTGGGACAACACCTTCCTCTAAAACACTTTATTCTCTTCACTTCAGCGATTCCTCAAGCTGCAAATTTTACTCCTACTTCACTAGCTTTTGCGAGCATGCTTTGCTGGCTGCTACTCTTCGCTAGGCTCAAACTGCAATTGTTGGCAAGGCTGGGGACTCTGCAGGCTTCTCTTCTCATCTCCATCCACCCTCGTCCAGGCTCATCTCACTACAGACTGACATTTTTTTTTCCAGATCTTTATTGGAGTATAATTGCTCTACACTGTTGTGCTAGTTTCCACTGCAGAGCAAAGTGAATCAACTGTATTTATACATATATTCCCATATAACCTCCCTCTTGAGCATCCCACCCACCCTCCCTACAGACCAACATTTTTAAATACCATCTCAGTGCAGGTGAGCCCTGCTGGACGTCAGCCCTGCTGGGCGGCTCCAACCCTGGCTCCCGAATTTGCATTCTGCACTGGGCCCCTGTACTCAACACCAGATTGTGAACTCACCAATGGGAGAAGAAACAAAGGATCTTTATGTCTTTAAGTTGCATTTTATGTCTATAACTTTCACAGGGAAGCATTTGTTAACTTCACAGATTCTCTAATGTGTACATTAACAAAGAGATAAAGACCTTTAGCAGAAAATCACAATCGTTTCCCAGGGAAAAGTCCACTGTATTAAACCAGCAATTCAAAAAGCAGTTGCATAATTCTCTATGCTATTTTAACCTTAAGAATTTTATCACAAACCATAATTATGCTTCTCAGAAGCCAGAAGGCAGATAAACTAATTAGTGTTAACTGAGGTGGATGTTTCTTAACCACTTTTTGGTTCTTAATGAGTGCTTTTAGCATTCATACATTAATTCATCCATTCTTAAAATGAACATAAGGAATTCCTTCTATTTTAAGATACAATTAAAAACTTTAGATTTCATGACTCTGATTCCTCCAAAGTCTTCTTAAGCCTTGGTTTTGGGTCTATGGACCATGGCCTGCCATTAAGGCCACCCATTTTGACCATCACCTGCCCTTGCCAAACTTCCTTACTAATTTCACACTCTTCTTTATTTTGTATAATATTAAATGTTAGAAATTCTAATTTTAATAACAGACTTTGCTTTGTGATTGTAATTTTCTTCCATCCTTACACTTACTATAATGATTCAGTAATATCCCTTTCTCTATTGCCCTTTTTAAAAGCTATATTATTATTGTCTCCCTCCTTCCTGGGGCCTTGAACTATAGGTCAGAGAAAGAGACTGAAGTTAGACAGAGACTTAGTTTCTAAACTTGGCTGTGTTATTAATCAGTCATGTGAGCTTAGTATATAAAATTATATGTATTCTTTTAATGAAGAAACTGAGATGCATGGGATTAAATGACTTGCCCAGTTAGAAAATATTAAAGGAATGAAGTAGATTGAGGACTTTTTTATTTTCATCCTCATTCTGTAAATCAGTCCACAGTAGTTTTCATTTTCAAACTTTTCAAGTAATAAAATCTGCCGCATTCCTAAATGCAGGCAAGCTCTCATTTTCCAGGTTTAACAAATGAGGGATTTTCAAACTTCTCTCCTACCAAGACCTTGCTACAAAAATGTCCTCCCCTGAGATCGCTTCCATTGGCAAATATGGAGATTAACCCTTGGATTTAGGATGTCTGCATGTTTACTAATGAGGAATTCGGCATCCCTCCCTTTTTTTTTTCTGTAAGTCATCCAAGTTGGTAAGAGTCCCCAGACAGTGCATTTTGTTTGAACACTACTTAAGACTGACGTTGCCGATGAATGAATGAATGAATGAATGAATGAAAGGGTGTTGTAAGGAGTGCCCATGACGTACCTACCAATTCTAGCACAAGCTGCCCCCTGCCTAAGCATCTATTATGCTTCTCCAATAAAGCAGCCTCCATCCTCTCCTGCTCTGATCTCAACTCTCCAGTATTCTGAAGGAAAACTGATGCTGTGGCTTTGAGGGGATGTGCAGAAAGTATAACATTTGTCCTGGATGAGGCTAGGCTGCCTCTGGGCAAATTCTTCCCAGCCCCTTTCTTTCCTTTCCCCTACTCCTCTTTTCCTTCCAGAGCAAAGCCCCCTCCATCTCTTGACCCAGTGAAAGTTGTGCTGCCTTTGGCTGCCCTCTGACTCCGGCCCATTGTATCAAATGGGCACTCTTTCTACACTCCCCACCATTGAAAACTCCAAATTACATTCCCTGAATCTCAGATAGATGGTAGAAGGAAAACAATTTAATTATATTAAGCCACATCTTTCATTCACTCCCTCAACTTGCGTTTCTTGCGCTATCACATGACTGAGATATCATTCAACTGCATTTCTTGCATCTATGTCAGATATTGAGTGATTCAATGACACAGGAAGATGAGTGTAAATGATATTTACAAGCTACCTAAGGAGATAGATGGATTTACCCAATTTCCAAAAGTGTTGCCAACCCAAATGATTTTCAGTTGGTAACATGTTAAACTCTGCTGCGTGTAGGTGTTGAGAAAAGGGAGGAGCTGATGGTGAAAAAGAGAAATGTACCTAAATCTTACCCTTTGGGCTACTCTCATTATACCTATAAAGATCCAGGGAGAATGCAGGAAAGTGTTCTTGAATCAATTTCCTTCCCCAACAGCGGGATTAGAGTTTCATAAGCTGATAAGCACTTTGCTACTTTAACTCAGGAACAGCCCTAGAGTCAATGATAGGAGTAAGGTGGCCTATCGACAGCTGATTTAGAGGAATTCTTCATCCGGTCGGAACTGGATCATTCTCAGCTTTGTGTCCTCAGCAGGACCCAGCACAGTGCATTGTGTATAAAATCGATCACTGATGAATTGGTTCTCTACTGGAGGAGCTAGTCAGGTGTAATTGGCTATAGAAAGGTCCTTTCTGACTCCCAAAGTGCAGACCATCATAGCCCCAAGTGCAATGCTTTTGCAGCTCAATGAAAGGAGACAACTTTTATTACAGAAGGATGGGTACCATCAAATTGCACACTTTAAATATATGCAGTTTATTGTATGCCAATTATACCTCAATAAAAGTTCTAAAAAAATGCCAAAAACAAATATTAAAAAGAAGAAGAAGAAGAAGAAGGACGGGTACCACTCTGCTTTATGGTGTATTAGGTTCTGCCCTGGGCCAGCTACCAATAGCTGAGAGCAGAAACAGCATCTCTAATCAAAATGCATAGAAACCATAGCACCTAGGACTCTTGATTACGTTCCCAGAGCAAGTTCAGCATCTCCCCAGGTTCCCTTTCTTTTTATTGAGCAGCCCCCACATATACCTGGGTTGGTCCTGTAACAGATGGGTGGTTCCAGTCACTTCCACAGGTCTCCACTGAGGTGGAAGTTACTTGCAGCTCAGTCATAACTATGAACATGATGCATTTTAGTGTAAGTTATATTTGATTACAAAACTAAACTCCTTTCACATTTTCTCCATCTCATGATGTGTTGATTATCCATCACTATTTTTTATTTCAAGGTGATATTGGTTTAAGCCCAACTAAGAATGGGGTATCTCCTCTTTTAAAGAATAATCTATAGAGCAGCAGTAATAACATCTCAAAGGTAGAAACTATCATAAAAGAAGTGCTTTTTTAAGAACAAAATAGAAAAAAAGAAAAGGTGTGCTATTTAAAAACAAAAGGTGTGTTGATGTTTAAATGTTTGTATTAGTACTTGCCACCATCTGTCAACAAACTGATGTATCTGAAAAATTTGAACAAAGAGGCTAAGAAAGTGCAATTGTGATGATGCCAAATACAGCCACTTTTGTATTTTAGACAACACCATTTTAGATCACATTCATGTATAACTTCATTTACTTACAAGCTGCCAGATTCTATTAAAGTAGCAATTAGCTATTCAGTTAGCTGAAAACAGAATTTCCATATCATATTAAACAAAATAAGGTATTGACCTTTGTGTACCTGTTTATAATGACCTTCTTGTACATTTAAATAGAAACTGAATTAACAAAAAAAAATCTCTTTAGTCAAAGTGAAAAGTTCGCATTGTTATTTTGGTAATGCTGAAGAGGAAATGCTTTCCTAAAATATGGTAAATATTGTGATTGTGGATTTTGACTCTGAACTTTTGATCAGGTGGCATCACCTGAGTGACAGACTGTCAAATTCAAGAGTAGTAGCTACATGGTGCCTGGAGTAATTTCTGACACTTCAATAGCCGTAAGAGTAATGGAGAAACCCATGTGATTGCAACAAGCCCCCAGATAACACGGCCCAGTTACGAGGTTTCCAGCTCCTTTTTCCTTTGCAGCATCTTGATAAACGCAAACATTCTGAACCTCAGAACCTGAACTCTCGACTCATTATTTAAAAAAACTGAAACCACTTACTGTAAAATTCAGGAGAGTCCAACCATCCACTTTGCAGTAGCTCTTCCTTCTAAAGTATACTCTCTCTTAGTGTGCTTTGGTAACAGTGGATTAAGAATCTACAAATTACAATATAATATTAAGATTTTGCTATCGAAGTAGAAAATCGACTAAGGTTTTAAAATCTACAACTGCTAGAAATAAACTTTCAAAAATATTTTTAAAGATCCTCCCACCCTTCCCTTTCAAAGCCCTCTAACCAGTAATAAATATTACAACACAAAATAGCTCAAGAGGAAATTTTGCTTGAGATAGATGGCATATCAACTACAGAAACAATAAGGCTAGGGAAACTATGTTCATGTACAAACTAGAACAATCAATCAATCAGCAAACAGCTGAGTATCTATGAACAAAATACTGCTCTCAGTGCTACAAAACCATTCAACAGTAAATGCTAGTGAAGAAAAAATGAATCAGTCAATCTAAGAAAGAAATGGAAAATTTTATTGGAGTCAAATTGAGGATTATAACCTGGGAACAGCCTCTCGGAATGCTCTGAGAACTGTTCCACTCATCAGAAGTCAAAGCACAGCTATATAAGGTTTTGAGACAGAGGGCTGTACCTTAAATGATGTATTGTTGACAGTTTACACAACCCAGATCTATGCATGCAAAACGAGTAGTGAGTCATGGGTCATCACAGCCCCTTACATGATTAAGAAGGAAGGTTATCGCCTAAGGACTTGTCTGGTTGGTGCTGGGTGAATGTTGCTTTTTATGGTTCAGCAGGTATTTCTGCCGATGGCAAGGTTTGTTCGGTGCATAGAGCAGATACACAATGCACAGTAGAGGACAGAGAGGAAGCCAAAGGGCAGAGAAAATTTTTTATGTTTAAATTTTCCTTGACCTGCCTTAGAATATGAATTTTTATTTCATCAATACAGTTCAAAACTGAATAAGCCCTCCAGGGGCTTTGAATTCTATATTGGTGATAAGAGATCCAATTTATAAGCTGTGTTGATGCTTGTTGAGTTTCATCAGGCCTGGATAGCTTATCCAACCAATAAGGGTAATAGTGCCTATTCCCGGGATCATTGAGAGAATTATATCAGATGACTGTCCTAAAACGCCCAGGGCAGTACTTGTCACTTAATCAACATTCATTAAATGACAGCAGTGGTGACCAGTGTTGCTGCTACTCTTCCCACTGCTGATGAGGTTAATGAAGAGATCACACTGAGAGGGCCATCGGGGAAACTTCTGTTTTATACATGATTGGATTTGAAGGACAGATTATATTTGAATTCTAAATAAATGGGAAGACTGGTGTGTCCTAAGATCCCTATTGAAAAGAAAGTGGAGGTGGGTGGGTGGCCTGAGAACCTAAGAAATACCAACTGTGACCTCCTTCTAAGTCTGCCCTTGGGAGAGACCACGCACCCACGGCTTAGGGGATTCATCAGGGATTCAGGATCAGGTAAGAGTTACCTATTGAATCTCTCTTCACAACAACATATTTCTTCTTGCTATTTCAGAAATTGAAATGCCTGAAAGAGAAAAAACAAGACAGATCTTTCCCTAACATCTCTCAGAACCTGACTCTTCCACAGTCTCCTAGAGTTAAGCCCAACACACAATAGTGTGAGGAGTGGATGGGGAAGAAGACAGTGCCTCTCATTTTTCCCAGTCTCTCTCCCTTTAGGTCTGGTTTTCCATTTCCCTGTTTCACTCAGAAAAATCTCTCCTCCCTGTACGACAATCCCCAGACTTTTGAACTCAAAATTGACTTATCTTTATCTTAGTCCTGACTACTGAATGCCCCAGAAAGAATATTTTGAGCTGTGGCTTTAATTATGTAGGGGAGTAATAAAACTTTCCCCTCCACACTCTTAGGTTCATTTTCTAGGGCCCTGCAAAGTAGACTGATATAAGACAGATTAATAGAAGAAACGGCATATAAATTTTATTTGATGTTAACTTTTACATGACATGGGGGTCTTCCTAGAAAAAAGTGAATACCCAAGGAAGCAGATAGGTCTGAGAGCATATATGTCATTTTTAACAAAGAACAATACATTGTGGAGATGTGACAAGACAAAGGAAAGGGGATTTTCGGTCTCTAGGGGCTTCACTGTGGAAAAATAAATATATGGGGAAAATTAATGGAAGATGGGGGCTTTTGAAACTATGAGTAATCATTACTCAAATCCATTTCACCCATTTTCATTAATCGAGGTCTTTTTAACTGTTGCTACAAAAGATTTGCATGTCCTCCGAGAGGCATGTAGCCTAAACAATAAGATGTTTGCCTGAGTTATTTTCCAGGAACTTGGAGTCAGATGTGTCTAGTGCGAGCTGAGCTGGTTAAGACTAGATAGGACCACAGAGCCTCCTACTGGGTATGCGAAATGTCCACTTGGTGCCATTCTGACGTCAGAGAGCTGAAAACTTCACTCTCAGATCACATTAAGCATCTCCATTTTTGAACATGCAGAGGCCTGCAGCTTAGTTACACCTGCACATTATGACAATTACCGCCCTTTTCCCCGCTTTTCTGCACGCTCCCCACGTGTTCCTAACGCCTCAGACCACCCTGCTTCCTTATTCTTTATCCCATAAATACCCTTGCCTTCAGGGAGGCAGATCTGAGACTTGTTCTCCCGTCTCCTCCCTTGGCTGCTTTGTGAATAAAACTTCTCTTTGCTGCAAGCCTGGGGCAACTCAACATTTTGGCTCCCTATACTTCAGGCAAAGTGAACCTGGTTTGGTAACACTGTCAGCAAAGATTGTTTGTGCAGATCTATCTTGGAGCCAACTTTCCCTCTTCTTCATGGCCATAAAACTTCCCCGGGGAGAGGGGATTTATGGCAGTTCTTATTTCTCAGGAGTTTCTACTTTTAGTCAGATAAGGGAAGTTCCAGGAAGACTTCTTTCTGCATCTGGTGAATCTCAAATGTCTTTAGCTCAAAATAATCCTTATGCCAAAGTGGTTTGTTTGGGGTGGTGTATTCTGATCACCTCCAAATTACGATGTGTAAGCAAGTCAATATTAAAACTTTCAAACTGAACTGCCTGATTTTGACTCACCCCGTTCATACTCTATATCCCAATATGAAAAGTGTAGCAAGATTGTTACAAAGGTAATAGTTTTCCTAAGTGGTTATTTTAAGGTCTCCTAAATATAACTTTAGAGGGAGCTTCTACAAGGCACCTTTACTGATACAATCTGAACTACAAAATGCACATAAAATTATCTAGACCGACTCTGTTAAAGTTTCAAGGTTATGTGTGTATATAACCACATAGGCACGTGGCATAAGTTATAATGAAATTTTAGAGAACGGGAGTGCAGAATATTTATTTGTCAAAGTCATGATCTCATGTCTATTTTTTTCATGATCTATGATTCCAAATTTATTTCTTTAAGGATATTCCTGATGCAGAGAGAGAAAAATCATCAGAGTAGGCATCAGACATAACCTTTGGAATTTCTTGCCCATACCTAACTTCTAGAAAAGGCAGAAACCAAGCTTTTCTTATCATACAAAATACCACATATAAATTCTCAGTGGTTTTTGGTTCAAGTGATGGTGCTGCATTTTCAAAACAAAATGCCTTTTGCAATTTAAAACGCCTATTACAAGTTTCATGTCAAGGTCGCTGGATGTCAACGGTAGCATCTGTGTCTTTCTGTATTCCAATATTGCCAACATTTCTCTAGTACTCCATTACTTTAACACACTGGGTTAAGCTCAAACTGCAAGTTACTATGACAACAGAGATAATTGTGGCTGCTGACACCAGTGTGCTTCTCTGTAAATCACACTTTTAAGGGTAATTTTTCTAACAAAGCATTGTTTAAATTGATTCAAAGTTATGACAATTATGTTTCAGATTATAAACATCAGAGTAGAGAGAAAATTTAGTAACTCTACACCAGGATTATAACAATGTGAACTGTAGACAGATGCCGTTTTAGTGGGCGGCTCTCCTTACCCCACACACACTGCTTTTGGTTCTCGGCAGAATAATACAGGCATCTCATTTCAACCAAGTTTATAGAGTGGTAAAACCAACCATGCTGGTCTTTCCTTCCATTTCAGCTTACTGTCATACTGTAACTTTTCAATATGCTGCCATGGAAATGGCTTCTTTGATACAACTGAGATGGAAAGAACTTATTTTCTACTATTAATTTAATTTCATCCATTAAAATTGCATGGTACTTAAATGGTCACCTATAGTTCCAACTTGCTCTATGTATATATGGAATTGAGTGGTCTCTCGTGACACTGCAGATGAACAGGCTGCAGTCATCTCCTGGAGCAAATGTGCTGAAGGACCTGCTTCTAAGATTGCTCCCGTCATTCCTGACAGACCTCAGCTGCTCGTGGGCTGTTGGCCAGAGGCGTCCCTCAGTTCCTCTCCCCTGGGCTCCTTCACAGGACAGCTCACAACACGGAATCCGGCTCCCCCTAGAGCAAGTGATCCCAAGGAGAGAGAGGAGAGAAAGTATTCAAAAGGAGGGAAATTAAGTACTACATGAAAATAGGAGTATCAAAGAATTTGTAGAGATATTTTTAAAACCACCACATCAGAGTTAGATAAAGTGTCAACTACCTTTCTGATATTTTAACCAAATCTACTGTGGCTAGGTAATACGTTAAGACATTCATTTGGTTTTATTGTTCTTTTGTATCTTTCCTTTTCTTTTTCTGCCATTCAGTAGGCAGCTGGCTGACCCCTCGTTTGCTCGAGGGACTTGTGTGGTTTGGGGAAAGCAGAACTGGCCTACCAATCTGTTTAGGCAAAGCAAAATCCGAATCCCTTAGAATATCAACTATTCTCAGACACTCTTTTTTTTTTTTTGGCCACATGGCTTGCGGGATCTTAGTTCCCTGACCAGGGATCAAACCCATGGCCGCTTCAGCGGAAGCGCAGCATCTTAACCACTGGACTGCCAGGGAAGTCCTCTTAGACACTTTTAAAAGGGAATGCTATCTGTGGGTACAAACAAAATATTTGAGGGGACAGCACAGGAGGGAAAAAAAGAAAAGGAAGTCTCTAGGGAGGTCTAAGTCACGTGGGCCCTGCACCAGGCTCTCTGAGCCACCTCACAGGCCATGAGACGTCACAGACAGGGGTGGCGGTGGTTTCCCGGAAGATGGCACAGGGGTCACCTCACCAAAGATCCCCACGGGGCTAGTGGCAGAGAAAACTGAGGGAGCGTGCAGACCTCCCTCCTCTAGACCAGAAAGGGCCAAGCAGGCAAGACAAGTGCTGTTGACATGTGACCAAGAAAATGCCTTCTCCGATGACGGCCACTCTTGGTCCCTAAAAAAAATACATAGCATGGGGGCGGGGGCGGGGAAATGGGGCTCTAGAGTCAGAAACAGAGTTATAGAAATTTTTTACATGATACCTCCTTCACACGTGAGTTGTGACGGAGACCCCACAAGCTTGTAGTACTGAGCCCTGGCCGGGGTCAGGGGGGCAGGTGGCACGGCCCTGAGCCCTGCTGCAGGGGGCACGGGTTTGAGCCCACGAATGATCTCAGCCCATCTTCACGCAGCTCCTCTCGGATGAAGCAACAGGCGTCACCAGATTCTGAGACTCACGCAAACTCGTACAGCTGGTAAGAGGCAGGACCAGGATTCAAACGTGACCTCCATGCCACAGACTGGGCCTTAACATAAAACCAGACAGAGAATAGGAGATCATGAATTCTTATTAAATATGTAGCACTCATCCGTGAAAACTTCTGGAGGCCCATGGGGAGCGCCAAGAAAAATGACCTTGAACGATCATAGAAAGAGACTAGATGGTGCACCCTGGCTAACCACACACTCTGGGTTAGCGCCGTGAGCACATCTGCAGCAATGTGCGCACATCCGTCCCCCCGTCAGACAGAAGCTCCTGGAGAGCAGAGCCCTGCTGGCTCTCTCCCCTCCGTGACCAGCATCGCCGCAGGTTGGTGCTCAACACGGTTTTGTCGCCCTTAGTTTCCAGGATGATCAAGTCCTCAAATGTTCTACTCTGCTTTTGAGAGGGGGAAAAGAGGCTAAAGAGTAATACATATCGGTATACAGAAGTTCAAATTTTCTGAGTGATTGCCCATCAGTAGAAACACAAACAATGAGAAATATTGTTTTCTAGCATTTTACCAACTAGAAATTGCTATTCTCTTTTTTCACTCTGATATTTGATTCACCAGAACACATGTCTCCATTTAGCATATAAGTTGGAGCTTGGTGTATATGTACATTAAGATAGAGATTGGAGAGAGATGTTACAAATATAGAAGGGAGACATGCATGTGATAAACATACAGCTCGAGTTCTGGTTAATAAACAAAGTGATTTTTATTCTAACAAGTTATTATACATGTTTCAGTAAGGTAGCAATTAACCATGACTCAACTTTATTTAAAGGTATTTATTGTTATTGCCTTATTTTACCTTAAAGAGAAAATTCTCTTTCTCTCACAGACACCTACCTACGTACCCACATACACACACAAACAAGGACACTTGAAAGATTTTCTTTTAAACTTCCTTCTCATTACAAAAGCAAGTGTTTTGAAGGCCAAAAATGTTTAAAGTTCATGAAAGTCCAAAAAAAGAGAAAAAAAAAGGAAACTTCACATAATCATCCAGAAGTACTTCTACTTTTTTTCCATTCTACTTGATGCTTCTACTTTTTTTCCATTCTAGTTGAAATGACATCGTGTATTCAATTTTGTATCCTGATTAACATTATAGCATATGTTTTCTTCCTTCATTAAGAACTCTTCAGATATATGTTACTAAATCAAGAAAGTTAATGAGGTTGAAACAAAATAATTTCTTGACTTAAACCCATTTAGTCAGAAGATAAAATGAATTTGAATATGCTGATTCCCAGAGCATGTAGGAACATTTTTATATGTAGTCAATTGCATTCAGTCCTGTTTAACTCAACAAAGATTTACTGAATGCTTAATATGTGAGTGATAATAAGTGAAGGGTTTATAAGATACTGCCCCTGCCCTCAAAGAACTAAAAATTTAGTTGAAAAGGCAAAATTTTAATATACCAGTTACATAATAATGCAAAGCAGTATATAATAAGGAATTCAAAGGAGTGGTGCAGTCCATAACAGCCTTAGGGGTCCAAGGGTAAAAAGATAAGTGAGATTTGAATGGAGGGCAAAAGTGCATGGTAGTCAACCCATAATCATGCAATTACAGGCATAATCACAAACCAGCTTCTCAGGGTATACGTCCATTTAGGACCACTCCGCAAATCTAGTATTCCCCAGCTCCCTGAATAGGCACGCAGGCACTGGGGAACCAGAACCGGTACAGGCCTTCAGCATGGGACTGCAGGGATGGTGGCAGTGGCAGATTACCATCTAATTTCTTCTTGTCCACATTCTTTCCACTAATTGGCACATGTAAATTATACATGCAAAACGTGATTGTAAGCAAACAATAAAGCCATGCATTTATTTTGGAAAATACACAGAAAAGATATGCAAGTATTATGAATTCCATTTAAATACACTGACTCCCAAGGTTAAGGAAGATCAGTTTTCCTTAATTACTAATTTAAACATGTGGGTCTATTCTGAGCTCAGAATGGTATTAGATCTTTCTTTAAAAAATATGGAAAAGATATTTTTAATGTGTTTAAAACAGCTTAAAGGAAATTTTTTAAATTCTTTCTGGAATAAGAAAAGTAAACGCTTTAAACTAAAAGATGAATTTCTCAGGAGGAGAACTGAAAACTGGCTTCAATAGACACTATATTTGATCATTAACTATTATAGTTACTGTCACAATCATTACAATTAAACTAAAACCACGTTACATGTAATATTAAGATCAACGGAATCAGAAACAATATACACTTATTGTGTTATCTTTTTGTCTTTCGCCTCTAGATGCCCCTGAAATAGTGGAGTCACATATTGGGTCAAGGACACAATAAGAATTACCAGCAGTGTTTATAATCCCTGTGCAATATGTGTAAGATTTTCCTTGCTCCACATCCTTTACGAATTGTAATTTCCATGATGTTAAAGTATTTTGCACTGCAACCTTTAGCATCAAGGCAGGGCCTTAGCAAATGAAAGTTTATGCCATTTCGTAATGTCTAGAAATGCAACATGAACCTGTTAGTAATGAATCTTGTTTCAAATCTTTGACTAATTATTACTACTTTCCTTCTCACTATATTATCACCCAAAGGATACAGCACAGGAATAATAAAATCACCCAAAGACTCGGTAGTCAAAAAACCAACTATAAACCGGATTTCATTTATGGCATTTATCTATTTTTAATATTGCAAATACTCAGTCTTTTTGTATTAGAAGGACTACTAAACAGACACCTGAATGGATAGGGAAAGAGGTTCAGGACTTGTATTAAGCCATTAGTTCTGAAATAAGCAACACCCCCAGGCAGTCCTCTCATCAGAAGGAGGCGACTATAGCAGCAGCCATAGGGAGGCAGCCCCAGGGGGAGGTCTGCCCCCACCCTACTTCTCCATCCATTCAGAAGCTGCAACTTCTCCATTCAATAGGATATAACGTAGGGGGAGACAGGTTGACACCTGGGAGGGATACTTCCCACAAGTACTGTACTTCAGATGGAAACAGAAATTTTGGTATTAGTATATTCACATTTTCTTCTATTTTATTTGCTCAGAGTACCAAATTGAAAGGAAAAAAATTTCAGAGAAAAAATTCCCATCTCAGCACCCTGGAATTAGATGAATATGCCCAAACCTGGATATCAGGTTGGAAGATGCACACGTGGACCTGGCCCCCAGCGGTGGATCTGTGGCGGCAGTTCTGCCAGCATCCAAGGAGACTACGAGTCACACCTGGGGAAATCCACTCACCTGGGAGATGGACACTGAGTCTAGAGTCCTCTCTTGTTCCAAGGGTGAATTTAAAAGCCTGCATGTAAATAAATAAATTAAAAATAAATTAAAAAGAAAAAATAAAAGCCTGCATGAAGCATTCATCCTCAAGACTAGAATGAGACTAAACTTTTAAAAATACATGATGCATGAACCAAACAGTTTCAGAATTGTTTGTTACCCTCAGTAGATTGCAAAAAATATTCTGCCTCTATTATATATTTTAAAAAGAGCCAAAAGTCATAGGAAATCAGTTGATATTAAAACAAAACTGAAACTAAATAAAAAAAGGAGAAAACTGGGATAATAAAGAACTACAAGGAAATAAAATTAAGACAGAATGGCTGTGGTCTGGATGTATGTGTTTTCCCCAAATTCCTATGTTGAAATCCTAATCCCCTAAGGTTTTAAGAGGTGGGGTCTTAGGGAGGTAATTAGGTCATGAGGGTGGAGCCCTCATGGGTGGGATTAGTGCTTTTATATGAGTTATCCCATGGAGCTCCCTTGCTCCATCTGCCACATGAGGACACAATAAAAAGTTCATGACCCTGAAAAGGGTCTTCACCCAACTGACCATGCTGGCACCATGATCTCAGACTTACAGCCTCCAGAACTGTGAACAATAAATTTCTGTTGTTTATAAACCCCGAGTCTGGTATTTTATTATAGTAGCCCAGGTGGACTAAGGCAGAACTAAAATGTACCTTTTTGGCAGCAAAAAGCAAAATGCACACAACAGAAAAGTGAGTCAGTGATATGGAGAAGTTCTCCTCAATGGTGAAACAAAAAGAGAAAGAGGCTTTTAAAAATCAGAGGATAATAGTTATTTAGGACATAAAAACAAAATATTTCTTAAGGATTATGTTTGTGTTTCCTGAGAAGGAAACAAGAAAACAATGGTATTAAAAGCAGCAAAGACATAATGAAGAAATTTCTTTTGAAACTGATAAAATACCTGAATGTGAAGGTTAAAGGACTTTACTGAGATACAAGCTCAATCAATTCAATGATAGTATTACATCCTGAGTAAAACTTTAAATTACTGCCATGTACTTAGACCAAATTGTTTGTGATCCTCAATCTTTACCACATACATTCAGCTGTTGCTTTACTTGTAACATTCAAGTATTCATTTTGGACGGTGATGGATTCCAAGCCAAATGTTCCTCTTTCTCTGGTTTGCCAGGGCTTCACTGCAAAATCCCCATCTCAATCATGACATAAATTCTATCAACCTATAGATGAAACGTTGCAGTTAAGAAGACCAATCCAGGGAATCATCATTTTCTAGAAAAATGATTCATCTCAGACTTCAGTCTCACTATGACTCAGAAAGCCCATCTCAGCCGGAGGCCACTGGCATAAGCAATGTCTGTCTTAAAAACACAGCATGTTAAGCAGTTCAGCCGAGGGTCGGTGAGCATATAGCATCTGGACATGAGGGCACATGTGCCTTATGTGCCCACTGTGTAATATTGTTGTTGCATCTATAGTCTCGTGGTACATAAATCCCTGACAAATGCTTTGGGATTTAAAGGCAAGCCAGTTCTTTAGTTTCAATATCAGAATCCAAATGAGAGTTAATGGACCAAGATTGAAAAATAAAGGGAAAAAAATCTACAAAAGATCAAGCAGAAATTACCCATTATTTACAAATATACAAAAAAAGACCAACTTAAAATGTCTCCCCAATAAGACCAATTGGCAACAGACATTGGAGCAACGTCTATGGAATTTATGACGAAAAGAATATGAACCAAGAATGTCCAGAAAGACAGTCTCAGGTATGAAAATGCCCAGACAGTCTACACATGGGCCTCTCCTGGGTTAAAAAAAAAACAAAAAACAAAAACTTAATAGAGTACTCCAACCAAGATGAATCAAAAATTTAAAAACTTAATAATAGCCCAGCTTTATAAAAGGTCTTTTAAGATTTAACTTATTTAGTTAGACTTCCAAACTTGGAAATGCAATTGGATCTGTTATCTTAGAAGTACGCAATAGCCTGGGGACAGTCTTTATACACTTAGACTTTCGCAATTATTTCTCATTTGCTTCTGGGTGGTTGGGTTTTTTCCCATAATTATAGAAAATGTGTTTCTTGAGCCCATTCTTCACCCCAGAGTTCAGCTGGGAATCCTTTGTTTGCCATATTTAATGATCACCTAAAAGACTACTTGATGACGTTGGGGTCCAGCATTGCTAACAGTGGCTAACCCATTTCCTGCAGTGAGGACACTGACTGGGAGAAACCCATAACAGGAAGTTTCTTCTCTCCAAACTCTGTCCCCTCTCCCCTCAACACACAATCAGAACGCAACACACAATTTCCTGGAAATAAGTGGGAAACATTTTCATTGCCAAGTAACCTTTCATTGCCAAAACTTATTTTCAATATTTTAATTCCTTTTTAATAACATGAATCATTAAGTTTTCCTATGAAAGATAAACATTCTCTGTCACTACCCCCACTGCACAGCATCTTCCACCAAAGTTCTGTGATATTCCTGTGCTCATTATGCCATTAAAAATTCCTATTTACTGTGCATTTTTATTTTTCAGTGTTACCTGCATTTTTATTAACATTAGCCTCATATAAGGTTTACATAACAATCCATCATTCATTATTATCGTGTACTTTTAAATATACACAAATATGCAAAGAAAAAAAGATTATAATTAGAAGTAAACTATTGATAGTGGTTATCCCTGAGTGGGATACAAGATTATTTTTATCTTCTTTTCTTTATTTTCCAAACGTTCAGTAATGCTACTACATTACTTTCATAATCAGAGAAACAGTTTATACAATTTATACGTCATATGATCACAATTATTTCAATATAAGCAAAATAACTGTGTTCGAATACACAAAAATAATATTAAAATCTATTATCTCTGGGTGATGAATTATGGGCAGTCTTTCCCTCTTGTGTATTTTTAAATTTTTTTCTATGATGATAAACTATTTTATTATAGAAAAGGCTATCCTTATAAAACTCAGGGGTACAAAATGGCTTTGAGGAACATGTATTCACCCATACCATAAAATATTTATTGTGTTTTATTTCTATTTCACACTTGGAATTTAATAGACTGCAAGACACTCTACAGATAAGCCACCTGGTGCCCAACTAGCTATAATAAAACAGGCAGAAGCAGAGAGGTGACGTATCAGGACTGTTTTGTCATGCTGCGTGTGTCACAAGAGAGCAAGCACTGCTTTAATTACTAGTCACTTGAATTTCTGATAGATATTATGGCAAATTTAAATTTTGTTAATTTACTTTGGCAGCTTGACAAGGGGCTCATTTACAATCCTTTGAGGGAATTGCAAATTTCCCATGCTTTGGTTTGGGGTGAGGTGGCATTATTCATACAAGAGCATGTGGTGGAATTCAGGGCTGAACATTACTCAGAATATATTTTTAACCCATCAGAAGCCTAAGTCATGATTTTTAATGTTTATAAGAAATGGTAGGAGAAAAATATCTGTTACAAGCTTATAAAAATTTAAACACGGTCCAACACTGATATTTATAACTTTTTTAATCTAAAACTTTATCATTGGAATATTTTCATAGAACTATGAGATAAATGCTAAGTTATACTGACCCCCAAATTCTTTTGACTAATATCTTGAGCAGTGTAGTTACTTCAAAGAAAACTTCACTTTTCCAATTTTAGAACTTAAAACTCCACAAACACAGAAGTTTTCCCTTTCCTCATTTTTACCTCCATCCAAGCACCCCAGTTCAATGCCATGAACAGTTGGAATGTTAAATGAACTCTATTTCTCAGGAGTGGGGCAGAAGTGGGGCCCAGGCCAAGTTAAAGAAAAAAAAAGTATAAAAAGATTCAAATGTGATTTGTGGATGCTTTGAGAACAGAGAAGCCTTTCATTCATAGAAGAGGTTTAAAGCTTCCAGGTTTTGTCTTAGAATCTTCTTCACACAGGCCAAACGTCAAAAGGGTCTTGGGTTAATATTTATGAAGCATGTATATTCGTCTCAAGGGGAAAAATTTCAAAGCAAAGGATGTTTTAGATTTTTTCTTTTTCAAAATGGAAATTTATCTTTTTCCTGGCTTTTATTTCCATGGATGGTCAGTACCTGATTCTTTTCTTAAAAATCAATAAAGCTTGAGTTCATAGGATGATAAAAGTAGGCATTTAATGATAAATCTAGAATGATAATATTTCTACCTCAAAGTTTTTGGATCAGAAGAAAATCAACCCATTAAAACTAGGATCAGCAGAAGAATTAGCTCAGTACCTAAATATATGTTGGAACAAGATATTAGCTCTCTGGTGAGATTGTTTTCAACTTATCACTCTCTCTGATTTCTAGGAACCTCTTGATGTAGTGGACTGTCTGCATCTGCTGTACATTACTCAAAATCTATGACCAGCATACAGAAAGAAATATGGACTAGTTCATTACTTCTGTTCATTTTCTCCTCTGAGTTTCTGATCTCAGTTGACTTTCATCTAACCCAGGAAGACAAAGCTGAAGAAAGTATTGGGCTTTAGCTTCTTAATAAGTAATTGAAAAGCAAATACAAATGCAATTAAATAATACATTTCCATTATTTAGACATCAATATTCTCACATGATCAACTTGAAGTAGGCAAAGTTTAACTTCAATCTGCCAGCTTTGAAATTTGCTGTAGTTTGAAGAATACCTTTTACATTATTCTATTTTACTTTGGTGTTTGGGGTCCTTGATTTAACAGAATCAGTTATCCAACTGCCACCTCGTTTCTTTGATGCAGTAAACGCCCTGATCAGAAGAAGACTCATCCCTCTTTTCTCTAAGTCTTACAATATCCTTGCCATCAGGCATCTTTTCATCCTCTTCTCACTGAACATAAGTCTCAACTGGAGAGTTCAATGCTGTGTAATACAAAAGTCAATTAGCTGGTATTTGTATGGACACTCAATGCTTCAGCATCCCAGACCCGTGAAAAGATTTCCCTGATACCCTTCGACAGCTGTGGATCGAGGGATGAACGCAACCTCTAATGAGGATGGCAACGCTATTTCCTCTTTGATGTAGATTTGTGATAAAAAAAAAAACAAAAAACCAGAAACAAAACACGTACTATGCAGAAATCGAAAAAAAAAGCCCCTACACAAATGCAAACGTAGCTCTAATAAAATTGAGCTACCATTTATTAAGCTGGCATTGTTCTGACCCCTTTGATGAGTTGAATGAATGCATTGTAATCCACACAGCAACCTTCTAAGAGAGGATCTATTCTCATCTCTATTCCACACATGAGGAGAGCAAGGCACTGAACAGTTAGGTCATCTGTCTAAGGTCACACAGCTAAAAAAGGCAGCATCAAGAGCCTGGATTGCAACCCAGATCTGGCCCAGACCCCATGCTCTGAACCACTGAGTACATGACCTTTCCATGACTGGCCTTATACAAACTTTTTTCTTTTTAATGTAAAATCATACATTGTCAATATTTCCCAAATCCCAAATGAAAACACATACCTGGTTAAGTGATTTTTTTTTATTTCTGTGTTTGCTTGAATAAAAATGAGTTTACTTATATTTTTAAAAGCTACAAAACTAAGTTGTTCAGTTACATGATTAATGAGTCACCTTAACTTGAAATGAATCAAGTCACATGAAAAGTTAAACATTTGGTTGCCGGAGTCCAACGAAAGGCATAAATTTATAAATTAAAATGTATGTCAGCAATATAGCCCCAAATTTTGTTCACGGATGACTTTCTTTCCTCTTTTTGAAAAAAATAGGTCAAGCATGTTATCAGCAGGCATGTCTAAGTTTAAAGCATCTCAATGCATTTGTCCCCTTTCCATTAGACCCCATTAAGTGCTAACCTCTTCATTGTTCATCATTTTCTTTGCCCTTGGCTTAGCTACTTAATGACTCTGATCCTTAGTACCTGTAGGGTTGTGGAACAGCTTTGAGATAATGGGTGTGAAGGGCTTAGATGGTACCTGCACATAATAAATCTCAGTTATTATCAATGTTGTCATTTTCATTATTAATAATGCTTCTCTCTAGATAATGTGTTGAATTTGTCTGCTCAATTTGCCTCCCTCGTTATTTCTCCTGGTATCTGCACCTCCCACTCCCTTCCTCCGAGGGAGTCTTCCTACCTCTGTGGGGTTTGGAGGGGCTGTCAGTCATAATACCCACCCATATTGGCTACAAGAGTGGGCTATGATTCATGGTGATCCAGTTAAAGGCTTACCTGGAGTTCCCAAATGGCAGCTGAAGCCAAGTGCTTCTTTTATTTTGAATTAAAAGCTCTAAGAATGTAACTACAAAGCTGTCTAGGGTCACATTCTTGTGATGCACCTATAAAGGAGCCAGAGGGGATCTCAAGCCAATTCATGGGCAGCTAAGCAAAGGGAAAATATACCTGAGTCCAGTTTGACCCTCAGCCTTCCAGGTACAGTAATCATTAATGCCCCATGTATATTCAGTTTTCAGAAACTTGCAATTAAAAAAACCCTGGCCAAATATGTTATTGATGCACCACTCATTCTTTCTTACATGTACTCATTAGATGTTTATTAGATTTCTACCACGTGTTGGATTTAAATGGAAAATTATATATCCTGTTCTTGATATTTATAAGAAATTGAGCAGCTGGACAGTTTTCAGAGGAAAATTACAATTCTGGTTCTGTTTGAATTTTTTTAAGGTCTTAGGCTTTAGGGATGGTTTATGGCTTTCTGAAGCAGGGCTCTGAGCCTCAGCGCCATGCTGAAAGTAGGACCCTGAAGGCCAGGCTACCCTTCCTCTCTTTTTTTAAAAATCTGAGTCCACAAGTAATATATATTATTTTTTAGAATACATATAGTACAGAAAAACACATATAAGAAAATAAAAACCATCCATAGACCAACCACCAAGAAGTAACCTCTGTTAATATACTGGTATATCTGTTTCCAGTAAGAAAATGTTTGCTCATTTTGTGAACAGATTCATGGGTCTGTATGTTGGCATTATTTTGACCCATCAAGATATTCTATTCATTTTTTTCCTCTTCTGTCACAACGAGATTAGATGGCTGTTTAGGGTATAATAAAGATGCTTCAACTGGATAATCAGAGCAGCAGTTAGCTGTGCCTTCCCATTAGGGGACCAAGTCCTGCCTAACTGACCACTGGCTGTGGTCAATTGGTTGTCTTCAGCAGGACATAACTAGAAAAGCTGCCTGCAGCTGCCACTCGGGTGGCAAAGCATGAACTGGATAACACATGTGAGAAATTATCCATCCTGGGAGACCAAAGAGGAGGCAGCAGACGCTTGGAACATCTAAGTTTTGAGGCTTAATGAGAGCTCCAGCCTCCTCTCCCCACACATAAAGAACACCAGTGGAGCCATTGGTCTGCCCATAAATGAGCTACATCAGAAACCAAGCCATTAGTTTTCTCATAGAATTTAAGGTCACCCAGTCCTGGCTAAATGTTTTGACAAACTGTACAACTCATTGCAGGAAAAAAAAAAAATGTAAGTTTTTCTCTCCAGCTTAGGGATGAGTGGAATCTATGACACCCCATTCACTCAGATCCTCCCCAGGAGAGGACTTTCTTCTCCAGAAGCACCAAGGGTGAGTAGGATCAGCCCATTTTAGGTTTGGGCTAATTAGCAGACAGAGTGCACAACTACCCCTTTCACATGGCATCCTCAGTGCTCAAGTTCTTTTTTTTTTTAACAATGATTTTTTAAAATAAATTTAACTTTATTTATTTATTTATTTATTTATTTATTTATTGGCTGCGTTGGGTCTTCATTGCTGCACACGGGCTTTCTCTAGTTGCGGCGAGCAGGGGCTACTCTTCATTGTGGTGTGCAGGCTCCTTATTGCGGTGGCTTCTCTTGTTGTGGAGCATGGGCTCTAGGTGTGCTGGTCTTCAGTAGTTGCAGCACATGAGCTCAATAGTTGTGGCCCACGGGCTTAGTTGCTCCGCGGCATGTGGGATCTTCCTGGAGCAGGGAATTCCCTGCATTGACAGGAGGATTTTTAACCATTGCACCACCTAGGAAATCCCAAGTCCTCAAGTTCTCATCCCAATGAGGTATCCCTGATAGTGAAACAAACAGACTCTACATATGGGTCCCTGGGTTCAAATTCTTGATGCTGCCACTAATTCGATGAACTTTCTCTTTTGTTAATATTAAAAGAGTTCATACTTTAGAGCTTTTATTATAGTACCTGGCACATAATAAATGCTCAAGCAATGTTAACTGTTCTCACTATTTATCCAGCAACTATCACCATGGTAATTACATGTTTAGAAGTACATATTACAAAGAATTTAAAGTTTTTAAAAAGAAAGTAAAAAATAAAGATGACCAGAAAGATACAGCATTTTCCTCCCTAAGCCATTTGAGAATTATTCTTATGATCCTATTGATAACATTTATTTCCTTAAAGAAATTACAGCTAAAGTACTGTCTGAATGATCACAAATTCTGAAGTGATGGTATCTTAATGATTGGTTCTGAACCTCTTTCTTAATGCTTATCTTTCACACTCATATAATCTTCTTGTCATGAAGTCTGACTCTGGTAATGGTAGTATCTTCTTTCAGACGAACCCTCCTACCAACTACATTATAGATATTATATATTCTAGACAAAATGTAAAAAGCAACCATTTAAAGTCCCTAGAGAGGGCTTCCTAGGTGGCGCAGTGGTTAAGAATCTGCCTGCCAATGCAGAGGTCACGGGTTGGATCCCAGCTCCAGGAAGATCCCACATGCTGCGGAGCAACTAAGCCCGTGTGCCAAAAATAAAAAAAAATTAAAAAAATTAAAAAAAAATAAATAAAGTCCCTAGAGAGCGGCTAAAAGGAGGCAGAATTGGAAAGGCATTCAACACTTAAAAGAGGCAACGAAGGTGAGTAAAAGCCACGCTATTCTGTTTTTTCTGGGGGGCACACTCTAGGCCTGGCACAAAGAACAAGCTCCAGTAGAGTGCCTTAATCTTATTAGCCTGAGTGTGCGTGGACCACCATAGTAGCGGGACATTGTAAGAAATCTCAGAAGGGAGTCACAGCAGTGGGAGCCCCCAGATCTGTGCATGAACTACCCCCAAGTTCTATGTTAACCTTTGAACTGTACTTGTGCAGGGTAAGATTCTAAGCACTCAGGAGGGGAGTGATAGCTGGAAAGCTGAAAGACCTGTGCATAGATTTCAGTGGCCACTCACCACAGGGGATACAGAGGTTGAAGTTCAAGACCCATCAGATTAGAAGGATTTGGTAAACGTCTCTAGCTTCCATTAAAACTTCAGAAGGGGGCCTTCCTAGGTGGTCTAGTGGTTACAACTCCATGCTTCCAATGCAGGGGGCCCAGGTTCCATCCCTGGTCAGGGAACTAGATCCCGGATGCCGCAACTAAAAGATCCTGCACACTGCAACTTAAAAGATCGCATGTGTCTCAACTAAGACCCAGCACAGCTAAATAAATAAATAAATTTTTTAAAAAAGAATTATTTAAAAAAAAAAAAAAAAACCCAAAACTCCAGAAGGGCCATGTCCTAGAAGCAAAGATCTCTTCTCAATCTCGAAAATGAAAGAAGCTGGATACAGAAGACCACTTATTTTTTTCTTAAGCTCTTTTTTGGAATATAATTGCTTTACACTTTTGTACCAGCTTTTGAGGTACACCAAAGTGAATCAGCTGTATTTATACATATATCCCCATATTCTCTCCCTGTCTTGGCCCTCTAAGGCATCACCCATCATCGAGTTGATCTCCCTTTCTTATACAGCAACTTCCCACTAGCTATCTATTTTACAGTTGGTAGTGTATACATGTCTATGCTACTCTCTCACTTCTTCCCAGCTTCCCCTTTGCCCCCCGCCCCCCCAACCCCAGGGCCTCCAGTCCATTCTCTGCATCTGCATCCTTATTCTTGCCCTGTCACTGGGTTCATCAGTACCATTGTTTTGTTTTTTTTAGATTCCATATATATGAGTTAGCATACGGTATTTATTTTTCTCTTTCTGGCTTACTTCACTCTATATGACAGTCTCTAGGTCTATCCACCTCATTACATATAGTTCAATTTCATTCCTTTTCATGGCTGAGTAATATTCCATTGTATATATATGCCACATCTTCTTTATTCACTCATCTGTTGATGGGCATTTATGTTGCTTCCATGTCCTGGCTATTGGAAATAGTGCTGCAATGAACATTATGGTCCATGTTTCTTTTTGGATTATGGTTTTCTCTGGGTATATGCTCAGTAGTGGGATTACTGGATCATAAGGTCGTTCTATTTTTAGTTTTTTAAGGAACCTCCAAACTGTTTTCCATAGTGGCTGTACCAACTTACATTCCCACCAACAGTGCAGGAGAGTTCCCTTTTCTCCATACTCTCTCCAACATTTGATGTCTCTAGATTTTGTGATGATGGCCATTCTGATTGGTGTGAGGTGATATCTCATTGTGGCTTTGACTTGCATTTCTCTGATGATGAGTGATGTTGAGCATCTTTTCATGTGTTTGTTGGCCATCTGCATGTCTTCTTTGGAGAAATGTCTGTTTAGGTCGTCCGCCCATTTGTGGATTGGGTTATGTGTTTTTTGGTATTAAGCCGCATGAGCTGCTTGTATATTTTGGAGATTAATCCTTTGTCTGTTGCTTTACTGGCAAATATTTTCTCCCATTCTGAGGGTTGAGAAGACCGCATATTTTATGATTCTATTTATATGAATGGTTAGAGAAAGTAAGTTTATAGACACAGAAAGCAGATCAGTGTTTGCCTAAGACTAGGGGTGAGAGTGGGGATTAACTGCAAGCAGGCAAGAGGGAGTTTTTGGAGCAATGGAAATGTTCTAAAACTGAGCTGTGGATAATCAAAATGTGATATACACACAATGGAATACCATTTAGCCTTAAAAAGAAAGGAAACTCTTACACATGCTACAACATAGATGAACCTTGAAGGCATTAATATACTAAGTGAAATAAGCCAGTAACAAAAGGACAAATACTGTATCATTCAACTTATCTGAGGTATCTAGAGTAGTCAAATTCACAGAGACAGAAAGTAGAATAGTGGTTTTCTGTGGCTGGGAAGAAAGGGGAATGGGTAGTTATTGTTTAATAGGCATAGAGTTTCAGTTTGGGAAGATACAAAGGAGTTCTGGAGATGGTTGTGGTAATATTGCCCAACAATGTGAATTACTTAATGCCAATGAACTATACACTTAAAAATAGTTAAAATGGTAAATTTTATTTTATGTGTATTTCATAATTTAAAAACACTGTATTGTGGTTATAGTTGCACAACTCTATACATTTACCAAAAATCATTGAATTATACACTCACAATGGGTGGATTTTATGGTATGTAATTGTACTTCAACTAAGCTATTAAAAAGACCCTGAAAGAAAAGTATAAACCTTATCCCCAGACTAAGAGATTTGCCTTGAGAATAATGACAAAACTAAATCAAACCTACCCTGAGAAAGGCTAAAACCAAGATTTCCCAGGCTCAAGGTGACCTTCCAGCAATACAATTACCTGTTAGAACAAAATTACACACTCTTCAGAGGAAGGTAATAGAATTCCTGATTGTCTATAATTTATTATTACAATATCAAGTATGCATGCAATTAAATAGAAAAATGTGACCCAATAGTCAAGAGAAAACTTAGTTAATAAAAACAGGCCAGTAGATGGTCCAGATGTTGGAATTAGAAGAGACTTTGAAATGACTAAAAATATTTAAGGAATCTACAGGAAAAGATTAGTAGGATAGATGAGACAATAGGGAATTTTAGAAGCTATATAGAATTTGCAGAAAATTTGAGAGAGAAAAGAATCAAATGAAAACATTAGAACTAAAAAATATAATATTTGAAATTAAAAATTCATCGGCTAGCTCTAAAAGAAGATTAGCCGTAACAGAGAATATAACTGATGAATTTGAACACAGCTCAATAGAAGTCATCCAAACAGAAGCACAGAAAAAGATAATATTTTTTTAAAATAAACAGAACATGAATTATCTGTGCAATAGTATGAAGCAGCCTAAGACACATATCACTGCAGTTCCAGGAGGAAAGGAGAGAAAGCATTGGACAGAAAATTATAGTTAAAGAAATAAAGACCAAAAATTTTCTAAATTTGATCTCAACCCACAGATTCAGAAAGCTCACTGAAACCCAAGCCAGGTTAAAAATGAATAAAACCACATTTCGTAACATCAAGGAAAACTTCTAAAAACAAAAGATGAAAAATCTTAAAAGCAACCAGAGTTTAAAAAGACTCATCCCATAAGGGAACAACAACAATAATAATTATGGCTTTTATTAGAAAGAATAGAATCCAGAAGACAATGGAACCACATCTTTTAAAAGCTGAAAAACAACAACCCTGTCAGTCAAACATTCTCTATCTAGCAAAAACACCTTTCAAAAATGGAGGTGAAATAAACCTATCTTCAAATAAAAAGCTGTTAGAATATGTTGCCACCAGACCTTTGCTATAAGAAATGATAAAGACATTTCCTTAGGCTGAAGGGAAATGATACTAGATACCATTTGGATCTGTAATTAGGAAAGAAGAGCCCTGGAAATGGTAAATGTCTGAATAGACTATTTTTCTTTCTTTTCTTTCATTCTTTAAATGCCAATTGACTGTTTACAACAAAAATGACAATAATGTGGTGTGACTTATTTGAAGTCTAGAGGTTAAAAATATGAAAATAGTACAAAAGTTGGAAGAAATAATGCAATTGCACTATTGTGAGATTCTTACATTATATGAAAAGTGATTGTATTAATTCAAATTAGAATGTGAGAGTTAAGATGCATATTATTATCTCAAAAGAATTCTTTATCATGGGTTAGTTACTACTTGAATTTAATAATATTTCCATTAAAATTATTTAAGAAACATCATGTGAAAGTTACTTTAAAAGTAACACAACTTATTGGAAAACACTATAAAATTACAATAGGATATAAATATTTTCAATAGAAAAATAAGATTTTTCTCTAAGGAGTCAAATATTTTCTAAGTCATTCTCTCTCTTATGACTCAGATAAAGATTCAGAATAAATCAGGGTGATGTATTTGACTGAAAGATTTAGGTAAAAATATCACAAGTTTTCAAATTTTATTATAATTCTATCTTTCCCCATTTCTAGACTTATAATGCAGAATAAATTTAAAATGTGACTATTTTAAAATGCAGTATGCAAGTCTGGGCTAGAGAGCAAAACTCTTCATGGAGAAACTACCCTTAAAAACTGGTAATATTTTATAGTTCTATAATAATAAAAAAATAGCAAATAATTATTGAATGTTTATCATTAGTGCCAAGGATAAGAGTTAAGTACAGAGTTGATGACCCCTCAGACCTCTTCATCTAAAATAATACACAAATAATACAAAACTAATACAAAAATACACAAACAGCTATAATTCAAGACAGAATGCAAAAAAAAAGAAAAAAATTCAACAAGAAAACTATCAAATTTCAAAGAGAATGAGATCATCCCTAGCTGCAGAGATTAAGAAAATCCTCAGAGCATTTGCAATGGACCTTGAAGAATGAATAAGATTTTCTTAGTGAAGAGTATGGGGCTGAAACAAGGTTCACAGAGGCACAAAAGTGGGAAACTGTGCAGCACACGGAGGGACAATCCAATTATATTCAGATTGTCTCTATCTCTAGGGACTGTAATAACTCGGACAGGCAAATTGGGGCATTCTCTGAAGGAACACGTATGTCACTCCAAGAATGTATAGCTTTATTCTGTAGGTTCTAGGAAGTCATTTTCCACATGCCGGAGGTCTTGCATAATCAAACTGTATTCTTGGGGAAGATGAATATGGTTGATGGGCTAGAAGCAAGAGGGACTACAATCAGAGTCCCATAAAAACATCCTGTTCATCTGGAGGATCACAGCATCCCAAAGATTAAACTAGAATGATATTGGAACAGAAGTCGGCACTAATTCCTAAAAAGATCCTGCCAAGGGACTCCCAAGCCTAATATTATATACTGAATACCTCCAGGGTTGCACTTCTGTATTAGGCACTGTGTGGCATATAACAACGAGTGGCACCTGGTTATCAAAGAGCAAATCAAAACACACACAGAGCACCAAAATATAAGCTAGAACAAAATAGATGCTACATGGTTTTTCCATCTGTCAGGGCATGACCTGGTACTACCTGACCAGCTGCAGCTGAACAGGGCAGACTGAGAGCAGCCAGAACTTGGAACTAGACATGTCTACTAGAATGGAGATGTAATGAAAGGACAGACTCTGCTTCCGGTGAAAGAGGAAATCCAGTTTGGCAAGCAGATTGTGGAGTCCAGAAAACACAGCCACCAACTGTAGGAAGAAATCCAGCTAAGTCATCTTGCCATGAGGAGATCCAGCTTTCAGTAACCCTATGTATGACCCTAGCTCTGGACAGAGCAGAAATAGGGGGAACCAGAACAGCGAATAATTACAGATATAAGCAAAGAGGCAGGCCGTAAAAATACCCACACTCTATCATCAGTACGAAAAGCCCCTCCTAGCGAACTTGGGGTCAGGGGCAAGACACCAACATAGGAAGAGGGGGGCAGGTCGCTATTATACACACTCTCATCGAGGAGAGTCTAGTCAGGTAAACAGCAGGTTCTGAGGCACATAGAACAGGACAGAAAGCTAGTTACCAACACTGGCTTATAAATCTAAGAACCTATATTAGGACTTACCCATCAAGCCAATTAATAGAATTGGGGGCCAAAGTCCGTACCAGTCTTAGATATTCCAAGCTGAATTGATAAGCCAAGATTTGTTTTAAATCCCCCACAGTCCTGGTCAGGATGTGTCCTAGAGAGCACTACAAAGCTGAGATGGAGAGGAGAGCAAGTCATGTTCATAAGGATGAGAGGAGAGCGGCCAAGGCTGGGGGGCCAGCCGTCCCCTGACTGGAATGCAAAACGCACCGCATCCACCTTGGGGTGGGGAGGGGGGAGTCAGGGGGCGGAGAGGAGAGCCATGATTCTACCGCGAGGACCAGAGGGAAGCATCATGGAACAGACAGTGTTGGAGCTGGATCTTTTCTGACAAGTAAGATCTTCTCAAGGTGGAGATGAATTAGAAAGACTTGCCAGGCCGTGGGAACAGCACAAGCAAACAGGGTGGCTGGAAAGTCCATGATTCAGAGGGTAGTCGAGAGGGGTGAGGTCGGGGTACCTGGGTAACTGAGGTCCCAAACCAACCTAAGTAACTGGGAATTCATTCTATAGGTAACAGATGGATTAAACATTTTGAGGAAAGAAGAGATAAGGTGCCATTCTGGACAACAGGTCTGACCATGGTGTCTGCCTCTCCCTCTCCACCTTCTCAATTTGGGAGTTTCAATCACAGGGATATGGACGATGCCATCCCTGCTCCAATACTGGATCAAGTGGACTCACTGGCCCTCCTGGCCCAGCCTGTATCCCCTCTCTGCCCTACCTTCTCGTTCTCATCAGGAATCTCTGTTCTCATTTCTTCTTGTGGTCTCCCCAGCCACTGTTTCCTCTTCTCCTTTGTCTTGGGGTCTTGACTACAGCCCATCAAGCAGACAATTTCCCAGGCCTGGTTCTGTGCTCTGGGCTCTGTGCACATGTGTTCCTGACCTTATGCAGCCCTCGCTTCTGCACATTTGTGTACAATGCTCCAGGCTCAGCCTTGCCCGTACATGCCCACCTGGGACTTCCCTTGGAGATAAATCTTGGGATCATGACGGTCCCAAGAAATCACAATGTGATAGTAAGAAGCCTGCTTTTCATGTTGGCACATCATCCCTTACAAACTCTGACCCTTGACATTCTGATGAGCCAAAGAATGATGGAAACACCCAAGGTTAGATGGGCTTCATTGGGCTGCACTGAATGGCATAAGGCCTCACCAGTTCAAGTTAGTAAATACAAGAAGAGAAGTTCAAGATTAAAAAGGAGAAGGAGGAAGTAGGGGCTGGGGAGAAAATAAACAAAAATAAACAAGCAAGCACACAACAGGCATTATTTGTCCTTAGCTTTCTGACTGAGCAGAGAAAGCAAGTCATTTAGTAAAAATTTGAGACCCACAGTTAAGAATATTGCAAAATTCCCGTTGTTTCCTCTCAAAGATGCATCAGTATAAAGCTAAGGGGAAAAGTCTTGTCATTTATCCTTAAAATTGGGAAGAAAGAGGGGAAACATTTCACAGGTAAAAAGATATCTGAAAGGAATCACCAAAATAAAAATTCAGACTCAACTCTTTTGGTCTAATTAATACATTTGGGTACAGAAATATTTATTAACTTCATATGCATATCTATGGGTTCTTTAAAAATTCAAAACATGGGAACTTCCTAGGTGGCACAGTGGTTAAGAATCCGCCTGCCAGTGCAGGGGGCACGGGTTCGATCCCTACTCCAGGAAGATCCCACATGCCTCGGAGAAATGAAGCCCATGTGCCACAACTATTGAGCCCGTGTGCCACAACTACTGAAGCCTGCGTGCCTGGAGTCTGTGCTTCCCAACAAGAGAAGCCACTGACTGCAGTGAGAAGCCCATGCACCTCAATGAAGAGTAGCCCCGCTCTCCACAACTAGAGAAAGCCCGTGCGCAGCAACAAAGACCTAATGCAGCCAATAAATAAATTTTTTTAAAAACTCAAAACATTAATTATCAGGGATATGTTTAGGGTAAGAGCTAAGCTATGAAATTCCCCGTATCATGAGTCTAGTAGTCTGAATTTAAGTATTAGACTTGAGATTATAAATCACCATGATTGATCCAAATCATACACACTGGCTCCGGAACTCAAAGTGAATACACAGCTTATTTTTTGAACACCTCTGTGAAAGAATTTTGTTAACAGTGTCATAATAGAAATGTAATATTATGTGCTTCTGATTCTCTTATGAGTGAGATATTGGACTGAGAGAGAAAAAGTGAAATTTGGTGAAATGCACAAACCATAGAAATATAAATTAGTATTTAACTGAACTCAGATTATTCGATTCTCAATAGTATTTGAAAAACTCTTTGCAGAAAATAGTTTTCGACTTTGACAAAGAGCTACCTTTCAACTAAAATAAGTTTTTAAGCTTAAGAACTAAAATTATCATTTGGATTTATATAATGGCATCTTGGGGTTAAAGCAGCAGAACCAAAATCTGGCTATCTTAAGCAAAAAGGCAATTTATTGGAAAGATTGAGGGCTCCCAGAATTATGACAAAGCTGGAAAATTGGATCTGGAAAACAGGAAGTCACCCAGGGCTGCTGGGGGAAGCAACAGGAATCCCAGCCGCAGGCTACTGCCACCCATGCTGAGCTGAATGAATCAATTCCATCTCCAGATTCTTCGGTCATATTTTCAAGATTAAAGTTCCAGAGTGCCTAACTGGCCAGACTAAGTCACATGCAATTCCCTAGGGATGAGATGGATGAAGAGAAAGAAACTGATTCCTTTAGACTCCAACAGGAAAGGTAATTTCTATCTAGACTACATACAATTAAGGACTTCCCAAAATGGAGACTGAGGAGAAAACAGTAAGGAGTATTAAATATTGAACAGTGAAAAAATATTACAGGGACTTCCCTAACAGCACAGTGGTGAAGACTCCATACTCCCAATACAGGGGCCCGGGGTTCGATCCCTGGTCGGGGAACTGGATCTCACCGAGGTCACAATGAGCTTGAAATGGCCAGATGGCAGTGTGGCATCCAATTCATTAACATCATTGTTGTATCCAAGTTGGAAACATTCTTTCCTTGGTGTTAAGGCATTTGAACTAACTAAACCCAGCCTGCAGGGATGAGAAGTGAAAAAAAGAAAATTGCAAGCAGATTATTAGGAGTAATTATCCTTTAGTTCGCAGACATTAATATCAGTAACGACTACCAGCAATCTCTTCGGGTCAGACCATGTGTATGATCCTGCCGACCCTCCTGACAATTATGGACCTAATGCTCCTTTTTTCTCTGATAGTTAAGTGGAGCTACTTGGCCTCTGCCACCTTGGGAACCTCCAGCCAACACTGAAATCAATCATGTAGTTCATTTCTACTGTGTCGTCTTCTTTGGAATCCTCAGTCTTCAGAAAATTGCCCATTTCATAAACGGTGTTTCCTTTACCATTGTCTGTCTGAAGACTTTGTTGAAGGGAGTGGATTGTAAGACAATTTAGGACATAGTTGGACAAGATGCGTACGAGAGATCACTCCATATTTCCCATGTATAAAATAATACGTTCCTTTATTCTACACCAAGAAATGTTTTTATCTGGCCCAATATTTTGTGGGCTATAGTTGAAACCAGTTTTGGGTTAATCAGCCAAACAAATTTTTGGAATCCCATATAGCTATTCAGGTTTGCTCTGAAAGCAAAATATTTGTTGAGTACATCCATATTTAAAAATTCTGTTAGAGGGACTTCCCTGGTGGTCCAGTGGTAAGGAATCCGTCCTGCGATGCAGGGGATGTGGGTTCGGTCCCTGGTCAGGGAGCTAAGATCCTACATGCCGCAAGGCAACTAAGCCCTCGCCACAACTACTGAGCCTGCTCATCTCAACTAGAGAAGAGAAAACTAGCATGCCACAACTAGAGAGAAGCCCACACGCCACAACAAAAGATCCCGCATGCCGCAACTAAAACCCAATGCAGCCAAAAATAAAAATTAATTAATTGATTAACTGGTGAATTAAATATTTTAAATAATTCTGCTAGAAATATGATTGCGTTCCTCCCTATTGATGACCTACTAATGGTAAAGCACCATCAGTCATTCCCACACATACTCCATAGATACTTACCCATAAAATTAGCAAAGCCCTGGAATTCTTATGGTATGTAAACCTTCTCATCTAAAGAGTGACTTTGTAATTTGTGCTGAGGTCATGGTGAAATTTAACTCTAGTAATTTCTCTGAGCAATGCCAAGCATAAGGCAAGTAAGGAATTTAAAGAATAGGTGTCTTCTTTCAAGAAGAACTTTTTCTTCAGGCAAAAGAATAAAAGAGTCTTGAAGCAAGAGAACAGTCTCTTCAGAGCAAGAAGGGGAGACTGTGTCCTTGGGAAACAGAAACTCCATATAGGGTAGGGATTTGGGGTTACTCAGACATGAGTCCTCTCAGGGACTCCACCCCACTCCCCAGGGGTCTACTCTTTTCTGATTGATGACTATGTTTCCATGAAAGTGATATACATAGTGAAAAATTTATTCAATGGATGTAATTTGCCACACTTTAAGATCAAAATCTGCTTCTGAGTTTTGGCAATTGCAGCCCGACAGCTGCAAAATAATAAATTCTTTCATCCTCGTCATAGAACACCCCTGAATTTCATTCCATGGCTCAAACTGAGAATTTAGAGATTTAAGTTCATCACTCTCTGGCTTTAAGCCATTCAATGTTAGCAGAAGCAGCCACCCATCCATATTTCATATTTTTCATACTGTTTTTATAGTGGTGACAATGTGGTCTGCCAGAACTGTCTCCTCAGTGAATCCCTGATCACAGATGTCCAAAAGCAATCATTTCATTCACTATCTTATCACCGAAAGCCGTGGACTGCTGGATTACCACCCCAGAAAAATAACAGAATATTTAATTCCTTCCATGCTACCTAGAAGGAGAGCTTGTCTCCAATTCCCCATATTTCCTTGAAGATCTGTTACCTAAAACTCCAATTCTGGGTACGAATTTCTGAATAGTTTGGTTAAAAGACTGTGTAGATTCAAATCCCAGTTCTGCTATTCAAGAGCCAACCAGACTCGAGGAACCTTTCTGCAATTCGGTTTTCCTCAATTGGAAATCAGGATAATAGTGCCTGCCTCAATCACTGTCACGAGGATGAGGAAGTTAATACATGTAAACACTTAGACTGCACTCAATAGTTATTAGCTTATTGTTATAAAATAATGGTAATTAATATTACTATCATATTTATTATTAGCCAGAATTCTTGCCTATACGTGAAAGAAACCACATCTGGACATCTTAAGCAGAGAAGAGAAGTTACTGGAATACCTGGAGCCACAGAATGGATGGGAGGTGGGAGGTCCAGTGTTGGGAAACATGAGGGGGCAGGAGAGGGCTGAGGGCTGGGCTGCCACCGTCACAGCACAGGTGGGGCAGCAGGGTGTCTGGTCCACACATCCACTGCTGCTGTGAAAGATACACTCCAGCCAACCCCAGGTCTTCTGTCAGGACTGAAGCTCCAGGAGAAAGCTTTCATTTAGCTAAGCCTGTGTCATATGCTCCTGGGCACCAACTGCCACCAAGACTACATAATGGGCGTTTCTCCAAATGGTAGTTAGGGTGCTACTTGGAAAAAGGAATTAGATGTTGAAAAGCCAAAGGGTGACAAGCACTGAATTCATTTGGTAGCCTTAGTGTCACAAAATGCAAATGATCAGTAATCCATGAGTATGACAACATGTGACCAAGGTGAAATTTCCTTTGATTCCAGTTTGAAATTTGAGCGCTAAGGAAAGGAAGCTTTGGGTTTTTCTGAATATTTGAAGTGTTGGCTAATACCATCCTCACCAAGACACATTCCCAAGGAGGAAAAAATATGGTGGCCACTTGTTCAACTCTGTCTGACATCGTCTCCTCCTCTCCTGGTCACTTTGCAGGTGAGGAACCCATGCTTCTCTCCCCACCAGCAATAGGAGAGCGAGAGACACCCCTGAGAAACAGACTGGTCAGGGATGCCTCAAGGAAGGGCAGCTGTTTCAGTGAAAGCCTCACTTTCGGTTTCAAGTTTCAGATTCGCTGGCAAAATAACCACTCTACACTCAGTTAAGCAAGAATTTAGAGAGTTTATTGAATTAACAAAGAGTATAGTATACTAATTAAGAAAAGAATAGTATAACTAACTAAGAAAGAATAGTAAAGACAGAGGTTTATACGTCTGGAATTGGGGAAGCACCTACATCCACATCCAAGCAGCACTGGGAAGTCCCAAAAGACAGCAATCTGGAGTCCCAATTGGGAAGGGTCCTGAGCACGGCGTCCACTCCATGGGTGAGACTTCAGATTGGAGTTTTGGGACCTTCTGCTTATAATTCCAGGCCGCAAACTGATATCATCAATTTGCATGCAAAAATGGAGCTCTGGATTTACATTAACAATGTTGTTGCTTTCATCATGTGAGTCACAAGATTTTCCAGACCCTGGGGGACTGGCCAGGTCCCCAGGGCTCAAGAAATTCCAAGACCCACTCCCTCTCTTATAGTAGGTGCTGTTTGACTTGCTAGCAGCAGTTGTTAGCTATGGAAGCAGTCGCGCGGTCCAGGCAGGGTCACAGGTCAGTCAGAGACCTATTCTGTCTCTGAGGCCTGAACAAGACGCTATACTAACTTCCCCAACAGTAGCCTTAGCCCATCTTTGAAGGATGAGTCATTTTGTAGAAGGAGGAAAAGATAAGGCCAGTCTAGCTATTGAGATGAGGATGAGCAAGGCCAGGCCAGCTGTCTGTCTCTCCAGAAGTTTCATCATGAGGATAATGAGAAAGTTTGAATAAAAGGTTAAGGCTGGTGTGTGGAGTCCCTTAGTTGCTAAGCTGATTGAAATTTAACCTGAAAACTTTTTTTAAAATGGGGGCAGACTCACAGCCTTGGTGACAGCAACATTTTAAAAATTGAAGCTTAACCTTAAAATTCCTGCAGCACGGGTTAGAGAAGAAAGAGCCAGAGGCAAGGAAACAAGTGAGGATTGCAACAGTCCATTCCTCTCACTTCCTTCTTGGCTTTTGATGGGAGGTCATTTTGGAAGAAACCTAAGAGTACTTGCAACAAACAAAACCAGGGTTTTATTATAACATCAAAGTGCAATGGAATCTCATAGAAACTATTAGGTGAGATTTGGGTTAATGAGCTAGATTGACATATCTGAGCAAGGCCAATTTAGATAATGGTTGTTGGTGGTGGTGGTGGTGGTACAACAGAGTGAAAACTTGACAAGTCAATGTGGCAGAATAGCCTATTGAGAAATTATCTGTCTTGTTTTCTATTACGAAATTATTGTTCCCCGTTCTCATGCCCACATTTCAGAATGTGGTCAGACCGTGGAGTGTTTGACGTGGGGTATCTTAATAGCACTTTGTGTTCTATTCAGAACCTTTCTGAACATAATGGAGACTTGCCAGGAAGGTAACTCTTAAATTGACTGTTCTTTTCATATCCTAGGTCTACCGAGCATTAAACAAGACCATCAGAAAGGGAGGAAATGGATGGAAGAGGGGAGTGGCCCAGTCACACTGACGTTGTTGGTTTCCAGGGTAGGTGCAGAGACCCAGCCCTTAAAGGCTCATACAATCATTCCCATTTCAGGTTCAGCCATTCTCAACAGGCTGATGCTGAGGGGGACTTGGTTCCCTGCCCTAGGGTGACCAGCTGTCCCAGTCTGCTCCAGCGGAGTTCCCAGGACTCAGGACTGCTAATGTAAAACCAGGAGAGATATAGGTAAACCAAGGCAAGTTGGTCCCCCTCATCTTGGAAGCTTGTCTTCCTTCACAGACAGAAGGGAGCTTCTGCCAGAGCTGCCTGTTTTCAGATGCAGTCATGCGATGGCCACCCCTGACGTGCAACCAGGGACTGTCCCCATGTTCCTGCACTGCATAAGCTCTAGCGGTCCTTATACAACACAGGGGGAGGAGAGGAACCCGACGTTTGGTTGATGTTGGACATTTTTTGCTAAACTTGGCAGGTGGAAACTTTCAGTTGAGTTAGAAAAACAAGGAATATGACATTTCTTGAGTAGCTGATGGTGTGGAGCAGTTCCTGTCTCTTCAGATAATATTAACAACTATTTCTTGAACACTTAGTATGTGTAAGGCCCAATGCTAAGTATTTACATGCATTATCTCAATTAATTCTCCCAACGACCATATGGGCTCAGTAATATAAACATTTCAATTTACAGTTAAAAAATTTGAGACTCAGAAAGGCTAAGTAATTACTCAAGTCTATGCTGCCAGATGGAGCCTGATGGATTTTTGAAGTCTACACTCTTAATTATTCACTAAACTGTACTGTCGTACTTATAGAGTAAAACACATGTTAACAGGTGTAAAATTTGTAGAAAATATACACAAGGATTTTTTGTACCTGATAATATTTGTTAACTCACCATATTCATTATCATGTAAAGTATTTAATGGCTAGGAAAACATCTGTGGCCTTACAGAATAATTTCTGACTTCATTGAGGGGGATTCTCTTACTGAGGCTTCTTATCTGCGGCATAAACTTTTTTTTCCTTCTTTGGAGATTTAATATCAAAACACACAGAAAGAATGGCAATTCAGAAGCAACCTAAAGGAAGGTAAGCTTACATTCTCAAATTGTTGTTTTTTTTTTAAATTTTGTATCACCTCCCTAACAGGACTGATCACTTCATCAAAAGCCATGGCATCTAAATCTCTTCTCTCCTCTTTGCAATCACTCAGCTTCTTCACAGAACAGTCAAACTCAGAGAAAGCTCCATCCCCTGCACTCACCCATGGGCCTGATTGCAATCTCTTTAAGGACAGAATCATTTCTCATTAGGCCTTAACTACCAGCACAAGATTGGCTGATCAATTGTAAAGGCTGTGCACATTTTATGAGAATCATCTTCTCCAAAATAAAGAGTCATTAAGGAAGCATTTTACATTCTCATATGTGTGAGGGGTCTTTCTGTTTTCAGCACTACATTTTAGGACTGCAATTTCCACCCAACCACAGTGCAGATGTTCAAGAGTCCCACGTGGCTGCTGGCTAACCTGTTGGACAGTTCAGGTCCCGAAGCTCTTCCTGCCTACTCCTGCTCCTTTATCCTCACTCTGTCCTCCGAATAAACCAACCTCTTTTCACTCGTTCAATTGCTCATGGGGTTTCATCTCCTAAAATGTGATTTCTTTTCTTTGAAATTATTTGATTCTATTTTTTAAGGAACCAATACTAGTATTGCCTATATTACCTTTAATATTTTAAAATTATATCTGGCTACCCCTGGCATATTCATTTATGAAGTAACACATATAATTTTCAAAAGGCAAATGAAATATTTACCTCCAATATTCATTCAACCAGTATGTACTTACTCAGTGTAGACTCATACACTAGCTAATAAACAGTGCCACAAACACAGAGAAGTAGTATCTATAATTCCTGTTTTTCTAGGTGTGATGGTTAATTTTATGATTCAGTTGGCTGGGCTATGCTCAAACACACCGGTATTGCTGTTGAAGGTATTTTTTAGATGTGATTAACTTTTATAACTAGTTGACTTTATATAAATCAGATTACCCTCCAGAACATGAGTGGGCCTCATGCAATCAGTTGAAGCCCTTAAGAACAGACTGAGGTTTCTGGAAGAGAAAGGAATCTGCTTCAAGACTGCAGCATAGACATTCTGCCTATGTTTCCAGGCTTTTGGCTTGCCCTCCGGATTTCAGACTCAAGACCACATCAGCTCTTCCCTGAATTTCCAGCCACTCAGCCTGCCCTATGGATTTCAGACTTGCTATCTCCCACAGTTCCCTGAGCCAGTGCCCCAGAATAAATCTCTATTTTATGTATATAAATCCTGTTAGTTCTGTTTCTCTGGAGAGCCCTAATACTAATATACAAGGGTTTTTCTTTCTGTTATGGAGATGAAACAAGAAAAATTGGAAAGTTAAATAACAGCACAATCAACAATGTGTTGCCAAAATAAATCATTAAATTGTCAAATTTTTACTAAGGACCCCCATGTCTCAGGTATTCAGAAGAAAGATAAATCACAATGCGCTAGTGATCTCAGTGAAAGCCCAATCACTCAAGCACATTGGTATTTAAACTTGAAACTATTTAAAATTATAAAACTAATTTGTTAATATCTCAAACGCACCTTTTTAAAAAAATCCCACATTTGCTCTGTTTGGGGCTTTGATAAAGTATGTTTCTGCTGAGATAGAAGAGAAAAGAAAGCATGACCTAGTTAAACTCGAGCAAAACTAATCTTGCAAGTTGATCAAAAAATTGCTTTGCAAAAATTCCCTTGTTAAAGCATCTTGAGAATACCTTGGGAAGAATTTAAAAGGTCCCAATCTAAATCAGGACAGAAAACTGATTTTCCAACATTACACACCAAAAATGTCTGTGTCATTTGCTTCATTAGGCAATTTTATTTTAACGTGACATTTTTAAAAGGCTAAGTTGTTTCATTTTCCCTGTTTCACCCTACTTTTCACCACACCCACACCCTCTTATGCAAAACATTTTTAACTCTGGCAAACTCAGCTTTACCTCCCTTTTACACTGCAGCTGACATTGTTAAGGCTGTGGTAGCTCGATCACAGTCAATCGCGGGGACTACTCAGAGGAAAAAAATTAATAACAAAGCAAGCATTTTTGTATAAAAAGCCTTTACGTCTGATAAAGGACTGTTATCCAAAATATGCAAAGAACTCTGCAAACTCAACAATAAAACGAACAACCCAATTTTAAAATGGACAAAATGGCTGAACAGACAGCTCACCAAAGAAGATATACAGATTGCCAATGAGCATATGAAAAGAGGCTGCATATCAAATTTCACCAAGGAAATGCAAATTAAAAAAAAAAAATGAGATACCACTACATTCCTATTAGAATGGCCAAAATCTAGAGCACTAACAACACCAAGTGGTGGCAAGGATGTGGCTCAGTAGGACCTCTCATTCATTGCGGTTGGCTATGCAAAACGGTACAGCCATTTCGGAAGACATTTTGGTAATTTCTTACATAATTTACATACTCTTACCATTCAATCCAGCAATCATGCTCCTTGGTATTTACTCAAATTAATTGAAAACACATGTCCACACAAAAACCTGCACATGGATGTTTATAGCAGCTTTATTCATAATTGCCAAAACTTGGAAGCAACCAAGATGCCTTTCAGTAGGCAAATGGAAAAAGAAATGGTGGCATGTCCAGACAATGGAATATTATTCAGTGCTCAAAAGAAATGAGCTATCAAGCCATGAAAAGACATGGAGGAAACTTAATTGCATATTACTAAGTAGAAAGAGCCAATCTGAAAAGACTACGTACTGTATGATTCCAACTATATGACAGCTGGAAAAGGCAGAACTATGAAGAAAATAAAAAGATTAGTGGTTGCCAGGGGCTAAAGGAGGAGGAAGGATGAATAGGCAGAGCACAGAGGATTTTTAGTGCAGTGAAACCATTCTTTATAATACTACAATGTGGATACATGTCATTATGTATTTGAACAATGTGTCCCAAAATACCCCACAGAAACATGCAGAATGGTATTTGACCATGTATCTGGGCACTGTGGTCCAGCAAAGCTGACACACAAAATCGACCATCACATTTCCTACTAACCTGGGTCTTGGACAAGCTCTTCTCTTTCTTTTATTGAAGTTCCCTCAGCTCTTCACAAGGACTGAAGCTACTCTTCATGAGGCAAAAGAATTTGGCAAATTTGCCAGTTGTGAAGTAACTTTGATAATATAATGTTGAGATCCTAATATTGTACTCCAAATACTAAAAGAAGTGAATATGTTTATTCTACTATTTTAGTAGATCTGTAAGCAGGGGCAATGACAAAAATATGCATTGAGAAACTTGAAAAAAAATGCCATGATCTGAATTTTGGATATTCAGGAATTCGCTTTTTTTAAATTCTGTTAAATAAAATGTTCCTCCCTGTGAATCCAAGTATAGAAAATGCCATGTAGAATTACAAGATTCGGGACTTTCCTGGTGGTGCAGTGGTTAAGAATCCACCTGCCAGTGCAGGGGATACAGTTTCCATCCCTGGTCTGGGAAGATCCCACATGCTGTGGAGCAGTTAAGCCCATGTGCCACAACTACTGAGCCCGAGTGCTGCAACTACTGAAGCTCATGCACCTAGAGCCCATGCACCGCAACGAAGAGTACCCCCTGCTCGCCGCAACTAGAGAAAGCCCTCATGCAGCAATGAAGACCCAACACAGCCAAAAATAAATAAATAATTTTTTTAAAAAAAGTATTACAAGATTCTAAATGCTCAGATCTTTCTACTTGGTGTCAAAAAAGAATTTTAAACATTTGTCAGCCTTCGCTGTGTGACATCCAACATTACATCTTCTATTTGCCCTGTGTATCTATCAAAACTCAGCTCTCTTCATACCTCATGTGATCCATGTTGAGAGAAGCAATCATCTCGTGACCTTGAGCTTCCCTGCATTTTCTTGCTGGTCACACCACGAATGTAAGGCTCTGACCACTCTTTACCCAAGCCATTTCTCAGGGTTGAGTTTGCAACCTTGAGAGACGAGGTTACATCTCTTCTAAGACAAAGAAAAGGCTTCCTGCCACTTACTATGGAAGTGGTAGATTCCCCAAGTTCAATGTTCCTCTCCGGTAAAGCAACCCACTGCATGTGCAAGCATCCATCTAGGACCACCTGTGCCACCCCCTTGTGCAACTGTGGGGCGTGAAGCTCTGGCTAATGCCTTTGCTCTAATAAAGTTTTTTTTTAATCTCTGACCCAAGAGTTTTATGTCTTCTGCCTTGTAAGAAGGTAGTCATGAACCAGAAACAAGCTAACTTGTTAGCTTGTGAATAGAATAAAATCTTAGACCACTCACAGTTCTTGACAGGACAATTGAAAGTGCTAACAATTGCACATCTCCCCTCCCCCGAAATTGATCCTATATTGGCTCAAGCAGGTATTAAGCTGTTGAACAGAGGAAAGTATTGACAGAAGAATCAGAAAAGAACTGGGACAGTGTCTAGAAGGGTTGGCCAAAACTGAGCACTGCCATGGAAGTTATGAGCAGACTCATTGGTAAAGACAAACTCCACGACTGTGGTAGAGGTCAGACCTGCCTACCTCTTTCAGGAAGGGTGTCAAAGTCTATATTTTATATCTCTTATATTTCTTTTGTTAATTTATTCATTTGATGTTGTTTATTAAAAGGTCTGGGAAAGAGTAAGAGAAAATTTTCATACTTTTTTTTTTCATTTTACAATGTGATTTGGAGATTCATCCATACCAGTGCATAGAGGTGTTCTCATTCCCTTCTTTATTCATACTTTTTTGAGACAATTTTCAAAAGACATCCATGGGCCTGGGTTCATTGGTATTCTAGCTTGTACTCTGTAAGTTATTTTACATTCTAAATAAATTATCTTTCTCTTGTTCTGCATCTTTTCATGTGCTCACAAAGCATCTTTTCAAGATCCCCTGCACTCCACCCCAGTTACATCTTTATTCTTTATCTCCTTGTCTACAATACTAGTACCACAGTGTTTGTGCACCTGCTCCAATAAGATGAAAATGCAACTCTTACATTGTCTGTCCAGTCCAGGACTTCCCCAATCAGAGAGCTGCCCACATTTAGGTGAGCCTCTTATATTCACATCGAACTCCATCATTCCACAAATGTTTCTGGAGCATCTTCCATCTGCCAGGCGTTGTTATAAGAGGTGGAAATCTGCAGGGAACAAGACAGAAAATAGCCTAGTCTAGTCATGTTTTGGAGATAGACCGGAAGTAAGCAATAAATGCATGTTTATTATATATGGCAAAAATAAAATAGGATAATTGGATAGGGTGTACAAAAGTAAAAGGTATTTTATATTAGGTGCCTATAGAAAGTGCCTCTGAGGTGCCATTACAGCTGACACTTAGAAGGTGAAAGAAAACCAGACACATGGGTACCCAGGGGTAGAATGTCCCATAGGAACAGAGAAAACCACAGGAAAAAGGAATGACTGCCTATCTCAATGACAGAGAGGCCAGAGAAGGGGAGAGAACCCTGAGGTCTATGAGATCCCCTCCCAATAATCTGGAGTTAAGACCTAAGAGAAACTAAGACTAGGGGTTCTGTGAGCAAAATCATTAACTACGCAACCTTTTGTGTTCTCCTAGACCCATCTTAGAATTGTCAGGTCACCAGAAAGCATTGTCCCAGAATCGCTTTATGTCAGTTTCTTGGTAATGGATATTCACCAACTTTACAAAGAATTGTAAGACACACTATGTCACTTCTTTTTTTTTTTTCTGTGTTGTCATGTCCAATATAGTAATATTTCAAGAGGTAGGAATAACAAAGAAAGCATAGAAATTAATTCCATGGACACCAGATAATGGTGTTGGGGAATTAAAATTGTTATTGATGGTTTAATAACATCAGAAGAATCCAAAACCACAGTATACGCCCCCTTGAGCCCTGGGATAGAGAGAAGTGGGAGATAAGAGAGAAAGGATCCACCAGGGAACCAGCATCAGATCCTGCAAGAATATTAAGGCCTTAACTTAGGATAGGATATTGTTTAGAGAACAAGAGAGAAAGAGGACAAATTTGGTCACTCTCTCTTTCCCTAGGGTCAGTCTTTTCACTGGAGAAGAGAAGTGAATACTAAGCATTTTTGTTGGAAGCATTTTTGCTAAAGACATTAAAATTGACCCAGGTCTAAATTAGCTGGAGAAAAACAAACAAACAAAAAACCGCTCTTTTCGTATTTTTATTTATTTAGTATTAACCAGCAAGCAAATTTTATGATGACAAATTATTGACCCCATAATTCTATTCTTTTAATAAAATTTAATTCAATAAAAATTTAAATTTTTTCAATTTCCATTTCTAGTCTTTTTTCCTAAATTCACTTATAGGTAATATTGTAGTAATAGTTTTATAGGTATAATCTCATGATTTTTAATGTTAGGGGTTTTTTGAAGGGAAGAGAAAGTTGGCTCCATTTCTGGTCATCTGAGAAGAAGTAGGCTGGACTGTCTGGGTAGAACACAACTCTGGCTTTTAAATTTTCACAACAGAATGTGACAACTCTGCCTTCTGTGCATCTGGTCTCTAAGCATGTGGTTTTCACTTTTATCAGCAACATAGACTTCATGCAGAACAAGCACTTGTCAGAGACATTGACAGCCATCCAAAAGCTCTTATATACAATATATCCAATAGGACAGAGTGGAATGGACAGGTACAGCACTTTTTGTTTTTGTTTTGTTTTGTTTTTAGGTTTCCCAACCTCTATCTCGGTATTGTTAGATCAATAGAAAGTGCAGGTCCAGAACTGCATTATCTGAGCTCTTCATTTCACACTGTTTTCTTTTTTAAAAAATAAATTTATTTATTTATTGGCTGCATTGGGTCTTTGTTGCTGTGTGGTGGCTTCCTCTAGTTGTGGCAAGTGGGGGGATACTTTCCATTGTGATGTGCGGGCTTCTCATTGAGGTGGCTTCTCGTTGCAGAGCTCGGGCTCTAGGCGTGGGGGGCTTCAGTAGTTGTGGCTCAGGGGCTTAGTTGCTCCACAGCACGTGGGATCTTCTGGGACCAGAGCTCGTACTTGTGTCCCCTGCATTGGCAGGCAGATTCTTAACCACTGCGCCACCAGGGAAGTCCATCACACTGTACTCTTTATAAAGGGTTAATACTGGAAGATTTCATGCAAGAAGTACCTTTCTTCCTTTTCACTGTGAACTAGATTTACCTATGAAAAAAGACTTACACTGTAAGTGAATTGTGAGGTTTCATTCCGGAAAAATGTTGCTCTCTGCAGAGCTTTTTCATATGCTTCCTTTTTCTAAATATTAAACAATAAATTGAGGACGATGTGACCCAATGCACCTTGTGGTTTGGCTCCCCTGCTTGGAAAGTCAGCCACATTTGTGACCCAGTACAGCAAACATTTCACCTCAGATTATCTGTTAACATCTCTTCCTGTTCTTTATAAATAGTTTTAGTTTTCATCATTAATTTTGCACTGTGTTAACTTTTATAAGTCACATTGAATCCTCTATAATATATCTAAGACTTACCAAAGGAGTGGTACATACTCAAAGTCTAAAGGAGTAGTTCAGAGAGTCAGGACAATTCTGTGGACCAAAAGAGCCAAGCTTTCAGGGACTTCATTGCAACTTTATGACTAGAGAAAGGAGGATATTCCTGCAAGAGTATTGCTTAAACAAATACAGTGCAAAAATATTCTCTGTAGAGTGACTACATGCCTGACCACAGTGAAGGATTGGTGGGGGGAAATAGTGGAGCAGGAAGCTGGAGAGACATGAGGGTAGAATGCTTTCAAAATCAAGTTTATGAGTTTAATTTCCCATAAGTAATTTTTGAACAGGAAAGAGACTGATGAAATTACCTGGATGATTTTGACCAAGATGTCACCATTCATAGATCTAAGTCCCTCTGGGGGATAGATTGTTGTATGGGATGTTGAGAGCTTATTTATAGACATTAAATTTTAAGTCCCAGTAGGATATCTTGGTGGAAATGCCCAATCAATTCTGAGATAGGCATCTGGAGCTTGCTATCGATGTCAGAGAGACAGATTTGGGCATTATCTGCATAGAAGAGCATTAGAGAAGCAACGAGAAGAGATGGGGGCTCTGGGCTCATCCTCCTTCCACAAACATTTAAAATAACCCCAGAGAGCTGTGACATCCAAAAAGAAGAAGATTAGGCTCTGCTCAGTTAGAGGGCATGTGGTGATAATAGGGCACTCAAATGCCCTCAAAATGATGCCTCCTCTCAGTCCAACAAATAGGCTAAATTTAGAACAGTCTTTAGTTGCTTCATTACTAGGATTAAAGAGTTCATGAACAACTTTTTTTCTGCAAGGGGGTAATAAATAATGAAGCTGAGATGCCGAACAAAGACAAAATGTATGTTATCTATAAACGGAGAAAACAAATTCTTTAGAGAATAACAAAAAAGCAATACTGCCAACTCAGCTGGGGGAAAATGAATAGGAGGCAGTGCCTCAAGGTTGTTCAGTGACACCCTTAAATTGCAAATACTACCCAATGTCAAGAGAAATAAGCTCACACTTTGAGAAGCCACAGCCCTCTGTTAAAATTGCTTGCGAGAATAGGAGGAAAGAGAAAAATAAAGATGACACTGGCATCTTTATAGCAAAGGTAAGACCTTTGGGAAGTGGGACACAGGCATTATAAATGAGCAATGTAAATTAACTTCAAAAATAGCCTGGTTCTAATAGTATATTGTCAGAACTGGTTAGCCTGGAGTTGGCCGGGTGTAAGAGAGAATGTTGCAGAGTGGGAAGCTCAGTGTGACCTATGGGCAGATAGCATTAGTGTGTGGGAATGAAGCTATAGGAAATGAAGCTGGAGAATTAAGGAACACAATGACAGGTCAAGGAGTTTGGGCTCCACCCTGAAGGTAATGGGATTTATTGGAAATTTATAAGGAAGGGGAACAACAGATTCTTATTTATGTTGGAAAAGGAAACTCCGGTGCAGGTGCACACAACCGCCTAGTGGGCCAGACACCAGCAGAGGGAGGCCAGCTAGAGGTCTTGCAATAAGCACTGCTGAGGACTTGCCCTAGGAAACCATTGGGAAACAAGGGCGGTGTGGGAAGGAAGGTAAGTAACCACTAGAGTCACAGGCTTTAGAAAGCCATTCTCTAACAGTCAACTTGTTAATCACCATCCCTCTTATCCTTCATGCTTTTTTGTAAATCTGTCTTCCAGGCAATACAACTTTTTTGGAAGTGAGGAGAAAGGGTTTATACAAGCAATAACACCTCACTTAGCAAAATAAACTATAGAATCTCCAGGGTTATTGTAGAGCTCAAGAAAGGTTGCTGATGCATGAATCGCAATTTCCTCTTCCTTTTGAGAGTTTTTCTTTTGATTCTCATGTTCCCAATACATGAGTCCCAAAGGATGTGGAGTCTACCTTCAAGCTCTGACTATACTGGACAAAGCTCTTCCGATGCTTCCTCTTAACACTTGCAAGAAATGCTATGACAACGGAGATCCAAAATGGAAATCTTGAAACAGATACCAGATCTTCTAAGCTCAGCCCCTGGAGCCAGCCTCCAGGTCAGATCTCAAGCATATTGGAAACTTTAGCACTTGAATGCATACAGACCTGAGTTAAGTTCAAATCCTAACTCTCCTAAATATTCTTATGACCTTGGCCATGTCCTCAAATGTGCTAAATCAGTAATATATGACTCAACGTGTGGTTGAGACAACTTAGAGATAGCATTTAAAAAGTAACAGAGGGACTTCCTAAGTGGCACAGTGGTTAAGAATCTGCCTGCCAATGCAGGGGACACAGGTTCGATCCCTGCTGCAGGAAGATCCCACATGCCGAAGAGCAACTAAGCCCATGAGCCACAACTATTGAGCCCATGTGCCGCAACTACTGAAGCCCAAGCACCTAGAGCTCGTGCTCCACAACAAGAGAAGCCACTGCAATGAGGAGCCCTCACACCACAATGAAGAGTAGCCCCCGCTCAGTGCAACCATAGAAAGCCCGTGTGCAGCAATGAAGACCCAAAGCAGCCAATTAATTCATTAATTAAATAAAAAGATAAAAAGCAACAGACACTACATGGGCATGTGTGTACGTTAGTAGTTTAATTTGGCTGCTGGCAAAAGAGCTCCAACTCCAGTGGATTAAACACACAAAGGTTTATTCTCCTACAGAAAAGAAGCCCACGGGTAGGAAATCCAAGGCTGGTATGAAAGATCCAGAAGTCTTTAGGAGCCCGGACACTTCCCATTTTTAATCTTTAATGTCACCGTCACTGCATGGTCAAGATGGCTGCTGGGCACCGGAGAGGAAGAATTCAACTCCCCCGTCTAGGAAGCCTGTCCGGAAGTAACTTTCACTTATATCTCTGACCAGAAATGAGTTACACAGTGATACCTAACTGCAAAGTAGACTGGAAAATCTAGTTTTTCAGCTGGGCACACTGCCCTGGGTTCTTTTACAAAAAGGAAGAATTGACTTTTGATAGGTTCTGTCTACTACAACTTTTATTAAAGGTTAGTCCCCTTCTCTTCTAATATAGAAACATTCAACATGGAATTTAATATCATAGTCTTATTTTTATTGACCAGTGACATATTAAATAGCCAAACAAAGAATATTTCTGCATCTTTTAAGAAATTATTAATATATCATCCATGTATTCACTGTTCCTTGACTTGGGCAATAAATTAATGCCAGACTAAAAATTCATCTCTTCTTTATTTATTTATTTATTTTTCTTACTTAGGCTGCTCTGTCTTCATTGCAGCACATGGGGTCTTAAGTTGCAGCATGAGGACTTCTTGGTTGTGGCATGCAAACTCGTAGTTGCAGCATGCATGTGGGATCTAGTTCCCTGACCAGGGATCAAACCTGGGCCCCTTGCATTGGGAGAGCAGATTCTTACCCACTAGATCACCAGGAAAGTCCCCCATCTCTTCTGATTAAAGAGATTTTCTGGTTTGTTTTTCCTCTTATCAGATAAGAGCTATATTTTTTATTTTGTCATATTTTGCTTTGGCTTACCATTTTGTACTTCATTTTAGCACAAACCTGAGTCTAAATTCCAGATACAGTCATCTCCAATTATTTTCTTAATTGGCTCTTGCACTTTTATTTTAATAATTCTTAGAGAATTTGCACTTTGGATCCTTTTGAAAGTTTTAGGAGGCTGAAGTAACAAATTCAAAGATGCGACATTTGCTCAGAGTTTCTTTGAATTAATCTTCAGCTTCAGGGCTTAAATAATTAATAGACAGTTGAAAACTTTGTTTCCAAGACACTTAATGAAGAGAATTACCATTAAACTAATGCCAATGAGGTCTTAAGATCTGGGAATACAACTGTTTTCATTCATTTCAAATATGATGCTACTGAGTAGGCAACAAACTATAGTGAAATCCATTTTAAGGAACATTAAAGCTTTCTACAATTTTCCAGAACTAGAATTCCAGTAGTGAACAGATACCTTTAAGGAACTAAATCTAATGTGACAAGAAACAAGAATTGCTACAGGACGGCATTTAATAAAATGGACATTCGAGAGAGGGAAAAAATCAATCACAGGAGAAATGGAAAAATTCATACGATAAAAAGCAGAATATGACTTATGATGCTACTTAGAGGGCAAAATGCTGAAAAGTTAACAGATGAAGATGACTCTATGGTCATGCCTTTAAAATAACAAAAAGCCAAATAGCAGGATTCATCTGGTTAGGACAAGTGAAAACATATTTTTCTCAGCTACCCACTTTCAGAGAGGGCATATTAAAAGGTTGAAGAATGAGGTGAGACTAAAAATGAATTCTGATCATCTTCAACTAGAAAGAAGGCCGATTTTTAAAAATGAATCTGCTGTCCTTTCTCTTCACCTCATGGCTCACCTGATTTCCTGTGATGCACTGCAACTCCCTATGCTCTCCCAACTGACCTGTCTCCTCCCAGACCCGCAGCCAAGCTGCGCACATCCTCAACGTGCCCTGTGCATCCGTCTGCCTGTCTTTCCTCACCATCTTCCTCCTCAAGAAAGTTGCACGTAGCTATACCTTAACCACTCTTTCAGGACCAGCTAAAACCCATGTTTTCCTACAGTTTCTGCTCTCATTATAATCTTTTCTCTAAATCCTCCTGCACTTGGGTCTGCCACACAACGCAGCCTATGTAGGGACTAATAGCTTTTGAGGTTCTTTTACATATGTTGGTCTTTTATTGGAGGGGAATGAGGTAACTGTGCCTGATGCAAAGCTGAGCACAGATAGTGGCAAAGATAGAGAGGGCAACGCAGAACCCAGTGCTTTCTGTAGGCACTTTCTCCTTCTCTCTCTGCATGCAATTATTAACTCTCCTAGCAACAGTCTATAATTGGCACCTGACCATCTTTTGATTTTCTTGGTGGTTCTCCTCCTTGAGAACCAAAGCATCAGGGAAAGAGAGAGGTGAGGTGAGGGGTTTACATTTTAAAGACTGAATTGGCTTTGCACTAAAATACTTTGCCCTTTGACACCCTCTGAAGGACCTTCTGCCTCATTCTTCAGCCACATTGCCACCTCATTTGGTGTTTACCAGGAAGTCTAGGGCTCCATTGTATTTTATGTCCTTCTTTCCTTTATATCATTCCACAAATATTTATTGAGAGCGTACTATATCTCCAAGGAATCATCCCCTATACTAGGGATACAGACTGATTAACATAGTCAAGCCCCTGTAGTGGGGTGAAGAGTGGCCCTCCAAAAGATGTGTCCACCTGGAACCTATAAATTCAATCTTATTAGGAAAAGAGTTTTTGCAAAGGGAATTAAGTGAAGCCTTTTGAGATAAGAGCATCCTGGATTAGGCTGGGCCCTAAGTCCAATGATGAGTCTTTAGGAGAGAAGGGGAAACAGAGACACAGACACAGAGAGGAAAGCACAGGGGAGGAGACTGTGTGAAGATGGAGGCAGAGATTGGCATGATGCGCCTAGAAGCCATGCGATGCCAGGATGGCCAGCAGTCACCAGAAGCTGGGAGAGCAAGAAGTATTCTCCATCAGAGCCCTCAGAGGGAACTTAACACTGCCAACATCTGGAGCTCAGACTTCCTGCCTCCAGAACCGTGAGAGAATGCATCTCTGTTGTTCTAAGCCACCAAGGCTGTAATCATTTCAGCAGCCCTAGACAATGAATGCATCCTCTCATGGTACTTACCATTATAGTGAAGAGACAAAATAAACTAACGAGAAAGTGTAATATAGTGAAAGGTAAGTGCACAAAGAAAACAGGACAAAGTGCAAGATGTCACCAAGAGCTACTTGATTAGAGAGTGCGGAAGACGATTTAATCTTCTAGTATTTCCTCGGAAATAATATTTGGAAAAAAATTATGATGTCCAAATTAACTACTTGCTAAGCAATTTTTCCACGTGCCTTTTAAAGAATATTTTCTTCTGGTCATTTTAAGGTATAAGTGAGGTGTTAGCTTTTCCAGGTATCTGGCCTAGGACGTCATTAACACATATCTAGTGACCTGGAACGGAAAGTGCAGATTACTCTGAGTGGTGGACATAGCATATAACTTAAGACTAAAAGAAAACTGTGAAATAAACCACTTATTCGGGAAATAGATAACAAATGTCATCACAATTAAATATCGTCCACATTATATTTCTTCATATAACAATTAGTTGAGTATCCATTGTTTTCATGGTATTATACAAATGTTGGGGGTACAAAAAATAGAGTAAAATAGATATGGTCTTGTGTTAGGGATGTCTGCAGTCTATGGGGAAATACTGACACTGAATAAGTAATTTCAAGTGAAAAAGATTGTTTAAATATATATTCTTTTTTCATGTGTATATTCTTTTCCATTATGGTCTATCATAGGATACGTACTTCAATTTAAAAAAAAAAAAAAGAATGTTTAAAAATAAGACAAGTGGAAACTCCCCAGAGGTCCAGTAGTTAGGTCTCCGTGCTTTCACTGCCAAGGGTGCCAGTTCGATCCCTGGTCTGGGAACTAAGATCCCGCAAGCCCCACAAAAAAAGAAAACGAAAAAGAAAAGAAATGATTTAAATAAACAATAAAAAAACAAAAATGAGACAAGTATAGGATAAGGCAGGGAGTGGGGGTCATCCAGAGAGGTGGACAGTAAAGACCTCCCTGGCTCATATATTTCCTTTATTCAGCAAATATTCCCCGAGGGCTCCCTGCATGCCACACACTGTTTTAGTCACCTGGGATGTATCAACGAACAACACCGGCCAAGATCCCTGTTCTCCTACGGATCCACCCTACCAGGGGAGACAGGCAATAACAGACCCAGTAAATGGCTTATTTAGTATTGAACAATAGGAAGTGCCATGGAAAAGGAAAAAGTAGAGCAGGGTAAGTAATATTGGGAGCGAGAAGTAGGAGACAGGCTTGCCACTTATATAGGAGAGCAGGCATAGCGTCATCGAGAAGGTGACATCTGAGCAAATATTTGGGGGAAATGATGAAATTAGCCCAGCAGATGTGAGCAAAGAGGATTCTAGCAGTAGACGCAGCCATTGCAAAGGCCCTACGACAGAGTGTATCAGGCTTGTCCAAGGAACAAGCAGGAAGCCAGTGTGGCTGAAGTGGAGGAAATGAGGAGAGAGCAGTGGGAGGCGAGATCAGAGACGTAACCTGGGACCAGATCCTTTAGGACCACATGAGCTACTGTGACACTTCTCTTATAATGAGGAATGGAGTGCCGTCACGAGAAGTGCTCTTGCCTCATCCTCCTGTGGTCTCACTGACTTCGTGGCTCATGTTTAATGTGGGGAGCCTAACTTGGCTACCAGAGATATTTGCTGTTGCCTACAGAAAGTTTATAATTATTTCCACTTAACAACCACTTATATTTCTCTCCCTGCCCTCAATGCTACCCACACACAATCTAGGAAAATTGCATCCCGATGAATAGAAGGGCTTGCCAGAACTCTGACAAGAAAATGGCATGAACGCATTTATTACAGGTGAAAGAATAAAGCCCATTCATAAATCGAAGGGAGCTAATTTAAAATGTCACTGCCACTCTGGGAAGGTGTGGGAGCGAAGATGAATGGTCTTCCAATTGACATGCAGGTGGGGGGATGTCTGAGCACCAAGCCACACGCCCAGTGTTTTTCATCCTGTCAACAGTATACGGTAAAACTGGGCCAAGGGAATGTTTTTGACTTTGAATAGGACAATGAGAAAATTGTAAACTGAAATTTGAAGAAAAGAGTTGAATTTCTCCTTGTTTGGAAAACCATTCAAATGCGTGACTCAACAAGAAAACAAAGTGACCCAGAAGACACCCAGCCTTTGATGCTGTTCTTCAGATGACAGTTCTAAGAGAGACAGGACTGCCCTACTCACTCAGAGGAGAGCCATTAGATGAGCAACACAGAAAAGAGGAATCTTGACAATTTCTCCATGCAAAGTACCCACCTTGAACCAGAAACCATGATGCAGTTTTTTTCTTCAAATAAAATAAGGATTGATCGTCTCCACAATGACATAATTGCAAGCCAGAAAACCCTTGGACAGGAAGAGGATTTACAGAAGCGGACCTCAGGCCAGTAGCCTCTTACACCCAGAACAAGCAACCCAGGCTATACAGCCTACACTACATTTTCAAAACAGGCTTAACTGTCTTAAGATACTTTAAAAAACTGTGTTTTGCTTCCAGTTATAAATAAATAAGTCCTAGGGATATAATGTACAGCATGGTGACCATAGTTAATAATTCGGTATTGTATATCTGAAAGTTGCTAAGAAAATAAATCTTAAATGTTCTGATCACACACAAAAAAATGTGTGACTATGTATGGTAATGGATGTTAGCTAGATTTATTGTGGCAATCATTTCACAATCTGTACAAATATTGAATCATTATGTTATACACCTGAAACTAACATAATGTTATATATCAATTAGATCTAAATTTTAAAAAAGATATCACCATTTGCATTTTTAGAGAAAGTCCCTATAAATTCTTAACCTTGTAGGGGGCAGGGCAGTGGAGAAGGGGACGCTGTGCTTTGCTTTTATCTGAACTATAACTCCTATAACTGTGAACAATAAAAAACATATCAATCCCCATAAATGCAGACTCTCCTAAACAAAAGGTCCTGGAGATTATCTTAGACAGTACTATCGTTTTACTAAGGAAACTAAGCTCACCAGACAGAGTATATGAAAAAGTTCCATGTCTCTGTCAAATGGTTGGTGTTTTTAAGGGTGAATTTTGAAGCTTTGAGGAAGTCAAAGTGCTAGAAACTCTGCTTAATTTGTTTCTCTTCATGTTAAAGTCAATTCAGTTCCAAACAGGGGTAATTGCACTACAGAACTCCAGGAGGCATCATTCATACTGTTAGTCAACAGCATAGCTCTTCCTGGAATTACGCAGTGCAGAGTCTGGACAGAGATACTCAATGGTCCTTCCCAAAGATTTCCTTAGTTATTAGTCTGGGGTTAGCTAAAAGGATGCATTGACTATCAGAGCAGATTTTAAAATGACTTTCTATGACTTCATTCTTTCAGAGATGGTTAAGTGCAAAGTTTGACTAAAACAAAATAAGAAGAGCTATTCAGAAGACGTTGCCTCTGTAGGGGAAGAAAAACTCTTCCTCTACGTTAGTAGGTTCTCTGGCTGGGGCACTGGAAATCAAACTGACCGAAAGACAGATTATTAAGAGAAAAACAGTTTAATGATACATGCAGCATTCACACATGCAGGAGAAACTGACAAGTGACTCAAAGGGGTGATTAGAACTTGGGGCTTATATAGCATCTTAACAGAGAACTGTGCATCTGTAGAGAAGTGACAAGACAGAGAAAAGGATTTAGCTTTTAGGGGCTGGAAACTGTGGAAAGGTAAGTATATGGGGGGAACTAATGGAAGATAAGGTTTATTTTAATAGTTTGTTATGTAGATTCCTCTCCTCTTCTTTGGGCTGATAAGAGTCTAGAGTTGTCTCCCGTGACTAAGAACCTAAGAATTGTCCTCCTCTTCCTGGTATGAGAGAGTGAGACATCTTTACAAATGGAAATTTGTGTCCTCCTTTTAGGCAAATGAGAGGAAAGAGGAGAGTCTTTTGAAATCTGCTATTTCTCAGTTGCCTTCAGCTCAAAATAACCTTTATACCAAAATGGCATCTTTGGGGCTGGCATAGTCTGATTCCCTTACATCTTTTTCTAGCTGAATAGTTGACAACCGCTGTGAATAGGAGATCATGGGTCTCCACAGGCAGAAATTATCTCCTCGTCTGTGCCATTTGCACCATCCCTGTTCAGGCTGTCCTTAGCCAGGTCTACTGCTATGGGTTCTTCAACATGATACGTAGTTGCCTCCCTAGCTTCATCTCTGAACACTTCTTGCTTTGCTTTTCCTACTTGATTAACACCAAATTGCAGTTCCTTATAACCACCTTCCTGTCTTCTGCCTCTAAGCTTTGCTCATGTTGTTTCCTTTGCATGTAACACCCTTCCCCTTATTAGTCACCTGGCCAACTCTCAAGCATCTTTCAGGACTAAGATCACCTCTGAACCTTCAGAAAGTCTTCTCAGCCACATTCTCAATCCAATGGCTATGAGAAGTGACCCTCCTTTAAGCAAAAATGCTCCAGCATTAAAATTTCCTGTTTCCGCCCACTAAACCATAAGTGCCTTCAAATCATAGTTATAGAAGTTGGAGAGATTAACCAACACATTGCGTCTTTATATCCTGCTCCTGGTCAAGGTTCCCTGCCCAAGAAATTGGTGAGTTAATCCTCAGATAACATTCACCATTGGCTGTAGTCACTACCACAGAACATCCCCCAATAGGTTATAATTACATCATCTGATCATTTCTTCTGGGCAATGAGTTGCATATTCTAACTCATTCCCTGATCCCCTAAAATCTTTAACCCTGAGATTCCATGGCCAGAGAATCCATTCTGGGCAGTGAGTAAGCCAGATATTTAAAGTACCCAAGGGGTAAAGTTGGCCTTGCTTATCGGTGTGGTCAGCCATTGCTCACCTATCTGGGTGATTTTCATTGTGATAACTGCCTTGAGGACTGAAAGACCATTGTTAGAAATAAATCCCTGTTAGTTATAGTATTTTAATCATCAGTAGTTAACTGATTCAGGGAGGATTAGTTCATGCTGCCCTAATTTTTACAAGTCTGGCTGTCACCAGAAAAGAAACATGTATTAAATTCCTCTGGTCTTGCATGGTTTCAAATACTGTTTGGAGAGCAAGCTTAGTAATAGTTCATGACTCATTCTCACATAGAAGGATGCTTGCTGACCAGAAGAGAAGGCTTTCCCCAAGTCTAGTCTAAAGAAATATTGAAAGTTTTGTGCCCATAACTGAAAGTTGTTTGTCATGGTTAATAGAATAAGCTATGCAAAATTAGCTGGAAAATTTTAAAGTGGTATGTAATTATAATAATTAAATTCAGTTCCCCTTTTTCTAGATTCTTGGTATGATAGAAAAATGATCTCTCTTCTTTATTTCTTTAATATATGAGACCTTGATCGGCACAGAGAAGGCATTCAAGATATATTTATGGAGTAAATGAAGTGATAAGAGAGCAAGAAAGATACAAGTTAAAAATGATGGAATTACCTCCCTAAGTAACACCAAGAAAGCAGTGATCACCGTAGCTCTCAATAGCCTCATCTATATCACGAAGGGACGAACTAGTGTAACCAAAAGTGGGGTCCGGCTGCTTGCCACTCAGAAGCCAATAAAGAGGCAAGGTTGGTGGAAGGGAAAGCTTGCTTTATTTTGGATTTATTTCCCAACCAGAGTGGGAGTGCGGATTCCTGTTCAAAGGCTGACTCCCCTTGCCTGCCACAATCAGGGGGCAAGAGTTTTATAGGCAGAGGGAGGGGGCTACATGTACAAACAGCACAGTCAGCTCTGACAGTCATCTTGAAAATGGTCATGTGGTGGTCTGACCAGCGTCATCTTGATTGTTTTAGGTACAGTTAATCTTCGGTTCCAGGGTCTGTTTCCATTTCTTTGCGGTCAGTTCTTGGAGTTGTGACAGCTTATGTCATGGCTACAGTCTGGTCGTCATGTAGTTCACTTCTTCCACCTAGTGGTGGTTTCAGTATCTACAAGACAGCTCAAAGGATGTGGCTTGGAATATTATCTACAGCCCTTGAAGAGGAACTAAGGATCCTTGACTATGCTTAATGATTATTATTATTTAGTCTTGTTGGACTGTTTTCCTTTGCTTCTGCATTGTCTCACTTCTCTGATTAAGCTTACTCTTTGGCTAAAGTTTTCCCACAGACAAAAAGCAGACAGAAGACATGGGGGGAGGACCACAGGGTCTTGCTCCGTTTCACTAGAAGATCTTGAAAGCTCTCTTCAAGAGTTTCATGACCCTGGACGTAGCTTCTATGCTAACCATCTACTTCTTATTTATATTTGTTATTGTGATGTCCCTTTCTTCTTTCAACTTGCTTTCAGAAAATGCTGACCTGCCTATGTTCACAGATGATTTTTCACTGGGAACATTTAAGGTAGACTGTTTCCTAATAGCATCTAGACAATTACAACTCTCTCATCAGTAAATTGAATTTACAGCTTACTCTAAGTGAGTTTCCTCCAAAGAGCTAATCTTGTTCAACAGATACAGCTTTATGGCAACCTCAACCAATGGAGATGGCATTGACTGACTCAAAAGACGGATCCCATCCCATTCTCATATGTACTCTGTTTCAAGTCCATTTCCATTCAACAAATATTTCTTTAGGACTGACTGTGTGTCAGGCATTGTGCAAAGCACTGTCCCCTTGGTCCACAGCCTGTATTTGGTTTGCATTATATATGCAAATTATAAAAATAATTTCCCGCATGTTAATAAACCTCCAGGTAGTCTAAGAAACTAAGTTTTAAAGTGCTTTTTGTTAAATATATAATCACCTTGGAGCAGCCTCATAAGGCTCAAGAGGCCAACAACCCAAGTCACAGAGGACCGTAGGCTCCCTGCAGTGTCCCTTAATCTACCAGGATTTCCAACAGTGACGCCTCTCTTCCGTACACATTACATGGACTGTGTACCAGACAGGGTATGTGTACCCAAAAGAATCTCAAAACACAGCCTGGGCTTCAAGGGTTTTATGACACTGTAAAGAATTCTTTGTTTAGTTAAACCTCCACTCTGCTGAAGGTCAGCAAGCCACACAACATGACAATGTTAAAGTATCCACATAGCTGCGGTCTGCAGAGAAAACACACTATGGCTATCAAGAACAAGTTGGAATGAGACAGGAGAGAAACTGGCAAGTGAGGTAGAAAGCTGATGATTCTGCAATTAACAAAAGATCAAAATGCCTCAGAGAAATTCTTGCATCCCAAATGTCTACACCGCTGACAGTCACCATTCCACGAGTTGTGAATTTTTGCCCTGAAACGGGATGTCCATAGACATCATAAAAGTAATATGAGGGGCTTGTGATACATTCACTTAATTGAATCTGAAACAGAAAGTGGCTAATCCTTATTAATCTTTCAGAAGGGAAACATTTGTACTATCACATTTGTAATGTCGACATTTAATACCTTGGGACTTCCCTGGCAGCACAGTCGTTAAGAATCTGCCTGCCAATGCAGGGGACAACATGGGTTTGATCCTTGGGCCAGAAGGATCCCACGTGCCATGGAGCAACTAAGCCTGTGCGCCACAACTACTAAGGCTGTGCCCTAGAGCCCAAGAGCCACAGCTATTGAGCCCATGTGCTACAACTACTGAAGCCTGCATGCTTAGAGCCCGTGCTCTACAATAAGAGAAGCCACCGCACTGAGAAGCCCATGCACCGCAATGAAGAGTAGTCCCTGCTTGCCACAACTAGAGAAAGCCCTCGTGAAGAAACGAAGATCCAATGCAGCCAATAAAAACAAATAAGTAAATCAATAAAGAATAAATTTTAAAAAAATTAATGACTTGCTTTTAAAAAAATCTTATGGGGAAAAATCCATGCTACTTATTTGGTATACCACTGATGAAGAAGTAGAACGTAATTGGGGGAAGTTTAAAGAAAAGTGAGCAGAGAAAGAAAAAGTGTCAAATATCAAAGAACAGTCTACCAGCTGATTTTTCATAAAAGAGTCTAGCTCTGGTAATTGTAAAGCTACATGACAACAGTTAGCTGTATAACAGTCAAGTTTCATTAGTTTGGAATTCAGCAAATCGGAGAAATAAAATCAATTTTCAGCACTGGTGTGAAGAATCCGGGATGTCATTTTATCTGCACTGTAACAAAGAACCCAATAAGCCTTCTTCAGATGGGAAACCTTTGAATAAGACAAGTTAATAGTAAGGAGAATTCAATTATTCTGTGGTTTATGCTCCCCGCCCCGTCGGCCGCCCCTCTGATGGCAAACCATGATCATTATTCATTGAACTTTCTTTTTCTAGTCATGGCACAAATGCTACCCTTATAAAAGCAGACAGTTCTAAATATCTGTTATGCAGACACTCAGAACCCTTTCCTGTTGGCTGTGAAATGCTTTTGGCTTTCAAGAAGGCATTTTTGAACCCATCAAATATATGCAGCTAAGGTAATATGGGAATATAATAAATACTTTCAGGGGAAGGAGGGAGGAGAAAAAGGGAGAATGAGAATAGAAGGAAGACTATAGCGTCTTCCATAAGCATTAAGATAATCAAGGTGTAAAACACTTCTCTCTCCTGGATTCTAGTACATCAACCTTTCTAATTCACTTCACTTGTGTAAACAGTTGTCATGAATTCCCGAACTCAGCTGGAAACAAGGAAAGGAAAAACCAGAAGGCACTCAAATAATGTGTCACTTTAGATGTACTTTTACTCACCCACTATTTTGGGGGTAGGCTTTTCTGAAACCAGGAAGTTCAATGCAGCAGCAGATAACAAATGGAAGAGTGCAGAGATTTAAATGCTATTCCTGGTTCTCGTCCCAATGGCCTGTCTGATCTTTACCTTTCACTGATCCCGGTTTTCACATTTATAACTGAACTTCTGAGACAGCCTTGAAGTCGGCTCCCCAGCTCCAATCTGTTCTCTGCTCACAGTCATCCTCCGTGCAGCTGCTAGTGTTATCGTTCTGTCACATATACCTGTTCATGCTGCTACCGTGATTAAAACATCTGCTACCACCTCAAACAGACAGGATAAAATCCAGCTTCTTAGCAGGTCCTATAAGGCCCTTGGCAATCTAACCCTACCAATATTTCCATCTTTTATCTGCCACCTCTCCCCTTGTCCCACCCTTAAGCCACCCCATGTATTCATCGTTCCCTGAACACAACACACTCTTGCATTTATATAGGCTGTTCCCACTTCCTGGATCTCCTCCTTCCCGCCTCCCACATCTTCATGGTAACATCACAGTCACCTGACACTCAGGGCCTTTCAAGCCCTAGATTTCCTTGGGGACTCTTTCTCCAAGCCTACAGCTCAGGGTAGCCCCTTGTTTTAAAATGCTGGCTTTAGTATTATTCAGGAAAGGCCAAACAGAACAGGAGATGATTGCTTTTGAAAAGATAGTTTGTTATGCACTGTTCTCCAGAGGAGGAGGCAGGTCGTGCCACACAGCACCATACCGGGAAGCTCCAGGGTCAGTTAGGAAGCAGAGGAATGAGGGGGAAACATGGACAAGAGTTTTATTGTGGTTTCTGCCAGAAAGGCAAGACGCGGCAAGGTAAGCAGGCTTAGGGTTGGCTAGTTTGAATAACTTCAGCGGGCTCTGGGGTACAAGGGGCTGTCTCTAGTTGTCTAGTACCTAGCCCTGGAGTGATTAGGGGAGAGGAATATTGGTCCTCAGTACGAACACCCAGGAGAGGAGGTGGTGGGTTGTGTGCTCTTTGGATTGGTGAGTTTGCATACGAAAGGCATGCTATCTGGTAGTAAAGTTGTTTATTATCTTTAGGAGTTGGCTAGCTCTGGGAAGAGCCGTTCTTCCAGTATCAGCAAGGCTCCAAGGTGTCAAAGCATCAAAATTACAGAAAATAAAAAGGCATGATTAATATCCCCCCCACTGTGGTTTGTGTAGTACGTTTACAACATTTTATATTTAAATTCTTTGCTCCTCAAGAACAAGGAGTCTCACTTTTGCAGCTTGGATACACGAAGATCTAAACGAAAACAAGCAAAACATGAAGGCAGATTGTCCTTGACAAAGAACCAGAGATAAATATTTTAAATAGTCTCCTAATGTTAAACTGCCGAGGGTTTTCAGAATCACAATATTTATAATATTTAAAGTGATGACGTTGCACTGGGAATATTTGTACATAAGGTCTACACAGTCAGCCATTGGAAGGCAGTACCTGCCAAGCCCCAAGACCCAAGACCCAATAAGCCCTCCTTGAGACATGACTTCTACAGGCCTATAGGCCAGGCCCTCCATCACCTGAAGGAGCTGAGAGGTACCTTATATTTATTCTATTTCTTCAAAACAGATTAAATCAATCGAAATAACAGACATAATAGTCTTCTCTTACATTGTTCACTCTATCCCCCCAGATGAATATCCATTGGCCCAGACTCAGTTTTAACAAGAATAATAAACCAGGAGAGAGGATGAGACAGAGATTCCTGTTTTTCTATGAAGATATTTCTACTTTAAGAAACAAAAGGAAAAATATGCAAAAATAATTGCAGAATAGGTCTCTCTTAATGACCTTGATTGAAGCCCATTAAATAAGAATCCCAGAGAGCCTCTGATGGGGCCCTGATTGGAGGAGAGCCCTTACAGCAAATGAGGTCTGAGGGCTTGGGGACCTAGCAGGTTACCAATATATGATGTTAACCAGAAATAAAGAGAGAAGGGGTAGACAGATCAAGACAATCAGAAGGGGGAAAGAAAACAGAACTAGGACTACTAGGTGGAAAAACAAAGGAACACACGCACTAATGAATGAGGTCATTTATTTAAGACCAACATTCACTGTGATTTGCAACTAGAAAAACGCAGTCAAGCCTAAGAGAAATTATTTACTTCCATCGAGCAAAACCTTAACAGAAACATCCAACTTATCCCTTCTGCCAATGACAACATCTTCCTCTTTAGGTCAAATGGAATCATTTAAGGATTTTTTTTTTTTTAGATCTTTATAAGGTTTGTTTTAAATGCGACAATGTATGCGAAGGCATCTGATGCTCTGGAGAGCAAACGGGGCTATTCAATCAGCGTCATTGTTCCATTCCCTTCCCTGTGTGCAATCTAAGAAGCGGCTCCAAGTGTCAAGTTCATGGTCAGTGGATAAGTATATCACTTATCCCATCAAAATTAAATTTCATGGTTGGTGAGAAATTCAAGATTTCAGAGTCATGAGCTCACAAAGGGACTCCATGTGTGGGCCTTTCCTACTATTACTCTGGCACTTTCTGGCATTGTCCTTGGCTCTTCCTCCCTGACAGCTGACAGCCTCAGCCTCTCATCCACTTGGCAAATGTACTGTTTCCTTTGTGTCTTAGCCAACCAAAATATGCCATTAATGGAAGACATCAGCCAAAGATTTTCAGTGTCCTGGCTCCCACAGGTCTCCTCACCCCTGCCTTAGTAGGTGGTAAATATTTACCTCATTTTTTACCTTTGATCTCCTTTGGGCTTTTTTCCATAGGAGAAACAATGCAACTGAGATTTAAATGACCCCAGTGAAGACCTCCTTAATTTCTCCCTCCAACGTAATTTTACAATTGGTACTTGTGCGTCTTATCCTCAGTGGAGGATATTAAGTCTGTGTTTGTCTCATGGAAATATGCCAATTTACACAGAAACAAACTATCCTAAAAGTAAAGAGGTCAGCAGAGAGCTACCATGTCAGGTTGTACAAATTGTGCCCTGTGCAAGGATTCCTGACCCAGGTTAGTGGGTTTTCCAATGCAGCCTTTTCTCTGTTTGCCAAGCAATGCCCAGACAAGGAGACTTTCCCTAATTTATGCAAAAGTATCATATTGAACAGAGTGATCCTAGTCATGTCAATATTAATGTAAAAAACGAATTGAGTAAACATATGAAGCCAGGTGTTGTGTGGCCAAATAGATTATGCCAAAAAGAATATCGATGAGCGCTCACATTTTCTTCTAAATTATCCCTATGGAAATTCATTTTCCACCCAACTTATTTATCGATTAATTTGAAAAAATAATCTCACCTAATAACCATTTCTGGACTTAAAAGGCTAAAATGGTATAAAGAGTAAAATTCATCAAAATCCATTTTATTTCTGAAGTATAAATGCCTAAAGGTAGAGTGAATTGGGAGACTGGGATTGCCATACATACATTACTAATAAGAAAAAAAATACCAAATTGTACACTCTAAATATATGCAGTTTATTGTCTGTTAACTGTATCTCAATAAAAGTTCTTTAAAAAAATGCCTAAAGGTAGAAAGTCACTACAAATTCTTCTCCATAAAAGACAAAATTAATTGCGAAAAAAGATTAGAGACATGAATCAAGTTCAAGAGCCACTATAAATAATGTAACACCAAGTACAGGGTTTCTATTCCTCTCCCACCCAACTGACTTATGGCAAATCTGAAAACATACACTGACAGAATATATTTTTAATAAGACAGAAATATTTTTGCCCACAGAGTATTTTCAAACATTAAGCTCCAAAATGTCCTACCCCAAAAGTATAAATATTAAATGCAAAACACTCTACTTGGTAATAGGAAGGACAAGAAGATATTAAAGAAACCATCCTCTACCCTCCGGGGACTAAAATCTTAAATAAAAACAGATTTTAAAACCCTAATATTGCTGTCATAGAAGTACACATGTGTTGTGAAGGGAACAGGTGGGAAGGAAAAAGGATGGTCCCTGAGGGGTCAGAGAAAAGTTTTGTGACATTTGAGCTGGGACCTGAAGATAAGAGAGACTGAACAAGGATTAATTTCTAAAGCTCCAATGTTCTACAGTCACGACACAGTCAGGAAATGATGGCATTTGTGTGGCACGCTGGGGTAAACTGAGGATGCTGCTTCCTGCTGGGGCAAAGGCTCTGGCTAAGACTGGCTATCCCCAGGGATGAATGGGTCACACCAGGACATCTGTAAGCCATTTTGGTTACACCAGGATGCCAAGGAACACAGCATTGGCAAGCTCTATAGAGTTTTGAGAGTAAATTGCTAGTTCTCAACTTTCTGTGACACCTTACCATCACCTGAGAGCTTTAAAAAAATTGATGCCACTTAAGTCAGAATCTCCAAAGGAGCAGCCTGAACATGGGAATGTTTTAAGAGCTCTCAAATAAGGCTAATGGGAAACAGGATGAGGACCACTGGACAAAATTTCCCTTCTCTTAACAAAACAAAATTGGCTGTCACACAGCAAGTTTTGAAATAAAAATAAATTAATAATAATAATATACTGGTAGATAATTAGAAACTAAATACTTCTGTTTCTGGCCATGAAGGAGTGACAGGATCCAGAATTATCCTCCTGTTGTAAACTAGAAAACATGATAAAACACAGAAAAAGCTATTTTCAAACACTGGAGAGTTAGAGGATTGTGATCCTTAAGTGTAGGGTAAAAAATAAGGTGAGTCCTACCATTACCCAGGTTTTCTGATGAAAAATAGTCTCTAGATTGCAGGACAGAGATGGTGAACCCAAACAGAGCCTAAGAATTTATGACTCAGAGTTTAATATTCAGAGACAGGAGATTGTGGATGACGAGGCAGCTAGAATTTGCAGAGCAGAGTCCCCAGGAGTAGGCAGCTAAGCAGAGAAACAGTTTCAAAAATCTGCCTAGGAATCCTCTTGAGTCATTTGTTCAACACAAATTTATGCATGCAAGATTGAAACCCTGAGAAACTAACCAGAATAACTTGCAAGGAAAGAACATTTATTACTTATTCAGTATTGTACTACAGGCCTTAGTCAGTGCAATTAGGCAAGAAAAAGAAATAACAAGCATACAGATTTAAAAAAAAAAAAAAAAGAGGTAAAACTCTATGTACACATGACACATAAACCCCCCCACCAAGGTATTTACCAAAAAACAAAAACAAACAAACAAAAGCAAACAGACAACCCAAAAAACCTCTTAAAGCTTACAAGCAAGTTTAGAAAGGTTTTGAGATACAGGGCCAATATTAAAAAATCAACTGTATTTCTATATTCTAGCAACAAACAATTGGAAATGGAATTTTTAAACTCCATTTATAATAGCATCAAAAACATGATGTACTTAGGAATAAATTAAATAAAATATGTGCAAATTTGTACCCTGAAAACCACAAAAGCTTACAGAGAAAATGTTCAAAATGCTAAATAAATGGAAATATAGACTGTATTTATGAATTGGAAGGCTCAGTACTACTAAGATTGTCATTCTATCAAAATTGATCTGTAGATTCAACACAATTCGAATCAAAACCTCAGACAGATTTTTTTTTTTTTTTTTTTTGTAAATCCGATTCTAAATTTATTTGGCAAAGAAAGGATTTAGAATAGTCAAACAATTCAAATTTGGGTGACTTACACTTCCTGATTTCAAGAACTAACTATAAAGCTACAGTAATCAACAGAATGTGGTGTCGGCAAAAGAATAGACCTACAGGTTAATGGAACAGAATAGAGAATTAGAAATAGACACCCACATATATAGTCAACTGATTTTCAATAAAAATTAAGATGCCAGATTAACTCAATGGAGAAAGGAAAGTGTTTCCAATAAATGTCACTGGGGGGGAAATGAAACTTGACCCTTATCTCAGGCAACATAAAAATTTAACTCAAAATGTATCACAGACCTAAATGCAATGTTTAGAACTACTAAACTTCTAGAAAAAACACAGGATTCGATCTCTGGTCAGGGAACTGAGATCCCGCAAGCCATGTGGCATGGCCAAAAAAAACCCCAAATAAACAAACAAACAAAAACCATAGGAGAAAAGCATTATGATCTTAGGGTGGGCAAAGATTTCTTCTATAAAACACAAAGAGTATGAAACAACAAACTGATAGTGGACTTCATCAAAGTTTCAAAGTTAAGCTCCTTGAAAGACATTAATAAGAAAATTAAAAGATACCGCACAATGGGAGAAAATATTCACAATATAAATATCTGACAAAGGGCTTGTGTGCATAATTTATAAAGAATTTAGCTATAACTCATTAAGAAGGTGACACAATTTTAAAAAATAGGCCAAAAATTGAACAATTTATGAAAGCAGCTATATAAATGGCCAACACACACATGAAAAAAAGCTCAACACCGTTAGTCATCAGGTGTATTAATCATGCCTTTTTATTCTATATTTTTTATTTTTTAATATTTTAGGTCCTTGCTGACCCTTATAGCAACAATTTCATGATCAGTTGACCTTGTTATACTTGAATAATAATAAAACCTAGAGTTTAAAACACAGGGAAGTTCAAATTAAATGCATAATGAAATACCACTCCATACTCACTATCATAGATAAAAATGTTTTTAAGATGGCAATACCTAGTGTTGGTGAGAATGTGGAAACATTAGAATCCTCCTCATCCATTGCTAATGAGATTGTGAAATGGCATAATCATTTTGGAAGGCTGTTCGATAGTTTCTTATAAGGTTAAACATACACTTAGCATAAAACAGAAATTCTGTTCTTACTCAATTCTGTACTTACTCAAGAGAAATGAAAAGATACATTCACACAAAGATGTGTACACAAATTTATTCATAGTAGCTAAAAATTGGAAATCAAATGTCCACCTACAGGTGAATGGATAAACAAACGATGGCATATTCATAGGGATATGGAAAGAATATGGAGTGAAATGCTACTCAGCAATAAAGGGAAATCAGTTACTGAAAAATGCAACACCGTGGATGAATTATGTGAAGAAAAAAGTCAGACACAAAAGCATACACACTGTAAGATTCCTTTTCTATGAAACTCTAGAAAAGGTCAATTTAATCTGCATTGACAGATGATCAGAGGCTGTCTGGGGCTGGGGTAGGAAAGGTTGACCAGGAAGGGCCACAAGGACAATTTGGGGGGACTGATAAAATATTCTATATCCTGATTGTGGTGATGATTACATGAGTATGATTACATGAGTACGTGAATGTGTCAAAACACATTGAAATAGAGATTTAAATGGGCAGAATTTATTGTATGTGAACTATACCTCAATAAGGTGGATTTTTTTTAAAACAGTGTCCTTGAAATAGAATCAAATTTATGTCAGTCTTATTTATTATTCTTTTACCCATAATGAGGTAATACGTCTGATTTTTCTGAAGACATCATGAAAAGAAAAAATTTATATTTGGAAGCAATTACTGAGACCAGATGGTTTCCTGTTCTTTCAGGAGTTAAGACATTGTTAACAGTATTGCCTTATATGTCTGTAAAGAGCCTTATCTCGGTGTACATTGTATTATTATGCATCTATAAAATACCACTTTATAGCAGTGGCTGTACTTTACAAATCTCTTTTTACATGGCTTAACTGTTAACTCTGACATACAGGCTCTCTTCTGCATCCCTCCCAAATCTGAAATTAGGAGGAAAACCGCATGCCAGTTCCGGAATGCACTGTCTGGATGGATATCTGCCCTGCATTCCCCAAGGGGAGGACCGGGAACTCTGGGCAGCTGGATGGATGCCCATGAAAAGACTGTCCCCATTTCTGCTTTTTTTAGGGGCAGTGGACAAGTTAAAATAGGACTGCCAGATGGCTACAACTCATTACTGCCTGGCAGCAGTCAGGGTGAAATGAGAGTAAATTAATCAGTATTCAGGAGGAATGAATGCCAAAGGGGCGATGTGTATTGATGCTATTTTAGCGCAAGTCAAATTAAACCTGTAGAACTGACAACATGCATTAATCTCCTCAGTGCCTCCAGTAGCTGTGCAAATGAGCTTCCAGGTTCTTTATATAAACAGCTGTTATTTTCCTGTTACCACCTTGGCCAAAAGTTCTAGTAATGGCCTGCTAGGTTACCCTTAGCGATTAATACAGACTTGTGCATTATACCGACTCTGCTAAGGAAAGAACTTCGCCTAGGCTGTAGCAGTGAATCTCTAAACTGCAGCTCTCCGACAGAAAGCTGGGCTTGTGCAAAATGATAGATGTGTCAGTCATCTGTAAGCTCTCAGACTTAAATGAACACTGGATTTAATGTTTGGATATTGCAGAAGTCACGAGGATTTTTTTTTTCTAAAGGAAAATAGAAATAAAATTGTGGGTTTCTTTTTTTAAGAAAATTTAGATTTATATTTCAAAGGTCAGCTATAAATCGGTGTAATGGCATTACATTGGATTATCTTCTCTGGGATGTAATTTAAGCATAATACTATATTGCAGGAAAAGGCTGACTCCTAATTTACAAAAAAAAAAAAACCCCGTAAAATCAATTGATGATATCTGGGTTAAATTTAATTCTTGCTTGGGTAAAGCTCGTCTCTGACATAGAGTCTGCGGAATCACTTTCACCACCTCCCCCTAAACGAGAAGTGCCTTAAAGAGCCTCCAACTAGCCAGAGAGACCAATGAAAAGGGTTAAGTATCTTGAAATTAAGGCAAGAAGCATAAACTAGAGAGTTTAGAGCAAGGTTCTCCAACACTTGTCTCAGGCTTTATTCTTCTGGAACATTTCTCTTCTTACCCAGCAGCAGACCCAGGTAATGCAGGGCTGAAGCTTCCACATTTTGAAGGTCACTATTTCAGAGAAAAGAATACAAAATTGCAAACACAAAATACTGATGAAAGTGAATATTTACGTAGACTGAGAAATGAAATAAATGACAAATTTTAAAAAGTTAACCAACAACTTTTTTTTTACATTCTGAGCTTCTGGTATTCCTTCAGTTTTTTTATTTTGGCCTCCACTGGGAAGTTTCCTTTTCATCATATTTGAATTTTGGTACAATCCATCATTTTGAAACACACAAAAATAATCTGAAATTAAGGCAATCCATGAGGAATTAAATGTTTTTAAATTGCCATTATATTATATTGTGCTATATAACCATATAATCAAATTTCTCTTAGATTACATATGTTGAACTTTCATAATTCCATATAGTTTTAGTATTGGAACACGGGTTTCCGTAGGTCCCAGTTCAGTGCTCTCTTTTGCCCTAAAAAGTAACCCAGTGCTTTGGGATCTGTAAAATGTGCAACATCGCATAAAGGTGTACGTACTGTTTGCAGTACTACTGCAGACACAGGAGTTCTGACAAATTCTGTTCTACTAGATTAACACCAAAATGTACATTGTGTTTATAACTGAATACACTGCAGGAGAAAACTTTCATTTCGACTGAGCAGGAATGAAATCAAATCTTGCACTTACAGTTCTACATGCATGAAGTTTGGAAGAATTTTCCACAACAGCTTCTGACTTCATACATTTCAAATCTTATTTCTCTCCCAGTTCTCACACACTTCTGAAGTTGAGTGCATAGGACATGTTTAAATTGTGATACAACTTTTTGCCCCTGAAAATTTGGGTCATGATGTGAAGAATTATAGCACAGGGGATTGTATGAGTACTCCTGAAAGTCATTGCTACACCATGACAGCTAACTACAACTTAACTATATACAGAGATGACTGTAAACCACATAAACATTCCACTAACCAAAATTAAATGTGTCCTCAACTCATCTTCCTCCTAGAGCTGTCCCCAAAATGTCCATGGCTGCTCCAACACTTCCTGACACAAAGAGTGTGACAGGAATTTGAAGCAGAAAGAAAAAGATATAAATTGCAATTAATGTACCTTTCTTTTGCAAACCTTACAAAGACTATGACCACGTGCATATATTTTCAGTATCCTTCCCTGGGTCTTGGAAGGGTCCATGAAAATGAGGGATGCTAAAATTTAAACTTCATTAGCTCAACTTAGCATGAATCAGTCTCTGTTCTTATCTCTTATTTATATTGTTCCCAGAGAGCCACCCACTCCTCTTGTAGCCTAACCAGAAGCATCTAATTTGTATCACCACCCCAGATAAAACGGGATTACAAGGAATCTGTGTCAGGTAGGCATGTTCCAATGGCCATTTTCCTATGAACAAAATAACCTTGCAAAGAGTTCGTGAATGAGACAAGATCATTTTCCTATAAACAACATAACTTTGTAAAGTGGGATGGGCTTATACTTGGAGAATGTAATGAATCAGACGTTGACACTTCTTGAATTGTTGGGGTTGATCTGTACTAATACAATTTACAAAAACAAAAGCAAAAAAAAATCTCATGATTTATCACAATAATTTGATTCCTATCTGCTATTCCCTACCTAAGAATACCAATCCTGTTTGTTGATACTTAGGGGAGGGTTTTACGTTCAGAGCACCTGGACAAATCTCCTTACCTGATGGCCGAAACCCAGAAGCATGTTCTGCAGACCATAATCTCCAGAGATTCTTCTGGCAAAAAAACCCAGAATGGTCCAGTAAGTTTGAAAAGACTCATGTTGTATCCATCTTGGGGATTCACAAGTCGCCCTACCAAATCAAAGGCTCTGAGAAACCTTGCAGTAAAGAAATCATCTTACCCCAGTACTCCCTACATTTATTTAACCATTTTCCAGGCAATGTCTAGTAAAATGTGGTAGAATTAGAGTTTCACAGACCACTCTGTAGACACATTTTCTTAAGCAACTGTTCACTGTTGTCACGTTTCCAGATCAGTTTCTCAAAAGTGTATTTTCTACTACTTTTCCCCTTTCTCCATGGGCTGCAGCCACAGTAGACTTACTTCTGCATCTTCTATCACACCCAAAACATTCCTATCTCAGGAATTTTGTACTTGCTGTTCCCTCTGCCTAGAACTCCATTCTTCTAAGTATGCACATGGCTCTGTCCTTCAGTTCATTCAAGCCTCTGCTCAGAAGTCTGCCTTTCAGAGAAATCTTCTGTAATGGACTGAATTGCATGCCCTAACCCCCAATGTGAGTATATTTGAAGACAGTGCCTTTTAGGGAGGTAATTAAGGTTACCTGTGGTCATAAGGGTGGGACCATAATCTGATACAGTCGGTGGTGCCCTTATAAGGAGAGGAAGAGATACCAGGGGTCCCTGAGCACAGAGAAGAGGCCACGTGAGGACACAGCAAGAAGATAGCCAGACATCTGCAATCCAACGAGAGAGGTCTAAACAGGAACCAGCCCTGCCAGCACCTCAGTCTTGGACGTCCAGTCTTCAGAACTGTGAGAAAATTATTTTCTGTTGTCTCAGCCACCCAGTCTATAGTATTTTGTTACAACAGTTCTAGCAGACTCATACTTCTTCCCTGACCACCCACCTAAAAGTAGCACTTCCTGTTAGTCTCTTCTTTCCTTGTCCTGCCTTTTTTTTCTTTTTTCTGTTTTTTTTCCAGCAGAGCACTTATCATGACTTGACACTATACCCCTAGGAGGTTGAGAGGCAGTGGAAGATAGTGGATAAGTGTTTGGGGTCTGGCTTCAAGTCCCAACCCTGCTGCTTTCTAGTGGTATGATCACTGGCGAGTTATGAGATTTACAGCATCGGTGCTTACTTCAAAGGTGTTGTTGTAAGACTGTAATGACACAAAACATGGGAAGTGCTTATACTACTTCCTGAAACAATGCACGAATTCAATAACTGTTACCTACTGTTGCTTACGGTGTGTCTAGCCCATTGGAATGTAAGTTCCATAAAGACAGAGACTTTGTCATCCATGATTATATTCACAGCCCCAAATCAGTGCCTCCAGGGCACATGTTAAGCCCCAATAAGTATTTGTTACCTGAAATATGAATAAATGAAGGCCTGTGGACCTTTTCTCGAAGTTCACAAGGAATTTAAATTCTTTAATGTCACTTCCATGTCTATCTTTTTATTGAAAGAGTACCTTGTAACCTACCACTTCCACATGACTTCAGAGCCCTTGGTTTTGTATTGACTATAGTACTGGTGCCAAGTGATACCACTTTAATTGACATGGGCTGGTGAACAAAGTTCAGAAGGGCAGTTAACAAGGCTCAGAGGATATAGGCTTTCCTGCCCACGCTGGAGCAGTCATTACTACGTTTACAGTGAGTGATGCTTCATCAGCAAAACATCACTTATATAATTAAATCAGAGCACTTTGTTTAAAATTTGTTAGTTTCATTTGTATTTAATTTTTGATGTTGGTTTTGCAGCTGTACATAATTTGATTCTCCAGGTATCAGTCAATGGCACTTTGACACCTTCCGCTGCTGGACTTCAGAGCCTTCACTGCTCTATGGCATGTCACTGAATGAGTCATCCTTTATGGCTTATTCAGATGTATGCAGAATCCAAATCAGAGGCCTGGTGGGTCTGGTATCACCTTCAACAGGTCACAACTATCACAACCTTCAACAGGTCACAACTAAGGCTTTTTTTCCCAGGTGTTCCTAAGAGCATCATAGGTGGTATAAGAGTAGTTCCCTAGGAATTTTACATCAACATCTGCAATCACTTGTGCCTTAAATTGTCATGTAAATCAACAATGGTCTCATTCACTACTAAGGAATTCAACAGGAGAATTTAACCCCAAATGTAACACGTCCCTCTCTTTTCATCGATGTACATTTTCCAATGATATTAATGATCATTCTCACCACATGGTAAAAAGCAAAAGAATTTGCTGTCATTATGGTAGCAAATTGCACGCTCTATGGAACCCCACCCCAAATTCTGGTCAATCCAAGAGACTGATTACCAGTGTTTCAAACATCTCCATCCTTCTACCTGCTAGACCTACTAAGCATAACCCAAGCAACCAGTGTGAATTTGGAAAAGAGCCTTTATTGATAAAAGTTCTTAAGCTCTAAAGGATGTTTAACAAATTCTAGTATCTAATCTTCTAAAAGTTCCCAGTGATGTATTATTTTCATAAATTAAGAAAACCTTTAATATACTAGCAACAATCAGAAACTGAAATTTTAAAAGCAATGCTCTTTACAATAGCATGAAGTATGAAATAGGGATAGATCTGACAGAAATCTATTTACTGTTTACTGCTTAGGAAGACAGCTAAGCATCCCAGAGACCCTCCCCATTCTTATCGGGTGCTGACTTTACGTAGCTGGGACAAAAACTCTGCATGGCCATGCAAAACCCTTGATGGAAGAATCAAGAGGCACTGACTGCAGCATGTCCTTGGTAGAGTCTGCCAGCCACTCACCAAGGCAGGTGCCAAGTGGCCATGGGGGACAGGGTTAGAGCATGAGAGGAGAAATCAACCCAAGCAGGTGGCTACCAATCTCCCTCCCCAAATTTTCCAAATTCTCTAAGAGACCCTTTCAAGATAGAAATGATTTTTTTTAGTTGGTTTAGTTTAGTAGACCAGTATCTTCAAAACTTTTCACTAAAGCAGTTAACGGCAACTCAACTCAGTTTACAAGCTAATGTCAATATAGTCTATTGCCCTTTCAGTCTTTTCCCAGAAACTTGGTAGTTAACACACAAGCCGCATACTATCATTCAGGGGGCACCCTCTAGTGCTAAGGGTGGGCCACAGGAATGTGAGGACAAAAGACAGATGACAGTGCCAGCCACTGAAGCAGCAAGCACAAACTGATGAACCGAGGGGAGAAGGAACAGGGACCATATTACCATTCATTCCATTATTATGTCTTGTGGCTGTTCCTCTTTCTGGGTCTGCCTCCACTCTCAGAGGGCAGGTACCACGACTTTTTCTTGTACATCCAGCATCTAGTCTACAGGTTGAGTTGCAGTAGAATTAAATTTTTGTTGAATAACTGAATAAACTAGTGCACCTCACAGAATAGCATTCAGAGCAGGACATACTAGGAAGAGATTTTACATATGGAAATTTTCTTTTTCCTTGGAATTAGTTGTAACAAATAAGTATGAAGGAATATTCACTTTTTCTAGACACAGGTACATTAACATGGCAATTAGGTAGTTTTTTCTCTGAAATTTAGAAAACATAGGAAAAATTCTTCCTACATCTGGGAATATATTGGTAGAATATATATATAACAAGGAAGTTTGCTTGAAGTCAGGTAGTTTTCATATCAGATAAACTGAATACAAATAAATCTAGGCTTCCTGGTGTCATTCACAACTTTGTCAGATCAATACTCATCTCTGGAGTGGCCTAGGAGAATCACCTTTCAATTCCTCTACACTTTGTAGCTGAGTTACAGAGTAACCTGCCAGCAATCCTCTCAGAATTCACGGGGCTGTTTCAATAGAGCAAAGTCCACAAAAAGTTCCACCGAGATGTGCTGAGCAAAGGCCAGAGTCCCAGAAGAAAACAAGTGTGGACTCTGAGCACAGCTGCTCTCCTCTAAATGCAAACTCCACTGGCCCACAGTGGCGGGTGTCTGTGCAATTGGCAATGAGCCCTGTGCTGTCGGAGTTCCTGAGAGAGCTCCCGGGCTGGTTCTTGTTCTCTGGGGTCTTCCTGCCTGTGACTTTGCTGCTGCTCCTTCTCATTGCCTACTTCAGGATCAAACTGATGGAGGGTAAGTGAGAAGCCACCCAGGGCAGGGGTTGGAAGTCCTTCCCCACGGCACACATTTGGAACAAGTCCACCAACTGTCTGTCTTCCTGGGAGGCCGGTAGCCACATCTTTCTGCTGTGTAGGTCCTTCTCAATAAGCGCCCCCTGAGGATATCTTTGCTGGTGAAAGTGGCAAAGTTTGATCCTGCCAGCAGTGTGGATCGTGTGCTAGACTCCAATGGCCTGCTGTGGGGACCCTTAACTGCAGCGCCTCGCAGACAGACAAACTGTGCATCAGCAGTTTGGACCTGTGCTTGCTTGTCTCTGTCTCTCTGGCCAATAGATGCACAAACATTACAATGTGTTTCGTGGCCTGCCGTCTCTACCTGACAGGTGTGCGTGTGTGTATGTTCCCCGTGTGTGTGCCCGCGAGTGTGTGTGCACACACTTCTCATCCACTGAACTGCTAAGGAAATGCGCCATTGTGCCATCACAGTGTGTGGCAAATGTCAAGCCTTAATAGATATTTGATGGCTTGGTGTGAATTTACCATGGAACTGTCATCTTAAGGTGAAACGAAACAAAACTAAACAAAACATCAAGAAGTTTAAAGTGACTGGGACATGAGATGTTGGGTCCTGGATTGAGACTGTTTATTCTGCTGTAACTGAAATGAATGAAACTGCACTGCGGCTTGGTTAAGTGTTAATAATATAGCCAGCGAAGGTTAGATTAATATGAGGTTAATAGCTATTTTAGCAATATCAACAAAAACCAGTAATGTTTCTTAAGTTGGATGATGTCGTATTAAAGTACTAAAAAACAAATTTGAAAACCCTTCCTCAAACCCTCCTTTGCTTCCCTCCTCTCCCAATAGGGAACTGTGCATTCTTTTTGGAGTCATTCCGGATCACATTTACCAGTGTGAGCAGATAACCTTAGACGAGGCATGTTTTCATTTTTACGTGAATCTGATCCCTTTAATTCCAAATTTTCCTTTCTCCTTAAAAGAACCCTCTAAGAACATGTAGCTTTTAAAACTATAGTTCTTGCTGCAGCTGCTTTCCTAAGGGCAAGTCGTAACATCTTCTCTCCAGTCTGAGGGCAAATGAGATCAGCTGGCCCCAAATAAAATATCACCAGTTTGAATCTCCATTTAGCAGCTCCCGCTTAAAAACGGGAAACAGATGGCCAAATGTCATGCCATTAATCTTGCAACCAGGGTTATGGCAAGTGTAATCATTCCTATGTTGTCCCTGTAAAGAAAGGGACATTGACAGATTAACTACTGTGTTCACAGAACCCCAGAGTCCTACATTCTGAAACAGAAAATCACCTTGCTTGTCTCATACATCCTAGCCCATCAGACAAGAGATGCATGTTAAGATGTGATGGAAAGCATGTGGAGATATTGTAATCGTTCAACATTAATCCCCACGCTTCAAGCCTTAGGAGGTAACGGTGCATGTAAATTTAATTAGTATGTAGAGAACATCAATTTTCTCGCCAAGGAAGAGAGAAAACTCTCTAACATCCTGCACTCTTCAATCTGTGTCAGTTGCCTTGAGGTGGAGGTCTGAGTCTTGAACTTTCCAGTGCCAAACCCTGCATCAACCATTGCCAGGGACATGTCACCTCTCCTTGGGTGGAAGTTTTGCTTATCTCCCCAAGTTCTGAGATTCCTAAACTACTACTTTCAGTGCCACTCAAAATACCATCACCCCGATCATGAACAAATTGCTCACTAAAATAACCAATGTTACCAAAACTAGCCACAATGAAAAAGAAATTGTGTCTGTTGAGTGTCTGAAAGTTTTTGTACGGAGTTAGATGTAAAATAAGGTCAGGTAAGTGATCAGCTTCTGGCCTTCAGAAACTGACATTCTAAAACAGGTAACCAAAAGTATGGAAAGTGTACAGCGTCGCTAGGCATCTCTCACTGAACTTTATATGTATGTTTTGGTCGTCAGCAATCCAAAAGAAAACAGATCAGTATTTCTAAAACTCACGAGTAAGTTAAGGGCTAGCAGAGTGAAATTGTTAAGATCTCAGACGACGGAGTCATACAAATGGAGGTTTGGATTCCAGCTCCGTGACAATGACCACGCTGCCTAACGACTTGAAGCTTCAGTTTCTTCACTCGTAAGACAGAAATAATAGCAGGACATAGCTGTAGGGTTGGTGTGGGGATTAAGTGAGCTGAAACATGTAAGGTTTAGCGCCTGTTCTGAATAACTGTGGGTCATCATGAGCCCTGCTGACTTATAAATTCTAGGAAGGCAGTGTTTGTGTCATTCTAATAATAACTATTATTAAAATGATCTAGTAGCTATTATTAAACTGAAAATTGCTTATCTTTATTTAGAAATGAAATTAATTACATAAACTTAAAATTAAGTAAATTACCTAAGGTCACTCACCGAGAAGATGGTAGAGACAGGATTGGAACCCTGGCTGTCTTGCTCCAGGGCCAGCTCTCTCAGCCAAAACACTACCCCTGGAGTGTTGAACAAATAGGTGTTCCGTAGGTACCCGTTGCCTGGGGGAATCCTTCCGGCCCAGGCAAATAAACATCACCAACATGAGAGCCAACAGTGGGAGAATGTAAACAAAACTCTTTTACAAAACTTTTACGAAAGTTTTGAGAGGACTCGGTCCATCTATAGGAGGGGTGATTAGTGATGATGGTGATTCCCCACATGACGACTTAGCTCTGAGTCAGGGAGATTACATTTCTTCACCTGCGGCCCACCAGGGAAAACTGCATCGCCTGTAGAATATTCTACAATTACAAACTCAGGTGCTTTCACGGCCACCTGCCTCACCGCACCTGTCTAATCTCTGCACTGTCCTTAACGGTCCCATTTAAATGAAATGATGGCCAGATTGCAAGCTCTTTCAGGAGAAGGATAAATTATTTCTCTGGCTCTCTGCACTGCGCCTGGCAAAGACACTGGTTTACTGGATAGATAACTCATTGAGGAATGATGAGTTTCCTCCTGGTCTTTTCCTCCTAGTGTTCCATTTCTAGTTCTCTTCCTTCAATGCCATTATTCAGGTCATCCAGCTCTACAGTTTGTATCCTGATGGCTCATTCAAAGCACCTGCTGTGCAGTTAGCCTTTGGTAATTAAGAGTAAGAGGGAAGAAAGTACTCATATTTCAATGAGTCTATAATCAAAGGCATAGGCCATCTCAAACAATACCTTTGAACTTGCAATCATCTATGTGCAAAGGCAGTGAAACTGAGTGGCTGAGAGTGTGGGCTCTGGAGTCAGACTGCCTGGGATCAAATCCTGAATCCATCAGTTTCTACGATCTTGGGCAAATTGCTTCATTTTGATTTCTCTGTGCCTTGTTTGCTCATCTGTAAAGTAACAGTAATGGTGACTACAACATAATTTCACTGTAAGAATTAAATGAGATAAAGCACGCAAAGGGCTTTTCACGGTGTCTGGCACATAAACGATCAAGAAACATTAGCTGTTAAATTTTGAGGCTCATGTAACCCAAGACCTGTTACCATCCAATACATATGTACCCTCTCTCGACTGAGATGACAAACAGTGTGAGATCACAGAAGACAGAAGGTCGGAGAGAGTGCTCATGTCCTAGGGTACACGGCATATAAAGTGCCTGGCAAGGAATAAATTGCTGGGATTTGACGTGGGGGCCAAAAAGAACATTTTCAGGTTCCATTCTATAAGCACGCATTATCTCCTAGGAGATTATAAACTCCTTGTCTCTGGCTTGGATAATTTGATTAATTATAATTCTGAAAATAAACTTTTAAGAGTAAAAATAGTTTCAGTTATGCATGTTAGTGGTGGTCAGGAAGAGAGATGTATTTTTTTCCTGATGTTCCAGAGGATCTCAAAGGATAATTGTCAGGATTTCGGGGCTAAAGATCAAATGTGTTATTGCCAGAGAGGTAGCAGGTGAAGCCACGGGAGCAGATAAGCATACACAGAAAGATGATGCATGATAAAAGCCAAAGGGAGGAGTATGATTGGGGGTGGAGGTCATGGAGAGGGGGCACGTGTCAAATGCTACAAAGGAAGGAACTGGGGATTGGAAGATGCCACCAGATTTAGTAATTAGGACATCATTGATAAATTTTAATGTTTCAGTAAAGTAGCTCAAACGGAAGTTACACTTTAAGCAGTTACAGAGTGTGTAAGTGGTGGAAAGTTGAAACTGTTTTCAGTCAAAGATGCCAAAAGGTAAAAAGGAGACTAATTTGACTTGTCTAAAGACTACAAACACCCAAACACATTTTTGGTGGGGAGGAGCAAGACAGAAAGCCTATCGTACTCATTTCCATATCCCTGGGTCTTGGATTACAGACATGTTTAATAAATTCTTATTGAATGTGGGGGTCTTAATACATTTAATCAACACAATCTACTGAATATAAAATATACTTAGCATGTAACAACTTTTATCATAGTGGTAATTTGCCCACTCTAACCAGGACCACTCTTTAGAAATAAGCATTTATATTTCTTTTGGGAGTGGTTGAGGAGGAAAGGAGAGATCCTACCATAGGACTTGCTCTGATGACGATGATTTCTGTAACTTGCTGGGGCCACCAGGGTAGAAATGCTGGCCAATAAGCCCTTAGGAGTTGGAAATGACCAGTGGCACTCAGCTGCCTCCAAAGTATTAACTAGTATTTTTCCTTTCAGTGAATGAAGAACTGTCACAGGCTCCTGAATGTCAACACAATCGCAAGACTGGCTGCTCCCGGTACCAGAGAAAGAAACAGACATGACTGCTGAACTGATCAATGGCTAAAGCACAGTAAATTTCTACTGGTCAGAGAGCAACAGCCAATGGCTTAGCAAATAAAGTAGGATAATAAACTGGAACCACAGCAAGACAGACTACTAAGATGCTTGTTCTGAACCACATTGAAACGTGGCAGCTATTATCCAAGAGGAAAGCTATGAGACTCGGCTTAAACAGCAGCTCTTCAGAGAGCACCGAGAAGGTAAGATTTTGTTGGATGTGCTCTATGGACTGGGCACATTGTAACTTTCAACTTTTATAGGACGACGTCTACGCTGAAGGGCATTATTTTCAAACTAAAATTCGTAAGCATCATTATTACATAATCCCATGGAAGCCGGCCTTATTCTGACTTTGTAGGTGAAGAAACTCTGGTAGCGACTAAATGAATGGCAGAAGGTGAGCACCTGTGCATTGCTGCTGTGTTTCCACTTCCTCCTCTTGAAGTTCAGCAAGGCATAAATGACACCTCTTCAGGCATTATTTCTGGCCTTTGGTCTGCTTGTCTCCTGTTCCCAGTTGCTTTCAATAACATCATTGTTACGAGAACCCACAAGACAAGCAGAGTCTCTCGATACTCAGTAGGGATCACCATGAAGGCAGCAGCTTTCAGTATGACAAGACTTGGAAATACTGGCAATTTGGTGGCAAAAGGATAGAATGTGAGGTTCAGGAACTCACGTGGAGAACAACTCAAGACTTTGCCTCTAAAACCAAAACATCGGGGAGCTATTTCTAAATACGGAAAGAAGTCAACATTTCACCAGCAGAATTCTTCTTTCAGTGGGACCCCCAAAGAGCCAACCTAGATAACCAAAAAGAAACATTTAATTCAAAGTAGTAGTTAAAATTGATTGTGATTACAGCTGGGCTCTTCACAGTTTTCCACCCAAGGTTAACAAAAGACACTTAACATGTCCTAAGTGTAACTCTGGTTGTATTCTAATGTTTGCATATGAATCCAACAGGCTATTAGACTGATTAATTTGATAAAACACAATGAACGTGTTCACCTGTGAGGAATGTACCAATTTCTGCAGTGACATACAAACATGCAAACGATCGTGCGGCCAGCCCAAAGTAAGAAGGCGCCGCTGGTGTCAGCTATTTTCTGCCTCTCCCCCCCTCCCCACCCCCTCAAACTCTTCATATGCACGCAGTGGGTTATTCGTCTCCATTTGCACTTCTTGCATACTATAAAACTCACTGTTCAACTGGAGACACTCAATTCTGTGTTTCATTGCATTTGATGACAATGAAAATGTCTGCTGGGGCTTCCAGACTGAGGTAATTTAGAACCACAGTGTGCATGCCATGTGGAAGGAATAACAATATTCTTTCAGTTCTGGGAGGGATCTCTTTTTAGCCTCTGGTGGAAATCAGCTTCTGTAAAAATGCTTTCTTTGACAGAAGGTGTGAGAGGATGCGTCGTACTCCCAGCTGCCAGCCAGATCTGTGGCTCGGCCACCAGGCTTTGCTCTACCTTCTTCTGGAAACAGGCATCCAGAAGCCTGACTGATGCCTCTGGGGGCTGCGTTCCACCACCTCTGCTTTACCAGGGAAAATACATCTCAGCGACTATGGTAACAGAGAAGCTCTAAACATACATTTTCAGCATAAACAAGTTGTGTAAAGCAAGACCTGATTCCTTTGTTGCTGCTGAGTAAGATGAGAGTAAAGGAATTTCCATTGAAATCATGAACAGTCATGAGTGTTTTTCATACGGAGAGAGGAAGAGAAACAGTTTTCCTATGGAGAGCCCAAGTCCAAGGGTTTCACTAGCATCTGCTTGAAGGCACTGTACTGGATTTGATGAGTCCCTCACAGCGCACAGCCAATCAGCTGCCCGGTCATACTCTCCACCCGCTCAGCCTCCAGGGTGAGATCTCCTTCCGGTTTGGACTGCCTGGTTCCTTGTCATCGCTGCGGTCACCTAGACCAGGCTGGTGGTCTCCTTACTTTATTTCCTCCTATGCTCCAAAGCCTTTCATCAGGGGCCAAAAATGTTCCTAAGTGGTCTCACCTCAACAGTTCCTAACCTTATTTCTAATGTTCTAGTATCTGAACGAACTCCCAATTCTGTTTCCCTGACATGAGATCTTCAATAAAATACTTTAATGGGTGCTGTAAGTTCTGTTATATAGCCACTTATTCGAATGAAAAAAAAATTTTTTTTACAGAGCTAACCTGAAGCTGTTAATAAGTATTACCTATCTCTCTTGCTAACTGTATTGGTAATTTGGAAAATTAGGCAATGGGACACTGCAAGTCCATGACCACTTCTTCACATCCTGAGCTTATACACGTTGATAAAACAGAAAACGGGGCAAGGAAGGGCACATATCATGTTCTCTGAAGTATTACGCACAACTTCTAAGGTAAAAAATTTATGTAAGTAATCTGACCAGGTAACAGCCTCCAGTATTTTCTAGATATAATTTGGTAGCAACTGGAAAACCAAGAACAGATAAACACTTTCACACACCAACAACAGCTTTAATTTTTTTTTTCTAATTAAAAAAAAAAATTATTTGCTGCATTGGGTCTTCGTTGCTCTGCGGGCTTCCTCTAGTTGCGGCAAGTGGGGGCTTCTCCTGTTGTGGTGGCTTCTCCTGTTGCGGAGCACAGGCTCTAGGCACACAGGCTTCAATAGTTGTGGCACATGGGCTCCATAGTTGTGACTTGCGGGCTCTAGAGTGCAGGCTCAGGAGTTTGTGGCGCACAGGCTTAGTTGCTCCGCGGCGTGTGGGATCTTCATGGAGCAGGGATCGAAACCCATGTCTCCTACATTGGCAGGCGGATTCTTAACCATTGTGCCACCTGGGAAGCCCACTTTTCCTTGAAATCTTAAGTTCTTTGGCAAAATCGTATCTCAGAAATGAGAGTTCATAACTGTTAAACACATTTTGGAAATCAATTTTCTGACTTGCTTATAAAAAGTTAGAATTTTCCAAACAAATGCTCTTGAGTCTTGCTTTCTGATTTTATAATTAGTGTGCTCATCAGAAGAGGCCTCCGAGTTTATCAGAATTTACACAAAGGTATTCACCCTGGTAAATGAGTGACAGAACATAAAGAGGAAATATGTATTTAAAAACTTTTATCATTAACACCAGATTGAAATTCTTTCCATTAAAAAAAAATTTTCAAATCCGTATTCCAAAACCCAGATTCTTAAGAGCAGAGATTCCTAACTTTTATTTAAGTAATAAAGATGCTTTTTGAGAATGTAAAGACAGGAATCTTTTGTTTTTTTAACCTCTAGGAAAAATGCGTATATCCATGATTTTGCACATATTGGGGGCAAGCCTAGCCCCTTGAAGGCCATCAAGGAGTCTGTGGTTAGGAAGCCTGCAGTCTTCGGGAAGGACTGTGCTGCCTCTTACACTAGCCATACAGCACATGAGGAAACCATAAGGGGCTCCTGACATTGCACAGCTCACAGGGAAGCTGGGTCCACACAAGGTCAAAGCCAAAGCCTTCCCAAGTAACCTAGTTCATAATGGTACAGAGTTCTATTTTGCAAAGCCTCCCAAGAACACAGTTCAGACTGGGAGTATCTCCCATAACTTGTCTTCGATGGGTTAGCTCACGCACAGTGCTGTTAGGACTCACAGTGATCACTATTTTGGAGGGCATTATTGTGCTAGGAGCTCCACTAGGCACTTAATACATTTTTACTTCATCTGACCATGAGAATACCTCTATACTGAGATGTATTACTGCCCTCACTTTATAGATGTTTAAGTACCTTCACTGAAGTCACATGGTTCAGTTACTCAGAGTAGGGGATTCACACGCTTATCTATAGAAGTCTAAAGCCAGTGCTTTTCAAGCAAAATATTTTCTACCACTTGAAGCTACTATAAACCTCATTTGGCATCATGTCTATACAGTGGGTCAGTGTTTTTGACCCCGTGGCCAAGGGTCAGGAGTTTGACACCTCAGATTTGCCAGGCGACCGTATTCTCTTCCAGGGCCATCTCCCCATCGTGGCCTAATCCCGGAAATACGTGAGCAGATGCGGGCAAGGATCCTGCAAGCTCACATAGATGTCTGTAAAAACAGTCTAGCACTGTTCATATGTTCATTATCTCTGCAGTGACACTGTCTTGCATGTTCTGTTCTCTGCTGCAAGTGTGTAAGACTCTGCTGGAAACTGACCAGAGCCATGTACTCTCTCACAATACATGGAGACGGGACTTTTGTTTTAAATTATAAAGCTTTATAGCTTTTTTTAAGTCTTTTATCATGAAATATTTTAACGGAATGATATAACAAATCCCTATTTACCACCTCCTGGCTTCAGCAGTTATCAACTGATCGCCAACCCTGTTTTACCTAAACCACAACTCACTCCTCCCTATCCTCATATTATTTTGAATTCTCAGACAATTATACGACGTCCTCAGACGTCATATAATTTTTTCCCTAAGTAAGGGGAAAACAATGAGGTCCATGCTGGGCAGTCGCTATGCAGCAGTTCACCTCATTGCCGGAGTCCTGGTGAGGACCACTCCATGAACTGTGGTCTATGCAGTGAGGAAAGCTGTGTGCATCAGAAAGGAAAATAGCAGCTACTGACAACAGAAGCTACAGTGGGCAATGACATCCTCAATGTTCTTTCCCTTCAACTCACTGATGACCTTGATGAGCGAAAAACTAAAAAAAAGGGTGGAGTTGGTGGGTTTTAACAACCTCAATTTTATCCTCCCGTTGCCTGTGGAGAATGCACTGCTCTTTTTCCACACAGGGCCGCTGGAAGGCTTATGTGAAACACTTATATAAACCCTATAAAGCTAAAAGGAATTATTGCTTATCACCCCCACATTATATTGCTTTTGACTTCAGAAAAACAATTAGCACCTGGACGTCTCGTCGCAGTGAACCCTGTCGACCTATTTTCTTATTCTATCGCTTGGGGTCTTAAAAGCTCACTTCACAGAATGAGACTATAACATCCTGAGAATTATTCTGCAAGAAATACAAAATATTGAAAGACAAGGTCTTGCTTCCTTAGTCACAGGTGGCATAATCAACTTTGTTCCCAGACGCTCTTTGGGTACCAAGCCCCCCCCCCACCCAAATACTCTAGACGTCTCTGTGACCCCAGACACTGTCCTTGCCACCTCAGCTGCTAAAACTGAGCCCTGACTGAACATGGCATTTCCAGAGCTACCAGAGACATACTTACCTCCTACCACTGTAATTATCATTAGAAATACGGAAGGATATGGTTCTCAAAAAATGCTGGCAAGATCAACCTCTGCTTTGAATATGTTATACATACATGCTTTCTGATGAAAAATATACCTACAGAGTCACATTTGGTTCCATATTTCTAACGCTTGGCTTGCTGAGATAGGCTTCCCCAGAGAGGAGGAGCTGTTTTTGCAATAATTTTAGAGACAGTGAGAAAGATGTTTCATAAGGTGAGAGACAATTCAGTGGGAACCGATCCCAAAGAAGACAGTTGTGAAAATTATATTTCACGTGCTCCCTTTAAATAACTTGGGAAAGCCATTCCACAGAACATTTTAAATGGAATATACCCTGTTGGTCATTTGCTGTACAATGCTTTTAGCATTTGAAAGAAAATTCAGCACTTCATCTGATGTGCCTGGGCAAAAGCTTCACAATGAACCGTCCTGAGCAGACAACAGACGCAGCCCGCGGCAGAGCCCACCCTGCCTGGTGCGTTAAGGCCCCGTGGACACTTAAGCAAAACTAAAGCAGAGGAGCAGGTTTCATATATGGTGCAGCTAAAATATTTCCTGAAACGGAACAAAAAATACACAGAGAAAACAAACAAAAATATCCCTTGGAGAATTTGTAAAAACAGGTGGATTATGTAACCAGGCAGTAGGAACTGCCATGCTAAACAGAAGATTTACAAACATTCGACACTGCTTTAGCCATCTGAAATTGGTGATGCTGGCAGCAGGATCAAATTAAAAAAGATATGAATAACAGATTTTAAAAATGCTACATCCCACCATAAATACTGGAACTTCTCACTGAAAGTAGGACTCGAGTTAATTTTTTTAAACTTTCATGAAAAGAGAAGTGACAAGTTTAGAGAATAAACAAACTTTATTTTATAACAGTATTACAGAAAGCAAAATATCATTTAATACAACTTGAAGCTGCTAGAAATCTAATCTGGCATAACTATACATGGGGCAAAGCAAAGGAAAGAATGTTCGATACAGTTAATAAATCCCTATCAGGTCTCTGGAGTCAGCTTTAAATGGTGTAGCTTCCTTACAACCATCAAAAAACCACCACTGCCCTACTCCTCACCCCGGCATCCTCACACCTGTGTGAATCATCACGCTATCTGAGAGAGAGATACCTGCTTCATAACAAAAGGTCAGTTTTTACATGGAGACAAGGAGGTTTAATACAAAGCAAAGTGTTCTACACAAGTGTTCAAATAATGGAAAGTACTGAAACTTGGACATGTTAAAAAAGAAAGCACTAAGGTATTTAAGCTGCCTGAATATTTTAGTAAGAGGGAAGAAACTGCTTTCTCTCCCCTCCTGTTTCTGGAATGCTGCTGAAGAGCCCGTGTCTGTGAAGCATCGGCACTGTGGTGCAACAGGGTCTTGAAACACAGTGCGTGGTCAGTGAACCTCGTCATAATTCTCCAGTCTGGAGATTCCCGGACTTTCCACTAAAAGTAAAAAAGTCACAGGGCTGGAAAGTCAAGAAGGTTTGATATCAAAAAATAGCCCCAAGGAAATTCTCTAACATTAGAAAATTCTCATGATGTAAGAAACGCTTTTAACCTGCATTAATATTTTTTCATACAGTATATTTACTGCAAACTGAAAACTCTGTAAATACTGACTTGTAAGAACTCAATGGCAAGCATCCGGAAGAAGGAAAGCCACTATTGAAATTAGTCACAGAGTTTCCTTTCCGCACAACAGCACCTGCTCCAGCAAACAGCGCCTTACCAGCTGGGGCTGGCTCTGTTCACTAGCATTTGATCAAAATGAGTCACAAAAAGCAGGTAGTTGTACACAAAGTAAACAGGAAACAAAAAAACAAAACTCTCTAACTAAAAAAAAAAAAAAAAGAAAGAAAAGAAATAACCAAGAATATTTAGAAGTGGTTATAAAACAAAATAATATATTAAAATGCGAGGGAATGGTATAGACCAGAGCTGTTAAGGTAAGGTTTGGTGTTGGCATTTTAATTCTTCAGGCTTCTGGCCATTGTTACCAGTCGTAGTATAAATTCACTGGAGCAGTGGTGTGGCATTAAGACTTGGAATGATCAAAATTCTTCAGGTTCACAAAGTTGAATGTTGTCTATAAAATGAATTTCTAGGAGGAAAAAAAAGAGAGACCAGGCTTAAATATTCCAAAGACAGAGGCTTGGGGGGAAAATGTAAGTAAGATTCATCAAATTCCAAATCCAGTAATCAACAGTTCCTATCTGCCTGGTTCCACAGTAAATAGCACTTTACCAGAAGACAAGCATGAGAGCCTGATCCACCCTTGAGGGCCTTAAAATATCTGGAGGATTGACTAGCACACTAGGAACAAATGGCAAATAAGAATTCAACCAAAAAGTTAACTATAAAATAGAGGTAATTCATATAGTAAAATTCTAAACAAGAGAAATCAATGTAGGTTTTAAAGTTAGATTCAAGGAAGAAGGAAAGGACTTCTCTGGTGGCACCATGTTTAAGACGCAGGGGACATGGGTTCGATCCCTGGTCTGGGAAGATTCCACATGCTGTGGAGCAACTGAGCCCATGCACCACAACTAGTGAAGTCTGAGCACCCTAGAGCCCGCACATCCCAACTACTAGGCCCACTCGCTGCAACTACTGAAGCCCACACGCTCTAGGGCCCGCACGCCACAACTACTGAACCTGCGCGTCTACAGCCTGTGCTCCGCAACAAGAGAAGCCACTGCATTGCAAGGAAGAGGAGCCCCCACTTGCCACAAAGAGAAAGCCCACACGCAGCAATGAAGACCCAACGCAGCCAAAAAAAGAAAAAAGGAAGAAGGAAAAGTAATTTTGACTTCATTGAAATGAATAAAAGGTGCCTCAGGTCAGGAGAACAGAATAAGGAAAGATGCGAGGAAGTGAGAAAGTGCATGATAGTTAAGATGAGTATACAGATATATGGGGTGGAGGATAGGAATGAATGGGGGCCGGGGGCCAGGGGTGGGGCAGGGGGGAGGGCCAGGACAGTGGAGAAATGGAAGTTATGAAAGCTAAGTATTGGTAATGGTGAGTAACAGAAGGCAAGAAAAAAACACTAGGCCTACTTTTTTAACAACAGACTGAGAAGTATGAGCTTGATCTAACAGACAAAAAATAATGAATTCAGAAAAAGCATTCAGACAAAAAACAGAACAGCCAAACTGTCCATCTACTGCAATGACCTCGGTACAAGAGGCAGGAGACAGGTCACAGGACCGGGGGTGGCCTGTTCACATAAGGCATGACAAGCCTAGGAGAGAAGGAGCTTGGATTTGACTGGAAACCAGAGGACGCTCTCAGGTTTGGAGTCCGGGACCTCAAAACCAGAAGGAGAATGACAGGCCTAGAGCCCGGGTGAGGTCTTAGGACTAGGGGTGTAGACAAGTCGGCACCAAGGAACTGGTGAAACCAACAGACAGAACCAGTCTCACGTGAGTCTAAGTCTTTAAAAAGCCCACCATCAAAGGTAGGTAGATAGGAGAGGACTAAAATAAAAGTGAACAGGAAGGCAGACAAAAAATAAGGATGGTGCATTGTCCATGCGAGAGAAGAGAGTTTTAAGAAGGCAACTGTTTCACTTTCTATTTCAGTTTGGTTGAAATTTTAGGCAAATGGTAGATTAGAGAAGACACTGGAGAACAGTAACTAATGTCCTTTCCAAGGGGCCCTGGTCCAAAGTCAGACTGTACATTCTTTTGGTGAGATAAAACTGTCTTGTTTTAATGAAAAAACTACCCAACAATTACATTTATCACAGATATTAGCATACCCTCCCGGTTTATTCAGGACTGATTAGCTAATCAAATTCATTGTTTCCCATATTGCTGCCTGCTTTAGGCTATTTCATTACTCAATAGGACTTCTGCTTGATTCCTGGCAAGGAAAAAAAAAAAAAAAATCAATGGAGAAAACAGTCCCCTTTTTTTGGGTTAGTAATTATGGGGGGCGGTAAGAGGATCGGCTGAAACGACCAATCAGATTGTACTGGGGGTTGCCTGACCTTCAGTGGTGCTATTTGCCTACTCTTGTTTTTTGAGAGCTGGCAGGTCTACTTTCTTTGCTTAGTGAATATGTATCATTTGTTAAACAGGACTGCCACTCTGCCTAGCTTCTGTTACAGAAGGTGAACTCCTGACCTTACCAGCACCTGGAAATCTACAGGAAGAACATGTTTAGGATTCTATTCTCCATTTCCTTTACACTCCATGACATTTTATTTCACTGCACCTGTTTTCACCCAAAATTAAAATTTTAACTTGTAAAAGAAAGCTAAAAGTAAATTTGTTTCGGTCATTGGAAGACAAATAAGAATCTAGGAATATGTAGGAACTGAATCGAAGAGCTTCAAAAATTCTTAAAATACATGTAGAGAAAAACAGTTACCCATGTAAACTCAAATATCATTTACTTTCATTTATTTGCAACCAAGCCATTAGAAAGTAAAATAAATCAATTTTTTTCTGGTAATAAGTATGACAAATGACAGCCTTAATGTACTCTTAGCATTCCAAACAACTTCAAGAATCAAAGAAAATTATATGTATTGTAATTTTAATGTTCAGTGTATTTTTTTCTCATTTAAAAAACTATAAATCAAGTAACTGAGTTAATTAGATATTCAGTGTGTCAGAACACCCTAGTTTCTTATTGTTCTGGATGAATAGGGAGTAATTTACTGTATGAAGGGTTTTATCTACACATCCACCTATCTCTTTTGACTGTGTCTTGCACTTAAACACATAGAGAAATGTATTCCCAAGTACTAAACATCCAGCTTCTTGAGCTAGGAAGGAGAAAAGGCTGGAATCACCAATGCCATTAACATACAAGCATTTGACATTTAAGAATTTTCTGTCCTTTTAGCATGTATCTGTGAGGGGAGAAAAAACAATATTTGGCCATTTTAAACAAACTACATTTGGTGTCTAAATAATTTATCCCAATCAATCTGAAACTAGTTTTAGGAGTTGTTGTTTTTTTTTTTTTTTTTTTTTTAAGTTTGAATTCTACAGCATATACACAGAATTCTGGATTCTTTGTCAATGCAAATTGACAGACATTAATTATTGGCATTAATTCAACTTACTTTCACTTTTGACAGTGTCATAACATTCACCTTGAGTTTGGATATGGTTATAGCAGTTAAGTAAGAGTTATACTTTATGTATTAGAATTTTGGTCAAGTAAACACAAAAACCCAAACCACTGTTTCCTTGCTTTAGTTTCCCACCTCTGCACTATACAATGTCAGTGAACATTTTAAACTATTAAAGTCACATTCCTTAGCTTGTGTCTCCCTCTTTTGGCCAATGTGAGAATAGGTCAATGTAGCTGTTCCATCTAATCATAGGTCTAATTCTATGTCTAGATTTTTCAAGGATACATGCTGGTTGCCTACTTCGCCTTAAGTCTTCACAGAGTGTCCAGAGCATTCTTAATTTATCTTTCTCGGTGTGCCTGATGAGCCATGGGAAATCAGTCAAGTTCAAGCACAGTTCTATGAAGTCATCTGAAAAGCACAACCTCAGAGTTTCCAGAGAAACTGATTCAGTGAACAACAAACGTGCACTTTAAAAAAAATCATCCTAATGATGAGTGGTAAAGCACTCATCCAGAGGGGAGTTTCAATAAAAATGCAAAACTGTGACTTTTATCCAAAATAATTAAAATAATGAAGAAAACATAACCTTTCAGATTAATGAAGATTTAATTACCGTAGGGCAGTAATACAGCCTCATATTTTGAAAACATGAGTAAATTATTTATGTAAGGCACAATGCAACTATTTCCTAAATAAAAATGAGGTCCATGTACTTAGGTGTGAAATTCAGCTTTAAATATGATAGTTTATGAATTTCAGTTATTTCTAAACTTTCCTGTTATTGTTCCCTGGCTCTCAATATGCATATTTAATTTTAAAACAGAATTTCCATTGTAAGAATATAAAGTCCTAGAGCCAAAAATGCAAGTATGATAAACTTCTATTTGGTTAGACCAGGAAATAGTCAATTCTTACAATGTTTCTATTACCACTATAATTTAGACCCACCAGTTCTCAAAGTGTGGCCTGCAGACCCTGGGGGTCACCACGGCTCTTCCAGAGGGTTATAAAGTCAAAACTATTTCATAATCATCCTAAGACACTATTTGCCCTTGTCTGGGTGGACATTTTCACTGATGATGCAGAAACAATGCTGAGTAAACCTGTTGGCATCTTAGCACAGGTCAAGGCAGTGACACCAACTGTACCTGAAGTCACTGCATTCTTTACCACCATGCACTCACAGTGAAATAAAAAGCAAGGAAGCAAGCCAGCTTCACTTAAGGATATCCTGGATGAAACAGAAAAAAACATTAATTTTCTTACATCTCCACCCTGGAGTACATCTTTTTAATATTCTGTGTGATGAAATGGGAAGTACGTATAACACATTCTTGCTGCATATAGAGAAGTACAGTGAACATCTGGAGCAAAGTGAATTTGTATGAATGTCTGAATTGTGAGTTGAAGCTGCTGTTTTCATTAAACACTTTCTTTGCTTGAGAGAATTACTGACAAACCACGTTGTTCAATTTGGATACTTGGCAGGCATTTTCTTGAAAACGAGATGAGCCTGTCACTTCAAGGAAAACAATTGACAGAATTTGTTGCCAATGATAAAATTCAAGCTTTCGTGTGAAAATTATAATTCTTGGAAATTGTATTTTGGCCACCTTGAGCTTGAGAGCTTCCCAATATGTAGAGACTCTTCTGGTGAGATCAGTGGTAACCACAGATCTTTCTACTGTCTTAGTCATTACGCCTTTTCCAGGGCGGCACATAGTTAGAATCACACAGTATATGATACCTTTTCAGACAGGCTTCTTTCACTAGGTGATTATTTGTAACCTAATAAATATTTTGAAAACTATTTGATTTATAGTATGGTAAATTTCAATTAATAAATTAATTCACATAAACAAAAAACTCTTTGGGCTCTTCAACAATTTTTAAGTGTTCCTGAGGCCATTAAGCTTGAGAACTGCTTCCATGGAATCTGCTCCTTCACCTACGGGTGTTTCCTGCTCTCACAGATATCTCTGTGACTGCTGAACACAGGAGGAAAAAAGAAATCTAGTGCTTTTCCCTTTTCGGTCCAGTGGCACTCAATACCTCTTCTACAAATAATTCAGCAAAATGGTTGTGCACCCCTTGGTTTGCTTGAATATATTAATGCTGTTTTGGGGGCTGCTCTTTTCTCAGGAAGCTCTTACATGGGCCCTCTGAGGCTCACGTCTCAGATTTAGGTCTTTCAGGACAAGTCTGGCCCTCTGATCTCTGCCCCCTCTGAGTGCCAGATATACCGTGCTCATTTACATAATCAACACAATTTCACTTCAAAGACAAATATTCAGTTCAAAGTTTGCTAGCACCACAAGTCAATTAAGTTAGTATTTTCACTTCTAGGAGAGTAAATTTTGAGATGTTTTCCCTGAGTTTCCATTTGTTCAAAAGCAAAACAAAAAAAGGTGTGTTGCTGTCTCTCACAGCTGCAGTTGGTTCCCCTCCAGAGGGGTTTCAGAAAGAGCATCTCCTCTTCCTCCTACCCTGTAATGGTCGATGCTCTTTCAGCTTTTAAGCCAGCCATGCTCCCTCACCTCTGAGGAAAGGGTGAGCTGTCAGTGATCTCAGCAGGCCAACTCAATGGGTTTTCTTTAAAGCTAAGAGTCATCTTTGTGTTACAGCCTTTATGCACATCCCAGTCACTCTACCTAAAGAACTACTACACGCAGCAATTTTGGAATAAACTGTCAAAGGAAAGCATCATCAATTTCACCTCATTTTTAAACATGATTATTTTTATAAAATAATGGTTTTACTTGTTCACTTAGCTACATACATATTGTAGTTGCAACCTCAAAGACATTCTGTCTAAAATCCATTTTTCTAAAATGAGACGTGTTTCAACTACATTGGTGGGAGTTTACTTGAAAGATTCCCATAATGAATCCCTCAGCAAAACAATACGCAGTGTGGATTCAGACTGCCCGAGGGTCACCTCTGGCTCTGTCACTCACCAACTGGGTGACTGGGTGAGGGACTTAACCTCCCCAGGCCTCGGGGTCGTCATCTACATCCTAAGTGACTATAAGAATTAACTGAAATAATAAGTGGCAAAAGTTCAACAAAGCTCAGCACAGAGTAGGCACTCAATAAATGTGAGCTGATAGTATTATTATGGATTTTCATGTATAATATTTCATTCCTGATTTTACTTCTAAACTCAATTCAATTCTATTCTTAAAGACAGAGATGGCCAGTTCAGTTTCCCCATTAACTGCCTGAACCAGTATAATGGTTTCCTTACAGAGTACTTCATCCAACCTAGCAGCCTTTCAATCAATCCTGCACACCACTGATGAATTAACCTTACTGAAGGATGGTGCTGAAAACGCTCTTCCCCTACGCAGATGACCTACGGAGCAAAGCCTAAACTAAAGTACTAACATGGAGTGTAAATTCCCTCTGCAATTCGCCTTTGGCAAATCCTTCCAGCCCCTGCTGGGAACTCAACACACAGCCACAATGAAGGATTTGCTTCTGATGTCCCACCCATGGTTCTCCTACATGCTCGTGCCTCTCTGCCCCTCTCCAAATGTTCAAATCCTTCCTGTACTCTGCTCACAGGAGCTTGCCTGCTGCCTTTGTGGGGAGGTCTTCCCTGATCTGCCAATGAGAAACAGTTTCTCCTGTCAACTTTCAAAGCCCTATATCTAGGCTTCTCTTAAAACACTCTTTTTTTACCCTATATGTTATTTGTACACTTGTTCCTATGCATTTACCTTTCTCACAACTACCATAGTCCCTTGAACGTGATATGTTCCCAATACACATTAATGAATCCACGAAGGAAGTCATTGGGACTCATCTGCAAGGCAAGGTTGAAAAGCAAGGGCTTGGGAGGGGAAAAAACAAAGAGAACTGTATTCCATCCCTAGGAACAAAGCACTACTCCCTTTCCTCACCATCAGTTTCATCTGCTGATTCAAATAAAAAAAATTTCAGGTTCATTTTTCTGTTCTCCTTTGTTGAATAAGCACTTCTGTGACATCCCAGGTCTCTTAGTTCTTTAAAAAACTGGTTTTCCCGAAACTCTGAAGCTCTGACAAAGATTTCTAAGAGCAGTTTTAGTATTTGGCCCTAAAGCTAGAGGAAGGTCTTCTGGTTCACTCTGCTGAGTGCAAATTTTGTGAGAACTTGATATGAAAGCATTCCATAAAACCTTAAAGCTTCTTTTAGATAACACATGGCCTACAGTAAGGTTATACTCGGTATATTCTAGCTAAGCTTTTCTCAATCTTACATTCATAAGTAGAGATGAGAAAAATTTCTCTGTAGCATCAAATAAAAATTGTGCTTTTAAAAAACAGCAACAAAACCCTTATCTTTTAGAAAATCATCTTTGAACCATATACGAATAGAATTCATTTAGTGTTCATTTTGTATTTTCCTTAAATAGAAGGTTAGCGGGAATCCAAAGAATTCATCTCCAGACCCAATTCCATCACTTACTAACATTTTTTTCGTACCTCCTCAGCATCCAGTACGTTATTTTATACTTACGGGCCATCTCAATTTGGAATAGGCACATTTCAAACGCTCAAGAGCCACATGTGAGTACTGGCTATCATGCTGGACAGAACAAGACCAGAATCTCACTTGTTCTAATGCTAAGTAAACTACGCTGCTGCATGAGCGTTAAATAAATGAAGGGACAACACGTTCTGGGAATATAATCCTCATGAGCACAGGAGTATCTTAAAAACACACTTAAATACACACAGACTTACTAACTTGTTCCCTCAGCAAGATTCCCTCCTAACCCACCCACAAATTTACATTAAAATTTAAAATTAATATTTAAAAACTAATATCTGAGATATCTAACATTAGATAAGTTCTTGAAACAAATGAAACTATAGTCAGCTCTACACGTGGATGGTATTTCATGATTCTTGCATAGAATTGACCTATGGCAAATTAATCTCTAGGATTCTACTTCCTCATAAAAAGGGTGGGGGGAGAGAAAATGCTCTATATTCAGTTTTAAATTAAGTATTCTTTTAATTTCCATACTCTTAAATACACGCTGTGCTAGGGTATAATAAAGTCATAACCACCACCTCCACACCCCTCAGAGGCTGAGCGGGTAACATGCAAATAGGGAGACCAGATATACCAGGATCTCAACATGAGGAGATGAGTGGGAAGAGACACTGGGGACTTGGAGAGCCCGTCCCTCCCCTAAAGTGGCAGCATCTACTGAGCCACTGCAGCCCTGAGAGAAAGCAGGCACAGTGTTAGAGCTTCTGATGTTTCCAGAATTGCTGGCTTTCCTCCCATGTTAAGCATCAATAATTAATTCAAACTCCGTAACATACCATTTGGGCCAAAAACCAAATCAAAACTCTGGATATGGCCTGCGCATTTCCAATCTGTCAATTTTGTCTTGACTTCTCCCCTCTTTTTGGCGTCATTTTAAATTCTCAATAGTAAGGAAAAACTGGAGAAAATATGCAGCATTTGTGACTCAGGGATTAATAACCTCAACAACTCTGCAAGAGATAAAAGATGATAAACAGCCAGATAGGTAAGTGGACAAAGGACACAAACTGGCAAATTGTCCGTGTGCAAGTATATGCACATATGTGTGAGTATGTGTATTTTGACCTCCCCAGCAATGAGCAACAAACAGCAGTTAAAAAATGCTCTTTCCTTACAATTTAAGAAAAGGGGGAGGAACAAATGCTTCTTCCTCACCAGGTTGGCAAAGGCTTTTTAAGTGTCGTACAGTCTTCAGTGCTGGCAAGGGTGCGGGGAGACAGGGACGCACTTAAACTGCTAGTGGGCATCTGACTGGTAGAGCCTCTGAGGAGCACCGGTGCGCAACATGTCAAAAAGAAATCTGGTGGCACACCAGCTCTAATCGTTAAAAATATCTGTCCTACATACAGATGGCCAACAAACACATGAAAAGATGCTCAACATCACTCATCATCAGAGAAATGCAAGTCAAAGCCACAATGAGGTATCACCTCACACCAGTCAGAATGGCCATCATCACAAAATCTAGAAACAACAAATGTTGGAGAGGGTGTGGAGAAAAGGGAACTCTCCTGCACTGTTGGTGGGACTGTAAGTTGGTACAGCCACTATGGAAAACAATTTGGAGGTTCCTTAAAAAACTACAAATAGAACTACCATATGATCCAGTAATCCCACTCCTGGGCATATACCCAAAGAAAACCATAATCCCAAAAGAAACTTGTACCATAATGTTTACTGCAGCACTATTTACAATAGCCAGGACATGGAAGCAACCTAAATGCCCATCAACAAATGAATGGATAAAGAAGATGTGGCATATATATACAATGGAATATTACTCAGCTATAAAAAGGGATGAGATGGAGCTATATGTAATCAGGTGGATAGAACTACAATCTGTCATACAGAGTGAAGTAAGTCAGAGAAGGACAAATATTGTATGCTAACTCACATATATGGAATCTAAAAATGGTACTGATGAACTCAGTGACAAGAACAAGGACGCAGATACAGAGAATGGACTGGAGAACACGAGGTATGGGAGGGGGCAGGGGGTGAAGGGGAAACTGAGACGAAGCGAGAGAGTAGCACAGACATATATATACTACCAAGTGTAAAATAGTCAGTGGGAAGTTGTTGTATAACAAAGGGAGTCCAACTTGAGGATGGAAGATGCCTTAGAGGACTGGGGCAGGGAGGGTGGGGGGGACTCGAGGAGGGGGAGTCAAGGAAGGGAGGGAATATGGGGATATGTGTATAAAAACAGATGATTGAACCTGGTGTACCCCCCCCCCAAAAAAAAAAAAAAATCTGTCCTAGAGAAATAATGAAATTAATGCCCCCAAAATGTATACACAAGTACAATCTTTGCAGCTATGCATTTATCCGTGAAAACTCAGGAAGAGCCGAAATGCCCATGAATAGGGTCAAGTAAACTCTCCTGCGTCTATTCGATGGCTGTTGGAAAATGATAACATAATAACAGGCAAAGTTATCTACAATGTACTGTGAAGTGGAGAAAAAAGCCAGATATGTGACAGAATTAACAGGATCAGCCTATATAGACAGAGGTGTGAGAACACATGTGTGAGTGTGTCTGAGTATATGTTCACACACACACACACACTGTGCACAGGGATTATCTATCTCTAGGGGCAGAGCAATCATGGGTCACGTACATTTTCTACCATCTTTTCCTTTCAAAAAATTATGACCGCCTCTGCTTTTTTATTACCAGAAAAAATATATATAGTTTCATTTGTAAAAAAACAACAGTCAGTAATGATTCTGTCCAAGAACAAACCCTGCGGAATGAGTGACTCCCAGGTGCTAACAAATGCACGACGTGGGGCAAGGGCATCCAGAGCCTCTTCTATTGGGTGGTTCAAATGCACTGTGACCCACTGATAGCACCGGCCAGATTTATAAATGTTAAACAGAGGATGCTACAGCATTCCAGAGGGAAAGCTGCCAGTGCCTAAAGCTCACCAGATCCAAAATGGCTTTCCAATTCTATGTAGAAGTTTCATTTTAGGTTTGATTAACATATCAAAAACTAAGCTGTAATAAAATGCTAATTTCAGATACAAGACTAGTACAACTAGGCAAACAGAATAAAATAAAAATACAGCACAACTGAAACTGATACGCTGAAGCATTCCTGAATTGAAAATCGTCATCTGGAAGCCAATAGGCTAGTGCTTCTCTTTCAAGGACAGGGAGATGTCTCCGTGTAAATGAGCAGCTTGTGATTGGCTAGAGCTCTGTTCAGCCTACACTGTTCTTCTCTCCTGTCAAGGTAGTTAGACAGCTAATGTTAATTTCCTGTTTGGCTTTTCAAGTTCATTTTGAAGCCGTGACTATCACCCTGACTCTGAAATGTTGGTCTGAACACAGTATTACCTTGTTTAGAAACTGGCGTTCACAGATGCACGCTAGCACAGAGAGCAACACCACTAACTGAGGGTTATTTATTGTGGGTTGGGGACTGGAACTCAGGGTCCATCTAAGAGGCTCAAAGGAAGGATGGATGTACCAGGTTTTTAGTAATCACCGCACTAGCTCTGGTGGCTCTGTCAGAACAATGCTCTCCGTCTTCTCAGATGAAGGCAGGTGAGGTGGATGGAGAAGCAAACGGCCAATTACTGAGTTTTCCCACTTCCTGAAAGCAGTCTCTGTGTAAATCCCGTTTCCTCAACCTGTTACAGGCTCCAACTCCACTATCTGACTGAAGTAGCTCTGACAAAGCCCCCAGGTGGACTCTGTACCAGCAACTCCAATGGACACATACGCCCGATTTCTTTGCCATATGTAGCGCTTGATCATGCTCTCCTTCTTGGAGTGAGCGTCTCTTGCAGCTTTCGTGGCACCCTTTCCTTCCTGTTTCCTCCCTTCTTGCCTTCTGGCTCCTCCTCCTGTATCTCCCCTGCTCCCCAGGCCTCAACCCTCCGACCTGGCCCTGGTTAACGTCATTCAAACCAAAGGCTTCAGCAGTGGACGACACACATTCAGACGTGTCTACCTCCTGCTCTGAGGCCTGCTGTGCTCGCTCACTCGCTCGCTCTCTCTCTCAAAGCTCTTGGCTATTTCGTGGACCTCTCCATGGAGACATTTCACATACATTTCAAACTCAACATATCTGGGGTAGAAAATTCTAAATTTTTATTTGATTTTTAAGAGCAAAAGGGGTTCATGGCTGGCCTTCTATGTTATAGAAAGTTCTCAGAAGACCTTTATTAACAGACCCTCTGTAAATTCTATTATCACCCCCAGTTTACAGATAGCAGAACTGAGGCACAGAGAAGTGAAATAACCTGCCCCCATCAGACAACTATGAAGCAGATTTGAACCCAGCAAATCTGCTCTTACACTTCCTCTTAACACTCAGACTATCTGGTAAATTTCCAATTAATCATGTCGTGTGTGTGTGTGTGTGTGTGTGTGTGAGAGAGAGAGAGAGAGAGAGAGAGAGAGAGAGAGAGAGACAGACAGACAGAGCCTTATACATTCACTTCTAAGCTTCTACTATAATTCTCATGACAGTTGGTCTCTCCTATAGTACCAGAGAACACAAAATATACCTTTCCTCTAAGACAGCTAAAATGTGAGGGCTGGCCACACTGCACATGACACATGAAAAATGAAACTCACGTGTTGCAATGATTGAAATTACAGGTACCACCATCGACTCATTTGCCCAAGCCAGAAACCTGGGCGTTACCTGGGATTCTCCTCTGTTCCTCCATCCTCCCAACTCACTAACTCCCATATCCTCATGCAAACAGTCAACAAGTCACAAACCTTTATCTCCTTACCACCTCTCAAATACAAAGGAATACCCCACAGCTTTCCAGGATAAACTTCAGCCTCTTCAGCTTGGCTTCTACAACTCTTTGCGATCAGACCTCTGCCTCTCTGTCCCCTCATCTCCCATGACTCTCCTACAAGTGCCCTGCAAGGCAGCTGCACCTCACTTTGCATCGTTCCTGAAGTGTCAGGTTCACAGCACCAGATTCGGCCTGGATTGCGCCCTTCCACACCCTTCTTCACTGGGCTAACTCCAACTCACCATGAAGCTCAAGTGAGAAGCCATCTTTGATGCCCCATTCTGATTCAGAGATCTCACCTTTTTGTTCCCACCAAATTCAGTCCAGAACCCAGAACCTATTATAAAACTTGAGACTATGCTGCTACCACTGCTTTATTGTCTGTGAGTACAGACCTTGTGTGATTTGAAATCTCAATGGTAAAACAGTAGATGATACCTAATGAGCCTTCCATAGTATCTGTATAATGAACAATAACAACAAAAAAGAATAAAATGAGTGAATGGATGAGAGGCTGCTCCTCCATCATTTCATCCTTTGGCTGCTCGCTGCTTGCAGATGAAAAGGAGGCGTCGTTCACTTTTTCATCCTACAGCAATGATTACTCCAGGAGTCTGAGAGGCTCATTTGAAGTTGCATTCACAGCGCTTATGATGCTGGCTGAAGCAGGGTCGCAAGCTCCCGCTCCTGGGACTCATTCTTTCTGAGGCCACAGAGACCACCCCACGAAGCCTGGGCTCCTCTCCCTCTTCAGCAAGACCAGCAGGGACCCCATTCTAGCTGTGACAAGGTCAGTAACATTTTGTGTCTAATCAAGGGCTCATGAATATGCATTTAGGATAAAATGGCAGGAGGGAGTAGTCCTTAAGAGGACACAAAAATGATACAAAGATTAAGGGAAGTGCTCCTCTAGAGTGTTTTCTTGTTCAAGGAGCTGCATTTAGCTCCTCTGCCTCATAGCTGGCCACTGCCCGGCTGGGGGAGGCAGACGGGGAGTTCAGTCCTCGGCACAAGCACGTTGTTCTTTGACCATCTTTCTGTTCCCCCACCACCCCTCCTGCCGCTTTCAATGCTTGATCAAGAGGTCAGAGCGACTCCAAAGGAAGAGGTCAGGTCAGACGGGGAGGAGAGCTTTTCGCACCTGAAAAGGGAGAGGGGGCCGATAGATCACAAATAGTTATTCCTTCTTCTCCTCTGATGCTAGGATACCATCCTGCTCCTGCTCTTTGCCTCGACCCACCTGCTGCCTCTGTGGGATTCCCGCAGGGCAGTCAGAGGGTAGCTGAAACAGGGGAAACACATTCTCCCCAGCCCTGACAGTCATCAGCAAAGGAAATTTTTCAAGAACGAGCTGAGGCCAGCTGCGGATGGAGATGCTAAAAAGACTCTGAGACACTCAGGTAGCTTCCGTTCTTCCTTCAGATTTCACCTCAAATTTTGTTTCTCAAGTAGCAGGTTAAATTGATAATAGTTCAAGGCCCCTATTTTGTTTTTTTCATCTCACATTATTTCCTTCAGAGCACTTATCGGATACGCAATTACACTGTGATTGTTAATACTGACACCTCCCCTCCTGCAGGGGATCCTTCCTGAGGAAGGGGACCATGACTGTGTTGTCTACCAGTGTGACAATCCGAATCCTCACTGCCTAAGCTACCCTAGCACATTTTGGCACTTTTTACATATTATTTCAATGAATGAGTGAATCTTTCCATATTTATCTACTTTACTCACCTTGCATGTGAATTTATACTTTAACCTCCTATAAAAGATGGCCTCTGAGACAGGCAAACTTCAAAGGCTCTGTGTGTGTGTGTGTGTATGTGTCCACCGCACAAATGAAAATAAGGGGTTAAGAATAAATGATGTAACTATTTTAAAGCTTATTAAAATGAAGGTGAAGTGTCGGTAATGCTAGTGGATCACTAATTTTTGCCTCATATTCCTGATTAAGTAACTGATTCACAGAATTTAGGGGAGAAATACACATTATTTTTATACTTGCATAACACTCAATTTTCTCATTTACTGTCATATTATATCCTTACAAAATAAGTAGAAAAGGTAGATTGGACCAGCCCCACTGACTTGCCCAATGTCACATAGTTTGAGATCCAGCAAGATTAAAACACAGCACTTGATCTCCTGACTCCTAGCTACGAATGTTCTCAGACTTGCATGTAACACAGCACATTTATTCAGGTACAACAGATATCAGGCTTGTGATAAAATTTTAAACGATTTCTGCTTGTAGACCCTTTGTACACCCTGTGTTGAAAACATCATCTAAAACATAAAGAGTATGGTTGCTAGATAGAAGGTCAATACTGAAAAGTCAGTTGTGTCTCCCTATGCCAGCAACAGCTAGAAAAGATTTATAAAACATCTTCTGGGTAAAAAAAAACTACAATTTTATTGAAAGACATTAAAGAAGATCTATATAAATGGAGAAATGTTAATATTTGTGGAAAAGAAGACAATATCATAAAGATGTAAATCTCAGTAAACTGAGATACAGAGCAGATGCAATTCCAATTAAAATACTATAGGATGTATCTTAGAACCTAACAATCTGATTCTGAAATTTATACGGAACAGAAGGAGCCCAGAACAGCCAAGGCATTCTTGAAGAAAAAGAACTGAGGACTGCTGTCCTACCAGATATCAATTCTCATTTTTAAAGCTATGTGGCATTGGAGCAGGGACAGACACACGGACTGATGGAAATGAGTGTACTCAGGAACACACCCACGCACGTAAGAAACTTGATATCTGACCTGCAAACTAGAAGGGGCCAAGGCCAGGCTCTTCAATAAACAGGGCTGCAACGCGGGCTACTTACACAGGAAACAAACAAATCAGTGTTTCTAATGACACAGAAATATTTCTGATAGATTAAGGACTGATCCATGAAAGACAACATTAAAATTTCTGGATTGAAAACATCTTTAACACCTCAGGGTATGGAAAAAGCATAAGCCAGAAAGGAAAGCTTGATAGCTCAACTATATTCACATATCAAATACTACATTCAATATAGTCATATATTGACCTATATTAATAGTAAAAGACAAACCACAAACCTAAAGATATTTGCAATACATAAAATTGACAAAGGATTAGTATCCAGAATCTATCAAGAATCTGTATGACCAAGAAAGTTACATGGCATTAAGTTTTATGTCATTAAGTTATATGCCATATGTCATAAGTTGTACATCACTTCATATCTATCAGACTGGCAAAAATCAGTAAGTCAGAGGGAAGGCTGTGCAATGGTAGGACCCCTCACTCCTGCGATGGGAGAGCACGTGGCCTTGCCACAAACAGGAAGACATGTTCTGTGAGCAGCCATTCCAGGGGGCATCTATCTATCACCTGATCCATGTACGGATCATTTTAAAAACAAAAATGCAATCTTAAGCATATGTGCTGTGTGATAAAACCTGCTTTTTAAAACCCTAATACATACATAATTAGGAACAATTACTCATTTTTTAAGACTTCTTTTATTAGCACAACTTTTAAAGGCTATGTGTATTTTGTCATCACATGGAAGCAGCATAATGTATAACCATTCCCTACTGCTGGCCGTTTAGAGTATTTCAAATTTCTTGCTAGCATGTATAAAAATGTGACTCTTGTAGGTAAATCTTTGCATTCATCTCCGATTATTTAAGATGAATTTCTCACAATGGTTTAAATGGTAAGCATGTTTAATATGGGTTTTTGCCAAACTGTCCTCCGGGAAATACTACCAATTTATATAGTAGCATAAGTATATTTTTCCTCCCACAACCTCTCCAACCCCGGCTAAAAACATAAACTTTGCCAGATTTAGAAGTGAATTTTTCATCTGTATTGATTTAAGCAATACTGAGGCTGAACACTTTTTGCTTATTATTCACTTAGTTTCTACATGGTTTACTTACTTAATCCTCTGCTCATTTTTCTACTTAAGTGTTTACATCTTTTGATGACACGTAAGAGTTTCTTAATATATTCAGGATGTTAATCCTTTTTCTGCCAGGCATATTGAACTTTATCACTTACCCTTTACTTTTGTTTTTGTTGGTTTGTCTCAAATTTTAAATTTTTATACAGTCAAAGCAATCTTTTCCTTTATGGTTCCTTCTCTGACACACAATTCTTAATGTCTACATTTAAAAGATTTAACTCCATTCCCCTTTGGGCCCCTACATCAAACATCCCTCATCTGAAGGAAGGCAACAGCACCTTCCTCAGAGGGTCACTATGAACATTACAATAATTTATACTAATGTGCTGTACAAACAGTAAAGTAACATGCAAATGCTGATTATTAGCAGCTCTCAATACATGGCAGTTATGAACACCACATGATGCCCACTGGTCCACAGAGCTTACAATTAACTATACGCCGGTCACCTGAGCAGATGTACTCTCGATGATAAAGTCTGAAAGGTCAGATGGACTGTAGGAAACAGGCACTGTGATGTGGCCATGCCTTTCATATGCCTCGGTAGGTTCAGGAACACAGAACAGTCACGAGAAAGGCTCTGACAACGAGGCTCTTACCTTAGTCTTCCCCCTCCTCCAACTCGGTTTCTTTATGTACCACCACCCTTGTGACCGACATGTCAGGGTGCTGCTCCCTGGCTTCCCTGATGGCCTGGGCCAGCGCCTGTGGGGTCAGGAGAGGCATGTGAGCAGAGGAAGAGGCTCCTTCTGGGGATGGCTATGCGCGCACATACCCATCACCTGGGATCCAGCCTCCAGCCGAGATGGTTTCATTGCTTTATTTGAGGAAGCTGGAAGATTTGAAATGGGCTCCTTGTTTGTTCTAGAGAATGCTTCTCATTTCCCCAGATTTCCCACTTCTCCAGTCTATTTCCAAGTAATGATGCATGTTAGGAGAAACACGCTGGCTCTGAATCCCATTCAGGCTGGTGCTCACCGCGAGACATGGAGAAAACAGATCTTCTCTGACCTTAGGACTCTCATCTGTAACCTGAGACTTATGCTAAGATTGTAAAGATCATGTTAAGGCTGCATGGATTGAAGGAATGATGTAAATAAAGCCTCCAGCATGGCGTCTGCCCTCCACCCTGGAGTGAAATCTGCTATCACCTAGTTGCCTCAATCCCCACAATGCAGGACCAGGCTCTGCTCGTCTTTGCCCTCTTAGGCTCTCAGTAATTGCTTGAGGAATGCAGCAGGAAAAACATCTATTAACTTCTAGGAAATGGAACCATTAAAACCGCAAGCAATGACGATGACAATTGGTAAAGCTAAAAAAAAAAAAAAGAGAGACTAATCTTTAGATAATAAAATACAGCTCCCTATTTTAAGGTGTAAACACTGAAGGCACAAAGCTGAATGGGTCCTTCCTCAGGGCCACCCTGCCTGGGGGCTGCCTCTCCTGGACCAGGCTGTGAGAAAGTAGACACGGCTTCTCTGCATTTGATCAAAAAGTAAACTGTATACGAGGATTACTGTAAAGTGGAAAGATCCTATTTTTCAGAGGGAAAAATGTTTAAAGAGGTCTTGGGGGGAAAGTACTGTAAAAGAAAAACAGAACAACACTCAAAATCTACGACAGAACTCAAAAACAAGAAAGAAATCCTACTAGGAGAGAGAGTGCTTTAATCTCATAAGGAAAACATGCATCTGAAAAAAGCAGCACAATCTTCCTGTTACTCTGTCACCTGCCTTCGGGTACAACTGCATTTCTTGTTTGCAGTATTGTTTCCGTCAGCTGGAAGGTTACTGAGCAAAACCTTGAGCCGCATTCCACAAAGAAAGATAAAGCTACCAAAAAATTAATTTTACGCCAAGAAATTTTTACTCATAAGCTTAGAAGACACTTGAAGGTGCTTAAATTTCCACTGGGGAACAAACTCTGGCGACCCAACTGTGTTGGGACAAGAGAGGATCGGACAGGGGACCAGGCTTCCATTTGAGCCGCAGCACAACTGCCTGTCACATGGGGAGAGAGGCAGCCCGGAGGGCGGGAGTGGAGTGGAGACCTGGTCTCAGAGCAGGACAGAAAGAGCTGCCGTGTACTGACCGAATGTGAATGAGGAAGGAGACCAAGTCCAGCAGGGGCTCTATGTCTGCGTGTGTGCAGACGGAAGGGGGAGACTGGAACAATCAACACTGTCTATTTCCTGCTGGTGTGTGGAATCCAAATTGAGAAAGGGCAGCTCTGATGGGAGCCAATGTGGCTACAGACAACTTCTCAGATACTCTGAATTTATACTCATTACGAAGATCTGCCTACATTAAACCAGTACATTTGTTAAAGAGGAAACATACATGATACCCAGGGGAAGGTAGCACGTGTGAAACATGTTTCAATTAGCAGAAAAGTAGGGAAAATGTGGGGGAAAAGATGCTATTACCATCTTCAACTGCATTTGAAATCAGTTTGCCCTTAGTTCCTTTCCTTCTATAATATCAGTACACACAGTTATTGTAAAATGTTAATTAACTATGGCAACAATATAGACTGTGAGAGAACTATCACATCACGCTGCCAAATTGTGAAGCTATTTTATTAGAAAGAAATACACTCAGCCGTGTCGTTTCTCCCTCCCCGGTACAGAGCTGAGAGCAATGACTAGCACCGGCTTGTCGAACCTGCAAAGTGAAGCATGCCGCTTTCATTTGCCAGCACAAAAGAGATTCCTTTTTTTCCTAGCTTGCTCAGATGAAGGATTTCCTTCCATCATTAAAATTCTTTTAATATAGGTGAGGAACTGAAAAGGTGTCAATGACATTAAAGTCACTGCAGGATCAACATCAGTTTTTGGCAGGAAAGTGATTTTCCTCCTTTACTTTTAAATAGTTCCATCATCTCATTTACAGGCTTTAAAGGGAAAGCAAATTCATCATGAGCTTCTGGTGACAAGCATGCCAGAAGCCACAATTACATTTATTCAAAAAACTTTATGCCATCTTATAAATGAACACGAAAAAGTTAAACATCTATTCTCTTCATTTGGATATCTGACCTCAGTTTGGGTTTTTGTTTGTATTTGAAGTATAGTTGATTTACAATGTTGTGTTTCAGGTATACAGCAAAGTGATATATACCCATTCTTTTTCAGATTCTTTTCCATTATAGGCCATTACAAGATACTGAAAATAGGTCCCTGTGGTATACAGTAGATCCCTGTTGTTTATCTACTTTATATATAATAGTGTGTATATGTTAATCCCAAACTCCTAATTGATCCCTCCCCACTCCCAACTCAGTTTTAAAACGGGCTGAAACATGACATCATATACCCAAGGTGTGTGTCCCCACAGCAACAGCTGAAGCTGCAGCATCGTCATGAGTTTTTTCTAATGGAGAGTTATAAATATGTGTTATTTTGGAACTTACACTTCAGACTGTATTTTTAATATTTGCCATTCAAAAGCAGCACTGTCTAGATTTGAGTTTTCAGGTAAAACAGGACAAAAGACTATACATAAAATAAAACCTGAGAGTAATCCCTCAAGGGAAAAAGTGGCATTTGAAAGCCTGAAAGGGCCTAGTTCAGTGGAGACAGAGGGCAGAAGAAACAGCGGCTGGGAGAAGACCCCGATTTTCACCTTCCATCATCTGAGAGAATGTGGGCTCCTGCCCAGCACAGTGTAGAAATTCAGTAAATGCTGAGCAAGAGTCCCAGAGGAAAAAAGAGTAAGAATAGGGTTTGCTCCAGACTTAAGGTCAGAACTGTCCCAGTGAAGAGAAGTAGAATAAACCCTCTATATGGGAAACCAGAGGCTTGGTTTCCACACAGGTAATTCGTTTTCTAGTGAACAGAAACATGTAGAGTTACCTAGTAGGAATCTCTATTACTAAGTCAAAATTCAGAGTCAGGGCAACACTTTAACCTTTAGTAACCTTCAAGGGATTTTTTAAAATATATTTTGAAATATGTAAGTAAAATTTGATTATAGGAGTTTTTAAAAAATAGAGTAATTTTCTTTTTAGGCATAGAAGAAAATCTATTCCTCTCTGGTCACATACAGCAAGCCTTTCTTAAACGAGAAATTCTGTTCTCTAAAATTCTCCTTCCTGAGTCCAATATTGTGTTCAAAGGTGGGTAACTATCATTTGTTTCTACTCCCCAGCTGAGATGGCCAATTGAACGTTTCCTTTTCTTCAAATTATTGCAAAAGGAAAACAGCTTGGCCTCCTTTGAAGTTGAGTTAAAATCACTCAGAAAATAACAAAACAAAAAGTTTTCATTATCGTTTGGGACTGCAGTCTAAAATTAAAGCTACTGTCCAAGTCTACAGCAGTTGCATTCATCACCTGCTTTTTAAAGGCAAGCGTTCTGCTTAACAGTAGAAATGGAAGCACAATTCTTTAAAAAGTCATTTCTGAATACATGTAAATTTTCACTTTGTAAGAGACCTTCTCCTACCCATCAATAATAGTAATAACTAAGGGAAAACACCGAGAGGTAAATAGCCCAACTTTTCTAATGCTTATTAAAAAACACTCGATAAGTTCCCGAAAACAGGTATAAGTCAAACTTAGCGGTTTTTCTTACTTTTTGGAAGCCAGTGTCATTAAACGGCCATTCACTTTTTTAAACAATTGATGACTTGCCTTTAAACCAGGCCCACATGAATGCCTAATGGTTGCCAAAAATCCTCTTGATTATTTTGACCCAAAGGTGCATAGAAAGCTAGTGCAAATGAAAAGCAACCCACATTTTACGCTAATTCAGTGCCAGGAAGGCTGACAGGACAGGTTGTGTCTAGGCTGTGAAGTGTCTTTATGACAAGTTTAGGAGGTGGATTCATCCAGGAGGTACTGGGAGAAGCAGTCTGACACAGGGATGTGACGTGATGATAGAAACTTAGAAAATAAACATAGTCAATTTCAGAACCAAAACCTCCGGTCTTTACCTGGTCGTGATCAATATCTGCATCTCCCGTGATCACAATGCGTTTCTCAATTCTTGTTTCCGATATTCCACCTTTTACAGTCTAAAGGTTACAAAGAAAGACACAGGAGGGAGGATTAGCAATCACTAAAACATGTTTACACATAATCAGGGAAAACAGAGATGGAGCACACCTAGACCTCCTGATCATTCTTAGGCAATTCACACTGAGTGTGGAAGACCGACATTGCAGAAATTTATTTTTAAGCTCGATAGAGAGTCCTATCATTCAAGCTGTAGCATCATCCGTAAGTACTCCTCAACTAAAGGCAACTTTAGAAACTATTTTATCAAGATTCAGGTGAGATTAAGATGCAACAGAGGCTGTTTAATTCGAACAGTTCCACTGGAACATTTCGTTACAATCTCCTGACTTTCTTCACTTCCAACTAGCCAATTTTTTGAAAAGAAATGAGCAAAGAAGAAATGGTGGTTTGGTTTATGTAGAGTTTACAAGGAATTCTAATAATTTAGGCATCTGGTTTAGGTTTGGCAAATTGCTTGACATTATAGTTCTGACTGTTCAAATGGCTTCATACAAATCCATTTGGTGATTCTGTTCATTTGGTCTAGTGCAATAATAAAAAAGAGGGCTTGGATTTGGTTTCAGATATGTAAAATGGGCGAGGGTGATATAAAGATTCTCATCTAATGTTTGATTCTGCAAGTGACTGTGACATGGCCATGGAACGTGGCTGAACAAAGGCTGTGAGGGGACCCAGGGGCACGAGCTCCTGGATGAACTGCCCACAGAGTTACTGGCTTGGAGCGAAGTGACAGAGCCTGGGGCTTGATAGAGGCTGACAGATCATATGGCTGTGACACTCTGAACAGTGAGCAAATACCACACAGTCCTGAGAAAGCACACACCCAACCTCTACAACGCTGACAGATTTACACACAGTCCCAAGTGATTGCACTTAACTGTAAGAAACAAGGCTGATCGCCAAGATCATTTCATTAGGTCTTAATAACTGGATATGCTTTAAAATGAACACCAATACCATCTCACATTTATGGGACATTTTTTAATTTACAAAGATTTTTTGTGGAAATATGGAGTGAGGAGGGCACAAGGGATACATCTGAGACCTTCAAGCACTAACCAAACGTGAGAAATCTAAGTAAAAGGAATGACTGGAAAATAATGCTGGGTTAGAAATGTGATGACCACAGCTCGCAATGGAATCACCTGGAGGGCATCCTCAACACTCCTGGGGCTTCAGAAGACCTGGAGTGGGGCCACAGTATTCACACTGCTAACACGCCCCCAGGTGACACTGCTGCTGCCAGTGCAGACACCACACTTTGAGAATCACTGGTCATCAGCTGTTAAACATTTAAAGAATGATCTGGAAAAATGCCCCAAACCGACACACTAGTATCTTAAATCAATGTGGGAAATTTACATTATTTGAACAACTCAGTGAAAGTTTTCAGTGGCAGTCTTCACTCACGAGAACTGACTTGTACTTACCAAACCTATGCTCCCACCTGTATTAAGTTCCTTCTGCTCCTACAGCTGTTTCAGGTATAGCTATGTAGAACATATTTTTACCCCCTTGTACTTTACAAATTTGCAATTTGGTTTAAATACAAATGTCAGTGGAGCCTAATTTCTTGCATACGTTAAATCTAGGCATTTTTATCCCACTGGCACTGTGTGTCATAATCTGAAGTGTGAATAGGAACAAAGAAACAATTCAGAAAAGATTTTGTTGGCAATGTACATTCCCCTGGGTTGCTTTACCTTGGTGATGTGTGTGGTTGTCGTTGTCGACACGGAATCAGATGTGATGGTCTGTGCGGTCAGTAACGTGCCCGAGTCACCACCAGCCCCACCATCAATCTTGGGAGAGTTGGGGGGGAAAATACAAAGTAATGCTTAACTTCCGTTATGTTGCCAGAGAAGACCCCTCCCCATCAAATATGCATCTTTTAAGATCTATGCAGTTGGCGGAAGATGCTAGCTGCCTATCCTCCGCATGTTTGGAATGGTGATTTACTGATCAGACTGGCTGGCATTTAAACAGAGTAAAGGCAAAGGCAAAATGCACGTGGAGAAGCAAGCCCTGGGCGGAGAGAGAAAAAAGGAAGAATGGAAGTAGAAGGTGGGACTGAGATCTACAGGGAAGTCGACTGACGGCCGTTTGCAGAAGCTAGAAGAAATCAGAGAACCAGACGGAGAAGTTTCCACACTGACCAGAACTGCTGAGTTTATTATTTTTTTTAAGCACAGGTGGGTAAAAATAAACGTTTTTCTCAGATTACTAAGCAACAGAACCTGACTAGGATAGACTAAGTGATTGGTTAATTGCTTACCTCTAGATTTTTTCAATGACACCATTCCTGTAATAGTTTGTGTGTATATACAGCTACATATATTTCAATACATGTGCACACACTGTGTGTGTATATATATATCTTATATATAAATCTTATACATATGTCTACATAGGATTTAACTGCTTTGATGCTAGAAAGTTCTAGAGTTTACCAAGGGAAATAATGAAATATATTAATAGCTTACGAGTTTATGTTAAAACCATCAAACATATTTGTCTCCAGTTTCCTGACACTGACACAGGAAATAACTGGAAGGTCCGGAGCCTTTCTTACTATAAGTCAGGAGGCAATCTCTCGAACTTGGGTCATGCACCTGTATCTCCTTACAAGGGCACTTACCACAACAGAAACACATCAGTACAAGCTCTCCCACCACACCCATTCATAAGAAACCTATTTGTGCTTATGTGGGATCTATGCACACTTACAGAGAGCATATTTAAAATAATTTTAAGGAATGTTCCACACATAAACACATTACACCTTGAAAAAAATATTTCAAGAGGACAACACGCTGCCATCCTCCACCACAGTACGATCCCACTAGAACACAAGTTTCTCAGTTGGGAAGAGAGCTGTCCAAGTTTCTAAACGGTTCCGTTTTGAAATGATGACTACTTTCCCCTTGTTTGTTACCCTTAAGGTTAAATATCTTAATCCTTATTTCAAATCTTTACAGAAACAATGTGTGAATACCTAAAATCAAACACACGAATGTGATCATTATTTAGACACATAGTATCACATTTACATAAGAATGGCGACATATGTTTTCAGAAAAGAATCCCACGTGAGGAGAAGCACAGATGTGTGCGTGTGCATATGTGTGTACTTGCAAACAAAAGTGGAGTTGATTGGCTCTGTCTTCATGGAGTTAGAGGGGGAAATAAAGGCCTAAATTCTACGAATCCACCAATTACACAGGATCCAATAAACTTCATAAGACGATCTGTTTCTCAAGTATACATAAACATTCCTGGATACATCAAGCCAGAAACGACTTATAAGAATAATAAGAACAACATTGGTACTGCCCGTCCTGAAAAATCATGTGTACACATAACCCCATAATTACTGGCTCAACAATTTGATTGTAGCAAGTTATGTTGCTGAAGTACGGTTATAAAACGGAGACATAAAAAGCTACGTCAAAGTCAGAAACATACACTAGGAGAAGACAGAATGAAAACAGAAACAAACTAAGTAAAAAAGAACTCAAACAGTCCACGTCTAGAGATTTTGTACCTGTGGAGACTCATATGTGATGGTTTTGGTCTCAGTTTGGACAATAGGGACTTCCTTGGTGGAGATTTCTGTCCTTTGTGAGGCATCAGAAATTGTTACCATCTCTGTTTTTACCACTGGTGGCTGAAGTGAAAAGGAAGGGAAACATAAATGCTAGAGGGAACAAAGTAAAAGTGCTTAACGGAGCCTTCAAAAGTAACTGTGAGAAATATATCCAAACACACACTCATGCACAAAAGGAAAGAGTAAAAAGAAATAATCTAAAACAAAAGTCGCAAAAGCACTTTCCTTCAAATATCATATATACGTGTATAAATACACATGAAGAATAAGCTAGCATAATGGCTCCCTAAATCGTGGTACGCTTCAAATTATGACAGTCCCAAATTACTTACGTGTCAGGCCTGGTGTACAGTGATATAGAAACTTTAGCTTTAAGCAAGTAATGATAAAATTGAAAAGAAAACAAAACAGAATGAATGACGAGACGTGACCTGCCTCAGTTTCTATTACAGTTTAAAGAACCATATGGTTTGTGTGAAGGCTCACTGCCTTAACTGGCACACTTGGTCGATAGGCTAAGATTTGCTCTTTTCCCCCAAAAGCCTTTCCTGCCTTACTGACAAGGAGATCCCATTTTCAGAAAAAATATCTTCAAGCAGGATTGTTTTCAATTATACTTGTCTAAATCTTGCAGTTTCTTTTGCATTACCTAAGTGAAAACGTTATACCTATAGAGTCATTCCATCATCATTGGATTAATGCTTCGAACCATTTAAAACATTCAAGGAGAGGGTCACATCCTGTTAACACTGCAGTCTACTGAGCATGTATGTTTAACACACCAACAGACTATACTACTACCAAAACAGTACAGCGCTTTCCTTGCGAGAAAATTCCCAACCTGTACATTAAATGCAGACAATAAGAGTTTAAAGCATTCAAAGACTTTCAAAATGTCTTCTCTGAAGTGAAATCGGAAGTTTAAGAGTAATATAAATCCAGTTAATTATTTCAAGACAAAGTCATATCAAGACTTTCCACCCCATGAAAGAGAGCAAATATGGATAATCCCTCTACTGTCAGCATTTAATTTTAGAATCAAGGAACATTCACATGGAAGTAAATCCTCCCTCAGTATAACTGTAACTCCCAAATCAGACACTGCACCTAGCCACCAAGACTTAATCTAAGAGGGAGTATGGAAAGTTCTCTTTCTTGAAAAGAAGACGACTCATACCCAATGAAGACAACTCACAAAACATACAATCAGTTTGCAAATAATCCAGAATTGACAAGAGGCCAGAATGAGAAGAGAAGGAAGGGTATTCTCCTGTTAGCCTCTCGCTGCCCAGAAGGAAAGCTAAGTCTCCTGACCAGACCGTACAGTCCCTGGAACCTAAAACCTGAAATCCCAGTAGTATTCAAGAAAGAATGTTTTCATCCCTGTAGATGCTGAATTCAGAACATTGGGTAATCGGAGCCTGCTGCCATTCCTGAAAATCTTAAATTGAAGAGAGAATGAGCTAGAAAGTCAAACCCAGTCGTGACACCAGCAACACACACACACACATACACACTCACCATTTTTCAACCACACACAATTTTCTAATGAACAAAAGGGCATTGAGTATGAGGAGGCAGTGCAACTAAAGATAAACCATTGAAAACATCCAAAACACATGCAAAGAAAAATTTCAATGTGAAATGAGAAGGGAAAAAATGATGTGGCTGCTGTCGGAAAGTTTATCGGGTGATCCAGTTGCAGTAAAGATGCCAGAAACCGCGACCCGAGAGGGCAGCAAATGGACAAAGCAGGACCTTCCCCCTTCCTCCCGTGAGAGATCAAAATCAGAATCTTGCCGAAAAAGCTGAAGGAGAACTGGGAGGAAAGAAGAAGAGAGGCAGGTGTTCTCCACCTGAGAAACAGTTCTAGAGTTGAGCTCCCATTTGGGTCTCCCATTTACCTCTGAACAACAAATAATCTGTGGCAAAACATCAATGTCCACATGCGCCACCTCTCCGTTAACTTTCTGTTGCTCTTCCTCCGTTTCTTCACTCGCGTCTCGGTTATCAGCGCCTTCGTTTACACTCTTCTCAGCAGGGACCTGGGGGGCCACTACCTTTTCCTGGGTCCCTGTTTCTACTGTGCCAACGCCGGCACCTGCTTGGGTGACTGGGCTGGCTGCTGGCACGGGGTCCTCTCTCTCTACCTTGGCTGCTTGGCTGGGCGCCTCCGCCACCTCTTCTTCGTACTCCTCCTGCTCCTCCCTGATGGTGCCCTCAGTTACTCGGTGGTGGGGCCGGTACTCCCCCACGTCCTCCTCCTCCTCGCTCTCGCTGCTGCTGCTGCTCTCAGAAGACAGGGAGGTGGAGTCTTTCTGCGTCCCCGGCTCCACCTTCCGCATCTCCCCAGGACCACGCCCAGGGGACGGCTCTTTACCGTTCATTTCTTCTGGGATTACTCTCTCATCTTTCCCAACCTCTGCCTGCTTCTTCTCCTCCACTACATTCAGAGTCTCAAGTGAACTCTGCACAGAAACAAAAATGGATGAGGGGGAAACAAAAATAGATGAATAAATCAAAACGACGGCAACCAAAATTAACCGATGGCAGGTTCATGTCATGGAGAAAAGCAAAGATGATGATGATGATGATGGCGGACTGAAAGGGAAGCGGGGGAAAAACGTGAGCGGGATCGGAAACGTCGGGCAATGGTGTTAACATGGAAAAGGGGAGAACCTTAACAGCATCACTGGCTCCGGCGCAAGGCCCTTCGGACTCGGGAGCGCGTTTCTGCGGAACAAAAAGCAACCGAGGACACAAAATCAATAAAGGTTTACCTCGACACCCATCAAAACAAACATCTGACACTGCAAAGACAGAACAGCAAGAATCAACAGCTACAAAAACCTTTGCTCAAAGTCACAGGAAGGACAGTCCAGACAAATGTAAGAAGCTTTGGGAAGGCAACAAAAACACAAAAACAGCCAGCATCCTCCCAAAGAAATGAAATGGTTTTATTATACTTTTACCTATAACCTCCTTCTTGTTATAAAGGTAAAAGGGGAAATGGGATTATACCAAAGCTTACTCATTATTTTGAAGTTTAAATGTTAAGACTTTTAAAATCTATTCAACACTTTGATTTTAATCAGACTTAAAAAAGACAAAACAAAACAAACACCTGGCCTGAACCCCTAATTCCTATATGAATATAGTATTAATAAGATGATGCCTTTATTTTTTGCCGGCTCATTTAAAAGTCAGCTTTAACTGGCAAAATTATAATTGGCCTCAGATAGTTAACATAAAAATCTTGTCATTTCAGAAATGATTATTAACATCCCAAACTGTGTGATGGGTTAGCAAAAGGGATATTATCACATTAGGGTGGATGTCAGTTATGGCTCCAAGTGTTTTCTGTTAGAAGTTAGCTCCTCCATTTGAAAACTGAAATGGACCAAGTTTACCACGGGAGATGCACAACTGCTGCCCCTACAGACATCTACTAGTTAAGTATAGTACCTAAATGTTCTATAAATGCCTGAAGACCAAATACATTAGTAATATAACCTACTATACTATAGTATTGATAATCAGGGTAGAAACTTTCTTACGAAGTAACCTGTTTTTAAAGATTATAAAGCCTAGCCAACTTTGACATTCGGGTAGCACTAATGCCTTGTGCTCTAACTTTAAAAATTCAGCCAGGGACAGTAGCCCTACTTATTCTAGAAGCTATCTCGATGCTGAATGAAGAGCACTGCACCTGTGACCCTCTGGGCAGAAACAAACCTTGTGGTGAAGCTGCCAAGACACTAACTGGATTGGAGCTGTTTCCTATAATAAACAATACGACCTCATGTTTATCTGCTCCAGCAACGTGGGCAACCACGAGCAAAAGCTCCTAAAAGGGCACCTATCACCATGTACTCACACACTGTCTTTGATCTGCCCTGTTATTCTTAAATGCATGGTAAGGGCATGTTTTCATTGCTCAAAATTAATACCACGTAAATCACATTACTGACAGAACAAGAGAGCCATCCTTCCAGTTTTACTGAAAGCCCAGAGGTTTCAGATGTTAAACTGGAAACCTCTAGATCTATTTGGTAACATTTAACTGTAACTACTTATAAACTTCTCTATAAATAAAGATATCCAGTGCTCAGAACATTTTTAAAGGAGATATTTCATTATTATTATTCATATGATTCATTTATTATTGAATTATTCATGAGTGATTATTCAATTATTCATATTATTATTTTTATTACTTAACCTCAAATGGCCAGATGGGTTCTGCCCAAGTTCAGGGAATCCCTTAGGGGTCATTCCAAAAAAGTGAAAATAATTATTTCATTGAGTATGGCAAGCACTTCAAATTTTTCCATATAAGCAGAATTTTTAAAATAATAAACCACTAAAAGACATTTTGACTTTGAAAACTTTTCTGCAAAAAATACTTAGCTTCTACTTGGTTGAAGGTTTCCCTCCACATAACAACTCAGACTCTGGGCCTTAGTGGTTTAAATGATTCTCTGAATTTAGGCAGACTGGGTGGGGGAAAGGAAACGAGAAACATCCAATCACTATCTTTTCCTCATGTCCAAATTCAGTTATTATTTCTTGAATGTTTCTCCCAGGACAAGTTAATTTCACCAGTGAAAGCACTGGAGGAAAATGTTCCTTAATACTCAAAAAATAAAAATCACTCTTACATGTGGCTTTTAAAAACAGGGGAAACAAAGTAAAATGCACCTCAGGCAACTGTGAGAAGGGCGAGGAAGAAAGCTTTTCAGAAGGTGCATTATAGTTCACAACAGCGCCCTCTGCTGTCCAAGTGGTGGCTGAGGTGAAGGAGGCTTTCATGCTATCAGAAAAGCCCTTTTCACTAAACAAAATTGATGTTATCTCCTCTTCTAGGCTCTAGAGAGGTCAGAAAAGGAAGAGCAAAGAATTAACAATAAGTCAGAACAGACAGCAGTGACCTACTGAAAGAAAGGAAAGGTTACACAAGAAAGGATCACAGAGCAGCATAAACCGAAAGAAAGGTAAGGATGCTAAAAGATTCTGCAGCAGGCAGCTGTGGCCATTTGTCTGAATGCCAGCTTTCCACCCTACTTGAGAACTGCTGACAGCTCTAATCTACAGAAAACAGCTAAAATTCTTTGGTTTCTCATTGAAACTTTATCACAAGCTGAGCATGACCGACCCACCCACCCATCAAATGCTATTTCATATGAAAGTGAGTCAAAAATTATCCGCACTCTGGCTATAGAATTTATTTTAATTAACTTTTAGAAAAGACAAATACATCATTTTTCAACATAATCACCTTGCTTTTCAATACTCTTTGTCCATCTGTCAACAAGCTTTCGTATTCCCTCATTAAAAAATGTTTTAGGCTGAGCTGTGAGCCAGAAATGCACTGCTGTGTTCACTTCTTCATCAGAAGTGAATCTTCATCCTCATAGGGCTGCTTTCAGATAAAAGTCTGATGGAGCTAGATCAGGACTATAGGGAGGATGCTTTAACACCTCCAAACGAAGTAATCCAAGACAGACTTAGGTTTCGAAAAGTCTGTGCAAGATGGGTACTGAAACAACTCACGAAAGAGCATAAACAGAAGCGTTTGGATATCTGCAAACAAAATCTGGACTGATACTCTAAGGAAGGTGAAAGTTTCTTAAAGAGAATCATTATTGGTGACGAGACATGGATTCATCACTACAAGCCTGAGAGTAAACGGCAGAGTATGGAATGGAAACATCCTCAATTGCCGACCAAGAAAAAGTTCAAAAGTCAACCATCAGCTGGAAAATTGATGCTTACAGTTTTCTGGGATTCTCAAGGGCCGGTATTGGAACATGATCAGGAAAAAGGTTCAACAATCAACAGTGCTCGTTACAGTGAGATGCTTATTGAAGAGCTAAAGCCTAAACTTCAGATTAAATGCAGAGGACTGCTATCCAAAGGCATTGTGATCTTGCATGACAATGCACGTCCACACACTTCTGCCCACACTGTCAACACTCTGCAAAAACTTCGTTTGGAGGTGTTAAAGCATCCTCCCTATAGTCCTGATCTTGCTCCATCAGACTTTCACCTGTTTAGTCCCTTGAAAGCAGCTCTACAAGGACAAAGATTCACTTCTGATGAAGAAGTGAAGACAGCGGTGCATTTCTGACTCAGCTCAGCCTAAAACATTTTTTAATGAGGGAATACGAAAGCTTGTTGACAGATGGACAAAGTGTATTGAAAAGCAAGGTGATTATGTTGAAAAATGATGTACTTGTCTTTTCTAAAAGTTAATTAAAATAAATTCTACAGCCAGAGTGCGGATAATTTTTGACTCACCCTTGTATATTCTTGATGTCTCGGCATGGGCCTTTCTGCACAGGGCCACCCTTTCTGCGTGGGCCTCTTTGGTGGCCCCTGCACTTGCTACATTTATTTCTGTATTAGAGCTTAGGTGTCCCTAACCCCTTTCCTCTTATGCCCTTCCCTAGGTACTCTGGGCCTTGCCAATTCTGGCATCTCTCTGAGGTCCACTTGATAGTCTATGTCTTGTGTGTGGCCTTCACTAACCATTTCAGCTCCTACAACCTCTTCCCTTCCCCATACCACTCTGTACAACAAGCACTTTGACAGTGACACACCGAAATTCCCTCAGACATGGTAAATATGCCAGGGAATGAAGAAAGAGTATCTCTCTCTCTTTTTTTCAATAAGAAACAGGTAAAGAAAAAAATTATAAATAGGAAGATAAACTCAGAAGGGGAAACTCTGAGCAATGTGAAAATCATTTGCCTCTGAAAAGCTATTAAAGCAAATTTAATCTTTGCACTTCTGGCCTTTAAATGATAGTCCCTAATCTGCCTGAAGGTACAACAGGAAAGCTGGGGACTACCCCAGGTACCTAGAATGCCAACGGTAGAGAGTCACCATGAAGCTCCCCCTCATGTCACAAGTATGCAAGAATACTTCCTAATAAATCCCACTGTTCAGAGATCTTAACGACAGATACATTAATGAATAAATGACTGGCATTCTGGGATGCCCCTTGGAAGAGTGTACTAACAGGGGCGAGGGGTAGGTACGAGATGAAGAGGGCGAGGTGCGTAAGCACTTACAATATTCAGGAGAGAAAAAAGCTTCTGGACAATTTCAGCTTAATGACAGTCTCCATAATTACATCATCCCCAGGGTCAGGTGGGTGGAGATGGTGTCCTACCCAGTCAAAGGTCACTGGAAAGTTTAAATAAGTGCCATGCATCTAATTATTCAATAAAATATCTCCAAAAGTACCTTAAAACTGCAGTCTATGTAATCTCTACGAGACTCATGAGAGAATATTTTATACAAGTTCAAGTGTGTCATAATTCTCACTATACATAAGAGGGTATACGATAGTTATCTGCCTATTAATGACTAAATGATTTGGTTCCCAATTTTCTGCTCTACTCTCAAAATCATTCATAATGTACTGAAGCCATTTTGAAAGTTTGATGTATTGATTTCTAAACAAGAAACTATTACTGTTCTTTTTTTTCAATCTATAAAACCCATATTATAGACATTTGGAAAATCTGGTCAAATTATACTCTTATGCATAATTTTTTATCTTACGTTTTATTAAGGACTGCAACTTAAAGATAATCAAGAAACCCTGAAAAATTAAGTAGCAAACTGAAGATGCAACAAAGACAAAAATTTAAAAGATATTCTGTTAAAAGTCAAAATGCTCCAGTAGACTTAACTTTCAACTAATAGTAATGATGTGTTATTTGGGGCAGGGGTGGTGAGGTGGATACAATGTAAGTGGTCCAAAAATGCTTGTTGGGTGAATGGATGCTTGCAGTGACAACAATCCATATGTGTGTCAACTAAGTGGGTATTTTCTTGCATGTGCTGGAGAGGAAAAGAAGAAGAAAAAAGCAGTAACTTCAAGAGCAGATAAACTGTTTAGGAGCTTAACGATGGGTAAATTTCAGATTTAAATTTCACATAACATCATTTTAATGTAACTTTTACAATAATGAATGGATGGTTTTCACTGTACGTGATTTATACTGTACACTCCTAAAATGATGACATCCAGAGAAAAAAAAAATGATCATTTTAAACATCTTCACCAAAATCCCAGTTTCCTACTGCAAGGATATCACTTTAAATTGATCAAATGATGTCATCTGACTCGCTTTTAAGGAGGATAAATTTTCAAAACTATGTAATATTTCAAAGCATGATATTAAAGTCATCATTTTACACACAGAGTCTGATTGGTTTTGGATTTGAAGCTAACCTTTAAAGTATATAAAGATGCCACTTGGTTTAGCTTTATGATGTTATCTTTCTCATTTACAGTGTTCTAGGAATATCTCATCTCAACTAGACCTCAGATTCTTTTAGTACAAGGCTTCATCTTCCATTTACTTTGCCTCCTCCACCACCCCACTTTATGTTCTGATGAGTAATACTCTCTACTGATTAACAAAATCAGACTTGGCAGAAGGGAAACACTTTCTCCTTATTCTGAGCTGTGCTTTCATTCACATGCCCTATAATCCATTCCTCATCTAGCATCAGAGAGCTCTTTGTCAGACACGTGGGATTATGTCACTACTCAGCTTAAAGCTCTCCAATGGCTTCCCATCATTCCCATAATGTAACTCCAAACTGCTAATATGGTCTGGAAGATCCTGCCAAGATCTGGGGTCTGACCTCTTTGACTTTTCTAAGACCCTGTCATTTGGTCTTTCAGTCCTTTAAATTAATTCCTGTCTTGGGGTTGCATTTGCTCTTCCTTACACGTGGAAAAAACTTCATATGTCCACCTCCTTCTCATCACTAAGGCCTCAACTCAAATGCTGCCTCTTTCCAAGCCTTCCCAATCGCCTTCTAACGTGACAAGTATTCATCTCAACACTTCTTAGCACCCCCAATTTTCTAATTACTAATTTGCATGTCTGCTATCTCATCCACTAGACTCCAAGCATTTTAGTTTCAACAAACAACAAGCTGACCAGCTGGCTAAGCAAAAATCAGTAGAAAGAGAGGAATAACAATGTAAAAGCAGCAGAAAGCTAACTTCCCTAGTATTGCCAGATACTTCACATAGGAGCACAGAGAGATCTGGGGGCTGTCTGCATGCACCAAAATCTCTTATCCCCTTAAAAATCTTAAAAATTCCAATTCAAATGTAATTAGTAGAACAGTAACCTAAATCATGAATAATTTGTTAACACCACCGCAGTGTGCACTGTACAAACAGTGCATTTTTACGTGAAATCATGGTTTCCCAAGGCCAGCCACATCCATCAAAATTAGGGATCACCTGTTGAGATGTCTGCATTTCAAATTGTGTATTTTCAAATAAAATACTTGTGCAACATGGTGCTTCTCACTTAATGACCCCTATGTTTCAATTTTATGTGGAGTTTAACTTTTTAAGCACTCAAAAATAATTTTAAAAAATTTAGGTTGACACACAGGAAAAAGGAGTATCTTATGGCTGTGGACAGAAATAAAGGAAAAGGGAAAAAAGCAAGAGTAGATCCAAGGATGCAAGGTGAACACCTTGTCTGCCTCCTGGGCTTTCTCTTCAACTGTCCGTGTGGCCACCATCTGATGCTTCTCCTTCATGGATAAAATATCCTTGAAAAGATGGTCTCCTTTGCTCTATTGTTTTAAACAATAGACATGATCAACAAATAAGACAAGTACATTACATCTACAGCAACACAAACATAAAACGACTGTGTAGCTCAGCGGAACAAACCAGATGAAGCGGCACATAAAGGGAGGACACAATCTCAGTACATTATCAGACACCGTTTCCCCAGAAAACACAATACTCTAGAGTTGACTCTGAGGTATGGACATTAATATCTTCAGAAAAGCTGAAAATAAGAATTTAAGTTATATATAACTTCAGAAGACCCTGCTATCGTGTTTTAAATCTTAATATTGTCAGAAGTTTTTTCAGTTCAGCAATTATTTTTGCTCATCTGCTTTAAAGAGCTGTTTTCCTTTCACCGTCACAAACTTAGAAATTAAAAGCAACCAACAGTTTTGCTTTTTAAGAAAAGGTGAATAAAAACAGCCTGAGAATATGCAAATCAAATGCCTATAATTTGATAACATTCAAGTAAAACTAGATGATGGATTTAAGGAGAAGAGAGGGGTGAAAGGAAAAGGGAAAAGAGGAAATTGTAGGCTAACACCTGAACACATTTTAAAACTGCGTATTAAACGTAATATGATCATTATCTCCCCAAGTAAAATAAACAAGCCCATGAAGTTCTTAATTGATAATAGGAAAGATTTCAGAGAATCAGAAAAGAACAGATGTAGATGCGAATGAAGAAATATTTTGAGAATATATTCTAAAGGCAATGCTTATATTGGTGACGGAGAGAAATAACCCACGGAAAGAAAAAGAATGAGTTTGGAGAGATGTTATGGTTGAAAATGTTTTTAAAACACTAATCTACAATTCATTACTAACAACTTTCAGTACTGTTGTATAATTAACATTTTGCAAGTTTTTCGACAGGCTCATCAGTCTTTAAAGCTAAATTTCACTCTTCATCCTCACAGTAATTACCTGAAACCATTCTAAATACAGTCTATACTCCTATCTCCCTTTAATTAATTATTAAACAAACTCTTATTTCAGAAGTCAAGAATTTAAAAACGTTAAATATACACTAGTTTCGAAGTCACCTTATGCAACAATTCATTACTAATTTACTTGAGTAAAACAGTGAAATTATTCTGAAAGTATTTCAAAAGTATTTTGAAACTCATACAATTTACCCTAGAACTATGCCAATAAGTATTACACATTGTTAATAAATATTTAGTATTTAAAAAAATTGTTAGCAGCTACATTAAAAAAAAAAAGGGAACATTCTGTAACTTCTTGGGAATCAACGTAATAGATTAGCAACCTAAGTTTTACTGAACAGCTGGAGTGAGACATACAGCCAACAAATAGCTAGTGACATACCCCTTGTGTCTGTAGGGACAGAGGTGTGATACGTCGTTTTTCCCATTCATTAGGGCGTGGTTCAGGTGTGGATTCCATAAAATTGCGCTTGAGTTCACTAATGCTAGCCTGGTGTTTCAGTATTTCCTCCTGGGCCTTATCCAGGTCCTAGCAATAAGTAACGTAATAAAGGGGGAAAAATCCAAAAGAAAAAAAGAAAAAAAAAAAAACCCAATAGGATAAAAATAAAAAATAAAACCAAAAAATAAGACAAAGCAAACTTATGATTTAAAAAACATAGTAAAGCAAGAAAAATGCCAAGTCTCAAAAGCCATATCATCACCTAGGAATATGAGTGTGTCCAAATTTGAAAATAAAGCCAGTGTGTAACTTTTTTATGGTTCATGTCTTAAAGGGTTCTGACTTCTGTTTAGAATTGTTTAAGAAATCATTAGAAGGAGGCTATATAACTAATACTCAACATGGCCAATAACCCTTCCTCCTAATAGCTGGATTTGAAATGCAGCCTATGACTTTGTTTCTGCAAATTTACCTTTCAGATTAGGGCTACTACTAGAGTTGCACTCTGAATATAATGAAGCAAGTGACAGTAGAGAAAGGTAGACTCAGAGCACATTCAGCCGGATGGGAAATCCACTCCAGGATCACCCAAGGAAAAAACGGGTGGGGGTGGGGTGGGGTCAACGGTTGACTTTTTTTAGGAAATTCCAGCAATGGTTTTTAATCCTTATGGAATAAACATAACAGCTTCCAGAGGCTGCTTCTGTTTGGCCTTCTCTAAAATAAATAAACGTCATACTGGTTTCATGTACTTGCCAAGCACAAATGTGGGGCCCAGCCACCCACATACCAAATGATCCTTATAAACAGATGCGAGAAAAACTACCAGGTCAATTTTCATTGAAATAGGCCCTGTCAAAATGTTACTTGTGGGATTTTTTAGATTGGCTGTGATAAATGATATTTGTGGGAATAAAAGGTAGTAGTCAGAAAACAGTTTCAACTGAATTTTAGATGTTTTCTTACATTTCAAAAATCATGGGCCCACCTGTGGATTATAGCTTTCAATCCCACTACTCCCAGAGAAACAGGTCATGCATCTGATTAAATTAGATATTCCATATGCATGCACAAGCATAGTAGCTCATCTATGAGCTTCTATCGCCATTTGCAAAAACTCATGAAGATCTAAAAATGTTTGCATGGCATGGAAAAATGACTGTGGCTTGAGATCAGGCACATTTCTTGCATTTGTTCAAAGCAATGTTACATATTACATTTTAAAGCTCTTTAGTAAGTTATGCAAAAATACATTTCCAACAGTTATCAAAGCTGCCGAAAGCAACCAAACGAATTAGTCAAATTACTGAGGACTGCAGTTCTCCCCTCAATACACTGCCATGTACTACCCTAAAAGAAGGGGGAAAAAGAAACAAAAAACTGTTCTCGTGTGACACGGGGAATACAATACATTTTACATTCTTAACTGGGTGGCTAGTTTTCTTTAATCTTTTATTTTGCACTTCCTTTCATTTATTCTTTCTTTTTAATCAAAACAATCCCATTAATTAGCATATTCTCAAGTGGAAGATTTTAAGTGGACTATATTCCTAATTGCATAGATTTTGGCACTCCCTTGCCCCACCAGGAAAAAAAAAAAAATTGTGGACACAGGTCTAGGGCCAAATGACTTAATGCCAGATCAACAAATATTTGTTCTGGTGAATGTATATTAAGGGTGGGATCATGTTACTTCAGAGTCTAAACCCTGGAGATGACCCATTAGAAGAAAATAGGTTTACCTGCAGAACTTCAAGATTAATGAATAAAAACTTCATTCATTTGATTACACAGAATTATTTTTCCCAGTTGTCACTTTGAGAACGTCTAGTAGATAAACTCCTACCTAAGCCACTTGAAAAGAACAAAGTCAGACTGGTAACATGCACTCCCAAGCTGAATTTCCCCCATGCATTTCGTGCACTGTGCTTGAAAGTTGCCAGCCAGCCAGCCTGTGCGTGACCCCCCGTCCGCAGCAGCCTGGCAGCCATTAGGACAGAGTTGTTTTCTTAAATTATACAAACCTCCAACATTAAATTGCTATGTCTGACATAAATATTATCCCCTTCTACTCTCAAGGAATTTTTCTGTGAAATTAAATCACACACAGGGGGAAAAAGGCAAATAAACATAAGTGTATCAATCAGCAAGCACCAGAAATGACTCAGAGTTGGATAGTCTAAGACATTAAAATAAAAGAGGAATAAAAGTCTTAAGAACCTAAAGCCACAACAAGCAAAACTCACAAATAAACCCTAAAAGTGCACCACCCCCACATACAACAATAACGGCAGGCAGCAGCTACCAGGCATTTAACTTTGGGGGAAAAATATCCACCTCCTCCAGCTGTGTTTCCTCCTCTTCCATCTTCGCCTGGAGGACACCCAGCAAGCGGCCAGAGAGAAGGGGATTATCAGTGGAGATGCTACCATCCGTGCAAAGGAGCTGTATTTGAGCTTAGATGGTGAACCAGCGTTACCAACCTTTATTGTCTGGCCCTCAGAAGACGCAGAACATTAAGCCACTTTGGTCTTTCTTCCCCTACAGTGTTGTACAAATGATGGAAATGGTCCTTTGCAAAGGTGGAATGGATAATGAAAGCTTCACTCTTTCTCAGTCCCTAGCTTATGCACTGCTTTTTAAATACGTTTTGACTCAGGAATGACAACATGAGAGTGTAAAAATGGCATAATTCAATCCGTTCTAACTTGAAATGTCTAAATCAACTAGTGGTGAAGGCACAGTGTAATGATGTAAATTCTGGCTTTCGCTTTCTATTGGGAACAAATGTTTACCCTATTATTTAGTTTTTTAACATAGATAGATTTCTTATTTCTTTCCTCAGGGTTGGGGGAGACTGGTTTACTTTGCTACTTGTGTGTAAAATGGTGGCTAGTTAAAAACATTATTATATTTTATAGCCATTTTTTAAAATAAAATTCTTAAACAAGAATATTTTTTCATGGTTGGACAATTCTCAGTTATCTAATGACCCAAAGAATGATTCTGTACATTTAAAACTAACAAATACTGATGGCTACTGACTCATGGAAGGGAATAGCATAAAAGTAAACTATTGACTCAGATAACAAAGGAAAATAGTTTACCCTTTACACGTTCATTTATAACAGGATCATATATATATTCTTTTCCTTTTTTAGTGGAATGAGAGGGTCAAATCTGAGAGTTCCAAAGTGCTTTTTAAAAAACAAAACAAAACAAAAAAACCATTCAAGCATTTTTGAGAGGTAAGCAGGGAACTCAGAGTATTTTTGATCAGAAGGGAAAAATGAGACACAGCCACTCAACGATCTGTTAAGAATCGTCTTCCAATTCCTTGGTCAGCACTTAATTCTCAAAAATATCAATCTGGCATTCTTCAGGAAACCTTTCGGAATCATGGGTTCTCCCATTATGCCTAATTATCTTCACATTTTTCTTTAGGTTTGCTCTCAATTTTGTGATTTATTCTATGTATTAATAGTAAACTCAGGATATGGGACACCAAGTCCCCAGACCACATTTAGCAAAACAATCAAAAACTACGCACATGTGAGCACCGCTTAGTACTGCAGAGGTAGCCCTATACAGGGGCAGAAATCCTCAGACCAGACACCTAATTTTAAATAAAAGAACACTGAAAAGTCCAGTCCAACCTTGGTGCTGCAGAGTCTAAATTTTCAAAATGCTATGGTTCATTTTTCATATGTATTTGTTAAAGAAAACAGAATAGTATCTTCCCTACAAAATACCTGATGGTGACTATTAGATAATACATGATTTTGAGTTTAAAAAAAAAAAAAAGGAAAAGAAAAAGAAAACAAACTACCTGAACTTCATCTGGTCCCCAAATGCTACAATAATAGGGAGACAAGGAGTTTCTGAGATTAGACCTACACGTGTCGGGGTAAAGGTCATAGACATATCCTCACAAATGCAAGAAGAACAAGCTTGGCTTTCTAACACAAATAATAACACTAAGGAATTCTACTAATACATATCGATTACAGTTATGTCCACTGCATCCTAACTTGTGTATCAAAAGAAAGTTTCCATCCTAAAGGAACAGCACTAACATTTAACTGCAAAATGGACAGACCCAAAACAGATTATTAAGGGCAACACAGGTCCCTCTCTTCTTTTTTTATGGTCTAGTATAGTTCAGATATTTATAAAATAATCCGTTAACTTTGCTCTCAACTTAGAATGTGTGGACCTAGTCAATGAATATCAGCAGAGGGAAAGTGCTTAATTACACTTATTTCTCATGCACTAAAACGATGTGTGTGAAAGTGTGCAGATCATACTATTTTGATGGTAATCCGTGACGAAATTTATGCACATGTTTACACTCTACAGTAGGAAGGGTATAAGATGAAGTGGAGTTTTGTTGACTGCACAGATTTAAAGCTTATGTAGGAGAGCCAGCAACTGCTTCCTCTTCCTCTGTTTTGTCATTCAAGTCATAGTCATAAGAAACAGTCAAGGAAGTGGCTTTCGCCTCCAGATAGCAGAGGGATAGAGCCAGAGGAAGGGCAAAGGTGAGAGAAAAAGGCACTGACTGAGAAGCAGAGAGCAGGAGCCCAAAGATGAGGATGAGTGAGGGAAGGAACGAGGGGGAGGTGATGAGAACATAGTGCTGGACATCGGTGGGGAGGAAGGAGACCCAGACCTTGGGGAGGCTGGGGAAGGCAAGGTACCCATCGTCATCGAGGAGCGAGGGGAAATGAGGTGGAAAGCGTCTGCAGAAACTGAAGAAGTACCCAAACTCGGAATCCCTGTGGTCAGCCTCTTTTAGAGGCTTCTCGTGGGTGGGAGGGCAGTGGGGCTCAGGAGGGGCTTCAAGAGGATCCAAGCGAGAATCACAGTCCCCCTGCTCTGACGTTTCGCCTGTGGAAAGGAGCTCTGAGCTGTCTAGTGTGATCTGACCAGCCTCCCCAAAGGGGTCTTCCTCCGAAATGTCTGAAAGCAAGTCCATTTCAGGGACTGGCAATAGGTTTGGGGAAAGAGATGAAGCACAGCACATGAGTGGTGAAGGTGGGCACAGGGAAATGGGCTATTCTCAAAGCAAACCCATGGTTGAACGTGAAATTACACAGCGGATACATTCAAAGGAGAACCAAAGGCAACAGCGAGAAAGAGGAGAGAAAAAGAAATGGGTAGTTAGTGAAAACTTTTACTCAGAAGTAAGGATTTTATTAACAAGAATGTCATTAGAAAATGAATTAAGTGATCCATTTTTAAAAGAGGAAAACTGGACTACTTTCATCACATACAACTTATAGGTATAGACTGATTTAATTATTTTCCAACTGGATGCAAATGGATCCTATGAAATACAAATAGCATTATTCCTTTCGAACCTGGTTGCTGACAAACACTGAAAGCATTAGTGAAAAGGCCAGCACACCCAGGCAGGATTTTCCTTAGAATTTAAAAGAACTTTTCTTTTGTATCTAATTAACTAGGCAGAATGGAACAGAGTTTTTGTGAGACACTCAGCTGTCCTGTTTCCAATGAAAGTAGCCACACTCCTGGACTCCTCGGTAGCATAATCATAAGCTATCTTTACAAGTTTCAGTTATTGACGGATACCTTGTTCAACGCAATTTCTGTTATTTTTAACTAATTTTTAACCAAATCCTTTCTAGAATATGATATTCATAAATTTTTTAACAAAGAATGAAGAGGATTTGATGGCACGTACTACCTGAAGCACTTGTCCTTGTAGCGTAAGACAGGGCCCCCATGGTGCCCGAGCCCTCCTCTCTGCTGGGGTTGGACGCTGTCAGTGCAGGAATTACTGCGACACTGGTAGCTACCTCATCTAGCAAGTTCTTTATAAATTCATGTTGCGCGTCTTTAAAATTTCCAAAGTTCAAATTTTGAAAACATTATAAATCCACAGGATGATTTCATTTCTTTTTCATGTTTACTTCCAATGTTACCCATTCAAAAATTGCTTTGTGCAGACATGGAAAGAAGATCTGAAGAATTCAAAGCCACTTCAAATCAACTTCTAAGTGACTGTACTTGCCCAAGGTAACGTCAAATGACCCCAACAAGTTTGAAAACACAATATAGGTTACTTCTCCATTCGCTATGGTATACGCACCAAATAAGACCGAGAGCAACACACCTTCTTCTCACTTCACAAAACAATTACTTTTTGCTTAAGAATGTCTTCTTCATCAGTGATAGATTATTAATGAAAAACCATATTTGTCATAGAGACCACCTTTCTTCATTTCAAAAAGTTCAAGTCAATACTACAATAAAATAATCAAGACATAGGCTACACGTTAAAATTTACTTGAAACAAAACAAGAATTTCAAATCATCACAGCTTTTATAACTTGGGGGCTTAATTAAATAGGATGATTATAAACATGGAGAAAAGGCCAACAAATTACTTACTTGCATTAAGATAATTTACATTGAAATATGTTGCTTTGAAAAACAACCAGAAAAAGGTTAGAGACTCAGTCCAAACCAGCAAAAGCCTGCACATATTTGAAAAGTGGAAAATTTTATCAACAGAGGATATACAATGACTGATTTTAAATGATATTTGAGTTCTGAAGCAACAAATGCAATAGACAGCCTCTGGTCTAAGTACATATTTGAAACCACATATTTGACTAATTTACCATACCTTTCCTTCAATAAGCTGCACATGTGGGGCTGTAGCTGGGCTTCTCATGTCCCTTCTGCCATCACCATCTTGTACCACAGCAGTGCTCACAACTCCAGGGCCATGTGCTGAAACCTCCCCAGCAGGGCCAGGAAAATCCTTTATAAGACTTTGGTCCACAACACCAATCGGAGCTGGTAAAGAATGAGTATGTGGATTATTTTAGGACATTTAAACGATAAAACCTGATGAAACATGCCCCCCCCCCCCCACTCCCCGATAAATAGGCAGTTTGGACCTCCTAGGTGGTGCAGTGGTTAAGAATTCGCCTGCCAGACTTCCTAGGTGGCACAGTGGTAAAGAACCTGCCCGCCAATGCAGGGGACATGGGTTCAAGCCCTGCCCTGAGAAGATTCCACTTGCCACGGAGCAACTAAGCCCGTGCGCCACAACTATTGAGCCTGCGCTCTAGAGCACGTGAGCCACAACTACTGAGCCCATGTGCCACAACTATTGAAGCCCACATGCCTAGGGCCTGTGCTCCACAACAAGAGAAGCCACTACAATGAGGAACCTGTGCACCACAATGAAGTGTAGCCCCCACTCTCAGCAACTAGAGAAAGCCCATATGCAGCAACAAAGACCGAAAGCAGCCAATAAAAATAAATAAATAATTCTTTAAAAAAAAAAATAGGCAGCTTATAGACAACTAATAGAAATGGGAACACTGATCATGAAAATCAATTAAACTCATGTTTAAACTTTTAATAAACTCTAAAAGTATTCTGAATTGTAACCCAATAAATTAGACCAAGCTCTCAAGTCAGATTTCTGAAGGATAGGCACTGATCATGGAATTGGCCAGTAGAAGGAGCTCTAAGACCAGATGAAACACCAGTCGGGCACTATGTCAGAATTACAATGTGAGCAGTATTTTAATTCTCTGGGGTCTATTTAATTTTGCCTGAACTTATTTCTGAATCTACCTATTGCAACAAATAATTACCTAGTTATTAAAATGACTTGCTTCAATAAGTCTTAAGAATTCCTCCATAAAGGAACCTTTAATTGGAACACCAATCAAAATTGCAACGAGATAGTAAGGGCAGATTTTAGAGAATTAACTTCTTTATGTTAATATTTTTCATTTTCCTAACCTCCCTCCTGAATGCCTCAACTTGACCTACAGTAAGTCTAATACATAGATACCCTCTGGCCTTTGCAAATCTAGCCTTATGTGTTCCCTTCATCTATCCTACAGATGTGCAGGAACATATATCATGTTGACATTTCTGTCATATGACAGATCAATCTAAGATAGCCTCAAATCTCAACAAGGCAAAATGAGTAGCAACTGACAAAAGCCTCTGTCCATCTGTAGTTTCTCCCCCAAACACTGGGACAGCCACTGAGGTTATTTCACCTGCATAAAAAGCACTCTCCTGACACAGGTGTGGTTTGCTCTGGTTCCATGCCCCTAGAGAAGCCCAGTAAACAAAGGCCTTTAGGCTGCAAGCTATTGGAGGGCAGGGACTGTGTGTGATCCACCATACTGAACCTGGGCGACATCTAGACCTTTAATCCATGTGTTAGGAGAAGCCTGTAAATCTACACCCTTCACGTGCCCTGTCCAAAACCTCTTTCTTCCCCAGTATCAACTTCTTGCCAAATACACTCTCATGCTTGCACACAGTTACTCAAGTCAGAAACCTTGAAGTCTCTTCCTTTACCCCTTAACAACCAGCGAGTCCGAGAGAGTCCTTAGATGTACTTCTAAATGTGGCCCGTTCCTTCCATCTCTCCAGGTCCCTTTCAAGACTTTCACAGCTCTTAATCAGTCATACTTTGGAAAGCCCACACCAGATCACATTAAACATTAAAATGAATTCACATCGTATATTAAGTATAATTATTTTCTAGGTTTTTTTTTTTAACTTTTAAAAAGATTTTAACAATTTTTCCTTGGAAAGTATATGACTATGAGTAACTCTTTAACCTGTGATTATGGTTTCCAAGCACCCATTATGTATACTCAGAAATTTACTCAAAATGAGAAACTGACCTAGAAATGGTTTCAAATGTAATGATATCAAAAATTTAATGAATATCAAATTTAAAGTTACATAATGAAGTTGGTAAAATATTGACACTGCATACCTTTATTTAACACAATGATTTCAGTTTGCAACTAATAATATTTGTCAGGTCTTAAATCCTTGTAGAGCCCTGAGAAGCTTATAGGCCCAAGGCACTGAACCTATGGTGCCAAATGGCCAACTGGTCTACTACCATCTGAAACAAAACCACCAAGACTTTCACCAGGAGTATTCCTAACCAGTCTGCCTGAGCTTCCTCTCTCACCCTCTCCAATTCTTCTTGACATGGCAACAAGTGATTTTTTTTTTTTAAAGATAGCACTGTACACATATGTGCTTGCATAAGTGTGTACACATGTGTATTTATGTACACATACACCCTTCAGTGGTTTCCTAGAATAAAAAACCACATTCTCCACCAAGAGAATGTAGCCTGCAAGGCCCTGTCTGACCTACTCCCAGCCTATCTCTCCCTAGTCAGCTCTTTCTGTTCCGAGAATGTCTCAAGCTGTCCCAAAACTTATGACCTTCAGACCTGCTAATCCTGCTACCTAGAACGCTTTATCTCCTGCTCTACTCACGGCTGCTTCCTTCTCATCCTTCAAGTTTCAACTGAAATGGTTCTTCCTCAGATAGGTCTTCCTTCCCTGATGACCAAATCTGTAATGTCCCTGATCAAACTCTCCACTTTCAGGAAATCACTGCTTTCCCTGATCTCACATGCATCCTGGGTGTTAGTGCTCTCAATGACTGATTTGTCTCCTTTTTTTTTTTCCTTTTTAAAGTCTTTATTAAATTTGTTACAATATTTCTTCTGTTTTATGTTTTGGTTTTTTGGCCATGAGGCACGTGGGATCTTTGCTCCTAGACCAGGGATCGAAACCACACCCCGTGCATTAGAAGGTGAAGTCTCAACTGCTGGACCGTCCCTCCTTCCTGGTTTGACTGTGCAATCTTGGAATTTCACTGTTTTAAAACAGCTATTAGACTGATTTTTATTTTGATATTTGATCTTTAGATACCACATAGATTTTTACTTTCTATGTAGTCACTAGAAGACTTATTTTAATTTGTCAAACTTTAAAGTGCAGAATATTTATGTATCTAAATAGCCTGTTTAAAAACAAGAAAAAGAAAATACAACACATACCAACAACAAAAAACGGTATATTGATGGTGTGGCGGGGAAAATAAAGCTCAGTACCAGGTTACAGCCTAGCTTTGCTGTGGGTGAAAAAAAAGAACATATGCCCTAACCAAATAGTTCCCTAGCTGTCTGGTCATGTATTGGCATGAAAAGCCTCCTATTTTTCACAATAACACAATAATCCTTTTGATGGCTTACCCATCTGATGAATTACAGTGTCCAAAACACAAAAGGAAAAATAATGGAGTACTGTGCCATGTTTGTTGTTTTTACTTGTGAAAATCATTGTTTTCAGATACAGACCTACCATAACTCTCTGTGCTAACTGCCCATACAAGATGGTGGGCTTCCTTGAGCACAGTTTAAACACCTCAAAGAAAGCGCACTACTTTAGTGTTCTTTTTAAGCTCTAAAATTCACAATCTATGAGTTACAAAAACGTCATAGTTTAAAACAAAGGCTGAAACAGTGTTCCAGGAAGAGGAATGATTTCTCTCAGGGCATTAAACAACACTGATCGCATTTATTCAGCACTTGTATAAATTCTCTGTGGCAAGGGGCAAGGCTTGTGAAATATTTACATAAGCGGACACATTTTTTGGATTTACTTGGAGAAAGTTCTCAGTTGTTGATGAGCTAAAAGATACTCTTACAACGATCATGCAGTAATAATTCACTAAGTTTAAACCACTACATTTGGGAATGCAGACATTTATCTGAACCACAATTTATGATCCCCCCTTCCACTTTCTTCCTGTGGTCTCATAAAACTATATGAAAGACTCTCCAGAAGCAAAATGCAATAACTATATACACCAAAATGCACACTGACAAATCTTGGCAAGTATCTCCATGTGTCTGCATGGATCTAAGTTTATTCCAGGAAAAACAGATCAAGGCCAAGGAGTACCAATCCTTCACTACTGAGAGAAGATTTTTATCTATTAGCATATCCAGTCTGTTTAGCTAATTACTTGAAACATACGTTGTTCTAGTACATAGTTCAGAAAGATATCAGTAGTTAAGAATCAAAAACAGGTATTTGCTGATAAACAGCAGTAAGATAGTAATGTTAAATTGGAAAATTTCTATCTTTGTATATATGTTTTGAGATTAATCAGCCAAAAAATGTTGGAAAACGACTTCTGATAGAAAGGCATCCACATCAATTACCTGCTATTAGGTAGAAAGAAAAATGTTTTTAAAAAGCATACTAATACAAAATTAACCTCAGCTCTTTTACAGAAAAGCTGCTATTAACCCAAAACTAGACAGGGTAATAAGATATATATATCTTTACATATATATATAAAGTGAAGGGAAGCAACGTCAATTTATTTCCATGTGTAATTTATTAAAAAACTCAAATAAGTAGCTAATTAGAATCCCAATAGAAAAAATGCATACAAATTTATACATGTCTCCCCTTGGGTGTAAGAATAGATGAACACATTCTATTTCCTTTCTTTCTGTTAGAACACTGTATTTAAACTAACCCTTTGAAGCTGTGAATGGTTCCTCATACACTAGAAGTCTGTTAATCTTTAGTAGGAGTTTTTAAACTCAAAAATCTGATGATGCAATGAATGTTTTATGTTCCTTTGAATAAAGGTTCTATATATGCTACCACACCAAAAACCTCTGAAATTACGTTTGGCATTAATTAACAAGTTCAAGAAATTAAGTCACATAAAATACACCACAATTAAGTCAGACCAGTAAAAACATCTGTTCAACATCTCATCATCGAGAACTCTAATATTTGTGTGTACTGACAGTGCCAAGTAAATTTAGGTTCAGAATGACAACTTCAAAACACTATAACATTATTGTGAGTGTAAGTAACAGTATCTTATTTACTCAGGAAAAAAAAAGTGGCTATCCCTCTAGGGTATTTCTGGGAGACTTATTAATAACTAGATCAACATTTTCTGATCCCGCTGGATTAGAGAAAAATTAATGGAATCCAGAATCCTAAGAAATGTGTTTACCTCCATCTAGATTCCTGGAGATCCGTTTACTAGAACTACGTTCAAAGTGTGGCGCCGGCCTGTCAATGAGGGTGCTAGCCTGGCGGGTCTGCGCTTGGGTACGGCCGCTGTAGCGGAATTTGGACCCCAAGGTCAGGAACTTGGCCTTTGGTGGCTGCTCTGGAGACACAAGCCTATGGGAAAAGAGGAACAAAATTAGACTTCATGGATTTTTTTTTTAATTTAAAACTATATATTTTAATATCTCATTTCATTAAGTATGATTATTTGGTCCAAAAAATGCTGCCTAAACTTTCTAATAAAAATGAACATTATTTATAAACTCTCCTATATACAGAGCTTTATGAAAATAAGACGAATAAATCCTCACTCATGTATTCATGAATAATATGTTTTCCTCACCCTGAGCAAAAACGCAGCTGTTTTCAGTGTGTATCAAAGGTTATTTGTATTAACTTAAATCATTTATATAAACACATATGTCTGAATTCTTGCTGCAAGCCATATGTGCCAAGTAGCAATCCATTACCATTAGTAATTCTTAATATTTATATCCATTTCTCTGGGAAAGAACATCTAACTCGGGAATCTGCTCCATCCAGTGATGCTTTCCCATGAAGAACACAGCACACAGTAGATCTGTAGAGATGACTAACACCCTTTCTTGCCAGCACAATTCCACTGCTTAAACCCTGGGTCCATAATGAATGAAGTAAAACTGTCCTGACGGGGAATACTTTCAGAGTTATCTGAAAGCACGTTTTTAGTAAACTAGCCAATCTTGTCTGGTTTACAACTGAAATTATCTTGCCTTCACTGCCTGATCAAGAGCTGGGCAAAACATCTTAACAAAAAAGATAATCCAAGAACTCTTGGAGAATGTATTAAAAAAAGACTTCAGTTGACAATTCCAGAATATGGAGAACTCCATCAAAACTTTTCCTATCATTCTCCAAAGAAGAGTGATTTCTTAAAGAGTTCTTCACCGTTTCAAGTATTTCTAGCATTTCTACTCAATTTTTAGAAATCTTCTGCTTAACAAGCAATGAAAAGAGATTCAAGTCAAGGTAAAGCTACAGGTGGTAATACAAGAGGTGCTCCCTCATCAGTTCAGGATTCTCAATCATATTAACCCAGGAAAACAACGTGTTAGAATGAAACTGATGAAAAAAGAACTAATACACTCTTGGCTTTGGTCTTGTCATGGAGAGTAGCAGAAGTGTTTCTTGAAAACTTCCATTTTCTGCGAATAGATTTTTGAAAGGAGACATAGATGATGCTGCCGAGAAAGCATAATCTGAAGACTTCAGTGCCTCAAAGGCTCTGTGTTCTTAAATTAGAAAGTTGGAATACTAGACATCTAGACCAGAAATGAACTCTTATCTGTGCTCTGTATCCTCTTCCTCTAACAGTGGAGGAAACTGAGGCACTGAAAGATCAGATGTCTCAGCACACTGATGATGAGTACCAGGGGCAGGCTGAGAAGGTCATTTACTATTCACTGCCTCCTGACAGGCTGAACGTGGCGGGGTTTCCGGCCCTGAAATCCAACTAACTATGGTCTACGAATATTGTGAAAGAAAGCAGTGAAGTATAGAGAAAAGGGTCATTGGCAAGCTCATCAAGTGCAGTAATTAAGAAATGCTCATTCTCCTTGAAAATCAAGTTGGCTAATTCACATTTATTTTTATCATCTATTCATGAAGTATGCTCTGTGGGTACTGGGAGATCAACCAGTAGACAAAAAGACACATTTCTAAAAGATATCTCAAAGGAGAAACACGCATTATGACCCAAAAGGAAATACCCCCCCCACACACAAAATTTTAAAAACTAAAGACAACAAGTTGCTCGTGAGAATGTGGAGAAACGGGGATCCTTGCATCCTGTTGGTGGTAATACAAAATGCTGCAGAAGTTATGGGAGACAGTAAGAAGGCTCCTCAAAAAATTAAAAATTGGACTACCACATTATCCATCAATCCCACATCTGGGTATTTTTCCAAAAGAACTGAAATCAGGATCTCAAAGAGATATTATCTTCCCAAGTTCATTACAGCACTAGTCACAATAATTAAGCTGTGGAGACAAGCTAACCATCCATTGACAAATGAATGGATAAAGGAAATAATAGGATATATATACAATGGAATACTATTCAGCGTTTAAAAAAGAAGGAAATTCTACAATATGTGACAACAGGGATAGACCTTGAGAACATTACGCTAAGTGGAACAAGCCAGACACAGAAAGACAAGTACTACATAATTCCACCTATATGAGGTACCCAAAACAGTGAAATTCACAGAATCCAAGACTGGAATGGTGGTTACCAGGGGCTGGAGGGAGGGGGCGATGGGGAGCTGTTAATCACCAGGCAAAAAATTTCAATTAAATGAGATACATAAGCTCTAGAAATCTGCTACACAACACTGCACCTACAGTCAATAATAATAAACCATACACTTACCATTTGTTAAGTGATCTGGTCACAATAAAATAAAATTATTTAAAAACAAACAAAGGGAAAAAAAAAGGCTAGATGTAAAGAGGAGAGTGAGACTGGGTTATCGTAGGTTCGCTTCAGTTGACTATATCTCAACCAAAGGCCACATCTTCCCAGAATGAGCAGCTCCATGAGGATTTTCTCTTACTTACCTTACTTTCAGTTTACAAAATATATAAATCCAAGAAATGCAAGGAAAATATTTTAAAGGCAGATATAAGTCATAATGCAATAGAGGGAAAGTCATTAACTAGCGGATTTTTATTTTCTTTATGTCAAATTGAGGCAAAGTGCTTTCTTGCCCAACTGGCAGTGGTGACCACATACACAAAGTATTAGCTTACAGAGTAATTTTCTGATCACAAAGAAATCCTTAAGCAATTAAGCTATAATTAAACAGAAACAAATATCAAAAGGTTGACCACAAACATGTAAGAGTTTTCTCTAAAAGAATTATTTTGGTAATTTAGGTCACTGCTAACGTGACTTCTCTAAAATGAGTATATTAGAGCAGTCTTGAAAATAGATAAATAGCACACATGCGACCAAACTATCGATAAGAATAATGATGATAATGATAGACATTATTACATATCAGAAATGGTTCTGAGTTTGTTTCACACGCGCTATGCCATTTACTTTTCAAAACCACCCTCTGATACAGGCACTATTATTATTACCATCACATGAATGATGAAAGAGAGACAAAGATTGAGAAATCTACCTACAGTCACGCATCTAGTATGTGGAGGGGCAGCATTAAGACCTTAAGAGTGCAAAGCAAAAACTTAAAAGATGAAGGGTCTAGAAATCACAGCTATCTAGACTGCAGTGACAGGAAACTGAGGAAATGGAGAAAAGGAAGATCAGCAAAGCACACTTTGCTAAGAAAAACAATGTTTAAAAGTATGCCCCGTAATAAAAGTATGAAAGGAGACAGGACAAAAGCTACAGGAGGCTAAGAGGTCTAAGGAGATCTTCTGGGCTTTTCTGGTTTTTAAGGGAACAAGACACGGACATGTTTATCGGCCAAAGAAGATGAAGGCACCCACTGGGGGCACATAATTTATAAGGGCAGTCCTATGTGAGGAGCGGGACCAAGGCAGAGGAATGACTCTCTCTTCCTTGAGACAGGAGAGGAAGAGAAGAATGAATGAAGGGAGAGGGAAACGATGCTTAATGATAGACGAAAAGAGAATAAGAAAGATGCATGAAACCAGAAATGCTCACGACCCACAGCGTCTACTATCAGCACACCCCATGACGGAGGCATCTGAGCAGAGGGCCAGGGGTGCCCAGGGGCTCAAGAAGACCAGGAATCTTTGTAGTGGTGGCCCTGAGGATCCAGCTGCTGTGGGAAAGGATCTCTCTGCAGTTGCACCAACCCACAGCACTGTGTGAGTGTGTCTATCAGGATGGTTATGCTAGTGAAGGTAACACGGGGTAGCACAGGTATAGCAATGGTGAGGTCAGAACACAGGACCCCTCCAGGACCAGCAGGCCGGAGGCTGATGCGCAAAAAGGGACAGGGATTTAGGGGGGTGGAACACTCCTGACAAAGCAGCAAAGGGGCAGAGCACAGGGATCAGGGCTGGTTTGGTTGGGAAAGAAGTGAAGGCAGGAGGGAGCTGATAAGAACTAAGTAAAGCCTAAGGTGAGTGACAGTGGAAGAACGGTAGTGGGGCGGGAGGGTGTGGTGGTGGTGGAAGCAAGGACAATTGGAGTTTTGGACCATTGCAGAGGCAGAGCAGTTCTGAGCCATGTGATGGAAACAGACACAAAAATGGGGAGAGCAAAGAACCATAAAGCAGGGTTAGCTGCGTCTGCCACACTATCCACTGCCACATCCTGGGATCTAGAGGGTACCCAGAACTGTTTTCATGAATCCCAAGCTGTTTTCTCAGAATTACCTGTAGAAAGTATGATGTTCCACGCACACCTTCCATAGCCTTTTTGCTGCCCGATGGTTTGGCAGTTTAAAGCCAATGGTGCTCTCAAACTGCTCCAGCTAGAATAAATCCATAAAACAAATCAGCATATCTCCTTAAGGGCTGATTAGAAGCTACTGGAAAACACAGATTCAGATATTTCACTGAGAAGTAACTGTTCTTCTTGAAAAAGGGCAAGTATCAACTACTGACATAAACCAGCTATCTTTCAATGTCCACTAAAATTCATCTTACCACCTTCCTATTGATCTCAAGGACTTAAGTTGATGCAAAGGAAAAAGAAAAAAGAGCCATGCCCCGGATGTGGCAGGCACTGACTACTTTTTCCTTTCCGTGAAATTGTGGCTGTTGCTTGTTGTTTTGTCTTGTTTTGATTTGTTTTGTTTTACTCAACAGGAATATACATGCAAGTTTATCATTAAAAAAAACCTGACTTTTTTTTTAAGCCACGGAGGAATAAAAAATAGTTCATTTTCTTAAAATTCAATGGAAAAGAATTCTGGTAGCTCGTGGCCATAAAGGAAAACACTGGCAAAGCCCAATTAGATGTGCCCAGGGCTACATGACACTGCTTACCTCTGCTGGTCTAACTTTAATGTAGAAGTTACTGCGCTTATAGGAGATTTTCAGGATTTTCGGCCAAGCAAAACGATTGATTCTCAGCCTGTCTTTGTAGATGAGGAGCCCGTTAGCGCACACACCCAGCTTGATGTCCACGCCTTCTGAGTCCTGCCAAGCACAAGCCATTTGACCACAGTCAGAGCTGTGAAAGTTATGTAGATGGGGAGCCAATGACCCCCTGCAAACCATGATCAGGAATGCCAATTTAACAGGTCTGTATTTCAATTTCAGAGACAGTACACAAGTTAATAGAAACAGTAGGACATACAACACATCTTAAACCTAGATATTCCTCTTGAGGGGTCAGATGTGAGGTATGGCAACATGACTACAGGACACAATACCCTTCAAAAGGCCTAACTCATATGTTCTAGAGCTCAGCTGTAAGAGCTAAAAGGGAGGAAAGGAAACAGACCTCAATGTAGACATCCTGACGTTACGGGAGATACAAGGTGTTTCTTAGATGCTATTCCAGCCCCTAGGGACAGTCTGTTGGCCTCTCCTATGGTGCAGTCAGCTATTTTACTGTAGGCAAATTTATCTCAGATGGATTATGCGAGCTAACGGCTGTTAAGTAATGCCTATATTCTGGAGAACACCAACCCCTCACCGAACCTTTCTTTTCTAGCCTGACACTGTTTGCCATCTTTGAATGCTTTTAAGCATTTTTTCAATAACTCCAACTGCTGACAACCAGTTCTCATTACAACATTCCTTTGGCTGGCATATTTCAAAGGATTGCAGACGATTCTTGAACTTATTAATACTGTTTTCTCTCCTCAGCGTTTTAATTTGGAAAAGATGACAATATAGAATAATCGCCAGCCTGAAAGATTTTTTTAAAAATCAAATAAATTTACAGACAAAAGTAAAAAACTGTCTCCTCACATTTCAAGTAGTGTTTAATATCTAATACATACAACATTAAAATATCTTTACGAGAAGAACTAGATCTCATTCAAGATATGGAAAAGAGAAGAATGTTATTCAGAGATATTCACATTTTCAGAAATCATTAGCAACATGGAACAAATTCTTAAAAAACATGCTGAAACGAACCCCCACATCGTCTAGGTTCAAGTCAATAAAACTATAACATTTGACTGCCTTGTTGCTGAGAACAATTTATATCAGTTTTTTAAAAACAGAAATACAGCACTAGGTAACTGATGCCAACTGCATTCACTGCTGTGATATGTGAATAATTCGTATATACAAATAAAATTACATTAGACCATCTGAACAGGTTTAAAAATCTCATTTATCAGGTGCTTTATTCACCCATATCCTGACATCCACAGTTCTCCGTAGGAACAGAGTAAAAAGCCGAAGTGAACCAGGCACAGGTGCCCGGACAACATGGCACCAGACACAAATAATGTGTTTGCCCAAAATATCACTGGTCATGGCCACAAGGAGTGGGCCGGAAGACTGCCCAAGACAGCATGTTCTCGGCATAAATAGGCGGCAACCCTCATTTGAAACATTAAACAAAGCCATCTCTAGTGTGAGGCAATCTTTCCACAGGACATTAAAGCTATTTTATCTGACTTAAAAATAAACACAATCTAGATCCAAGTAAATCAGTTGATTTTCGATTGTTCCACATACTGCTTTAGAATTATCAGTATTTGTGTGAACAGAAATTACAGATAAAGGGAAAGAAGTTAAAGGGGAAAATGTATGCCTTAGTTCTCCATATTTGACTTCTGCCATTCACCAACAAAGTTAGAAAAATAAAATTGAAAAGGAGCATCTTCTCTGCCTTGCTCACGGCCTCGGGAAGCTGCCCCATATGGACATCAACAGGGTCCCACTCCCACTGACTTCCAAACGGGTTCAGCCAGTGGAAAGTTCTCCAAGAAGATCAGAGAGAGGAAGGAAGGAAAGGAGGTCGGGGTTTTTAATACCCAGACTCCCTCCTTGTGTGGTCACATCAGGGTGGCTGTATCCTTGACAATTGCAGCTCCTTTCAAGACAGCCCTCTCCACACAGATCTCTCCCCTGGGTTCTGGCAACTTCTCTTTGCTTCAACCCTCCACACCCAGAGGGGCCAGGAGAGCTGCTGTTACCAGCTCACAGGTATCATTCTAGTCTTGTGGTTTCCTTCTGTCTTTGTCAAGAACCCTTTTATTCAACACCCTTCCCCTGTCCTAACATGAGTGTGTCATTCAGAACTCTTCTGACAATAAAATATTAATTTAAAAAAAATTTTTAATCATCTCAAGACAATGAAAAATGTATAAAGGCACAAAACTTTAAACTACATGAAAAGTTCTTTTAAATTGCTACAGATTTATTTTTGATGAGCTACAAATATCTTGCTCATTAGATATTACCTAATAAGTCCACCAGATGATAAACTGAATGAATGCATGTTATTCTGACTTTTTTTAAAGTGATCTACTCCTAACCACACAGCAAGAACTGAAATTAACTTATAACAAAACCAGCAACTTTTTTTACTTTTCTAACATACAACTTCAAAAACAAGAAACCCAAAACCTTCCAGGATTGCCATCTAAGGACTGGTTTCCCACTAATGATCAACAAAAGCAGCAGACGTAAAATTCACGTGTGGCAAGAATAACAGGGTTTAGAGGAGAGATGGGCTCTGGGAGGGTCTTTCTGATACCAGTCTGTCCTCCCTCCCTTATTTCTGTTTGTCTGCTAACCCAGCCTGTCCCCATCACATAGAGAAATGAGCTACACGACACTCAAGTGTGGGGAAGATCTGTTTCACCTCCTAGTAGGATTTATTAGCAGACATCACACAGATGGGACTACTTTACACGATGTGGCTTGAGGCAACAAGCCAGATAGTGTAACAAGCCATCTGCATTCTGTTTTATGTAGTTTTTGTAAAAATAAAAACACCCAACCCTTAAATGAGATAGTGTATGTGAAAGTGCTTTTAAAAATTAAGGGTATACAGTACCTAGCAGTTAAAAATGTTGCTGCCAGAGACTATTTACTAACTTGGAGAAGTGTTTATAAGAGCAAGTTAAAAACAAAACAAAAAAACAAAAACGTATGAAATAGTATTCAGAGTATAATCCCATTTTTAAAATGTGAGTTCAACTGCTTAGAGATTTTTTCAAATAAAACAAGAAAATACCAAACTATTAACAGTGCTTGTTTCTACATAAAGAGATTTCAGTCTTTTTATTTTTCTGTTCACCTCTATTTTCTAAGATGAAGATGTACTGCTTTCACAATAAGGAAAAATATTTAAAGACTAAAGGAAGCCACAGAGGAAAAAGGAGTGCTCTGCAAATATGAAGTACCATTAACACAAAAGCAAGAATTAGTAATCTGAGGCCAAGGGAAGGAATATATCTTTGGATGATAGGCTTTCCTGGAGATTTCTCAAATCATATAACCTGGGCTTCCTAATCTACACTGAGGGATTGGCAGGGTCTTTTAAAAGCAGGCAACGATAGGGTCCCTCCACATGTTGAGTTGACCCTGGACATATTTTTCAAAACTAGATCCATCTTTCACCTTACCTCTTGTTCTCCCACCCAGCTCTCAGCCCTCCCTACTACCCGATCATCCACACCAGGATCATGAAGTAGGTGATGTTTGTTACTGGCATCTTCCCCACCCAATCCTGCCTCTCCTATCAGCTACCTCCATGATTCCATTCCTTTCCCACTGCTTACATGAGACAGAAGGTCTAACTGCCTGGAGCCTGGGCCAGTGTGGTTTATCTCACAGGAGGTATAACAGACCTGCAGGGAAAAGCCCAACTCTAGGTTCCTTCGCCAACAGTTTTTTGGAAAGTGGTCATAACCACGCTGCCTTGCCCTTTCATGGTGGCTAAGACCTGCTGTCCTCTCCCAAGACAGAGGTGAGAGACGGGACTGGGACAGAGGCAGCACTTGGCAGAGTGGGACACAAAAACTGGGACACAGAATGAAAGCAGGATGAGGGGTAAAGAAGGCTGGTAAGGTGAGTCTTACAGTAAGTATATATGAAAGGGTATCAATTTAAAAGATTGGGAAAAGGAAACAGAATAAGAGGGAGAATCAATGGTCCCTCCCCACAACCATATACCCCGCAATTAGAAACCCCAAAGAAATATTATAGAGCCCCTCAGGTGAGGGTAAGGAGCCTTTTCTAAAAGTGAACTAGGCTCGTCTAAAACTGAAGCCCTCTCAAAACTTTAGTCAAGAGACCGGAAAGAGGCCACCTCCCCATTACAGTCACAGTACCTTGGCATGATGCAGGTCAATGCCGTACATGGAAAGCCTCTTGGCGTTTTCTAAGAACTGAGAATCAGCTTGTGCTGGAGATAAACCCCTAAGAATCAAAAGAAACAATATTATCTTACTGGTGGATGCAAAGCAAATGTAACCAAAACGGGGAAACATGTGCATAAGCTTGGAGAGTTTGGGGCGGAGGGAGTAGCCCAGCAAAATGTGCAGACAGGAGCAATCAGGTAGGAAGGCTCAAAACTCTCAACCTCTAGCATTTTTCTCTTAAGATCCTCTCATATGAGCCTACTCATTGCAAGGAGGTGCCCCTCCACCCTTACCCTTTTTATCTTAGAAAGTTAACTTTCGTTTTTTTCCACTGGGGAAAAAGGCCCAGCAATAGTGGATACAACTTAAATTAACTTTAGGGACTTCCCTGGTGGTCCAGTGGTTAAGAACCCACCCTGAAAGGCAGGGTACACCGGTTCAATCCCTGGTCGGGAAACGAGGATCCCACATGTCATAGGGAAAAGTAAATTTTTATAATAAATGAAAACATTTAGCCTCATGAGCACAGTTCCTCATATTACTGTCCTAAAGACACTGGAAGAATATCTCAATGACTCCAAATTATCTTGACTAGCACTAGGTGAAGCTCCACAAGGGCAAACTGAATAAGCCCATCAACTATGCTCAAATATCTAGCAAGTGCTATAAGGGAAGCCATTTAAACCCACCACGGCCACTCTCTCTCTCCAGTAAGCAAGTCTACAGACCTGTGGGTCTTATGCAGCTCTGCCACCTTCTCTTCCAGCTCCTTTGTCTGTGTGGGGGCAAACTGGAAGTCGCTGAGGTCATGACTGCCATGCTCTTCTGCGTCATAGTCCCCAAGTTCAGCCTGCAGTGTGTAAGATCCCAGGAGGGCATGAGTCACAAAAGAGCAGGGCAGGCGGCCTGAGGCAATGTCCTGCCGGAGCTGAAGGCACAAGAAGTATCTGTGAGGAACAGGGGAGAAAAACACGGGGAGAACAATTAGTTAAGATTGTAGCACTCATAAATATGATTCTGATATTCCTTTGAAAATGAATATACAATAGAGGCACTCTCCAAATCCAGAGCAAAAAAGTTTTCTGTAATAAGAAGCCCACCTTCCTCCATGGACTCCTAATCTTGTGATTTATTTATAGAAACTGAATCTAGAGGGCAAAGTAATAGAGTGGAAATTCTGAATCGCTATTCTGGCAACAGTGTATCATTACCATTACAATAAAGAGTTTTGTGACTGCAGGTGAAAGTCTAATCACTTATATGGTCTCCTTGGATTTAAAACTGTAACCAAAATGAGCATGCCCTTCAAAAGTTGTAAAGATTAATAAAATTTAAGAAATAGCTATAGTTCTTAAGGATTTGCAAGAAAAGCTAAGGTCACCCACCCTTTATCCTCTCTACCCTTTCCATACTAATTTCTCTCCCTGAGACCCTTTAACAACAGTTATAAGTCAGTCTCTACTTGGAAGCCCTTACTTGCCCATTTACCCCACCTAAGACGGAGCTCATTCAGTTTACAGTAGAAAAAGCATGGGCTTCAGAGCCAGGCAGAGCTGACCACGTGACGCTGAGCAAGCTAATTCACTTGACTGTCTACCTTCCCACCTGTTAAATGGGAAGAGTTCTATTTCCCATTGAAGACAAGGGTAAAAAATTAGATAAGATAAATAAAACACATGGCATGGTACCTGGGAATCGATAACTAGTAGCCATAATCATAATAATATTATCATTAGTTATAATATCAATCGCTCAATGCTCCAAGTGGATTACTACATGGTTATAAAAGATTCTGGCTTTTACTAAATAACATGCAGAAACATGTTATTTATATTCTATTAGGATTTGGGGGGGAGGTCCCCCTATCAACCTCTTTTGGTAACATTTTAAAACCTGATTTCTACTCTTGAATTTAGCCATTTGCTAAGGTTACCATCGACCCCTCCCAACAAAGAACCCGACAAAATGGCAGCACCCTCCCTCATTTTTGAAGATCTTTGAGAGACTGCTATTCCTACTGGCTGCTGGCTTCTTCCTGTGAATGCTTCTGCCTGGTGTGGACATCATGGCTCCACCCTCCTCTTGCCTCTACCTCCGCCCCTCACGTTCAAAGGGCCTGTGGTCCAAGGCTCTTGCTGTTGGGTCAGAGAGCATGTCCCAGAACATGGTATCAGCCATCCCCCAGTTCACTTACATCTGTATTACCATCCAAATCTCCCGTCAGGCAGGGCAGGGACTCTGCCTAACATCATCATAATCCCACAGTTAGCAAAGTACCTGCCACGTGACAAGCGCTCCATAATTTCTAATTGAAATTCGTCTCAATATCACTAGTCTTGAGTATTTTTATGCACTGTAGGAGCTCTCTTCCCAAGGAGAATTATGTTTCCTTGATCCCTAGAACAACATGGGCATCACTGTCTTATTTTAGCAAACTAAATTTTAAACTACAATTCCAGGTTATCCTCAAATTTCATAGGTCTAATCAAGGACAGTGCTAGTTCTCCACATTTTACAGCACTGTTAAGACCTAAACACAAAGGTTCCATCTATTACTAAAACTGTGCTGCTCCTTTTTATATTAGTATCTGTACTTTTCACGTTGATCCTTTCTTCTGTTTTCAAAGCCTAAGTCTAAGGCCCCAAAATTTCAAACAAAAACTGCAACAGCCTCCTGAATTTCCCAACTCTTATCTCCTTCACAGAGCAGGACAGATCATTCTTCAGACATTATTCTGAACTATGTTCTTGCCCTCTGCAAAAGTCTACCCCACCTTCTAGATGCTCACTTAAGTTGCAGTGAAGATTTTAGTCATGATATTTAGGCTGCAGAGCTACAGGCTGGTCTCAGGCTGCACCATGATGCTTTCAGTTAGCTCACTAGACTACGATCTCATTCTTCCCAAAACACGCAGGGAGACTGTTCAAGATCCATCCAGAAGGAAAACCAAAGCACTTTACTGATGCTATAAAGTTGCAATCACCAAAGGATTGTCATCCCCAAACCGAATCACTGCAAGGAAAAGTGTATGTACAAAGAGGGCACTGGGTCACAAAGCCCCAGTTATGTGTGCAGTTCAAAGCCCCTCCTGCAGTGAGGCTCTGTATCCTACACACGGCAACCTGTCAAGTGTCATGCTCTAAGCAGCTCACTGTGCAATTACTAAAGCTGCTATTTACTATTAACTAGCAGAAGCTAATTCGATCACAACTTAAGTAGTATCGGTAAATCCTTATTTGGCAATAACTAGTAAGGTGTGGGAGGAGAAGGCCTGTCATTCATCCAGTCTTGGAGAGAAATATCCATTACTCCTAGTTCACATGGATATCATGCACTCGCTTAAGTATCTACCCAACTTCAAGTCTGATGACAAAACTGGCCTAGCAGAAAACATCAAGGACACAGGAACCACAGGAATTAAAAACAGAGTCTTTAGGTAAACCCCTAATTTTCCAAAAGTATATATACGGAACATGGTTTTCCTTGGCCAGGTAAATAATCCTTTTTAATATAAATATAAAGTACCTAGTGATATCTTCAGTCAATTGAGAAGGATCAGGAGGATAAAACTTCACATTAAAGCTGAACAGCCAAGGAAGATCTGTAATTATTAAAGATCATGATTATTTATCCAACCAACACAATGACCATTTATATTGATAAAACTTAAAGGTCAATGTTCAAATAGTATATATAGATCAATCCCACTAGAAATCAATTTACAGAATTTTTATTTAAAGAAAATATCATTTACAAAACAAAAATGAAGTTAAAAATAAAATAAAAATCAATTCCATAAATAACCTGTCATTACAGAACAATAGGTTCACTTTTTCATAAACATTTACTGGTACCTCAACAAACGTTTCATATAGTGATTTAGTATGCAAAAATTTTAACATAACCTTCAGGACATAGTTCTGAGATAAGATCTGTTTTAACCACAGGATCTCTAGATGACAAATATTCTCCACACTTAAAAAAAAAAACAACTAAATTTAGGATTTCTAAATTGTTGGGGGAAGAGGAATAATGATCAAATGATCACTATAACTACTGGAGAAATGAGTAATGGGCTACTTGAAGGAAATCCCAAAGAAGGGAGAGAGTGATAAAATGTCACAAAACAAAGACAATAAAAATATTTCGTAGGCTTAAGAATACTCACACACAACATATACTTTGCTGTACTGTACCTCAAAGAGTGAATACAGTAAACAACCATGTCATAATGACTTAACAAAAGTTAAATCATTGCTATTTATACATTACCATTTAACTTATGTTTGCTTTATCATGTTTCGGATGGCTTTAAAAACAAACTGATGACAACAAAAAAAAACAAAACAAAAACACACAAACTCTGGGGACAGGGCAGGTATTATTTTCCTATAGGGATCAAAATAATTCCAATGGTCTGAATTTAGAGCTATACTCAAAGTTCGTGGTATTTCCAAATAAAAACAAAAAAGTGTGTGTGTGTGTTATTTCATTTCATACATATTTGAAGGCCTCATAGTTGCTTTTATTTAGTGACCTGAAGAAAAATTTCTTGAATCCCATCCTCTTGCTCAATGGGTCATTTTGTTCTTTTCTCACTGTAGACACACTAACTTTTCCCCCACTCAAAAGTCAATGAATAGTGACTGAATGGCGACTATGAACACGAAGCACTCTTGCTGGGTTCTGGCTCAATACATCATTATTCTACTAATAAAGTCAATCCTGCCAAATTTAAGAAACAGATTTCAGTTCCCTATACAGATTTAAAACATCATAAAAAAGATATAGAACTTTCTTGAGTATGAACAGCAAGCCATTTCTTGGCCAGTAGCACCAGGCTGGCTGTGATGCGTATGTACTTTTTGAAGGTAATTACTAACCCATAATTAAACAAAGTCATCACAGGATTATCACATCATTTCTTAATGGATCCTTATTTATATTTGTTTCCTAGGTATTAACACCAGCACATGCTTACCTGGATATGACAACAGGGATACGTTTCTAATAGAACACATATTTCAGGATCTATTTCCAATTCTAAAGTTGATAAAACTGCACTGATGATGCTAAACTTTTTATTTAATTATGTATCATTATCATTTTTACCTAGGTATATTAACAGTCTATCTAGTTATGGACTATTTATATATTAATACAGGCAAGCCTAAAATATATAGCTTTATATATATGTATATAGTCTTCCATGTGTACATTTGAGAAAATAAAGATTTTAAGGTAACTTTTACACAGAAACTGATAGGTTGTCGGTTGTCCAAAGTAACTCAAAAAAAGATTAATGTTTACCTCTGTTAACTGAATAACAATAAATCACAACAGAGGTTGGGCTAAGATAGAACAAATGGTTCTTTCATCCATTTTAACACAAGGAGAAAGAAAGAGGTAAAATACAACAGCTAAAACTTCATTTCCTCAGCCTACTTTCATGATCAGGACGGTACAGGATTCCATTTAGAGAACCAGCTCCAATAGTTAGAAAAAGCCAAATCCTTTGTGTTACTGTTACTCCTCTTGCCAAACCACAAGGGCAAAAGTTCTGAAATAACTCTAATAAAAAAAAAAAAAACTTCACAAATAATCAAAACATAAGACCGTGAATCATAATCAGCAAGAGTCTTGCCTTCCAAAGGTTAAGATAGCTCCATGGCTCTGAAGTGAGTAGCACATAAAAATAACCCAACAAAAGCCGAAGCAAAACCATAGGAAACAAACTCAATGGAACATCAATCATGTTTCAGAGGTTATCCTGTTCTGTCCAGGGTTTGGGTCACTTGGCAAGTCTGGTTTCAGAGAAAGTGAAAGAACCAAGCATCCGTACCTTTTTGAATTCACACAAATTGCAGTTTTAACAACCGTAGAAGGAACCAGAAAAAGTTTCAAAGCTTTCTGGTACAGTTTTTTTCATAATGTAAGCACAATGTATCTGTGTCTAATCACTCCTTTCTTTATTTTCCCCCTTTTCTATTATGAAGCAAACATAAATGGATGAAACACCGCAGGGTGGAGAGGTGGGGGAGGGAGAGAAGGATGGAAAGCCAGGGATAACAGTCAAAAGACCAACCAACCCAGTTAGCACTAAAAGTCCCATATCCTGAGAAACCCCTCAGGCTCTCAGTCCTGGGCAAATCAGGAAGGTCACTCTAATCACAGACATGAAGAAATGAAAGATGAGTCTACAAGAAGAGGAAATGGGAAAAATAAGGTATACACTCAGTAAAAAAGGAGAGTAGCGAGGGAAAGAAATGATAGGAAAACTCCCAAAATGATCAATAATTTGAGAGAGAAAGAAAAAGAAATGAAGAAAATGAATGTGGAGAATCGAAAATGAGACAGAAGGCAGACAGAAAAGAACAGAAGGGAAAAGCAGAGATGTGTTCCAGTGTTTGGACGCTAGAACAAGTCAGTTGGGAATAATAAATAAGTAGGGAAATGAAACCAACAGTGCAAAGGTATCCTGCAGGCTGGCATGCAGGGAAATGGCTTCTCCCTGGACAGCTCCGGGGCCCCGCATCCAAAGGGCTGCTAAGAATTTTGTCCTCTTGTCTAAACATTCCAGCTGTTTGTGGCTCCCTCCCTTTTCTGCTTTAGTCACTCACAGACCCTGAAGTAAATTAAGTAGCCAGATCCCCTATCAGAGACTGTTCTGCGGTGATAAGGATTCTTGACCCAGATATCACAAAACCAGCCACAGGAGGGAACTGAAGCTGGTTAGAATGGGACACATAAGTCACTTAGGGAGAGGGCAGTGAGAACAAACGGGGAAACGGAAGAGAGGGACAAGCAGGACTAAGAACAAACCCAGACTCAGAGCACAAGAAGAGGCCAAAGGAGGAGAGAAGGCAAACACCTCAGAGGACTGGAAGGGTCCTTCTGCATGCTCTTTACCCCTCAGACCCCCACGGCAGGACATCTAGGAACAGTGTATCCATATGCCTCTGGAGCCAGCGGTATGCTCATTAATTAAACTAACTGCACACACAGCCTAAATCAAGTAGACAGAGCAAGAGTAATAGGGCTCCCAAGGGTACATTTCATATAAAAAAGCAAAGTTATAGAAAAGCAGCTTCTTATGCTTCTCCCCAGAGATAAAGGCCAGGTGCTGCTTCACAGGGGTAGACACTGTGAGGGAATATTTAAGAAGAGGAGTCTAGAACTTCTTGACCAGTAGAGGAGTCCCTAAGCCATGACTAAAATAAACACTCATGATACTATATACAAAAACACTGTGAATCTCAACTTCCTAAATGATATGAATACAAACTAGAGCTGATCATTCTATCACCATCTTATTCTAGTTTACATTCCTGTGAATTTTATTAAAGATAGAAATATACAGATGTAAAAATTAACTTATTAACTTCAAAATATGATGATTTAATACTCACTTCGCAGCTGTCTCTTTATTTCTTTTGCGGGATCTAGCCAGTTCTGCAGGGTGAGAAAAAGAGGTTAACCCATAAGAAATAGTCCAGAGTCCAAAATGGAACAGTTTATAGTTCACATACTCATTTAAGTGTAAACATATTTTAACAAAGTCCTATGTAAACAGCTACTAGCATTCCACTGGGCTCAGTACTGATCTGTTTTTGAGTGAGAGAGAGAGAGAGAGTGTGTGTGTGTGTGTATGTAATAAATAAACAGTAAAACACTTTAAGGTGGGCCTTGGGTCTCATTTTCTTGGATGTGAAATCAAACATCTACCCAAATGACAGACATTAATATATCTACATCTAGTCTTTATTCTATAGTAGTACTGCCAGCAAACAGTCCCTGTGGACACCGAAACAAGAGCTCAGTCAAGGACAATAATTGGCTCTTATTCATGAAGGGTAAAATGTGAATTGGAAACTATTGGTAAAAAGTATATAAACCCCAATCAAACACAAGTATCTCAGCTCCTAAAGCCAACTCCTCCGTAAACTGTTTTTCTCTGCAACTGTACAATCCCATGGAGAAGTACTGTCAGATTGGAGCCGGTGTTTTCCTTCCTGGCCTTCATGTAACATCCTTTTAAAACTACATTCCAAGTTGAAAGTCACAATCATAAGGAATGCCCTTTCACTTTTCCTTTATTTCCACCCTTTGAGAAAGTTAAAAAAGATTCTAGGAAACCACTATAAAGCTTAGAGCAAAAAAGATCAAATTTGAACTACTAGGTTCAAACCCTCTAAGGACATTAAATATTGTTTTTCAAAGCTGCAGACAAAAGACGTATCCAAAAAAAAATTTTATATATGTGTGTGTGTTTACATATATGTTTTACATATTTTTTCTTAGTACTTCTGCTATCTTATCCTCAAGTCATTAAAGTTCACTTTATCCTCACTAGTAGGAGGAAAACTACATTTTTGAGACATTAAGCCGATCCAAAAATTGGCTTTACAATAAATTTTATTCCTTCAAAACGCATCCCAAATCATGTGTTATAACATCTGTGTTTAAACAGAATTTTATTGATATATAAGCAATTTAAATGTTTATTGTTATGCAGAAAATTATAACCTACTCTCTCAACAATATGTTTGTTGAATGGGTACAACAGAACATTAACTTACACACTATTAAGAAGTAGTAGAAACTAATGCAACATTGTACAACAACTGTACCCCAATTAAGAAAAAAAAAAAAAAGTAGTAACAACAGGATGCTTTGAAAGCAAAGCTGCACCAGCCCCCAAGGGTCTTACTACACCATTCAGGGCTTACAACTCAGGGCAGCAAGGATCCAAGGTGTGCATGGCTCTGTCCTAACACTGGTAATATTCAACCCTTTCAACAAAGAGTGACCAGAGCTTGGTCTAAGCTTCACAGCACTGATGGGCCAGCTGCGTGGCCCACTGATGTGAAGGGCCAGTGGGACCCTCTCATGGTACCTCCAGTGGTATGTCAGGAAGCGGCTCTAATTCTCCCCTGAAAAGAGAGACTGGCATTCAGCTTCCCGGCCCTGCAGCTGCTGTGCACGCAACAGCTGGCTCACAAATGGCAGGCTATCATGAGGCACAAGAATGAGAAAAACACATCATTCAGCCTCTAGCCCAGACGGGGGAGGGGCTGGGGGAGAGGGAGGGAGGGAGGGTCAAAAGTGTTGTGGCGTTTCAACCAAGGAAGTAACAGCCACAGCAAGAAAAACTGAATCAGAGACAACTGGTGCCAAACTGAAAGGGAAAAAATCACTCAGAACACGAGCAGGAAGAAGAGAGGAGAGGGGAAAACTGGTCTTAAAAAGGCCTAGTCTAGACATACCCTTCCAAACCCCCACTTTTGTTGCGTGACAGTTGATACAGATGCTTCCCACAGAATAACAAAAGAAAGACCTCTCTGTTCTCAGAGGAAGATGAGGGAAGCAACATCACCTTCTGTGATCCCTAGGAGTAACCCTGTGTCCCAGCCACCCGGCACCGTCCACTTTCTCACCTGAAGCACCAAAGCCTTGTACAAGTTACCTGACGGTTTCTGCATGGCATGGAGAGAGTCGATGCAGCTCTATAGACCCAGGAATGTGGTGACAAGTTTCTGGGCAACAGCCAGCCACATTCAGACTCATTGTGGGCCACTTTCCACAACATTGCCAGGCGCAATATTAAGACCCAAGTAGCTGCTTTTCTTCATTTCAGAGCCGATCCAAAGACTAAGTGGGCAGAGTTTAGCTGATGTGATCTAACAGCAGCAGCAGAGGGGACTCCTTCCATCCACCTACCTGGTTTGCCCTCTACTACCCACCTGCTAACCACGCCCTCTTCCACACCGTGAAGTCCATTCCCACTCAGGAGGAAGGAGGTCTTTGCAAGGCCAGGATAGACCATATTCCCTGTATCCTTCACAGGACCTGGTAGTTCCAGGCAAGCAGTTAAAATGCTAAATGAATACCTTTTGGCTGCTGGCCCAATGCTTGCCTCCTCCCTCCTCATGCTGTGGTCATTTTAAAAGACCACAGGTTATATTACTTTTCTTAGGTTTATTTTCATTTGAATAATTAGCTCCAGTGAACACTTAGATCATGAGTGGGATATAATTTTATTGCGTAGGGTCATAAATTTATTAGTTAAAAAATCCCAAAATGCCTTAACATGACTTTTAAAAGAAATACCAAGTCTATTATCTACGTTACCAATTACAAGTAACTAGTGGACATAAAATTCTTTTTAACAAATAAATAATCAAAATAAATTTCTTGGTTTTGACACTTGAGGAGCGCTGGGTGGATCAAGAAGCAGACACAAAAAGATGGAAAAAGCCACCAGAGAAGAACATAAATGCACGCACTCGCACACACCATGACAGATTATGGTGCACCATTCCCATTGTTTAAAGACTTGGCTGCCACATACTTTGGAATCAGAAATACATGGAGTCAAATTCTGGCTTTCCACCAACTCTGTGACCTTGGGCTCATTCCTTGTCTTCTTTAAGCCTCCATTCCTCAACTTTAAGGTAAAGATCATATCATCTAGCCCATGGGGTTGTTCTTTTCAAACATTCATTCAAATGCTTCCCAAAGAGCAAGTACACATGCAAAGGACTTTATCCAGTGCCTTTAACAGTAGATGATTTTTTGGCAATGATAAAGTTAAACTGGCCTATCACCTTTCAGTATATATCCCTTTTTCACATAATTTTTTATTTCCAAAGGTGATGTATTACATATATTAAAGAAGTTAATATTTATGTGACTATTTCTACCCATAAAAAAGTTAATAAATCAGACTCTGGGTTCAAAACTACAGTCACTGTAGTCATGGGCCAGATGAGATGAAAAACCAGACCCCTCCCTCCTTAGAGAATTCTATCACAGGCATCCAACAGAAGTAAATTAAAATTAAAATGTGATTCTAGAATGTCAGTGTTATTAAGTCACCTTAGAACATGAAATCAAGAGTCTGAGTCAGAGGGAAAAAATGTTACATCTTTATCTTCATTAATCTTCAGCTGAAATTCAGCATTACTATCAATTATGAATGTAGGCGGGAAAAAAACCTGGCTAATATCAGCAATGCCTTTAGCTTTGTCACTCGTAGGAATCAAAACTGTTTCCATAGCAAATTATAGTAGTTGCAGATCTTAAAATATCATTTATGCTAATCAATATTGTGAAATCAGAGTAGGGATTAGATACTGAAGATGAGTTTATCCCAATTTTTAATATGTTGAGAATGTTATTTACTGGTTTCCTTTATGGTCCTGTTTACTATTACAATCATACATTTCAAACACTGTCCTGAGAAGTAGCCCCTAGAATGCACCAGACTGTCAAAGGAATCTATGGCACACAAAAAAAGTTAAAAAAAAAAAAACCTGCCTTGGAAGGTTATAGAAAAAAATTTTAACTAAACAACAAATAGCTATACATGTTTTGGTTTTTTTTTTTTTTTTTTTCACACTTAAGTCCTTCTGTCCGTTAATAAGAAGAGCTCCTTCATCTTACTCTCTTATCCACAACAAATCTGAGAGTGGAACAGTCTTGGTTAACACCAAGTCTTCTGGCATTTCCCTATAACATTTTCAACAGTGGTTCTCAGAAAAAGTGTTAAATAAAGGTGATTCTCAATTATCTTCTATCAACAGAAGCATCTAGAAAAATATAAAAGCTTGATTACGAATCACTATGCTTATATTCATAGGATGTTGGTGTTAGAAAAAACCTCAGAGACTATACGGTCCAAATGTCCACAGGGACCATGAAGAGCCTCACTCCCACGTACGAGGCTATGAGTACCAGAACACTCCTGCAACCCCAAGCCACTTGGGCTTACTAGGGGCCCCTACTTTCTTGGCTTTCGTGACATTCCAAACTCCTATGATTCTGTCACCTCAAAAGAGCATTTATCCTCTAGGTGGGTGCTTCTCAAGCCTCAAGGTATATGTGAATTACCTGAAGATCTAGTCAAAACACAGATTACAGGTCAGTAAGTCTAGGGTGAGGACCTGGAATTTCTCACTGCTAACAAGCTTCTGGATGGTGCCAGTGCTGCTGGGCCCTGGACCACCCTTTGAGGAGCAGAGCCAGAGATTTCTTTCTATGTAGAAATTCTTGTCTTTTACTGAATCAAATGTAAAGAGACATTTTTCAAGTCCTTTAACTGGCTTGTCAGGTAGACGCCCAGCCTTCACGGGTTAAATATTCTAATTGTTGACAGCCTCCTGCAGAAAGCCCTAGCAGGTGACTGCTTCCACGTTCTCACATCTCAGTATTTCTTTGCATGCCGCCCCATCACACTAAACAGCTGTATCAAATAATGTCAAGATCCACAGTCTTTTTAGTCCACAGAAGTGCCAACCACTTTCACCCCGCAAAGATGAGCACCCAGGCCCATCCGCCAGCAGCAGCCCATCAGCAGTCTGAACGTACAGCCAACTGCCTGTCTCCGGCCACTGACCACACTAGATCTAGAAAACAATTCAATATTCAGTCACAAAATCTGTCTTCTAGTTCCCTACCTCCCCAAAATATCTATCTCACCTAATTCCCCTTCAGGCGGGATGCTAAGATCCCAGAGTTAGAAGTTTTTCAGAATGCCCAGCTATGCCTTCAAAACTGGTGCTTGTCAATTTTGCCAGGTGAGAGAAATGAAACTTAACCCAACACACACCACATTACCAAATGTAAAAAAGACTAATGTGGTCTAAAATCTGCATTTTCCTTTAAGAATTTATAGCACTGAAGCAGATCTTTATTGTATCTCTGTCTAAATTAAGTCTAATAGAACACTGCCATCACGCTGGTGTCAGCAGAAACGTTACAGGCCTTCTATTACAGTGAAACATTCACTATGCATCTGGGAGAACGTGAATCCAACTCCTGTCTGCGGTACTGTAAGGTGTAACTGTACTGGACACAGAATTTTATTAAAGAATAGTTTATATGTGACAAACAGTTTAATACTAGAGTATTTAGTTATAGTTTCTGGAGGAGGAAATGGTCTGGCTATCAGAGAAATGAGTTAATCAATTTCCATAAAGTTAGCTGTGGGTATCAACTACACTTCAGACAAGCTCCCCTTTCAATATGGCTGGAACCAGAATGACATTAAAATCCCTGGGCCAGATGCCAAGCTCTATTAACATCAAAAATTCAAGACAATATTTTCCCTTTAAAGACAGTCCAAAACCCTTAATGATGGTTCCATGAATACAAGAACTATACGGGCTTGGAATTCTGTGTATATAAGAGTAACACACTGCTTGATTCCACATATTTTAACGAAGTTTTCCATAGTAAAGTTTACATGAGTTCTCTGCAGACTTAAAAAGTTCTAACACTAATAATGATAGATTTTCATACTCAAGAGTAAAGGGAAAGGCTTCCAACCATGAGAGAGACAGCACTACACTAAAATAAAAATTAGATTTTCCTCTCCATGGAAAATTTTCATACAAATAACCATGGCTTTACCTTACCTTCTCATAATACGTCGAAATGATAAGCGCTGAAACTTCTATAAATACAGATAGTATTCAGCATAAAAAAAGCAATTTGTATTTCTATATCCTATAGTATCCTACTGTTGAAACTGTATGAGCTGAGTTGGTGCAATAGTAATAATTTTCTGTGGGGGAAAAAAGGACACAATACAAATCTATATTGTAAAAATAAAGGTTCTTTTGCCCAGATGTCTTGAGGACTGGCTTTTGTCTACATAAGACGGAATTAAAAAAATTATACAACACAAAAGTTACAAAGGTGAATCAGATTATATGTGAATAATTAAATATACATTTAATTACTTAAATTAACTAAATACATGTGAGCATTCGTTTACTTAAAAGTATTTCAGAAAGAACACCCCACTGTTTATTCTCCCACTGTTCTATAGTTAAAGTCTAGATAACAAAGTGTGTGCCTAATTTTGTGGGCATTTTCATCTCAAATTTAGTAAGAGAAACTACAAAGTAAAATAAGGTATTATTAGCTTTTCTGGTCAATGAGAACCCTATGGAGAACCCCTGCAAACTTAACCTTACTTAATGTCTCTGCCTTAATGACCTTATTAGCCTCTCCTTGACCTAAGCCATCCCTTTCCCTGGCTGAACACTCAAGTCTTGTCACCACAAAGTTCTCCACCTCATTAGACGTCACTGTTTCATTCTCAGATGCAATCATTTCCTAAGTCTTCTAGCCACTTATTCTCACTGTACCTGACCTTCAACTTCTTTGGACTTTCATCCCTTGGTCCTAGCCATTTTCTCTCAGCCTATCAGCCCATTTTAGCCTCAGGTATGTTCCTGTAACCCTGTGAATAATCAGCTTGACTACCTGTGCATCAGGATTTCCAGTTTTCTCAATCTTTTGCCCTCTTACCAAAACCACCGCGAACACGGCCAACTCCCCTTTAATACCCTACCTCTCCACTATCATACCCAGGTTGTAGAGAGCAATTAGCGAAGCACGCACCAATGTCTTCTGCTGCCATTACAATTTTATGATCTCCAATCTCAGCTGACTGTCAACAGCAATCCACCTCTCTCTTAAAGCATTTGCTTGTCCACTTTCACTACCACAACCTCAACTGAGGCTACGTTTGTACTTCGGGTGAGCAGTCCTCCTCGTATTCCCTCTCTCAGACCTTTTTAAAGGCAAGACTGGTTGTCTTACATCACTGTGTCAGCCTATCAAGACTTGTCATTTTTCTAGGATAAAGGAGATCTCCCAAGCCTTGAAACATAGATACACAGCCTAACTAGCCCTGCATAATTTGACCCCTACCAATACCCGGTCTCCCCCCAACTAACCACAACAGACATCTTTCCATTTTGCAAGAGGTCAGCTATTCCTGGCCCACGGCCCTGTGTGTGTGCTTTCCCACGTCCTTTGCTCAGCCAAAGCCCACTCACACTTCAAGTCTCTGCTTAAGCTTCATTCTCTCCTAAGAAGTCTTCCCCGTTAATAACCTGAATCTTTCCTGTAGAGCAGTAACCAAAATCTTTAACTGTGTAATGTGGAGTTTTCACTCTGTCCTCTCAATTAGAACTAAGTGTGGGGAGGACATCTGTGAAAACAGGGTCTATGTCTTAATTATCTACTGCTGGAGTCACAGAAGTACACTGGTTGGCAAACAGGTAGCATTTTTTTTAATTGTGGCAAAAAACACACAACATAAAATTTACCCCCTTAACCAGTTTTTAGTGTACAGTTCAGCAACGCTAACTATATCACATTGTTGTGTAACAGATTCTATAATTTTTTCATCTTGTAAAACAAACTCTATACCTACTGAACAACAACTTCCCATTTTCTCCTTTCCCCAGTCCCAGACAATCACCATTTCACTTTGTTTCCATGGGTTTGACTAGGGATACCTCATAAGGGACTCATACAGTACTTGTCTTTTTGTGACTAACTTATTTCACTCAATATAATATCCCACGTTATAGGATGAACAAGATTTCCCTCTTTAAGGCTCAATAACATTCCATTCACCACATTTCATATATGCCACATTTTGTTTATCCAATTCATCCATCAAGGAACATTTGTGTGCTTCTACCTCTTGGCTATTATGAGTAATGCTGCAATGAACATGGGTGTGCAAATGTCTCTTCAAGATCCTGCTTTCAATTCTTTTGGATATATATCCAGAAGTAAGATTGCTGGATCACTTGGTAATTCTATTTATAATTTTTTTAGAACCTTTATACTGTTTCCTCAATAGCTGCACCATACTACCTTCCCATCATCAGTGCACACGGGTTCCAATTTTTTCCAATTTTAACATCCTCACCAACACTTGTTATTTTCTGGGTTTTTTTTTTTTTTAAATAGTGGCCATCTTAATGGGTGTGAAATGGCACACAGGTAGTATTTTTAAAATATCTGATGTCTAGATATACACGTTACACAGATAAAAGGTAAGGCCTCTACCCTCAAGAAGTTCCTAGAGCAACAGGAAGAAAGACTGATAAATAAATAAGGTTTGCGTTAAATGTCTATATGACAGAACTATCAACTCAATCCTTGAGTTGGGGGCCGGAGCGATGATGATGGAAAACAGTTACAGAAACTCTCAGAGTAGGACACCTAACGGATCTTTTTTTTTTTTGCTGTGCGAGGGTTTTCCTTTTAGTTGCAGTGAGTGGGGGCTACTCTTCACTGCGGTGCAGAGGATCCTCACTGCCGTGGCCTCTCCCATTGCAGAGCATAGGCTCCAGGCACGTGGGCTTCAGTAGTTGCAGCACATGGGCTCAATAGTTGTGGCTCACGGGCTCTAAAGCTCAGGCTCAATAGTTGTGGCGCACGGGCTCTAAAGCTCAGGCTCAATAGTTGTGGCGCACGGGCTTAGTTGCTCCGCAGCATGTGGGATCTTCCTGGAGCAGGAATCAAACCGGTGTCCCCTGCACTGGCAGGCGGACTCTCAATCACTGCGTTGCCTAGGAAGCCTCTAACATGGATCTTAAGGAAGAGTAGACATTCAGACACACAAAAAATGAGGATATTCCAAATGTAAGGGGTAGTATATAAAGCAGATGCAGTATGGACTGGCAAAGCTCCTTTTAGGAGAGAAATTTGGTGTATGTGAGAGGTTACTGAGAAATGAGGGTAAAGAGGTAGACTCAAGTCACATGACCAAGAGCTTTGTAATTCACACTAAGAGGGATAGACTGTATCCATTAAATGGTTTTAAGCCAAGGAATGCCAAGATGGGATATGCCTTTGGGAGAGTCTGATGTAGCAGCAGGGTGAAGAATGATCACAGAGGCCTGGGACTGGACAGTTAGACCAGTTAGGAGGCCAATAAAATAGTCTAATCAACAGATGACAAGGGGGACTTCCCTGGTGGTGCAGTGGTTAAGAATCTACCTGCTAATGCAGGGGACATGGGTTCCATCCCTGATCCAGTAAGATCCCACGTGCCACGGAGCAAGTAAGCCCGTGTGCCACAGCTACTGTAGCCTGTGCGCCTAGAGCCCAAGCTCCACAAGTGAAGCCACTGCACTGAGAAGCCTGCGCATCTACAACAAAGAGTAGCCCCCCATTCTCCACAACTAGAGAAAGCCCACACACAAAAACAAAGACCCAATGCAGCTAGAAATAAATAAATAAATAATCTTAAAAAAACTAAAAAAAAGACAGATGACAGGGGCCTGAACCAAAACAAGAACTTTGGACCAAGAGAACCAGAAGAGGTATGTTAGCAGGTGTAACAGACAGAACTTGTTGACTGATAAGCAATGAAAAGATGTATAAAAAGTAGAAGGAACCTATAGCCACTCTTCAGGGAACAAATGAAGTTTAAAGGGGAAGATAACCTGTTTGCTTTTGGACAATTAAGTGTAGTGTCCAGTAGGACAGTGAAGTATATGAGTCTGAGTTTCAGGTGAAAGATACGGATTAGACACATATATTAGCGTTAGCAAAATAAAAACAGTGAATCCTACTATCTAAACACCACTCTTTCTCATACAAATCTAGTGTTTCATAAATACCATGTGTCTTTTTCTTTGGGGGGGGGTGGGGGGGGCCCTGCATTGGGTCTTCATTGCTGCATACAGGCTTTCACTAGTTGCAGTGAGCAGAGGCTTCTCTCTTTGGAGTGCGTGGGCTTCTCACTGCAGTGGCTTCTCTTGTTGCTGAGCACGGGCTCTAGGCGTACGGGCTTCAGTAGCTGCAACTCTAGAACACAGGTTCAGTAGTTGCGGCGCATGGGCTTAGCTGCTCTGCAGCATGTGGGATCTTCCCAGACCAGGGATGGAACCCACGCCCCCTGCACTGACAGGCAGATTCTTAACAACTGTGCCACCAGGGAGTCCCAACACCATATGCCTTAATGTAGCATATCCTGTTTCTACTAACAGAACATATTATCCTATATATTTTACAACATATTAGATGGTCTTCCTTTTTCAAAAGATTAAATGTTCCTGTGAATGTACCAAAATGTAACCTCAGAAAAAGCAGGTAATGATAGCCAAATTCCCATCACTTTCTCTTTTGCAGGTTTGTGGGCCAACAGAAGGGCACGTGGTTGGAAACATTATCAAGACTACCTTATAATTTAAAGTCTAAAAAGAGCGCCTAGTTTATTTAGTCGAACGTCTAATATGTTATTACTTCTAAGAAAAAGTATTCTAAACAGAGTTCTAATAAGAATGCTCACATACTATTCAGCAGGCAGGCATGCAATTTAATTGTCTTTAGTTTACATGTGGAATTAAACCACAAATTAGGTATCAAGGATTAAAAACTACGTAAGTTGAGAAAATTTAATTTATATATAATTATCACTTTTAGTACCCTGTATTTCATTACCAGGATATGTAAATACTAATAATGATGGCATGTGGGCAAATAAAATATACAGCCTACACTCATCTACCAACTGACTGTGGTGCAGATGTTAGACATTGGAAAGTAACTGCAAAGTTCACTGTGACCAAGTGCTCTGTGCATCCTCACAAGGATCACCGTGAGCCTGTCCACAGCCACCATCTAGCGGACTTAAAAGGGCTTCTAGGGTGTAACCCTGGACCAAACCTTCACTCCTATACTCAGTATCTTCTCCCCCAGAGTTAAATCCCAATACTCAGAAAGTGAGGTAGAAAAGGAGCAGTCCTTCCTCAACAAAGAGGAAAGCGCTAGAGACTACATGTTTGGGTCCCGTCCCAAAATTTATGTGCTGAAAGCTAATCCCCAACGTGACACTATCTGATGTTGGGGAGGATTAGGTGGTGCAGGGGGAGCCCATGTGAATGGGATTGGCAGCCTCACAAAAGAGGCTTCGGAGAGTTCTCTTGCTCCTTCCACCATGTGAGGACAGCGTGAGAAGGCACTGTCCATGAGACAGGAGGGGGCCCCTCACCAGACCCTGAACTGCCTGGCACCTTGATCTTGGCCTTGCCAGGCTCCCAAACTATGAAACACACGTCTGTTGTTTATAAGCCACTCAGTCTACGGTACTTTGTTAGAAAAGCCCAAACTAAGACACAAGGTTAGAAGTTGTCTGGTTAATTGCCATGACTGATTAATATTCCTCTTTTTAATATGCTTATGAAGTGGGGAAGCTCTGAAGGTCCCTGGAATTAGCATCAAGTATTAGAACACTCTGACGATCCTGCTCAGTAACGTCTTAGGAAATTCCAGGAGCAGAAACAATCTCAACACACTCCTGGTGTCAGGCAGATCTCCAAAGGGTCCTGGCTGGTCAAATCCACCACCTGAGTCAGGCTGGGCCCCGCCTTCTTTTTTGCCCCCAATTAGCCCACACAACAAGGCAAGAAACATCTTCACCCCACACAACCACTAATCTGTTTATCAAGGCAAACACCTTCTCCAGACACGTACAGATGGGTACCCTTGACATTTCTTCCAATGTGCCTCCTTCCCTGCTTTTTCCGGTAAGCTTAATTCCTAGAACACAGGTGAATTCAAGTGCTAAAAATTCAACATAAAACCTTTAAAACCATTTCTTTCAGTTTCTAATAATTAACGCAGGATAAGATAGTCCATTCTGTCTGCTTATAATGTAAGTAGGAAAGCATACAAACACACAATAGCAAAAAGTCACACATGAAAACACATTTTCAATCTTTCCAGATTTCTACAACGAACATAAAATGTCATAGTCAAAACAAATTATTTGAAAGCTAAATTTTACACTGGTTACACACAGTATTTATCTAAGATGACAGAAACAAACTTAAAATAACTTTACTTACTTTCTGCTCAGGGTTCTCCTGAAACACAAGTCCAAAATAGTCCTTCTCGAGGAGGTTGAGATGTTCACACACTTTGTCAAATAACACTTGCCCCTTAGCACGTTTCTGAGAAAAAAGAATAATATCTTTACTTTTCAAGCACTAAAGAGTCCAGGAGTACTGTAAATCAAGGACATCACATCAGATAACATTATTTAGCATAAGTTAGAAAGAAATATTTATTTTCCAATCCTCTTTTATAACAATACCAAAAAGTGATTCATAATTTTTTCACTTTAGACTCCCCCCCTCCCCTACACACAAAACATAAATTCTAAAATGAAAGCATGATCAGCTACATGCTCTATGCTTTACTGCTACTCCATGCATTCAAAAACTACAACAGTAAAATGCTAAGGGTTCATTTGTTTGTTTTCAAAGTAGTACAAAAATGTGTCCAAGCTGCCTCCCTCAGTTCCTCAAGATAGCTCATGTCACATCTATAAGGTATACTCTCCCCAGGAAAATCATTTAGCTCCATTCCTCAATGTATCCTAACACAATGCATCCCATCAGCACTAAAGTTTGATGTTTGTTCCGAGATATCTGTAGAGTAGAAAATTATGTTCTTCAGTACAAGCCACACTTTTTCTTGAAAATCATGTAACATTCACTCTTTAGAACAAATCTTAAAAATAGAAGGGAATGAAACTGAAACAGTAAATTAGCTGCCTTTAAGGATTTAACCTATTTTTTGCCTTGCTTTGTTGTTTTTTTTTTTTAATTAAAGAAGTAGCTATCAGCAGAGATATAAAAGCCTGTGACAGCCATAGAAGAAAAGCTCATTGTTCAATCAATGGCAAAACACAAAGTGGTGACTCCAATTAAGATGCACGGCCCTGGGAACCCCCAAATGCAAGGTCAGGTCAGACACACGCTTCCTTCCCGTGCGTGGATGTAAGCAACCCCTGGACTGCAACTGAGAAAGGAACGATCCGGAAGACAGACTTGTTCACCCTCGAGATGAATGCCCTCACATTATCGAAATGTCTATTAGTTAGTTTACCCAGTGTGTGGAAAAATGTTTCCCACATAAACATTTTTAAAGATGGAATAAGATATAGAAGACATTTCAATTTCAAATCAGGACAACTCTGATAAGGGGTTTCAAGAGATAAAGTTGTCACAGAAACCTGTTTCAAGTGTGTGCTTCTCTCCTCCAACCTTTTCTTCCTCTTGTGGGAGCTGAGGTAAGAAATCCATGCCTGAAAGACTTGCAAAGGAGAATCCGCAACTCTTATGATCAAACTTTTTATAGTAACATTTCTTTTTTTAAAAAACAAAAGCAGAATTAAATAGTAGAGGGAAAAGGGAGAATGACAGATTACATTCTTCCAACATTACAAGCAATGTGCTATCCACATCACCACAGATTCAAAAAATGACTATACATGTAAAGTAGATGTGTGTTTATATGTCCACATGTTTAAAGTACATACAAACATAGTGTAGTAAATGAGACTACTGGGCTCCAGATTCAAAATACCAAAGTTCTAAATACCTTTCCATTATTTATAATCTATGTGACCAGGGACAAGACACAACTTTTGTTTGACTTAATTTGTACCTCTGTGAAATGAGGATAATAGACTCTACCACACAGGATGTGGTAAGTACTAAATGAGTCATAACACATCCTGAGAACTTAGAACAGTATGTGGCACATAGTAAGGGCTTAATCAATGTTGGTTCTTCTTATTATAAATAAGCTGGAGAGTTTTAAAACAACTCACTTCACTTACATGAAATTTTGTGTTGACCTTTTAAAATGAAAGGTTCTGAGTATCATTATCTGGTTTGCATGCAATTATTAATCTACATTATTAAGACTCTGAGCTTGGAGGTATTTTATATTAACTTTATGAGGAGAAGGTGACTCATATCATGATTGTTACTTTCTTAAATGTGCAGTAAAGTCCATTATTTCTTCTTCATAAGAGCCTGGAGTAGATGTGAAGGGATCTGGTTGCAAACAACAAAGAATATTTTAAAGGTAATCAATAATCTAAGATAGAATTCACTTTCTCTGACATTCATTTCAACAACGTTCACTCCTCAATCTCCAGTGAGCAGAAGATCGCTCAGCCTAACAGGTGCTTGTTGAATCAACTAAAAATACAATATTACATAGTGTACTCTATGTGACATGCTTATGTTAAATGGGGTGACATTTACCCACTCAGGCTCACAGTGACTGACCACAGTTATAATTTCAGTACCTACTTTCTAATTAGGAAGTGTCCTTATCTAAGATAACAAAGGGAGAAAGCTATTATAGCTCTTGCCACATCTATCTACTTGTTCATCACACACTACACATTTATAATGAGGTATAAATGAGTCACAGAAGATATCTACTACAAAGCAGAGATTATCTTCCTATTGAGAAAGACACTAAGAACTCAGTGGAAGCTTATATAAGATGTTGGCCTTTAATCAGATATAGTTTCCAAACACTTATTACTTCTAGGAAACCTCTGATTAAATGACAACTACTTTCAAATAAGCTAACTAGTGAAACTGACTAGCCATAGAAATCACAGAGAAATGTAACAGTATCAAAAGAGATCCATGCTATGTTAATTGGTTGTAATGCTATTTGAAATTAGGGTAAAAAGGATAGTTAAGACAACTGATGTCTATAAATACATACCTCAGGTCAAATAGAAAAACACATTCCAACATTGGCTTACAGTCAATTTTTATTAATAAATCATACTTTCTCACTGGTTTCCATTTCAAAAATAGAAACATGCTCTCACGGGCAGAATTCCCCTAAAAGATTAAGAGAAAAACATCCACAAAGCTCACTGCCACAATTTGGCATTGGTGCCACTGGGTGGCACAGGCAGGCATCCGCATGGGGGCTGGAGGTGAGACCCAGTCCCTCCCTCATTCGACGTTTTGTAAGCACTTTACTGTTATTGGACAAGTTGACAATGGACGAACCACTTAGTCTCCTTAACTCTAAGATAAGATCGCATCTCTCTCACAGCTCACTGTGAAGGTCAAATTAACTCAGTAAGAGAGTGTATGTCAAAGCGCCAAACCAAGTGCCTTGCTCAAACACAGCTGAATTCTATTCCCAACCGTCTTTCATTAGCCCACATCTAAGAAACACCAAAATATCCTCTAGATGCTCAGATTGCCTCTCTAGGATTCTCTCCCTCCCTTCTCCAGGAAATAGATATTTTAAATGCTTGATAAGATCTTAACTGCAAACAGGTAATACTTAAGCTTCCATTCAGCATCTCCACCCTCAATGAACTCAAAGACTGGCTGGGAAGACAAAAAAAGTAACAATGATATGACGTGTGTGCTGAAAGATGCACGTGCAAAGTGCATGGGAGGAACACCAAGAAGGGAATGAGTAACAGCTTCTGAGAAATATCATAGCTTTGAGTGTATGCAACTTTTCTGTAAGCCTAAATTTATTTTTAAATAAAAAGTTAAAATGTCAAAAAAAAAAAAAAAGAAAAAAGAAATTTCATAGCTTCACCAGGACTGTGGCATCTGAAATGAATCTTAAACAAGGAAGTGATCTTTTAAGAGAGAGTAACAGCATATTCAAAAGAACTTATTTTTTGCTTTGGATGTTTATAAAGTCTGACAGAAGCCGTTTCTATTCAAAAGATACTGGAGGTTTTACAGAAAGAATGAACTCTCAGATGACAGCAAGGGCTTGCCTGGCTAAAAAGCTCCACATATGCTAATTCTGTATCTAATATGTATCAGTTCATATGCTAAGACATTGAGGAAAGAACCATAAATAAGATACATATGGTCTCAGGAACTTTACATTAGAATGTTAGACCCAGAAAATAAAAAGGAAGCCTACCCCTCAAAAAAAAAAAAAAAAAAGTCCTATGAATCTGTCTCTCTAGACTGCACTAGGTACCTGGTCCAACTGGTCCAAAGAACACTGACCAGTGGCCTATAAGATATAAGAGTTCTACCCAATGACAATGTCTTACTCTGGGGATAAAGATTACCAGATACAATCACATCTTCTTTCAGGGAGTTTAAATACAAGATAAATACACACACATACGCATACACACAGTGTCACAGAGTAGAGTGTGTAAATACAGAGGGAGAGCCAGTGAGAAGGCAGAATGCAGAAGCCAAAGGAGGCAGGAGGCAGACTTGTATTTGCCAAAATATGTTCCATTGTTCCCACTGGTCCCATGAGATGCTTCACATATACACCCAAATACCCCAAAAGGGGAGGAGAGTGGAACAAGGAAAATTCTGATTAATGTGCATAACTACTGAGCATCAAAACCGCTATTTGCATATAAGATACCCTGAGAAGCTCCATGGTGGGGGGGGGGGACTTTGTTTACCATCATTCAACCTGATGTTTACCAAAATTATTTGGCTTAATAAACTACTATCTTTCTTTAATACAACACTTACTAACTTATTCTACAAGAGAATTACTGATTTACAGACCATACCTCAAGAAATAAGGGAGAGAAAAATTACCATGACATGGCCCTCAAGCAGATTTGGAGACTGGTATTAACATCATCTTTTTTATTCCAAAATGACACAAGGGAGAACTCAGTTTAAACTGGTCCAGGACTGGAGTACCCAGCTGTCTGGCTGAAGCAAATGATTCCTATAGATAAAACCCCAACAAACATCATCAAAAAGATCAAAAACACATAAGGAAACTAGCTGCTATTATTGAGCATTAGACATGATATTGAAGTCAGATATTCAGAGACTGCAGACAATGGAATGATCAAGCACAGCACACCAAATCAGTATGCTTCTATATGTTGAAAGAAATAAATGAATATTTTTAAATATCAGGGGAAAAGCAACTATCAAAAAGCAGATTCTGAAAACAACCAATTAGAACATCTAGAAATAAAGCTGTACTAACTAAATTATAATCCAAACAGACAGGGCTTGATATAGTTAAAGAGAACACCAGTGAACTGGAAGACAGATCTGAAAAAACTACCCAGAATGCAGCACAGACAGATGAAAACTATGAAAGACATTCACAGACACATAAGATAGAAGAGGGGGGTCTATATACACCTCCCCAGAACTCTAAATGAAGACAACAGAATAAAGGGAGGGGCAATGTTAAAAGTAATGGCTGATAAATGCTAAAACTCTCAAATTAAGAAAAGCCAATGGATCTCTAGTCAGATAAAATAAAACCCATTAACCTACAATCACTTTATTCCATTAACTACTTATATACATTAACATTCAAAAGATTTTGACATGCATTATTTTAAAATAATAGATATTATAAAGCCATCAAGACAAGAGGGAAAGAAACATGAGCCAGGGATTAAGAAGGAGTAGAGAAAGAAAATTATAACAGAAAACCCAGAGAAGTTCTTCTTTAAAAACCTAAAACTGATCTGCCTTGGAAGTTAATTCAAAAGGCAAACAAAATAGTAGATTTCTTCTTACCTCATAAAAAAAAAATCAGATAATCAGGAGACATATTAAATGATACATATTAAATGTACCAAGTTATTACATTTTATAAGTACTAATCCCTAATCAAACTTGCCTGAGCGTGCTCTGACAGCAATAAGACCCAGTGGCTCACAACTTCTTTTGTGCCTTCCCGCTATTCACAACTCACTCCATAAATAAAAATTCTCATCATTTGGGGAAGAGGAACCAAGACACAACTCATAACACAAGTACATAAAAACGTGTGGGGGTGGAATTCCTCCCTGGTTGTCCAGTGGTTAGGACTCCACGCTTCCACTGCAGCAGGCACAGGTTTGATCCCTGGTTAGGGAACTAAGATCCCACAGGCCACCTGGTATGGCCAAAATAAAAAATAAAAATGTGTATGCGGGCATGCAAGGTGAAATTGTTCCTTCTCCTCTCCTAGATTCTGGCATGTACCACCTTCCATGAGAATCATCAATTCTCAACAATATTCTAGAAAGGTACCACAGCAGAACGGTAGCGATGTGGATTTGAACGCCAGGCTTACATCTTAACAGCTGTGTAACCTCAGGCAAGGTACTTAACTTCATTTTATCTCAGATTCCTCTCTTTAAAATAAAAATACTCATCTTATGACGGTGATCAGAGAATTAAATGAAGTATATTTAAATTAATAAAATGTTTGGCAAATCACATGAAAGCATTAAAAGGCAGCTAAAAGCACAGGACCTTTCTAAGTTGTTCTAAAATAATAACTGATTTTAAACATCATTATAAAGAGCTTTCACGGTTATTTTATCCAATCTCATTTCACAATGAGAAAACAGGTTAATAGAGAGCTTAACTGATCTAACTTTTCAGTCTGATTTCCTGAATTTCTTTTAAGGAACTGAATTTGTATTTGTGCTATCCATAAACATTAGTACTCCACATTTCTATCCAGGAAGGCGATTTTCTCCTATTATCATTTGTTTTGATTTTTTATAAACAAGTTGAATTCTAGTGCATGAAAGGACTACAAACACACATTTGTCAACCAAGCAGAATACACAGATATTTTGCTTTACATCGTGCACCTAAGACACCAGTATGTGTAGCTGGTTCATCAGTTGTCATAGCTATTGGCAGGTGCTACCCATCCCAGACAAAAAGGTCTACAGACTTGCCAAGGCATACTCTTAAATTTCTTTTCTACCTTTAATTCCAACTCTTGAAACCCTACCTCTAGACAAATCTCCAAATTCTCCTTCTCTCTGAAGCCTGTGCTAATCTCCCAACATTCATCTTTCTCCTTCAAGCACCGTATTTCACATCCGTGCTGCTTACTCTGAAATTCTACTCCCTCTGGTATTTATTACTTTTGATGACTGGGTTCTTGAAACAAAAATATGTCTGCTCCTAGGGTAGCACCTCATTGGGCAGCAGCTCCCTTGTAGGCCAAAAGATATGTTGGATGCAATGGCTTAGGGCTGTAACACCAGCCAAAAAGTTGAGTCTAGAAATCAGGTCTTCTGGCTCTCAGTCTTATGCAATCTCCTGGCTCTAGCTCACGGACTACCAACCCATAGATATTCAAGGAACTAAGCCAAACACACACTGCCAGCTAGATTCTAGGAGAAGAACAGCCACAGACCTACCCTTTATTTTCACAATTCTACACTGTACTTAGACTCTTCCTTAGTAATTAGAGCATTTCCAAATACTTCTTGGGAACTAGAGGAATGGATGTCAGCAGAAAAGCCAATCTGCCCCTTTCTCTTAAGAGCTGACCATGTGCCACCTTTATGCAAAAGGAGACAGTGGGATTTTGCAGCCTTTACAAATTCCTGCCCTAAGACATGGGTCGCTGTTATTTCCTCTTACTACCTGAAGCATGCCTTTGCTTTATATCCCATCTTACACTAGAACACTTTACAGAGTACAAACTGTGTTCTTCATCTCTATGCTGATAATGTAGCACCAGTTATTAATTAATAAATTAAAACCATATAACAGTTAATCAACTTGCCAAGTACACTTCAAAAAGAAACCTTACTTTCTCTATTAAACACCAACAAGCTCTGCAATCTACTTTTCCCCTGTCTCCTTCTCCCTAAGCTCACTTATACCACTGAACAGTAGCATAAAATCAGTGGGTTGAAAATTTAAACAAAAAAATAGTCCTTTGGTCTAATTCCCAGGTACCGATGTTTTTTTCTTTAAAAGACTGCATAACCCATGAGAGATATCCAAAGGAGAGAGACAAAAACAAGACAGTTTAGGTGGATTTAATGCATATTAGTCAAGGATTGGAAGACTAGCTTTGGGGAGCTTTCTTTGGGAGGGGTTGGGAAGGCAAAGCAATTTATAGCAAAGCGAGCTAAAGAAAGGCAGGCTGGAATCTGAGGCGCTGAGCGAAGTCCCCTGTGCCTGTGCTGTTATTTGTGGCATTCATTATTGAGGCCAAAACATGACATTTCTGGAGGCCTCTCAACTTGGAGGAATTTGTGCGACTGCTTACCCGGCAGAATGCAGTCGATGCCACACACCACTGGCGTTTTATAAAACACCATCACTGTCTCCGTGTAGGCCCCTCCACACTGCAGTTATTGTGCGCCGGGGAGACGGTGCTGGGAAGCGTACAATGCAATCCATACATCACAGCCCCTGAGCTATGTATTTTGCACTAGCTCTAAACTACACTGTGCAAGTATAAAAGGACAAGGAAAGAAAGGTATGCACAGAGCAAACACAACAACTGAGGCATTGTCATGAGGGTAGAGGAAATCAAAGAAAACCATACAGAAGGGGAAAGGAGTGTCTAAAATAGTCTCAGGTCATCATTTATCAGATCATTCTTTTCCTACCAATCTGAATGACACACCTCTGTCCCAAAGTTCATTCAAATTCTAGCAAAAAGGAAGAAACCACATCCAATGATTTTGTGTGTGTGTATTAAAAATGTAACTCCAGAAGTAAATGAGCCATTTATAATAAAGGCAGATTTTAAAGTTTCCTGATCACTATTAAATCTGAAAAAGTTTTTCTGACTGCTCAAAAAAAAATGCTATGTGTATATATTATATATAAAACATATAAACATACACATGTAGATATAATATATAAATAAGTGTGTATATACACACATACACATGTATACACACACACACACACCCCTACTGTTTTTTCTTTTAGTTGAAAAAATTTTCCAAACTTAATTTTCATTAATGATCAGGAAAAATTTGTATATATGTATATCAATAGATGACATGCATTATCAAATTACATAAGTATGTAGGTTTCTTAAAAGACACTACAAAGAGTGATAAGAAGAAATCTTTCTTATATAGTATTCCTTTAAGACCAGCCTCCAAAAGAGGGAAGAAAAAGAAAAATCCTCTCATAGTTCATTACAGAATCTCTATTTCTTTCCATTCCACAGGATTCAAGGAATTATGATTAAACATTGGGGAAATTTTGCAGTGTTGTTGACATGAATGACATAAAATACTATTCAATATAGTTTTAGGTGCTAGAAATAAAAATTAAAAGGCTGCTACAAAACAAAACACACACTAGACCAGAATGCACTGCACCATACCCTCCAATAACTGTATCCTGCAATAAGGTTAAAGGAAACCCTAGGGTAGCTAGAAGCATACAGGCTCACCTTTAACAAAATCACATGCATACCTTAATTAGCTCAAGAACAGAGGAGCTCGCCTTTCTTCTATATTATAAAACCCTATTTCATGAGCTCAATGATTCCCAGCCTATCCAAGCCTAAATGCACTACTGAGATGGAATGCTTTTCTACCCCAGTCAGCTGGGTTTTGAAATGTTTCATAATTCTTAACTGAACACACAATTCATCTCATAAGCAACTAGGTAAGTTTAGACTGCAAACAAGATAGAAAAATATGTTTCATCTTTATGGTATATGGAAAACGGCAAATAAATTATAATTTTTAGTTTTAATAAATAAAACATCAAACTTTTAACCTTTCATCTATAGCCACATTCTTTATTTTTAAGGTGGTTATACTTTTTATTTCCCACAAACCAGAGGTTTTCATCTGTTTTCAGGACACAAGAATCAGCTAGCTAACCAAAGGGTGTCCTCTTGGAGGACTTCTATCTCCAACTGCAGGACAGGCCTGCTGACCGCTATTCCAGAAACCAATTCTACTCCCCTCACCAACATGCTCACTCCAGGGTAACTGAAAGCCAAGCTCTGGAATGGCGCTTCAGAAAACCTCACAAAACCGCCAGAGTGATAGATCGTGAAGCTTGTTAAGCAAACTATTTGTTGACAAAATGTAAATATCCACACACACATTGTGCACAAGGAATTATACTTATTTTTTGGCTTTAACTAAAGGAGAAGGAATGATAAACACCTCTGTCAGTTCTAATACGTGTCAGTTGCTCAGCTGTTCATAAAATGTGGTCCCTTAAATGTCTTCCTTTGGTAATAAAAGTGTAATGGAATGGTACTGCAGCGTCTCAGGAAAAATCATCTAAATCTTCATTTGCTTTAAGTGAACAGCTGCCAAACAGCCTGCAATTTCGCAGATGCAAAGTCCAGCTATATTTCTATTCCTAGAGTTTAAAGTAGATAAATTGATCTTTGATGTTGTTTTCTTAACCCAACTGGCTATGGCCAATGTTTCTCTTCCGACTCTCCAACAAGAGGATTAAGTCCTTAGAGGACTTAATAGAGATTGGTTTTTTCAAAATTTCAATATAAAGTGTACCGTTTTTAAATCTTGTTTTTCAGCTTTCTTATAAAAATGCTAACGTTTAATTTTTGACTCGAAGTTCTTTATATTACAAAGTCAATGTGATTAAGTGGTACATGTTTATATTATGGACCTTTCAAGTCATTAAGTTAATGATAAAACATAATATCAAGATACTGAGAATTCATTCAAGGCAAAGGACTTTAGCATTTTCATCAAACGTTCTAGAAAAATAGTAAGATCCTGAGAAAAAAATATAGTCAGGAGTTTAAAATATCATGATGATTATAATCGCACCCAATACTTATCAAGCCCTTACTATATACGCTGGGCATTGTTCAAAGCAAATGATAACTAGACAAATTCAGCCAGACACTTACTAAGACTTCCTGCAGCCTCCCTGTAGGAGCTCTGCTCCACTCACGTCCCTGCTGCTAGGGGGAAATTCCCTGCCGCTAGCCCTGTTCCTATTTCCATGAGGAGCTGACTCATCAGGTCATCGCACACCTGGGGAGCAGGCGCTCTGTCAGGGAGTGCCTTAGCCTCTCAAGCAGTTCCAGACAGCGTGGTATGGCCTCTCAAAACAGTTCTTGAGTCTGGCTGCACAGACACTCAAGCCTGGCTTCCTACCCGCTGAATCAGCATCTTCAAAGATGGCACCCGCGCATCTGTATCTTTTTTAATTCCTGTATGAGACTTGATTTTGTAGGGCAGTTTTAGCTTCACAGAAAGACTGAGCAAAGGATACAAAGATTTCCCATACACCCTCTACCCCCCACGCATGGCCTCCCCCACTATCAACATCCTCCACAGAGCAGGACCTTTGCTACAACCGCTGAGCCTACACTGACACGTAACCACCCGAAGTCCACAGTTCACATTAGGGCTCACTTTGGATCCTGTATAGTCTATGGGTTTGGACAAATGTATGATGATGTGTCTCCACCATGACAGTATCCTACAGGGTAGTTTCACTGTCCTAAAAAAAAAAGCCTCTGTGCTCTTGTATTTTTTTTAATTTTTTTAATTAATTAATTTATTGGCTGTGTTGGGTCTTCGTTACTGCACGTGGGCTTTCTCTAGTTGCTGTGAGCGGGGGTTACTCTCTGTTGTGGAGGCTTCTCTTGTTGCGGAGCACGGGCTCTAGGCGTGTGGGCTTTAACAGTTGCGGCACACAGGCTCAACAGTTGTGGCTCACGGGCTCTAAAGCACAGGCTCAATAGTTGTGGCACACGGGCTTAGTTGCTCCATGGCATGTGGGATCTTCCTGGAGCAGGGCTCGAACCCGTGTCCCCTGCATTGGCAGGTGGATTCTTAACCACTGTGCCACCTAGGAAGCCCGTGCTCTTGTATTTTTAAAAAGCTTAACCAAGAATTCTGACCATGAGGCAACGCTGATACCAAAGTCGGCAAGCAGATCCCCTCTCCCACGGTAAGACTATCTGCCCTCACACTCAAGTCCATCAGCTTTCTGTGTTCAGTCTGGCCAGGCACCATCCAATGGAGCGTACTCACCTTTCATCCCTTTCAAAGGCCCAGACACAAAAGCCGGGATCCAGCCCACTAAATGATACATCAACTGCAAAACTTTTCACTTAAGATTCTTCTTAAAAAACGACTGTTTCATACAGCCCGATAATATACAATTTATCTTAATGACAACTGTATTTGAGACTACCTCTGAGAAAGAAATCACCAGGTAGGAAAACACAAGACACCTGTTTGACTGTAGATCTTATCACAAACCAGGCCCAATGAAACTCTTCTTAGCTCTACTTACTGGCCAGGAGTGTTTTAAAATATTTTTTAACAACTGATCAAAGTGGAAGTCAAGTTGTAAAGCAAAATAATCTTAATCACTTAAATATTTACTTTATTATTGTAAAACAGAGGCAAACAGAATCTGATACAAAGGGAGAGGTCTTGAGGAGGTTCTTAGTAACAGCAATTTCCGTACACCTCACCATCTGAATTTCTAATTCTTGAATCCCAATGACAAGCAACTTCTGGGTAATCTGAGGGGAAAGAGTACATTTCATTTTGAGATATCTCAGTTTTTAAATACTGATCTGAAGCAACAGTGTTTCCATCCAGCTTGACATTTTTTTCCCCAAGTAAAAGTTTTTCATTCCGGGTAGATGACTGAGAAACTAAAGTAAAACAAAAGACAAGGTGGAAAGGTCTTTGTTAACCATTGGGGAGCAGGGGGGAACAGATGAATCTTTAAGACTTTGCTTGACTTAAAACACATACAAATCAATTAATTCAACTACATAAGAAGAAAAATGGTGAGCCATCAGAAACATGGAGATTCAGAAGCAAGCAAGCAAGTCAGGGAGAGTTTGGGCATGCCTCCCCAAAAGGCCAACTTACCAGCAGTGTGCTGGTAAGTTCCACTTGATCTGAAGACATCAAAAATCCAGCCCTCGACCTCCCTCACAAACTGCTTTCATTTTTTCATTTTCCTTGGCTTCACAAGTGAAATTACATCACTTATGATTCTTTAGAGTGAACAGGTTTCTGTTAAAATGCAAATATCTCCCAGCAGGCAATACAAGTAATCATCCACACACTGAAGTCATTCACTCGATTTGCTGATCCTCTCATTATTTAGCTGAGAGATTCGCTATATTTGAGAAAGATGAATTTTGATTCTGGATGGAGAAAAAGTAGGCAGGAAGCATTGGACATTTTTTGTTTTCTAATACTACAAAAAGAGTAACAGGATATTATCATGGAACTAGAATAAGAAAGTCTAAGGGGGGAAAAACACCAAGAAATAGGAATATGAAAAAAAAAAGAGGGTTTTAAATTTTGGCCTGAATTAGGAAAAATGGGGTAGAAATTCTGTCTTTATCCACCTGCTCCGAGAACCCAGAACTCCGTTCAAAAAGTTAATGTATATATAAACTTTTACAACTCGACTTGGAAGTCCAATCATCATTTGCACATTTCTATGGGAAAACATACTCTACAAATAATTTACTGACATATGACGTGCACATATAACCTGTTCATAAGCTGAAAACGGCTTTTACAATGTTTCTCTGCACATATGTACTCACATATCCAGATGGTCAACTCAAAGCCCTCCTATATTACTTCTGCCATAAAATGCAGTGACATGTGACAGCTACTTGAAATTCAGAATCTTTTCTAACAGAAATAATACTTTTATACAGTAAATGGGTTTCAGGCCAATCACTCCCCTTCACAACTTCAACTCCCATCCCCATGTCTATTAGGTCAGTAACATGTCCAAATGTAAATACTAAAGTTCATCATAAGTTTTCCAGCAGAATTTGGAGATGGTTTAACATATACTGGGAAGCCTAAGTAAAAATCAGCGTGTGATAGATGAAATAATCTGACTGCAAGAGACCCATAAATAAAATGTCTAAAATGTTAGGGGAAGAAAGGGTAGGTGGGTGGGTGTATGTATACGTATCCAACAAATGTACAGATCCAAGGAGGCTTCCTAAAGTGGCAGGAATGGGGATAACTAAAAGTGAGAAGTTAGCAGTGTCAGTAGGAAGAAGCGTACCTGGCCTGAAAGCACAGTTATTCTTGACCTGCCGGCAGATGTATTCACTCTCCACGGGGGCTTTGGATCAACCTACAGAAGGCTGAAGACACTTGTTACTATGTGGATATAATACCCTTTGCTCTAAATGTCATGTTCACAAAGATATCTTGAGATTTTACCACCATTTGATGACTTTCTTATTATGAAGGAAAGAATTAACTGACCAAAATATCTAAATGTTTTATTCCTTCTGGCAGTTATCTCTCACTGTAAACTTACTTCCTGGAATTCTCATGTCTACATTTATAGGACTGGTCAGCAAGGGCAGTTTTCCTCTGCTCGACTTGGGCGCAGTGAACAGTGAATGTACGTCCCAATGCTGACCATCAGAGCCTGCACAGTGAAATTCTCCCAAGTCCAATCTTACTGAAGGACCCCGCCCCCAACATTATCACCAGTGCTTGGTCCAGAAATGTTTGATGAACAAAGCCACAAACTTTACATAATACATAGCTAAGGACCCCGACCAAGTGGATAGGAACTAAATTGTACCTATTAATTGCAAAAAACAAAATAATGTATTTTAAGTAGAACAGCATTTCCATCCATATGATCTACCGCCACTCTGCCCAATTCCACACACATGCAAAACAAAATGGACTATCTAGACACCTGCAGGAAATCAAGAAAATGAAAACTAACAAAAAGTATCTGCAAGAAAACAATGAAAACAATGTCAGAGCAGATGCTACCAAAGCTATCACAACCAATTAAAAGTCTTTTTATAATGAGATACCCAGAAAACTTCCTGGCTATACTGAGGGGGAGGGCCCACTTCACTTTATCCTAGTGATAAAACAGGCTCATTGTTCAGATTTTCCTAAGTAGAAAGTGGACTTCTAATTACAGACGGTAGATTGAACATACACATTTAGCTCTACTCCCTATGGAAAGCTATTCTAAAATGAGGTGGTATGGCACGCATGAGCACATGCACATATTCGTTTTTCCCCGACAACGGAAAGGAGAAAGAGAATGGAATCAGCGCCAACAAAATTTTGGAAAGCAGACTGGAAAAGAGTAAACGATAGAGTCCACGCATTTTTTTTATATTTTATGTTTTCTCTGCAACCTCTCTGATGAGTGGGAGCCCACGTCTTCTTAATGTTTAGCAGAAGTGAAGAGATTAATCCATTTGAACCCCAACAGTATTCTGGCTTTGCAAGATGAGAGAATTCCTAGTTAAAGCCAAGCCACAGAAAGCTTGGGCCAAAAATGACAACACTGGCCAGGCAAAGCATGGCTTGTTCCTAACAAAGTTTACATTTTATTATGCTATCCTTGACATATAAGGAAGTAGGCATTCAAGCCTTTTTTATAAGCCCAAATGTCTGCTTGGATTTTACTATTTAACCATTTTTAAATGAAAAATGTACTAGGCTAGGTATTGCCGAGTTATCCTAAATACATCATTCTTCAACGTCTAAGACTTCCTTTCTCCTCTATGAAGATTTGCTTACCAACTCCAGCCCATAATAACTTGGCACTTTTGTACTTTTATTTATCTAAACCATAAACAGTACTTTATCAACTATATGCACAGTCTTGTTTCACAGGTAAAGTTTATCTCTGAAAGTAAAATCTATAAGCAACGTTAAGAGGACAAATCATACCTCATACTTTTCTCTTTATCTTCTCAGATAGGAAATCAATATTAGAGGACAAATATTACTTCTAAACTCACAATATATATTTAAATGAATACTATTTTGAGGGCAAATTCATAAAACACTGTGGACATATGACTTCCTTAACTTTCTATTTTTCTTTAAAATTATATACCATCACTAATGAAAGTCAGTAATCAGTCACTAAAATAACTTTTAAGAAGTGAAACTCCAAACTCTTTTTGTCCAGCTTTTTCTACTTTTTCACTTGGAAAAGAAAAACTTGGCATAAATCTGTGAAAACTATAACCTCTTAAAAAACAGTAGTGACTAAAAATGTTAGATTATATAAAGAGGCTGGTATCCAACTTCTAGCCAGATGAGCACACCAAATTTTTCTAACTATCCTTTTAAGAAACTGCCAAATACCATTTCCATTAAAACTTATTTCAAAAACTGTAAGCAGCAAACTTCTATAGGCTAGCAGATTCTCTGTAAACTATTTGCCTAGAATGAATTTCGACATCTGACTCAGACAAGCTTTCTATGCTATAGAAGAAAAGCTTATTAGCGCATTCCTATACAATTCAGTTTAAATTGCTGCTAACAGAAATATGGAAAGAGATCAATGAATATAACAGATCATGATAAGACTCAAGTTTCTTCTCTATGTTCATACCTAGATGACGCATAAAATTAGACAAACTTAGAACAGATTAAAATGGCATATTCTGCAAATATAGCAGTTATGAAATGTAGTTCAGTTAGTAGTTTTGAGGTTATCTCTCTAGAGTTTAAAAAGAAAAAAAAAAAATTCCCAACCATAATATTGTTCTAACAGAGTTGATGCAAAACTCTGTTGCAGAATATAACAAATATAAAAACAGGAATCTGACAGAGCATTTATCAGTACTTTAATCATTTAACCACCTTGCATGAAGAAATTGTTCTTCCGATTAATCCAGTGTTTTTTATAGACTATATTTTATTGTTATATTGCATTCAATCTCTTTAAGATCCAAATATTAGCATATTTTATTACAGTGCTGTAAATAAGGATGATAAATTTTGTGCGTGTTTCCACTAGGCCACAGAGTCTTGATCCTGCTATGGAAAGGATGGAAGGAAAGAATGGCCCCAGCTCAAGCCTCTGTGAAATAAATTAACACTCACAGGTAAAGGCAAGATTCTCATATCTCTGTTCCCTTATTCAAGCTCCTGCACACAATCTCCATAGAAATCTTGGTAGAAGGGGGAATAGGGAGAGAGGATCAAGGAGGAGAATATTTGGCAAAATTTCTTAACAGTTGAGAAATAAAAACTGTCACAAACATCTTTAATTTGCTCAGGAGAAGAGAAGACTGGAAAAGAGACTGGAAATAAAACACTAATGAAAACAGAGGGATTCTCAGCAGAATGGGTTTAACAAAAGATACTTTGTTTTTTGTTGAATGAGAAAGAAATAAAATTACATCTCATCTGATGAACTCTGAAAAGGAGTTTAAATGTTTTAATACCTACTTATGTCAGAGAGCCAGAAAATGTATCTGAACAGATTTTAAAGTACAAATTTTATTCTGAAAATGACTTTTGCCACTACTTCAAATGTTATTCAACCTTCAAATAATTTTCATTCCAAAACAGGAAAAAAGAATTCAAAGATCTGGTTGGTGCCTGGTCTACTACCACCTTCAGGTGAGAGTAAAAACTTATTAAGTGATAAATTACCAAGGAGTTAGCTTGCCTGGCAGCATGTGTGAGAAAGGGGCAGGCAGAGATGGAGGCTGCCTTCAAAATGAAGTCAGGGTGGTTACTCATAGTGAGAAGTTACTTTCAAGTGTCAATTTAATGCTTCCAAAAACCACTGATGTAAGGACAAGAAAGGCAATCTGCAGATTTTGAAACCAAAATGTGGCTGAATTCTTGATTGCTAAGAAATTAAAACCACATCATTCTTTAGTTTGCTCAAGAGAAAAGAGGAGCATGAGAGAAAAAGAGGCAGGAAGTGAGGTGTTAATTATACTCTCCCCTCCAAGCCCAGCCTACCCCCAGCCAGCCAGCCATCTGCCCTGTGGCAGCTCAGATTTGTGTGAAAGAACTCTTCCACTTCTGGGAATCCACATTCCCTCTAGGCCGTGACATCCTGAAGGGCTAAAATCACTCCTTATCCACTTTACTGCATGGCTCTCACGCCTCATCGGTTCATAGCCTTTGTAGAAATTTAATAAATCATTTTCATTTGTTTAAGCCCATGAAGTATTTCTACAGGAAGTTAGCCTACTGTTTCTAAGCACTTATAAAGCAGGGCAGCTGTGGATAGAATTAGTAATATGAGACGGTGGGGGATTACACATACATCCAGACACATATACACACACACACACACACACACACATCCTTCTTTTCTAACTGGAGAGGATGGAGAGAAGAAGTAGGAACATTAGCAAGCAAATGCAAGCATTTAGGTTAGATAAGGATAAAAATTTTATACACATATGAGAAAGCAGAGAGAACTCAACAATTAACTTTTTATGACTAGAGCTAAAGGCAAAGTCCTGTGTTAATGCCCTATAGGGAGAGAGAAGAAAGTTCTTTTTCTCAAGGAACTAACAATCCAGGTGAAGAAACAACAGAAGCATGAGAAAAATCAAACAATAATACAAGAGTTTAGCTGTCGTTCAACACAACAATACAAGAGACTCTTTCACAAGGCAGCGCGTGATTAATTGTCCAATTTTTGGTACAAACCAGTTCAGAAGAAGGAAAAACATCCAGAAAGCTGAATGTAAGCTGGACATTAAAAGATAGGGAGGAATTGTGTGGATGGGGAAACTGAAATGGCAGAGATGATCTGACCAGAACCTTGAAGAAAGGACAGACGATTCAGTGCCTGATTAGAAGACCAATTTGGCGGGCAGGGGAAAACAGAGAAAATCCTACAGTAATACCTCAAAAGACAGTCTGAGGTCATACCTAACAGCATCCTGAATGCCAGCTAATGAGTCTGCTCTGCTCCTGTGAACCTCTCATGTTCTTCATGAGGGGTTCAACTCATGGACCGAAGTGTTCAACTACTCATGTGGCATGGCAGCCTTTTCCCATTTACTAAATAAAAATTACATTATTGGATAGAATTATCACCTTAAATTCCTTTTTTGAGCTAAAGGGATAAATAGACAGTTAGCCAGAGACATTTCATCTGGACCTGTTACTGGAATTTTAAATTGCATATAATATATGCCAATTAAATTGTTCATGGTGCTATTTAAACCATATTTAAATCTAACGCTATTTTGCAGGAGTTTAGAGGGCCACAACTTCCATGTCTTCCACAAGGATGTAGATAGTTAAAACTATTTAACTAGTAAACCTAATAAGGGTCGGTTACAGAAGTCTGAAAGAACGGCCTTGGAGGGTGACAGCAGACATAAACAATCAAATAATAAAACACTCAAAAGCGATGATATCAAATTGGGTTTCTGAGGCCAATATGCTACACAAGAAAGGCGAGAGGACCTTGACACATTCTACTGCCTGATAAATAGTTTTATCAACAGAACACTGACGAAGAGCGCCTACATTCTAATAGCCTTATTCATAACACTGAGAAAAAAATGGCACTGACATCCCTGTGTGGGCAGGAACAATGCCCTCAATTCTCAGACAAAATCAACACGTGGGAACAACTTTCAGATGCCAGAGAAAAATGGGAGCAACTCTAACTCAGAATGAGCATTCACTCATGCTTCCAAAGTCTTACAGGAACTTTCACGTTTATTTTCAGACTTTAAAAATATATATACAAGATTTATCAGCTGTAGTAAAGCCAGTTCAATCCTAGAAATAGAGGAAGCAAATATTTTCATTCTTACTTTGTAATCTGAGAATAGAAGAAAAAAGAGGAAGTGACTTCCCCAAGACATCCAAAGAGTCAAAAGAAAACACAGATCTGCTGACTATATCCAACTAACTCCTACTGTATTTTTCCTTAGAGGAAGGAGCCCTGCTGTTTTAACACATGGAGTATGTAAATTACATCAGTGGCAACATCACAAGAGGCTTCCTATAGCTGAGTCTCTGGAACAAGCATGCAGACTCCAGGAGACTCCTGAAAATTCTTAACATTAAATTCTGGTGCCAAAGGAGTTTGTCACATACCATTGCATAGCTCAATGAGATAAACATAGGCATATCAGAGAACAGAAATTATAAATTTTCATTAAAAAATAATCTTCAAAGTAAAGATTTTTTTCTCAGAAATTATTTGAGATCTCAGTTTATGATCCAGATGATAGACTAGTACAAAATGTAAATTGTAATTTTTACTGACTTTAATGAAAAAAATACTTCACACAAAGATTTGGAACAAATGCATAAAGACTCAGCCTTGCGTCAAAATTAATGCATGGCTTAGCAATAAGCCTATTGTTACATAAGCCAGAAATAACATTAATTAAAGTCAAGCTCATAAATACTGTGTGTGCGAAGCATTTTTATGCACTTAGTATTAACATACACTCTCTTTTTTCAAAAGAATGCAGACTTCAAAGATAACATCGTTTTTTTGAAAACCATGCTGCCACGGCTCCCTGGGCCGTCTTCTCCACTTATGAACCTATTCTCCATTCCTGAGGCTGGAGAATAGGTTCATATGGCCCACAGGAGAAAGAATGTAGAAACAGAGAGCCTGGAAAGGAATAGGGGAGAGGGGGGAAGGGGTGGGGGGAGTAAAGATGGATATATGGTGACCTATCTATTTTAAGGGAATAATCTGTGAAGCAGAGATGATATTAAGACACCAAACAAAAACATCCCTAAGAATTGCTTCTTGATTTAAAAAAATTTTTTCAGTTAATATAGTAACATTGACATTAAACGGTACAAAGGGGTGCTTTTGTTGACCAAAGCTACTGACCGATAACAAAAACAGGAAACTGCCTAACTCTCCCAGTGCTCTAATCACACTGATAAAACCATATCTGTGAAGACCACTGGTGTGTACAGTAACCAAGGCAGTGAATAAAAAAAAAGCTCCCCCCTTAAATTACTGCAGTCATGTTCTAACATCAAATAGCATTCTAGACCTTGCTAGGTCTTGTATACTAATAACTTTACAACCTGTGGTCCATTTCTTCCCAGCTCCTTTTTGCTCTATCAGTCAGTTTTAATCATCTTATCCTGGCATTTGTGGCCTTGTAGAACCTCATCCTACTCTACAACGTCCCTATAAGTCAGGCTGTTCCAACTCCTCAAGACTTCCTATACGGGCCATGCTTCCCTCAACTATTGTAGGTGCCCTGAGCGAAGACATTTAGGCCCTCTTCAGTAGACATGCTATAATCTAAAAACCTAATTGAAAATTAGATACATGTACATAAAGAAAAAAAGCAAGCAATAACTACAGGCATCTAAAAAGCCATGAAAGACATAATTATCATCTTTAATGACAGTAAACAGCTGGAAACAAATCTAATCTCCCCAACCGAATAAAGCAAAAGTATTTATTTCCCACACTGTATTCATTTCCTGAAGTACTTGCAAGGTCATTAACAGTCACAGTTTCCCACAACATACTTCCCCCAACATACATCCCCCCAAGTAGTCCTCAGACACCAGCTTCCCGTACAGAGCTACAGAACGACAGATAAGCCGCATCAGCACATCACCCCATCAATCTAAGGTCAGCGCTGTAACTGGGAAACAAAAGCATGCTCATACCATGTGACGGCTATCCTTTGGGCTCTGCTGCTGAAGAGGAAGTAACAGCAGTCTGATCCGTATCAGACCCATTCTAATGATACTAAGAACTGAAAGAACCCATATGGGTAGGAGAATTGGATAAAGGAGAAATTAATCAAAAGAGGGAATACCACTTATAACGCCTGCATTGTTACAACAACTATTGTGACACTAATAAACTACAGCCTCTGGTCAGATCTACAGTCACTGCCTAGGAGTCCAGTGAACTGTTGGTAGGTAAAATCTGCTATGCAGTCACATCACTTAGGCCTACTCAAATTTTGTTTTGCTTTGTACTTGACAGGGAAAAAAAAGTTTACACAACACTTATATGTTACAAGCTTATTTCAAATTTATCTATTGGCTCAAAAGTTCATTCTTATAATGGCCCATTAACTAATCACTTATTAGCTGAAAAAAAAACCATATGTAAATTAATACAGTCATTGAAATGAAGACTTCTCTGCTTCTCCAACCAATTTAAGTTGGCCCCATAATGGGATAAGAAAATATTAAGAACTGAATGGCAATTAAAAGTACAGTATTTCAAAACTTATGCATACAATAAGAGGTACCTGAGAGGAAAACCAGAGCCATGAAAGCATAAAGCATACATTTTTTTCAAATATTCAAATATTCAACTCAAGAAACTGGGGGAAAAAACAGAATAAACCCAAGGAAAATATAAACAAAATGTTACAAAACAGAAAAGAAACAAAACCAAGCTATTTCATTAAAAGAAAAGATTAAAATGTTCAACGCTATAGCAAGAATGATCAAGAAAGCACAAATCACACAAGAAATTAAAAAGGAATCAAAATCAAAGCTATAAGATGAGAACACTATGAACAACTTCATACCAACAGATTTGTCAAGTTAGATGAAATCGGCAGTTTCGACTAAAAATATGAATTACTAAAAATGATTCCAAAAAAAACAGAAATAGACTACTGGAAAATCAAATCAATGATTAAAGAAAAAACCCCTCCCAACCCTATTCTTCCCAAGACTGTTTGTTTGTTTATTCATTTATTTGTTTTGAGTTTTGGGGGGTTTGTTTTTTTTTGTTTTTTTTAATTTGGCCATGCTGTGCAGCATGTGGGAACTTAGTTCTACAACCAGGAACCAAACCCATGCCCCCTGCATTGGAAGCATGGAGTCTTAAACACTGGACAACCAGGGAAGTCCCCCAAAACAGTTTTAAAGGCAAGTTTTACCAGATTTTCAAAGAACAGTTAAATCCCTAATTTAGCCAAACTTTTCCAGAGAATAACTAAAGGAAAGCAACTTTTACAAGGTTCGTACATAACCCAGATAACAAAATCTGAAGACAATTTGATAAAAGAAAATTAAAGATAATATATGCAAAAACCCTAGATTAGAAATACAAAAGCAATGCCAAATCAGCATGAACAAGTAGTATTTATATTAGGAATTCAAAGACAGCTTCATGTTAGAAAACATGTAAATTACAACATTAACAGATTACAAAAGCATATGATTCTGTTAGTTGATGCAGAAAATACATTAGATAAGACTCACCACCTATTCATGTCTTTCACCGCCTATTTATGAAACTTTCTAGTTTAGTCTCAGAAACTAAGAAAAGAATATCCTTAATCTGAGAAAGAATGCCTATTTTTAAAAATCCTAGAGCAATCTTAGAAACCTGAACAAAATTTATAAAAAAAGATGCTAGCCTCCTGAGTTGTAAATTATAGGATTACTTCCATGTTCTCAATTATGTACCATGCTCTTCCTCTGAGAGGACCATAATTGGCCACCTACTGCCATCAGCCTTAACCACAGGACTTGCTTGGCCAATGAGATGAAAGTGAAAGTGGCACATACTACTTCCAAGCTGAAGTCTCAAGAGCCTTAGTATGGTTCTGCCATGTTTTCTTTTCCCTCTATTATGAGACCAGCATTTCCCAGGTAGAGGATACACCTTTAGTCTTGGTCCAAAAGTCAAGAAGATACGGAGTAGAGCTCACAGCCAACCCACCAAGGGCATATAACATAAGCGAGGAATAAACCACTGTTATTATAAGTCCAGAAGATCTGGAGGTTGTTTTGTTATTGCAGTATAACCTAGTAAAAGTTGACAGTTATCAAATAAATGCTAATTAAAATTTTGAGATGATATTTCACACCATTATGATAGTTTGAAATTAATAATTCTAATTAACAAAAAGTGCTGATGATAATGTGGGAAAATCAAACAATGGTTGCTGGTTGAAATTTCTTTATTTAGTTAGTTAGTTAGTTAGTTGGAATTTAAATTGGCACAACCACTTTGGAGACCACTTTGCCAATATCTGGGAAAAATGAAGAAGTAAAACTGCATCTTAGCAACCTAGCAATTCCATTCCTAGGTGTCTACCCTGAAGAAACTCTTGCACAAGTAAATACGGAGACATATATAACAACATTCACTGAAGCACTGACTGTTATTCTATATAAAAGAAATTGTGCCTCAGCAGGGGTAATAGATAAACTGGGTTAGTCATTCAAAGGAATACTACACAGCAGTTAAATTGAATAAAGTAGATTCACAGGTGATACAAAGACAAATGCAAAGAAAAAGGAGAGATGGGAATAAGACTTTAGCAATATCTTTAATGTTTTATTTCTTTAAAAAAAAAATCTAACACACATGGCTAAATGGTGACATCTGGTTAAAATTTTATGGTAAATACACAACTCTCCTATTATTTCTGTATTTTTGTATTTTTAACTATATCATGACTTTTTTTAAAAGACAGAGAACAAAAATAGATTTAAGGTGTAAAAAAGCACATTGGTCAACCATGAGGTTTGGTAATATAAAGAACTTCAGAGATGACTGGGGCCTTCTAGATTATCTAAGTAATCCTATATTCTAAAAATGAAGTCAATTTCTGGGCCTCAGTTTGACACACAGAGGTTGAATAAATGACTCAAGGTCACATAACAAGTTATCAACAAGTTGGATCTCAACATCTAGACTTCCTAACTTCTGGGATATGTAGGAAAAACAAGGGACATGTGATCAAATACAACATAACTGAGTCAAGTTCAGAACACCATTCTATTGTGTGCTTATCGTCCCTACCCCTACCACTGAGATATACAGTATTAGTCTAAGAGCGTCAGGAATTTTTAATCATCTTTTGCCACTCCTTTTCTCAAAACAACTAACACAGCAGAACAATCGTAACTGAGTCAAATTAAGTTCTACACAACTAATACAACGGTAAAGCTAAAGACCATGAAGCAGTCATATTAGTAGTTTAGCAGTCATCTACTAGTTCAGTAGTTCACGACCTTCACAGTCCAACTGCTGGGGCTGGAATCCTGATTCAACCACTAAGGAGCTATGAAACTTTGGGTGCATTACTTAACCTCTTGAAAGCCTTACATTCCCTCATGGTAAGACTGGGAATACCCATAATAATACCTACCTCATATTACATGAGATAACCCATTCGAAGCTTTTCACATAGTTCTTCAGTAAACATTAGCTATTAGTATACATCACGTAAAGTAATTTAGCTATGAAAAGCAACAAACTCTTTTGATTGTCATAAAGTTATAAGGCATTATTTGCTCTTAAAAAATTACACTGGCTTCGGTCCGCATCAGTGCTAATCAATTATATGCTTTGCAAGAGTGTTTTTTAACTAAATGAAACGAAATAAAAATGAGTTAGTTTTTAAATCATTATGTGTCTCGGAATGAAAACACTTGGGGTTAAACTGCTAAAATTTCATTACTCTGAAATTTCAACCTAGCGCAATGTTTCTCCTCAAGTGAAACACTTATAATGGCCATGGGTAATAGTCACACTATTTCACACCCATCCAGAATGGACACCAGCCAATACACATGACCAGTGCAGCCTGGCAGAACGTCGGCCTGCTTACCCTTAAGGGTCAGGAACTATCGTTTCTAATGGAAATGATGACCCTCTTCTATGTTTTCTTGTTTTGCCTTTTTTTTTTTTTTTAATACAAAATTGGGACAAACTAGCTCACAGTAACACAAAAACCTATTCACTGTGCCAGGCCACAAATGAGGGCAGACGATACTTCTGCTGTCATCCCACACACCAAGATAGCTCTCCTATCAGCTCCCTGTCTCACCTCCAAGTCACAGCTGTACTCGGTGCCATCTAGGAGGGTCACTTTGCACTGGACAGTTTTGGTCTTCTTGCTGGCTTTCTGAGAGGCCTTCTCTGCTTTTAGCTCATTGGTCTGCACTTCCTTGGTCTCCCTTTTTGCTGCTTCATCCAATTTGTCCTCTTGTATCTCCTTTACCCTCTCCTCTTCTCTCTCCTTACTTACTTCTTCAATAGGCTGTTGAGGAAAAAAAATTAAGGTCATACTAAAGGTGACCAATTTGCATAAGATGACACAACTAAAAAGGAAAATCTTTAGGAAGAACTGATTGTCGTAAGCACCGTGAGCCTAAGATTTAAAGACTTCAAAACTTTGCCTGAAAGGATATTTCCCCACATCTTCTTTCCCCAAGTCCACTGCCAATTTCCTCATTTTGCCAATTTGGGAATGTCAGCATTAAGTGAGTAAAAGAAACTATGTCCCAGCAACTACAATCTAAATATCATGTCAAATAATAAAATTTCTAATTATAATTTTGTACCATGGCAAAACCTAGGCTTCATTAGGCAACCAAAATGCACACACATACAAATCTACTTCTTCCTACCCACTGAACACTTAAAGATATAAAAGTGCGTATTACTTAAAAGGAGAGGTGGAAAGGTTCTGAGAGTACCTGTCTAACCCTAAAATGAACAGATATGACTTTTTAATGATCTGCATATACAGAGGATTTTTTTTTTGCTTTATTATTTTGAAAGTTTTAAAAGGAACAACAGGAGAAGGCTGTGGTAGACCCTCCAAGACCCATATCCCAGATACACTAAGCTAAAGCAGTATCTTAATACAAGAAATCTGGAAATGATTCAAAACAAATCCCTTTTGTTAACATGGTTATGCCATCAAGCTTTCACTTCCAGACAATCACTTCTCAAACATACTTGTGTCGCCAGACTGCTCACCAGAGGTTTCTCTTCCTTGACGTCGACCTTAATCTCCTGTTGTTTTCTCTGAGCTGTTTCTTCAGCATCACCCTTGGCCTGCCTTTCTTCTTCAGGAAGAGATTCCTCCTTATCTAAAATCTGCTCTTCCACAACAGCTTGGGTAGGCTCTTTTTTATCTCCGCCATCTTTGGCCACTACTAAGTTATAGGACTTTTGTTTCTTGAGCCACGGGGGTATGAATCGAGAAATCCCCCTGCTCTCAGACGGCTCTCTCTCTTTCTTCTGACGGCGTGGACTACTTTGGCTTTCAGCTGGAGGAGATGACTGTGAACCTTTTTCCTCCTCTGGATCAGAAGACTGATTCTGCTGATTTTCTGCTACTTCTTTCGGTTTCTCCTTGGTTGCATCTGCTACCAACTGGTCAGATTCCTTCTTCACTTCAGACGTGGAGCCCACTTCAGTAGTCATGGTCACAGCTTATTCTACAAACAAAACAAAATCACCAAAGGTTATTCTACAAACTCTCCCAGTTTTAGTTGGAGGCAAGAGGCAGGGTAAGGAAGGCTGGGAAGGGGAATGGCAGAGAGATGATGGGGAGAAAATACATTTAAAAAAAGAAGGTCCAGAAGCACAAGAGAAAATGGAGACTGCCACGCTTGATGTTTAGAATTCTCAATCAGAATCAAAGAACCAAAACCAGCATCACAATAGAATTAACACATTCTGTACAAAGAAAACTTCAAATCATCAAAAGCTCTAGAAAGATTACTTTTGATTTCATCTAGCTATAAACAATAATTCACCCTCAAAATTCAATTTAAGAAAAATTACTTTTCTCTCAACTTGGTATGCTCTACAATATGAAAATGTTACTGATAATGCTAGAAAATTCTGAGACACATTTCACTGCAATTTCACACATTAAAACTAAAATCTAAAAAATGTTAATTATAAAAATGAATTTTAAGTGTTGGCAGCTTAACTGCGAGAAAATTAAATCTGGAACAAAAATGTCTTCTTCTTTGTTCCAATATTAAATCCTATAATTCACCATCACTATTCCAATGCAAAAGTTAGTCTTCTAAGAAAAGTCCTAAAACTATAATCAAAACTCCAAACCTCCATCCCACCCAACTTCACACACAGTTTTCCTGGTATACATGATTTTAAGAAAAATATCTAAGGATCCCAATCTACACCAAATGAAGACATCACAGGGGTGGAGAGAAAATGCATCTAATAATCCTATAACAACTAATGAAAACAAAATTGAAAGAAATTAGATCTCAAAGTAACTGGTTGTCTAAATTTTACACAAGCTAAGAGGGACTTCTGAAGTAGAGTAGCACCACTGACATAAAAAAAACCATAGGGAGGCACATGAAAAGATGCTCAACATCATTAATCAGAGAAATGCAAATTAAAACCACAATGAGGTATCACCTCACAGCTGTCAGAATGGCGATCTTCAAAAAGAACACAAATGACAAATGTTGGTGAGGATGTGGAGAAAAGGGAATCCCCTTGGTGGGAATGGAAATTGGTGCAGCCAATGTGGAAAACAGCATGGAGGTTTCTCAATAATATAAAAGTAGAACTACCATATGATCTGGTATACATCCAAAAAAACAAAAACACTAATTTGAAAAGACACACACACCCCAATGTTCATAGCAGCATTATTTACAATTACCAAGACACGGAAGCAACCTAAGTGTCCATCAACAGAAGAATGGATAAAGAAGATGAAGTGTATATAGACAATGGAATACTCCTCAGCCATAAAAAAGAATGAAATTTTGCCATTTGCAAAACATGAATGGATTTGGAGGGTATTAAGCCAAGTGAAATAAGTCAGACAGAGAAAGATAAATACTGCATGATATCACTTATACATGGAATCTAAAAAATAAAAGATTAGTGAATATAACAAAAAAGAGACAAAGAGAGTAGCACAGACACATATATACTACCAGCTGTAAAATAGATAGCCAGTGGGAAGTTGTTGTATAACAAAGGGAGTTCAACTCCAGGATGGAAGATGCCTTAGAGGACTGGGACGGGGAGGGTGGGGGGGACTCGAGGGAGGGTGGGGGGGAGAGGCGAGGGAGGGAGGGAATACGGGGATATGTGTATAAAAACAGATGACTGAACTTTGTGTACACCCCCAAAATAATAAATAAATAAAATTTAAAAAAATTAAAAAAATTTAAAAAGACAGATTCACAGACACAGAGAACAAACTAGTGGTTACCAGTGGGGAGAGGAAGAGGGGGAGGGGCAGGACGGGGTAAGGGATTAAGAAGTACAAACTATTATGTATAAAATAAGCTACAAGGATGTGCTGAACAACAAAGGGAATATAGCCAGTATTTTGTAACAACTATTAATAGAACATAACCTTTAAAAATTGTGAATCACTATGTTGTACACCTGTAACTTACCTAATACTGTACATCAACTATACTTCAATTTAAAAATGAAAAGAAGTTTTTAAAATAAAAAACAGTAGGCAGGGACGGCAGACACAGCACACTGCCTCCTCTCTTGCCAATGATTAAAGTACTCAAAGGCCTGGCGCCCTGAACAATGGAAAAGTTCACAGCTATCTTCAAAAGTGGTACAAACCTGAAAAGTTCAAAAAATAAAGTACACTTGATTTTTCTTTTTTTAAAAGATTTATTGAAATATAATTCACATACCATAAAATTCACCCTTTTAAACTGTATAGTTAATGATTCTAAGTATACCCAAAACGTTGTGCAACCATCACCACTATCTAATCCTAGAATATTTAATCATCCAAAAAAAGGACCCTGTATCATTAATAGTTACTCTCTATCCTCCCCTTCCTGCAGCCCGTGAAAATCACTAAACTATTTTCGGTCTGTATAGATTTGCCATTTCAAATAAATGGAATCATACAATATGTGGCATTTTCACTCAGCATAATGTTTTCCAGGTCCATCCATGTTGCGCCATGTATCAGTACTACACTTGTTTCTTAAAATATTATTCACAGCCTTCTGCAAATTATATATCTGATAAGAATCCAGCATCCAAAATATATAAAGTACTCTTACAACCCATCAATAAAGACCAAAAGACAATTTTTTTTAATGAGCAAAGGACCTGAGTAAAATTTCTCCAAAGAAAAAGTAACCAATAAGTGCTTGAAAGGATACTGAACATTATTAGTCATTAGGGAAATGCAAATCAGAACCACTATGAGATACACTTCACATCCGCTAGTATGGCTATAATCAGATACAAGTAGGAACAAGTAGTGGTGAGATTATTGGAAAATTTGGAACTCTCAACATTGCTGGCAAGAATATATAATGGTAAAAGGAATCCAAATTGGAAAAGAAGAAGTAAAATTGTCACTCTTTGCAGATGACATGATATTATACATAGAAAACCCTAAAGACTCTACCAGCAAACTGCTAGCACTAATTGATGAATTTAGTAAAGTAGCAGGATACAAAATTAATGTGCAGAAATCCCTTGCATTCCTATACACTAACAATGAAAAAACAGAAAGAGAAATTAAGGAAACTCTCCCATTCACCATTGCAACAAAAAGACTAAAATACCTAGGAATAAACCTGCCTAAAGAGGCAAAAGATCTGTATGCAGAAAACTTTAAGACATTGATGAAAGAAATCAAATACGACACAAACAGATGGAGGGACACACCATGTTCCTGGATTGGAAGAATCAACATCGTGAAAATGACTGTACTACCCAAAGCAATTTACAGATTCAATAGAATCCCGATCAAATTACCAATGGCATTTTTCACAGAACTAGAGCAAGAAATCGTACGATTTGCATGGAAACGCAAAAGACCCCAAATAGCCAAAGCAATCTTGAGAAGGAAAGATGGAGTTGGTGGAATTAGGCTTCCTGACTTCAAACTATACTACAAGGCCATAGTGATCAAGACAGTATGGTACTGGCACAAAAATAGAAAGGAAGATCAATGGAATAGAATAGAGAACTCAGAAGTAAGCCCAAACACATATGGGCACCTTATCTTCAAGAAAGCAGGCAAGAATATACAATGGAGAAAAGACAGCCTCTTCAATAAGTGGTGCTGGGAAAACTGGACAGCAACATGGAAAAGAATGAAATTAGAACACTTCCTAACACCATACACAAAAATAAACTCCAAATGGATTAAAGACCTAAATGTAAGGCCAGACACTATAAAACTCCTAGAGGAAAACATAGGCAGAACACTCTATGACATACATCAAAGCAAGATCCTTTTGGACCCACCTCCTAGAATCATGGAAATCAAATCAAGAATAAACAAATGGGACCTCATGAAACTTAAAAGCTTTTGCACACCGAAAGAAACCATAAACAAGACTAGAAGGCAACCCTCAGAATGGGAAAAAATAGTTGCCTACGAAACAACGGACAAAGGATTAACCTCCAAAATATACAAGCAGCTCATGCAGCTTCATACCAAAAAAGCAAATAACCCAATCCACAAATGGGCAGAAGACCTAAAGAGACATTTCTCCAAAGAAGACATACAGATGGCCAACAAACACATGAAAAGATGCTCAACATCACTCATCATCAGAGAAATGCAAGTCAAAGCCACAATGAGGTATCACCTCACACCAATCAGAATGGCCATCATCACAAAATCTGGAAACCACAAATGTTGGAGAGGGTGTGGAGAAAAGGGAACTCTCCTGCACTGTTGGTGGGAATGTAAGTTGGTACAGCCACTATGGAAAACAATTTGGAGGTTCCTTAAAAAACTACAAATAGAACTACCATATGACCCAGTAATCCCACTCCTGGGCATATACCCAAAGAAAACCATAATCCCAAAAGAAACATGTACCATAATGTTTATTGCAGCACTATTTACAATAGCCAGGACATGGAAGCAACCTAAATGCCCATCAACAGATGAATGGATACAGAAGATGTGGCATGTATATACAATGGAATATTACTCAGCTATAAAAAGGGATGAGATGGAGCTATACGTAATGAGGTGGATAAACCTAGAGTCTGTCATACAGAGTGAAGTAAGTCAGAAAGAGAAAGACAAATATTGTATGCTAACTCACATATACGGAATCTAAAAATGGTACTGATGACCTCAGTGACAAGACAAGAACAAGGACGCAGATGCAGAGAATGGACTGGAGAACTCGAGGTTTGGAGGGGCGGGGGGTGAAGGGGAAGCTGAGACGAAGTGAGAGAGTAGCATGGACACATATATACTACCAACTGTAAAATAGACAGCCAGTGGGAAGTTGCTGTATAACAAAGGGAGTTCAGCTCGAGGGTGGATGATGCCTTAGAGGACTGGGACGGGGAGGGTGGGGAGGAGTCGAGGGAGAGAGGGAATACGGGGATATGTGTATAAAAACAGATGATTGAACTTGGTGTACCCCCAAAAAAATAATAAATAAAACGAAGAAAAAAAAAAGAATATATAATGGTATAGCCACTTTGGAAAACAGTTTGGCAGTTCCCCAAAAAGGAGCTGGAGGAGTGGGGGTATAGAGAAATGAAGAGCATGCTGCTTAAAAACCACAGCACGAACACTTCACCCAGACTAGTAGAAGAGAGTCATTAGGGAAGCCTTCCTGCGAAAGCTGACATTTGAGTTGCTTTAAAATAATGAGTATTCATTACTCACACACAAGAATCAAAATGGGAAGCATGTGTCAGGCATAGGCAAGTGTGTAGAAAGATGAGAATATTCCTCCTGCAGGAAACTACAAGTACTGAACAACAACACACTGTACAAGTGAAGGGCGCCTGTGAGTGGGGATGTGACAAAAGGAGGATGGTGAACTGGTGCTGATGAAGTAGGCAGAAGCTAGAACATAAAAGGTTTTGCATGTCATGCTAAGAAAGGTCTGGAGGTGATTTAAACGCAATGAGAAGTCATATAAGCACTTTAAGCAGAGGAGTAAAGTAATCAAATTCACATTTAGGATAGTCCAACCTTGCTGTAAAGGACAGGATGAGAGAAAAGAATGAAACAGAAAGGCATCCAGGAGGCTGGTGCTATAATCCAGCCATGAGAAGATAGTGGTCTGTACTCTGGAGGAAGCAGTGAGGTATAGGATAAGAAATGAATGGAAGAACTTCCTAGGTGGCACAGTGGTTAAGAATCCACCTGCCAACGCAAGGGACACTGGTTCAATCCCTGACCCAGGAAGATCCCACATGCTGAGGAGCAACTAAGCCCGTGTGCCACAACTATTGAGCCTGAGCTCTAGAGCCCACGAACAACAACTACTGAGCCCATGTGCCGCAACTGCTGAAGCCCATGTGCCTAGAGCCCGTGCTCTGCAACAAGAGAAGCCACCACAATGAGAAGCCCACACAGCACAATAAAGAGTAGCCTCTGCTCTCCGCAACTAGAGAATGCCCTTGTGCAGCAACGAAGACCCAATAGTCAATAAATAAATAAATAAATAAATAAGAAAGGAATCGAATGGTAAAGACAAAGACTGCACATAATGTGGTGTCTAACTGAAAACAGCGAGTCAAAGTGAAGAAAGAGTCCAGGAAAAGTTCTAGTTCATGAGAGACCAGGGTGATGACAGAACCATCCCTGGAAATAGGGAACACAAGGAAAAGATGGTCTGGCTGACACAAACTTGATTTTTAGTTCACTGTGACTGAGAAGCCTGTGGAGGTGTTCAGTTGGCCACCTGACACACAGGTCTTGAAGGGAGACCAGATACGCACTAGAGATACAGATTTGGGAGCTGTCATCACATGAGTGACGGCTAAAAGCACAAGTGATATTGACACCACCTACAGAAAAAGTATAATTTGAGCTTCGAGGGCCCTGAAGAGAACCCTTATAACCACCAACATGTAAATGCCAGGCAGAGGGAAAAGGCACAAGGGTGAGAAGAAATACACAGTGAGACAGTGAGATCAGGGGACAGTAATGTCCTTGAGGGTAATGCTACAAAAGAAGGTAGAGTTAGGTAACTACAACACATACATGTCCAATCTTACACCTTATTCTTATGCACTTAAAAGTTCAAAATTATGTCTTCCTAAGACCTTTACATGAGTACTTGAACTGGCTCCATATGGCACAGAAAATCTGTGTTCCTTCTTTAAGGTACCATTTTCCAGGTACCAATTAAGTGGAAAATATTATTTACATTGATCATGAGATGACCAAAGTTGACTTGTAACTCTCTAATTACATTTTGAGAGCTGAATCAACATCCTGGTGAAAATTAAAACAAAAATGCCTCACACTTGTCTGAGCTAACCAAGATAACTGGCAGCTCTCTAACTACTTTGGCTGTGAGAAACAATCTGGAGACTGATCAACTAAAGCTGATTTGGGGTCAAAATATTTCAGAAGCAATGAAATATAAAACTAAGTTTTCCATTATGTTAAAAGCATTAATATTTACATTTTAATCATAAGATCTATCACTTACTGCTTACTGGGTCAGACATCATGTGTATGATTTCTGCTTCTCACAACATCCTACAGGGTAGATATTAGCCCCGTTTTGCGGTAATAAATTGAAGAATAGAAGTTAAGTGACTTGTCCAAGGCCACTGAACGGAGGACCACACAACTGTACACCTGTATTTTGTAATGCAGTCACAACTCCATTGTGTATGAAAGATCGAATCAACCAGAGCCCTTGGCTTAGTCCTCAAAGAAGATTCATGCCAGTCTGTCAAAACGACTGCACTACAACATGAATCTATTCTGTGATTTGCTACAATCAGCAGCCCCCACCAAAGAAGAAATTTACAGATGAGTTCCCATCACAAATATCATATTTGAAGGTTATTACCTGGTCATGCAATCAACTGAGCTGATGGATCAAAACCAAAGACAAGGTGCTACCACACACAAAGAGCAGAGAGAAACCACACCACTAAGTCTCATAAAGCAGTCCTCCTCAATCACGACTGTATTCGCAAGACTTCTAAGTTTTAAGAACTTCAGAGCTGAGCTGTGTTGCCCATGCAAAGGGAGATTACAAGATAAAATACAATGGCAATGGCTAATGGACTGTAAATATTCAACAATAAGGGTGGATATAATTTATGTAAATAAGTATGTTCTAAAAATAGTTTCAAGCGATCAACAGTGTTTAAATGAAACCTAAACATTACCTTCTTTGTTGACAAAATGGTTTCTTGAGCAAATTACCACCATCAAGAAAACATGATTACAGCACATCCGTTCACCATAATTATCAGGCCTGTACCGCTCAGAGTTTCAAATGTGGATAAGCCTTTGAATACCGTTGCCCACTAAATGGAAACTCCTGCAGTGGAACACAAGCCCTCTACTAAAATGAAAGCCCCCTGAGGGCTGGGATCTTAGGATCTTTCTTTTTTTCACTGCTATGTTCCCAGCATCTTGATTGGCACATAAGGGGCACCAGATAAATATTTACTGAAGTGTTGTGAAATCATCTGGCCTAATACCCTCATTTTATCTTATCAACAAGGAAACTGAGGCTCAGAAAGACTAGGAGATTTGCCTGAGATCACAAAGCCAGGTGGGCGAAGCCAAAACCAGAAAGAACTAGTTTCCCAAACTCAAGCAATGCTCATTCCACTAAGCTTTAATTACAAACACCTAAAATCCATCATTAGTATAGTTATATAATACACTCAGTAAAGACCTCTCTACTTAGCAACCAAAAGGAACACTGCTGTGAACTGCCAGCCCATTAGACAGTCATGTGGTTTTGACACAATTACCATGTTGGCATGCTCCATCTGGGTTGATAAAACTGTTCATTATTGTAACAGCTCCATGAGAAAAAGCACGCATCATTTAACACACAACCAAGCAGAAAACCATCATCAATAGAGGATCAGCACTGGTTAGGTAAGGAGCTCTGTTATGCGAAACTATTCTTTTCTCTGATGTTTAAAAAAGGAGGTAAGTTCCAAGGAGCTGTCACTACCACTAGCCTAAACTATCTACCCAGTAACAGCATGCTACTGAAAACAGTGGCCCTCAATCAAAGTACAAGAGCAAAGCCAAGCAAGAAGATACACGACTCTAGACACTCATACAAAGAACTTCAAGCAAGAAGTTCATGCTAATTATTGGGTCCAGATGTTTCCTTAAAACCTTCAGAGAACCATCGCTACTCTAAGAGTCCTCACTGCTAATAAAATCTCTGTGCCTGGGAACAGGGTAGGTGCTGCCTCCTGCTGAGTGACTCCCATCCTCTGCTGAGATCACAAGCAACAGGGCGCCTGTGATTTCTATCAGTAGAGCTCAATCCACTTGCTGGAGGACTCAAGATTTACAAAATGGGGAAATATGCATATCTAAATATGAAAATGGTAGTACAGGTATGGAGAGAGGCTTTCCTTTGAACTCAGACAGGAACAAAACTGTGCAACAAATAACAATTAAAAAATATTGGCAATATGTACACAGTTTCACTTTGCTCATTTTCCAGTCCCATAAATCCTTTTTCCATCATTGTGACTGGGCAGAGGATATGGTGAGCCACTTTCTGATACCCACAATCACTTGCTTACGTTCACCTCCCCAAACAGCCTGTATCCCAAGAAAAGGTCTTTTAATACTCCCACCACCTTCCCTGAAAGCACCGAATGTGAGAAAAACAAAACAGAACCTCAATAAAGGAATGATTCAGCAGCCACCTAACTCCACTTAGGAAGTAATAAAAGTGATGCTTCTCAAATAATAGCCAACCTGTTTTGGAGGGAAAAGGAGGAGGAGGAGGAAAGAGGAAAAAGAAATATCTGGAGATGGAGAAGGAATAACAAAAACAAGCAGACAGAGAGCCGACTGCGAGTAATTCCTCTCCCTTGTAGGTTTATTTTTCTTAAGTGTCAAAAGGTCTAGAAAATACTATATCCCACATCCAAATAAGTACAACTACATTCCAAAGGGACTATTTGTTAGTTTAAATTATCTACACAGTGAGGATAAACGAGTTATTTTTCGAATAATTCAATGCTGCCCACCCTAGTTACCTTAATAACACATTGTATCACTTATCTGGTTTCTTTTAAAGGGTAAAGGACCCATAAGAGAGACAAAACTATTTCTGTAAAGATATAAGCACACATCTGGTTCAAATTAAACCCACATATACAAAAGATAGGAACTGTAGCCCTCTGCTAATTCAGGTCTAGGCAGGATCAGGTTACATTCAGAGCATGAATTTCCTCCACCCTTTCTACTTTTCCAGGGAACTCAAATTTGGTGCAGCTCTTCTCGCTTCTTCTACACGCGTGCCAGCGGAGGCTGGCTCCAGGTCAGGCCACAAGGGAATGGTCTGCTGGTCTAGGGCAGTCATGGTAGCTTCCCTTCCCTTTGCCAAAAAGACATGTAAAAAGTCTGTTGGTGGATTCCTGGGGAAAGAGTTCCCCTTCTAAAAACGCCAGGAGAAGGCCCCTCTTCCTCCTCTGAATATTATATACATGATTCCTAGAAATGCTGTTACCATCTTGAATAATCCATGAGGGCGAAAGGCCTAAAGACAAAGTGACATAAAGGAGAGGGCGCTGGCGAGACAGTTACAGAGAAGACGACCGGCCCGCTCGCGGCACATGCTACACGTGGCCAGGTCCTGCATTTGAGCTTCCTGTTATGTGAGATAACATACTCCCCTATGGTTTAAACAATTAAGCCAGGGGTTCAGTTACTTGCAGCCTCTTTTAAACTCTACGTATGCTGAGGCAAGCCTTAGAAAATAAGCCCTAAGAAACCGGCAGCACATATAGAACCATCTCGGGTAATTATTACTCCCCACTGGATTTTATGGCCCTCATGCCTAAAAGCCACGGTTGCTGAAATGTTCCACTTTTTTTCAGATGCTCAATTTTTAAAAACCTAGTATTTGAGTTAACATTAGTGAGAGAAATCATTAATTCTTCAATTTAACAACTCTAAATAAAAATGAAACAAATAAACTATCTTAGAGTTCAAAGTATAAGATTCCCCTTCTTTATGTATTTGAGAGGAGGGTATCAGATACCAAGGCATTATTCTCCACAATGTCCAAGTCCAATAACACCCAAGATAAGTGCTAACAATCTTACTTGTTAAAAGCAAGTCCCTGCTGTTCTCACTAAGAATCAAGTCAAGAAAGAAATCTGGGGGCTTCCTGGGTGGCACAGTGGTTAAGAATCCACCTGCCAGTGCAGGGGACAGGGGTTCAATCCCTACTCCAGGAAGATCCCACACGCCGCGAAGCAACTAAGCCCACATGCCACAACTACTGGGCCTGCACTCTAGGGCCTATAAGCCACAACTATTGAGCCCGCGTGCCACAACTACTGAAGCCTGTGCACCTAGAGCCTGTGCTCCGCAACAAGAGAAGCCACAGCAACGAGGAGCCCACACACCGCAGCGAAGAGGAGCCCCCACTCTCCACAACTAGAGAAAGCCCGCATGCAGCAACAAAGACCCAATGCAGCCAATAAATAAATAAATAAATATTTTTTAAAAAAAAATAAAAAAGAAGAATCCGCCTGCCAATGCAGGGGACACGGGTCCGATCCCGGCTCCAGGAAGATCCCACATGCCTCGGAGCAACTAAGCCCGTGCGCCACAACTATTGAGCCTGAGCTTTAGAGCCCATGAGCCACAACTACTGAGCCCATGTGCCACAACTACTAAAGCCCATGTGCTTAGAGCCTGTGCTCCACAACAAGAGAAGCCACCACAATGAGGAGCCTGCATACCACAATGAAGAGTAGCCCCTGCTTGCCCCAACTAGAGAAAGCCCACACACAGCAACAAAGACCCAATGCAGCCAATAAATAAATTATTTTTTTTAACTATTCCAAATGACTTTTTTAAAAATTTTTTAAAACTTTTTATTGGACTATATTTGCTTTACACTCTTGTACCAGTTTTTGAGGTACACCAAAGTGAATCAGCTGTATTTATACATATATCCCCATATCCCCTCCCTCCCGCGACTCCCTCCCCCCTCCCTGTCCTGGCCCTCTAAGGCATCTCCCATCATCAAGTTGATCTCCCTTTGTTATACAGCAACTTCCCACTAGCTATCTATTTTATAGTTGGTAGTATAAATATGTCTATGCTACTCTCTCATCTCGTCCCAACTTCCCCTTTGCCCCTCACCCCAGCCCCGTGTCCTCAAGTCCATTCTCTACTTCTGTATCTCCACTCTTGCCTGTCACTGGGTTCATCAGTACCATTTCTTCAGTTTCCATACATATGTGTTAGCATACAGTCTTTGTTTTTCTCTTTCTGGGAGAAAATACTTGCCAACGAAGCAATGGACAAAGGATTACTCTCCAAAATATACAAGCAGCTCATACAGCTTAATACCAAAAAAGCAAATAACCCAATCCACAAATGGGCAGAAGACCCAAACAGACATTTCTCCAAAGACGACATACAGAAGGCCAACAAACACATGAAAAGATGCTCAACATCACTAAATATTAGAGAAATGCAGGTCAAAGCCACAATGAGATATCACCTCACACCAGTCAGAATGGCCATCATCAAAAAATCTAGAGACAATAAATGTTGGAGAGGGTGTGGAAAAAGGGAACTCTCCTGCACTGTTGGTGGGATTGTAAGCTGGTACAGCCACTATGGAAAACAGTTTGGAGGTTCCTTAAAAAACTAAAAATGGAACTACCATATGACCCAGCAATCCCACTACTGGGCATATACCCAGAGAAAACCATGATCCAAAAAGAAACAAGTAGCATAATGTTCACTGCAGCACTATTTACTATAGCCAGGACATGGAAACAACCTAGATGCCCATCAACAGATGAATGGATAAAGAAGATGTGGCACATATATACAATGGAATATTACTCGGCCATAAAAAGGAATGAAATTGAACTATATGTCATGAGGTGGATAGACCTAGAGTCTGTCATACAGAGTGAAATAAATTTACTTTTTAAAAAAGAAGAAAACAAAGAAAAGAAATCTGTGCCAGGCAAAGTCTTCTCCACAAGCAATTAGGGTCATCCTAGGAATAGATGCCCTTTCCTGGAGCTGAACATACCAGAGGCTGTGCATAAACCATCAGGGATCCCCAGATTGCACACCATCATTCTCATAATCAAAATGCACAGAAACCTTGTCATACTGGCCGCTCCAACAGCTCACCCTCAACCAAGGTGACACAGACATCCTGAACACTACTGGTTCTGCATTAATCAACTATGCACATTGAGTCGTATGGTCAGAGTTATTGATGAACTGTGTCTGCTCAAATTCCTTCTCTCAGGTGGGGCCCTGATTTTTGTAAAGGCCAGAGCTGGAGCCACATTCTTTGTGTGCGATGCTAACTAATATTTGGATAAAATAACATAATGGTTTGGAGATGAAGTCTGGGAACTAAATAGACCAGAATTAGAATTCTAGCTCTGTCCCATACCAGCCACGTAACCATGGACAAGTTATCTAGCCTCACTTAGCCTCAGTTTCCTCATAAGCAAAATGGGGATATTAATACATACCCACCAGGTGGCTCTAAAGGTTAAGTTAGATGCTATACATAAAGTGCCAGGCATAGAATAAATTCATAATAAATGGCGAGCCACTGCCATCATCTAGGGATTCTATAAAAGAAGGGACTATATCTGTTTCTTCATTAAACACAGTAATAGTATTAATAGTAAGAACAGAAATAGCAATAAATAATAGCATCAGCTCTTGGCTGAGCACTGCTCTAGAGACCCTGCATATAGCCATTCCTTTAATTCACAACTCTTTGAGGCAGGAACTGAAATCACTCCCACGCTGCACATGAAGAAGGTAAAAGGAGGATGAATAACACGAGCAGAGCTGCACAAGTGATAAATGCAAGAGCCAGGGTGCACAGCCAGACCGTCCAGCTCCAGAGACTTCACGCAATCCTGCCACCCATCACAGGCAACTTCACTGCTGCATAACCAGCACCAAGCATAACGCCTTCAAGTTCATTATTTGTTGAAAAACAAAAATCAATAAACTATTAACTATCATTTGGTAGTTTACAATCCTAAGCAGCATGTTCTAACTGAGCCCTTGATAAGTTTTACCCACTTTCAGGATGGGGGTTATATCAGTATCGCAGCCCCTTCTTTCAAAACAAATGTTCTCTGAGGACTTTCATAGCGTATGTACCAGACATCAGCAACACAGACGGAAGAAGCCTACTCCCAGCCTAGGGGGGGACAGAGGTAGCAATATTAACATTAACATATACTTAAACCACTTGTCAGCAACAAAGACCCAATGCAGCCAATAAACAAATAAACAAATAATTTTTTTAAGTGGCTACAGGATGAGTACAGAGTTAACAGGGAAAAAAGAAATACAAGGGACGCATGAACCCATGCAAAGATGCTTACCACACTCACAGTACAATAAATACAAGCTAAAAATTTAGAATGGAAAAATCCAAAAGCTTAATCATGTAATCATTGAGCAAGACTATGGGAATAGAGGCATTCTCAGATAATTGTCAGTAAAAGAGTAAATTGGTACAGATCCAATGGAAGGTGATTTGCCAACAGCTATCAAAATTCCAAACGTGTACACATTCTACACCAGTTATTCTGCTTGTGGGAATGTATCCCACTGATACATCTGAACGTACGTGAAATAATTATGTACGGATGATTCACTATAACACTGCTTATAACAGCAAAAGATCAATGTCCATCAACAGGAGACACCCTGCTACATTCATAGGACAGAATACTACGCAGCTATAAAATAAAAAAGTTTCCATCCCTGTTACAGAAATATCTCCAAGTTACACTGTTAAATACTAAAAGCAAGACTCAGATAGTACATATGATATGCTACGGGTTGAAAGCAAAGTGTGTGGGAAGTATAAATATGGGAACCCACATGCACATATGGGAACCCACATGCACCTCTGCCTGTACATGCAAAAAGAAAACAGCAGTGACTATGGGGAGCGGTGGCCGACACTGGGTAGATGAGGCACAGAGGTTTTCACTGAGCAGAGGTTTGTACAAACTGAAGCACTTAAACACTTTATGAAGAGAACAATACTTATGCATTAAAATATCTTACGCATTAAGTGAACTCAGCACAACTGGTCGGCTTCCTCGGAGACAATCCAAATGTCACACTGCCACAGGTGATGCTGTCACCTTGCCCCGTCACATAGCTCTGGCCTCACAAATGAACAGTCTGGGTGCAAAAGCCTTCTAGTCTATTCCAGCTCAGCAGTAGCATTAAGATCGCCTAAAATAAAATTGATTTCCTGGCATATGACATTTAAGATTATCTCTATATCTGCAAAGAAACTGATTTCTACTAGCCTCTGATTCAGCATACTTTATAAACCCTCACCTTACCCCAACAGACTGCTCTTCAAAGGAGGAAAGCTTTTAGAGCAGTCAGACATCTTTTAAGAAGTACATCAAGTATCCATTTAAAAAGAAAAAAAAATCCTATAGTTACTTAGGAAACCTTGCTGACTTTTTATCCTCCTCCTCAGTGTGGAGTTAAAACAAAAAGCTGTCTTTTGCTAACAATAATATTGGTGCCTATGCAGACAGGCCAAAAAGTTTATTCCTAATTCTCTGCTGGAGGAATTGGAACAGGGAACTTGGAAAGAGAGTTCCCTGAAAATTGAGGAAATGTCTTCAAAGGAGAGTAAAACAGAATGGGAAGATCCTTATTAAATTCTTAAGCTTGATCACACACAAACATCTCCAGTCCTGATGAGCAGCTTCCTCCTCATTTACAGGGAAAGGGAGGAATAAAATTGGCTTGACCAGGACTTCCTAGGTGGTGCAGTGGTTAAGAATCCGCCTGCCAATGCAGGGGACGCGGGTTCGAGCCCTGCTCTGGGAAGATTCCACATGCTGCGGAGCAACTAAGCCCGTGTACCACAACTATGGAGCCTGTGCTCTAGAGCCCATAAGCCACAACTATTGAGCCCATGTGCCGCAACTATTGAAGCCCATGCGCCTAGAGCCCGTGCTCCACAACAAGAGAAGCCACTACAATGAGGAGCCCGTGCACCACAATAAGAGAAGCCACTTCAATGAGGAGGCCGTGCACCACAATTAAGAGTAGCCCCCACTCTCAGCAACTAGAAAAAGCCCATGAAGCAATGAAGACCCAACACAGCCAATAAATAAATAAAATAAATAAATTTTTAAAAAAATTGGCTTCACCAGCTTGAGGATGTCATGTTTCCTGTCCACACCTCTTTCCCGCCCAGCATCTGCTCCTATGCTCCCATGAAGGGGGGAAACTTTTGTGCAGATAAGTAACGGCATGTTCCCAGTGCACTGTTATGCATCCGGTGGCTTCTCAGTGTCTTTTGTGATGTTCCTAGTGTTCGGGGAACATTTCTTTGGACCACCACCATTAAATAGAATGTTCTATAGAGAAGAAAAATACACTTATGTGCAGTTCCTTCCAATGATGTCATAACCAGGCTCAAAACAGAACAAAAACACCACCAAAATTCTTCTCCTGGTCGTAACAGATACCAGGGAGTATACTTTTTCTGAGCTCATCTCACAACTACCTTCTGTGAAGGATCCTTACCTAGCCCCATCAGGAAACTCACTTGGTATCAAGTGGTAATCTACAACCAGTCTAATACTATTTCTCTGTGAATCAAACTCTACATTCTTTAGCTAAAAAAATAACAGCAGTTCGACAGGCTTTTCCCAAGTAAGCTAATGACAAATCCACCAAGGTTAACTGCACAGGATAAATGCACAGGCTGCAGACGCTGCATTTTAATAGGTCATAAGACAAAAGCTTGTCAGACTCAATCAACTCCCCACACTATGACAAGGCCACCAGGCTGGAGCCTACGCTGATCTCACGCTTTCAAATCCTCTTCTCCATAAGCTTTGGAACACTGCAGTTGACAGGCGTAAATATCTAACCTTTGTCAAAAAACAGAATTCACTTTTTAAGTTTTGGTCATTAGCTCTTCTGCCATTTTACAATATTTACAGCACTGCCAAAGAGTTATGTTAACGCATAGCGTGTGTTTTTAAAATGTGAAACTACAAAGTGAACGCTTAGGTAAGCAGATCCCAATGTCGACGCCAGTCCTCCTGTTGGTCAGCAGAAGGTGCCGTGGACTGTTAGCATATGGACTCTACAAGCCTGGCGTGATAAAAGCAACTTTCCCAGGCGGGAAAAGTTGTAACTACAATGGAATTACAGACATGCCATTTGGAATCTTTAAAAACTTTTTCTCCCCCAAGTAGTTCTACTCTGAGCATCAGTTTAGTTCAAAACTACTTAGTAAAAGCCTCAAATAACTACTTTTTAGGTGGTGCTGGGGTTAGGACAAGTTTTTACTTTGGCTAAATATATTTGTTTTTTTGGAGGTAAGACTCTCAAAATTCAACATTTGTAAATGTGACTTGCTGGAGGAGTCTGCTGGAGAATATGCTAGGCGCTCAACCCTTAGAATCCACCAAAACTTTCAAGCCAAAGAAATAAAGTTTAAAATTTCCCCTTCCAGCTTTGTGATCCAACTATGATGTTAAACTCTAGGTCATCAGCATATCATACAATGTGCACTAGAACACTCCACAGGAGATGGTCCATGGGGGAGGTGGGGGTCCTATGAATGGACGTCCAGATCATCAGCATCAACTCCACAGTCATGTATTCCCTCACCCGAGGTGCCAATAATTTGGAGAGACAATTCTTTGTTGAACGTAAAAATAGAAAACTTATACTTCACTGGTATACATGTACCCCCCTCCCCCCCCCCCAAAAATACTTGGTAATTACCTCAGTGGTATAAGAACATTCCCTGCAGGGTCAACAATAAAGAAGGAACTTACAGGGGTCATCTGGCCATCACTACAGTACTGCTTTTCATTTTGTTAGAAAGTAACATTGAAACAAGGTTCTTTTTGAAGGAAGGTTGTTAGACTGGTAAGTTATATCAAGAAAAAGCATGAAGATGGTTTTTTCTAAGTCTGGGTGTTTGAATCTGGGCAACATGGTGAGTCTTCACATTTCTTCAATGTGACAACAGATTAAATATTCAGTAAAAGATGTTGATACCTCTTATTCAATTAATATTTACTTAGGCTGTGACGGCATTAAAACAGTATACAATTCTTGATAGCTCTTAATGGTCACTAATCTGCAGATATTAAAAAACAAATTCAAATCTCTGCTAGCCACAACTTTTTTTTAATCAAATTAGTTAATTTATAAAATGCTTCATCTTCATGCTAATTAAATTGAAATCTATCATCCTTTAACATGTTAAAAAAAATTAACTCTACACTATTAACCTTACATAGTCCTCATTGTGATTTAGGAATAATTAACTTTCGTACAGTGTATTATACCACTGAATAAATCAATTGTGAAACAGCAGGACAAATATATAAAACCAACTGGCTTTATTATTCTTATAGGTCAAACCTAAAAAAAAAAAAACAATTATGTAAAGATAACCTGACAAAATTCAACATTTGCCTAGAAAAATGCTAACAAATGGTTTAAAAATACATACATACTGTTCACAGGGCTTAGTTCAAATATAACTGAACATATTCCAGTGCCAGATAATACACATCAGATTCCATCCACTCTGCACTCTGTACATTAGTATTATCCAAATTCTCAGTCTCCTAGATACTGACAGTCACAAAGGCAAACTTTCTTCAAAAGCAAAAAGAAATAAGCCTACACCACCAAACCCAACTGCTACAACACCAATTTCCTAAAAATCTCCCCCTTGAAATACATACGCAGCTTTTAAAAAAGTACATGGAGCCCGTTGTCTGCTGTTCCCTGTCATTAGAAGACTGGAAAGCTGATGGAAATCCAGCTTCCAACAGCTTAGTGAGCAAGACCGGCCCCACCCAGGCCAGACCCTGCTGGAGAAGGGCATGCTCAGTAGAAAAGCCCAGCTTGGTTCCAAGTTACTTCATTCCTCAGCTAGAAAATCCACATGGGTCAAAGAAAAAGTCATCCTCCCGCTGCCTGCTCTACCCACTAAATGAAGAACACTTTACGTAAAGAATAGTTTTAATGGCACAACTGTAATCCTATGATTATAATTGCTTACAATTCTACTACTGCCAGGAATTTTTTTCCTCATTTTTTTGTATCATTTTTATGTTGCTTTGGGTTTGCACCCTTCAACTGTTTGTCATTTTAATCCACCCATAAATAGACACCAATAGTACTGATACATGTATACCACATATAGTTTAATCATCTTTATTTATAAACTGATATGTACATTTTGATACTGAAAAACCATTCAAATACACAGATATTTCATTTTTAAATTCTGAAAACTGGATTTTGATTCATTTGTAAAAGAATCTGCTTATTCATTCACACTGTATCTAAATGGAGGCTCATTTTTAAATCTAGATTTATAGGTACCATCATATAGTTACGAAGTTGATAAATCCCTGTTTTATTATTATAGTGTCATCCTAAATTTAGCAATGATAGTTACAAAAGGTAATCCTACATCCACTTGTCATATGAATACAACTACATATGGAAGCAAGATAAATTTAAAGTCACCAAAGGAAAATGCATTTATTTTAAGATTCAGGTCAGAAAGATCTAACAAACAACCAATCTTCCTTCATTCTACAATACCAATCCCCCTACCCCTTTACATTTCCACAATTTAAATTCTGGTTGTTATTGGTTTTTTCCCCCAGAATATTTACATTAACAAATCAGGACCAAGACAGTCAGAATCTGGATCCAGGTATATATTTGTACAACCTGACCCTGCTACCATACCATACCACTCTCCTATCAAACAGCTCTGAAGTCAATGTATATTGTATGTTCACATTTGCCTACGGCAGTCTTAAAAAAAAAAGTTTTTTTATTACAAATAAAGCATATTAGATATTTAAATAAGATATCACTCGTACCCAACTAGTAAAGGTAAGGTTTGCTTTACAGGAACTTAATGAAAAAATGTTTCAGTAGCAGCTCTGAAGAGATTGATCTCTATCAAAATGAACAAACACAAAACTTGAATTAGAAAAAAAAAAGTCATTCTATTTAATGGAAGTAAACTTCACTATCCACCCACAACAAAGTTTTCACTCATTCACAAAAGGGCAATTTGGTGAGTTTTTCAGTAGGGCCAATGTTATTGAATTCAAAGCATCTTTTATTCAGATTGTGTTCCTCCCACATTTTTTTTAAATGTTGTATTTTTTTAAATAAAAACTGCAGCAGAATGGCAGATTTACTTCAATATACTTACTTGGAAAACAAGCCCTTTCCTAAAATGTATTGCTCCAAAGAATCCAGAAGTCTTAGAACTACTGACACTGGCACTGGATCCAGTGAAGCTGACCCTGGTAGATCTCTACAATCCCAGGCATCTATCATCACCCTGTGCTTCCTGCCTTCTTAACGCTCCTACTTCCTAACTCCCCTACTTCCATCGACTGAACTGCATCCCCCGCCCCCAAATTCATATATTGAAGCACTAACCCTCAAAGTGATGGTATTTGGAGATGGAACCCTTGAGAGACAACCAGATTTAGATGAGGTTAGAAGGGTGGGGCCATCGTGATGGAAGCAGTAGCCTTCTGAGAAGGGACACCAGAGAGCTTGCTCATTCTCTCTCGCTCTCTCTCTCACCTTGCCACGTGAGGACACAGAGATTAGGCAACATCTACAAGCCACGAAGGGGGTCCTCACCAGAAACTGACCATGCTGGCATTTTGATCTTGAACTTCTAGTCTTCAGAAGCATGAGAAAATAGACTTGCTATTTAAGCAAGCGAATATATGGTATGTTGTTATGGAAGCCCAAGCTGAGGTATCTATGGGAAGACATTCAGAAGTCTTTCTCAAACCTTGTAAATGTTACTAAAAGTAATTAAAGTATGTGGGCCGAGTGACTGGATGCAGAATGTCCTGCTTGAGCAGTGGAGGAGCTAAGGGTGCTGGGCGTGGAGACCATGGGGGCATAGGCTACCGTGGAAACAGAATATGGACCCTCTCTGGGGGCGCAGCCCCTTTCTCACTTGCACACCTCATATCACCCTGTTCGGCCTGGAGGATGGCTGGTTAGCCAGAGACTGGTAAGATTCCTCAGGGGAGGAACAACCAAAGACAGGCACAGTCGCAGAGGGGCCAACAGGGGTGGGGCACAGACCCTTAATCCTTCTGAGAGAGGTCTCCTGCCCCCAGGGCTGCTTTGCTCTCCACACCCAGCTCAAATCCACGCCCAGCTCAAATCCACACCCTGCTCAAATCGGACCCAGGAGGCAAACAAAGATCATTGCCCCAGTCATGTGAGGCCTTTGTTTGTTTATTTCAAAGATAACCTTGTTTGTGGGACTAAACTGGGAGTGTTAGACCCTTAGGCTATGTCAAGAACTCAATAAAAGCAACGTGGGATCAATCAGCAAGGCTCTTGATCCTAGAGGTCTTGAGTCCCCCCGGTCCCAGTCCCATCTTTCTCTTAAATCTGTGTCTGTGTTTTCTTTAAGCTTGCGGCACCCGTCACTCACCTCGAGTCACCAAGCTGGTCTCGGCAGGCATCTACTTTCTTAATTATAGAAGCCAATGCTACTACTCAAGCTCCTCCGCTGGCTTCAATCCCACCCATAAGACATCAGAATCTCATTGCTCAAACAAAAGTTAAGAGAATTAAGACAGGAGGTGAGTTCTGTTGGCAGTATGATTTGGAAAAAGAACAAACCATTAATACAATGGATAAAAGAGAACCCAGAGAATTTAAATGACTTTCCAAACTCATATACCCAATAAGTGGTAGAGCCAGAATCTACACCAGTTTGGTCTGTTTCAAACCCAATACTAGTGGCATTGGTGGTATAGTGGTGAGCTTAGTTGCCTTTCAAACTCAATGCACTTTTCCACCAATGCTGCTTTGCCTCAATTTCAACACCCTTGTTTTCCAGATGAGTAAAGTAAGCCCAAAGAAGTGAAATAACTTATAAATAAGGCTACTCAGTGGGTTACTGACAGAGAAGTTATTGAATACAAATGAGGTCCAGTATCATTTAAATTATTTCCAATAAGATTTTAAACATTAAAGTACACAAAACACTTATGCTGAAACATCCACAAATGTCTTAAAACAAAAAATTGTTCATATGAATGTGTATCTACTACATTTGTCTTAAGAAGATCCTAAATAGCCTTGTATTGACACTGTTTTGTTGCACCATTGAAAAGGGAAATTAGAAGTTTATCCTAGAATACTATTTTTTAAGTATTCAAGGGAACTGGTTGGGAGTAAGGTGGGGGATATTTTTCCTATATTTGTATATGTTGAGTTGATGTATAAATAGAATTAAAGCCAGTATCATAGTTTCTTGACTTTTTAAAAGTGTCCTGGGACTTCCCTGGTGGTCCAGTGGCTAAGCCTCTGCGCCCCCAATGCAGGGGGCCCAGGTTTGATCCCTGGTCAGGGAACTAGATCCCGTGTGTCGCAACTAAGAGCCTGCATGCCACAAAGAAGATCCTGCGTGCAGCAACTAAGACCCAGCGCAGCCAAATAAATAAACAAATATTTTTTAAAACAAAATAAGTGTCCTATTTCCTACCTTAGAGGAAAAGGAATGGAACTGCATAAGACGTAGAGGATGCAATAACCTGATGGTCACGCAAAGCTCCAAGACCATAAGGGACACAAACTCTGCACAGAAAATAAAGCTCTCGGTGTCACAGAAAGACAATAAGGAAGGTGGTTCCTTTCAGTCTCCCCGCCTTTATTCATCTAGGCTCCACCGGAGAAGCAATCATCAACTGTCAAACCAGAAAAAAAGCAAACACAATTTTCTGGCATAACACTAACATAACCCAAAAAGTATGGCCAAAAAATAAAACCCTTCTGTTTTTGACTCTACTGATTTCACAGAGAATCCAACCTTCCTATACACCAATCATCGTGCAAGATTATCCTTCCTGAATAAACATGGAGAAAAGTTTTATGATTTTCTCAATCTGGATGAACTTCAACTGGTCTATGGAATTTTCTACCAGTTCACATTTCGTAGGATCATTGCTATCCTGGTGTCAACAAAAAGGAAAAAAACCAAACCAAACAAAAAACAAAAAAACAACCACTACACTAGTTCCACGACTTCTATGCTGAAGTTATCTTCTGACCACACACCATCGCAGTTTAACTTCTCTCAGGCTCTAAACCCAGCATAATTTGCACAACTGCACATGAGTCATTCGCAAAGTTTCTTTCCTACCACATTTTGTAAAATGTAACGTTAGAAAGTACCACAGATTTATGAGACTCTGGGAAAGAAAAATTCTGTATGACCCCAGATTTTTACAGGGAGTTTGGAGAGAGAGCAGGAGCAGGTACAGGAAGGAAGAAAAAGAATAAAGGGATGGTGGTTGGGAATCTCTAAACAAAAAGTTAATGTTTTGAAACCATCTAAAAATTGTTAGGACAAAGCAATAACAAATCCCTTCCCCCCCTTTTTGTAACTTCAAAAGTCAAAAACATCACTATTAAAATTATACTTCAGACCAGTACAGTAATCCAGCATTTACTTTAAAATGTATTATTTTCATTCCACTTACATCTAAGAAACATTTGCTGAGTTCCTCATTTGCCCCAGACACTGGTCTAAGCCCTTAGGACTGGAAAGTTCTTCCCCACACCAGCCCTCAGGGAATTCACAGTCTAGCAAGGAAGACAGATACATAAACAAATAATTATACCACATGTGATAAGGGCTATGACAGAGGTACAAGGACACAGCAAAGCGGACAAGTCCCTTGGGGAAGACAAGGAAGGCATTATAGGCGTACAATGTTTAGGCTCATTCACCTCTCATGTGAGATGAACAAATGCTACTGCTAATAATGTGGTAATGACGCTCCTCGCTTTACAGATTAAAAAATAAAAGTACCTATCACAAAGCCCATCACATGAAAAGCAGAAACAAAGATCGTACTAGCACCTGTGCAACACGCTACATATGACAGAGCAAAACGGGGTTCTTATAGAATAAAGAAATATAGAACCAAAAGAGATCTCAACATTTATATACCTCTAGTTCTTGCCTTTCACAGATGGGGAACTTGAAACCCAAAAGTTAGGTTACTTGCCCAGGTTACACAGTAAGTCAGGAGCAGAACCCAGCTGGATGTCAGATTCTGCCTAATAATTCCACTGCCTTTCCCTGCCTGCGTGTGAGGGAAAGGGACGAGACACTGTTGAGGAGACGACCAGCAACAGAGACCCTTCATGGCTGTCCAAGGGCCAGAAGAAACAGAGAGCCCTGATGCTAGACACCCAGCAGACCCCAAATGCTCCCCAACTCTGCCCCACCCTCTGGACCCAAGAAAAGCCCTATACCTTCCTACTCCCCCTAAAATTATGTTTCCGAAAATAAAGAGGTCATTGCCAAGAAATTATTTACTCTCTCCTATCTGCAGTAACATTAAGTTCATGCTCAAACAGTCTGGACGCACCTCCATGTTGTCACTTAGCTAAGTCTGTAAAATGAAGGTACCAGCAGATAACCTGCCTATATAATGGGATTCTTGTGAGCAGCACAGAAGAAACACCACGGTAGCTACTGGTTTAAGGTGCAAAATGCTAAATGAATGCAAATTACTATTAAACATAGAATTTCATTCATCAAAAAAATTCACGTAGGCTTTCTCCTCAAAATGGTTGAATACACCATTACATTTACTCTTAAAAGTCAAACAATAACCTATAGTAATCTACCATTTCGTTTTTACTCAACCTGCTGAAGAAAACTGTTCTCCCACCCTAATCCACTCTCCATAATTTCCCTTCTTTTCTCTTTCCCTTTAAAATGGCCACTACTATTTTCAAGACTCCCTACTAGAACCACATAAACAGCAAACCTGTCAACACAAGGCTCTTATCAAAAAACATGTTGTAGAAAGTTGAGCACTGCAGACAAGCCGGGGAAATGTGAAGGTGTATGCAACATGCAGAGTGCATAGCTACACATCATGGCCTAGGGACATGCAACCCCATCAGGGGTTCCCTCCTCACTTCACCTGCATCACAGTCACCCTTCAGCCTGATATCGGCCATCTGCAAAGTTTCAGCACTTATTTGAGAATCCCGTGTACTTCCAACCCTCCACACCTTTATTAGCTCCGTACCTCCATCCATTTCTTTCTGTAGCTTCACCTTTAAAACTTACGCCTCCAAACTTAGATTATGAAAGAAAACCCTAAGCACAAGCGCTAATACATTCTCAATCCACAGCCCCTACCCACCCAAAATAATAAACAAAGAATATCCAACATTAAGCTAGAGTACTCACCATTACCTGTGCCTATGAAGCCTTGAATTCTGTACTTCTAGGTTTTGCTAAGATCCATTCATCCAGTGAAGAATTGCTCTTTGCCTACTGATAGCAGACAATACACACCTGTGTAAAACTTTCCTCCAGCAGTACAAAAGAAGGATATTTAAATAACTATACTACAAAGAGAATAAGAGCTAAAATATAGACATAAACATTTCAACAGCAAGTGACTTGATGAGGGAAGAATGCTTCCCGAGATGACATTTGAGCTGACCTTGAAGGTTAAGGAGGAGCTAACTGGGCTGGTTGTAAGTGGGTAAAAGCACACGCCTCACTGTGGGAACATTAAGTGAGGGGCACAGAATCGTGAAAGATAAAATTACTGCAGAGAACGGTTAAGTCCATACTTCATGCCCCTGGAACACAGGGTGGGGAGTGAAGGAAATGGGACAAGGGGGCAGTAGCCAAATAATGAGCGATGCTAATAAGCAAATAAGTATGCTGAACTCAGGTGTTTTAACTCTGTCCTGTAGGCAATGACAAAAAAAAGATTAATTTCGCATTTCTGGAGGATGACTTTGGCGGTCATGTGAGACCAAGTAACACAGCAGAGGCTCCGGTGATCCAGGAAACAACATCTAAACTAACACGGATGAAACACAGAAGCAAAATGAAGAGATGAAATCAGTAATTATTTAGTAGTTAAAATGGACACAATTTGATAAAGAATTGGATGGTGGGAGTCAGGGAGAACAAAGTCCCCAGGTTCCTAGCAGTCAAAGGTCAGATGACAGTGATGTTAACCTATAGATGGATTTCCAAAGAGAGCAGGAAACAAGGATGACAGAAGCACAAGCTTCCACTTTTAATGCATTTGGACCAAGTGACTGTGTGACATCTAGGAGAAAATCAGGATGGTTGGAGATATGTGTCTTAACAACAGAGTCTAAGTTTCCATGCTAAGATTTGGAACTACTCAGTCAATCAGTGTTATCTGAAGCTATGGAAGAGATGAAACCCCAGGCTGAACAGAGTAAAGAAAATGCTCTTAATAAAGCCCCAGGCAGGGAGCAAGGAACCTATAAAGGAGGCTGGGAAAGATCAACATAAGATACAGACAGCAAACCAAGCAAGTATTGCCAAGAGAGAAGAGTTGAGCTGGGAAGAGTGGACAACAGGCCAAGGGCAGAGCACTCCTAGTACCAAATAAGGCTTCACAAGTATCATGAAAGACTGCTGATAACCTCAAAAAGCAAGTTCAGTGGACAGTGGCAGAAAAAGCCAATTGCCTAAAGGGAAAATATTGAAGAGAGGGGGGAAAGAGAAAAGGGTAAACTAATCTCTAAAATTTAGCGACGAAGAAGAGGCTGGAGGAAAGGGATGTAGTAACTACAAGAAGTACAGGTTTGAGATGTTTTGGTTGTTTTGTTTGGTGCAGGCTTTTGGTGGGAAAGACAAAGTAGGAATAGGTTCAAGATAAAAAGGAGAAAAAGGAAAATGAACATTAGGTAGTTCAGAAGACAGAGAAGAAAAAAGATCAAAACCTCAAGAGAAGAGTTTAATCTTGGACAGCAGGGGGACAAATCTAGCCCAAAGACCAAAGACAAGGTAACTGAAAATATACATGGGCTGGATGAGGAAGAGGTAGAAGTTTGAGGAAGCTAGAAAGATAGCGGTATACAGGGAACCCTATTCTCCATCCCAAATAACTTTGATAACTTTAGAGCATTTAAAAGAGGGGGAAAAGAAAACAAGACAAGAGAAAATATGGTCAATCTCCTAGAACATACTCAATGATAATTCTCTTAGCACTCACGTCAACACAGGATTCAAAATTGGCTAAATTGAACAATTTTCAACATGAAAAGTTATTGGCATTTTAAACTTCTCAAACCTTGGGGGTGCCCGCATAATCTTCTATCTGCTAATATATTAACTGACTTGTAAATCAATATCTATTAAATTACCAAGAATATAATAAAATGAGTGCCATCTTCATATCAGTATAGAGGCAGAAAAAGAAGCTAAAAAATAAGTCACTGAAATCGCAAGGTATGGAGAAGGGTATATTGTTTTGCTTTAATTATAGCATGTGCCAAGGGCTTGGCTAAATGTATTTTACAAGATACAATAATTATAACTGTAATTCCTGTTCTCAAACTGTGAAGTCTGTATCTCAATAAGATGCCAGTTTAAAAGACAAGACAATAAAGACCACGGTCACCACCAGAACCCCATAAGAATATGTGAAAGGTTATAAAACAAAACTCCTTTTATAGAGTTGAATCCTTTCCAGGGTGGGCCTTTAAGACCTTCTGACAGTACACACAAATACTATCTCTGGAACAAAACCAAAAAGGCACAGCTGCAAGACATCTTCCACTGAAGTTGTAACTGACTCAATAGCAGTCCTTCCTTTGAGCAAGAGAGTCTATAAAAGCCAGAAGCAGAGATATTTTCCCCTGCAAACTGCTTAGTGGAATCACTTTCTCCTGATCCAAATTGTAGCTTTATTAAAAAGCTAAAATACACGGCATGGCCAGTACAACTTCATAACAAATTTGTAAAAGAAAACATAAATAAAACTTGAAAAAAGTATCTATATACAGTTTTCATTAAGAAAAATTCCCAAGGGAACCAAGACTATCCTACAGTACATGGATGTACACATTTTTTAAATTACAATCCATCACCATCACAAACAGGAAATTTGGATTTGCCTTAACAGAATTTTTTCCCCAAATCTCCAAGGAGTAGCAGTGACCAAAAAAATTTAGATGATTAGTGTTAATATTCTCAATACTGACTTGAACTTTTGATATCTGGATATTTGTGACAGCCAAGAATAAAAAAGCCAAAGACATTTTGAAATCAAGTAGGTACAACTCCAACATAAGAAAAACAATTCAAGTAATCAAATCTTTATTTGTGATGCTTTCCAAGCTGGAGTTTGACTAAGTTTCTATAGCAACAACAACAAAATACTCTTATACAAATACTTCTGCACCCAAGAAGAAAACCAATAACCACTTCTCCAGTTCATTCTTACCATGGCTTCCAACCTCCCCCCCCAAAAAAAAACAGCCTTCCTAAACTTCATGCCACAAACTTCAAAGCCTAAGACTTAAATATATAACAGTTGCAGTTAACCACAACTGTCAGATATTCTCAAATTCTTCACAAGGGAGGTTAATGACAGAAGGTATCATTTTATTACTTCTTTGACAATAACTCATTGTGAACAACAACAAAAGAGAGAGCAGAAGAAATTGCTAACAAATGACTTACTTGGAAAATTATCTAAATTCTAGAAAAACAGAACACTGAAAACTGTGCCAAAATGTAAAGCAAAGAAGTCAATATTCTCAAGCCAAGAGATAAGCGAGTGTCTCCATGTAAGTTTGCAAGATATGCTTTCAAAATCTCTTTTGTTAGAATTGTTTTGAAGTAAACAAAGTATTTTACTAGGATTAACAGGCCTGCCTATTTAGTGAGCAACCTCTGCTGATTTCTTTACAAACATCCTTATTTATGCCTCAAAACATCTCTGCACAGTAAGTATTATCAAGTTCATTTTATATGTGAATAAAATGAGGCTCAGAGAAATGAAATAACTTCCCTTAAGAAGCAGGAAATGAAAAATACTGAAGTGGTTAATCGTCAGTCTTGGAGTTAGACAAACCTGAACCTGGATCCTCACTTAACCTCCAACAACTACGGTACAGGACAGATGCCTCAGGTTCGAAACCAATTCTATTTTATTTGAAACACATTCTTTACATTACACCACGATGCTCATGCAAACTCCCAGCTTTACTTCACTAAACACTAAAACGCAGCTTTTACATAAACAGTCTCACTACCTATGCCTCACATTTGCACATGGGCTTCATACATTAGGATTTGACTCAACTGTTTCCACTCTAGTAAAATACACTTTCTCAAAAAAAATGTGTTTTTTTTGGACTACATAAGGAAAACTGTAAAGCACAAGCGAAAATTCTGGATGTTTCTATCTTTCAAACACATACACAGATCTCAACAGATAATTACCTGGCACATAACGTTAATGGCTAGGTATACCACATCACGCCTTTCTTCAAAGCTTTTGGGAGACCAGAGAAGTGCGAATGAAAAGCCGTCCCTATGAACTTGTGAGTTAACTGTAAACGCATAAAATAAAGTACATGCCTATGGGTACTACAAAGACATGTAGCAGATATTTCCCACAATAGTTCTGATTTCAAATATTCCATCCCACTCTTCCCTTAAGGAAACTCACATATTCCAGATCCCACATAACAATTTTTTAGGTGAGATAACATAATCATCTAACGTAGGGATTTGGGATGAAGATAACAGCAGGCTAGAGTGGTACATAGAAGAAATTTGAACAGAACTGTGCAAGAAAGGATAGATTCTCCTAGGTGCGAAAGAGAGAGGGGGACATTCAAGATGGGGGGAACAGTCCTTGGGCAAAAGTAAAGCAGCAAGATGCACAAGATGTTTTGGAGGTCTGGGGACGCAGGAAGCAGTGAGTGGGGGCAGCGGGCTGACCACTATCACTGAACCAGGCACAAAGATAAGTCAGAGGTAATGCTGAAATATGACAGCTGGAAAGATTGTTGAGGGCTTTGGAGACTGGGATAAGGACACTGGGCTAAAAAAGATAGGTCACCTCACCTAAAGTTTTGTTTTGGTGGGGTTTTTAAATATTTTTTTTGGGGGGGATAGTTTTATTGAAATACAAGTTACCCACTTTAAGCATACAATTCAATGTTTTTTAGGATAGTCAGTTGTACAACAATTACAAACAATTTTAGAACACTTCATCAACCCAAAAAGAAACCCCAAACATCCCAACTCATTCTATGAGGCCTGATACCAAAGCCAAACAAATATGTCACACACACAAACACACAAACTATAAACCATTATCTCTAATGAATACAGAAGCAAAAGTCCCCAACAAAATATTAGCAAACCAAATCTAGCAAGTTATTAAAAGAATCTTACACCATGAACAAGTAGAATTTATTCTAGGAATACAAGAGTGATTTGACATATGAAACTCAATCAATATAATAAATCATATTAATAGAGGAAAAAACACATGATCATCTCAACAGAGAGGAAAAAGAATGTGACAAAATGCAACATCCTTTCATGACAAACACTCAAACTAAAATAAACTAAAAAAATAAATGTAATAAAAATAGAAACTTTCTCAACATGACAGAGCATCTACAAAAACCCACAGCTAACATCATACTAAATGGTGAAGACAAAGGTTTCCCCCTAAGATCAGGAACAAGACAAGATGTCCCCTCTCACTGCCTCTCATCATTCTATTCAATGTGGTACTTAAAGTTCAAGCCAGGGCAATTAGGCAAGAAAAACAAAAAGCATCCAAATAGGAAAGAGAGATGTAAACTATCTCTACTTGCAGACGACATGATCGTATAAATTAAAAGTCCTAAAGAATCTATTAAAAAAGCTAACAGAGGAGTCGAGCAAAGTTGCAGGATGTAAGACCAATATGCAAAACTCAGTTGTATTTCTATACATAGGAATAAACAGTCCAAAAATAATTCCACTTAGCATCAAAAAGAATAAAATGCACAGGGGTTAATTTAGCCAAGGAAGCATAAGACTTATACACTGAAAACTACCTAACATTGTTCAAAGAAATCAAAGACCTAAGTAAATTTATGGATTCAAAGACTTAATACTGTTAAGATGGTAATAATTCTCAAATTGACAGATTTAGCACAATCCCTATCAAAATTCCAACTGCCTTTTTCTGCAGAAATGAACAGGCTAATCCTAAAATTCATACAGAACTGCAAGGGTTTAGATAGCCAAACTAATCTTGAAACAGAAAACAAAATGGGAGGGGTCACACTTCCTGATTTCAAAACTTACTATAAAGCTAATCAAAACAGTATGCTACTGGCATAAGGATAGATATACCAGTCAGTAGAACAGAACTGAGAGTCCAGAAATAAACCCATATATCTACAGCCAATTGATTCTGACAAGGATGCCAAGCCCATTCAATGGGGAAAGAACAGTCTTTCCAACAAGTGGTACTAGGACAATTGGATATCCAAATGTAAAAGAATGACTCTGAACCCCTACCCAACATCATATACAAAAATAAACTCAAAATGAACCATGGACTTAAAATGTAGGAGCTCAAATTATAAAACTCTTTAAAGAAAAAGAGTTATATATCCTCATAACTTTGAATTTGGCAATACATTCTTAAATATGATGCCTAAAAAACAAGCAACAAAAGATAGATGAACTGGACTTCATCAAAATAAAAACATTTGTGAATCAAAGGACACTATCAAGAAAATGAAAAGACAAGGCATAGAATAAGAGAAAGTATGTGTAAACCATATATCCAAAAAGGGTATCTAGTATGCAGAATATATAAAACATCTTACATCTCAACAACAAAGTGAGAAAACAACCCAACTAAAAAAATACAGGCAAAAAAACTTGAATAAACATTTCCCCAAAGAACACATACAAATGGCCAATCACTGTAGGAAAAGATGCTTAACATCATTAGTCATTAGAATATGGAGCTAAGAACAAGGTCCTGGGGCTTCCGGAGGGGCGCAGTGGTTAAGAATCCACCTGCCAATGCAGGGGACACGGGTTCAAGCCCTGGGCCAGGAAGATCCCACATGCCATGGAGCGACTAAGCCCATGAGCCACAACTACTGAGCCTGTGTTCTAGAGACTGCAAGTCACAACTACTGAGCCCACGTGCCACAACTACTAAAGCCTGCGTGTGTAGAGCCCATCCCCCACAAGAAGAGAAGCCATTGCAATGAGAAGTCTGTGCATTGCAATAAGAAGCCCACTCCCCCCCCAAAAAATAATAAATAAATAAAATTAATAAAAAAGAAGCCCACGTATCACAAAGAAGAGTAGCCCCCACTCACCACAACTAGAGAAAGCCCATGCGCAGCAGCGAAGACCCAATGCAGCCAAAAATAAATAGATAAATAAATAAAATCTTAAAAAAAACCAAAACAAACAAGGTCCTACTGTTTAGCATAAGGAACTATATATTCAATATCCTACAGCAGGGCTTCCTAGGTGGCGCAGTGGTTAAGAATCCGCCTGCCAATGCAGGGGACACGGGTTTGAGCCCTGCTCCAGGAAGATCCCACATGCCACGGAGCAACTAAGCCTGTGCGCCACAACTATTGAGCCTGTGCTTTAGAGCCCGTGAGCCACAACTGTTGAGCCCATGTGCTACAACTACTGAAGCCCATGCACCTAGAGTCTGTGCTCCGCAACAAAAGAAGCCACAGCAATGAGGAGCCTGTGCACCACAACGAAGAGTAGCCCCCACTCAATGCAACTAAAGAAGGCCTGCGCACAGCAAAAAAGACCCAACACAGCCAATAAAATAAAAATAAATAAATTAAAAATAAAGTGAAAAATCTCAAAAAAAAAAAAATCCTACAGTAAACCATATGGGAAAGAATATGGAAAAGTATATACATGTATAACAATCAATCTGTTGTACAGCAGAAATAAATACAACACTATAAATCTATACTTAATAAAATCAGTTTAAAAAAAAAAAAATGGAACTACGACCACATAGAGATACCTCTTCAAATGCACTAAAACAGCTATTGAAAGAAATAAAAGTAGGAAAATAAGTGCTGGTAAGATTTGGAGAAATTAGAACCCTCATTAATTGCTGCTAGTGGGTAATGGAAAATGGTGCAGCAGTTTCAGAAAGGGCAGGGGGTTGAGGAGTGATTGCAGCAGTTTCAGAAAGGGCAGGGGGATGAGGAGTGATTGCTTAAGGGATAACAGGGTTTCTTTTGGGGTATGAAAATATTCTGAGATAGTAGTGATGGTTGCACAACATTTTGAATATAACAAAAACCACTGTATTGTATACTTTAAAATGCTGAATTTATTATATCAATTCAATCACTTTTTTAAAAAAAGAAAAGAAAGAAACCTTACATTCTCAGCCCTGGGCAACCACTAATCTATCTTCTCTCTATAGATTTCACTATTCTGGACATTTCATATAAAAACGATCATATCACATATAGCCTTTTGTATCTAGCTTCTTTCTCTTAGCATAGTATTTTTAACGTTCATCCAAGTTGTGGCATGTATCAGTGCTTCATTTCTTTGTATGCCCACTTAATATTACATTTTACGGCTATGCCACATTTTGCTAATTCATTCATTAATCGATGGGCACGTGTGTTGTTTCTAATTTGGGGCTGTTGTGAGTAATGCTGCTGTGAACATTCATGTACAATTTTTCTGTGTAGACATATGATTTCACTTCCCTTGGGCATATACCTAGGAGTAGAACAGCAAGGTTAAATGACAACTCTAGGTTAGGGTTTCTGAGGAACTACCAGACTGCTTTTCCAAAATGGGTGCACTATCTGACATTCCCACTCTCAGTGTACATGGGTTCCAATCCCCTGAACGTTTGGCTGCAGCCAAGCAGGATAACAACTAAATGTTGCCTGATGAAGATAAATTTGGGGACCATGACTTGGAAAGGAGAGAGAGTAGAAGCAGGGGCAGTCCAAATGGAAGGCTCTATAAAAAGGCCCATGAAGGTGAGGGAAACAGGGAGATGTTGGTCAACAGGTACAAACTTTCAGCTATGAATAAGTTCTGAGAATCTAATGTATACCATGGCAACTACAGTTAATAACCGTGTATGGTATACTTGAAATCTGCTAAGGGAGTGCGTCTTAAGTATTCTCTTGCCCAAAAAAAGTAACTAAGATGATGGATGTGTTACCTTGATTTTAGGAATCATTTCATGTATATCAAATCATCATGTGGTACACTTTCAATATATTACAATTTTGTCAATTACACCTCATCAAAGCTAAGGGAAAACCAGACGTGTGTGGAAGCAGCAGTAGCAATGATGAATAAAGGACTGATATTAAATAAATTTCGGAGAAAAAAAATCCATAGGCATTGATGTCTAAATAGACAGTAGATAAAGAAGAGGCACAACTAAAAAATAATGCCAAGCTTTCCAGCTCAGAAGACTAGAAGAAGTTTCAAGATTTTGGAACCTTTAGGGACACTGAGTTTGAAGTGGTGATATGACACCTAAGCTCTTGCAGAGGATTCCAGAAATCAAAGAACGAGATGATGATTTGGGAGAGAATAACCCTACTTCTAGCATTTGTTAGTATTATTAATCTTTTACCTTAGTTCAAAACAAGTGACTATTCTTGAAAGTTTTGGTAGTACAATAATAGAGAAAAAAGCATCTTAAAAGCTAGGATTTCCTCAAAAAAAAAAAAAAGTACTTTTTGACTGGCAGAGCATACAAAGGGGCTAGAACTAAATAAAAGTCTGCATAACAAGAATGGAGTTCAAGGTACTATAGCAACCAAACACGGTAGATGGAATCTACCTACTTAAGCAGGTACAGCATCACCTATGTGTGTTTAATGAGAAAATATTCAGAAGGAAGTCTCGGTATATCAGGTTAATCTACCAAAGGAACACCGCCTACAAACCAACTCAACAGGGGGAGATAAGTGCTAAGAAAGAAAAGATAGGAAGCCCAATACCAGATTATTCAGCAACCATTCGTTCACTCAGCAAACAATTAAGAGCCCATTAATTGTCAAACAATTGTGAGCATAGATGTGATAACTGCCTTTGTGGAGCTTATAACCTGATGAAGGAGAAAGGCAAGTAAAGTCAGTAGAGGCAAGGGGAGGTATACCTAACAGGGAGGAGAGGGTCCAGTGAAAGGAAGAACCACAGAAGGAAAGATACCCAGAGGAAGTTATATCTAAACTGAGATCTGAGAGTAGAATATTGCTGGCAACATGTACAAAAGTCTAGACATGAGGGAGAAGCTGACATATGAGCAGTGAAACCCAATTAGTAAGTTAAAATCTAGAACATCAAGAACCTCATAAGGTAAAAGCTACATCACAAAGTTGGAGCCTCTTCTGAAAAGCAAAGTGGTACCATGAAAGGATTTTAAGCACAAAACCAAAAGACTTCAAAACTACTATTCTGACTACAATATGAAGAACAAATTTTTTTAAAACTGGGCGAGGGGCAAGACACAGGAAAACCAGACAGAACATTACATATTTATCCAGACAAGCAATGATAGCTGTATTCATGTTTAAAAAATAAAGTATTAACAAATGGGGAGCCACAGTTGCTGCTCCCCTCACCTCCAAAGAGAATTAGGCCACTGTGATTTCAATTTTAAAAGCAACTTGGCTGATTTATTGTTGAATGGGCTAAGTTACTAGAGAAAAGGATAGATCCATAAAGAACACAGGAGAGACTCAAACTGAAACTGAGAGAGCTGGTGTTTACTGTTTGGGAGGAGACTGTTTGAAGGGACAGAGTATGAGGACAGTTTTTAAACCGTGATGTGGAAGAATCAGAAAATTCATAAAGAGATGAAGAGAATTTTTATGTTTTTCTGTTATAATGAAACTACATTCTGGTTTTTCAAGAGAACAGAGTAAAAAACACAAGTGTTTTGTTAATTTTTTGTCAATGTTGAGACTTGTGTTTCGTTGACTACCGAAGTTAAAACTGGACCATGAGAGAGCTCAGCTTTGTGCAGGTTGTAGTATCTGAATAGAGAAGGTGTCGGTGGAAGGAATGGGTAAATTCAAGAAATATTCAAACGGGAGATAGGATCAAGATGGCAGAGTAGGAGGATGTGTGCTCACTCCCTCTTGCAAGAGCACCGGAATTACAACTAACGGCTGAACAAGCATCGACAGAAAGACACTGGAACTCACCAAAAAAGACACCCCACACATCCAGAGACAAAGGAGAAGCCTCAATGAGATGGTAGGAGGGGCGCAATCGCGTTAAAATCAAATCGCATAAATGCTGGGTGGGTGACTCACAAACTGGAGAACAGTTATACTGCAGAAGTCCACCCACTAAAGTGAGGGTTCTGAGCCCCACGTCAGGCTTCCCAACCTGGGAGTCCAACAACGGAAGGAGGAATCCCCAGAGAATCAGACTCTGAAAGCCAGCGGGATTTGACTGCAGGACCTCCACAGGACTGGGGGAAACAGAGACTCCATGCTTGGAGGGCACACCAAAAAATGTGCTCACCAGGACCCAGCGGGAAGGAACAGTGACCCCATAGGAGACTGAACCAGACCTACCTGCTGGTGTTGGGGGGTTGCCTGAGGAGGTGGGGGGCAGCTGTGGCTCACCAAGGAGACAACAGCACTGGCAGCAGGGGTTCTGGGAAGTGCTCATTGGTGTGAGCCCTCCCCGAGTCCGCCATTAGCCCCACCAAAGAGCCTGTACGCTCCAGTGCTAGGTAGCCTCAGGCCAAACAACCAACAAGGTGGGAACACAGCCCCACCCATTAGCAGACAAACATTAAAGTTCTCCTGAGCTCCAGCTCACCAAATCGGATTAAAGTCTTACTGAGCTCCGCCTACCCAGCCCTGCCCACCATCAGTCCCTCCCATCAGGAAGCAGGCCCGAGCCTCCTAGACAGCTTCCTCCACAGCAGGGCAGAGAGCAGTATCAGCAGTATTTCATCTTGTGGAACTGAAAACCACAGCCACAGAAAGATAGAGAAAATGAAAAAGCAGAGGACTTTGTACCAGATGAAGGGACAGGATAAAACCCTAGAGAAACAACTAAATGAAGAGGACATAGGCACTCTTCCAGAAAAAGAATTCAGAATAATGATAGTGAAGATGATCCAGGACTTTGAAAAAAGACTGGATGCAAAGATCGAAAAGTTTACCAAAGACCTAGAAGAATTAAAGAGCAAACAAACAGATATGCAACACAATAACGGAAATGAAAAGTACACTAGAAGGAACCAATAGCAGATTAACTGAGGCAGAAGGGCGAATAAGTGACCTGGAAGACAGAATGGTGATCATCACTGATGTGGAAAAGAATAAAGAAAAAAGAATGAAAAGAACTGAAGACAGCCTAAGAGACCTCTGGGACAATGTTAAACGCACCAACATTTGCATTCTAGGGGTCCCAGAAGGAGAAGAAAGAGAGAAAGGACCCAAGAAAATATTGGAAGAGATTATAGTTGAAAACTTCCCTAACATGGGAAAGGAAATAGCTACCCAAGTCCAGGAAGCACAGAGAGTCCCAGGCAGGATAAAACCAAGGAGAAACATGCCAAGACATATAGTAGTCAAATTGACAAAAATTAAAGACAGAGAAATGTTATTAAAAGCAACAAGGGAAAAAAGACAACATACAAAGGAACTCCCATATAAAGTTCACAGCTGATTTCTCAGCAGAAACTCTGCAAGCCAGAAGGGAGTGGCATGATATATTTCAAGTGATGAAAGGGAACAACCTACAACCAAGAATACTCTACCCAGCAAGGATCTCATTCAGAATCAACAGAGAAATCAAAAGCTTTACAGACAAGCAACAGCTAAGAGAATTCAGCACCACCAAACCAGCCCTACAACAAATGCTAAAGGAACTTCTCTAAACAGGAAACAGAAGAGAAGAAAAGGACCTACAGAAACAACAAAACAATTAAGAAAATGGTAATAGGAACGTACATCTCGATAATGACCTTGAATGTAAATGGACTAAATGCACCAACCAAAAGACACAGAATGGCTGAACGGATACAAAAACAAGACCCATATATATGCTGTCTCCAAGAGACCCACTTCAGACCTAGGGACACATACAGACTGAAAGTGAGGGGATGGAAAAACATATTCCATGCAAATGGAAATCAAAAGAAAGCTGGAGTAGCAATACTCATATCAGATAACATAGACTTTAAAATAAAAAATGTTACAAGAGACAAGAAAGGACATTACATAAAGATCAAGGGATCCATCCAAGAAGAGGAGATAGCAATTATAAATATATATGCACCCAACATAGGAACACCTCAATACATAAGGCAAATGCTAACAACTATGAAAGAGGAAATGCAAGGCAGAAATAGAGACACAGGTGTAGAGAACAAACATATGGACACCAAGTGGGGGAAGCGGGGAGGGTTGGGGAGGAATAAATTGGGAGTTTGGGATACCAAATTGTACACTCTAAATATATGCTGTTTGTTGTCTGTTAACTGTATCTCAATAAAAGTTCTTTAAAAAAAAAAAAAGAAATATTCAAACGATAGAATGATGGCAACACCTGAGAGTCAAGAGAAAAAGAAAGCAAAGATAAACAAAGAGCAATTAACTGGGCAGCAAAGCCATTTCACTGAAGTTGTTAACAAAGGAGGAACAAAGGGTTTAGAAGCAAAGTAATGAGTTTTAAATTAGGTAACAAAGAGTATATACAAAGAAATAAGCCAAATAAAATGCTCTTGAAGAAAAATACTCAATTATTCCAGAGGAAGGCAGGAGAAGAAGAAAAAGAAACAAAGAACAGATATGACAAACAGAAAACAGAGCAAAATGGTACCCAACAACACCAACAATTAGATTAAATGTGAATGGCCTAAATGTACCAATTAAAAGACAGATTTGTCAGAGTGGGTAAAAGTAAGACTCAATTGTATGCTATGTACAAAAAATCTGCTTTAAATATAAGGACTGGGAACAAGAGAAATGGCATGAAGAAGCAACTGTGATTTGTACAGAAGGAATTGTGATGGCAGATCAAAGAGATGGCCCTAGACAGCAGAAACGAGGCGCTTTGTTTACTATAAGATTAAGGGGGATAAAAGTCTAGAAAAAGAATTCTTAATATTATAAATAACTGTGGTCCATGTACTATGTTAGGGTATGAGTAAATGTCCTGAAGATGCTTAAAACAATTACACAAGCAAATTTTTGTTACTAAACTGTATAACCTTGGCTCAAAATCCATGACATGGAAACACCAATGGCTTTGAACCTAAAATATGTCCATTTTAAGGCTGTGGTACTCCTTGCCTACCTTTATTTCCACTTTCCCCTTCTATCAGCTAACCTAGTAGAACATGTACCTCCTGTGTCTTCTTCCACACTTACACAAACCATGATGGTAGTCATGGCGTGGGGGACTTTACGAAATCTGTGTGCCACACCAAGTATGCATTTACAGGGGCTTTGTAGTTTACTAAGCCTTTACCTCTTCCCAATTAAATTCATATTTAATAGATTTAAGCTAAGAGACTTCTGATGTGTCTGATTTATATTTTGTATAATAGAAAGCTCTTATTATTGGGTACCCACATTTTATTTCGCTTGCCTTCATAAATCTAATGCTGTAGTAATATTTTTGTTCACTGACTCCCAAAATGCCTACATTCTTTAAAACAGCAATGTCCAATGTTATTTGAACTTCACCACATATGTACTTCTACCAAACTTTAAGATTTGAAATTACGGCCAAAATTTCTCAATGAACGTTTTGAGGGGGTTGGGCTAAATAATTACTAGGGAAGATGGGAACAATATGAAGACCTAAGATGCTTAACATGTTATCTTTGTTTTACTCCTCTTTAGAAAAGGATTTTTAGCATTTGCAAGAGAGAAGCATAAAATATTTTTTCCAAGCTTTTATTCTGAGAAGACTGTGAAAAGTTCACATCCATGGTTATAATTTGTTTCTCTTGGATCTAAACATACACCCACCCATTGGCTTCAGAAAAGTGCTTGGACAGAAACCCTAGGACAGTGATACTTCCTGGAAATTTCAAATGGGGGGGAAAAAGTATCCTTTCCATGAAGGAACAGCCAGTAGCAAAGGATGCAAATGTTCTTTTGTATTAATACCAATTTGTAGAAACCTATTCTTACACAAAAGATACATTCATTCAACAAATATTTTTTGAACAACTATTAAGAAGGTAATTTACAAGTGGATTCTCCTCAAATACTTGATAATGGTATGATTCTATTAATTATGAAGAAAACTTTATTTATCCAGTTTTGTGGGGCAATTCCCAGTCCCCAGAATGCTTCTCCTTGCTAGTGACTGACTGGCTGCCTCTCCACGTGAACAATAGGATTTCCTAGAGGCAAAGACTACAATCTTATATCCACATCCCCCACAGCCCAATACAATACCTGGCATATAGTAAGGTAGCCAAAGGAACATTTGATGAATGAATGGATGGATAGATGGATCATATTCATTAAGTAGTACAAACAAAAATCCCAGTAAAAGAAAAAAATAAACTCAGTACAGGCGCCACTCCTGCTCCTTTCTTCTCTCTTCATCCAGGCTCACTTTGTTGTCCTTTTCTCTATAGGTATTTCTACTGCTGAAATGACCATTTTTGAATTCTTGGTATCAGTCTGCCTTACTGTGAACTTACCGGCAGCTCAGTCTTCTTCCTCATCTTTGAATGCCCAGCCTGCTGCACAGTAAGACTGAGCATAAATCTGTCTCATGATGAACAGCAACAAATACCAAAGACACCTCCTTAAATCAGTATTGCCAAGCTTCAGATTATTATCTTGTAATAAAAAACAATGTATTTAACTGGTAACAATGAGATTTACCATTAAAATTAAGTTAAATAAATCTTTGATCCTAGTCACCTATACAATAAACACCACCCAAATCACAGCACCAGATTTTACTGCACAGAAATACAAAAGTGCTTACTGGAGCTGGAAATGTTACCTAGAAGCCACAAATAAAAGAAATACGAAAGGAGGCTTCCTTGGGCAAACGCCTTTTACTAAGAGTAAAAATCACCAGCACAGATACCCTTGGAAATCCAGTAATTCTCCACAAAACCTAGCATGTAATATTTCTAAAACACAGATATTTGTAATTAAGCTTCTTCCTTCAAAAAAATAACAGCAACAAAAATTTATAAAACACTTCCAGTGGCTCTGCAGGGAGTATGGAGACCAAACTCCTCAGTATAACCTCCTGGGTTCAGCACTGACTGGCTCCAACCCAGATGTGCAGCTCATCTTCTGCCTCCCATGCCCTCTCACACACACCCTGAACTCCAGCCATGCCAGCGTCCTCAACACGAAATGCTTCCGTGTCCTCATGAATGTTGACTCTCCTCTGTCTAGACTGTCCACTTCCCCTGTCTACACGTGAGGAAAAAAAAAATCCAACCCAAGCTTCCAGGTATAAGGTTAAAAACAGGCAGTTTGTGACCAAACTGAACATTAGCTCTGTTACTGATTTTTAAACCACAGAATATTCAGAATAAAACGTGGGGGGGGGGGGGGGACCAATCAAATTACTTGTGAGTTTATGATACACACACACTCTCACAAATCACAAGGCTCTGAAAGAGAAGTCTGGTGCGTGGCAAACCAACCCAGCAGGGAGTGTCTAGCAATACCTACTGGCAGAGAAAGCAGGATGCCAAGAATGGCAAAGTTGCACTGAAAACGGGCTAAGAGTACCGCAGCCCCTTCTCTGAGACGGCCCTGAGGTACACATGGCAGATAAGACAATCTTCCCAGTGGACGGGACGAGGGGCAGTGAGGTCTGATCAGGAATCGCAACTCAAGGACAAGCTATGCCCAGAGCGGTCACTGCTCTTACTTACCTAATCATCTACCCTATGAACCACACAACTGGATAACCCACAGAGTGTGATTTACAGCTATGCAACAGGACAGGGCAGGGCAGAGCACTGTCCAGGGGGAAATGTGAACAATGCGGCTGATCACTGACATATGATCTGGATGGAAATGAAGTCAGACGAATGAACATCACCGGTACACCGTGTTCTATGAGACAAGACAGTGCCTTTAGATGCAGTAGGACTTTGTATGGTCTGTCCTTGGGGAGGGAAGGACTGTACCTGCAGTTGACCTATATAAGCTGAACTAAAAGGATATACACACACATTATACTTAAATATACAGAAATGTCTGTGCACATACATATATACCAGACAAAAAGAGTGAAATGTAGCACTCCTAATAATCAATTTAGCTACCACACCTAATTCCCCCTTTGTCACCAGCTCCCTGATCTTCTCCATCCACCGCAGTCAGCCACAGTCTAAAGAACTTGCCTAGTTTTATTCAAGCCATTTGGGTTCGGCCGTAATTTGGGTATTTCATATCCTCCTCCTTAATCCCTGTTTATCTCTTCCCATTATCCCCCATAATTCCATGTTAACTGTACCAGAATATCTAGATTCAGTAAATGTTGAATGAACCAACAAAATAGCAGTTCTAACACAGAAACTTGTTTCTGCTCTCTTATCTATATATTGAAGGTAAATATTCTTCCCATTGGATACTAGCGTAATAAGAACCAGGCTTGAGGTGCTTTTTCTCTTCTGGAAAAGGTCTGGCCTGAGTATCCACCAATCCCCTCGGGAGGGTTTCCTCCCACCTCAACCTTTAATTATACAGGAATACCCATATAAAGAAAGTTCATTTCTGCCACAGAGTTTACTGTAACAGGATCTGTCCTGTACCAATTGTATATTTATCTTTAAAAGAAACAGATGGAATGGCATGACACAGGACTTGGTATCACTGTTTAAAACAAGCCCAGCTGATGGCTAGACATATGCAAACACTGTAATCCCTGTGTACCTCTGCCCCATATGACAGGAGTCGGGCCACAGCAGAATCAGCTCTTGTTGGAAATCAGTGAGCCAGCTGTCCATTACGAGCCAGGGCTTATGTGATCAGATCTTTACTTGTTTCAAAGGCTTCTTAACAGTTCTAATATAGACTTATTATGCTTTTATGATCCTGGAAAACATCCAAAATGATTAGCCTACCCTTTTCTGACTCATGTATCTTTAGGCAATAAATACACACTTTCTACTAATTGAGAACTTTCAAGTGAGTCTATCTAATGAATGAATGCCCTATGGAGTAACATTTCCAAAATTAAGTACTACCATCTTAAGAATTTACAGACACAGACATAGAAAACAAACTTACAGTTACCAAAGGAGAAGGCAGGGAGGGATAAATTGGGAGTATGGGATTAATAGATGCACACTATCACATATAACACAGAAAAACAGCAAGGATTTACTGTATAGTTCAGAAAACAATATCCAACATTCTGTAATAAACTATAATGGAAAACAATTTTTTAAATATAGATATATACATATGTATAACCAAACTGCTTTGCTGTACACCTGAAATTAACAATATTGTACACCAACTATACTTCCCTTAAAAAAAAGAACTGAGATACATTCACTACATTTTGCCAAGGGAAAATAAGCAGACTTAAAAAGATACTGCTGTGGTTTTACCCCATGTGTAAATTCACAGATAAAACACTGGAAATGCCAGCCAAAATGGTAACAGTGTTTGTTCCTGAATGTGGGCAATGGAAAGTTCTGCTTTATTCGTATTTTTCCATATTACCAAGTTTTCTCCACTGAACATATATTACCATAATTAAGAAATATCTTAATAGATTGAAGTCCATTAAAATACAAAATATGAAGCTTTCTCCCTTTATTTCTATACCCCTGCTTTAGCAGTTTTAAAGGCAGTACAAAACGGAATGACTAAGTCCCAGCAAAGTTATAATAAACTGGTCGTGTGCCATGTGATATAGATTTACCTAAAACACAGAGGTACATTCATGCTATTCCTCTTTGAGCCTGGCACTATCTACAAGAAATTACTCTAAGAAGCACATGCTTTCAGACACTGTTACATCAGAGGCCTTTTTTTTAAAGTTAGACTTTCACTGGATTTAAAAGAATGAAAGGAATTTCCTGGATTTTATCAGGGCAATTTCCCAAAAGATTTTTGCCCCCACTTCTTAATACAAGGATTAAAGCTACTTAGCAAATTAGAGTGTGTACTTGCCACTTAAAATGCTATTAAGAACATATAAATTAAGAGATCTTTAAACAGCAGTACATGTCAGAATAAGTTGTATTTAACAGTTTCCTGTGAAGTTAGTCAAAAGCATCCAACATCTGAGTGCAAGGAGGCATCTACTTTCGGACCACACAGCATTATGGAGAGACGGGGAACACATATCTACATTCAATCAAGAAAGAGCTTCCTTTGTTTTATCATCATATGACAAGTATCACTGTCAAGTTTTCACTACAACTTCATTAAAATACCAAACCATGCACACACACAATTTAACACAGCACAAGGACAGGGACATATTTTTCAGAACTGCAAAATGGCATCTGCAGAATGTCTCGAAGGAATGACAAAGGCACTTCTTTAGCCCAAACAAAGAGAACAATGTCTCCACTAGGACACTACAGGACTATTGCATTTCAGGGGGGAAAGGCAGTAAAAATTAACACAAAACAGAGCTGAACGTGTAGAATGACAGTCTGTGGGGAAGAATTAAAAGAAACTATTGAGAATACAAGTTTCAGTTATTAAAGTACACAAAAGTAAAAGAGTGCTTAAGGTTTTAAAAGTTGGGTAACTTCAAACAGTAAATTTGAAAAAGAGAAATAACTTTAAAATTCAAAATATAAAATTAGTTGAACAAACTGTTTTAGATTCATAAACACTGTGCCTCTATAATTCATGTTGTTTAAAAGCTGGCTTGGACTTCCTAGGTGGTGCAATGGTTAAGAATCCACCTGCCAATGCAGGGGACAGGGGTTCAAGCCCAGCTCTGGGAAGATTCCACATGCCACGGAGCAACTAAACCCGTGTGCCACAACTATTGAGTCTGTGCTCTAGAGCCTGTGAGCCACAACTATTGAGCCCATGTGCCACAACTACTGAGGCCCACGCACCTAGAGCCTGTGCTCAGCAACGAGAAGCCACTACAATGAGGAGCCCGCGCACCACAATGAAGAGTAGCCCCCACTCGCATCAACTAGAGAAAGCCCGTGTGCAGCAACGAAGACCCAACGCAGTCAATAAATTTAATTATTTTTTTAAAAAAATAAAATAAAATAAAATAATAAAAGCTGGCTTATAAACAAGCTATGCCAGCAACGTATCATTTCACTGAAATGTACTATGAATGCCTCCATTTTACAGATAAGGAAACTGAGACTTGCAGATATAAAATCAGTATCAAATGATTCAGTAACAGGCAGTTCTGAGTTTCAATCCCAGCTCTTTCATGTATTAGCTATGAGACTGACTTTATTTCCAAGATACTTTTACTTTGAATGTCAAGACTATCAACATCAAATAATGTTCACAAGGATTAAAGACAAACTACTGTCAAAAATGGGAAAAGAAATTTCCTAAAATAGCATACTGAAATGGAACTAAACGCTTAATAAATTGGAGGTGGAGGGGAAATCAGGACATATCCACTCAATCAAGTAATGTCTTCAAGACACTGTTAAGAGAAGGGCTTAAAAAATGCCTTCAGAGAAAAAAAAAAAAAAAAAAACAGTGAGAAACGCCAAGAGCCAGGATTAATTACAACATAAATATCTAAATATATTTCATGAAGAAAGATCTTAATCAAGACCTTAGACTGACTGTCCCTCACTTTTATCTGAAGTGTATGTAGTTAGTCATCTTTAGTGGAGAGTGCCCTGAAAACAATTTGATGACTTGTCCACTGTAGGGAAAAAAACACAGTTACAATTACAAAGAGTAGACTCTGATTAAAGTAAGTGAAACCAGTAAAATAAGCTACCAACAGGTAAATTTTTTCTCATAATTAATAGTTTCTCATACATTTGTTAGTCCGACTTTGAATTTCTACCCACCTAATACTACTAAACTCCAGTTCTGATCACATCATTCACCTGTTTGGAAAACTGCAGAAAGAAAACCCAAAGTCTTCCACCTGAAATGCAGAGTCCTCCAGGCTCTGGCCAGACCCTCCTTTCTAGCTTCTCTGCTTGGTACTACTATCCATGATGATTTCTACTGTTGAGGGGGAGAAAAGCCAAGAGTCTCCAGGCTACCCCTCCAGCCTCTTCCAGAAGTGAGCAAACTGAGAAGCATGCCCATCACCAACAACACCATCTGGCAAAATCCAGTTGCCGGGCTATGGCCTTGCCAAAGACTTCCCTGCCATGCTTCTCTCCTCCAGACCCCCAAAGCACTCCCTTCCTGGCTTCCAGAGCTCAAGCACTTTTCCAGAGTACTGGCCCTCTGTTCACCTCTTACCCACCATACTTAACAACTCTGTCTTACTCATCTCTGTATCCCCTAGAGCAAAACACACACTGCTTTGCACAAAGTTATGCTTAGTACATTTGGGTAGAAACAAATGAGGTTATAAGAAAACACCTTCAAAACAAGAAACTGAGTGCACCTATTTTTTTCCAAACAATTCCAGGCATCATCATCTTATTTTTCTATTATCCAAGATAATTTTACCTTAATGATTCAATGAAGTAACCCTAATATTAAAGTAAACGGCACTCTAATGGAACAGACAGTATTTTGGCACATTTATAATGAGAAATTTCGTGCCATCTTCTGAGATTCATATGAGGAAAATGTGAGTGTGGGACTTATTATCTTCACCTGCATGATTGGTTCTCATGGGTTAAGACTGACCTAAAGCGTCATTATCTTCAAAAAGGTATTGAATTCCAAGAGAAGCAAGAAGAAAATAGAAATGGCTCTGAAATAAGTCCTATGATAATATGTTTTGGGATATACAATCCTCCTGAACCATCTAAATTTAGGTCTGGGAGGGGCTTGAAAAAATAATGTAGCCAATCCTTTATGTCAATCCTTTATATCACAGACACCAGAGAATCTAAGAAATTCTAAACTGAGCTAAGTGACTGAGGGATTTTTTTCCTTTTTTAAAGAATATTGTAAGAAAAGACAGAAACCCAACCTCCTAGCCAGTTATTTCTCATCTGCACGAACCTGTTATATCAACCAGGTAATGAGCTCGCGTTTCAGAATGAATTTGCCCCTCAGTGTTTTCTCAAATGGAGCTCATTTTTCCAAAACACACTTTCCTCTTGGTTTTTCTTTTCCCAATGCACCTCACACTGCGGAGCTTCCAATTCCCCATCGGTGTAAAAACAGTATGAAAAGTGGACTAGTGGTGACCTTTTCTTAAAAACAAAACAAAACAAAACTACAGGCATTGCTGTAATCTCTCCTTCATGCAAAGCATTTATCAGACAAAAGTATGGAAGATTTTCTTTCTTTTACTGCTCAAGGTGGTGTAGAAAATCAAGGCAGAAAGCAGGAACAAGGAAAAAGTGAAGGGGTGCCTGTGCAGGAAAGCAACAGCTGTGGCTATCAGAACTGAAGCCATAAGACAAGAAATGCACTATTTTATTCTTCTGGAACATTCAAATATAATTGTGTAGCAGTTACACAGAACTTTTAGGATATACCTATATAAATACAATATAAGCTTATCTTTCAGGAAAGCTGGCCAACCCAAATATCAAAATCTGAACCGTTTCTCAACCAGCTCTGCGGCCGGTGCCTCGCTGGCAGTCTTCCTTTGCTGTGAGATAGAATTCAGGGATTTCATTCCGTCCTAGGAGAATGACATTGTAAATAACTTAAATACCACTACCTCTCATGTGGTCCAAAAAACAGAGCATCTAAAGAAAAATACCGACTCACATTTACCAGCAATGGATTCACTGGGTAATCACGAGGTCCTCGAAACTCACACCTGCAGCCCAGCTCTGAGAGCACTGCCACCACCTTGCTTGCTGGCACAATTCAAGGACGCCTGGATTAAGATAAAAGCCTTAAGTAACAGTGCTGACACAATTCAGTTCCTAACGCTTACATCAGAAGCAGCCCAGCCCCGGGTCAGGAAATAATACGACTGATACTAGAACCCAATGGTAAACATAAATATCTTTAGGAAGTAGTGTTCCCTTTCCAACCATAAAATTAATTCTCAAATTATTTCGCTCTTTTTGCTGAACCAAACAGAAACAGGTGGAAAATAAATAGTCCAAACAGACTAGCAAGTATGCAGAGTCATTATTACTTAAATATAATGAATTTAAAAGACTTCTTCGGGCTTCCTAGGTGGCGCACTGGTTAGGAGTCCACCTGCCAATGCAGGGGTCACGGGTTCAATTCCTGCTCCAGGATGATCCCACATGCCGCAGAGCAACTAAACCCATGCACAACTACTGAGCCTGCACTCTAGAGCCCATGAGCCACAATTATTGAGCCTGTGTGATGCAACTACTGAAGCCCACTCACCCAGAGCCCATGTTCTGCAACAAGAGAAGCCACCAAAATTAGGTGCCCACACACCACAATGAAAAGCAGCCCCTGCTCACCGCAACCAGAGAAAGCCTGCACGCAGCAATGAAGACCCAATGCAGCCAATTAATTCATTAATTAATTAACAAAATAAAAAGACTTCTCAAGAGAAATAAGATCACACTCTAGCAATAGGAGACTTCTTTAAGGGAAAAGAACACAGGTGTGCACACACACACATCACACAAGAGTACTGGGTCCCTAAGTGATGTGGGTACCGTCCTGTGCTGCTAGCTCCTGGAATGGGTCTCCTTTTGCATCACGTGTTCTATGTCCTAACACGTCTCCACAGTGAACAAGCTGGGAGATGTGGAGGCTTCCATGCCTATTCTAAGGCAAGCAGCTTAGAGAGGCAGGAAAAAAAGGAGCTGATCAAAAAGGAGATTCTTTATACTATACTGAAGAAACTTTTTGGAAGAAATTAAGCACAACATTATAAGAAACACAGAGCACTACCAGAAAAAAAGAAAGTAAGAAAGAATTTTCTTAATTCTGTTTCTTCCTACTTTAGGCACTCAGGCTATTTCCGTCATATTCCTCCAACACTTAGCTGTCATCTCTAGTGGAATTTCCCCACCCACCCCAATCATTTGAAAAACTTCTGGAAAAAAACCAAAAGTATAATCAACTTTGCCAAATGACATTCAGATTTTGTCCCCACCCTACTATTTGGCTATTTATCCTTACTCTCGATCTCTTTCCATTCTTACTCCCTCTCCCTCTTCCCCTAACTACAAATATATCCCAGCAATTATTTCCTTTCTTCCCTCTCCCTACTCCTGAGATTTTTCAACACTTTCTTCATTCCCCTCATCCCACCTTAATTCTTCCCTCAAGATGCAGAAAGCCAAAAAATGGACAAAATCATAAGTCTTCAAAATGCAGAATTTAATATGCTGAAGACTTTTCGTGGAGGAATTTTTCCAAGAAAAACAAAAACTGAGGATTCTCCATCACCTATTTTTCAGAGAGCCCTCCAGGAGCCCACCCATCAGCTGTTTTATATAGTCTTCTAGATTAAGGTCAAACAGAGGTGATGGTGAGTCCAAGGCTGTGTGCGCCAGTACATTGTCAGAATCCATACCAACTGCCTCAAAAAGGACATCTAAATACCAACTGACCAAAACGATGTGAAAATCATGCTAGATTTGCTTTTTCTGCAGAAAGATTCCTGAAATCAGTGGTACCAAGCAGGAATATCAACTCACAGAGAGGAGAGAGGAGGTCATGTTCCCTAAATTGCCTTAAATGTGTTCAGAACTTTTTAAACAAGTTGTGGTAATAATAGGGTGAGCCTACAAGGTACTCTGCTAGTACTATGGACAAGACAAAGCGGAGGGGAAAGAGGTAGAAGGAAGGAAGAGAAATGACAAGACAATATCCTTGACCTTGAGGAGCTGACAGTCTACACTGCTCACACACGCAACCCCATGGAAAGTTAACATTCACAAAACGCCCACATTTCAAGACAACAGTAGTAGAAATGCCATAAGACTGTGTGAGCAATTGCCAAAGAAATGAGACAGCTAAGAACTTCTATAGGAATTCAGCAAAATAAGGCAAATATAATTCCAGAGTAGAGGGAATTTGGTACAGGAGATGATAATTAACAGTTTGGCAAAACCACTAAAAAGTTTGAAGAGATTTATTGTTTTAACATGACAGAAAAGAAACACTTCAAAGACATTTATGCTAAGCATAAAACATACATTTTTAAACTTCACTCCTTTCAGGTTCATATCAAATAATCCTAAAATAGCAGCAATGCAGCCATCTCATAATGGTTTCTCAACTTCTCCAAATCACTTGGGGCAAATTAACTACACAGGTATGTTTGGGTAGTCCCAATGTTTCACTTTTTTTCATACTCAAAAGTTATGGTGAGATGGATTAAATTCCCTGGGGCAATGATCTCTAAGTTATCCTAGAGAATGGTAATACTTCACAAATTTTCACCAGTAAATAAAGTAAAATAGGCAGAATGGGATAGTTAAAAGCATACTGGAATAGGTGGAATGAGTTCTAATTCCAGCTCTGAAAGTAATAGGAATTAAGAGCGAGTCATTTAACTTCATTTTACTAAATTTCCTCATCTATAAAATAAAGATAGGGAGGATTCATTACCTTTCAAGTACCTCATAGTTCTAAAGTTTTACACTCCAAAAAAAACTATTTGGCATGGCAAAACCAAACGTACAGTATGAGCCCTACTTCGTGAAATGTATACAAATATGCATTTACTGAAGTATTTATAACCTCTGAACGTAGAATAAAAACAACATTAAGTGATTTATGTCTGAAAGTGAGAATGAGGCTGGCTTTTTATTTGTTGCTCTGTATTCCACGTTTTATTCAACACACACACAAACATTTATCATGAAAGAGATCCAATCCCTTGAATCCAAGCTTGACGTTTGGAATCAGAGTTCTTCAGCCTCTATGAAATACACTGGAAATCAGAGTTCTCTTAGAAACACTACAGGCCAGGCTTGGATTAGGGGGAAAGTAGAGCGTGGAAGCCCCTCAACTTTGTTTTTCCACAGCTACTTTTCTCATTTAGTCTGAATCCCCTCCTCTGTCCCCACCCTTCCCCATAAAAATCTCTTGGGAGTGATTGAACGCAAGTAACCTAAAACTGGAATTTCTGGGACCACATGGTTTTCCAAAAGCACTGTATTTTCATCTCCCTACCTCTACACACACACCCAGAATTGGATTTCATACTTATTTTGCAACAAAACCTCATAGCAGTACTTAAACGTCCTCAAAAAAAAAAAAAAGAAAGCATGGGCAAGCTATATTGGAAAAAAAAAAGAATGATTTGGCACCTGTGGAGGTGATGTCATTCCCAGCCATGGCTCTGAACTGTCTCTGGAATGCAGCTGTGGCTAGAATCCCTTAGGCCGCCCAACGCTATTTAACATAAAAACAGTCTTTCCTGGCCCAAGAAACCTCACAGTCACACTTGACTGTACTCTGCTTAGGCATCCAGCATTCACAACTTTTCAGCTTCAAACATTTTGTGAAGCACAGCAAATACCATCAGGACCATCCTTGAACGACTGTTATTTAATGTCTGGCAGGCCTGAGAAGGACTAATTCTGCATGCCTTTCTGTAGGCAGTCCCTGACTCACCACAGGCCAGACTGAGTCACTGCCTTGGAAAAAACAAAAAAACATACATACACCCCAACCCCAGATGAAGTGAGGACTTGGCTGGGGACGGCGCAAGCACAGTGGGGGAATGAGATGAGGATGACAACAGTGAAGCTGGAGGTGACAGCCTCACTCCTTAGTCTGTGAAATGAAGCTAAGAAAATCTAATGCTTGGCTATCCACGCAGATGAGATAAAATAATGTAGAATGACGGTTTCTGACAGAAAGCAAACTCTAAGTGAATGTTAGCTCTTATTTTTTCCCCACAAAAACAGTCACTGAAGGGAGTACTAACTCCCCAAACCTACTTAAGGTCCAATTAATCTATAACGCACCTGAAAGTACCTGAAACTTAACTGCAAATTTTAACACTTCTAAGGAAAACACAATAAGGAGTTTCAACTAAAACACATTTGCCCCCCAGAAGCAGGAGTGGGGGCATGACCCTTTGCGCCACCCTTCATTCCTACCAGACAGCCCGATGAAGAATCCTGATCGCACACTGCTCCAGCGAGGGGCCTGCCCAGAGAGATGCGCTACCTGACCAGGGGCTGGTGTGGCAACTCGTGGAAACTGAGGAGGAAGAGCCACAGGAATCTGGGGCTCCGCCCAAACTGCTCAACTCCCCACCCCACAGTGCCCTGATGCCTTTTTTAAGAGCCACGGAATTGTGGCTCCTGCTTTCCACGGCCAACACCTGACCAACGTGGTCCAGTACGAAGGGAAAGGAAACTCTCCACCTCCCAAGCTGAGTCTAGAAAGCCACCCAAGGTCTTACAATTTACTGTCTAGATTTTACTACTCAAAGCAATGGGGAGATGGACCAGGAATAGCCAGATGTGTTTGTCCATTTTCACTTACATTTCTAAAGGCAAAACCAAGATCACACTGGGATGCTGATGCTAATGCTAATGTTTTTTTTTAAAAAATCAAGACAGCAGAAGCCAAAATTTTTGTCTCACAATTCCCACAACTGTCTACTTGATCTTTTACAGAGCTTTGTCACCCTCACAACCCTCTAAAAATTAATTTTCAATTTTCTATGACTGATTACGTGTTATGTGGTCACCATAACTCTAAGTTGCACAAAGCTCTCTCCCAGAGCACATCAAAAGCCCCCTCTCCTCGCCACCCAGCTTTTACAGAATCACAGGATCTCAGCGATGACCCACACTCTGACTTTTTTTCCAATCCATTTCCCTCAGTCTGACAGGGAAGCTCCACAGACCCAGTGCTGAGCCAGAAGCTCAGCCAATATCTGGGCCATACTTTTCTCCACCACCTGACCACGTGTAAAGTCTCTGCTGGGGAGAGGGGGGCTGAATCCCAAACCTAGAATGCATTCCAAATCAAATTCGTTTTCATTACCCATACACTTACTCCTTTCTGTAAGGCACAGGGCAGAGGGTGTGTGTGTGTGTGTTTGTGTGTGTGTGCTGGTTCCTACTTTAAAAGTGAATCCCATGATCCTGCCCTCCGCACCCTCTCAGTTACCCACCCATTCCCATGGTTCCGAAACACTGGCTTTCAATTTTTTTCTGTGACCTATAACATAAAACATTTACATCCCAACCCAGTTCACACATACATAATAAACACACCCAGTTTTAATGGAAACACAGTTTTTAAATGGTCACTCTGATCAGGCCTAAAGCCTAAGCCTAGGCGGTTTGTGCCAAATCCAGCCCCAACACCTCTCCCCAGTGAGTCTTCTCCCTGCCGGCAGGCTGCCTCAGCTGGAAAACGTGGCACCTCTTTCCTCCCACTCCGCTTTCTCCTTCCTCTCTCAAAGGGGAAGCTTTGCGCAGTGGCAAAGCTCCACTCCAGCCTGTGAGGCTTATCCGAGGTGAGATGATTGCTAATTGAAAACTCTTCCCAAAGGGGAAGGCTTCTTTTCTAAATTGAAGTAAAATTCTGCACAGGCTAGATAAGGCCCCCAACTCTCATGCTGTTTATTCTATTTCAACTTCTAAATGCCAGTCATGAACTTCTAAAATGATTTCTTGGAAAATCCTGCCCCAGACCTATAGATAATCCTACCATTACCTCATTTTCATTCATCCCAACCTCTGATTATCTTCCACCCTTCCTCTTGAACCACAACTCCAACAACTTTGACCCTGAGCAGCCTGTGCCCCCAAAACCTTTCCACTGCCCTGTCTTCACTACCCTCCTTCAGCAGCTTGGATTCCATGGGCCACCATGAGACCCTCAACCCCCAGCCCCTCTCTCCTCCAGCACATCCGAGTGCTCCACAGCTCCATCTAACTCCGGCCTCCCTTCAGACCTGCACCCATGCCTCCAAACAAAACAGATACAACGATAATAACTTTTCTCAGTTCAAATTCCCAGCCACAAACTTTAACAGGACTCTTAGAGATCTCCAGATATCCTACGACAGTTCCCTAGTCAACCTACACCCCCACTCTCCTGGACACAGGTTTCACACTTATACACAGAGCCAAAAAAAAAAAAAAAAAAAAAAAACGATAGACAAAAAATATATGACACTGGATACTGGATCTTCCTATAATCTCAGTCACAATCTAAGTACAGCTGTCCTCCAATAGGGAAAACCAGATAGTGTTCAACAAACTCTATAAGTAAATAAACAAAAAACTTACTAGCCATTCTTTTTTTTTTTTTTTAAAACAATCTGCCAAGTACAAGGCTAGCTTCCAATATTAACAAGTTTAACAGCATTTAACCATTAAAGAAGAAAAAGTCTTTTTGTTTTCTCTTATTTTACAAAAATGTTTGGTAATATTCTCTCCTCAATTCTCTTACCAAAGTAGTCCATGTGCAACTCTGCCCTGCCTCTCTAATCACTGTCAGGCATAACAGTGTATTGCCCAAATATAATTTGTTCAACCATGCAAACACCTGAGCAATCAGGCATGTTCAATTTGCAAGGGACAAGTCCAACTGCATGGCCACAGTGATAAGCACTGGTGCCCGACTAGTGGCCTTTTGCTGAAAGAAACAGCTTTTCCCATAATTATCTCTACTTTGAATCAAAATGTCTAATAAATGATTTAATGTAATTCAAAAGAAAAACAAAACACGTGCATTACAGAGTTGCAATTTATTCTAACCCAGGCCACCAGTGGTGACACTCAGGCACATGATAAACCCCAGAGTAAAATAAAGCTGTGTCTCTTGAAATTCAAGGGCCAGTAGAAGTGAAAGCTAAGGAAGCAAATCTGCCCAACGAGGCAATAAAAGGTCAAGACCAGAACTCAATGTGCTGTAAGAGAGCTGCCACAAGGAAACCACTGCAGGGTTTCAAGGGTCATTTCTATCACTTTAAAACTCAGTTCTTCCTGGAGGGGGGCTAGACACGACCTAACTAACGCAGCTGAGATATCTAGACTGAAATCATATATGCCAGCAAATACACAGATCTGAGAACATGCAAAGGCTGTAAGCCCTTCAGAGCAAGAGGATACTTTAGCCTGGAGGAACTTCAGGTAAATGGCATGAACATCACTTAGACCTGCAGATACTGCCAAGGCCACAGGCTAGCCTTCCCGCCTCAGTCACCCAGACTGCTAACGTTTTAAAAAAAAAAAAAAAAAAAAGCACACAGCACAAACAATACTAATAAGGTTGTGCTAACATAACAATTCCTACCCTTCACTTATTTAGGCTCCTTTCCCAGCACTCTGAGTTTCAAAAGCTCTACCAACTGTCTTCTATTACTGAATTTTAAGATTGCTAAGGTGTTTTCTTCTCCTCCTCCACTATTCATCCACTCTGTGTGTAGGGAATGGCCACTATATGTCCAGCACTGTGCTAAGACACATAACCTAGTAAGGTACGCAAAAGAGGAAGCCAATGATTACAATTCACTCTGAGAAATACCTACTTAAAGCAATCTGCAAAAATGTAGACAAGCAGAGAATGATGGTAAAATCCATCTCTGAAGGATGAACATGCAAAGAAAGGCGGTACAACATCCCAAGTACTTGCAAAGACATCAAGATACCAATCCAAGACAGTAGCTATGTGATAGCTACTGGACCTAGAGATTTCTTCTTTTTCAGATTATCTAAAAATTCCATTCATTCATTGTATTTCTTTTCAGTTTACAAAAGCTAATCAACACTTAACACTGTAGGTATGTGTGGACCTATAAAGATCACTCACAACTGAAGATCACTCCTCTGAACAATGGCGAGAGGCACACTACAACCTTCATACCAGTCAGAACTTTGGTGGGTATTCCCCTTTCATTCTTCCGCTTTTCTCCCACCGCAAGCCAAGGTATTTCATGCACCATTCTTTTTTTTTTTTAAGCTCTTTATTGGAATATAATTGCTTTACACTTTTGTACCACCTTTTGAGGTACACTGAAGTGAATCAGCCGTATTTATATATATATCCCCATATCCCCTCCCTCTTGTGACTCCCTCCCAGCCTCCCTATCCTGGCGCCCTATGGCTCATGTACCATTCTTAATAGGCAGTCAGCTAAACAGTTTCTAATAAGATTTGGTCTGTGCCCTACGTTAGCTAGGTCAGGGTTTTTCAACCTCCACACTCTTGACATTTTGACCAGATAATTCTTTGTTGTCCGAGGAGCTGTCCTGTGCATTGTAGGATGTTTAGCATTCCTGCCTCTACATAGAGATGCTGGTAGTGCATCCTCAAGTCATAGCAATCAAAAATGTCTCCAGACATTGCCAAATGTCCCCTACAGGACAAAAATCACCCACCCACCCCCATCCCAGATGAGAATCACTGTGCTAGATTATGAGCACCAGCCTATTTACTAAATAAAGAAGACACTGATGTTGATGGAAAGGGCAAAATATTAAGAAAAGGACCATGCCTTCATCAGCTATTGTCTATAGTTTAATGAAAAGCTAATGGATATCCCCACAGAAGAGGGAGATCAAAATTAAGGCCAAAAAAGTAAAGTCTGGAGCATTTAAGCAACAATAAATACACAGATGCTCAGGTGTGGTGAAGGCTGCAATTGAAGAAGAGCTTAGTGAAAGCATTAAAACTAAAACCAAGGCTATCTTTATTCCACATATCCAAGCCCATTCTAACACAAAGAACAAAATCTTTAAGAGATTTTAATTTTACAAAATAAGTATCTGAAATAGTAACTATTCTGATATAATCAGGAATGAACAGACCAAGCTCCAAATCCTGGCCAATTCCAACCATTTCCTAGCTATCTCACATTTAGCCTAAGCTTTCTCCCCTCTTCCAGAGAAGTAAACGACAGAGCCAATATAAGGACATGAGCATGGTGCCAGCACACTGATGGTACCATTAAATGGCAATTACCAGTAGTTTCACATATATTTTATAAAGATACTTGTAATACAAAATGGAACACGCTGCATAAGTGAACTAAGAAAACACACACCTAATAAGTTAACTAAAAAAAAAACATTCCTGTAAAAACACACGCCTTAGATACCAAGATTTACCTGTACTTTTTAAGGCAGGAGAAAACTGGATTACCCTCCAAGCCCATGTTACAATAAAAGCAAAATATAAATGCTGCCCTTTTTTAAGAACCACATTATGCACCACTTGGGCTACCTCCAAATATATTTCCCCAGGTTTTTATCCAAGTCAACCAAAACACCATTTTAAGTGGCTGAGTTTTAAAATTCACTACATAAAATTTCTATAAAGCCCAACAATCAAGTAGGAAAGAAGAGCACTTTCTCACACATACCCAGAGCCAGTATGCAGTTGCTGTTTTTTGCCTCACAGAAGTTGTTTTCTAGCCACAAGCTACTACAAATTCTTCAGACCTTTTGGCAGCAACACAGGAAACTGCCCTTTTCACCCATTCTCCCACAAAAATGTAGTCAATTTCTAGGCAGGCCCATCTCTCAAGGCTACTTGCTTCATGGAGCTAAATGCACACCATTTTTCATTTAGCAATATGAAAGGGCCCCAAATATTTTGCATTTTTGTGAAGAGCTGAAAGCAAGTCACCAGAAGACCTGTGGGCAAAGCTCTCTGTTAAGTCCGCTCATAAACTGTGCTAACGCCACATTTTACACTAGCATTTGGAATTTATAGGGCATTTGGCATCACAGCTGTTTCTGCTTTATCCAAACCGTCCAGGATGCAATAGGCAACATGTGAAGCCATTTCCTGATGCTTAATTGTCCTTGGCTTCCACTATTCTCAACTTGTCATGTTTCAAATAAGTAAAGTAGGTACATCTGCCTTTTGATTAAAAAAAAAAAAAAACCCTCATATCTTCTCTTTGAATCTAGGGTTTTTCTATAATCTTAAGGATCACATAAAGGTATGTGGGCAAGCCACAAAGTGAAGGTGAAGTTTTTCTCAGCTTAATATTCAGGCATACAGAATCAATCTCTATTTTTCTCCTCCAATTATTCCAGCAGAGGTGAGAGCAGGAGGTGGTAAATTACTCAACAGCTGTAACGTATTTAACTTCTAAAAATAAAGGCAAAATTGCCTTTTGAATGCAAAATTAAAGAAGAACCTTTGAAAACCAGGAATTCCTTTGTATCCCATTTGGCTTAAAATTTCACAGACAGATCATTTATAACAAATCCAAAATAAATAAATAAACAAAAAAAACAAACAAACCGACCCAAACGGCAAAAAAGCATCTGTAGTTACTCACAAAATAAAGCTGGACGCTACTCTGCCCTGGGAGAGTCAAATGCTAAAATGCAATCTGGTGAACCAAGTTCGTAATTCACAAGCTGCAAAAGAAAATCAGCCCAGTATCTTCCAGGAAACATTTTCTGTCTCCCCAAAATGACTTGCAACCTCAAACAAGTTCCAATCATTGACGCAAAGGTAACTGCTCCAAAAGGGTACAATGTCAGAAACTGTCCAGAAACCACACAGACAAAAATGATACGCAAAGGAAACTCAATTCAATTACACACAACCATTACCTTGATTTAACAAAAGATAACCATAGTTTTCCGAGTCCAATATTAACACCAATTTAAAATATGTTCAAGTTTGGAACTCCTTTTCAAAGGTACACTGAATTTTTCCAGCAAATAAATCCTATAGACTATACTGGGAAGAAAACTAGAAGGCAAACCAAGGAATCCAAATTGTAAATTCTAAGGCAAAAATCTTACATGTCTAGTAGGTAAAGAGACCTGGCTTGCCTGAAGCTAATAGGTACAGAAGACACACCCTGTCACCTGTCACGGCAGGTAATCTTTCCAATTTAAATAGATAAATTGCAGGTATTAAACAAGAGCTAATTGCAAACATGCTTTCTTTCACTACTGGCCTTAACCTTAAGTAATAAACCAGACCATCTTTCATCTCCTTCAACAGAACAGGATATCAAAGAGATTTCACAATATTGTTTGTCATCTTAACAGCATCTTCAAAGTACATGAAATTGTTACTATTTCTGAGAAAATGTCTAGGAAGGAGCAGGAAGAAATGGACTGAGGTAGTCAATACCAGCATGAAATAGCCTGTAAGACAATCACCAGAGAAAGAAAAAGAATCATTCCTTGAGTTAACTGTCCACATCTTCACAAGACTTACTTTCGAATAAGTAAACAACAACAGAAGAACAGCTGCCCCAAGGTTATCCAGAGGTCTGGCATGAGAAGTCAAAGCACTCAAGTTCACTGTTCAAACACATGGGTTTTCTGGCCCATGTTAGAAAAGTTCAGCCTGGGAAAGTTTACTTCAGATTTGAGCTAAATGAACAATTAAAGAATCTCTTTACTACTGTTACATTTTTAAATTTCTCATACCACTAGAAAACTCATCTTAAAATATAATTGGACTTTTTTAAACAGCAAAAGAGATGAAAAATGTAGACTCCGTCACTAATTTCTGTCAGCTCTCATCCTACTTTCACCTATATTCAATTAGTATTTATTATGCAGTTACTACATTAAAAAGCACAGCTAACACTGAGAGGGGTAAAGACTGTACAAGACAGAGGTGTGTTTATTACCAAATAGGTGATGTCTGCATCTGTATTTACACACAATAAATTGACAGTGTTTTTGTTATGTGTTTTTGTTGTTTAAGTATCTCTGTGTGGTTTACTTTCTACATGGCAAGAGCACTGAAGGCCCTTCATGCTTCTAAATGAAAAACTCTATACTCCTTTGGCATCAATAAACCCAGCAGTCTCTTGAAGATAGGTCCCAGCCATGAATTGTCTACGTTTGTGTGCTGGAAAGGGTGAAAAGGGCAGTTTTCTGTGTTGCTGCCAATGGGCTGAACAATTCACAGTAGCTTGTGTTAGAGAACAACCTCTCTAAGAAGAAAACTTAACTTTTAAACTGGCTTGCTATGCTTGTGCAAAATAATGTGATTTTTCTCCATTTACTCTTATTTTGTTATACCTTTTCCAGTAAAATCCTTCCCTGGCATTTTATAATCATGTTTTTAAATGATCTTGCTAAAGAAACGAGTGTTTGAAAATAATGCTTAACAGGTTAATTGAAAACCAATTTCAGCACACACAACTTTTGAGCATTAAAATTCTTTCTAGTCTCCTCCATCCACAATATTAATACAGTACTAACTTTGTCCAGGTATTCACTTCTGGAAAGTTCTTCCTGAATTCATTCTGCAAACATTTATTAAGCACTTAATAAGGAAACACACACACACCCCACCAGGCTGTTTATGCACTGTGGAGAATACCAAAATGAATGAGAAAAGCTCACAGCCCTTAAGAAACTAATCTAGTAATGCAGAGAAAGAGAAAGCACAGAATTCTGGGGCTGGGGGCAGGGGAGGTGTCAGAGAACCTGTTTGTTTTTTGTAAATTCACTGGATGATTCTTGTGCATACTAAGGTTTAAGGTTTAAGAACTAAAATTTAAGTTTTAAGAACTGTATTCACCCCCGCCCCCAAGAGGCAATAAATTAGTAAGTCATTATTTACTTAAAACAAGAAAAAAAAGACTCAACACCAGATCACTCCAATTAGGCAGTCACTATAGTCATATTTAAAATATCACTTATTATGCTGCATAAATGAAGTATACCTAGACATTAAATTGTATATTGGAAAAATATAAAACTATGATAAAAAGAACTAAACTAAAAATCAGAAAGGTAAACCCAACTAATGCCACTTAATTTGAATAAAAATTAAAGTCCTGACTATTATCTCAGAAAGCAATTAGAATAATTAAATGAAATATACATGAAAATGTTTTACAAAGTGCTTTAAAAGCTTAACATTATATTATTGGTCAAGGAGCAGCTCTGGTTATAATATCGCCAGTAAAGAAAACGCTGTCAGGAATAAAAGAGGCACTAAACTAACACTGGTTAAATTTTAAAAGTCTATTTTTAGGCTTCCAGAAGATTTATTGATGAGTATAAAATATTTGCCAAGGTTTGCATCTCTCAGTAGCGAGGTGGTGACATTATTTGGCATATTTCAATACTGCTTTCATATTTTACATAAATATTATCATCACATTCAGAGTCTGCATTTTTAGTTCAAAACTAAGTTTTTCAGATTTATCTATGCTCATATATGTAACTTTACGTAGTTCATATATTTAAATCATAATATCTCAGTGACAACTTCTTCCATGTCTCCGTGCAAAAGTACAAGAATCTCTAGGGTACCTACCTAGTGGAATGCGGGCTAGTGTAATATGGTCAGTTCTACTTGATGTCGCCAAACTGTTCTTCCGGGATAGTTGTCCCAATTTATATTCTCACCAACAGTGAATGATAATAATTTCTCTACATGTTCCCCAACACTTGATATTTTTAGACTTATAGTTATGGTTATGGAAAAGTCTCTGTTTTAAAACTTGGATTTCCTAACTATTAATGAGATTCATATGCTTACTGGCCATTTGGTTTCCAGTTCTGTGAACTGCCTACAGTCATCCTCAATTTTTCTATTGGGTTGTCTTTCTTTTTCTTATTGATCTATAGGAACTGTTCACATAAGCTAGCTTCTAATCCTTGTAGGATACAGGCTAGAATACACACTTTTCTCATATATTACTACAAGTATGGAAGTAGGTGATTCATGGCTGACATGTCTAGCCAAGAATGTCATCAAGGAACTGACATTTTATCCTCCTCCTCTGCCATCTTTAACTAGTACCTTCAGCTTCTTCGTTGCAAGACAGCTCCTGTAGCTCTAGCCATTATATCCATATTCCAGGCAGAAGTGGAAAAAAAAAAAAAAAGGAAAGAGAAAAACCAGACCCTGTATTCAGGGAGCAAAGCTTTCTCAGAAATTCTTAGCTTACATCTCATTGCTCACAACTGATGACTTCTGAAGGACATGAAAGAAGACAGCCATTTTTAAATGGGCATAAAATTAGTAAGAGTAAAGAAAGGAGAATAAGCAAGGTAGGCAACTAGTAATGTCTTTCAAACATGCAGTACAAACATATTTGTAGCCTTGTCATGCCACTGCAGTATATTTTCTTGTATGGAAGTTTATTTAAATAAAGTAAAATTTCCCAATCTTTTCCTTTATCATTTGTGTTTTCTGTGTCCTACTCCCAAACAATGCTTACATTTTCTTCTAAGAATTTTAAAGATTAGCTTTCTACCTTTAAGCCTATCTATAAGGCATCTGCAATGAATTTGGGGGTATGAAGTAAGGAATGAAATTTCATTTTTTTCCATATGAACAAATAAATGGACATACCAGCCCTGTTTCTTTCACCTTTCTATACTGATTTAGACCACCACTATTACAGAACAAATTCCCTTATATTAGTTTATATGACGTTTCTGGCTTATATCAGGTTCACTGGTCTAATTATCTATCCTTGTCCCAACAGTTTTAACAGTTTTGATATGTATGGCAGGGCAAGTCTTCTCAATTTGTTCTTCAAAATTACTTTGACTATTCTTGAACATCTGCTCATTTCCACATGAATTTTAAGATCAACTGTTCCATAAAAACCCTGCCTGGATTTTGAGTGAATTTTCACTGAAATTATAGATGTATTCAGGGAAAACTGGTATGTTTCTAATAACAAGCATTCCCATCTATGGACAATGACTAGCTCTTCCATTTACTCAGCAGCCATTCTTTTACATCCTTCAATGTTCCATAACTTATCCATAAAGGTTTTACACAACTTCACAGATATTTTGCATTATTAGAAACTAGAGATAAGATCTTCTTTAATAGCATTTTTAAATTTGGTAATCCATGATTCAATTGAGTTTTGCACACAAATATTATATAAACCATGAAAAATGTTGATTCTTCCTTTCCAATATTTATGCTCATGTTTTCTTATCATATTGTATTGACAAATTTCAAGAACCACATAAATGACTAAAAGTAATAATTTTTTACTCTGAACTTAAGAATATTATTATCATACTGTCAAGTATAGAGTTAAATATTATTTTGAAAAATACTATTTAGCATATTAGAAAATTATACTGCATTCCAAGTTTAGTTACTATTTTCAAGAATGTTGGCATTTTATAAAATGCCTCATCTAGCAAAACAATTATGTTTCCCTTTCAGTTGTCAATATGATAAAACCTATTAAAGGAATATGAAATGGCATATTATTCCTACATTTTTTAATTCTACTTGGTTATAACAGACTTTTTTTTCCTTTTTGTTACTGGGTCCTTACATATATTTATGAGTGACATTAGCCTATAGTTTTTTTTTTTCTTTTTTTTCCCCACTATTCTGGTCAGTATTTGTTGCCAGAGTTATGTTGGTATCAATATTTTAAGAGAATTCTTCGATACAGTAAGGGAGTTTTCTGTTCCATGGTAATATGAAAACACTTCCCTACACTTAGGCCCAGCAATTCATGTTTTTCAATCTTTTCTATGATTATTAATTTCTAAGACTATTTCTTCTGGAGGAAAAATTTACATTTTCCTCGGAATATTTATATTTTGTTGGTTATTTTCTAAATTATTACCAGAGGTGTATCTTCAGAATATCTTCTACTAGTCTAAGGCTGTTAAATTTTTTCTCATTTTTTTTTCCAGCTAAAGTAGTTAAATGTTTACCCTTTACTGGGCAACTTCCCATCTCTCCCCCACTCACAGAATTAGCTCTTATGTAGGAACTCCATTTTTTTTCCTCTTCCAATTTTTGTTCATGTCATTAACTCCCTCTTCCTTATTTACCGGGGCTTCTTCTTGATTCTCCTTCTATTATCCTAAATGTAATATTTAGTTCATTTCAGTTTTGTTTTGTTTTGTTTTGTTTTCATTTAATGTGACAGTAATTTAAAGCTTTGAAAGTCTAGTTACAGCTTTTGTGGCCTCTCTAAATTTTGCTATGTAGTGTTTTCCTTGTTACTATGTTCTAAATAAGCTATAATTCTAGCTTTTATATTCTCCTTGATCCAAAGTGGTTTCCTCTCCCTATCTAATGGTTACACACATTCCAAGACGTTAGAAACACTGGAATTATCCACAACTGAATGAAATCACAACAAAAAGACCAGTGAATGGATTTTCCATGCTAAATATCTCTAGTATATTTGGTGAGAGATGCCAATCAACAATTTAGGCTCACTCTTTATATGGCGTCAACGAGCCCGTCACTGATGATTACAAGCAAAGTTGCTCAGTTTACTGAAAGGATTTCCCATGAGCCCCTAGCCCTTCAGCTCTCACTGTGCTGCTCACACTCTTGAAACAATTCTTGAGCTCACCTCCACCCCTCCCTTTCTCACCCACTTCACATGGTTTACTGAAGCTCACCGGGAAGGATATCATTTCAATAGTGAAGCTCACCTGGAGGAATAAGAGTTCAGCAAGCATCATCTCAAGATTGGAGGACTTCCTATGTTATATACTGGTGGTTGAAAGTATCTGTTAGAAGGTATAGCAAGCAAAAATAAATGAAAAACACTAAAAATCCTACACAGACTCAAAGAACCGCATTCCAACACCCTCCTGAGCAAAAAACCTTGGTGAAAGTCACCAAACTGATACAAAACAAACAAAAAATCAGAAAAGTATGGAAGGAATATACCCAAATACAAAGCAACTTTTTTTTTTCCTAAAAAAAAAACCAAACCAACCAACCAACCATCAAGAAAGAGGGAATCCCCTTTAAAAATGGTAATTATAAGAGCATCAGCTAATACTTCCCTAACAATTCCCATGCACCAGGCATTCTGCTGAGTTTTTGCACGTATTAACTGATCCAGTCCTTACAAGGACCCTACGAAGTAAGTTCTATTCTTGTTCCCATTTCGTAGATGATGAAACTAAAGCACACAGCTGCTAAGTGACAAACCCAGCAGTGATCCTAATTACCACACTATAAACCACCTAATACACCACACGCTGTATACCAACTCCCAGATAATTGTCCATTAGCTTTATAGTCAAATCTTCATAAAGTCATCAAAGGGAACAACCTCTTAATTGCTTTATTTTAAATAATAAATTACTAATGTGCTTGAGTTTAGATCCTGACTCAACCCATCAGCTAGTATGCAAGTGATTTACTCTCCTTTCCTCAGTTTCCTCATCTGCAAAATGAATACTGATAGCACCTATCCCATAAATTGAGTGTGCGCTTTAAATGAATTAAAACATTCTAGTTATATTAGAGCACCTGGTACTTGGCAAGCAATCTGTGTGAGAACCATTATAAGAACAGTATAATCACCGTTAATTCATTGTTCCTAGGAGGTATTTCCTTCCAATTATGAAAAAAAGTCATCTTATGTAAGCCTTTTCAAAATCTTTTCAAAAATTAAATTCTATTAAGACTGTGGATATTACATATACTAAATAATCAAACACGTCTCTGGATAAAAGTCTTGTGATATCATCATACCAGATTCAGCTCTAAAGCATGATTTCCATGAAAACAGGAATTTTTGTCTATTTTTTAAATCATTCTATTGCCATCACTTACAACACTGCTTGGCACCAATACATGTTTGTTGAATAAATGAGTAAAAAGGTGCTTAATCTCAAGCAATTTAGAAGGAAATGAAGATGCTACATCCGGAAAAACTATGTTAGATAAAAACTTTTCCACAAAAAGTTTCATAAAATGAAAGAATGGCAAAAGCAATCCTTCCATATTGATAAACAATGTACTATTTTAATATATAAATGTAATTACTAAGTAGTAAATCAAGTGCTGAAAAGATTTTATTATTTCATCTACCCTAAAAGTTTACATAATCATGATGACCTAAAAATCATCTGAAGGATGTAAACAGCTTTCCTTTGTACTTCTTTTCCTGCTGTCCTTCATCTTCCCTCCAAAATTCCATCTATTCTTCAGGGAGTCAAATATTTCAGTGGATACAAATACAAACTTTCCTTTCTTGAAAAGAACTCTATGCCTACAGGAGTACTGAACTCTCTTTTCACAATAAATAAATAAACCTCTTTAGAAACAAAAAAGTAGAGAAAACTGCCACCTTATAAGTGGCAGGCAGCCATTATTATTTCACTCATTCAGGATCTATTTATTGAACACTCCCTATGATTCAGGCATTGGGCTAAACTCTAAGAAAGGAGGAAGGTACGACAGCCCATGTTCTCAAAGCACTCCGCGTCACTGATGGAGAGAGACATAAAGGCATAATTATAAAGCAATATGAAAGGTCTACCACAGGCAGGATCATTGAGGAAGAAGAAGCCAACTGCTGCTGGGGCAAGGGCAGTGCAAGAAAACTTTACTAGGATGAGCACCCTTTTAAGTGAATTTTGAAGGTCAGTAGAAGTTTAACAGGTGATGACAAGGGAAAATAGGCAGAGCAAGTAACAGATACAAAAGCCCAAGTCATGGAACAACATGGCATGTCCACGAGGAGAATGAGCAATCTGTAATTTGGTATCACTAAAACATAGGGCTTATGGCTGAGATTTTTGGGAAATGAAGCAGCAGAGCTGCCAGGAAGGAAGGGTGTTCATTAAAAAGGGTCTCATATCCAGGCCGAGGAAGAGGCTAAGGAACTATTAAGTCTCCCCTGCTCAAGAGGTTCCCATTTCTGTCCTAGAATCACATGGGACAGATGGCGAATAAGCACGACCACTAGCCAAAGCACTCATGTCAACTATGATAACACGACAACTTATTTACGCTTTAACAATCAAGTTCCCAGACTAGACTGAGAGGTCTCTGACATCTTATTACAGCTTATATCCCAAACATCTACTGCCGCAGTTCTTTTACTTAACAGATGTCGAAGGCTTGCAATGCACTAGAAATTATAATCAGCACTGGATATTCATGGATCTTATACTACCACATCCCAACTAACCTCAGGATCTCTCTAAGGAAGTGATATTTCAGGTGATACCAGAGAATGAGAAAAAGCCAGCCTATAGGGTTTTCAATTCCTATCCTCTACTTATATCCTCAGCTGATGTTTAACAAGAAATAACCTCCTCCTTAACACACTTCTATTTGGATTGAAAACTATCCTTCTCTGAACTCTCTGGTTTCTTGGTCCACTTCCTCTATATTCCTTATTCTCTGAGTATCATTCCAAAACTCAGTCCAGTTCATTTCCTTCTCCACTGGAGGCCTCATTCTACTCTGCCTATTTCAAGTTTACTTTGTTTTTAAAGCCATTTGCTTTTTTGATTGCTTTCACATAAATTATCTAATTGAGAGGCAATACAGTGTAGTGGTAAAGAGTGTAAACTTCATAGTCAAACATCTGCAAGTCCCAAATCTACCCTCAGTAAAATATGTGATTTTGGTTGCCTCTCTATGCCTGTTTCCCCTCCCATATAAGAGGGATAAGTGTATCCAATTCCTACTCCTTTTGAAGATTAAATGAGATACTGCACATAGTAATCAGCGTTACACCACAGTTGGCCATTTTATTATTAATCATTAAGAGCCAACATCCTAAGGAACTTAAGGAGCTTTTAAACAGATATGTTCAAGATCAGATGGCCATTATTTCTAATGAAGACTGCCCAAATGTACATTCCTGGCCTTAATCACCAAAGTCATAATTCCAAACCACTGGCCCATATTCATCTCCACATTCATGATCTATGGTGGCTTTGTCAAAAGTCAGTCATCTTCCCGCAAAATCAACTCCCTCTTAGGCTTTCACTTCCGAGTTGCTTCTAACTCCATCTTCTCCTTTTGCTCACGTTTGTCATCACCAGCACCTGTCACCTGCTCTTTGCAAAGGTTGGAAGACTCATCCCTTTGTCTTCATTCCCACAGCAAATCCTCTTCTCCAAGCCCCCTAAGGTATAGAAATACTGCACAAGCAGCAAGGCACCTCAGAGGCAGAACATCACTGTGGGTAGAAGCTGACCCCGAGCTGACCTCCTGGTTGACTTCCCTGCCAGCAGCCTTGGCCTGTTTCATAGTGCATGCAATTCATGGGGGCCAAAGGAAACCTAAATATAAGATTATCCCTTAATAGCGCAGAAAAATCAGTAAATAAATCCAAGCAAAGCTGTGAAAAATCACCTAAAAGATACCAAACAGCCCCCAGGTAACGAAGGTTTATAGCACTATGACTGAAAGTATTTCAATGACTTAAGAAAAGTTTGTCAATCTTAAGAGTGGCCAGCAATGAGAAGACAGAGAAAAGAAATTCAAAGAGAAAGAGTATGTGGTCAGACTAACGCACATACTTAGTCCCCTCCAGCAAGAATAGCTTTATTGCGAGGATGGATGAGGGCAGGGACTGGATCCATTTTGTTGATGGTGTATGAACAAGACACAGTGCCTAGCCCAGGAACAGGCACGTAACAGATACAGAGAATATTAATGAATTACTCATAAGCCTCCTCATCATTATAAACAACCTCCCAGTTCTGATTTCACACTCACCACTCACTACCTGGCAGTGTGCCACATGACCAACAAGCAGAACTCGCACTAGACAGGATGCTGCGAATTTACTCCTCTTGCCCACTATTTCCCACTATAAGTTAATAAATTAGCATTCTAATAATCTAGAACCTTCTATCTCTTATAAAAGTTCACCGTTTGTAGGTGTTGGGTTTGGGGTTCTTGGTTTTCTTGCTCACCAAGAGGAGGAGGAAGGGCCTGATTCCTGTTTCCCAAGCCCTAGGATTAACAAGACGCTGACTGACGAGATCAAATTTGTCTCTCTAAGGCAGTGGCTCAAATGCTGCGCTAACGTGACCTTGACGACATAAATGTCACGTCGTGAGGGAAGCCACCGTGCATCCACCACCTGTCTCTCCCGGTGTTCAACACCAATGGAGGCCTTTCACACAAGCCACCCTGCACAGGTCTGCCAAGTCCTACTCACTTTTTTTAAATGTTATTTTCACCTTGCCACAACTTAGCAGCTACAGTGAGTCCCTATTGTGTCCTCTAGTTGCATGGAAGGCCTCTCCCCCCATTCTCCAGCCATAGTGCAGCCCCTTGGCATTCATCCCAGTCTCTGCACAGATTGTACCCATATCATCTCCATTCTTCTGCTCCACCCCCTTTCTAATCTGATTTATAAACTCTTCCTAAACCTCTCCCCATACTATCAATTCCTTCAGGTACCTCAATAACACACAATCTGGTCTTAAAACCACTGTCTTATTTTATCTAACTAGCTTACTGCTGATGCTCATACATAAGCTCAAGCAAGAATTCTTACCACTTTTATAACATTCCAAGTATGTATGAGCAAAACACACAAGAAAAATATACGTTTTCCTAATGAATTAAAGTACTTGCTAATAACCAAATTCGAAAAAGTTAAATTTCTTATCTACATCAGAGTTGGGTTTGAAATTTTTTTCTTCCCTCTGCAAGCCAGAACCATTAGATGTAATTGAATTCAAGTCTAAAATGCACTTAGTCTTAACAGTAAGGCCTACAATTCAGACTTCCATCTAAGTGTGTATCACTCACGTTCAAGTATGTATTTAATACAACAAAAGCTGACAATAGGCAAATCAGCTTCCTTTCCACAGGGCCAGGCTATAACCATCATAGCTCCCTCTGGAACACGGCTGACTGCCTCTCGGCAGGCTGTTGCCTAAGAAGTCAAACAATTACCCATTACCTCACAAACCTGCAGAGATGCAAAAGTTTGCCAAAAAGATACAAGGCCAACAGTGAAGGCAGCCACTGATTAACTGTGGCTCCATGAGCCAAACGTCACAGCAGTAGAACTGGCATCACGCTGAGAAGTTTATATGGACATTATTACATCAGCAAAAATGAAATACTTGCATGGCATAAGTTCTTGTCCCAATGTTTATCTCAAGATAACACTTCACTAAAGGAGAGCAGATTGTTCATATTTTTTAAATAAATGAAGTATAATCTCTGGGGACAATTAATCCTTATTTAGTTTCCATGCCCCATAGTGACCAATCATTTCCCCATCACATCAGGAAAACATGTAATGCAACTGTGATGATTTTTCATAATAATAGTTTACAAAAGCTGTGTGTACATGCAATTTCCTGGGTAAATGTGCATTTAAAATCAGCATTGCCTTTAGTCCCCAAACTGGGAAAACTTCAATTTATTAAAGCCCCCCAACAACAACAACAAAAAAAAACCATTCAACAAAAATGTACTGAGTTCCTAAACTAGGAATTAGAGATTTAACAATGACCATGAGCTTGAGTTCCTTAAAAATTTAAATAAGAATTACCTAAAAAGTCTGTTTCTAAGGCTTACAATATTTCAAGGTCAATTCAACTTTCTGCTGAATTTTAAACAGTTTATGAAAAACTGCCAGGATCTGAAATACTTCCAAGAAAGGCAAAGTAAAGCTTCTACATCATAATTTATGTCATAAGTGCCTAAGCAAAATACAAACAGCCGCCAGGTTGTATATTTATCTGGTGGCTGCCGAGATAATTTCAATGGATCGGACAAAAAAACTGTTACGAGTAAACAGAAAGCTAGCATTCCAACATGTTTTTATAAATTAGGTATCTGAGTTTAAAAGCTCTTATTCATGACGTAAATGTGTCCTTCATTACTACCATGAACAGAGATGATATCAAATCACCAACTCATGTAACCAGTCACTCTAGAGCAACACCAGAATTATTGACACCTTCCCAGAATTAATACCCATTTTAAAGGCGGAGGGAGGCAAAGCAATTATTAGGCCCCTTAGAAAAGTATAAACCAAACAAGTCCTTCGTGACACAGGCACAAAACAGTTTTCTGCTCTGTGTACAGCGCTCACTTTCCCCTTCTGAGACTACCTAGTCATGTGCTATTTGTCACTAATGGATTGGGTCATCCCTCAGTGTGACAATTTTGCTCTCTAGGGAATAAAGCAATGAAGTAAAAATATCCCATTGTCTGATGCTCAGGACATACTAGACTATACAAGAAGTTGACTCTAACTGGTTTATAGTTTTAACTATAAAAAATATAACTATAATTATATAGTTATAACTTAACTATAAATGATGGAATACACAAATGATGAAGGAAAATGTAAACTATAAACGATGATGGAATCATTAAATCTGATCCAGTACTTTGAACATTAAAACACTATGTTGTCAGGGCTTCCCTGGTGGCCCAGTGGTTAAGAATCCTCCTGCCAATGCAGGGGACGTGGGTTCAATCCCTGGGCCAGAAAGTTCCCACATGCTGCGGAGCAACTAAGCCTGCAGGCCACAACTACTGAGTCTGTGCTCTAGAGCCCACGAGCCACAACTATTGACCCCATGTGCCGCAACTACTGAAGCCCGTGCGCCCAGAGCCTGTGCTCCGCAACAAGAACCTGCCGCTATGAAAAGCCCATGCGCTGCAATGAAAAGTAGTCCTGCTTACCACAACTAGAGAAAGCCCCTGCGCAGCAATAAAGACGCAATGCAGCTAATTAATTAATTAAAAACAATATGTTGCCTAAAGTAAATGTCCCTTATCAAAGTAGCCCTCAGACAACTGAATTTTTAATGTCTCCGTAATCAGAAGAAAAAAAAATCATGCAGTTTCTAAATCAAACACCAAATTATTTAAATCATATACTAAATTATACCAGTTTCATGGAAAGGTCTTCAGGGTATATTACCTACTACAGATAAATACATACTTACATATATACTTTTCTCTTCATTATTGCTCTCCAGTCATGCTTGAGTAATCAAATGACTCAAATGTTATAAATAATTACTGAAAGCAATGTTTCTCACTGAAATAATCTGAATTTGTCAGGTCTTTATTCCTCGTGTCCCCACTTCTCCACACATCTGATAAAAGTCTTGTCGCATTTGTGAATGCCCAAATTACTGAGGGGACACCATAATGACTGCTCAGCTCAGCTGAAGAGGGCTGCAAAGTAGAAAGGGATCTACTTGTAAGGTAGACAATTCTCCCTGGGAGTTTTGATGATCAGCTGCTTTTATCATAGAGCAGAAGTTTCAACCTTCTAATCTTCCAATCAGCATAAGTCAGTGGTAACACTCAAGAGGGAATACTAAAGGGAAAAAGAAAATCTTAAACATTCCATATTTACATGGGAATTTTCCTCCCTAGAAGCTTTGCTTTCCAAATTTCTGGTAAGGAAATACAAGACTTTATCTCCTTAAGACTTACTTCCCCCTTTGGTGGGCTATACTTGGGAAAAGCATCAAGAGAATGCTAAGGGCTGTTTTTTAGGACTGAAAAAGGTTTAAAAGTTTAGTGTTTACCGAAACCTGAGACGATCACCTCACCCCACTCCTCACTTGAGCACTTGTGAAAAGGCATTTTTAGTAAATTCTGTAGTCAAATTCTAAAGAATCACCTGGGTAAACAGCACATTAATCACTGTTCTTTCAAAAGTTAAATTTACATTCTATAATTTCATTCTATGCAAATATTTTTTAAAACATGCAGACATGATTAGAGCTATCACAGCTCTATTTTTAAATTGCCAACTTAATTCAAAAAATTAAAAGGGCATTTTCCTTCATGGAATCCTGACTATGATCTACATGTCAAAGGATGACAGATCTTATTTTTTATTTTATTTCAACTTACATTTACTTTGGAAACTCTGAGATGCCTGTCAAATTACAAAACAAGTGCATAAACATTCCAGTGACATTTAACTGCTACCAAATTGCTGAAAGTTGATCTTTAATAGGCCACAGCTGTTGGTGGCCACACTATCTAAAAGTCTGAACCACAATTCAATTGTTCTGAGCCCTTTATCCAACACTGAAATCCTCAGGGGAGGACTGCTTTGTTTTGTTTTTCCCACACAGCACCCTCAACCCGATGAGGATAACATGTGGACTGCAGCCATCCAGAAACACACGTAGACTCAGTCAAACACACACCGCTATAACAAAAACACAACTATGTACACAGCTATTCAGAAGCACTGTCTGCAGTTCTTCAACTACCTTAACAAAGGGTCAGGGGTCCAGTAAGAAGAGTATGGACTCAACTACTAGCTGCTCCATTCCAGGACCTATGCTACGTGCTTGCAAAAACCCTATGAGAAGCCAGCGGCTCAGAGACGAGACATGCTCCAGAGCAAAGCCATCAAGAGGCAGAGGCAGAGGCAAAGGCAGTTTCCAGTGCCGACTGATGACAGGGCCTGACCCCTTCCCTAACCACTGGGAAGCACAGCCTCTCACAGAATGGCAGCTCTTGGCCACCCTCCCTGCTGCCTGAACTTCCTGCTCTTACTCCTGCCTCCTGTACCTCTGTTTTTAAAATATTTAAAAGCAACTATTGGAACAGGTGCTCCATAAATTGCCACAACCATCCGTAACATACTATAGAAAAACATTTAACAAACTTTTTGGCCAACTCATTACATCAGCAGGCTTCTACTGAAACTATTTCTCCCTTGACTAAATAGCCAGGACTTACTTGTATAACAGTCTGTTACATCCTCAGAAAGCAGAAAGTTAGTAACAAGTCATTTTTACATAAACTTTCCTTTGTATGATAATAAGGTCAGAATAAAATATGCAGCCTCCCCTGCATATTTTAGATCCGCAAATAGTGTCGCTTTAAAATGCACTGCATTTCTAAAAATTTCTCAAGCACTTACCTCAGTGGTCAATAATTTACTTAGTCTGAATCATTTATATAATGACTCCACCAGATTCATCTTGTAAAAATGCACTTGCAGTCAAATATAATTACATGTATACAGTAACAGCTGGTGATAAATTAAATGACATCCTTTGCCAGAGGTACCAAAGGCTCTGATTCAAAAGTTTATAAAGAGTGATGGAGAATACTGAAATGCAGCACACCTACTAGACACCCCCCCAAAAAGGCAAAATGATTAAATTGTTGGTTTAAGTACTTAATGAGCATATTTATCTAAATGTCCATAAAATAAAATAAAATAAAATGTCATGGAAAGGGCTCCAAAATAATCCAAAATACAGGTAGGAAATTCAACAGGTTGTGCCAATAAGCAGTTTGAAAGAATATATGCTAAATTCTAAGCATTAGAATCATATGATTTAATTCACTGGAAATTTTACAAGCTACAAATTAAATTAATTAACTCTTGGCCAATGTTACAGTTCAAAACTTCCTGATTTCTTCATTCAGTTCTTCCATTATATGAATTAACACAAAAAAAGAAAATAATTTATAAACATACTAAAAATTCAGTAGAATTACAAACATTTATAAGCAAAAGAATAAATAATCCAACCCATGAGTTTTTAATTACATTCACTCTACAATGAATCATGGAAATTATGGATGTGTCTTCTAGGATTCTATGAAGCTCTAATAATACATCTTCTATTTCACCCTTTCTCCAATTCTGAAGGCACCATTTAATAAAATATACCAGTGAGAATTAGAAAAATAATTTCTACTTTAATACTTACATTGGTAGAAGATATATTTCCCTCTTTAAATGTCACGAAATGATTTCTTGAGGAAGAAGAGGGCGTAACCACAATGACAAAGCCACTGACTCCAAGGGAACAATGTGTAAAGAGGAAGAGGAAACAGGCATCTGCTTAAACTATACAGCAAATCTCAAAATGGCTTCAATTCTGAGAACTATGTCCCCAAAACACATCTGAAAAGAAAACCACTCAAAGAAATGCTGACTAGATAAGCCCTTGACCAAGTCTATGTGTCAAATAGTTTCCTATACTTGATCACATTAGGAACCACAGAAAAGGTACAGCCTTGGGACAGCATAGTGAAGTCTTGCTTAAATAGAGTTTACCAAAAGAAGTTTAGAAAGCTGTGGAAAAGCACAAGGGCTTTATCCTTCCTTCATTTTCTTTTACCCATAAAATACACTAAACATTCATCTTCTTTCAGCTCCCGAGAATTGTCAGGGGAATAAAGGAACGAACAATTTTGGATCTTTTCAAAGAAAGTTGCTTATCTACCTTCATTTTTTTTTCTCACGATTCAAAAACTGGCTTACACAGGTTACAATATCACAATGGGCCAAAAGTAAAAAAATCACCAATGGCAATATCCACTTTACAAAGTACATTCAGATTCATACTTTAATCTCAAGAACCAGCAGTGAGGTAGCACAATCCTCACCTCAGGACATTATAGGTCCTCTTGCCCAAGGCAAAGACTCAGGTCCTGAACTTTAAAATCCAAGTTCCATTTACTTAATATCACTTAATATCCCAAAGCACAGAGAATTTGTAATGGTGAGAAACTGTATGAAAGAGGACGTTTTCTTATCCCCTAGCCCGGCCAAAATAATAACGGTAACGTAACAACCTAACATATATACTGACACCGAGGTTAAGTACACTTATCTCATTATGGTACCTTCCTTACTCATATTACATTTAAAAATCAAAGGCTAACAACTCAACAACAACAAAATTCAAAAACAGGCAAAGGTACTGAATAGACATTTCTCCAAAGAAGAAATTCATGTGCCAATAAGTACATGAAAAGATGCTCAACATCATTAAGTCATTAGGGAAATGCAAGGTAAAACTACATTGAGATACCACTTTACACCCATTAGGATGGCTATTATAATTTTTTTAATGGAAAAAAACAAGTGTAGGCAAGGATGTAGAGAAACTAGACCCTTTGAGAATTGCTGGTGGGCATGTAAAATGGTATAGCTGCTGTGGTAAGGTTTGACAGTTCCTCAAAAATTTAAGAATTACCATGTGACTCAGCAATTCCACTCTCAGGTATAAACCCAAAACAATTGAAAGCAGAGACGCAAACAGACATCTGTACACCAATATTCACAGCAGTATTAGTCACAATAGCCAAAAGGTGGAAACAACACACACACAAATGTCCATGAATAAATGGATAAACAAAATGTGGTGTAATTTATAGAACAGGATATTATTCAGCCTTAAAAAGAAACTAAATTCTGTCACATGCTATGACATGGATGAACTCTGAAAACATTATGCTAAGTGAAAGAAGCCAGACACAAAAGAACAAATATTGTATGATTCCACATATATGAAGTACCCAGAACAGGCAAATTCAGAGAAAAAGTAGAATAAAAGTTTCCTGGGGCTGGGAAAAGGATAGGAGGAGGAGCTACTGTTTAATGGATACAGAGTCTATGATTGGGAAGATTAAAGAGTTCTAAAAACAGACAGTAGCCATGTTGCACAGCACTGTGAATACACTCAATGCTACTGAACTGTACACTAAAAACTGGTTAAAATGGCAAATTTATGCACATTTTATGTATTTATATGTGTATTTTACCACAATAAGAATTAAACTCAAGGGCTAAATTTATAGTCAGCAACCAGTACTTGAAGACATAAGCACAGAAAGGACTTCTGACCATTATAACATCCCCTAGTGAATATGGGGAACCATAAAGCCAGCATTCCAGCCTCTGAATACAAGACTGATACTGTTACAAATTGATACTAGAGTTAGTTGTGTTTTCCCAAATAAATAAGAATATTACTTATGGTTTCATACCTATCAGAAACTGTGAATCTGATATCTGGGACAGACAGACATGGGGCCGGGGGAGGGAGTGGTAATATAATCCAACCCATTAAAAATGAGAGGTAAAGAAAAAGAAGCTCAGAGTTACTTTTCCAAAACCATACAACTCATTAACAACAAAATAAAGATTAGACCAACTCCTGTCTCCTGTCTCCTCAACTAGTGCTCTTTCTATACTCAGTTCAGCTTGAACATTTATTTTACTTATTCTCCCTCGCAAGATGTGGATAAACATTCATTTTAAATAAGGTTATTCAAATGCCCTGAAAAGTAAACTTCAAAGATCACCCTTTAACCCTTATATCTACCTCCCTTTACTGGAAGGGGCTCGTTCCCACACTCCTGATCGCTGCAGAATTAAGCTGGCACATTATTCAATGGCGGGTTATTTCAAAAGAACAAGACTAATAACCTCAAACCCTAAAAACTGGGAAACCAATATGCCTAAAAGCTTAAGGGTGTCACTTTGCTATCAGGAAGAAGGAACAAAAGATCCTTCACACCTAACTGCCTGACCACAAAAGAACAACCACGCACGTGACTCGCATCCACAACCACAATGTGCCTGCACAGCTAAGCATCCCACAAGTCCGGAAGCGCTCTGTTAAGAAGACAGAGTTCAAGAATTTATTTGAGACAAGTGTCCAAGACCTTTCTTGGTTAAAAAGACCAATCGTATATGGAAAGGTACTTGCTAATATTCTGGTTGAGAGAGAAATTCAGGACTACTTGAAGAAGGCAATACACAATACAACAAACAAAGCCAGAGAAGACAACATGCCACTGAGATGCTTTTGCAAACTCTCACAGGTAGAGAAAGGTAAAATATCTCGTTACAGCCACTAAACACAGAAAGTTATGAACTCCCCTGCCCTCATCATTCCATGGAAACTTCAGTCAACCCCATACCTACATTCCCTTCCCAGATCTAGTGCCTAAATTTGAGAAAAGCTTCACAGGTCACCTGCTTTCTTCCCCATTGCACACCAATACCTTGACCTTCAAAGTGTGGTCACAGAGTTATGATCCTTCCAACTGAAATCAAATGTTATTTACTGAACTCTTCTATGATAGATATTACAGGAAATACAAAGACATTAGTGACCTGTTCCTTGTTACCAAGGGATTTATAATCCAGTGGAAAATAAAAGATGTTTACCAGTAACAGACTACGAACAGCACAGATGAGCTTGGCTTTGGGATAAGATCAACCTGAGTTCAAACCTAAGCCTTGGCCTTTTCAGATTCTACCTCTTTAATACCTCAGTATCTTTATCTCTATAATGTGGATAACAATACCTACCCTTTATCTCATGTGGTTGTGAGGTACAGATGAAATAAGCAATGAGTTAACTAGTTGACTAGTGTTTGCAGTTCTTCAACTAGTAAGCATTAGTAAGTAAGCACTCACAGGTCAGTAATGTCATTGTTAATTATTATGAACAAAGAAGCACAAATGCTGCCACAAGACAATAAATAGCACCAAAGACTGGAGGCCAGAATGGACTCTCTGAGGTCATCAGAGAAAGTCTGAGAGAAATGCTAGAATGAGTTGCATCTTAAAAGAAAAAAGTTTTGTGAAAAGTGAACAAAGAGACCTGAGTTATAACCCTGGTCTGAGGCTGACTTGTTGTGTGGCCTGGGCAGTAGAGGTAATTAAATATTCCAGGGTCTCAGTTTCTTCATCTATAAATTAAAAGGTCTGAATTAAAGAACTGCTAAAACATTCTGGAGCTAACATTCTATGATTTGGTGTAGGAACCAATGAGCAGAGTGAAAGAAGAAATAAAGTCTATGTACAGTTTATGGAATTTTAAGAAAACTCAGAAAGACATATGACTGTATAAAAGGGAAGAATCCTCTGTCTAGAGCATAGCATCCAAAGAAGGAGAGGGTGCAGTAGATAAACTTCTAATTTCAACTTCCCTTATAGCAAAAGGGAGCTACTAGAGGTGACTGCGCAAGAGAGTGGCATAAGAACAGCATCTTGGGACTTACCTGGTGGCGCATTGGTTAAGAATCCACCTGCCTATGCAGGGGACACAGGTTCGACCCCTCACCCGGAAAGATCCCACATGCTGTGGAGCAATTAAGCCCGTGTACCACAACTACTGAGCCCACGTGCCACAATTATCGAAGCCCAGGTGCCTGGAGCCCATGCTCCACAACAAGAGAAGCCACCACAATGAGAAGCCCGCACACCACAATGAAGAGAAGCCCTCGCTCATCTTAACTAGAGAAAGCCCGCACCCAGCAAGACCCAATCCGGCCAATAAATAAATAAACAAACAAACTTATTTGGAAAAAAAAAAAAAAAGAACAACATCTTAAGAACAGGAAAAGGATATGATAAAATAACAGCAGAGGACAGAATAAACTAGGAAATGGAGATTAAGGAGGCGAAAACCATTTAGGAGACTGAGTAGACAGAATTCAATGATTCCGGGGTGGAGAAATGGAAAATGGCAGCCATGGAGAAGATTTACAAGTCCCTGAGTTCTTGCCTCGAGTCTTTAATTAGAAGTATTGGATTAATTAATTAAAATAAAGTAAAATAAAACAAAACTTTTATTTCTTCCAACTCTACAATTCTATGATTCTAAGATTCTAATACAACTGATCTCTCTTGGACCCCACACTTGCTTTTCTAAAGGTCCCTAGATGACACTGCTGTATAGCCAAGATGAGAACCACTATTTAGAAGAAGGGAAAAAAGACACAGAACGTTTAGCAGTTAAATAATAGAAGGCCATCTCTGAGTCAGCCAAAAGTGATGGGGATAGAATTCTAGGGTGTGACTGGCAGGTCCTTACTTTTCCACAGAATGAAAGGAGGGTATCTTTTCCACTGAGGGGCAGGAAAGAGGAAAGGATAGTGAGTCAATATTAGGTAGAAAAGCAGTTGTTATCAGCTGATCATCTGCATCTTCTCCATATAAGAATCTGTTTCAAATTCTAACTATAAGTTGATTCACATTACTATCAGCACTTCAGGTGTTTCTGAACCATAAAAAAATTATCAAAATCAGTCAATATATTCACTTATTCCAAAACAAGCAAAACATTTAATAGTCTAAACTCTATTAAAACTTTAATTTCACTGACTGGTCTTTATTCATTCCACGACCATCTATAAATGCTTTCTTCTATGCCAGTCACTGGGAATACAAGTAATATAGATAGGGTTGCTGCCTTGGAAAAATTTAAAGAATGGAAAAAACTGACCTTTGTAGGATTGTGAAATCCAACCTGGTAACTGCTACTAGATTTTTTGGGAGGCACAGAAAACAGATATTATTAACCATACTTGTGGAAATTAGAAAAGACTTCATAGAAAATCTGACATATGAGCCGTACCTTGGATGAAAAGACCCCATTTCAACAGGGACCAGGGTTTAAAAGAATTGGCTCTTAAGAATATAAATGCCTGTCATTTTTTAAAAACTGAAAAAAAATCAGGCTCAACTATTAATTATCATGATTTCCTTTTTTCAAAAATGTTATTCATCTTTATACTTTAAAATACCAAAACATTTAAGGATCATCTTCATGGAAAAGAACCCTCAATAATTTCCAGCAGGCATTTCAGAGAAGTGTGATGAGCTTATCAATCATTACATTCTTTAAAAATACTTCTTGTATAAAAACAAAACATACACAAATATGGACACAAAAACAAAGCATCAATAAAAATGTATGTTAGGCTATAGCTACAGCTTAAATATGCTCAGAAAGAGAAGGTGTCTGGAGGGCAGATCTTTTGATATTTTCTTTTTATTTCTAATTTACCTGACTTCAATTTGTTTTTACTTAAGCAATTTTATCGTATGTATTCCCTATAACGTATCTCAAACCCTGTTACAGTGGTAGAGAAAATAACTGCCTCTCTAAATACATACACTGGTATTTCTCATGCAAGAGACACCAAGCCTCTATGGTCTTATATACACAATCCAGTACAGATTTCAATTGCACTAATTCACAATTCATTAATATTACGAATGGGAAGAAATGAATCAAATTCTCCCAGTTGCTGTCACCATCTGGAAAATTCACAGAATGAACTTTATTTACTAGACATAACAATATTCATAGTTTCTGCAGTTAAAGCAACTTGACACATTTTAAAGGGTTGGCTTTCATTAAAAAAATTAATGATCTTCTCATACACATAAAAATGATCTTAGACGGTTATTTTACAAACCAACCATGGCTAACACTGAAGAGAAATACTTCTAACTAAAATACAGTATAGTCTTTTATCTGCTCAAAAACTTAACTCATTGATGAATAAATACAGAATTCCATAATATATCTATCAGAGAATAAATCGTTTTTCAAGGCCAAATATTTTGTTTTTATAGTATGGTAGGCAGCTGTACTGTTTGTACTTCTGCCCAACATTCAATAAGTGTTCAAAGTATTCAAAAGAACTGGCAATTCATATCGAATTCCTAACCAAAAAGTCATCATAGTGACTATTGGGGACATAAGGATAAAACTGGGCCACACTTGTTCTAGAAAAGAAAACCCACTAAATGGGAAAGAACTACTGCTTATGGGATGACCATTATCCACATTAAAATCTACACTGGGAAAAGTCAATTTTCAAAACCAACAAGCTTTATTAAATGTCAGATGGTAACTTCCAGAGGTTTGGAAACATGATATAAGTATTATGGATATTATCCCACTACAAAACAGCTCTTCACAAATTCAGTTCTACATTTAAACTCTTGATGAAACCTCATCTGTTTACTCAAATCAGAGGAAATAAAGCTGTCTGCAGGAAACAAGGCAGGAGTTTATTGATCGAGCATTAAAAGGTTCCTTCTCTATGTGGAATGTTTAGCCACATTTTATTGAAATAAAAGGCAAAGGTTAGGATGCAAACCCCTTCTTGTTTCCTCTGAGGATGGACTTTATAACTGTGAAAACATGCTGAAACCCTCACATTTCCAAATTTACAGTCCTTTAATCCATGGCCCAGGAAGCTGACTATCAGAATAGGAAGAAAGTAATAAAGATGTTGTGTAAGGCAAAATCTGACAACATTCAAACTCTTGAAATATTTTGTTCCAATAATAACAAATCAGTAAAACAATTTTATATATAGTAAAATATCACAAAATATAAAATAAGAAGAGGCCTTAAGAGGTCATCTACTTCACCCTGTTTCTCCTTATGTTGATAAATTGGGGCCTTAGAATCAGGTTTTATGCTGCTCTATGGCAGTTTTCTATAATACAGATGCTTTTTGTGCCATAGCTGACAGAGATTTGACCTTATTCTCTAAAGAAAATTTTACTGCCTTTAAACAAACATATTCCTTACTTTCAAAACTCGATAGGATCATGTCAAAAGGACTTAAGAGCCAACTTGAAGGGGCTCCCAGTGGCTAAAGTTGGGGAAATATGAACATCAAAAAGAATGACTATACTTGACTGAAATGCACTTAACCTATAAAAATCCACAAGCCAATCACAACTTGAGACAACTATTATATATTAATGGCTTATTCTGAAATTTGGTAAAGGGAAAAATTAAATTTTTAATTCTTTAATCCTGCACTTCAAATTAAAAACTATTTCATGGTAATCGAATAGCCCACGTTGATGAGAAAAAGCTATTTTGTACAGAAAATTGCAAGCTTATAAAGTTGAAGGAATGATAAAACTCTTAGGGTACAGGGTTCCAGTTTTGCAAGATGAAAAAAGTTCTGGAGATCAGATGTTCAACAATGTCAATGTGTTAACACTACTGAACTACACACTTAAAAATTATGATAGTGACTTCCCTAGTGGTCCACTTTCCAATGCAGGGGACTCGGGTTTGAATCCTGGTTGGGGAACTAAGATCCCACATGCTGCAGGGCAACTAAGCCCATGCCACAACTACTGAGCCTGAGTGCCACAACTGGAGAGCCCACATGCCACAACTACAGCCCACACACTCTGGAGCCCATGGGCCACAACTAGAGTGAAGCTCGCGGGCCACAACTAGAGTGAAGCTTGCACACCACAAAGAAGACCCAATGCAGCCAAAAATAAATATTTTTTTAAAAAAAGAGTAAGAGAGCTTAACTATTTTTTTTTAAATGGTTAAGATTGTATATTCTTGCTATGTATTTTACCATAATTTTTTTTAAATCCCATTTTATCACCATTTTGCCACTCCCAATGAGATAACTGATCCAGGTAAGGATCACCAATAGATACTAACATTACTAGGTGAAAGATGGATAAAGAACTAAGTATCTGTATGGTGCTAAAGTCTCACTCCCCGCAGATTATTTGCCCACCTCAAAGGGAAAATATAACTTTAAATGAGGAGTTCAGTCATCTTCTTAATCAATCTTAGCTTCACTAATAGTGGGATAACTATATTATGTAGGTCCTGATCTGATGCAACACCAAGTATACAATTTGGCTATTAAGTACTCTTACCAAAAATGTTTACTCTGAATCTAATCACACCTTCAGATTTAAATTCTACTTTGCAAAAAATAAAGAGTATAGACGACTGAGTTAAATATCACCGCATGGAAACAATCAGACAAACCCAGAAAAATAAAGATTCTTCAAGACTTTAGGCAGCCATCTTGCATCTCTCCAACAGGTCATTATAAAAAAGACAGTGAAAAGAGAAAGGAGGAGGAGTATTTTAGGTCACAAGAAACAAATGACATAACCACATATGTGGCTCCTTCACAGGATCCTGGTTTGATAAATGAGCTATAAAGGAAATCCTGGGGATGACTAGAGAGATTTTCATATAAACTCAATATCAGGTTATATTAGAGAACTACTGGCAATTTACTGTTATATATAATAGCAGTGTTCTGATTAAGGAAAATATTCATATTTTTTACAAATATATAGTGAAGAAATTGGGGCAAAATGTCATGCGTTCCATAATTTAAGTAATTCAGAGAAAAAATATATGGTTAGAAGTTAATACAATGAAATAATGTATCTAGGCAATGATCATCAGTGGCTGCTAAAAGCCATTAGGCAAAAGCTTGATAAGAAACTTAACAATGGATTGATCCAGCTGGCTGACAACAGCTGCGCCCACTGATCAACCTTCATCTCAGAAAGAGAGCCAACCATACACTGCGTCTCCTGAAGCGGTGCAATAAGAAATAAACACCAACAAATCTGAAGGATTCTCTGAACCACTACCACCACCACCACCAAAAATCAACTCTAGATCTTATTAAGCCTCTACCTACCAATTTACAGGAAATTCAGACAAGAGAAACATATTAAACACTATCACAGGAATGAAATCAACAGAATCCAAAAGGCGGGAAATTCTAAAGAAACAACAACACAGTTTCTTCAACGAGTAAACTGAAAAAGAAGAGAAAGAAACTACGTATTAGTATATTTAAAAGATATAGCAACCAAATATAATGTAGAACTTATTTGGGTCCTCACCTGAATAAACCAACTATACAAACATTTATGAAACAAATGGGAAAATATGAAGTCAATGAATATTTGATATTAAGGAAATATTAAATTTTTTAGATGTGACAATGGAATTAATTTTTTTTAATGCTTACCAGACATAAAGTATTTATGGATAAAGTGATATAATGTCTGGAATCTGCTTTAAAACAATCTAGCATGAAACAGGGTGGGAATAGGGATTTGTGGGTACATAAATGAGACAAAACTGACCATATGTTGATAATTACCTAGAAGATGGGCACGTGGGAATTCATTATTCTACTCTCTCCAACTCTCTTCATTTTCGTATGCTTCCATTATAAAAAATTTTTAAAACAGAAGGCAGAGAATGAAGCCTAATCACAGGATCTTCACCGAATAATAGAATCTTCTTCCACTACCACCTAATATAATAAACATGAACCAAAATAAAATAAAACCTAGCAAAAGATTTACCAACACTGACAAAACAATGAAGAAAAGATGTTAAGGCCTATGCCACAAGCCTCACAACCAATGAAAAAAAGATTCTGGTGAATAGCAGTGTGACCCCATACCCAATTTTAGAAAGTATACTAAACAGGAGAGGGAAAAAAAACTACATGGTGAGGATACGGATACTCATTATACTATCTTCTCTATTTATTTGTACATTTGAAATTTTCCATAAAAAATGTAGGAAGACGATTACAAATACCCTTCAAAAGGATCACCGCAGAACACAATTATTTGATTCCCCACATATACTCCTTTCCAACTTCCCATCTTCCCATTTTTATTCTTTTACTTCCAACTGCCAAGGAAGAAAGGGAGGGGTGGGAGTAGTCGCTGACAGTACTTGCTTACTGGGTGGGAAATTTAATTAGCAAAACTGCAATCTTTCCATATTGTGCTAGAAAAATCAAGACTGACTTTACCGTAAAATGTCTCACTTTAACTGAAAACCTGGTTTGTGGTCTGTGGAAATTACTAAGGCATCTGCTTTCTCCCTTTCTTTTTTGGAAATGAAGCTGGACACGAAACTCTTGTAATTTATATTTGGATGTGGTGTTTGCAGAGGATTATTATCTTCCCAAACTTCTAAGTGATTCCATCTGTTTTTAGAGGGAACTTGGCTTAGGAAGACTTCGGAAAATGCAGAACTAAGTAAGCAACCCAATCATCTTTACAATTAGCTTCGGTGTACTCTATGAGTCGTCTCAGGAAAGAACAGAACCGATGGCATATTCATGCCAAAAAAATATTTTAAAATTTGAACCTGAAGCTGATAAAAGCCTCTGTATGTAACTACCAATTTATGGGACAGAGGAACAGGTTAAACTAAACCACCGGGATGGAATCAGCAAAATGAAAACTAACAGAGAAAAAACAATCCAATTTCTTCAAAAAACTAAATTACAAGGAAATATAAAAGAAACAGAACCTACAGAACCACTGATCACAACATGTGGATCCTAATTTGGATCCAAATTCTAGCAAAAAACTATGAAAGAAACCAAAAACAAATGGAAGTTTGAACAAAGTGAATATCTGATGACATTAAAGATTTGCTGTTAATTTCTTAGGTATAATAACAGTATTGTGGTTTTTTTTCAAAAGTCTTACATTTTAGAGATACATACAGAAATATACGCACAGAGAATAATGAGATACCTGGGATTTGCTTCAAAATAATACAGTTGGTGTGACGCGAACAGAAATATGGATCAAACGAGGCCGGTCATGAGTTGATAACTGTTAAAGCTGGGTGATGAGAATGCATGGCGGGGGAGGGGGGATGTCATTACACTATTCAGTTTACTTTTGTATATATCTAAAACTTTCCAAACGAAGCTCTTTTGTTTAAAAACATGGAATAAAGTCAGCTAATAAAATAAAAAATTTTATCAACATGAGAATCATAAAATCTTAGACTCGGAAGACATCTTGATGGTCACAAAGTCCCATTCTCCACACAGTGAATCTTTCTCCCACCTTCCAAGCGGTGACTATCAACCTCTGCCCTGGGTCCTTCAAACAGTGGAGAAGTCACTCCCTGCCATGGCAGCCCATTCCATTCTCTGCCTGCTCCAACTGTTAAAAAGTTCTTCTCACACCAGGTAGGAAACTTCCCTTCTCTGAATCTCTTATTTTTATCCACAGAAAAAGGATTTTTCCAACACAGATCACAGTCCATCAGTAAGTTGTAAATTGGTTTATTGACTGGCATTTTATTATTATTATTATTATTAATATTATTAAGTAGAAAAAAAATCTGAGCACACTACACATAAGTTAGGCTAAGAACTAAATTTATGAAATTTGTTATTCACATATATATTCACAGACTTCCATACTAAATAAAGGGTCAAGATTAAAATTTTACAGTGTGTTTCGTCCTAATAATGCTAGAAAGCCAGTGCTCAAAAGAGAGCTCTCAACAGGCCGCCTACTCCAGCAAGTCTTATCCCTTCAGTTATTTCAACAGCTGGCTCCTCCCGTGCTGTGGTTTCTCCTAACCTCAACATCCCAGGGACCCTTCCATGAACATGGACTCAGTTTGTCTAAGCTTCCACTCATTTTTATTGAACAAATACACACGTAGTGCATACAACATACACCTTAAAATGTACTATCTAAAAATGAATACTGACATGTATACACTATTGATACTATGCATAAAATAGATAACTAATGAGAACCTACTGTATAGCACAGGGAACTCTACTCAATGCTCTGGTGACCGAGGGGATACATGTATATGTATAGCTGATTCACTTTGCTGTACAGCAGAAACTAACACAACATTGTAAAGCAACTATACTCCAATAAAAATTAATTTCAAAAAATGAACCAAATATCCAGGTGAAAGGAGAATAATCAATTAAAGCCCACATTCTGCACAAAATATTTCACATATTCATTTAAAAACTTTGAGATGTTGGTAGATTCCTCTAAGTCATATAAGGATCCAAAGCTGAAAAGAAAGACTGGAGAGAGATTTGAGTTAAATTATGATTGTAGGTGAAGTCTTGGGTGATACAAAATTAGTCAAGGCTGAGAACCCTGGGAAACAGAAAGAAAAAATAAAAGCTGAAGGGACAGTCAAAGGAAAAGAGGCCTGCAGGGGCTTCCTAGGGGGCTCAGTGGTTAAGAATCCACCTGTCAATGCAGGGGACACGGGTTCAATCCCTGCTCCAGGAAGATCCCACATGCTGCGGAGCAACTAAGCCCGTGCGCCACAACTATTGAACCTGCGCTTTAGAGCCTGTGAGCCACAACTATTGAGCCCATGTGCTGCAACTACTGAAGCCAAGGCGCCTAGAGCCTATGCTCCACAACAACAGAAGCCACAGGAATGAGGAGCCCTCGCACCACAATGAAGAGTAGCCCCCACTCACCGCAGTAGCCCCCACTAACTGCAACTAAAGAAAGACCGCACACAGCAAAAAAAAAAAAAAAAAAAAAAGACCCAACACAGCCAATAAAATAAATTAATTAATTAAAAACAAAACCCCAATGCAGCCAATAAACAAATAAATGTATTTAAAAAAAAAAAAGAGAGAGAGGCCTGCAAAGAACAGAAGGAATATAGAAAAAGAGTTCCAACATGTCAAGAGAGAATTTCAAAGACAATATGGTTGGTCACTAATATCAAAAATAATACAGGGGAAAATGTGTTCAATAGACTTGACAACAGAGCCATCTATTACCTGGAAAAGAACAATTCCACTGGAGTGGTGACACTAGAAGTCAATAAAAGGAATAAGAAGGCATCTACTCTTTTTAATAAAACTTCACATTGAAAAGAAGGCCAAGGACTACCCTGTTGCAGAACTCTTTCAAAGACCTTATAATTAAACAGACTTAACTTTTATTTCCAGCAACTTTCATCTTTACTTCAACCCATTTTGTAGTCAACAAGACAATCTGTATAAACCTTATTTGGTTTCCCCACAAGCTTCCATGAAATCTGTAAATCAGATCAGCACTCCTTGTCTGTCATCATAAAAATTACTGGCAAAAATATTTTGGATAGAAGATGAAAAAGTTAAAATATCATCGACAAACACCACCATAGATTCCCTCCACTACACAGTTTTTTCCCAATGCTGCCATAAAGACACCATGAAAACGTTATCAAATTTTTTGCCAAAATTCTATGTCTGTGTTTTTCCTGTAAGGAAAGACATTTTAAATTATTCTCTTACAAACAGAGACAAATGAACGAGCCACAGACAACATCTTAAATGGACTTGGACTTATGTCAGGGCAACTGAGCCACTTAAGAGAAAAACAGACACAAGAAGCAACATCACTTGCCTAATGTCACACTTAGTAACTGGTGAACTGGGACTAGAACTTGGGGCTAGAACAATTTTCTTTCTACCCTCTGCTCTTTTCAAGAGGGAAAAACAAAGGGAGTCCAACTCGAGGATGGAAGAAGCCTTAGAGGACTGGGGCAGGGAGGGTGGGGGGGACTCGAGGAGGGGGGAGTCAAGGAAGGGAGGGAATACGGGGATATGTGTATAAAAACAGATGATTGAACCTGGTGTACCCCCAAAAAAAATTAAAATAAATAAATAAATAAAAGAGGGGGAAAAAAAAAAAAGGCAGGGGAGAGTATCAGGTACCTGGTTTTTTTAAATTCCAGTCACTGTAGACCCAGGACAAACTCCTACAAAAGTCTACACTTTTCAGGACAGACCAATGAAGACCAATGTTTCAACAACATACCTGGCACTCAACTGAAGAGTCAGTGGTACTGAACAGCTCCTTTGTGACCTGTCAACATTCCAGACGGGCTCAATGTTCCACTGGGCGTGGGGGGAGGAAGACACTTTGGCAGTTACCACTTTATTTCCACATGCTCCCACTTTTCCCCCCTTCTCCTTCATAACTAAAGCCAGTAAAGGAACATGAGTAGAACCTCATTAACAGCTTTCAAGTTTCTCAATAAGAAATATCCACTCAGTGATCAAATTATACCCTCATACAATAGTGTAGCATTGGCTCTGGTTCAAAACAGTTCCTCTGGGAAGGGGAATGCAAGTACAAACAGGGTATAAAGAGGAATTTACATATCCTCAGGGATAATATAGGATAGTAGTTACGACTGTAGGCTCAGATGGCCGGGGGTTCAAATCCTTGCTTTGCCACTAATTAGTTGAGTGACCTTGAGCAAGTTACTTATTCTTGAGGTGCCTCAGTTTTCTTTATGAGGCAAACCTAGAATAACAGTACCAACACACAGGGTTACCGTGAGGATTAAATGAATAAATATTTGTAAACGTGCCTACAGAATAGTGTTTGACATATATTAAGTATTCAAGAAATGTTTTCTATTGGTATCAAAACTTTCTAATTCAATATGTGATGTGTTTACAAAAAATATATTATTAAACTGTTTTAAAAAACATTAAAATATAAAGTAAACTATAAACATAAAAAGCATGCCTGTCAACTAGGAAAAGCTCTTCAACTATTAAGCAAGTGTCAGCTTTGGCTATTATGCCAATGTTCTATGTATGATTTCTCAACTAGTACATGACCAATGTTTAAGGCATACACTTTCCCCTCTGTACTGCCAGACAGAACTATACACATAGGGGGTTGCTGTGATTTTATAATAAATGCACAGTCCCATTACGTTTCAGTAAGCTAAAAAAAAAATGTTTCACTTGGTCTGGTTCCAACATACAGCCACTAAAGTATGCTAAACAAACGAAAGAGAGAGACAGAGAGAAGGAGAGAAGAACTGAGAGAGGGAAAGATAAAGAAAAATCTAAAAATATTAAAATCACTGAATCACTCTGCTATACACCTAAAACACAACACTGTAAATCAGCTATATTTCAAATAAATAAATAAAATGTAAAAATAAAAATAAAGAACATTAAAATCTAGCATTAACATAGGCAGGAGCCATGGAAAAACAATTCACAGAATATCAACATTACCTTGAGAATATACTAGAATCTGAAAGTCAGTTCAGATTTGGTTTAGAAATTAGGTCTTTGAGAGCTGGCTAAAGTATTTCCTTTATGTCTTTTACGAAACTGCTTTCACTGATGGAAACAACACTCAGATATTTATTTCAAAAACACGACAACTGAATACGCCATACATGAACTAATTTCTGTAAGTCTACAAAATTAGTAATGAACATGAACTTTATTCTGGAGATCACAAAGCATGTGCCAGTGGGGGGGGCGGGGGGGAATCTTACCTACTTACAAATGAACTTATATGATATCTGGAATTTGCTTCAAAATCATGGGGGTGGGGTGTATCAACAAGACTGGCCTTGTGCTGGCAACTGTCAAAGCTGGGTGAGGCTACACGAGGTCCATTATACTACTATTCTCTCTACTTCTGAATAGTTTTAATTTTTTCCATAATGAAAAGTTTAAAAAAGAAAAATACTTTTCTATAACTGACAATGGTACATTTTTTTCTCCAAAAAACACTTCAACAGATAATCAGATACAGTAAAAACATGGCTTTTAAAAAACCTGACAACAACAAAAAAGAAGGTCCTTTAAAAAAAGAGCTATATTTGGGAGGGGAGAAAAGAAAAGATCCATATTATCCTTCACTGCTACATATGTGCTGCACAGGGCAAGTAACACACAAATCACAGATCTATAGAATGCTCTAGATTCCACCCTCGAGTCTTTATATTTAAGCTGGCAGCACTGAGGATGAAAGTGAACTGGCCTCAATTAGGAGAAAAGTTGGAGCCACATCTGCACTACACATGCTGCCTGCAGCAATAGCCCTTCACTGCAGAGCTGCACGCTGAAGATTATCTTCCCCACACCCTTATTTTTCTGTTTGGGGTGGCGAGAGATGGCGGAAGGAAAAATGTATTCCCATTCCCTTATGTGCGTAATATAAAACAGACAATCTTAGCATTAAGGAAATCAAGACGCAGGCTTTACTGATGTTGATTTTAATGGCCAAGATCCAAAAACAGTTCTGCTTACAAGCCCGTGGATAAACTCTTGATTCCTTGTGTCAGTGGACAGACCCAACTCATTACTTGGCACTCTAATCTTTCCCATACACAATTTGTATTCATTTTATTAAGAAAAAAGAAGTTGGTCTTTTTCTCCCTAAGTGAATTAAAGAAAACTTTTCAAGAAAGATGTTCATTTACCAGCTTTTCTCCCAGAGTCTGCAATTAAACAGAGAGTACTGGGGAAGAGTAAAAGATCGTCATATAAAAATGGGCTCCAAAATGAAGGCTGAATATGCACCATTGTCTAGCATATGACCACCGAGCCACATTTGCTTTTCAAATACTTATGAAAGCATTTGGCACCGTTTTCCAATAATCCCATAGGACTCCTACTTCCTTGTTTTTTCAATAGTATTTCAAAATGTTGACACATTTATTGAACTATTTTTGGAAGACCTAGCTCTGTCTACCTTCAGGGCTCAAGATACAAATATATAAAAGCTACAGGACAGCCCTCCAGCTATAAAACTTGGCAGGTTTCCTAAATTCTCCAAGAAAACTTCAATTGGCAAGTCCATTAACATCAAAAGAGCACACAGTAGAGGGAACAACTCTAGACACAGGGAGACCTTGGCCTTGCCCAAGGCTCCATTACTAAATTGCTTAATGACTTTAAGTTTAACCCCTTCCTAACTCACTGTGCTTACCTGTCAGAATTCTGGTACAAACTTGGTTTAAGAATCGAATGAGATGTTCTGAGGACTTATTTGAAAAGAATCCCCAAAAAATAAACTTTAAAAATAAAAAGTGTTAATTTCTAAAAAAAAACACTTAGAAGTCTAAGCCACAGTCAGTATATACAGTTTTATGTTGTTATCTACCAGGAGAAATTTTATTTTAAATCTGCCCAAAGTTTCTCAAACTTTAGTAATCAGACCTACTTTATAATTCTGCTAAATCTAAACAGCCACTGTATTATTATTTATGTAATACTTATCCTTAAATCAAGTCACTTTAAAATACCTTCCTTAGCCTTATACTAAGTAATTTCAATGAAATCATAGTTTTGAAGTACTTGTATTTTTCGGATGCACACTGACATATGTATTTAACCATCAAAAGAAAAAGATTCATCTGTGTACCAGCTCAAATCATTTTAACATACCATCACATTTTGAGGAGATACTGTCCTGATCTATTTGCCTATAACATCTTTTTCATTAATGAACAGAGTATTTGAATTAATAAATCTTTAAAACCCACTTGGCAATTTAACCAACACTAATCACATGCACTCAGGAGCCTTGGGATCTTCCTAGACCTTCTCAGACTTCACAGCCACTTCCTCATTCAGAACCTCAATTTTTGTTTCACTTTCCCCAAAACCCATACGCAAAATCCCTAATGTGTACATCTTTACCTCAGTGTAAATCTTACTCTCCACTTGTGCTCTAGTAATGAAATTTTTCACCCTTAAAGTATTTAACAGAACCCACATGAGTTCAAACTTTCCTCTAATAACCAAGGAGTATTCGAATAGTCAAAGAATATTCAAATTTATGTATGCCAATCATGTGTCTGTCTAAAGACAGACAAAGTAAGGTATTCCATAAACTCTAAAAATAAGGTTGCCATTTCTGATACACATTCACCAAATCTGTTTTTATTGTGTATTTTTAGATCTAGTTCAAGTATATAAGATTTATAAGTGTGTGTACTGAACTAATGATTGAAATATCACAAGAAAAAAATATAATACATTTTCTGAGTTCTTCCTAAGAAGTACTTTCTTATTCAGTGATGTATCAGTCATCCACCCTAGATGTTGACTCAATCGCCTGACTTTTCTCTCTCTCTCTCTCTCTCTCTCTCTCTCTCTATATATATATATATATATATATATAACTAAAGTTCGACTCAGCATCTGGCATGAGAAAAAGGACACTTTTATTATGGCTGCAGTTCTTACCAAATGTGAGTACCACAATAATCCTGGAAATTTATTTTTATCAATTTAAAATCCTAAATCCAGTGGGTTGAACATGAGTTAATTTCTGCTTGCTCCCAAAAACCACAATAAAATGACAGAAAGAAAATTAAAGAAAAAAAGGTACAAACCCACAAAAAAAAGGGAGGGGACAGGCCAGCAGATGAGATACATCAACAGAATTTTAGAAGATGGAAAACAGATGTACAAAGTAACTGACTTAGCAGAGCAGAGGAAGCCTAAACTTGAATTGCTATTTCAGTGGGGACCTACCAAAAACTATGTGATTGTTGGAGAAGCCTTGAGAGCCTTAGAAACTGAAAGTTCCAGAAACCTCCGAGGGCTGGGATGTGAGAGAGTTGAAGACAGGAACCTACTGGAAATAAGGACAAGTAACATTTAAATGACACCCACACACATACACGCACACCCACACACACACCACCTCATCAAACCTTGGCAGCCAGAAGACAGTGGGTTCACTCTACAGAATTTGAAAAAGAAAGGCTCTGTGCTCAGAGGGCTGAAGTGAGGTTCCATACAGAAAACAGGGAGGTCCAGTCACTCAGTCAACAAATATTTACCAAGTGCCTACTCTGTGCCAGGCACTGTTCTAGGTACTGGAAATACTGAACAAAACAGACAAAAAGATTTGCCTTCATGAAGCTTACATTCCAGTGAGGGGAGAGTCAATCAACAAAAAGGAAAATATAAGGGTATCAGATGACAGCAATACACACTTTGGAAGAAAGAAAAGACAAGGAAGGGATTTAGGGCATCCTGGGGTAGGGCTGGGAGCAGGGCTGTAGTTTCAAATAAATGATCAGGGAAGCAAAGCTCTGAAGGAGTTAAGGAGTAAGCTGTGCAGGTATTTAAGGGAAGAGCATTTCAGACAGAGAGAAAGCAACCACAGGGGGCATCCAGAAGGTCAGGATTGGAGAAACTATAAACATGAAAAAAGAAAAGGGCATTATCAAAAAGAAAATTCAGTAGCCAAGGAGCAGCTTCGAAAATAGGAAAGCAAAAAAGGTCAGTAGAGAGATTAGAAGGAAACACTGAAGAAATTTCCCAAAAAGAGGGAACAAAAGAACAAAGAGATGACATCAGAGAGAAAAAAGTAACAACACTGAAGCCACTGCAAGAAATTCAACACCCAAATTAATAGGAGTTCCAGAAAGAACAGAGAACGTAGAGGGAGTCATTATCATAGTGGAATATTTCTGAAAGACAAGAGTTTCCAAGCCGAAAGGGCCCACTAAGTGCTCAGCATACTTAGTGAAAGACTCCCATACCACGGCACTCCATTATGAAATTTCAAAATACCAAGTTCAAAGATAAAATCCTGAAAACTTCTAAAGAAAACAAACTAGCCACATACACAGAATGGGAAATGAGAAGTGAGTCAATCTTCTCAACAGAACACTGGGATGCTAAAACACAATGGAGCCAACATCTTCAAAATTCAGAGAGAAAGTAATCACTAACTCAGAATTCTATACCCAGTCAAACTATAAATGCAATCAAATCGAGAGTAAAAAGAGGCATTTTAAGAGCAGAAAAGGTTGCTTTCAGACATGTAAGGTCTCAAGAAATTCACCTTCCATTTGCTCTTTCTTGGGAAACTACAGGAGGATGTACTCATGTAGAGTAAGAGATAAGAAAGAGACATCAAGCCCAGGCACCCGGGAGCCCAGGAAGAGAGGAAAAGGGCAATTCTCAGAATACAGCTGCACAGTAGTTCTAAAATAAACCAGTCCAGGAAGGATGTCCTTAATAAAAAAAAGAAAATGGTTTGCAATATAGTTTTCGACATAGTTCAGAGCTGCATTAAGTGTAGGTACAAAGAAAACTATACAAATGAGGAAAAAAATAGGCAATTAACTTCAGGATAAAACAAAAAGTTGTAAAAGAAAGTATATGCAATGGAAGCACTATACACAGCTCGGCTGTGGCCTATGTGTGTTGTAGAAGGAGAGAAGGGTGTGCACCTCCATACAAGAAAAGGGTTAGTAAAAGAGGCTAACCCCAACCAAGGTAGAAAGTCAATAGCTATTATTGTCTAGAATGGAAAAAGCAAAAAAGCAAGAATATCGTGGTTTTAAACAAAACACATCAATAATAAAACCAAAAGAACTGAAAGTGCTTGCCTCTGAGGAGCAGAAATCTGTCATGAAGGGACATGAAAGGCAGGGGTCTGGTGCTCTTCCTTATAATCCCTGCATTACCGGACTTTCTAAATCATATACTAGTACCCTGGGGAATGCCATCTGCACTTAAATGAAGTAGCACAAAGTATAAAATTGCTTGAAAGATAAAAACTGAAAGGGAAGGAGGCACACATTTTATTTTGATGTGTTTTATACTCTGGGACATTTTTCTTACATTGAAACATCAGCCTGGAAACACTACACTAATGAGAAAAACAAGATGAAACGTACTCACTATTCCAGCTTGATTCAAGAAACACACAACTAAAAGTAGTACTCCGCTTCATAATCAAACCTTTGCAAAAGAAACTAGGAGGCAGAAACCAGTTAAGAAAGCAAGCTTATCTTTTGTTCAGTCAGATACTGTAGATGCCAACAAATTCCTAATGTTCTACAGAGTAACAGCATCAAGCAATTAAAGGCAATAATTCACCCTCCCCTGCAGAAGAAACAGAAGTTTTAGCAGCACATAAGCTGGGTGCCCTTGAGTAAATTATTTTGGTTTTAAGCCTCAATTTTTCATCTGTAAAATGAGTGTACCAGTTACTGCAAGGTGTTGCTGTAAGGAGGACTGGGGATGTTAACATGTATAAAGCACCAACTACAGCAGCTGGCTTATCATCTGTGCTCCAACAGTTATTATTCTTCCTTTTCACCTGTTTATTATCAGTGCTTCTGGCCTTATCAGATTACATACAATGGAATCTAGAGCAAAGGTGAGCCATAGCATAAAATACACTTGTCCAGCACCAGTTAAAAAGAAGACAAAGAAGCTGATGGGACAGCACCTGAGGCCAGGATAACGGCTGGATGGAAGGCAAGGAAGAAGTGTCAAATAGAAGCCTACACCACAGAGGAATCTTACCAAAAAAAAAAAAAGAGAGACAGAAAGAAAATAAAGAGGGACTTCCTAGGTGACGCAGTGGTTAAGAATTTGCCTGCCAATGCAGGGGACACGTGCTCCAAGAAGATCCCACATGCCACAGAACAGCTAAGCACGTGCACCACAACTATTGAGCCTGCACTCTAGAGCCCATAAGCCACAACTATTAAGCCCATGTGCCGCAACTACTGAAGCCCGAAAGCCTAGAGCCCATGCTCTGCAATCAGAGAAGCCACCGCAATGAGGAGCCCACGCACCACAACATAGGGGTAGCCCCCGCTCACCACAACTAGAGAAAGCCCATGTACAGCAACAAAAGACCCAACTCTGCCAGTAAATAAAATAAATAAATTTAAAAAAAGAAAAAGAAAAGAAAGAAATTGAATTAAGGGGACTTCTCTGGTGGTGCAGTGGTTAAGAATCCGCCTGCCAACGCAGGAGACACAGGTTCAATCCCTGCTCCAAGAAGATCCCACATGCCATGGAGCAATTAAGCACGTGCACCACAACTACTGAGCCTGTGCTCTAGAGCCCATGAGCCACAACTACTGAGTCCACACACTGCAACTACTTGAAGCCCACAAGCCTAGAGTCTGTGCTCCACAAGAGAAGCCAATGCAATGAGAAGCCCACACACTGCAATGAAGAGTAGCCCCCCGCTCACCACAACTAGAGAAAAGCCCATGCACAGCAACAGACCCAATGCAGCCTAAATAAATAAATAAATAAATAAATTTAAAAAAAGAAAGAAAGAAATTGAATTAGACCAATTTTCTAGATCCAACTACCCATTTAAAGAAAATACAGGGGGGAAAAAAGACAAGGAAAGAAAAAAAAAGAAAATACAGAGGACAGAGAAACAGACTAGAGGGTTGAAATCAGCAAAATTCAGACTGTGAGAAACCATACAGAGCAACTAATCAAGTTTCTTCAACATACAAACTACTGCAAGGAAAAATAAGAGATGAAGGGGAAACTAGATCTTATCAGTCTTTAAAGATACACCAACCAAACAACCTAAATGGGAAAAGAATTTGAAAAAGGATACGTGTATGTGTATGACTGAAACTAACACAACATTGTTAACCAACTATACTCCAATATAAAAGTCAAAGAAAAAAAAAAAAGATACACCAACCAATTATAACATGCGGATCTTAACTGGACCTGGATTCAAACAAACTTTTTCAAAAACTGATACTTGAGATAACTGGAGATTTGAATATTAACAACTGATTCTTTGATGATATTAAGGAATTTTTAGTGTGATGGTGGTATTCCAATCATGTTTACAAAGGGATACACACTAAAATATTAAATGATGAAATGAAAAAACAAGTCCTCTAAAAAAGCCGAATAACATACAAATAAGGTACAGCTATGGGCCGCAGCTTCGGAGAACCAGGCAACCTGCTTATGAGAAGGAGTCACAAGGTCTGGGAGGAAACTAGAAAGAACATTCTTTCCATGTGTGACTAAGGGCCTACTGCGTGCTGGGTTCCAGAAACCAAGACTCACCGTGACCCAGAGGTCAGCCTTCACAAAGGAAGAGGTGGGAAATGACTGCTGGCCCTGGAGGTAGAAAAGCCCCACTGCTAGGAACACCAGATTCTTGAGGGTCATATAGATCGAGTCCTTTTTGCATCTTCCAAACTGACATGTAGTAAAAGAGATGCAAACTCAACAGTCTAAAGGAACCAGATATCCAAAGCAAATGAATGAAAAGGTCCAACGGTAAGCTAAAAAGGATATGGGAGTGACTTTGGCAAAGTAGGGAGAAGATGACCTGTGCAAGACGGGGCAGGAACTCCTCAGTGCTGCAAAAGAGGAATGTGGGCCCAGAGTTGCCAAGGTCCTCCAATTTTCCCAGAGAAAGTTAAAAGAAAGCTATTTCTGTGACACCTCCTGATTTCTTAATGTTGTCAACTAATTTAAAGTTAAAATACTCTGTTAGGGGAAAAATATGTCTGCAGATCTATTACACGTACCAAAAGATGTACTGGATGCAAAAAGGTCACATGTTAATGCTACATGCAGAGGTTTAAACACTATCGATAAAAATTCCACTAACAGCCTTCTTGCAGCAAGCTCACTGAAGTTACAGAGAAAGGCAGTTATAATACAGCACACGCATACAAATTTTACACTCCCAATCGGTTACCTCTGGCAACATAACAAAAAAAGACTACAATCTCTCTGTGATACTGAAATTAGATTCAAACAGTTTTGCCATCTGTATGCTTTTTTGAACACTGCCAAAAGCAGTGGATAGTTTGTTTAAAAATTCTAGAGATATCATACTGAAATTGTTAAAAAGTGGTTTTAACTTGTGATCACCACAGGAAATTACAGTTTCATATCAAAGACTGTACTTCCACACAGATAATTATTCCTGACCACTGCAAAAAAAAAACTGCTTACCACATACTCACAAGCAACCCACTAGGTCTTTTCTTAACCTAACAATTCACACAGAGGCCAGGCACTGTGTGAAGCATTTTATAAGCACTAGCTCATCTAATCCTCATCTAACTTTCTGAGGTGGTTTACGACTGTTAACCCTCATAGTGAAGATAAGGAAACTGAGGCCTGGAGAAATAATTTACCCAAGGTTCCACTGGCATAAGTGGCAGACTAACTAGCACCACAGTGTGGACCTGTTACTGATCCCTTCTAATCAATATTTCCATCAAAGAAACTTGTGAGGAAATAAAGGCACATTCGCTAAGTTCAAGGTAAGAAAATAAGAGGCCAGTGTTATATCAGAATTCAGTTTAACCTTGACAACTGGCTAAAATCAGACAACTAAAAGAATTCAACTGAAAGGAAATCAGCACAGTAGTAGGGGTAAGAAAGTGCAATGGGTTAACACACAAAAAAAGAAAAAAAACAAAATCTCTTAAGACTTCGACTCTCTAATCTCAAAAATAAGAATAGAATACATCAGTAGTTTTCAACATTTTCTGTTTCCCAAAAGCCTTTCATAATCTGCTCCCCAAAATCTCTCTCTGACAAACATACACACACAACTTTACTAAGCAGTCTCTGTCAGTTCATGAACCCCTGAAGCCCACCTTGGGCAACACCTTTCCCGTTAATCCCACACTTCCTACCTCAAGGTCAAGAATGTAAACTAAATGATTTTCACCCTCCCTTCTGGAACCCTAGGTGGATGAATCAAAGGTGAAAAACCAATAGATCATTTAGACAAAAAGGAAAAGATCTAAGAATTATGGCAAAGTGTAAACTACATATTAATTTAGTATCTTCAGGATACTGGGCTGTGTACATATACTGATAGAATATAGGAAACTCAAGAATATGATTAAACTCAGCACGACTGTTATCATGGTGGTAGGTCCACCTCCAAATCTCATCAGGAGGTCTGGAAACCTGAATTCAGGGCTTGGAAAAAATGATTAGAGAGCTGGTAATCAGACTTACATGAAAAGTTTTCAAAATCACAATTTTCTTGGAAAAAGGCAATTAGAGGGTAACCTAAGTCTTTAAGTATTTGAAAATCCTTTCATGGCGATAAATAGGCCATAAAAAGAGCAAAGCAAAAGGAAACTAGCTTTTTGGTACAAGCATGAACGGTTTAGTTTAAATACAATGAACTTCCTACCTGACCCAGATAACTAGGTCCTACAGATGAACAAGTGACAAAATCACTTTGGAATTCCTTCCATGCCCTCTGGTTCTTAACCTGGAAAGAACTAAAACCACCCCCATGACGTTCAATTTAGTTACATATGTGAAGTGTCAGCTTGGCTTCCTAAAGCAAACCTTACCTATGATAGTCTTCAGAGGAAATTAAAAGATAATTCTTATTCCTCAAATCGATTCCATATTACCATAAGGATTATTTGTGAGGCAATCCATAATACATTTAGACCTTTATGGCTCTAATACACAAGTAAAAACAAAAAAAAATGCAGAGAAGTATGCGTGATAGGAAAATATATTTCTATTTTAAAACTAAGAATATGAAATTGGTCCAAATTCAATCTTTAAAAAAAAAAAAGCAGAAGCAGTATGAATGTACTTATAAGCCACCTGAGGTCTACTCTATACTAAAAGGAAAGCGACATCACTTTAAAAACGAGAAAATTGAGAAAACCACTAAAATCTGCATTAAAATCAATGCTATCCCAAACACCAGATATTTTTTTTTATTTTTTTTTATTTTTTTTATTTTTTTGGGGGTACACCAGGTTCAATCAACTGTTTTTATACACATATCCCTGTATTCCCTCCCTTCCTTGACGCCCCCCCCTCGAGTCCCCCCCACCCTCCCTGCCCCAGTCCTCTAAGGCATCTTCCATCCTCGAGTTGGACTCCCTTTGTTATACAACAACTTCCCACTGACTATTTTACAGTTGGTAGTATATATATGTCTGTGCTACTCTCTCGCTTCTTCTCAGTTTCCCCTTCACCCCCCCGCCCCCTCCCATACCTTGAGTTCTCCAGTCCATTCTCTGTATCTGCTTCCTTGTTCTTGTCACTGAGTTCATCAGTACCAGTTTTAGATTCCGTATATGTGAGTTAGCATACAATATTTGTCTTTCTCTTTCTGACTTACTTCACTCTGTATGACAGATTGTAGTTCTATCCACCTCATTACATATAGCTCCATCTCATCCCTTTTTATAGCTGAGTAATATTCCATTGTATATATAGGCCACATCTTCTGTATCCATTCATTTGTTGATGGGCATTTAGGTTGCTTCCATGTCCTGGCTATTGCAAATAGTGCTGCAATAAACATTATGGTACAAGTTTCTTTTGGGATTATGGTTTTCTTTGGGTATATGCCCAGGAGTGGGATTACTGGATCATATGGTAGTTCTATTTGTAGTTTTTTAAGGAACCTCCAAATTGTTTTCCATAGTGGCTGTACCAACTTACAGTCCCACCAACAGTGCAGGAGAGTTCCCTTTTCTCCACACCCTCTCCAACATTTGTTGTTTCCAGATTTTGTGATGATGGCCATTCTGATTGGTGTGAGGTGATACCTCATTGTGGCTTTGACTTGCATTTCTCTGATGATGAGTGATGTTGAGCATCTTTTCATGCCAAACACCAGATATTTAGGGAAATAAAATAATAGATTATCTACCCTTCTAGACATGAAAAACCTAAAAACCCACATAAATCAAGCCAACCACAAAACAAGGGGAAACGATACCCAAGAAAAGCAAATCCCCTACCTGAACTATAACCTACATGACATCTCTACATGAAATAGTACCAGGTTCTACTAAGTTAACTCCAACTTTCAAAGAATCCTCACTAAAAGCACCTCCAATATATTATATAAAGGTTGAACGAACTGACTCATCAAATATATTAAGTACACACAATGTCACAAGCACTTCACGTAACTCTACCTATGTATTCCCTCTCTCACATAAAATACACATACTTTATAGAAAAAACTAAAAAAAAGCATTTGTTATAACTATCTCAGTTATTTCTATCTGATATTAAAAATGATTCCTTTCTTTCCTTTTTGGCTTACCTATAACATCTAAATAACTACTGTATGTATACTTGGAGGCCATTCCTCTATAGGTAATGATACAAGGCATTGACTCCATTTTAGATTTTAGTCTGGGGCACTGCTCAGTCAGATGAATGACAGAAATCTTATGAATATCAGCTTGCTGGTTTGTGCCAAACATGGCATTCCCAAAGGATGCTCTGTCTGGAATCTGTGGGGGAATAACATACAAATCTTCTACTAACTCAGGCCTTCCAAAGAGGCTGGAAATGTTTGTGTGTTGGGGGCAGGGGGAAAAGGCTGAGAGTGGATTTGCTGACTCCTAAAGGTCCAGCCCTGAGATTCCAAGATTCTATAAAAGGGCAGTAAATTAGGGTTTGGCTAGTATTTGCTGACTACTGAAGCCAGCATAAACATTTACTTGAGGCTTTTAAATGTGTAAGGGTACCCAGTGGTTAGGTACAGTAATTCTGAATCTGAAAAAAACAAACAAGGCCACTGGAAATGTTTCTAAATAAAGGTGGGGGTGGGAAAAGTAGGCATATTTCCTTTGTTTTCTCCAAGTAAACAATACAGGCTTCTAGAAATGCAAAATTTGATCCTCAGCAGTATTGATCCCTATAAACTATTTTATTGCCTTCTAAAAATACTAGCAATTCATACTTTTCCAAAAAGTCCACACATAGCTTTTAAACAGACTACTGCAGTTCAAAAAACAAAGAAAAAGGCCCATACTCTCCTGTGGAAACAGAAACAAAACCAAACCTTCAAAAATATTTAGCGTTCTGCTATATAAAATATAAACCCCACATTCCTAAACAAAATGACAAAAATAGAACCTTTGTAGTTCTCTAGTCAGTTATATGAGAGTGGTGATTCAGGGCAAAATCTGACCTTAAACACAACTATACAGTATTACTAAATTACAGAGTAATTTTACCAATAAATATTCTGGTTGAGGACTGCTTTGTCATCTTTGAAAGTATTTTTAGTTGAAAGCAAGTGGTTGGGAAGTCCACGTGGACATGGTTCTGATTTTTAAAAATCTATTTTTAAGATCTGGTGACGGGGTAGGTTTTCTAAACTCAATTCTTTTGAACTGATAATTTGGAAAGGGTAAACCACAAGAACATTAGTTGAGAAGCAAAGAACCTAACAAGCTCACCAACTCAGATCAGCACAAAACTAACCCAAGAAAGCTCCAGATCTAATGATGGGCCCAGACAGTCACTAAGGCCTGTACGTACACAAACTGTACTAAAAGCTACCTCTCCAAATACTGCAAGGGCTATCTGAATTCTCTTGTTTTATATTCCCATAGTTATTTGGTGAACCTCCCTTCAGATTTGTCCCCTAAATCTGCAAATCTGCTTCTTTCTACTTGGAATTAAGTTTCAGATTTTAATATACATACCCCGTTGTATATACACCTAGTTTACTATATTTACCCAATTAAGAATATTCTATAGCAGTTAAATTTTTTACTGAAGTTAGTAATAAGTTTACTGAAATTCATTAAATTATATTTTATCACTTTTAATCATTTTAGGCACTCCCCATTCAATTCAGATACCAGGAATCTGAAGTTAGGGGCTCAACTTACCCACGTATTTTCTCTGGAAGGTCTAACTACTTCGACTAGAGATAAAAGATTAAAGCACTGTTATGACTAGGTCTTTTTTAAAGAGAGATGTTTTAAAAGGAAAGAAACTGTCCCCTCCTGTTACTCTACATGAGCAGCCTCTTGTTCTTAGCAGTCCTTCTGCACACAAGACCACTACTGACTTCAGTGGGAAGTCTGCCCAAGAAGTGAGGAAGACAGGATAGGATTAAATTAGCCCTAAATCCACACCATTGTTCTAAGCCACTACCACTTGTACAGTTCTCCAATAACCTCTGTAAAGTAGATATCTGAGGTTTGATGGTGATTCTCAAATTGAATTTTAGGACTGATCCCTGGAACTCTCACAGGTGACACAGCCTAGCTCTTTAAAAGTTGTGTCAGCCTGATGGATGTACTCAGTTGGCCCTTATCACAATCCAGGATTGCATTGCAATGCAGCCCCATCAGTGGCTGCAACAGCAATCCAGTGATTTCTCACAGCAAAGAGCCCTGCAAACAAACTGAATAGCATTAAGTGCTATTCACTTCCCAGTAAAACCTGTTCAAAGACTGAGAATTCTAAATCCCAGCTCCTGCGGCCAAGAAATTGACTCAGTTTCCTCAAGTGCTAAATCCAATGGGAAACGTAATAGGACACGGGCTAAAATTCTAATTCTCAATACAGTACTATAAATAGACAATGCAGAAATAATAGATTCCGGTGAGAGAAGGAAAAAAAAAAAAAAAAAACAAGGGAAAAGATAAAAAAGGACCTGAATAAAATGGAAGAATAAAAGGAAAACTGTTAAGATTAACTTAAAAAAAAAAGCTCAAATAACTAACAAAAACAGGACCCCTGGCATACACGTGCCATTTCAGATGCGAGAAGTTCAAAACACTTAAGAAAAGATGTGATTCAGAAAAGAGAAAATATATCCACAGGTTCTACCTTTCCTCTCACCCCACCAGGGCTCTTAAAAATGGGCAGCGGTGATGGTGACAGGAATGCAGTTTAAGGCGTCCTAGGTCAGTAGGGAGGGCTCCACACAGAGACCCCGCCCCAAAATAATAGACTCCAGGCGAGAGCTCTTCTAACCTCACCAAAAAACCGTGACCTCAAGGCAGGTGAGCGATCTCGGGAAGCCTGATGACCGACGTCTTCCCGCAGAAACGCCGGCTGCCGGGGGCAGCGTCTGGGGCTGGGGATTTAGACGCCGATTCCAACCCTGCTCGTTTAGTTCCGTTCTCCTCCTGGTCCTTCCCCGGCAGCTCAACTAGAAATGCTCCCCACCCTCTGCCCTCAGGTCTAGAAAAGAAGAAGCCCTGGTAGTGAGATGGCCTGGGTGCCGGGACTGCAAGGATCAGAGACCAGAAAGTGCGTTCTTCTCCGCATCCGCCCGGCCGCCCGCGTCCCGCCGGACAGAGCGAGCGCCGGCGGGGGACGCGCACCGCGCGCGGGGCGGAGGCGGCCCTCGGCCCGCTCGCCCGCGGTGCCCACGCGCGGGCCGGCTCGGCGACGCGCGGCGTCCTCGCCTGCGTTTCCTCTACCAAAATCCTCCTCCTGCAGGGCGACGCCGCCGCCACCTACCCCGAGCCCCCGCGCGCCTCGCCAGGCGTCGAAAGAGGACGGCCGCTCCGTGCTGGGACACGCTCGCGCGCCGCGGCCCGCGCCCGGCTTGCAGCCGGATCCCCCTTGCCGCCGCTCCGCGGGGCCCCGGACGCGTGACCCCTGAGCCCGCAGCAGCCCCGCGGGGTCGGCGCAGTCCTCCCCATGCCCCCACCCCTCCCGGCGCCGACGAGACGCGGCCCCGGCTCCCGAGAAGGGAGAAGTGGGGAACCGCAGTGGAGCGGGGAAGCAAGAATCCGGCCTGGAGCCACAGGACCCGGTCCCCGGGGCGGCAACGGGGAGAGGAGACAGGGAGCTGCAGAAAACCCCAAAGCCAGCCGCCCTCCCCCTCCCGGTGGGACCGTCCCGCCGCCGCTTCCTGCCCGGGATCAGCTTCCCAGCTGCGGCCACAGGAAAAATCCGAGCCGCCCCTGCAGCTCCGCAGGGACCAGACGTTCGGCCCGGGCTCCCCCGCCCCCGGCCCGCCATTCCGCAGCTCCGCACGCGTCCTTACCCGGACGCAGCACTCGGGAGCTAACTCGCCGCGGGGACCCGTCCCGCTTCAGCCCCAGCCGCCAGCCGCCGGAGGCCGCCTCCTCCCTCCGCCGGGTTTCAAATTGAAATTCCCTGGCTGCGGCCGTCAGAGGACTCCGCGCGCCAGCCCCGCCCCCTCGCGGCGGAAGCCCCTCCCGCGACCCCGGTGCGGAAACCCCCGCGGGCCGTGACACGCCCCCTGCGCTCAGGCCACGCCCCCGCGCCAGCCCGGGCCACTCTTCCCGCGGGATTCGCCGCGCGCGGTGGCCGGGGACCCTGCGGTGGAAGCATGCGTCTCGCCTTTGGAGCTGCCCTGAATAATGACTGCTGCCGCCTGTGTGGAAGCCTTTCTTATCCGCGAATACCGATCTTAAATGCCCTTTTATCAACTTTCAAACGTTATTTCTTCAAAGTGAACCCATTGACTGAACCTTTATTGAGCACCTATTTGGTGGCCGACTCCAGGCTAGGCCTTGGTGATGCAGAAATAAGGAAAACTAGGTTCTCCTCAGTCTACAGTGGAAGAACTGCTTTCACAGAGAGGGCAGTGAAAGGGAACCGTTTATTCTTCCCGTGGGAGGGACGGGAGGGATAGGGGGAGCCCCCTGGAGGAGGGGCTTTTATGCTGAACCCAAAGTGTGGGTAGGGTCTCCAGGCGGGGGCCTGGGAGCCTGGATTGCAAAGCAGGATGTGGCTGAAGAAAAAGCTGGAAACCTACGTTCAGGCCAATTGTGGAAAGGCACATACACACACAAACGATACCTCCCCATTCTTTTGTACAATTAGATCGCCTTCTCTCAGTTTCTACTTATTTCTTTTCTGAACGTTGGCATGTCCAAACGGGCTGTCCAGGTCATTGCCTCCAGCATCTGCCACACATGCACCTCTCTTGTCCTTTGCCTCCTCCCACCTTGACTGAGGTCTTTAGAGACTCCACCTCGGCCAAAGCCTTTTCTTTCCTAAACACAGTCTTTTCTAAAATTAACAATGTCAAATGAAACCTCAGTTAAAATAACTTCCATGCCTATATTTTCAGTTAACAAAGCACATTAACATATTTTATCATTTGATCCTCCCAAGGACTTTATGAAAAAGTCAGGGCAAGTATTATCTTCATTACATCAAAGAGAAAAGTAAGAGACAGGAAGATAAGTTACTTGCTAAGGTCCTGCCCGTGAGTAGTAAAAATAATAAAAGCTAACATTTATTGTGTGCCTTATGTGCCAGGAATGGTTCTGTCCCACACGTGAGTTAACTTACTTAATACCCCCAATGCTAAGTAGCCAAGTAAAACTTAATGAGGTATGTTAACTACTACAGAGATAAAACAGGATAAAACAATGTTTTTTGATATCAATATACAAATATCATCTCATTTTATACCAGTTACATTCAGGCAGTAACAGGGCAAGTTTATAAAAGTATATTTTAGTTTGATTCTCAGTGATAAATAAAGAAGGGTTATAGAGCCTTCCACGTGTGCCTGATCGTCAGGACAGGAGGGCTTAGAGATGTCTGAAGAGAAGGCGCCAGGCTCATTCACAGACATAAACCTAGAGTCTAAGGAAAAGGGGAAGGACTTCCCTGGTGGCGCAGTGGATAAGACTCTGTGCTTCCAATGCAGGGGACCCTGGTTCAATCCCTGGTCAGGGAACTAGATCCCACATGGCATACTGCAACTAAGAGTTTGCATGCCCCAGCTGAGGAGTTCAAGTGCTGGCAAACTACAACTAGGGAGACTGCATGCCACAACTAAGACCCAGTGCCCCAAATAAATATTGGGGGGAGAAAAAAAAAGGAAAAGAGGAGACTGTGGAAAGAGGCTTAGGGGCGTGAATCCTCATTTAGCAGGGAACGGACAGATGTCCTAGGATGGCAAATGCTTGGAACAGAGCACCAAACTTTAATGAAAATGGATTGCCATGTGACTGCCCCTCACAGGACTGGGGTCAGCAGACCTGCAATTACTAAGCTCTTTCCCAAATAGTGACTGCAGGGACAGTTTGGTTGGGTAAAAGGGCAACACTGTACTTCCAGGGCTCACTTAATTAGATGTGGAGATTGCGGAGGCAAAATGACCTTGAAGCAGCGTCTTTGGACTCTGTTGGACAGACAGAACTGCCCCACAATACCGCAGTGCACTTCCAATGTGGCAAGGAAGGCAGCAAGCGCCGAATTCTTTGGGCACACAGTGTGGAACCCGACCTGTGGAGCATAATTTCTAGGTAGCCTCAGCAAGTACTGGTAAAAACCCATCAACGGCTACAACAGTAGCAACAGAAGAGACTGCTGAATAAAAGTGCCAGAAGAAAAATTAAAAGAGCAATCCCCTGGATTAGAAGGGTTTTGCTGGGGATAGTTATGTAGCCCAGACCAGACTGGCTAGTTTATAAAATAGCCACTGAAATAGTAAAGACAGTGGGATTGGAACTGGAATGTTGCAGTTTCTAACCAAACAAATTCCTCCGTTTGGAAAATGGACCATCTTAGAGGGTGCTCCTTAGTTTATTCAAAACAGATGTTCGATGGAAGGTTGGTATTAGCAAAGTACAGTCCTTCAGTCTGGTTTCATGTGGTTTCCCCAAGGTACACAAATGTGTTCTACTTATTGGAAAACACTTAGAATAATCAGGATTTTAAGGTTATGTGTATGCTATTGTGTCCTATGACCCCACCCTCCAGAAGAGTATAGTTTCAAACTGGTAAATTCCCGGTAAAGGGAATTTTCGTTCCATCTCTGCCCACAAATTGTCCTCACTTTTTGATACAGACTACACTTAGTCTGTGCCACTTTAGAGTATATATGAACTACAAGGATAAAACAATTTTTATATCAATATACAAACATTGAGTTCCATTTTATACCGATTAAAATCAGTCTGAAACTGACTACCATTTCAAAAATCCAGCTATAATCTCAACACCTAAAATCTAAGGACAAAGACTACAGTAGGCCTGAAAGAGGTAAACCAGGCAAATGCTAACTAAAAGAAAGCTAATGTTGCTATAGTAATAGATAACATAGATTTTTAAAGTGAAAAGCAATACTAGAGATAAGATGGATCAATATTATGGAAAAAAATTTAATTCACCAGGAAAGTATAAAAATGTTAAACTTGTAACATAGTTTATAACATAGCTTGTAACATGCGTCTTATAACATAGCTTCAAAATTTATAAAGCAAATATAAATGGAATTCTTGCTGAAAGTTAATGAACTACTATTATAAAGGAAGATTATGACGCCTCCATCAATATTTGACAGACCAAGCAGATAGAACTCCGTTAGAATATATGGTCTTTAAAATACAATGAACAGGGACTTCCCTGGTGGCGCAGTGGCTAAGATTCTGCCTGCCAATGCAGGGTACATGGGTTCGTTCCCTGGTCTGGGAAGATCCCACATGCCGTGGAGCAACTAAGCCTTTGAGCCACAACTGCTGAGCCCACTCACTGCAGCTACCGAAGCCTGAGTGCCTAGAGTTTGTCCTCTGCAACAAGAGCAGTGAGAAGCCCATGCACTGTAATGAAGAGTAGCCCTCGCTCACCACAACTAGAGAAAGCCTACATGCAGCAACGAAGACCCAACACAGTCAATAAAAATAATAAATAAATATAAAAAAGTAAAAACTAAACTAAAATACAATGAACAATCTTGATATAATGAACATATGTAGAAATCTGCAGAAATTTCAATAACTGTGGAATATACATTCTTCTCAAGCATACAAAGACCACTTATGAAAATTACATACTAGGCAATAAAATAAATCTCAGATTTCAAATTCAAACTCAAATCTCAAGTTTCATACAACTTCTATCATATACCATATATCAAAATTCATAGAAATTAAGTTAACAAAAGAATAGTAATTAACTTTTAAAGCTCCACATATTTGGGGGAACGTACTTCTCAATAACTCATGGGAAAAGGAGTAAACATAATAGAAATTATGAATGCTTAAAACAATCATGAAATGAGAACAGTTGTGGAATTCAGCTAAAATCATGCTTAGAAAGAATACGTTACCTTAAATATATGTACTGAAAAGGAGGAAGGCTGAAAATTAATAGGCATCCAACTTACAGAATTAGTTTTTTTAAAAAAGAAAATATTCTATATGAAAGTAATAAATATAAAATTGGAAATTAATGATCTAAGAAACATTCAGAAGAATCATTACAGTCAAAATTTGTTTCTATGAAAATATTTATAAAATAAGTTACCTCTGGCAAGACCAATCCAGAAAAAAAGTGAGATGACACAAGTGAACAATTATAGCAATAAGAAAAGGAAAGCAGATGAAACAGAAATTTAAAAGAGAACAGAAAAATACTATTAAGATAAATACTATTAATACTATTAAGATTTTAAGACAAATTTAAAAGTTTAGGGGAAATGGAAAAATTCTTAAGAAAAATTGTAAATTGCTAAACCCAACTCAAGAATAAAAAGAAAAGGAAATTTCCATGGGCATCATTGAAATTGAATCAGAAGCTCTAAAACTCCCCAAAAGAAAAAATTTATAATAAAATAATAATAAATAAAACTCCCAAAAAGGAAGCACCAGAGTGAAGTGGTTTATAGGCAAGAGCTACCAAATATTCAAGGAACAAGAGACTACAAATCATCTTTGCTCTGCTGCTACAGTACTGGGTGTAAGGGCTACAGATACCATGGCTTTGTAGTTAATTGTTTGCTAGATTACGGGAGCCACGTTTGATACTGATGGAGAAGACTGCACATTTCCCAGACATCCTGTACATTGTGCTGGGTTCCATGACTGGATGAGACTTTGCATTGTTTCCCTTATGGAGGGAAGGTGTATGTTCTTTCTATGGAAAAGAAGGATAAAACAGGTATTTGCTGGCAGAAGAAAAGATGATGGCAGAGACAAGACTATATGGTTACCGAACCGTATTTTCTTCTCCTCTGGGGCACAAAACTATCCACATCTTCGAGCCTTCTTTGCAGTTAAGACTGGCCATGTGAGTGGGTTCTGGCCAATGGAATGTGGGTAGAGTTGATGTAAATTGCCTTCAGGAGTAGTTCCTATTAAAAAATCTCCTGCATGATCCTTCACACTGTTTATCTCTCTTCTTTTATTTGCTAGATGAAGAGGACCCAGAGGAGAACTTCAAGGCCCTAGGAGATGATAGTTCCCCTAGAATGTGAAGAGTCTAGGTCCCTGAATGTTAGGAGCAGTCCTTCCTCGTCCCCATGCATAACTCGTACTGGACTATGAGCAAGAAATGCGAGGAATAAACCTTTATTACGTTGCACCACTAAGATTTTGAGGTGTTTTTTTTTAAAATAATAGCAATCAGCCTATTCTGAAAGTATAGCAATGCTAAACTAATTCTTCCAGAAAATAGGAAAAGAAGTAACACGCTCCAAGTCATTTTATGATACCAAAACTCAAGGAGACTAGTACAATAGGGAAGGTCTTGAGGTAAATCTCAAAAACGAGCAGAACAGTTCAAGTCCTAATTGAAGATAACAGTAATGCAAAGAAAAGAATGATAAATTCTGATTGAGTATCATGGCAATTAAAGTGGATAGGTAGCTTTTAAGGGAAAACACATGAACAAAGGGATTAAAGCTTTAAAGAGGAGCTTGGGTTAGGATTCACTGCAGGTTTTCGTAAGATTGTTAGATTATTAAATGTTTTATCCATTTATTATTTTAAATATAACTTTCCCAGAAAGTCTTAGCTAAGAAAAAAACCTCAAAGCATGATAATTCAATTCATTTAAATTTAAACTCAGTAAATTGAGCAAATAATTTCATTGTGATGTACCATGTGCTAAGTAGACTGGCAAGCCACCTTCCAAAAAAGGAGTAGCACTTGGCTTATAACTATTTAACCCATTGATCAATGATACCTAAATAAGTAGTGGCTTAGTGAAATTATTACATATAAAAAACAATGCACTTTTCATATGAGAGCCTCATGTGCCCTTTGTAAGAGAATAATATTCACCCTAATGGGTTGCACATAAGTATTTAATATTCTAAAATATCTGCTCCTCTAAAAAAAATTAAAATGAACTAAAAACATATGACTAAGTAGAATCCTCCAAAGGCAGATGGACATGAGACTTTGAGATAAGTAAAATCTGACTATTTGTTTGAGCTCAGTGATGTCTATCAAAGCTGACTTGCCAAGTTAAACTGGGCATTCCACTGTTTAGAGTAGGAACACACGGGGAGAACTCTAGACATTTGGGAGTTTTTCAGAGAACTAAAGTTTAAGATGTGAGAATAGTCTGATTGGGACCTCTATCAGCTAAATCAACCACCAGCCTTGATAAATCTTATCAACCTGGTCAAGCAGCTTCTGTTGCTTCCACACTGCTCCCTGTTCAGATCTCCAGAAACTCTAACCTCAGAAAACAGCTTTCCCAGTTGGTTTCACTCATAGCTTTAATATTAAAAAAAAAGTTTTTTGATATGTCTTGGAAAAGGCTAACAGACAAGGATAGACTTTCAAAGGTAAGAGTAGTGTCTAAACCTTAGGCCACAAAGAAAATTAATAAGGTTGTCCAGAAGTTAACCCCTTGGGGGGGCAAGGGCAGGAGACAAAACCCACAATGAAAAAAACAAAACTTCCCCAAGGGAAAAAGTCATCTGTAATATGCATGCAAATAAGACAGAGTGAAAGAAACCTATTAATTTGTGTCATTGTTTTTAACAGCTAAATTTTTAGGTTATAACGTACGTAACTGGTCCCTCACCAATAGACATGTAAGTACCTAAAATGTTTTGCTACTATAAGCAATACCTACAATAAAACTAATATTCTTGTACATATGTCTGTGAGTACATGTATGAGCTTTTTGGTAAATATCCTTTATCAAATTAAGAAATACTTTCTAATCTTAACTTGCCAAGACTTTACATTCTCTTTTTCTTTTTTAAAATCATGAATAGGTGTTGAATCTAATCAAATGATTTTTTCCTGAATCTATTAATATGATCACAAATAATTTCTTTCCTTTATCTGTTTATGAAGTAAATTACATTAATTGATTTTCAAATGTTAAACCAATTTTGCATTCCTGTAATAAAACTTGATTGTGAAGTAATATCCTTTGCATATACTGCTATATTCAGTTGGCTAGTACTGTAGCTAGGATTTTCAATTTTTCGTTCATGAGAGAGATTGGACTCTAATTTTCCTTTTTAACAATATCTTTTTCAGGCTTTGATATCAAGATTATGTTGACCTCATAAAAACAAACTGGAGCCTGTGCGCCACAACTACTGAACCTGTGCTCTAGAGCCCACGAGCCACAGCTATTGAGCCCATGTGTCGCAACTACTGAAGCCCACACACCTAGAGCACGTGCTCTGCAACAAGAGAAGCCACCGCAATGAGGAGCCACCACAATGAGGTGCCCTCGCACTGCAACAAGAGCTGCCCCTGCTCGCCACAACTAGAGAAAACCCGCACACAGCAACAAAGACCCAATGCGGCCAAAAATAAGTTAATTAATTAATTAATTAAAAAATAAATAAAACAAACTGGAAAGTTTACAATCATTTTTTACTTTCTGAAAGAGGTTGTGTAAGACTAGAGTTATGGGGACTCTCCAGGTGGTGCAGTGGCTAAGACTCTGCACTCCCAATACAGGGGGCCAGAGTTCAATCACTGGTCAGGGGACTAGATCCCACATGCCACAACTAAGACCCAGTATAGCCAAATAAATAAATATTTTAAAAAAATATTGGAGTTTTTTTTTTTCCTTAAGTGTATAAATAATTCACTGATAAAGCTGTATGGACTTAGAGTTTTCTTTGTGGAAAGGATTAATTATGGGTTCATATTTGTAGTAAGTAAAGTTTTGATAAGTAACATTTTTTAAGGAATTTTAAAACTTCATCAGAATTTTCAAATGTATTGACATTAATTGTTCATAATGCTTTACTACCCTTTTCATGTCAAAATATAGTGATGTCCTTTACTTCATTCCTGATCTATCTCATTGTGCCGTCTTTCTTTTTTTCCTTGATTCATCTTCCTAGAGGCTTATCAATTTTATCAGTTATTTTAAGGAAAAACTTTTGATTTTATTGATTTTTATCAATTATACAAGTGTCTAACTAGTATTTGCGACCATCTTTATTATTTCTTTCGTTTCCTGGTATTTTTCTGAAATCTTGAAAAAGTTACTCAGATAATTGATTTTTGGTACTTCTTTTCTCATACGACTATAAAATTCTCTTGAAATATGCTACACTCTAAAAAAAAAGAAATATTCTACACATTTTGCTGTCACATTTTTGTTTTTATTCATTTAAAAACATTCTTTTAATTTAAAATCTAGGAGTTTTTTTGCAATGTTTAATATCAAGATTTATTGTAAAGCTATAGGATGTGTGATAAGCCTAGAAGGATAGACAAACAGACCACTGGAACACAATAAAATGTCCCCAAACAGTCCCACACACATATATGGTCACTTATTCATGAGAAGGCGCCCCTGCAGGGAAATGAAGAAAGGATGGTTCTTTCAATAAATGATATTGAGTCCATCCAATAACCATGTAGCAAAAGAAATGTATCTTGGCCCATTCTCTCCTCCATACATAAAAACCAGTTGTAGCTGTATTGTAGACATGTGTAAATGGTAAAAAACAATAAAACTTTCATCTACAAGATAATATAAAATAATCCCTTCATCATGTTGGAATAGGCAACAACGTCTTACAATTAGCACACACAGGCACACGCACATGCATACACACACAACACTAACCACAGAGAAACAGATGGATCGACTACAATGCATTAATATTAAGAACGTCTGGGGGACTTTCCTAGTAGTCCAGTGGTTAAGACTCTGTGCTTCCACTGCAGAGGGCACAGGTTCAGCTCCTGGTTGGAGAACTAAGATCCCACCGGAGCACGGCACTTAAGAATTTTTGTTCATCAAAGGACACCATGATGAGAGTGAAAGGCAAGCTGCAAAGTGGAAGTGTTGGAATTCATATATCTCACAAAGTATCCTTATCTAGAATATACAAAGAACACCTACAAATCAATGAAATAAGCCAGAAAACTCAGTGAAAATGGACAAAGGACATGGAAACTTCATAAAAACAGAGTTCACAAATGGTCAACAAATGTTTGAAAAGGTGCTCAACATTACTAGTCACAAGGGGAATACAAATTTAGATCACAGTATTATACTGCTCTACACCCATCAGAGTGGCTAAAATTAAAAGAATGGTAATACCGAATGTTAAGGATAATGAGGGTACAAACTGGTGAAAACCATTTTGGAAAACTCTTTGGTAGTATATAGTAAAACTGGACATGTGCATATATCATGCCTTCAAAATTTTACTCCAAGAAACATATTGTAAAGAAAGATGTACATAGGGCTTCCCTGGTGGCACAGTGGTTAAGAATCTGCCTGCCAATGCAGGGGGACATGAGTTTGATCCCTGGTCCGGGAAGATTCCACATGTTGCCAAGCAACTAAGCCCGTGTGCCACAACTACTGAGCCCATGTACTGCAACTACTGAAGCCTGCACGCCTAGAGCCCATGCTCTGCAACAAGAGAAGCCACCGCACTGAGAAGCCTGCACACCGCAGTGAAGAGTGGTCCCTACTTGCCGCAACTAGAGAAAGCCCGTGCACAGCAACGAAGACCCGATACAGACAAAAATAAAAAAAGAAATAAATTAAAATAAAAAAGAAATATGTACATAAATATACCAAGACATGTATGCAGATGCACATAGCAGCATTTTTTTGTAACAGCCCAAAGAACAGACTATCCACAAACAATACAATGATGGTATATAATCGGTTACAACAATGAAAATGAATGAATGAGAGCTACAAGCAAGCATGGATGTACCTCAAAAATATAATGCTCAATGAAAAAAGTGAGACACAAAAGAATATATACAGTGCAATTCTATTTATGTAATGCTCAAAACAAGTAATAAGTCTTTGGCAATAGCAATCAAGAATGATTTAATTTTGCTGGTGGAGTAATGACCAAGAGGGGATTCTGAGGTACAGGCAATGATTTATTTCCTGATCTGGGTAGTGGTTTCACCAGTGTGTTAACCTTGCAAAGATTCATTGAATGATAAACTTATGATTGGTGCGCTTTTTGTTTTTCGGGGTTTTTGCTGGCCGCACTGCGCCGCATGCAGAACTTCCCTGACCAGGGACTGATCCTGGGACGCCTGCAGTGGACGTGCAGAGTCTTAACCACTGGACTGCCAGGGAAGTTCTGGTGCACTTTTCTGTACGAGGTTATACTTCAGTTTTAAAAGTTTAGTTTTTAAGAATTCTGAGGGGAAAAAAATGTGTATCTATATGATCTCTAAGTGGTGGTGTCTCTCTACTTTTATCCTAGGCTTCCACAGAAGAAAGAATTTAGCAACTCACTCTGTGAATGTATTTCAAATTGTCTTAAAAACATTACAACCAGTTTTAAAATAGCATGGATACTACCCTTAACATTTGGTTTAATGAGCTTGATTTGTCTCCTTCACACCAACCTGTTACTTACTGCTAAGTAATTACCAGCTTTTATTTTTATTTCTGAAAAAAATTAAGGAGCATGATTGTCAAAAATTAAATACGCTTTTGTCCCTCAAAATTATAGATAATTTTAGGCCTCTTATTTAAATAAATATACTTAATATTTATTTCTCAATAGCAGTTTTGCTTTGTATTTAGGAATATCAATTACTGGCTTTAAAATAAATACATGGTAGAAATGTATTTCTGTCTGTATGACCTTGATTCCCAAGGTATGTATTCATTTTTTTAACAACATAACAATGTGAATTAGATATTGTTCTTGTTAAGAAATTAGGACAATGTCATAATTATGTTTGTGTACATGTGCTCATCTGAAGAAATACATCCCTTATCACATATAGGTTCCAAAGTGAGAAGTATTTTTTAAAAAGTCACGGAATATAGGATACATAGCTCTGGGAGAACTTATATAGGCAAAGGAAGGGTTGCCTTACTATATAATCTCCTTGTTATCCACCAAAAAACCAAAAACCAAAAAAGATAGAAAACAAATCGAGACCAAAAAAATAGGCTAAGGAAAGTAAACAGCTTATTTTTTCCAGTTTGGCGGCACAGTCCCTTTGTTGGATCACAGAACAATCTTAGTAAAGAGAATTCCCAGGGGAAAGGATGTGAAAGAAGACCCAAAAAACAATATCATAAAAGCAACTGCAAACCGCTTCAAAATAAGTATTTCACCAATTGTTTGGGATAGAATGGGGTTAATTCTAAGCAGGTGGACTTTTCTGCTACAATAATATTTACAATATGTGCCTCCTTTAAAGTTCTTTAAGCTACGCTCTAAAAGCCAGTTTACTATAAGGGGCTTAGTGCTGTCTTGTAAATCCTTCTGTAAATGAGCTGTGTGTTTTCGTACTCACACCACTTCAGATGCAAAGGATAGTAATGATGGGTAGAGAGAAAACAAGCTGTGTGACAGAGCTCCATCCAGAAGTGTGATAATAGTGCGAGGTCCCCTCACACACGAAATGACAATGGCTACATGTGACATCTCTGCTGTGTTACCACTTATTGAAATTTCCGGGCTTCCTTTTTGCTGCTATTTTCTGCAGCCTTAAAATATTGCCTATCTTTAAAAAAATCAAATTTTTAAAAACTTCTCTCTCACGGTCAGTCACGAGTCTTTTTTTGTTTTTGTTTTTAAAATCAGATCCCTTTCTCTAACCTTCAGACTTCTGGAGAGTTGGAGTGTAACCATAGTAGCTGAGCATCTCATTAATATTTCTCCACCCTCTTCCCAAATGATTCTTTACCGTTTACTAACTCTTCAGTATTCTTGTCTCCAACCTACAAATCTAGCCTTTTTACTCCCCACTGTACAAACTGTCATTCGCTTTGACGTTATCCCAAGTAAACTGTTTAACTCTGTTACCAGTGGTCTGTGGGTTGACAGGCACTGTACTTGACCCTTTGTACTAGAGAAAGTATCCTTTGATGTCATTAAGACTTTTCAACATATCAAGTTTGCTGGCCAATTTGTAAACATTTAAAGAAAGAGACATGAACATGGGAAGTCATTTTGTCATTATTTCTATTTCATTTCCTTTATAATCTTACAGAAGAGTCTATAATCCTGTATTTATTATGAGACTATAACCACGTAAACAACTTTGAAGTTACGACTTCAAAAAGGTTTTCAACATCATGAGGTCTAACAGGGCAGAGAAGACTTGCTTTATTATAACTCTTATTTAATCAGGGAGGAACTTTGATAATTTACAAAGTTTCTAAACAAAATTATCTAAACATCTGGAAGCTATTAAAGAACTAAGTTATGCCACAGTTACATTTAAGAAGGTATTTTTATTATAAATTCCTTATAAAATGTCTGTCAAAAACAAAACTAAATTACCATTACCATTTGACCCAGATTTCTCATATTAATTAGGCATAGACATTTAAAAATATTGTGATTGAAATATAAAATTATCCTTTGGAAGAGCAATGACTCAGTACTTATCTTATGATAGGTGTATAAATGCTGATTTTTATAATAATGTTAAGATACTATTTATGTACATTTTGATGTCTATTAAACGTATTGAAATATTATGGACTTAAAATTCAGAGTTAGTTTTAAATTCCAGCTCCACCACATACTAGCTGCATGAACTTAGGCAAGATTCGTCAACTCGGAGCCATGATATTTTTCTCTGTATAGAACATTTTCTTTTAAATTGAAGTATAATTGACTTACAATGTTGTGTGTTTCAGGTGTACAACAAGGTGATTCAGTTATACATATATATGTGTATATATATATATTCTTTTTTGGATTCTTTTCCCTTATAGGTTATTACAAAATATTGAGTATAGTTCCCTAGGCTATAAAATAGGTCCTTGTTATTTATCTATTTTATATGCAGTAGTATGTATATGTTAATCCCAAACTCCTAATTTATCCCTTCCCCCCTCTACCCTTTGGTAACCGTATTTGTTTTCTATGTCTGTGAATCTGTTTCTGTTTTGTATATACGTTCAATTGTATCTTTTTTTTTCTTTTTAGATTCCACATGTAAGTGATATCGTATGATATTTGTCTTCCCCTGGCTTACTTCACTGAGTATGACAATCTCTAGGTCCATCCATAATGCTGCAAATGGCATTATTTCATTCTTTTTAAAATGCAAGATGATTAAGTAGCATAATAGCTGGAAGAGCCTAGTACAGCGCCTCACATTGAGTTCACACTCAGTAAATGTTTCCTGCCTTTTGTCCTGTCTCTTCCATCTTGCATCCTCCTCTTTCATCACTGTTGTTGGTATGTTACAGTGGCTTTCCACTTCAGGGCCTAAGGGGATGTTTCATAAAAGTTTTTCAAAACTTCCACATTCTTTGTACTTTTCCATTGTTATCAACAGTTTAAAACACTAGAACTCCTAGAGAGGATTGTGTGCATTTCAGGGACACGAGTGTAGGGGAAGAATATATGCTGCGAGTGTATATTTGTTTGGCAGTGAATCACAAATAAGAAAAGAAAACTTGAATCTATTGAGCCCTATTCTGAGCCATACAACATATTACCTTTTGTATGTGCTCATTTTAATCCACATACTAGTCAGGTCTGCTTGCCTCTAAAGCTCATGTTCTTTTTGCTCAAAAGTGCTACTACCTGCTTTTTTATAGATGTGCCTGAAGGATAAACAATTTTGTACAGTGTTAATAGAAAATGCATGCTGAGTTTTAAACCACTGACTTGCAAATAGATGTAGAGGGTCAGGTCAGATCTGGGTGGGGGGCTACTTAAAAACAAAAACAGAAGGAATTCCCTTGTGGTCCAGTTAAGACTCCAAGCTCTCACTGCCAGGGGCCCGGATACAATCCCTGGCTGGGGGAACTAAGATCCCACAAGCCATGCAACGTGGCCAAAAAAACAAAAACAAAAACAAAAAAATAGAAAGGGGAGTACACAAGGCATATAAATAAATCAGGAGCAGTGTTACCTGAGAAACTGTTTGCCAAGTCCCTGAACTATAAAAAAGTGATGAAAACAATAGCTGAGAATCAGAGTAAGGCCTGAGGCCAGGACGTACCAAAATACGGGGCAAACTGGATCAGCTCAGGCTGAGCTGTACTCAGAGATTGCACTGAAAAGCGATCAAAAATATATCAAAGAACAGGGTGTGGGGCGGATCAAGGCTGGTGACTCATGATTTAAACCGTCAGAATACAGTGGAAACTCCCCAGAGTGGAGACATCTTCCTTAAAGACCATCCATCAGGCTGGACAAATTAAGCTAAAAGGAAGACACTCTCCTATTGACAATCAGCTTCCAGCCAGGTGTATTTTCTGTAAGGAGTGTTCCTGCTCTTGGAAGCTATGCCTATCAGCTTGTCACACTTTATTATACATTCATTTTATGAATGATGATAGAAAACATAGAAGGAACAGATTTTATAATTCAGTGTGTTCAGTGTGTATAGCTTTCTTTCTCTTGCATATACCTTTACAATGACACCTGCTACTTAAAAAGTGTTTTAGGGTAGATAGCTGTTAAACTAAAATATTGCTCTTATGTTTATCTAAAAAGTGTGTTACAAAAGAGTGATGATTAAAATTATGGATTCTGATGAGATAGATCTGGGTTTAAGCCTTGGTTCTTTCCCTTACAAACTGTGTGACTTTTAAGCAAATTAGCTAATCTCGCTAAACTTCATTTCCTCATCTGTAAATGTGGGCATTATTGATATGACCTATTTCAATTGGAGAGGAACAAACTGAGATGTCAATATCCTCTAGAACACTTCAATCAGACCGAATCATCTCATCCCATCACTTTTTTGCTCACTCCTTATTGGATCCATAGGCATTGCCTTATCAACTCTGTCTTCACAGTATTTCCAGATAGATTTCCTTTCATCACCTCCACTGCTCTTGTCTTGCTCTAAACTCCATCATCTTTCACTTGGACTGTTGCAGTCACCTCCTAACTGGTTTCAATATTTCTGCTCTTGCCCCCTTCAGAATTTTCTCAACATTGTATCCAGGATCAGCCTTTTCAAATAAAAGTCAGTTCCTATCAATTATCTGCTCAAAGCCCCTCCTTCCCCATAGTTTTCCACTTTACTTAAAGAAGAACCAAAGCTCTTGCCATGTTCTCCAAGGACTCACAGGACTTGGCCAACTTCTCTGTCCCCATCACCCAATGTCCTTCCATTTTCTTATTCCTCCCACTTATTCCTTCTTCCACCCACTCCAGCCTCACGGGTCTTGCGGCTCCTTCTGGAACACATCTCCACAACTACTTCAGGCGGATACTTTGCACTTGTTGAACTCTCTGCCTGGAATGTTCTTCCCTCCAATATATGCAAGACCTGCTTTTTCTTCCCATTCAGATCTTTATTCAGACGCTACCACCTCAGAGAGATTTTCTTTCACTACTTTATGTAACATTGTGCAACGTCTCTCTCTCTCTCTCTCTTTCTCTCCTCTGCTTTGCTATTATTTTTCTAGGCTCTTATCACCATCAAACATCCTGTATGTTTTCCTTGTTTATTTTTTACCTGTTTCTACTAGAAAATGAGTTCCACAGAAGCAACGATTCTTATCTGGCTTATATCTAGCCTGTAAGACAGTGCCTGGCATATAGCAGCCACTCGGTGAATAAACCTAAAAATACACGTTAAACCAACAAATGAATGATTGGGTCAAGTGGCTACAGTGTGGCTCAACCATGTACCTATCGGACACGGCTCCTTGGATGACATTGCTTCCAAATGAAAACTCATTCTGATGTTCAACTCTGACCAATAGGAAAATACCTCCCCAAAATGTAGCCCCAGCTATTGGGGTGAAGATTCTCCAAGGTCCAAAGGAAGCAGGGAAGGAAAGGGAAGCTTCTAAAAGTCCTTAGTCAAGTTAGAAGAGAAGAGGAAACAGAGGGTGCCAATGCTCCCCTTTAGAATCACAAGCAGTGGCGCCACTAGGTAGGGAAGGGTCGTAAATGGAGGAAGAGGAGACCCTCGATTTAGACCAACCGAGCATTTTGGAATCAGGAAATTCCTTTCAGAATAAAGGGAGAATGTCACTCACAAAAGCCTCTTAGCTCTGAGGCAAGTTATTGTGATGTGTGACAGAGATGCAGAAGGGAATTTCATCACAGGAAGGCAGGACTCCAAGACATTCTGTAAAAGTCCTTATGAACCTGAATGCTTTAGACTATTTCTGTTTCTTGTCCTTATTCATGTATTCAATTCTAAACTTTTAATACAGCAAAAAAATCTCAACTATAGGAGGAGTTTGGTAAACAGCTTGAAGAAGCACTTTCCAATGCCCTGTTTACCTGCACACCACAGCCTCACACTGCCGATCTGCAACCGAAGAGTTGTTTGCAAAAGAGAACGTTGAGATCACGAGTTAATTTTTCTCATTACATTCATTATAATTTCTGGGAATATATTACCCTGAAAAAAGATTTCATGTGGGAGAGAGGCAGAGAGGTAAGAGAGAGATGGAGGTGTGAGAAAGAGATTAATCAAGTTAATAGCAGGCAAAGAAAAAGAGGCGTTACCCACATTTGAAAGGAGTAAAATTTGCATAAACTGTCGTGGAAGAAATAGGGAGCTGGTGACAGTGCACAGGAAGGACACTTGCCCTAGAATTATCTTACTACAAGCACTTCTTAATGCCACTAAAAGAACTAATTATGCGATTTCCTTTGGTCTGAACAAATCCTTTTATATACTGCTTTTTATGGCAGACTATATAACATGAGTCAGAAATTCCAAAAGTATAATAATCATTATTGTTTATAGCACCTGTTCCAACATTATGCTAATCATTGGTTGATAACCTTTAAGGCTGAGGACTACACACTTCCTACTGTTGTACCTGAAAATGTGTAGTTATGATACCAGATTAAATTGATGAGATTGTCATTACTTTTATTTTCAAACATTAATTTTGATCTCAATTTTTTAGAAAAATAAATTCTAAACAGAGAAAGCACTATTTTTCTTTGAAAAATCTTCAACAGGGACTTCCTAGGTGGTGCAGTGGTTAAGAATCTACCCACCAATGCAAGGGACACGGGTTCAAGCCCTGGTCCGGGAAGATCCCACATGCCTCAGAGCAACTAAGCCCGTGCGCCACAACTACTGAGCCTGCGCTCTAGAGCCTGTGAGCCACAACTATTGAGCCCATGTGCCACAACTACCGAAGCCCATATGCCTGGAGCCTGTGCTCCGCAACAAGAGAAGCTACTGCTATGAGAAGCCCGCGCACCACAGTGAAGAGTAGCCCCCGCTCTCCACAGCTAGAGAAAGCCCGTGCATGGCAGCAATGAAGACCCAACGCAGGCTAAATAAATAAATAAATGAAGTTGTTAAGAAAAGACATATATTCTCCATAAAAAAAAAAAAAATTAAAAGACTTGAACATACATACTGATACTTAACAAACTGAAAAATATCATGCAGAAATAACACTTTCTAGTGACTTCAGGCTGTTGATAACATCCTAAGCACCCCTGTTAAATGGGATTTCTCTTTTACTGTTGCCGCCTCATCTTTTCACTCTTCGTGGCCTGGTAGCCCTCACAACTACGGCGCAGCTTCCATTTTCATTCAGAAGTATCACACTTATAAAGACGAGGTTTCCTTTTGTCTTCTTTTATGATGTAAATATACATAATATAAAATTTACCATTTAAACCATTTTTAAGTGTCCAGTTCACTGGCATTAAATATAGTCACAGTATTGTGTTACCATCACCACAATCCATTTCCAGAACTTTTCCATCATCCCTAACAGGAACTCTGTACACATTAAATACCAACTAGCCATTCCCCATGACCACCAGTTCTTGGTAACTTCTAATCTATTTTCTGTCTCTACGAATTTGCCTCTTCTCGGAATCTCATGCAAGCGGAATTATGCAGTATTTGTCCTTTTGTGTCTGGCTTATTTCCCTTAGCGTAATGTTTTCAAGGTTCATTCGTGTTGTAGCATGTATCAGAATTTCATTCTTTTTTAAGGCTGAATAATAGAACATTGTGTGTATATATCACAATTTGTTTATCCATTCAACTGTTGGTGGACCTTTGGGTTGTTGCTAACTTTTGCCTACTGTGAAAAGTGCTGCTGTACACATTGGTGTACATTGTTTTGTTTTTAAATATGATAGTGTTCATTTTCTCTAGTGATTCAAAGAGTTTTCTTAATATTTATTTATTTACTTTGCCTGCACCGGGTCTTAGGTGCGGCGCACGGGATTTTCATTGCTGCATGTTTAGTTGTGGCATGCGGACTCTTAGTTGCAGCATGTGGGATCTAGTTCCCCAACCAGGGATCGAACCCAGGCCCCCTGCATTGGGAGCACGGAGTCTTATCCACTGGACCACCAGGGAAGTCGCTCAAAGAGCTTTTTAAATTAACTGCTGCTTGGCCTCTTGCTAAATATAACCCCACATTAAACCTTAAAATTCACAGCAGGTAGTGGACAATTTTGTATAGGCCAATGCAGGATGGTAGGATGGTAGCCTGCACCTCTGAGACCGCACATTACAACTGAAAAATACTGAAGCTTCAATCTTTGAACCTGAGCAACCAAATTAGACTCTGGAGATAGGCTAAGACATTGGTATTTTTCATCCTTTTTCCCCTGTGATTCTATTGTGCAGACAGGGCTGAGAACCCCTGATCTAGGTCAATCTGGTATCAGTCATTGGAGCAGCAAGTCTAAGCTAGGCTCCCACTGCAGCCCTCAGAGAACTAAGAGGGAATCTTATTTTATAGCCCATGTCCTCTACAATTAACCATAATAATATCACTCAGCTCCTACAAAGTTATCAATAAATTAATTCATTTCACTAATTATGGCTACCAATCAAGGCTTGGATCAGAGCATTAAAGAATGAGTGGTGGCCTCTGAAGCCAGAACTACTGTGCCAGTGAAAATAAGACAGTGATTCCCCAAGGGAAAGGTGACTGTCTTATCCTGTGTTATGCACTAAATGTTTGTGTCTTCCGAAAATTCATATACTGAAGCTCCAACCCCTAGTGTGGTGGTTTTGGGAGATGGGGCCTTTGGGAAGTAATTTGGTTTAAATGAGGTCATGAGGATTGGACTTAGGCCAATGGGATTAGTGCCTGTATAAAAGAGGCACCAGAGAGTTTATGCTCCCTTTCTGCACACGCACAGAGGAAAGGCCATGTGAGGACAGAGCAAGAAGGTGACTATCTACAAGCCAGGAAGAGAGCTCTTGTTAGGAACCAACCCTACCAGACTTTGATCTGGGACTTCCAGCCTCTAGAACTATGAGAACATTAATTTCTATTGTTTAAACTACCCACTCTATGCTATTTTTTAAAAAATTTTAATTTATTATTTTATTTATTCATTTATTTTATTGGCTGTGTTGAGTCTGTTGCTGCACACGGGCTTTCTCCAGTTGCAGCGAGCGGGGGCTACTCTTCATTGTGTGTGGGAAGACATTCTGGAACCTTTTTGATGTGGGCCAAGCGATGGGATTCTTGAGCAGTGGAGGAGCTGAGGGTGCGGGGCGTGGAGACTAATATCACCCTGTTTGGTCCTGAGGGATGGCTGGTTAGCCAAAGACGGGTAAGATTCCTCAGAGGAGGAACAACCTAAGACAGGCACAGCCGCAGAGGGGCCAACAGGGTTGGTGCATAGAACCTTCCTTATATCACCGTGTTTGGCCCTGGAGGATGACTGGTTAGCCAGAGACGGGTAAGATTCCTCAAGGGAGGAACAACCTAAGACAGGCACAGTTGCAGAGGGGCCAACACGGGTGGGGCACAGACCCCTAATATCTGAGAGAGGTCTCCTGCCCCCAGGGCTGTTTTGCTCTCCACCCCCAGCTCAAATCCACACCTGCTCAACTCGGACCCAGGAAGTAAACAAAGATAATTGCCTCAATCATGTGAGGCCTTTGACTGTTTATGAGTGTAACCTGAGAATGTTAGCCCACGAACTCAATAAAAGCAGCCTGGGATGAGTCAGCGGGGCTCTTGATCCGAGAGGTCTTGAGCCCCCCGGTCCCACTTTTCTCTTCAGTCTGTGTCTGTGTCTTCTTCAAGCTTGCGGCACCCGTCACTCACCTCGAGTCGCCGAGCTGGTCTCGGCAAGTGGCGCCCAACGTGGGGCACGAAAGGCGTGAGTGATGAAGGTTCACGGAAAGTGAAATTGATAAAAGTAAAGAATTGGGAAGTGCCGTGAAGCCCCCAAGAGGAGAGTAAGAGGCCTCTGAGAAAATCCTGCCAGTAAGTAAATCTCTTGGGTAGTCTGTGTTCGGGGTAAAATATGGGAAATAAAAGTTTAGATTAATATCGACCAGATGTATGCCTGTTACGGCAGCTCCTAAGGGCAGGTGGAGTAAAAAGCAAGTGAAGGTCTTGTAAAAAGCAAATGAAGGTCAATTGTTAAAAATTCTGTAAATAGTTGAGAATATTGTATATAGTTTCCTTCTTTAGGCTAACACTGGGTTTATGTACTTGGGGATAAGGTTGGGAACGAACTTAAAAAACTGCATTCTAAAGGGACTCCCGTACCAGGTTCTGTTTGGTCAAATGTGGTCTCTGATTAAGTCAGTGTTAAAGCCTCTATTAGCGCCTCTATGGGCTCCTGAAGGCTCAAATGATAGCTTTTATGAAGAAGCCCGTCCGTCAGAGGACCGATGGGCATGTGCGGTGCCAAACGAAACTGAAAAACAAAAGGGAATACAAATGGCTGAGGGATTAAGACCCTCGGCTCCCTCACTTGTGGAGGAGGGCAAACTTCCAATACTGCCCCCTCCTCCACCCTCTTTAATGCCGCCTGGGGGAGCTTATGCCTTTCCTGTGTCTATAGGACACTCAGTTTTATCACCCTTACAGAAGGGCATTTTGCAGGCTAGACAAGAGGGAGATCTGGAAGCTATGCAAATGGCATTTCCAGTGACTATTTATGAAAGGGTGGCACCTGGAGTGGATCCTAATAATCCCAATGGAATTTATGAGGCAGTACATGAGCCGATACCCTTCAAAATATTGAAAGAATTAAAACAAGCAGTACAAAATTATGGAGTAAATTCTCCATTCACCATAGGTATCATACAGGGAGTAGCCGAAGGCTCTCGTTTGATTCCAGCTGATTGGGCAACGTTGGCTCGTGCAGTACTAGCCCCGGGAGAATTTTTACAATTCAAAACCTGGTGGTGTGATCATGCTGAAACTATGGCAAACCACAATGGAGCAAGGCAGATTCCTATCTCCTTGGATCAATTGATAGGTAGTGGAAATTGGGGCAGAGTTCAAGATCAGATTCTGATGGAAGATCAGGCCATAGAACAGGTGAGACGTTGTTGTTTAAGAGCCTGGGAGAAAATAGAAGCTAAAGGGCAAGCTCCTGTCTCTTTTCAAAAGATCATGCAGGGGGCAAAAGAGCCCTATACTGAATTTATTGCCAGATTACAGGAGACTATCAAGCGGCAGATCACTAATGCTGAGGCTGCTGATACTATTTTGCAATTATTGGCCTTTGAAAATGCGAATACAGATTGTAGGAAGGCCATTGGACCTATGAAAGGAAAGGGAACATTAAATGATTATATTAGAGTGTGTCAGGGAGTGGGAACTGAGAGCTTTAAAGCAACAATGATGGCACAAGCTATGGCTGGACTGAAAATAAATAACAAATTTCCAGGGAAATGCTTTAACTGTGGTAAACAAGGACATACAAAGAAACAATGTAGGAAGAGAGTGGATAGAAGGGCTGTTAATTTTCAAGATAATGTAATCAAAGGGCAAAAACAGCCTGGACTTTGTCCAAGATGTGGAAAAGGATTTCACTGGTCAAGCCAGTGTAAATCTAACTTCCATAAGGATGGAACCCCTTTGTTGGGAAACTAACAACGGGGCTCACTCCTAGCCCCGCAACCAAAGGGAGCCTATCAAATCTAGAAACAGACAGAAGTGGCCCAATACTCCGCAGTGCCATGGAATTATCACCAGCCACAGCAGGCAGCGCAGCCTTAGACCTTCCTTGTGCAGAATCTATTATTATACTGCCTGCAGAAACTCCAACATTGGTCAGAACAGGAATTACTGGACCTTTGCCAAAAGAAACCGTTGGCTTAATACTAGGAAGGTCTGGTTTAACATCAAAAGGAATTAGAATTCATACTGGAGTGATTGATAATGATTATACTGGAGAAATTAAAGTGATGATATCAACTTCGGTTCCATGGAAAGCCCATCCAGGTGATAGAATAGCACAGTTGCTTATTCTGCCATATTATAAGATTGGCAATAGTACAAAAGTAAGGAGAACGAGAGGCTTTGGAAGCACAGGAGAGGCTGGAGTTTTCCTCTCTGAAAAAATTTTAGAAACACGCCCAACGTGCTCAGTAACTATAAATGGAAAAGCTTTTAGAGGATTAATAGACACAGGTGCTGATGTTTCAATTATAAGCAGTAATCATTGGCCTTCTCGCTGGCCTACTTGTCCTGCAGACATTACAGTGGTAGGTTTAGGTAGAGCTCATGGCTTGCAGCAAAGTGCTAAAATATTGCCTTGTATTGGCCCAGATGGGCAGCCAGCCCACTTACAACCCTATATAGCAGACCTTCCAATTAATTTATGGGGAAGGGATTTATTGCAACAATGGAAGGCTGAAATCCACATTCCAACGATAGATACTTATAGTATGCAAAGTCAAGAAATGCTAATAAATCAAGGATATCAGCCAGGGTTAGGTCTTGGTAAATATCATGAAGGGAAACTATTTCCCATTCCAGCTGAAGGTAATGCAAATAGAGACGGTCTTGGATATCAGTCTTTTCACTAGTGGCCACTGTTCGTAAAAGCTTACTGCTTCCCCCAGCGCCAATCCCATTGACCTGGAGGACTGATACACCTGTATGGGTTGAGCAGTGGCCTTTAACCATAGAAAAGTTAGAAGCTCTAACAGAATTAGTGACTGAACAGTTAGAAAAAGGGCATATTGAAGAATCTTTTAGCCCATGGAACTCTCCAGTATTTCCAATAAAGAAAAAAACTGGTAAATGGCGTTTGTTAACGGATCTCAGAGCAGTCAATGCAGTTATACAACCAATGGGGGCCTTACAACCAGGCCTCCCATCACCTAATATGATCCCTGCTAATTGGCCTTTAATAGTTGTTGATCTGAAAGACTGCTTTTTCACCATTCCATTACATCCCAAAGATAAAGAAAAATTTGCTTTTTCTGTGCCTGCACTAAATAATAAAGAACCTCGAAAAAGGTTTCAGTGGAAGGTGTTACCTCAAGGCATGTTGAATAGCCCTACTATTTGCCAGAATTTTGTTGCTAAAGCCCTTGAACCAGTACGACTAGAATTTCCTAATTGTTATCTTATCCATTACATGGATGATATCTTGTGTGCTGTTCCTAATCAAGATTTACTTACTTCTGCGTATATTAGCATGCAGCTTTGCCTTGATAGAGCAGGACTTAAAATAGCTCCGGAAAAGGTACAGATGCATATCCCGTATCAATATTTGGGCACAATAGTTGCTAGAACAACTATTAGACCACAAAAGGTGGAACTGAGGTCAGATCAAATCCAAACTCTTAATGATTTGCAAAAACTCCTAGGAGATATTAATTGGCTTCGCCCATGCATAGGGATCCCCACCTATGCATTGTCTAACCTATTTGCTTTGTTAAAAGGAGATTCAAAATTAAATAGTCCAAGAACTTTAACATCAGCTGCTTTAGAGGAACTAAAACTTGTAGAAAATAAAATTCATTCTTCTCAATTACAGAGAGTAACTGTTAATCAGCCATTGCAATTAATTATATTACCTTCTCCTCATTCACCTACGGGGATATTAATGCAAAATGAAGGAATTGTGGAATGGTTGTTTTTAGCAAATACTATGGTAAAATCCTTGTCACCTTGTTTAGAATTATTAACTCAGTTGGTTCTGAAGGGAAGAACTCGAAGTAAGCATTTAATTGGAACTGACCCTTCACATATAATTATTAATTTAACTACTAAAGAAATTCAGGCTTGTTTCCAAAATTGTGTAAGTTGGCAAATTGCCTTTGCTGATTATATTGGAAAAATTGATAATCACTATCCGAAAAATCCCATTTTGCAGTTTCTTAAGAGAACCCTATGGATTCTACCTCGAATAACAAAATCTGATCCTATACCAGATGCTTCTATAATTTTTACTGATGGCTCTAGTAAGGGCCGAGCGGGATATACGGGATTTAAAACACGACAAATCCCTGTCCCTCACTTTTCAGCTCAGCAAGCAGAATTATATGCAGTTATCTGTGCTTTGCAAGACATACCTCAGGCCGTTAATATTTTATCTGATTCTGCCTATGTGGTTCAAGCCACTAATATGATAGAAACTGCTACTATTAAGCAGTCTATTCCACAGCCTCTTTATGATCTTTTTCTATTACTTCAACGAGTTGTCCATTCTAGAAACGCTCCTTTTTATATTACCCATATTTGGGCCCATACTACTTTGCCTGGGCCTCTGGCAACAGGTAACAGAGCTGCTGATAGACTTGTTGCACCCGTATTGAATGAAGCTCAACATTTCCACCAATTAACTCATGTAAATGCTAAAGGCTTAAAAATGAAGTTTGATATTACATGGAATCAAGCCAAAGATATATTAAGAACGTGTCCATCATGCCAAATTATTAATAATCCTCAGCAATCTGAACCTGGTGTAAACCCACGGGGCTTGCGCCCTAATTCTTTATGGCAAATGGATGTTACTCACATCTCATCCTTTGGTAAGCTCTCCTATGTGCATGTAACCATTGATACATTTTCTCAATTTATATGGGCTACTGCCCAGTCTGGTGAAACTGCAAAGCATGTGCAAAAGCATTTATATGCATGCTTCGCAGTCATGGGGTTGCCACAAGCCATTAAAACAGATAATGGCCCTGCTTACATTAGTAAAGCATTTCAACAATTTCTTGATATGTGGTCTATATCACATTCTACAGGACTTCCTTACAACCCCCAGGGACAAGCAATAGTTGAAAGAGCAAACCAACTACTTAAAAACATGCTCCAAAAACAAAAAGGGGGAATCACCCAAGGGCAACAAACAATTTTAAATAAAGCCTTATTTACTATTAATTTTTTGAATGTATCTGCACAGGCTACAGATACAGCAGCTGAGAGGCATTTTCGAGCCTCATCTAAGAATGTGACTCATTTTAATGATTCACAGCCGCTGATGTGGTGGCAGGACCCATTGACTAATATCTGGTCATCAGGAAGGTTAATCACATGGGGAAGAGGGTTTGCTTGTATGTCACCAGGACAAGGCCTGGAACCTGTGTGGATTCCATCTCAGAGAATTAAGCCATATCATGAGCGTTCCAAAGAAATGCCATTTTGAATGGGATGTAGAATCTCCGGAGATGAACTTTGTACATTTGTTTTCAGGTTTGAGCTTTGGAGACTAAGTTTACTAATTATGCCATCCCTGATAGACCTTTGTGTAAAATAAAATGGATATGGGCTGACAGACAAGATCAGATTGTTTGGGATTTTTGCCGTGGGACAGAGGGTGTAATACTACTTAATGGTTCCTATGGAACAGTATGAAACTGGTCCCCTAAGGGGTATGCAGTCTCTAATGGTTTACACCAAAACAACTCCTCCTGCAATCCCTATAAAAGGTTGTGATGGCATATACCAATATTGCCATGCACTCGCCCTATCCCATCTTATGGCTTAGGATTGGATTAATACTTCCTTGGCCTCAATTAGAGAATGGCAGAGCTCAAACAGAAATATGGAAACTTCCCTTAAGTTTAAGAACATTACAAATCTGGAATGGCCATGATGCCAGTGACACATCTGCTGGGATATGGAGCGGATGGTGTCACACTGGACATACAACAATTACAAACTAAAATAACTGGCATGCAATATGATTTTTGCAGTCTCTACACCAAATTTACTACTTTACAAAGTATAGCTGATGGATTAAAAGCATTGCATCCATTGGATTGGATAAAAGGCATGAATAGCAGTCTCCTAAGCATTTTGATACTTTTTGTTGTCTTTTAATTATCCTATGTTTAAGTTCTCAGGTGCACAGGAGGAACGCTCCAAGGATTGACAGAAAAATAACTCCAATAGGCTTATCTTCTCCTACAGGCTTATCTTCTCCTACGAAAACAAAAAGGGGGAGATGTGGGAAGACATTCTGGAACCTTTTTGATGTGGGCCAAGCGATGGGATTCTTGAGCAATGGAGGAGCTGAGGGTGCGGGGCGTGGAGACTAATATCACCCTGTTTGGTCCTGAGGGATGGCTGGTTAGCCAAAGACGGGTAAGATTCCTCAGAGGAGGAACAACCTAAGACAGGCACAGCCGCAGAGGGGCCAACAGGGTTGGTGCATAGAACCTTCCTTATATCACCGTGTTTGGCCCTGGAGGATGACTGGTTAGCCAGAGACGGGTAAGATTCCTCAAGGGAGGAACAACCTAAGACAGGCACAGTTGCAGAGGGGCCAACACGGGTGGGGCACAGACCCCTAATATCTGAGAGAGGTCTCCTGCCCCCAGGGCTGTTTTGCTCTCCACCCCCAGCTCAAATCCACACCTGCTCAACTCGGACCCAGGAAGTAAACAAAGATAATTGCCTCAATCATGTGAGGCCTTTGACTGTTTATGAGTGTAACCTGAGAATGTTAGCCCACGAACTCAATAAAAGCAGCCTGGGATGAGTCAGCGGGGCTCTTGATCCGAGAGGTCTTGAGCCCCCCGGTCCCACTTTTCTCTTCAGTCTGTGTCTGTGTCTTCTTCAAGCTTGCGGCACCCGTCACTCACCTCGAGTCGCCGAGCTGGTCTCGGCAATTGTGGTGCGCAGGCTTCTCGTTGCGGTGGCCTCTCTTGTTGCAGAGCACAGGCTCTAGGCACGTGGGCTTCAGTAGTTGTGGCTCACGGGCTCTAGAGCTCAGGCTCAGTAGTTGTGGCGCACGGGCTTAGTTGCTCCGCGGCATGTGGTATCTTCCTGGGGCAGGGATCGAACCCATGTCCCATGTCCCCTGCCTTGGCAGGTGGATTCTTACCCACTGCGCCACCTAGGAAGTCCAATCTATGCTATTTTGTTATAATAGCCCAAGCAGACTAAGACACTGTGGGTATCATCCTACTCACCCTTCAAAGCAGAGCCTGAGTGAAAAAGAAAAGGAGAGAAAGCCAATAAAAGATGCTATCTTGCCAGGACCTTTTAAAGAGCCTCAGAATTATCCATTAAGGGAAGGAAGAGGAGCATGGGACCCACTGGCTCCTGTCCCACATCAGCCAAAGGCTGTCCCCTGAAGCATAATTCCCTCTCACTTCCAGTCTGCATTTCCCTGAATGTCAGGTAGGTCTTTGTAGACATCTCACCCTATGCTATCAGGGAAGCCCCAAGGTAAAAATGGGAGTTAAAGCAACCGAGGCAAGGTGCTAACTGCATGAAGCAGTTCACTACAGCAATGGAGTAAAAAATGTGCAAAAACATGTGAGGCGGGGAACAAGAGATGTTCAGGGCAGGGGATCTCTGGAGACTCTATTCAGGCTTGCGGGTTCCACTGCCCGCTCTAAAGTCCAGTCACAGCCTTCAGTTGAAGAGCCTCCCTCCCTTCCAAAGCTTGGATGGCTAGGATTTGATTTTAGTAAGAGAGCTGATAGGTTTTCTTGCCATACACCATTTGTCTACCTTCTATCATACTATCCACAAGTGACACACAGTTCTGGGAATCCAGGTGTAACAGTTAAGTTTGTGTCAACTTGCCTGGGCCATAGGGTGCCACGATCTATAGTTAAACATTATTTCTGCATGTGTCCGTGAGGGTGTTTCTGGATGAGAATAGCATTTGAATTGGTGGACTGAGTAAAGCAGATGCCCCTCCTGAAAGTGCACCAATTCCAATGTGGTAGTGGTGGTGAGGAAGAGCTCCCACACTACCTGGGTCCTAAATTCAACTCCGTTCTGACACTGTCAACTCAGAGATAGCATCAGATCCCAATGGTGAAGGGCTTGGTCCTACAAGCTGCCCCTCCCCCTTTGGATGCCAATCACAAGCCCAGATTATCACCTATGCTTCTGATCAATTGACCATAGATTGGAGGTTCCCACAATCTCCTCCTCGGGTTTAATTAATTTGCTAGAGCAGCTCACAGAACTCAAGAGATCATCTTACGTACTAGATTACCAAGGTTACAAAGGTAATTAAAGAATAATTACAAAGGTTATTAAAGGATAGGTATCAATAGCCAGATGAAGAGATATGCAAGGCAAGGTACATGAGGGAAGTGGAGTTGAGCTTCTGTGCCCTCTCCAGGCACACCACTCTCCCTGCATCTCCAGCCTGGTGTTCACCAACCAGGAAGCTCTGTTAACCCTCTTCTTTGGGGGTTTTTATGGAGGCTTCATTACGTGGACATGATTGACTACATCATTGGCCATTGGTGACTAACTTCAATCTCCAGCCTCTCTCCTCTCCCAGGAGGCCAGGGGTGGGACTGAAAGCGCCAAACCTCTAATCACATAGTTGACTCCCCTGGCAACCAACCCTACTTTCCCCACCAACTTTAGTGGATTTCCAAAAGTCACGTCATTAGCATAAACTCAGCTGTGGTTGAAGGGGGCTTATTATGAACAACTAGACGCCCATTTCACCTTCATGGCTGTGAAGCAACTTCAGGAACTGAGGACAAGAGATCAAATATTAAAACAAAAGATCCTTCCTTTTCTCTTATCACTCAGGAAATTCCAAGGGTTTTGGGAGCTCTGTGCCAGAAATGGGGACAGAGCCACCCCCTCCCCTCTCTTTAAACACACACACAGGTAATTTTTTTAATCCAAATGTGTCCATTGGAATGATTTCCCACTCTCTTAATTCAGGGTGCTTTCAGTGGTGCTTCTGTCTACAGGAGCAGCCTTCTGTAAACCTTGCTGTTTTTCCCTATAGGCTGGCAGAGGACAGTGGAAGAGCCAACACACAAAACCACCATTTGTGCACGGCTGAAAATGGGGGTGATTTTACAGCATCCTGGTCATTCCACAGCCATGATGTAGGAACTGGGGCTCTGTACCAGGTGCTTCTTCTTGAGTTTCCTCTTTCCTCTTCTCTCCTGGAGAGGAATGAAGGAGATCCTTTGCAAGAGGCATGTTCTTGTGGGAGAGATCATCACCACTGGAAACTATATTTCTTATTATAAATCACCATATCACACCTCCCCAAAGTAGGTGGCCATCATTCAGTCCCATTAAGGGCCTAAACGGAATTAAAAGGTGAAGGAAGAAAGAATTTACTTTCCCTGCCTGACTGCTTGAGCTGGAACATTGGTCTTTTTCTGCTCTAGACTGGGCTTCCACCACTGGCACTTCTGGATCTTAGCTCTTCAGACTCGGACCGGAACTTGAATCACGGGTTATTCTGGTTACCAGGCCTTCAGACTTGGATTGGAACTATACCACTGGCTCTCCTGGGTCTCCAGCTTGCTGACTGCAGGTCACGAGGCTTCTTAGCCTCCATAATTGCAGGAACCAACTCCTTATTAAAAAACCATATATATGTGGTGTGTGTGTATATGTACATATATATATATTTTTTTTTTCTATTGGTTCTGTTTCTCCAGAAATCCCTGATTAATACACAGGTCAGTTATTTTAAAAATAACAACAACAACAACAAAAATAGAAGCAAAGTATAGAGAGTTGTATGGGAAGCAATTCAACTTCCAGACAACATAAGGCTAAGAACTATGACAAATCTGAAGGGATCATGTCTTTATTTTTCATCTTTTCATATGCAGTCATTCAGATCCCTCCTCTACCAACTGCTGAAATTACTCATCTAAGGAGAGCTCGGTATATTCCATTGAGATATGGAACCCACATAATATTGTATCATCTTTCCAACTCTTGGTATGAACATATTTTAAATATTTAGTTTCATATTTATTTTAATATTATATTGCCTGCATCCTTCATGTTCATCTACAACTGTATTTTCTTTCATAGATAGTAATTTCCTTGATCAGGGATTGACAATTTATGGTCCACAGCCTGTTTTTGCATGATGTGCAAGCTAATAAGGGTTTTTACATTTTAAATGGTTTTTAACAAATAAAAAGAATAATATTCTGTGACACTTGAAAATTATATGAAATTCAAGTTTCAGTGTCCATAAATAAGATTTTATTGGAACACAGTCACATTCATTCATTTATACGCTATCTATGGCTGCTTTTGCACTATGATGGAGAGTTAAGTAGTAGCCACAAAGACCATACGGCCCTGCAAAGCCTAAAATATTTACAATCTGGCTGTTTACAGGAAAAGTCTGCTAACCCCTGTCCTAGATGGCAAAAGGATGCTTGTTTAATTTTTTTTGTATATTATCTAACCTTTCTAACGAATGTTATATGCCACTAGTGTTGGTTTTTGACTAGGCCACTCAAAATCTATTACATAGGAAAAGATTTAATAAGTTGTTTTACTTGAGGCTGGGGAGGAGGGGGAGGAGGAGAAGCTGAGACAAAGTGAGAGAGTAGCATTGACATGTATGCACTACCAAATGTAAAATAGATGAGCTAGTGGGAAGCTGCTGCAGAACACAGGGAGGTCAACTCAATGATGGGTGAACCTAGAGGGGTGGGATAGGAAGGGTGGCAGGGAGGCTCAAGAGGGAGGGGATATGGGGATATATGTATAAATACAGCTTTCACTTTGTTGTACAGTGGAAACTGGCACAATAGTGTAAAGCAATTAAACTCCAGTAAAGATCTGAAAAAAAATTTGTTTTATATTCTTCACAAATCTAGCACATAGGATGTGTATAATAAAGGTTTAACTGACAAATTACTACATTAATAACTCTGATGAATCTGGAAGCATGCAGCCTCAGCAAGAAGCAAAAGAAAGCCGTACTTTTATTCCAGCTGCATATTTGCACAGAGCTTGATGACGGATAATTCAAGAAGCACATCTGTGACTTCCCTGGTGGCACGGTGGTTAAGAATCTGCCTGCCAATGCAGGGGACACAAGTTCGATCCCTGCTCCAGGAAGATCCCACTTGCTGCGGAGCAACTAAGCCCTTGTGCCACAACTATTGAGCCCAAGTGCTACAACTACTGAAGTCCGCGCACCTAGAGCCTGTGCTCCACAAGAGAAGCCACACAATGAGAAGCCGGCGCACCACAACAAAGAGTAGCGCCTGCTTGCCGGAACTAGAGAAAGCCCACGCGCAGCAACAAAGACCCAACGCAGCCAAAAAATAAATTAAATAAATGAATAAATTAAAAATAAAAAAAGAAGAACATCTATATCTTATATTACAACTCTTTCCCAACAGATTTATAGGATGTTAAAGTCGGGGAAATAAACACACTGTTAATAGAGACAATATCATAGAAAATTTTCTCCTTGTGGGTGTTGAGCCAAAATACACAAGCAAGCCAAAGAGTGGGAGAAGGAAGGATTTATTACTTGCAGCAATCAAGGAGAACACCAGGGATCTTTCCTAAAGCAGTGTCTCCCCAAACAGGAACACTGAAGAAGTTTTAAGCTAAGGGTGTATGCATATTCATGAAGGGGCTTGAGCAGAGGAGAATTCAGCACAGATTTGGGGCAAAGGTCAACAGAGTCCAAGGCACAGTAGATTGAAGTCTGGAGGGTCAACCTCATCATTCTGTCCTCCACCTGGGTGGGTGGGGGCCTTAGTTCCTAAAGAACTCTAAAAATGTATCAAATTGTTATGTGTATATATATACCATGAGGAGAAACTAGGACTCTGTTTTATTGCTGAACTATTGTTTCCTTTTTTATATTTTTCTTTGGCAGCATTGGGTCTTCGTTGTTGGGTGTGGGCTTTCTCTAGCTGCAGTGAGCAGGGCTACTCTTTGTTGCTGTGTGGTGGTTTCTTCTGTTGCAGAGTATGGGCTCTAGGTGTGTGGGCTTCAGTAGTTGCAGCATGTGGGCTCAGTAGTTGTGGTGCACGGGCTTAGTTGCTCTGAGGCACATGGGATCTTCCTGGACCGGGGTCGAACCCGTGTCCCCTGCATTGGCAGGCGGATTCTTAACCACTGTGCCACCAGGGAAGTCCCTCCTTTTTTTTTTTTTTTTTCAGTTCTTTATTGGAATATAATTGCTTTACACCTTTGTACCAGCTTTTGAGGTACACCAAAGTCAATCAGCTGTATTTATGCACATATCCCCATATCCCCTCCCTCCCGCGACTCCCTCCCACCCTCCCTGTCCTGGCCCTCTAAAGCATCACCCATCATCGAGTTGATCTCCCTTTGTTATACAGCAACTTCCCACTGGCTATCTATTTTACAGTTGGTAGTGTATATATGTCTATGCTACTCTCTCACTTCTTCCCAGCTTCCCCTTCCTCCTTTGTTCTTGAATGCCCTTACTTCCCTTAAGATGACTGATTCCTGAGCCCTGTTCAAGGGAAAGCATTGCAGCCAGGCTTAGATCACTAAATGACTTCAGGCAGAAGTGGCTTCTCTTATGTCAAGAAAGCCATTCCTGGTTCTCTTTCCCTGGGGATCTGCTAACTCATCTGCTTATAGAACTAGGAGGGAAACATTTCGTACAGCTTCTGACTTTAAGCAGGACTGTATTTGAATCATCCTCCAAAGATGTTTGATCTCTAATAATCATAATCATAATCCGCAGACACTTTACAACTTCCCGTGGTCAAGTATTTCAGAACGTCACAAATAAACTCTTGTAAAGTACTTCCTCTTCTTCAGCTTTATTCTTCATGTAGTAGTATCAACAGGTTTTTTCTGCCATAAAGTTTTACAGTTGTGTCTACTGTCTTTCTAGGCCTCTTATTCTCAGTTTTGGGGCCGAGCTTGGTATTTTTTTATGTATTTAAAAGTTATCGCCACCACTAATGTAACCATCCCCAATTCTCATAATGATGGGAACTAATATATTGTCTAGTAAGAATAACGGATTTGGAGTCTAAAAATCAAGATGTCTTCCGGCCCAAGATGGTGCCTATAATATACTGGGTGTTTGGTGAATATTTGTTCTCTTCAGTCCTTTTCTCTTTGAAGTTGGGTGATTTACTGACTCTGAGCCTCAGTTTCCTTAACTATGAAATGTGAGAAGGAAACACTTTCTGGGATGATATGGATATCGAAATCACTAACCCTATGAAACATTATGTAATTATAAATTATTATGGGAAAATGAGAATTCAAAAATATAAGAAAAGCTTCTACAAATGGCACTACAAATTAAAAGGTCAGAGAGTCAACATTTGCTGTTGTCTTTTTCTCCACCCACATGTAGATTTTGAGGTGAGAGTGTTTACTTGACAAACAGAGACCTCTGGGTCTGTGCTATAGACCAGACTTTCTTCATTCAGGTCAATATGGCATTTCAGCAGTGACGCCCTGTGAATTCTAAATGACGGTCCTGACTTGTGCTAAAATTTGCATTAGAGTTTTTTCAGAACAGGCAAACAAAAAAAATTTTTTTAAATGTGCTTCATTAGAAGTAATAACAAATTGTCAATCAAATATTTCAAGTAACTTTGTCCAATCATGTAAAGAATACATAGATTTTTGTAACCAGTTTTTTATTTAATTTAAATTTTATTTTTTTTATTGGAGATTGAAAGCAGCTCTAGCTATGTTATACTAGAATGCAAAGACTGAGGGGGAAAGTCCACTTAAACAGTTATTGATTATTTCAAATCTTAGGGAAAAGTATTTGGCTTTAACTCTTATAAATACATTTCAGTATTTACTTTTAGAAGTAAACTTAAAACTTTGTTTTATTGCTATTTATCTTTAATTTGAGGGCAATACTTTGGCTGATCAGCAAGGTCTCTGTCCCAATTTTTCAACTTGCAGTTTTAAGGTGAAAGCAGCCATAGATGATGCGTAAATCAATGAGATCCGGCTGGGATCCCATTAAACTTTGTTTACTACAAGCTCTAGTTTTCTCTGACTCTTGTTCTTTGCTAATAAGTAAAGACCAGAAACAGCTTACTTTTACCCAGCAGTACGCAAGAGTCCTGTCCCAGGGCTATATCAGATCTCCAGTTCTCTGTCATAAGCTAGTCCACAGGGAATTTGATACTCTTGCCACCCCACAGGACTTCACACTGGTCCACTATATATTAGCAACGTAATGATGATTGGAACAAGTGAGAAGAATTCACAAGTACTCTTTATGTTTCCTGAGACATGTGCCAGAGGGTGGGAGATAAATTCCTAACCAATTCAGGACCTGCTGACTTGGTAAAGTGCTTAGGATTCCAGTGGTTCAAGGCATGTCAAGTTACCCAAGGGAAAGATTAAATTTCTGCAGCTTGCATCCCCAACCAATAAGAAACAATCTCTAACTCATACTATATTTAGTCTCAGAAAATTACCTGACTACCCTTAGGGTAATGAGTCATATCTTATTTGTTGGTACTTAGCACCATTTCTAATCCCTTTGATTCTGTCCCTTTCTTTCATTGCAGGGACTGGATGAATGAGAACTACATTTTCCAAAATAGTTCCTTGCCAGAAAGCTTCCAAATACAGTTTAGATTCCGCCAACGAGACGTACATTTTTATGAATTAGAAGGCAGAAGAGAGTCCAGCAGTGGCGATGGACTTGTGAATTTAAGATGGAACTTTTTGCAGCAACTTTCATATTTCCTGTCCAGCCTGTCACCCCAGGATGCAGGGCAACATGATCATTGATTTCAGTCTCTTGAATCTTCCTGACTTCCGCGTGAAAGCAAAAAGTTTCAGATTCAGTTTTAGTGAATCTGAAAACTGATGGTATCTCCTCTGACTTTCACTCCTTAAACCCTTTCAAAAGTTTATAAGTACCTATTTATTGGTATTAAATGCCTTTCGCTTTAAATATTTAAATTGCTTTCTATTTTCTTGACTGAGCTGTGACTGCATGCAGAAACAGGATCTAATTCATTTTTGCATTTTTTATAATTCTCAGCAAAGATCTGTTGATGGAGTGCAGCAGGATGACTGACAAGATCTTCGGTTTATATTACCATATTCCAATCATTTTGTTTGTCCTGAAGCCCTTTCTGGCATCGTTATATTTCTTCTAATGGTGCAGATCATTATTGTTTGCATCTAAAGCTCAAGCAAACAGAGTCTTCCTAAGGGATTAGCACAGAGTATTATCACTCACTGCCATCTGGCTGTCCGATATAAAGAAATAAACAAGATCTTAGTCGAGATAAATGGTTCTTGCTGGTTTAATGTCCGTCAGTACAGTTTGATCCTATCCTCTGGGGGCACTTGGGTACCATCTCTTAGTAAATAACCTCAAGAGCATAGGTAATATAAAATAATTAGAAAACAGTGTGTTTTGAATATTTATTACTATTTTTTAAATAAAAGCTTATTTAGATATAATTCACATACCATACAATTCATCAATCTAAAGAATACATTTCAATGATTCTTAGTGTATTTATAGAGTTGTGCAATACTCACCACAGTCTAATTTTAAAACATTTTCAACATTCCGTAAAGAAACCCTGTAACCATTAGCAGTCATCATCCCTTCCCTTGCCTTCCAGCTATAGGCAACCACAGATCTACTTTCTATTTCTATGTATACGCCTATTCTGGACATCCCTAATTTCTCCACATCCTCACCAATGTTTGCTGTTGTTTCTATTTTGATTATAGCCATCCTAGTGGGTATGTATATCATTGTGGCTTTGATTTGCATTTCCTTAATGATTAATGATGTTGAAGATCTTTTCATGTGCTTATTGGCCATTTGTATACCTACTTTGGTGAAATGTCTATTCAAATCATTTATCTTTTAACTGGTTTTTTATTTTTATTATTATCGAGTTATAAGAGCTTTAAAAAATATATTCTGGATACAAGTCCCTCACCAGATATATGATTTGCAAATATTTTGTCCCATCGTGTGGGTTGCATTTTCACTTTCTTAGAAGTGCCCTTTGAGACATGAAAGTTTTAAATTTTGACGCAGTCCAATTGATCTACTTTTTTTCTTTTGTCATTTTTACTTTTCGTTTCATATTTAAGAAATCATTCATCCTTATATTTTTTAAAGAGTTTTATACTTACCATTATTTTAAATTTAATTTATTTAACTATAATTTCTACAATTTAATTTTTAATAATAGCTGGGTTTAATCACCAGCTTTCAAAATTCCTGAAGTTCAACAATTGGCTATTGCAATTTGGTATGAGCCAGCTCCAGCACATCATAGGTACTAAGAATGTACCTTGCTGGGTGGTCCTAGAAAAAAAGACAAATTAAAACTCTGATGTCGAGACTAATAGGAGAAAGGTGCTACTGGTCACTCACCCACGCAGGCAGGGGTACCCAGGGGAATCCAACCCTGCTCTGAGAACAGGTCTTCCTAAGGTAACTAGAAAAATAATCTAAGGCTAATTCCATGAGAAGTCTTAGGTGTGACTCCAGAAACTGTAGTTAAGACACACCAATAAGAAGGGGATTCCTGGGACTTCCCTCATGGCACAGTGGTTAAGAATCTGTATGCAGGGAACAGGGGTTCGATCCTTGGTCCAGGAAGATCCCACATACTGAGGAGCAACTAAACCCGTGGGCCACAGCTACTGAGCCCAAGTGCCACAACTACTGAAGCCCAAGTGCCTAGAGCCTGTGCTCTGCAACAAGAGAAGCCACACTGCAATGAAGAGTAGCCCCTGCTCTCCACAACTAGGGAAACCCCGCATGCAGCAATGAAGACCCAACACAACCAATAAATAAATAAATAAATAAATTTAAAAAAAGAAAAAGAATGGGATTCCTTTGGACTAACTGGGAAGACAAATTGGGGTGGTGAGCATGGCAGCATTAGATCAACCTATATTTTATAAAATTCCTCAAGAGATTAGGGCACAGGGAAGTAGGTTCTAACCTCAGAGAAAGAGCACTGACTAGTAGGAAATAGATGTGGCAGTGAGCCCAAGTCATTAGATGGAGCTCAGAGCCAGCTTCCATACTTTGTCACTGGACAGATCACCAGTCTTTGCAGAGGATGAAAGCAAAGTCAAATGATACTAACTATTCTGGATTACATTCAGTAACTGGCAAGGAATATGAAAAATTGGAGGAGATACCAAGGACACCAGATTTCAGAGTTAGCAAGAAAAAAGGACTGAGGGACATCTGGTTCTGATAGAATATCATTTGAGATACTATGGATGAACTCCCTCTTACAACACCATCTTCTTGATCCCCTGCTGCCAAAAACAACTAGAAATACTAGATAAACTACCTAGGAATAATTTTTAATGTTTCATGGAGCTCGCAAGACTCTAAGGAATCTATAGAAATAACAATAAAGAAAATGAAAAGAAAAGACTCCTAAAAAGTAAGTCATCTGTAAAGCTGATTTTCACACTAAGGGACAACCTAAGGGACCTTGATTTACATCTTGATAATTACACGGTGTGCAGAGGATAGTAGATAAAGCCAAGGATCTTTGGGAGATCACACATAGATCTGAGATTCTAATGAACAATGTTATCATTATAAGAATGAGCAAGAAATAAATCCTCCGTAAAGAAGAAGACACTGCAAATTTACCTGTCTCAACCTTTGCCCTAGGAGAATGGAAAAAAAAAATTCCCCGAGACTTCATAATCTTAAGCAAGCCCTTACATGAGTTTGAAGCCAGTTTCAAGATACCTATGGGTATGGTTGACAGACTCAGCAAATAAAAATAGATGATGCCCAGTAAATTTAAATTTCAGCTAAATGAACAATTTTTTAGTATATGTTCCAAATATTGCACTAAAAAGTATTTGTTGTTTATCTGAAACCTAAATTTAACTAGGTGGCCTGTGTTTTATTTGGCAACCCTACTATGTGATATGAAACATCAAGTAGAAAATTTAAATTGTTCCTGGTTAATAGTGCCCCCTGGTGACATAGAAACAAACCCATATCCTTTTTGGAGGAATGTAACTTCAAACCAGGTTTCTAAGACTTTACTTAGATTAAAATCCAACACAAGCTCACAATTAAAAAAAATCACAAAATATGTAAGAAGAAAAAGGAAATATAAGTATGAATCAGGAAAAAAATCTAGAAAGTATAATCAAATCCACAAAGACTTCAGAAATTAGAATCATCACATTTAGAATTTAAAATAACCATAGTTAATATGTTTAAAGTATTAAAAGGAGAGACCTGAAAATATGCGAAACAGACTAGAAAAAAAAAAGCAGATCTAGAAAAGAACCAAATAGAGGCCCATGAATGAATGAAAAATATAATGCCTGAAATTCAAAACTCAGTGACTAGGTAAATGACCTATTAGACAAAGTTGTAGGAGGGATTAGTGAATTGGAGAAAGCATTTGAAGAACTTATCCAAAACGAAGCTCAGAAAGACCAAGAGATGGAGAATAACATAGAGAGGTTAAAATGAATTGAAAACAAGGAGGATTTCTAACACAATTCAATTAGAAGTCTAGAAGAAGGAAAGAGATTATGGGGATTAGGCAATAATACAAGAAACAATGGTTGCATATTTTCCTGAATTGTTGAGAGATACCAATTCTCAGATTCAGGAAGCTCCATGTTTCCTAGCAGGTAAGGAAAATAAATTGATGCCTAGATTCAGAATAATAAAACCATAGTGCTCCAAAGACAAAGATGATTTTTAAAAATTGTTGGGCAGAAGAGAGATTACATGAAACTCTTAAGTCCTTCCATATGGTAAAATGAAGCTGCTGGTAAATTTCTTGCTTCTGTCAAGATTAGTCTAAGGTCTTGGGGTTAATTACTTTGAGATTCAACCATGCGAATTATGGAAGTCAAACCTCTATAGTGGAAACAAGGCAAAGATTGAAAAAATGTGTAGCCACTTAAAGATTTTGGTAAGGAAATCACTGCATCATCAACTTAAAAATATTGTTTAAAATTACCTGGAAATTGCCTAGATTTTCCAATTCACTTTTATAGCATAGATGAGATAAGGCTTTGGTGTGTAAGTGTAGATCAATCAACTTGTCATTTGTTTCAGAAAAAGAAAATCAAGTCTGTCTGAAGTATTAAGCAAAGTGCTAGGCTCTCTTAATGTGCTAATTATCCAATAAGAGGATTATCTATCATGGAAGGTATTTTAACTACTGCAAAAGAAAAAAAGCACAGGGGGTTTTTAGAGTAGAGAATATTTCCATTTGGTTGGGAAGATCAGATGAAGGGGACATATGAGATAGATATTTAAAGAAGAACTGAAATTTTTTCTGTGTAATGAAGAAGATATTTTAGGAGAAGTTTACATCATCACTAGAATATAGTTGTTGGAAGTCTTCAAGCATGCTTAGGAAATAACTGATTATTAGTTTGCTTGATGTATTTGAAAGGTGTTAAAAAATAATAACAACCCCCTTCCCCCAATAAAAAAAAGTGTAGAGATGAATTGTGGCCAGCCTTGAATGCTTAGCTGAAGAACTCATACTTAGTTGGATAGGCAATCTTGATTGTATGGGAGACCTGCTTCGAAAGCTCATCACAGATAGCAATCTGGCTTTCAGAGCCTATGCTCTTAACCACTCCACTATGCTGCCTATAGACATGATGCTTATTTATAAGCTGCAGTGAATTTTTGGCAAAATATTAGGCACTTGATAAATATTTGACCTTTAGAAAAACTGTAGCATTGCTGATGACTTAAGAAGTGCAACTGTAAACAATTAGAAGTACTAAATAGGACTTCCCTGGTGGCGCAGTGATTAAGAATCTGCCTGCCAATGCAGGGGACACAGGTTTGTGCCCTGGGCCCCGAAGATCCCACATGCCTCGGAACAACTAAGCCGTGCGCCACTACTACTGAGCCCCGCATGCTGCAACTACTGAAGCCCGAGTGCCTAGAGCCTGTGCTCTACAACAAGAGAAGCCATTACAATGAGAAGCCTTCACATGGCAACGGAAAGTAACCCCTGCTCACCAGAACTAGAGACAGCCTGTGCACAGCAACAAACACCCAATGTAGCCAAAAAAATAAATTAATTAAAAAAAAAGGAAGTACCAAATAAATAATAAGTCCAATGCAGTGAAGGCTTTTGGGGAGCAGACGCCTTTTACACTACATTTTTGTTTTTGTTTTTCTTTAACCTTCAGAGCAATCTGATATACTACTACACAAAAATTATAAAAATCAAACAAGTCTCTCAACTTGGTAAATTTACTTTTGATGTATGCATCAAGAAAATAATACAAAAGAAAGGAAAAAAAAATCCAAGGATATTTGTAAGTGCATTCTACTGGAAAGCCAACATTGTCAAAATGACCAAGATTTAGTGACTGGTTAAACAGATGACAGTATAATACGATAAAACATTATAGTGCAAATTATGCTAGCTAGTGCAAAATATGCTGTGTAAGCAAAATATGCTATATATTATGCTATACATTATAGTGCAAATTGTGCACTATACATGCTGTATAGTGCAAATTATATTTGAAATAGCTATTAGAAAAAATGTTAAACTGGCATAAACTACTATGCATTATTTGTCTATATGTACAAAATATATCTATAAACTATAGCATATTACTACAAAGTGATAAAGATTGAAAAAGTCAGAAGATCTTGGGCAGTTGATACATTACAGTGAGCAGATTTTGGAAGTTTTGTTCATTATAATTATTTTGGCTTTCTTTCATTATATAGATATGTGTCAATAGACAGTGAAAGATAGTCTTTCAACTGAAACCACATAATATTTAGGCAAAAAGCTTTTAGGTAGTGAATGTATTCAAACTGGTGACTGTCAGTAAGAAATTCTTTTACTGTGCGAGGGAGAATAGACTCAAGTTTCCTCCAACTCTGATTCTATTTCCTTCTAGGACTTTTAAACTCTATTTTTTCCCATTTCTTATATCATCTAATTCTTACGTTATTCAAAGGAGACCTCATAATATAATTGTCAGTTATACTCTGATTGGCATGCAAATAAGATTAGTCTTGCCAGTGAAGTCTTGTGTAATGTTGTTTTAAATATCAATTACACAACTAACAAATGAGGAACACTTATGCCAAGTAAGCCATGAGACGACTAAATTTAGAAAGATGTGAAATCTGCTAAGCCAGATATTAATATCCTATTAATATAATACATGTTAATATCTCCCTGAAAATAACTGTAGCACACATTTAAAGTGAAAAATAATGAATTTAAACAAAACTGCATTAATACTTTCTAGCACATGACGAGGACAATGAAACCAACAAATAATAATATGCAGCCTTGATGACCCCAGAAAGTGGAATTTAATACATCTCTTAACACTTTCTTTTCACTATTCAGGACATCTGACTAGAGAGTAACAACAATAAATCATTAATGCTGAATGCTCTATCAAAAAGTGTAATGATGGTTTATATGATGTGTATGATGTAAAAAATAACCAAGAAAACATACAGTTTCAAGCTAAGCAATCTTATCAAACTAATCCCCAGCACTAATCAAATTCAGGAAGCATAATTAAAGCTGTTAAGTCTAATCTTCTAATTTGGCATTTGCCCAAAATGTGGTCAGGAGCACTGACTACTTTAGGGTATAAAAATAGGCATGATCTCAAAACCAACAACCTAAGAACATCATTTTCTCTGAGTAATGATACAAACTAGCATATTTGTTATAATATGTAAATATTCCCTTTTCACTTGACTGAAGAAGAATCTGTTCTAGATGAATATGTTCTTATACTGATTCTCTCCTATCCTTAGCTGGAAAGAAAGAAATGTGGTAAGTATGTAATAATCTAGGCAGCTGATGAAATGTATTTTTTAAAAAAAATTTTGATTGTTATCACAAAGATGGTAAAAGTATTCCATCCATAGTCCCCCGATTCCATACACTCTCCCCAGGTGGCCTCATTCAAACCCACAGTCTCAATGACCATTTGTACATCTATAAAACTTACAAATCACCAAGATTCTTCTTTCAGTGTCACCTTCTCCTTCCAGCAAATGACTTCACCTATTTTCATTAGGAAAACTGACATTTTTAGAAAGTTTCTCCCTTAATCACAATCCCATCTGAATACTTACCAAGATCCATCTATCTCAACTTACTTCCCATCCCTCTCCTATCTAAGATCAATGCCTTCATCTTATTCTGACTTTATACTCCCAATATTATTCAATCAATTTTTCTCCTTTATTTTATCTCTCTCTTTCCATGGGCATTTAAGTGGAACCCAGCCAAATGTCACTGCTGCCCCTCTAGATTCAGTGAAACTGGCTCAAATTCTGATGCCATGTGAAACTCCACATTCTTAGGTGCTTAGAGCCATAGGGCCCTTCCAGCCTGAGCCCAGGAACCCTGTGTGCTCTCTGTTCCTCAGCCTTCTCTTTGGTTTCCACAACGGACTCTCTCGTACTTAAGATCAGTGAATTTAATTACTGACTTTACTGAAGACATCTGAGAGATCAAGGACAGGGTCCATCACCCAGCACACATTTTCTGCCACCTTGCTCACACAACTCACTCCTCTCTCCATCCTCTCACTACTCAGCCTTTTCATTCTGGGTTGCTCTGGGAGCACTCAGTTCACTCCACTTCTACATCTTTGTGCCAGCCAACCAATGTTCTCTTTCTCCACATTGTTGATTGCAAAGTTTCACCAACCATTGTCTCGCAATCTCTCAAATCTATCACTTTCAATTTAATTTCTAGGACACCGCCTTAGTTCAGGTTTCTGACCCTCACACATGGCTTACTAGAGTTATACAGTGAACTAACTAGATGTGGGGATTTGACTCTGTCCTCTCCCATAAATCCTGCACAGACCTCAAAGATGTGACTTTCTAAAGCCATTGTTCACCAAGTCAGTTCCAAGGGCAGTTCTTTAGCAAATCTCAATTCTTCGGTAATAAAGTCTCAATTGCTTAGTCTTGCATTTAAGACCTTCTATAATTCGGTCCTAAACTAATTTTCTGGCCTTATCTCCCAGTCCTCTGCCACCTGAACCAGTCAAACTGGTAGACCCACTCTCTTTTGCATCTACTTGTACTGTCTTGCCTCCCAAGCATTCAATGTACTACCCACCCACCCCTCCTCACTCTGGCTCTCTCAATCCACTCATTTTTCAGATATGGTCTCAAATATTACCTCTTCTTTCAAGCTTTTCCTGGTTCTCTAAGCCCAGAGAAATCTTTGGACACATGATCTAATTTCACTTCACCTGTATGAGGATGGTAATCGTCTCTGTTTGCCAGGGACTGAGAGGTCTCCTGGGACATGGGAATTTCAGTGCTAAAAATGAACAGCCCTGGGCAAACTGGGCCGGTTGGTCACTCTACTTATAATATATGTGGCACCTGTAATATATGTGCCAAGGGCCCTGGGGCAGGAAAGGAAAGTCGTGCTTTTTGTGCCTGCCTACTGTGGAAATTTAGATGTCAGTGCTGGCCACAAAAAATTCCAGGGAGAGAAAAGGAAGACGGTGAGGACCTAAGGATCCTTGGATCTAAGGATATGCCAAGTGAGGTTGAGACTTTCAGATAAATGCATAGACAAAGGGATCCCTCATTTTATCTCTTTAAAAAAAAAATTAAAAACAAGGGGGAATAAAAAGATACATTCTGAGTAAAGGAGTTTTAATAAGGATGTAGAAGAATCTATAAATAGTCCCGTGAAAGGAAAATATTTTTCATTGTTACAGCAAAGAAATAAGGAAAATTAATAAGGAAAATTAGTACATAGACTATACACAAATTTTCAAATTCTGCATGTCAAAAACTACTGCATACAAATGAAAATGCAAGTACAAATTAGAGAAAATGGCTTCAATATATAAGACAAAGTTTTTAAAATCATTAATATTGATAAATAGGGAATTCCGTGGCGGTCCACTGGTTAGGACTCAGCACTTTCACTGCTGGGGTCCAGGTTTGGGTTCAGTTCCTGCTGGGGAATTTTTTTTCTTTAATTGAGATATAATTGCTATACACTCTTGTACCAGTTTTTGAGGTACACCAAGTTCAATCATCTGTATTTATACACATATCCCTGTATTCCCTCCCTCCCCCGACTCCCCCCGACCTTCCCCGTCCCAGTCCTCTAAGGCATAATCCATCCTCGAGCTGAACTCCCTTTGTTATACAGCAACTTCCCACTAGCTATCTATTTTACAGTTGATACTATATATATGTCTATGCTACTCTCTCACTTCATCCCAGCTTTCCCTTCATCCCCCACCCCCCACCAACCTCGTGTCCTCCAGTCCATTCTCTGCATCTGCATCCTTGTTCTTGTTTTGTCACTGGGTTCAACAGTATTACTTTTTTTTTTTTTAGATTCCGTATATATGAGTTAGCATACAATATTTGTTTTTCTCTTTCTGGCTTACTTCACTCTGTATGACAGACTCTAGGTCTGTCCACCGCATTACATAAGGCTCAATTTCATTCCTTTTTATAGCTGAGTAATATTCCATTGTATATATGTGCCACATTTTCTTTATCCATTCATTTGTTGATGGGCATTTAGGTTGCTTCCACGTCCTGGCTATTGTAAATAGTGCTGCAATGAACATTATGGTACATGTTTCTTTTTGGATTATGGTTTTCTCTGAGTATATGCCCAGTAGTGGGATTACTGGATCATATGGTACTTCTATTTTTAGTTTTTTAAGGAAACTCCAAACTGTTTTCCATAGTGGCTGTACCAACTTACATTCCCACCAACAGTGCAGGAGAGTTTCTTTTTCTCCACACCCTCTCCAACATTTGTTGTTTCTAGATTTCTTGATGATGGCCATTCTGATCGGTGTGAGGTGATACCTCATTGTGGCTTTGACTTGCATTCTCTGATGATTAGTGATGCTGAGCATCTTTTCATGTGTTTGTTGGCCATCTGTATGTCTTCTTTGGAGAAATGTCTATTTAGGTCTTCTGCCCGTTTGTGGATTGGGTTATTTGCTTTTTTGGTATTCAGCTGCATTAGCTGCTTGTATATTTTGGGGATTAATCCTTTGTCCGTTGTTTCATTGGCAACTATTTTTTCCCATTCTGAGGGTTGCCTTCTTGTCTTGTTTATGGTTTCTTTTGCTGTGCAAAAGCTTTTAAGTTTCATTAGGTCCCATTTGTTTATTCTTGATTTTATTTCCATGATTCTAGAAGGTGGGTCAGAAAGGATCTTGCTTTGATGTATGCTGTAGAGTGTTCTGCCTATGTTTTACTCTAGGATTTTTATAGTGTCTGGCCTTACATTTAGGTCTTTAATCCATTTTGAGTTTCCTGCTGGGGAAGTAAGATCATGTAAGCTGCAGGGTGTGGTCAAAAAAAAAAAAAGATATTTAATAATAAACAGGTTTTATGAAGTAGTAGAAAAAATAAAACCTAGAAGAAAAATAAGCAAATGTTTTTTATAAAGAGGCATGCAAATGGCTATTAAACACAGAAAACAATTCAATTCAAATTCATTAACAATTAAAGAAATTCAAGTTAAAATAACAAGCATTTATACCTTTCAAATGAAAAATGAGGAAAGAACTTAGAATTTCATAAACTGCTTATAAGCATGTAAGTTGGTGAATAATTTGACAATATATTTCAAAAGCCTTACAATGATTCATAATCTTTTACCTATCAAACCTCTTTCTGGGAATTTATTTTAAGGAAAGAATAAAAAATATATACAAGGATTTATAGAATAAAATTTTATCATAGAGCTATTTTTAATAATGAAAAAAACAGATGAATTTATTTATTTATTTATTTATTTATTTTACTCTTCATTGGAGTATAATTGTTTTACAGTATTGTGTCAGTTTCTGCTGTACTACAAAGTGAAAGAGCCGCATGTATACATATATCCCCATATCCCCTCCCTCTTGAGCCTCCCTCCCAACCTCCCTATCCCATACCTTTAAGTCTTCACAAAGCACCAAGTTGGTCTCCCTGTGCTCTGTAGTAGCTTCACACTAGCCATCTATTTTACATTTGGTAGCGTGTATATGTTGATGCTACTCTCTCATTACATTCCAGCTTCGCCTTCCCCCAGTGTCCTTAAGTCTTTCTCTATGTCTGCATTTCTATTCCTACCCTGCCACTGGGTTCATCAGCACCATTTTTCTAGATTCCATAAATATGTGTTAGCATACAGTATTTGTTTTTTTCTTTCTGGCTTACTTCATTCTGTATGACAGACTTTAGGTCCAACCACCTCACTATGAATAGGTCAGTTTCATCCCTCTTTATGGCTGAGTAATATTCCATTGTATATAAGTGCCACATCTTCTTTATCCATTCATCTGTGGTTGGACATTTATGCTGCTTCCATGACCTGGCTATTGTAAATGATGCTGCAATGAACATTGTGGTACATGTATCTTTTTGAATTATGGTGTTCGCTGGGTATATACCCAGTAGTGGAATTGCTGGGTCATATGGTAATTCTATTTTTTGTTTTTTAAGGAAACTCCATACTGTTTTCCATAGTGGCTGTATCAATTTACATTCCCACCAACAGTGCATGAGGGTTCCCTTTTCTCCACACCCCCTCCAGCATTTATTGTTTCTAGATTTTCTGATGATGCCCATTCTAACTGGTGTGAGGTGATACCTCACTGTAGTTTCGATTTGCATTTCTTAATGATTAGTGATGTTGAACATCTTTTCATGTGTCTGTTGGCCATCTGTATGTCATCCTAGGAGAAATGTCTATTTAGGTCTTCTGCCTGTTTTTGGATGGGGTTATTTGTTTTTTTGATATTGAGCTGCATGAGCTGCTTGTGTATTCTGGAGTTTAATCCTTTGTCAGTTGCTTCAATTACAAATATTTTCTTCCATTCTGAGGGTTGTCTTCTTGTCTTTTTTATGGTTTCCTTTGCTGTGCAAAAGCTTTTAAGTTTCATTAGGTCCCATTTGTTTATTTTTGTTTTTATTTCCATTATTCTGGGAGGTGGGTCAAGAAACTCTTGCTGTGATTTATGTCATAGAGTGTTCTGCCTATATTTTCCTCTAAGAGTTTTATAGTGTCTGGTCTTACATTTAGGTCTTTAATCCATTTTGAGTTTATTTTTGCGTATGGTGTTACATGTAGCTGTCCAATTTTCCCAGCACCACTTATTGAAGAGGCTGTCTTTTCTCCATTGTATGTATTTGCCTCCTTTGTCATATATTAGGTGACCATATGCATGTGGGTTTATCTCTGAACTTTCTATCCTGTTCCATTGATCTATATTTCTGTTTCTGTGCCAGTACCATACTGTCTTGATTACTATAGCTTTGTAGTATAGTCTGAAATCAGGGCGTCTGATTCCTCTGGCTCTGTTTTTCTTTCCTAAGACTGCTTTAGCTATTCAGGGTCTTTTGTGTTTCCACACAAATCGTAAAATTTTTTGTTCTAATTCTGTGAAGAATGCCATTGGTAATTTGATAGGGATTGCATTGAATCTGTAGATTGCTTTGGGTAGTATAGTCATTTTCACAATATTGATTCTTCCAATCCAAGAACACGGTATATTTCTCCATCTGTTCATGTCATCTTTGATTTCTTTCATCAGTGTTTTATAGTTTTCTGAATACAAGTCTTCCGTAACCTTAGGTAGCTTTATGCCTAGGTATTTTATTCTTTTTGTTGCAATGGTAAAGGGGATTGTTTCCTTAATTTCTCTTTCTGATTTTTCATTGTTAGTGTATAGGAATGCAAGAGATTTCTGTGCATTAGTTTTGTATCCTGCAACCTTTCCAAATTCATTGATTAGTTCTAGTAGTTTTCTGGTGGTATCTGTAGGATTTTTTGTCTATAGTATCATACCATCTGCAAACAGTGACAGTTTTACTTCTTCTTTTCCAATTTGTATCCCTTTTATTTCTTTTTCTTCTCTGATTGCCATGGCTAGGACTGCCAAAACTATGTTGAATAAGAGTGGTGAGAGTGGACATCCTTGTCTTGTTCCTGACCTTAGTGGAAATGCTTTCAGTTTTTCACCATTGAGAATGATGTTTGCTGTGGGTTTATCATATATGGCCTTTATTATGTTGAGTTAGGTTCCCTCTATGCCCATTTTCTGGAGAGTTTTTATCATAAATGGATGTTGAATTTTGTCAAAAGCTTTTCCTGAATCTATGGAGATGATCATGTGGTTTTTATCCTTCAATTTGTTAATATGGTGTATCACATTGATTGATTTGCATACATTGAAGAATCCTTGCATTCCAGGGGTAAACCCCACTTGATCATGGTGTATGATCCTTTCAATGTGTTGTTGGATTCTGTTTGCTAGTATTTTGCTGAGGATTTTTGCATCTATGTTCATCAGTGATATTGGTGTGTAATTTTCTTCTTTTGTGATATCTTTGTCTGGTTTTGGTATCAGGGTGATGGTGGCCTTGTAGAACAAATTTGGGAGTGTTCTTCCCTCTGCAATTTTTTGGAAGAGTTTGAGAAGGATAGTTGTTAGCTCTTCTCTAAATGTTTGGTAGAATTCACCTGTGAATCCATCTGGTCCTGGACTTTTGTTTCTTGGGAGATTTTTTATTACAGTTTCAATTTCATTACTTGTGATAGGTCTGTTTATATTTCTAATTCTTCCTGATTCAGTCTTGGAAAATTGTACCTTTTCTAGAATTTGTCCATTTCTTCGAGATTGTCCATTTTATTGGCATATAGTTGTTTGTAGTAGTCTCTTATAATCCTTTGTATTTCTGAGGTGTCAGTTGTAATTTCTCCTTTTTCATTTCTAATTTTATTGATTTGTGTCCTCTCCCTTTTTCTCTTTATGAGTCTTGCTAAAGGTTTATCAATTTTGTTTATCTTCTCAAAGAACCAACTTTTAGTTTGATTGATCTTTGCTATTGTTTTCTTCATTTCAATTTCATTTATTTCTGCTCTGATCTTTATGATTTCTTTCCTTCTACTGATTTTGGGTTTTCTTTGTTCTTCTTTCTCCAGTCGTTTTAGGTGTATGGCTAGATTGTTTACCTGAGATTTTTCTTGCTTCTTGAGGTTAGATCGAATTGCTATAAACTTTCCTATTAGAGCTGCTTTTGCTGCATCCCATAGGTTTTGGGTCATCGCGTTTTCATTGTCATTTATTGGTATGTATTTTTAAATTTCTTCTTTGAATTCTTCAGTGATCACTTGGTTATTTAGTAGTGCATTGTTTAGCCTCCATGTATTTGTGTTTTTTACCGTTTTTTTCCTGTAGTTAATTTCTAATCTCATAGCGCTGTGGTCAGAAAAGATGCTTGATACAATTTAAATTTTCTTGAATTTTCCAAGATTTGATTTGTGACCCAAGATGTGATCTATCCTGGAGAATGTTCCATGTGCACTTGAGAAGAAAGTGTATTCTGCCACTTTGGGGTGGAATGTCCTATAAATATCAATTAAATCTATCTGGTCTATTGTGTCATTTAAAGCTTGTGTTTCCTTGTTTATTTTGTTTGGATGATCTGTCCATTGGTGTAAGTGGGGTGTTAAAGTCCCCTGCTATTATTGTGTTACTGTCAATTTCTGCTTTTATGGTTGTTAGCATTTGCCTTATGTATTGAGGTGCTCCTATGTTGGGAGCATAAATATTTACAAGTGTTATATCTCCTTCTTGAATGGATCCTTTGATCACTATGTAGTGTCCTTCCTTATCTCTTGTAACAGTCTTTATTTTAAAGTCTATTTTATCTGATATGAGTATTGCTATTCCAGCTTTCGTTCAATTTCCATTTGCATGTAGTATCTTTTTCCTTCACTCTCAGTCTGTGTGTGTCCCTAGGTCTGAAGTGGGTCTCTTGTAGACAACATATGTGTGGGTCTTATTTTTGTATCCATTCAGCCAATCTGTGTCTTTTGGTTGGAGCATTTAATCCATTTACATTCAATATTACTATTGATATGTATGTTCCTATTACCGTTTTCTTCATTGTGTTGGATTTGTTTTTTGTGGGTCTTTTTCTTCTCTTGTGTTTCCCTCCTAGAGAATTTCCTTTAGCATTTGTTGTAAAGCTGGTTTGGTGGTGCTGAACTCTCTTAGCTTGTGCATGTCTGTAAAACTTTTGATTTCTCCATCAAATCTGAATGAGATCCTTGCTGGGTAGGGTAATATTGGTTGTAGGTTTTTCTCTTTCATCACTTTAAGTATATCCTGCCACTCCCTTCTGGCCTTTAGAGTTTCTGCAGAAAAATCAGCTGATAACCTTATAGGGTTTTCTTTGTATATTATTTTTTGCTTTTCCCTTGCTGCTTTTAATATTTTTTCTTTGAATTTAATTTTTGTTAATTTGACTAATATGTGTCTTGGTGTGTTTCTTCTAGGGTTAATCCTGTATGGGACTCTCTGTGCTTCCTGGACTTGGGGAACTATTTCTTTTCCCATGTTAGGGAAGTTTTCCACTATAATCTCCTCGAATATTTTCTCAGACTCTTTCTTTTCCTCTTCTTCTTCTGGGAACCTTATAATTTGAATGTTAGTGTGTTTAGTGTTGCCCCAGAGGTCTCTAAGGCTGTCCTCAATTCTTTTCATTCTTTTTTCTTTATTGTTTTCCTTGGCATTTATTTCCACCACTCTATCTTCCATTTCACTTATTCATTCTTCTGTCTCAGTTATTCTGTTAGTGATACTTTCCAGTGCATTTTTCATTTCAGTTAAGTGTTGTTTATCTCTGATTGTTTGTTCTTTAGTTCTTATAGGTCTTTGTTAAACATTTCTTGTATTTTATCGATTCTATTTCTGAGATTCTGGATCATCTTTACTATCATTACTCTGAATTCTTTTTCAGCTAGATTGCCTATTTCCTCTTCATTTATTTGATCTTGTGTGTTTTTACCTTGTTCCTTCATCTGTGACATATTTTTTTGTTGTCTCATTTTTCCCCCTCCTTTGGATGGATGGGATTGTGTTCCTGTCCCACTGGGTGTTTGGCCTGAGGTTTCAAGCACTGGAGTTTGTAGGCTGTTGAGTATAGCTGGGTCTTGGTGTTGAGGTGAGAACCTCTGGGAGACCTCACTCTGATGAATATTCCCTGGGGTCTGGGGTTCCCTGTTAGTCCAATGTTTTGGACTTGGAGCTCCCACCTCAGGAGCTCAGGCCTGACCCCAGGCTTGTGAATCAAGATCCCTCAAGCCATGTGGAGCAGGAAAAGGAAAAAAAGAAAAAAGGAGGAGAACAGCAGAACAACAGCAAGATAAAAAATACAATAAGAATAGGAAACTAACAGCTGTGTTAGAAAAAATTTAAAAAAATAGATGGAGCAACAACTGGGAGGCAACACAACTGCAATAACTGAAGTGAGTAGGTGGGAAAAAGAAAAAAAGAAAAAAGGAAGAAAGAAAAAAGAAAAACAAACAAAAAAAGCCAGAAAGGGCCTTGGCTGTGGGGGTGGGGTTAAGGCAAGGGCAGAGGTTAGGCAGTGCGTGGGGCCTGTGCTTAGAAAAGGCCCTGGGGGTGGTGGGGAATGGGGCTTAGGCCCAATGAGGCAGAGGGGCTCAGGAATGCCTCTGGTCCTGGGGGCAAAGGACCAGGTCCAGGTACCCAGCAGGCTCCCTGGGCCTGAGTTGGTGGGAGAAATGCTAGGCACTTCCCCCAGTCCTCTGATCTCTGATGGTCCCTCCCCCTTGGCCTCTCTTCTTCTCCACCCACTCCCTCTTATTCCTCTAGCACCCTCACAGCTGGAGGGGGCACTGGAAGGCAGGAGACCAGACTCTGATGCCCAACAGGCTTCCCAGGGCCAGCTGGGCTAGGGAAATGCCTGCAGCACTTCCCCAGATCTCCCAGTCTCAGAGGGTCCCTGTCCACCTCTCTTCCTCTTACCCCCTCCCTCCCTCCCACTCTGCTAGGTCCCAAGCGGCTGGAAGGGGCCCTAGAGTGTGAAGGACCAGGTCTGTGAGCCCAGCAGGCTTCCCAAGGCTAGTGGGCAGGGGATATATCTTCTCTGCCTCCCTTGATCCTCCTAATCCCAGAAAGCCCCCTCCCCTGCCCACCTCTCCTCTTCTCCTCTGCTTTCCTTCTACACTCCCAGGACCAGTGAGACTGAGAGGGGCCCTTGGAGGACCAAAGATCAGGCCTGGGAGCACTACAGGCTTCCCGGTGCCAAATGGGTAGGGAGGTTTCCCGCAACATCTCCCCTGATTCTCTGGTCCTGCAAGGTCCCCCCCACCGCCAACTGTCTGCCTCTCTTCCTCTTCCCCTTTCCTCCCTCCCTCCCACGCCTGTAGGACCCATGTAGCCGGAGAGGGCCCCAGAGAATGAGGGACCAGATTGGGGAGCCCAGCAGGCCTGCAGGGCCCAAGTGGGCAGGGGAAAGGCCCTTCACACCTCCCCTGGTCCCCCGATCCTGGAACGTCCCACCACTGGTCTGCCTCTCTTCCTCTTCCCCTGCCAGGCTCCTATGCCCTGGGACCAATGTGTCTCAGAGGAGGGCCCAGGAGAGACCAGGCCTGGGAGCCCAGCAGGCTTCCTGGGCCAATAGGCAGCGGAAATGCCTTCTGCTCCTCCCCCCTCCATCCTCTGATCCAAGAGGGTCCCTCCCCGCTTCTGCCTCTCTTCTTCTCCCCCCAACCGCTTCCCTCCTACAGCCCCAGGACCGACAGCCTGGAGGGGCCCTTGGAAGGTAGAGGACCCGCACGGAAGGAATACCCGGTGGTGCCTCCCCTATTCTTCCGGTCTTGAGAAGTCCCTTCCCACCCCCACTGTCTGCCTCTCTTCCTCTTCCCCCCTTCGCCTCCCTCCCACACCCCTAGGACCCATGCCCTGGAGGGGGACCCAGAGAGTGAAGGGCCAGACCCGGAGCCCATTTGGCTTCTCTGGCCAAGTGGGCAGGGGAAAGGCCCTCTCACCTCCCGATCCTGCCATCTCAAAGGCCCCCCCCAACAGTCTGCCTCTCCACCTCCTCACCCCTCCTCCCTCCCTCCTACACCCTTAGGACCCCGGCAGCGCAGATGGGGCCTCAGAGGGTGGAGGACCCCGCTGGGGAGCCCAGCAGCCTCCCAGGCCTGGGAGCCCAGCAGGCCTCCTGGCGAAGCAGGCAGGAGAAACCCAGATGCAGCCCCTCATCCCCCTAGACCCTGAGGGTCTCTCCAGACAGGAACCTCCCCCCTCACCCAGCCACCCCCCAGGGGCTCTGGTCTGGTCTGGCTTCCACTTCTCGGCCCCCCTGACTTCCCCCTCGTCCTACCTGGTTGCTCAGGGGTTCCTCTGGTCTCCTTGGGCCTCAGGTCCCCCACCAGCCTCCCCAACTGATCTGGTTGTGGGGAGACGTGAACTCCTCCTCTTCCCACGCTGCCGTCTTGACTCCGCCCTCCCAACATGAACTTAAATGAGACTGAACAATGATAATCAATAGGCAATTGATCAAATACATTGTGATACATTTATATAAAGATTTAATATGCGGTCATTGAAAATATAATATTTAATGACATAAGAAATTCATCACAAGGAAAAGCAGGCTACAAAGCCATATGCAATATGATTCTTTTTTTTTATTGTTTATTTTTTTAAAATTTTATTTATTTATTTATTATTTTCGGGGGGGGCTACACCAAGTTCAATCATCTGTTTTTATACACATATCTCCATATTCTCTCCCTCCCAATATGATTCTATTTTTATAAAAATATACTATAATGGTGTGTGTATGTATATGTATATCTAGAGAGAGAGATTTCTGATTGATATAGATAATTTTGATGTTATTCCATGAGTTTTTGTGAATTTAAACAACAGTACAATTTATGTACATAAATTAGAAATTAGAAATTTGAAGTCAGGCATATTTAAAATAATTTAAAATGTTTACCCTGATATTTAATATTTTCAGGCCCTTTAACTGTGCCTGGCTACTGAAATGAAATAAATCTATTGTGAAATAGGTATAGTTATTTTTTTTAATGTAAAAAAATAGCCTCCCTTAGCCCCTTTATTTTTATTTTTTAATGTAATAGTGATTTCTTAAATACTATACTCAAACATTAATTGAAAAGCATACACATTTTATTGTTAAACATATATCCCTCTTCCAACAAAATGAAATGTCATCCTGGGTCACCTTCGGTCGCTAAAGATCTCAGTTGACTTTCTCCTGGTATTTGATCATGTCCTGTAGAATTGCACGACTTCATCCTCCTGTTACCGAATGTAAGTTCCTGTGCTTGATGTACAGCGAGGCCAAAAAACCCAAAATGCCAGACTTTGGAGCAGAGAAAGGTTTATTGCAGGGCCAAGCAAGGAGAATAGTGGCTCGTTATGAAAAAATCCTGAAGTCCCTGATGGTTTGGGGGGAAAAGTTTTTATAGGCAAAATTTGGGTTGAAGGCTGCAGGGTATGTGACTTTCTTCTGATTGGGTGGTGGTGAGGTAACAGGGCAGCGCTCTAGGAATCTTGCCCTCAGTCTGAAGTTACCATCTTCCACCTGGATGGGAGCCTTGGTTCCACAGAAGAACTCAAAGATGCTGTTACGTATTTTCCTTGAAGAGGAACCAGGACCCTGCCCAAGGCTGCACAATTGTTTCTTGACTATTCCTCCCTTGTTTCTGTATTCCCTCCCTTCCCTGATTAGCAACTGTTTGAATCTGCCCTTTGGAACTCAGGGAGGGTCAAGGAGGCTGAATGAAGCCCTAATTGTAGGAAATGGGGGACAAGGAAAGGATTTGTACCAGGGAGGGCCCCACAGGGTCCTGCTCCGTTTCACCCCTTGACAACCATTTGCAGCTATAGTTGATGAGGAGGACTAAAGAACCTCCTAGGACCAGAATGAAAACAACAACTGTCTTAGTTATGGGGACAGGATCATACCACAAAAGAGAATAAGGACACTAAAGAGAGAACTCACCACACAGAAGAAGTCTGGCAGAACAAATATGCCAATTTAGTGTCAGGCCCTGGAGGTCAGAGGTCAGAGGTGAGTACAGGAAAAGTGTGCTGGCTTGAACTGGAACCCTTCCTTCCAATCCAGTTATCTTGGCAGTGTACACTACCATCTGGGGAGAAAAAGGGCTGTATGTGTGAACTGTTTAAAGATAAACTGAGGCATATTACAAATTTTAAGAGTTTTTTGAACAAAAATTGATTCAAATCTGGCTACATCCAATCTAGCAGATAGAAAGGAGCTCCAAGGAGCAGTACAAAATGAAAGATTTTTACAGGCAGGAGGGATTGGGAACAAGGAAGTTATACTAGGCAAAAAATTGGGTTGGTTATTGCAAGGTTACTTTCCTTTGGGGGATGACAGGGGTCTATCAGGCAGATCACCTAACTCGTGCTGATCAGACAACTCCTAATTGACTGGTTTAAGATTCCATTTCTGGGAGAGCAGAAACTATGTCTCTAGTGACATGAGGCTTAGCATAAATGATTCCATTTTGGGCCTGTTGTTTTTAACAAAAGGAACATGCTATCTCAATGAATTCTATAACTCTCAGAGGTCGAAATAATCTTCCTATGTCAGTCACTGTGCACTATCCACTAAGCAGTGTAACATACAGAGGAGGAATTGGTCTATTTACTTGCAAGAGATTGTCAGCTTGAGCACTGAGAGGATACACCATGACCAAGTGAACCATCAATCAGCTGATGTCTGGTGAGGACAGAGGACTTTGTGGAAAGGAGACTGGACCAGTGAGATAAGGGCTGGACATGGATGGCAGCCTGGAAGATTCATTAGTGATCTCAGGCACAGTGTAGAACCCTAAATGTATTTTGGAGGGATTCACTAGGGACTGAAGTTCTGGCTTGAGCAAATAGGTTAATTTAGCCATCTAGATTTAGATATTAACGTTAACATCAACTGATTTTTAGCCTCAGGCTGGCAAAGCTTTAGAACATTAAGATTACCCATGACGTTGTTTCTTTTTTTGAAATTTATTTGGGTGTGTTCCTTTCTTTTTTTAAGATACGAGTACAGGTCTGATGGTTATAAAACTTTTATTCACTCATTCACTGAACAACCTCTATGCATTTGGGAAAACACTTTAAAACAGTCTGTGCCTTCAGGGGAATTCCCTAGGGGTTCAGTGGTTAGAGCTCCGCACCTTCACTACCTTTACAAGTGGAAATTTACCTTACCTTCACAAAGTAAAATTGATGTCCTGCTATTAGGCAGAAAGGGGAGGGCAGAGAGTTCTTCAGTATCTACTGTTTCTCAGTTGCCTTTAAAAGTAATCTTAATGTTAAATTGGCATATTTTGAGCCCCTTCAATGTTGACTGTGGGTTCCTTTTTTTTTTTTTTTTTTTGCTTGCAGGTTTTAGTTTATTACTTATTGCAATTACTCATGTTTCTTTCTCTGCTATTAGGTGACCAGCTCCTTAAGAAGATGGTTTGTCTTATTCACCTGCACACCCTCAGGATGGAGTAGATTTTAGGGGAATCTGTTGTCCCTCTCCAATCAGCCCATAATTGCTATGGGCTTGCAAACCAAATACCCAGTTTGCTAGAATTACTTTACAATCAGGGTAACAAGGTTTATGACTTCTTATGTATGGTTTTGATGTCAACTATTGTGGCTGAGTGAGGTCCTTGCTTCCATCTCCATTCTAGGATGCATTCAAGATAAGTGTTGTCATTTGCAAAATAGCCTACATTAATTTGATGAGCAATGTACCTCATTTTCTTACTGCATGGTTTCTTTGCACTTAGAACTCCAGCAGAATTCTGATCCAAAGTTTTTTTTTTTAATTAACTAAATTGTTTTTTCTCTCATTTTACGCATATTAGTGCTTTACTCTGCAAACACCAGTAGCTGCTTTCCATTTAATTTCTAGGCATGAAACCAGCGTTAAAACTTTGAGACATCGCCACAATTTGGCTTTTTTCTTGAAAGCAAATTACCTAATTATACAGACGGACAAGGTCTCGGTCTCCTACATCTCGCTCTTCCCAAGCATTCTGTAATCAGAACTCTATTTTTTGACAGCTCTTTGCAAAACTAAACACATGGATCCTCAAAGGACCCCGGATCACGGAATACTTTCAGCCTGGGCCCAATCTCACCCCTCCATGTTTGGGACGGGAAAGGCCGCGCCCCTGGAAGTAGCTGAGTGGGGGCCAAAGGCTGCAGGAGGCCCCTCCCAGGGGCGGGGACGCGGGCGGAGCGTCAGAGAGGAGCCCCCACCCCCACCCCTCCCCCGCCCCAGCTTCCCGCGCCGGGCCCGCGTCGCTCGCCGGAATCCGGGTGCCGCAGGCGCATCAGGTCGGCCCCTTCCGCTCGTTCCGGGCGCGCGGCCCGGGCATGCAGCTTCTGCGGGGACTGCGGCTCTGGGGGCTCGGCGCCCCCGCAGGCCTGGCGGCTGCGGCCCGAGCCCCCACTGCCCGCCCCGGCCCCCGCGCCCCGCCCCGCCCCCGCGCCCCGCCCCCTGGCCCCGGGCCCCGCCCCGGCCCCGGCCTCGGTCTCGCGCCCAGCCCCGGGTCGCAGCGCCAGGCCGCAGCCTCCCGCGGACACCCGCCGCTCGCCTGCGCCGCCACCATGGAGCCCCCCGGAGCCGGTGAGCCCGGGCGGCCGAGCGGGCCGGGTGGGGCGACCTGAGCCCGGGGGGCGTGGGCCCCGCTCGGCGCTCAGCCTCGGGAGGGCCCGGTCTCGCCGCCCCGCCTGCGCCCCCAGCGCTTGGAGCTCGCCCCCAGCTCTCCCCGCTCGGCGCGGGACTCAGTGTAGCCGCGGGGAGTCCAGTGCAGTCCGGGTGCGCTCAGTGCTGCTTGTAAGCAAGCGTTTTCCTAAGCGCACGCACTGCTGCGGCGAGGGGAGGGCGCGGGTGCGGGTGTCAACCCACCCTGTTTCACTTTTCTTTTCTGATGATCTTTTGATCTTTTAGAAAGTTCATGTCCCCGCACACCCTCCGACGGAGTTTTTGTGTGGTCAGCAAAACCTAGAAAAAGCTCCATTTTTATACTTTATCACAAACAATTAAAAACCTAAAAAACCACCACATTTAGGGTTTCCGTTCAGGATTTTATTCTAGCTGTGGAAATGACCTCTTTAGACTAGCGCCAAGTCTGCGCTACTGCCCAGAATTGATTTCCAGTTTAGGTCAGCTTTTGCTGTGAACTGAAGTTTGTGGGTAGCCTTAGGGGTTGGACTTCTGGCGAGAGGGATTAGAGAAACCAATCCTCTAACAAGCCAATTAGAGAAAAGGTGCTCTTCTGTGAGATTTTTGTAGTACAAACGCATGAAAAGATGTAAAAAGCATGAAAATGTTAAAATGCCATGCAGTAGCTGTTAACTAGTGTAAATATGTTTACAGTTGTTGAGGGAATGAAATGATGAAGACCTTGCAGGTGGAGGCTGAGGGCGGGAGTTTTTGAGATGCATTTATAAAGGGGGGCGTGTAGGGGGTCGTCAGTGTCAAAGAGAAAGGAGTCACACCCCAGTTCCTTTAGTGTGTGGCCTTGCAGCTGAGGAGGAGGACGGCGTACTTCTAAGATGTTTGTGGAGTTTACTGTCTTCTGACATTCCTTTTCAGATATTATTAACTTAGTTTGTCCATTACTCTCTAGTGATTTCGGTTATACTTTTGTTCCTTTGTTAATGATGTGGAAACCAAAGCATGGAGGTCAGGTGACTTGTTGACAGTTGTCAACATTTCTCCGGTTGTAAGATGTTTCTATTTTTAGTAGCAGGCCAGGACTGGCATGGATAATGGGATTGACCGTTTCTACTGGTGCTTGGGGAATATACCTACTATGCACTTAGCAGACTAAATAAAAAAGAATCTTGCTTATTAAAGTTGTACTTGGTTATCCAGATAGGAAACTTACATTTTGTGTGACAAAAGGAAGACTATCCTTTTTTTCTTCTATTGGTCTATCTTTGATGAAGTCCTTTGCTGAAGTGCACATATATTTGAATGTTAGTGTATACTTCATGTATGGTTTTATATTTTAAATGTATGCGTTAATTGTTTTCTCATAAAGTAATATTCTATTTAAAACATTTGAATAGCAGAAATATACAATACATTGAGTACAGCTATTTCAGCCTTTTCCTATATATTTGTAAGCATAGCACAAGTGCATTAATAGTCATATCTGCTTTCTAAAAGGTCAGTACAGGTATCCCCGGCTTTTCAAAAGTCCACATTATGTTGCTTTGGTTTTTTTTTAAATTAATTTATTATTTATTTGGCTGCACTGGGTCTTAGTTGCGGCAGGCAGGCTCCTTAGTTGCGACTCGTGGGCTCCTTAGTTGTGGCATGTGAACTCTTAGTTGCAGCATGCACGTGGGATCTAGTTCCCTGACCAGGGATCAAACCTGGGCCCTCTGCATTGGGAGCTCAGAGTCTTAACCCTGCACCACCAGGGAAGTCCCTGTCACTTTACTTTTATGTTTACGAAAGACCTGCATTAGCACCTGTTTTCGCTAACCAAAAGAAATTCTAAAAGGATTTTTGCTTTTATGAACAAAGATAATTGCTTCTTCACCTGATGTCATTTCTGCTTACAGAAGTTTTCATAGGAAGGCTCTATTTTCAGATAGCAGGGAAACCTGTATTTGTTAAGAACTTTTTTCAGCTGTTGTAGTCTTCATAGCCATTATTCTTTTCATTATAGTGAGTATTCTTTGTTCAACCATTTCCCTATTATTAGGCATTTAAGTTGTTACACTTTTTCTTTTTTGTTTAAACAGAGCTGTGGTGGATCTATTTTAGCATGTATGATAGACACCCAGATATCTATCTGATATCTGTTTTGGTAAGAAGAAAATTTTCATGGCTCCTGACCTATTGCCAGATTGTTTTCTGAAAGGATTGCCTCAGTTTACAGTTCTATAAAATGTGTATGTGAACTTTCCATCAGTGTGTGTTGTTGGAAAGGGCAGGTTTTGGCTGTTGAGTGACTGGATTCAAATTCTAGCCCCAAGACCTACTAGCTGCAACCTGAGGCAGGTTACTTAATCGGTTAGTTTGTAAAATGGGAGTATAAGAGTACCTCCCTGAGAGCATGGTTAAATGAATTACTGTCTTTAAAGTGCTTCCAGCTGTGCCTGGCATAGACACGTGCTCAAATGTTAGCTACTGTTGTTACTACTAGTAGTAGTTAACCAGTTTCACCTCATCTTTATTTATTTTAAAATTATTTATTCATTTATTTGTTTTGGCTGCACCAGGTCTTAGTTGTGGCACACAGGATCTTAGTTTTGGCAGGTGGGCTTCTTAGTTGTGGCATGCGGTCTCCTAGTTGAGGCATGTGGGCTTTAGTTGCTGCATGCATCAGGATCTAGTTCCCTGACCAGGGATTGAACCTGGGCCCTACTGCATTGGGAATGCAGAGTCTTACCCACTGGACCAGCAGGGAAGTCCCTCACCTCATCTTTAAAATATTAATGCACTTAGCAGCATTACTTTTATTTGAATTTGTACAAAAGATAGAATTTTATTTTAACTATAGTTAGACCAGATCTTAAGGACTCAAAATGATGAATTTATAGTTTAAATTATTTAAAGGATGGTTATTTTAAAGCAGTTTTCCCAAAGCAAAATGTTTGTACTTCTGTAAAAGAAAGTGTAATTATGATGGCTGTGTTTAATTTGTGTCTTCCAGCCTTTGCTCAAACACTAGAGCTTAGAGAATTGGAGGAAGGCGTCCAGATTTGAGCCCTGTTGAGAAACACTGTTCTATAGAATGACCAGCAGTTCTTCAAGAGTTACTTGGGGGACTTCCTTAGTGGCGCAGTGGTTAAGAATCTGCCTGCCAATGCAAGGGACACGGGTTTGATCCCTGCTCCAGGAAGATCCCACATGCTGTGGAGCACCTTAGCCCGAGTGCCACAACTGTTGAGCCCGTGTGCTGCAGCTACTGAAGCCTGTGTGCCTAAAGCCTGTGCTCTGTGACAAGAGAAGCCATTACAAGGAGGAGCCCATGCACCACAGTGATAGCCCTGCTTGCCGCAACTAGAGAAAGCCTGTGCACAGCAACAAAGGCCCAACAAAGCTAATAAATAAATAAATTAAAAAAAAAAAGTAAGGTGGAAAAGTTGTCAGAACAGTCTGCCCTTCTAGCTTAGGGCTAGCCATTGAGTCTGAAAAGAAAAAAAGGTACTTGGAAGTGGTATTCTCTTTTTCCTGAGTTAATAATTCTTATCTATAAAAAGGTTTTCAAACGATTTTGTAATTTAATAGAACAAAGTTTATATTTCAAGTTCTAGACACTTGTTGATTTTGACATACCATTGCATTCAAGAATTTGTTTATTTTTTAAAATTTTATTGGCATATAGTTGATTTACAATGTTCTGGTAGTTTCAGGTATACAGCAAAATGATTCAGTTATACATATACATGTATTAATTCTTTTTTAAATTAAAAATTTTTGAAATCTATTTAAAATATTTATTTATTTAAAAATATTTATTTACTTATTTGGCTGCATTGGGTCTTATTTGTGGCATGCGGGATCTTTGTTGCAGCATGCAGGATCTTTCATTGCAGCGCACGGGTTTCTCTCTAGTTGTGTCAGCATGGGCTCCAGAGTGCGCGAGCTCAGTGGTTGTGGCATACAGTCTCTAGAGTGCACAGGCTTAGTTGTCCTGCGGCATGTGGAATCTTAGTTTTCAGACCAGGAATTGAACCTGTGTCCCCTGCATTGAAAGGCAGATTCTTAACCACTGGGCCACCACGGTAGTTCCCATGTAGTCCTTCTCTTTTAGATTCTTTTTTTTTTTAAATAAATTTATTTATTTATTTTATTGGCTGTGTTGGGTCTTTTTTGCTGTGTGCGGGCTTTCTTTTAGTTGCAGTGAGTGGGGGCTACTCTTCGTTGTGGTGCGCGGGCTCCTCATTGCCATGGCTTCTCTTGTTGCGGAGCACGGGCTCTAGGCCCATGGGCTTCAGTAGTTGCAGTGCATGGGCTCAACAGTGGTGGCTCACGGGCTCTAAAGCACAGGCTCAACAATTGTGGCGCATGGGCTTAGTTGCTCTGCGGCATGTGGGATCTTCCTGGATCAGGGATCGAACCTGTGTTCTCTGCTTTGGCCGGTGGATTCTTAACCACTGTGCCACCTAGGAAGCCCCTCTTTTAGATTCTTTACTGTTAAAGGTTATTACAGAATACTGAGTAGAGTTCGCCATGCTATACAGTAGGTCCTTGTTGGTTATTTTGTATATAGTAGTGTGTGTGTGTGTGTTAATCCCAAGCTTCAAGAGTTTATGTGTGCTTTATTTAATAAGATGGAGAATGATATTGAGCAAGTCATGTTATGCTTCAATTTCTATTTTTTTGTCAAATAGATTATCATTTACTCTGTAAAAATGAATCTGTGATGTGCTAAGGATGCCATTAAACACCAGGAATTATTTTTAGGAGCATTGAGATAGCTGTGTGGCAATGGAGCTTGAGTGATTTCTTAGCTACTCCCAAGTGGGTACTTACCTTTGCGGTTCTGTACAAGGGTATTGAGCACCTCCTGTGAGTTGAACGCTGTGCTAGGCACTGAGGAATCAAAGTAGGATAAGAAATAGCACTTAAGGAACTTAGAGTAGGGCGACGATACAGACCGATAAGGGTGTAATTATAAAAAGTTCCCCCTTTCACTTTCAAAGGATTCCTGGTTTGGGAAGTAAATTATCTGGTCACTGTAGCTTAGAGTCTGTTGGAGAAGACATGTAAGTGGACATCCGTAACATGATGTATTTGTGCTGTGATTGGGGGAAGCACTAGTTATTTGGAAGGAGGTTGGATTACCTCACTCAGCCCTGAGCTGGTCATCAGGAAAGTTTTCCCTGACAGTAGACAGTTAATCTGAATTTTTACTTTTAAATTGATTGTTCTCCACTGTTAAGATAATTTCTTAGTCTGGCATAGAATCAAGGTGTGGAATAAATGAAAGAGAAGCAGTGGTTTTCAAACTTCCATTGCACATTAGAGTCACCCTGCAAGCCTTTAAAAAAATACTGGAGGCTGGCTTTGTCTCCAGAGATTCTGATTTAGGTGGCCTAGGGTGAGACCCAGATGTTGACCATTTAAAAAAGCTCCTCAGGTGATTTTAATGTGTGGCCAAGCTTCAGTTTTTCAACGAGGACAACCTTGTCATCTAATAGATGAGAGAACTACTGAGACCTAGAGAATTCACACAACTTGCTCAGGATCACACAGCTAGTGAGTGGCAGGGCCAATACTAGAATATCTGTCTCCTGATTTCTAGTTCCAAACCCTTTCTTTTATAGTAGTAGCCAGCTTGCCTTGCATCCTTACCCAGACACCACTATTATCACCTTGGTCACTGCTCGGTTGTTCTTTTGCTATAGCTGGAGTGATCCACGTAGCACTTGTTCTCTAACTGTTGCTGATTAATTGATCTCAAGATAAACTCAACATTAAATTATTTCAAGAACATTTTTCATTTAAAAAAATGACAATATTTACTTCATCATGTTATTTAATTCTTCCTCTTGCCTTCAAAATGTGAGCATAGAGTTCAGCCTTCCTTCCCCATTCCACATATTGCCAAGAATCCAGTATATTTCCAAGTGGCACTTTGGAGCTGTTATTGAGAAGTCACTGTTAAATGGGCCAGTTCCATATCACTTATTTCTCACCCCCCCAGCTTTATTGAGGTACAGTTGGCAAATAAGGTTGTATATATTTAAAGTGTACAGTGTGATGATTTAAGTATACACTGTGAGATTATTGCTATGATCAAGGTAATTAACACATCCACACTTCACTTTTTTTTTTTTTTTTGGTGAGAATGCTTAAGATCTACTCTTTTAGCAAATTTCAAGTACACAATACAGTATTGTTAACTTTAGTCACCATGCTGTACATTAGATCCTTAGAACTTATTACGAAGTTCTTAGATTAAGAATAAAACAGAAAAAAACAAGTTAGGTTTATTTCATTTTGTTCAGATTTTCATTCAGCTTTGTGCGTTCGTAACTGCACAAATACTCTTTGTTGCTAGCTTTCAAGTGTAAGCTGCATGATCAGTGATGACCTTTTCTGTGTAGCTGCATGTACCCCAAAGTATAAGATATGTATTGATCTATTAAAACTTTTGTTTAAATATAAGCTGCATTTGTAGTTTTCAGTGCAAGTGTAAAAATAGAAAGGAAACATGTACTTGTTCTCATGTTTCAAATAGTTGTGAATTAATGATTAGACTCATAGTAAACTAATATTTGTTGAATTCCTGTGTACCAGGCACTCATACTTATAAGGTTTGAACTGTAACATAAATAAATAGCATTATTGAGTGTAGTATTAATTTTTTTGGTTTTGGTATTGAACATGACTAGTTGATATGCAAAAACCGACAACAAAGGTTTTATTGTCATTTTTTGCTTTTATTTAGAAAATATGTGTGCATGCATATGCATGTAGGGTATGTGTATAAATAATATTAGAGTTTACTCAAATTGCAATAAAAATCTAGTTTTTCTGGTTTATGTTAAGTATGACCTATCATGATATTTATTATCTTGTATATTGTAAGGCTTATTATTTATTTATTGGCTGTGTTGGGTCTTTTTTTTTTTTTTAAAGCTCTTTATTGGAATATAATTGCTTTACACTGCTGTGCCAGTTTTTGAGGTACACCAGAATGAATCAGCTGTACTTATACATATATCCCCACCCTCCCGCTACTCCCTCCCACCCTCCCTATACTGGTCCTCTAAGTCATCACCCATCATCGAGTTAATCTCCTTATGTTATGCAGGAACTTCCCACAAGCTATCTATTTTACATTTGGTGGTGTATATATGTTAAAGCTACTCTTTCATTTCATCCCAGCTTCCCCCATTCCATGCCCCCCGGGTCCTCAAGTCCGTTCTCTACATCTGCATCTTTATTCTTGCTCTGTCACTGGGTTCATCAGTACCATTTTTTTTTTTTTTTTAGATTTCATATATACGAGTTAGCATACGGTATTTGTTTTTCTCTTTCTGGCTTATTTCGCTCTGTATGACAGACTCTAGGTCTATCCACCTTGTTACAAATAACTCAATTTCATTCTTTTTTATGGCTGAATAATATTCCATTGTATATATGTGCCACATTTTCTTTATCCATTCATTTGTTGATGGGCATTTAGGTTGCTTCCATGTCCTGGCTGTTGTAAACAGTGCTGCAATGAACATTATGGTACATGTTTCTTTTTGGATTATGGTTTTCTCAGGGTATATGCCCAGTAGTGGGATTGCTGGGTCCTATGGTAGTTCCATTTTTACTTTTTTAAGGAACCTCCAAACTGTTTTCCATAGTGGCTATATCAACTTATCTTCCCACCAACAGTGCAGGAGAGTCCCCTTTTCTCCACACCCTCTCCAGCATTTATTGTTTCTAGTTTTTTTGATGATGGCCATTCTAACTGGTGTGAGGTGATACCGCATTGTGGCTTTGACTTGCATTTCTCTGATGATTAGTGATGTTGAGCATCTTTTCATGTGTTGCTGTGCATGGGCTTTCTCTAGTTGTGGTGAGCGGGGGGTACTCTTTGTTGCGGTGCTCAGAGTTCTCAGTGTGGTGACTTCTCTTGTTGCGGAGCACAGATTCTAGGTGGACAGGCATCCATAGTTGTGGCACGTGAGCTCAATAGTTGTGGCTTGCGGACTCTAGAGCACAAGTTCAGTAGTTGTAGCACACGGGCTTAGTTGCTCCGCAGCATGTGAGATCTTCCCCACTGAGGGATCGAACCTGTGTCCCCTGCATTGGCCGGTGGACTCTTAACCACTGTGTTACCAGGGAAGCCCCAGGCATATTCTTAATAGAGAGTGTTTTTTAAGGTCTGATATATGAAAGTAGAGGACTACAACAGGATGAAATAAATGACTTCTTTAATATTTAGAGCTATGTATTTTTAATGTTTGAATTTTAATGTTGGAATTTCCAATGATAATATAATAACGGAGAGAAAAAATTTAACAGTCTTTATTGAAGAAAAAAATAAAAGAGCTTGTACAGATGAGAACACGTAAGTGCTATTGTTAAGAAATAAACATGAAAAAGACTGCCAAAACCTTGTTGGCTTGTTTTCAAAAGGTATGTGAAAAAATGTAGTTTTAGAATTAAGAAAATGTAGCTGTAAAGGACCTTGAGGCTTGTTGATTAACTCAACTTCATCTAACCCTGAGTTGAGTACTGTGCTTCAGAAAATTACTAAAGCTGTTTAACATAAAAATGCATTTATAGTCAAAGCCACAATGAGGTATCACCTCACACCAGTCAGAATGACCATCATCAAAAAATCTAGAAACAATAAATGCTGGAGAGGGTGTGGAGAAAAGGGAACTCTCCTGCTCTGTTGGTGGGAATGTAAGTTGGTACAGCCACTATGGAAAACAGTTTGGAGGTTCCTTAGAAAACTAAAAATAGAAGTACCATATGATCCAGTAATCCCACTACTGGGCATATACCCAGGGAAAACCATAATCCAAAAAGAAACAAGTACCATAATGTTTATTGCAGCACTATTTACAATGGCTAGGATGTGGAAGCAACCTAAATGCCCATCAACAAATGAATGGATAAAGAAAATGTGGCACATATATACAATGGAATATTACTCAGCCATAAAAAGGAATGAAATTGAGCTTTATGTAATGAGGTGGATAGCCCTAGAGTTTGTCATACAGAGTAAAGTAAGCCAGAAAGAGAAAAACAAATATTGTATGCTAACTCATATATACGGAATCTAAAAACAAACAAACAAACAAACAAACAAAAAAATGGTACTGATGAACCCAGTGACAGGGCAAGAATAAAGATGCAGATGCAGAGAATGGACTAGAGGACACGAGGTTGGTGGGGGGCGGGGGGCAAAGGGGAAGCTGGGATGAAGTGAGAGAGTAGCATAGACATATATACACTACCAACTGTAAAATAGATAGCTAGTGGGAAGTTGCTGTATAACAAAGGGAGATCAACTTGATGATGGGTGATGCCTTGGAGGGCCGGGCCGGGGAGGGTGGGGGGGAGTCGCGGGAGGGAGGGGATATGGGGATATGTGTGTAAATACAGCTGATTCACTTTGGTGTACCTCATAAGCTGGTACAAGAGTGTAAAGCAATTATATTCCAATAAAGAGCTTAAAGGAAAAAAATGCATTTATAGAAATGTAGAATATGGTATAAATATTTATATAAATAGCTGTACAATATATTCGAATACCAGTTTTTAACGTTTCTTAATTTGTTAATTTATACTGAATTCAGTTAGTTGAGTTGTTTTAGCTTAGGATATGAGTTAAAAAAATAAATAAAATAATATACTTTTCTTTTTTGTGATGTTGAAGGAGGAATAAATTCCAATGAGTGTGAAAATGTGTCAAGCAAAAAGGAAATGTCAGAAGAATTTGAAGCCAACACTATGGATTATCTGGTAGATTTGCCATTTGCTACTGTAGATATTAAAGATGTTTGTGAAAGTAAGTACTTTATTTAATAAATATGTTTAGAAGCAATGAATAGTAAATTTAGATACATATATTTTTTTCATAGTAAATTACTTTACCTTAAGTACTTGTCATGTTTTTTAATTTGGGTTGTTAATAATTGTCTGTTGGTATCCTATTGACAAAACTATCACAGATGATATTAAGACATGTCTCACAGAATTTGGGGCCAGATCATTCTGTAATTTATAAGGTATCTCAGAAAATAATGGGCTACAACATTCCATGGTTTATAACTACCTCAGTTATTCTGGAGCCGTTGCTAATTTCAGCAGTACCCATTCATCTAACAATGTTTACTGGCCAAAATGATATTTATTGGAATATAAATAAATACTTAAAAATATAAAGATAAATAAAATAAATAAATATATATGAAACAAAGTATCCAAATGTATGTAAAAAGAAAATCTTTTAGAAATGTTGAGGAAGCAGTACAACCCGAGCCACACCTCTGACCCTATGGATTGGGTGTTTTCTGGGAGAGAATCCAGCATTAGTGAGTTGTTGACCTGGACCTGGATGGGTCTGTTCTCTTTACAAGGGGAAGGGTCATTGGTCAGTTGCTTAGAAACCCAGTAAACCATCCAGGAAATGTTTGAGGTTGCTGTGAATTCTGCCTCTGAAAGTTGAGTGGGTGCCTGCAGTGGAGAGTCTTCGATTCTGCTGTTGATAGGAATAGCTTAGTATGCTTCTCGAAGAGTGTACAAATTTGTGGAGAGCTTTAGTTTAGTTGACTCTACTCGCTTAGGATAATCACAGTCCTTAAGTAGGAAGCCACACTTAAATCAAGGTTCAAAACAATGGTTCAGTGAGTTTTCTTTTTTTCAGTCATGTCTTTCCTAAATGTGGCATTCAGTTCTCCTCATTGAAATTATTATAATCCTTATTTTACCTCACAGAAGTCTGGGTCTAACCTTATAAGGATTGGAGATTTTAGAGAGATGGGAAATTATCATTTTATTACTTATTCATTAGCTAATACTATTAAGTTGTATATTAAAAAATGTTTGAAATCTTAAGTATTTTAAAGTATTGATTGAAACCTACCTTTACTTGGAGAAAAAATTTTTAACAGAAAAATGTGTATCAAATAAAGATTGAATCTTTGTACTTGGTATAGGAAGTGATTGTCCTAAGTCAATTTTTAAGAAAGGGTAAATTGTGTTCTATACCTCTCTGTAATTTATTGGGGAAGTCTGTAATGCATATTCCAAATTTTATTAAGAAAGGACTTAATGCAAATTTGTCCCAAATAATAAAAAATAATTGGTGCCTGGCAAAGGATGTAAAAGATAAAACTCAGTTAGTAAACAAACATATGGAATGTTATTCAACTTCATAAGTATCAAAGGATGCATGTTAAAATATGATTGTAACTTATCAGATTGGCAGTATCTCTTAAAAATAATACTCAGTGATTTCAGTGTTCTATCTACATGCCTTCTGACAATGTATTTTTTCTCTGTCTTTTATTTATTATTTTTTTGAGCAATGTATTGTTATAATCCTTTTAGAATGGAGTTTGACTTGTAGGAAGGAGTTTTATTTATAAATATGTGTGTCACAGTGTTTTAAAGTAGTAACACTATTCGGGGAAAACCCAATGTCCATTAGAGTGTGGTCGAATAAGCTATACTAGTGCCTTTAGATTATATAGTATGGAATTATATTTTATGAAAATATTTCTGAAAACTGTAATAGTGAACATTTCCTATGTAAAATGTGATGTGAAAAAGTAGGGGGAAATATATGTGCTGTTTGTTTACAATTGTGTAAATACTTTAGGTGATTTGTCACCAAAATTCATAGTGGTTGTGTTAAGATAGTAGGTTTCTGAGCAATTTCTTTTTTCCTTTTCCTAATCTTCAAATTTTATGAATGCTTTTAATTATTTTCATGAAAAAAATTTTTTTAAATTGTGGTTAGAAACTTGCTTTGAAAGATGTAAGCTTCATCGATTCAGTAAACAGAGAGCTGAAGAAACTCAATTTTCTTTGATGCTGTCCACTAATAGTATTGAACTCAGGTCGTTAAAAGTGAGAGCTGAGGAGTCAGACTGTCAAGGGACAAAATTTGCTCCTACACTTTTCCTGTTGTTTACATTGAGCAAGTGTCTGGGCTTACTTTCATTATCTCTACAATTGGTTTAATAATGGTATTTTTAAGATTGTTGGGAGGTTTCAATTAGTTAATGTTGTCCTTACAACAGTGTGTTGCATGGAACTTGCCTCTGTAAATTTTTATTAATTTAATCTTACCAAAATTTTTTGCCTAAATATATTTGTTGAATTAAGTATTCAAAAAAATTGTCCCCTGAGAGCAGTATTTTATAATAGTATCATTGAGTGCTTCTAGCACATCACTGAATAAATGCTTTTTATTTCTTTGCTTAATGCTCATAGAAAAGGAGAGGAGTAAATTATTTTTTAGAACGTTTTAGTAATTTGCCAAAGATTATTCAGAGTAACTCTATGAAATATAGAAGGTAATATTCTCAGATGTATACTTAAGAAGTTTTAAGAATAGTTACTTCAAAGACTTTGACTGCTTAAAACAAGAAAGAAGGAGAAGAATATAAAAACAAAATCGAATTCATTCTCAGCCTTTCGGCTAACAGCAAGTGTGAAAATAATCAACCAACAATAACAGATGGACTACGTCATGACATTAATTTCTCTCATAATTCATTCCCTTGTAGTTTTTTTGAGGGAATTAAAAAAACGTAGGAAAAGTAGATAATTTACATAAAATGACATATGCGGTGCTTTAGGCAAAAATAGCCGATGCATGGGTGAGAGAGTTACAGCCTTTGTCAACAAGACCAGATTCATTAGAGCACTTTAAAATGGCTACTGAAATCATTATGAAGATTAACAAGTGTAATAAATTAAATTTATGGGATGGGTTTACAAGCTCTACCATAACTGATAATTTTTTTTTTTCTTTTGCTAAATAATAAAGTTATTCTAAATAATCCAGTGAAAGATCCAGGGCACATGGCCAAGGCTTTCTACATTTTGCTTCTGTGGTCGTTGATCTTTAATGTTTTTATTGTAAACTTGATATTACTTGAATACTTTACTCATTGTCTCTTTTCTTTTCTCTTCTTTTCTCTTCTTTACTCTTTGGCTGTGTTGGGTCTTTGTTGCTGCGCGTGGTCTTTCTCTAGTTGCAGTGAGCGGGAAGTCCCTAGCTTAACATATTGATTTGATTTTTCACATTGCGTGAGAGGGACTTCCCTGGTGGCACAGTGGTTAAGAATCTGCTTGCCAAGGCAGGGAACTCAGGTTCAAGCGCTGGTCTGGGAAGATCTTACATGCTGCAGTGCAGCTAAGCCGATGTGCCAACTACTGAGCCTGTGCTCTAGAGCCTGTGAACCACAATTACTGAGCCCATGAGCCACAACTGTTGAAGCCTGTGTGCCATAGAGCCCGTGTGCCATAACTAACGTGCATGGCTAGAGCCTGTGCTCTGCAACAGGGAAGCTACCACACTTGGAAGCTCGTGCACCACAATGAAGAGTAGCCCCTGCTCGCCCCAGCTAGGGAAAACCCGGTCACAACAACAAATACCCAGTGCAGCCAAAAAAAAGAAAAGAAACCAAACCAAACAAGCAAAATTTGCATGGAACAAGAGAAGCCACTGCAATGAGAAGCCTGCACACTGCAACGAAGAGTAGCTGCCACTCACTGCAACTAGAAAAAGCCCCTGGGCAGCAAGAAAGAGCCAACACAGCTAATAAATAAATAAATTAATTAATTAATAAAGAAAAGTGGCATGGGGAATCATATTAGGCAATTCAGATAATGCTTATAATACAGATGAGAATGCTATGAACTTTTTAAAGTTCTGACAAGCTCACATGTATAAAAGAAGCTAATAATTTATATTTCAAATATGTATTATCTGTGAAGATATATCATTTTAACCATATTAATCATTATGTATATTGCTGAGAAATGTAGAGAAATGGTTGCTCAAACAGACCAGGTAATTTTGTCTTAACTCATAATGATACAGTCAGACTTCTAACTCAGATCACCGTGCTCTTAATTTACCCCTGTCTTCTAGATCTTCTTCTAGGGCTCACGGATATGTTGGTCCTAGAAAGAAAGCATGTCTATTCTCACAAACCCTTAGTTTTTAAATTTTAAACATTTTCTATTATTTTTCTTAGAAGTTAGCATTAAAATATTATTTGCAACATGCATTTAAACATTATTTACTGTTACTATTTTAAAGAACAACAGAATAAGGACAGTTCCTTCTGTTCTTTGGTTTTGTTTGTAGTAGTAACTACTTATCTAGAACTGCTAGAAGGAAGCAGTTCGAGTAGGAAGTATACTAGAAGGTGAGCTTTAAAAGGTCTAGGTACCAGGCTTGACTCTGTGACGTTGAGCCACTTTTCAAAGTTTTTCTTCTCTTCTGTTTCATCGTGTGTAAAATAAGGAGTTTCATTAGATGCACACAGGCCTTGCGCTCTTGGTCACTATGGTCTATTATAGTTGATCCCAAAGATGAAACCAACTTCATAGGACTGAATGTAAGGCAAGGTGCTTCCTCCCTCCCTCCCCCTTTCCAAAATCGTACCTCAGAAAATGTAAGTATATTTGAGTTTTTACAAAGTCTCTATGAGATACTTTACTTTGAACAGTAAGCTACTGTTCAAGAAGACACACCTGAAAAATAAATTAATCGTGGTTTTGCATGTGTAGGGAAGCCGCTGATAGAATCTGTGAAAGAGATAATGGCTTTGTGCTGATTTGGAAATTACTTCATAATAAGCATAGCTTCATAATAAGAATTGTTGGTTGTTGGGGACTTCCCTGGTGGTCCAGTGGTTAAGACTCCGAGCTTCCAATGCAGGGGGTGTGGGTTTGATCCCTGGTCAGGGAACTAAGATCCCATGTGCTGTGCCCTGCAGCCAGAAGGAAAAAAAAAAAAAAAAAAAGAACTGTTGGGTGTTGGAAATGTCTTTTGAAGATGACCTTAAAAAAAGCACACTGTTTCTCAAGTTATCTATGGTCTAGAGCCATTTTTTTTCTATAATTTCTTATTTGTTGCTGACTGATACTTTTGCAAAATATAATAAATCATGAATTATTAGAAAAAGGGTGTTAAAGAAAGAGATCTACAAAATAGAAGCCAAAATTTGACAGACAAAATTACTTTGCCTAATTGCTCTGAAAGTTTATAAAGCATTCTCTCAATTTTTGCAACAGTTTGTAGCGTGACACTGGCCACAAACCAAGCTTTAAGTGGCACTGCTGCAAGTGGTTTTGTTGTAGAAGTTACAAATATATGTATACAGCATGGATGAAAAAGTGATTTTTCCTAGCATCATGAAAATTGTGTCAAGGGGAAGAGAATGGTTGTTAGTTATGCTTTAGATCAGAGGTTAGTGAACCATGGCCTATGGGCCAAATTTGGCTATCTGCTTTGTAAATGACGTTTTATTAGAAATAGTTGTACCCATTCATCTGTGTTTTGTCTATAGCAGACTTCAGTAGTTTTGAGCAAGACCGCATGATCTGGAAAGCCCTGAGTATTTATTATGAAGTCTTTTTTTAAAAAATTAATTAATTTATTTTATTGGCTGTGTTGGGTCTTTTTTGCTGTGCGGGGGCTTTCTTCAGTTGCGGTGAGTGGGGGCTACTCTTCATTGTGGTGTGTGCGCTCCTCATTGCCGTGGCTTCTCGTTGCAGAGCACAGGCTCTAGGCACGTGGGCTTCAGTAGTTGCAGCACATGGGCTCAATAGTTGTGGCTCACGGGCTCTAAAGCGCAGGCTCAATAGTTGAGGTGCACGGGCTTAGTTGCTCTGCAGCATGGGATCTTCCTGGAGCAGGGATCGAACCTGTGTCTCCTGCATTGGCATGCGGATTCTTAACCACTGCGCCACCTAGGAAGCCCTATTATGAAGTCTTTTACGGAAGGGTTTGCCAGTTCCTATTTTAGATTTGAAAATGACAGTTATGAATGCTTACTACTTGTATAGTGCTTGCTTTTTTTCTGATTATGTTGTTTGTTTAAATGCATTAGACATATTATTGTTTGGTTTTTCTTCTAGTCACTGATGTACCTGAAATAAATCTGGAGAGAAGTGAAGAAAATGAACGGAACAATAAAGATCAAGCAAAGAAGAGGAAAAAAAAGCAAAAAGATTATCAACCCAACTATTTCCTCTCAATTCCGATCACCAACAAAGAGGTGCTATTTTTTTTAAAATTATTTTTACTGTCTTATTCTAAATTATATATAAGGTACACTAAATGCACATAAGCCCATTTGCTCTCAGCTTTTAAGAATCTTTGGTGGCATTTTTAGTCAGGCCACACTGGGAATATAGAATATAAGTAAACAATAATTAAAAAAAATACTATTTAAACAATCATTTAAGTGATAATTTTGCAAAGGCCACTTGAAAAAGTGTTGCCAGGTAGCATGTCAGGGTCCCTTCTAAGTGTTTGTTCATTGTCATAATGGAGGACTCTTTCTGAAGCAGAGAGCTGGTAAAAAAAAAAGATTCTGAAATCTCTGTGGGGAAAGTAAACTGGAATTTCTTGCTGCTTAGTCTAGTTTATGGTAATGATTATTGCAATGAAATTTCTTTAAAAATTACTCATTGTTGTACCAACTTAATAGTGCATGATAAACTTGGTAGAAATCTATTAAAAGTCTGAAAAATTAATGTGGCATCAATAATAGGAAATGGGACCAGCCAGCTGGCCCACACTAAGAAACCCTTGTATGTGACTGAGAGGGAAAACTGCCGTATCTAAGCCTTCTAGAGTGGTGAGATAGGAATTAAAATGCCTTAGGAAAGAACACCTCATTTGGAAGACTGTTTTTATGTCTTGGCCCAATTTTATATCTTAAGAGCTAGATTTGAATTTCTGTTTGGTTGTGGGCTCTGATCTCTTAACTGGGCATCTTTTCAGGTTGCTTTTCTCTTTATTTAACTAGAATGTTTCTACAGAATGCTAATGAATTTTTAAAGATCAAAGCAAATGAAATTGAAATCAAAGAAATAAATATGAAAGAAAAAATTAAATTCTTTTAGGACACTCTAGAAAATATCTAGTTTGTGAGATACAGTTTAGTTGGAGAGAAAAGACACGTAAAAAGAGAAATGGTATTACCTAGCAATACAGGATTTTAGGATTTGTTACAGTAAAGAATCAAACTGATTTTACTGGTACGTAGCGGTGGATTAACAGCAAAATAGGCCTTAAAAGTGTTTAGCTGATGCAAAGTTTAACGTAACCAGCAATTATATATTATATTAAAATACTTGTGAGTTATTTGGAGAGTTTTCTCTGAGATTCGGGATCACGTGTACCTAAGGGAATTAGAGGAGAGCACAATGCCACAGGTGGCGCCACTTAACCGGTCAGACAGAGGCCAGGTCCTGATGAAACTGCCTGTGAAACAGGCCAAGTGATGTCCCCAAGGGCACGTGATTTGTGATCAGAGGAGATGCCAGGCTCCTTCTTCTGACTTCTTGCTTAGAGATTGTTCCACTGCAGAGTCTGTGAGGGTAGAATTTGGGTATAGGCCCTTCCTTCTCTCTCACTCCCTGCACGCCTCTGTTCTTGGCTCAGCTGGTCTGCGCTGCAGCTCCGCATCCCCTTTGAGCCTGCCCCGGCCCCTCCTAGCCCTGTGCCGGCTTCCCACCTCCTCCTGTGAAGACTGGTGGGGCGATGTGCTGGTATGGGGCCGGCAGGCAAGGGGACCAAGGGGAAAGAGGGTGGAGAGATTCTTTTCCTCTGCCGCTTAGTTCAGGACTCAGGCCATAAAGATGAGAGGAGGGGGATGAGAGAACCATTTGCAACCCTAGTTTTCACCCTGTAAGCAGCTTTGTTTCACCTGTAGCCTTTGTTTCTGCTTCTTAACGTCTGGGAGGTTTTGTAGAAAGTGGGGAGAGTACAGGATTTGGAGCCTGAAAAACCTTGTTCAGACAACAGCTGGGTCACAAACGTCACTGTTGGATGTAGGTCAGGTTACTTAATTGCTGTAGTTTCAGTGTCTTCAGGTGTAACATGGAGGTGATAATGATTATTTTCTAAACCCAAATCTGGACACATCACCTACATGCTTATTTCCCCATTGATATTAGGATAAAGACAAAGGCTCTTTCATATTCTAGAAGGTTCTATATGGCTTGGCTTTTCCCACCTCAGTCCTCATTCCTTCTGCGTGAGCCCTTCTGGCCTTGCTCGACCTTGCCAGTTTCCCTCTGCCCCCGGAAAGCCTTCTCTTGCTGGGACGCCAACACACGTGCGCACACACACACACACACAGACTTTCATGGCTTTTCTTTTGTCATTTGTCATCCTTGAAATTTGACACTTGCTGGTCTTCCTCACAAAGTTTTTCAGCTCAGTTCCCAGTACCTAGAACGGAGCTTGGCAAGAGTAGGCGCACACACACAAAATAGTGTCATTTCAGCGTGGAAGATGTGTTTCTGGCATACTAAATTTTAACCAGAACATTTACAAATAATGAATGCATTGTTACAAATGCTGGTTTTATAATATAGGTTCTAGGGCAGTTTGTTTTCCAGGGGGTGGGGTGACTTATAGTAGTGGGGAATGCAAGTTTCAAGTAACCTGGAAACCAAAGAATGTAGTGTTTCCCTTTCAAGAGACTTTTTTGTGGGTACCAGAAAGCACAATGCAAATATGGGGAGTAGGAGTAGGAACAGGACACGATTTGGAGATACTTTTTTTTTTTTGTAGATACTTTTTATATCTTTTGTATGAGCACCTTTTTTGTTTGTTTGTTTGGAAGTGTCTAATGTTAATTTCCTTTTGAAACTACTTATGGGCTTTTGTGGGAAGGCCTGGGAAAAGGAGCAGCATTTAATAACATTGTTTCAATGGGAGACTGTATTCCAAGTTCCAATTAAGTGACCTGCAAACAAGCTTTTGGAAGCTAGCACATTGACAATGAGCTGCTCTACTTTTGGCCTCTACTTGTTGGCATCTAGTTTTAAAGAAAAAAAGTATTCAGACTTACATGGGTCTTTGATTTTTAAACACATTATTAGACATTTGGAATGTTTTAGTTTCGGAAAATCATGATTTTCATATTTTTAAGAAATTGAATTGGAAAATGAATTAGAATGACTGCATAAAAATACCCTAATAGCATGTATATGAAAGTATGTGTTTCTCCACTACCTATATTAACATATTAGTTTAAATCCTAAATATTTCTTAACTGGCTAGAATTGCTTTATTAGTTCTAGGTGGATTTGCCCATATGTTGGTTTTATATGGTTTCTTATGAGAGGTAATAATATAAGGTAAGTCAACAATGAAAAATGCAAGGGAACAATTAGAAGCTGACTGAAATTAGGAGTGTATTAATTTTTTTGGTAAGAATTGTTTTATACCAATGGAAAAATATGATACTCTTTAGGGGTTTTAAAAGGCATTTGTTACATTTAATTCTATATTTCTTTATTTTGTAATGTGAAAATTATTGATCTTATGAAAAGATGAAATATGATTTGTGCATTCTGTTCCTTTCTGGGAAATGTAATTGTGAAAGTGCTTGATATCATCACGTGTGTTAAACACTTGGTAGATACAGAAAAGTCTATTTTAGGATGATTTTTTTTATCTTTGCTCTACTTACTGCTCTATCATCAAGTTTTCAAGTTTTTTTTCATCACGTAGACAGGCAAGAAAAATGACTATATTCAGCTTTGAATAAAAGGCAGCAAATTGATGTGATAATTCTGTTAAATCTTACTGAGGCAGCAAATTTAGGAATAATATATGTTAACAGCTTAGAAAAAATCCAAAAATAATGTCAAAAGATGAGGTCAAGGACATTCTCCTTCTGTGTGCCAGACTGTAACTATTCACCTTCACGCACTAACTTGAAGGCATTTTCTCTGAGCTCATGTATGCGTTGAATCAACTAGAAAGCTTAAAAGATACAAAAATGAAATTTCTTATTGCGTTATTTTTAGGTATGTGGAATATTGCTTAGTAGTGAGGTTTAGCAGATGCCTGTCTGTTTTTATTCTCTAAATACAAAGAAATTACTCAATGAATGAAATATTTGATTTTAATAACCTTTTATTTTTAAAAGTTTCTTTCAATATCCTACTTAAATATGGCTCTATAATATTAGGTTTAAAAAATGTGCATTGTGCAATACTGTGGATTATGATGGCAGATAAGCTTTAGGGGCTTTGTAGAATTTTGAACAGTGGCTGTAAAAATTAGTTTCCTTTGGCCTTTAATGACATTGGTACTTTTAAAAATGGCATACAGAGAAGACTCTGAAGCAGTTTCCTTTTTTCTTTTTATCTTTTAAGAATGTAATTAGAAATAAAAAGCATTAAAAATTTTTTTGAAGATAATATCAAGGAATATATAAATTAATCTGGAACATCAAAGCATAGTTAGCAATACATTACTAGATTAGATTATCTTTAGAATTTTCATGGGTTGAGGTTAATTTTGCATTATAAGTACTGTGTGACTTTAGAAAAATAGTCTTCAAAGTGTTTTACAAATTTTAATTTGCACTTTTACAAGCTACTGGATAATTCAAAGATATAAATGGTATAAAACTAGCACTAAATAGTAGGACATTGAACTAAACTGCTGAATATACAAATGGATAGACATTTTTGAGCATTGTCTTGAATTTATATATAATTAGTATTTGAGCTTAGAATGAAGACTAAGTTTTTATGAAAATGCAAGTACTCTACCCACTAAGTGCAAGTGGCAGTCCCTAGGTGTCACAATGAAAATGTCTCCAGGCACTGACACATGTCCTCTGGGGTAGAGACCCCAGACCACTGATTTTAATAATATTGTCAGTGTTGCATACCTTATATTAGGCAAAAGGTGCAGAGCTTGCAAAGTGCTTGTCTGTGTGAACTTTAACACATTGCTCTAAGTTTGGCAGTGCTTTACAATTGAAGAAACCAAGACTCAGTGAGATCAGGTGACCTCTATGGGATTACACCCATGGCAGACCTGGGGTTAAAATCCAGGATTTCTGATGCAAGTCCAGCACTCTTAATTTGCCTCACTCTGTATTAAAATGTTCTCATCCTAAACCACTTTTTTTCACAATCAGTTAAGCCAGAATTACCATTTGTACCAGCTGCGATTGGAAGATGTAATTATGTATATTGTTTTGCTGTCCGACATTCTTGAGCACATGTGATTTATTTGGCTCTGGGCTAGGCCCTTCCCACATGAACCTGAACCCTCTTGAGCTGCTTCATCACTCCTGAAGGCCGATCTCAGCACTTCATTGCACCTGGAAAAATCTCTCAAAACTTCACGTGTAAAATCCTCGCAGAGTAGTGTAGACTTACACTGAAGGCTTTTATGAGAGGGCCGTGTGTTCTATTACACAGGTTCCAGTAAGACTTCCTCAGAATCTCCTTTAAATGTTTTCTTCCTCAGTGTTTCATGTCTTGAGTCAGTACGCACGTCTGCCTCTCTCCTTGTCTCCTCTTGAAAACACGTTCCTTGTATCTCTTCCCCCATGGCTCTCTGACCACTTCTCCTCTTCCTCTTCCTCACTTCTCCTGGATTTTTCCCCCCAGATATTTCCCTCATCTTTCCTCATGTATTGCAATTTATCCTTTTCTCAAGTTCCTTTGTTATTTTGGGTATATGATCTTGAAAAGATTTTTTTAATCTTCTGTGTTTCAATTTATTTTAAACTTATTTATTTATTGGCTGCATTGGGTCTTCGTCTCTTTGAGCGGGATTTCTGTAGTTGCAGAGAGTGGGGCTACTCTTTGTTGTGGTGCGCAGGCCTCTCATTGCGGTGGTCTCTCTCATTGCAAAGCACGGGCTCTAGGTGCACGAGCTTTAGTAGTTGTGGCACATGGGTTCAGTAGTTGTGGCACATGGGTTCAGTAGTTGTGGCCCACAGGCTTAGTTGCTCCATGGCATGTAGGATCCTCCCGGACCATAGCTCGAATCTGTGTCCCCTGCACTGGCAGGCGGATTCTTAACCATTGCGCCACCGGGAAAGCCCTCAATTTATTTTAATACAGACAATACTGATACCTACCTCATAGGATTGACAGGAGGCTGCAGTGAACTAATATATGTAAGATGCTCACTCTAGTGCCTAGAACCTAGTTACAACACAAGAAAGGGTAGTTACTATTGTCATTTCAATGTTGTGATTATTTTTATTACCAGGCAATGTGGTGAGACGGTGGGGTGGAAGAAATAGAAGTTGCCCTCGGGAAGTTTACAATTTAGTTTTGTTAATATTGAGGTAGAGGAAACTCTTGACTCTAAGATCTTTGAGTACTGTTACGTTAGGAGCATTTTAACTATCAGGCTATCAACATTCTTTTGTTGGGTGTTGTGAAAGTGACATCTTACCTTGGGAAATCTTACATTAGGTGTTATTGCATAACATCCTACCAGGAAAACACTGTTTCCCGTGTTACTGTTCTCCAGGTTGCAAGGAATAGAGAAACACTGAGGTTATTTTGGGTGGTGTGGATTTATTGTAAAGATATGTGGGAAGTCAGATCCCAAGACAGCATCTCATGATATGCCGATCATTCTGTGTCACATTCTGCAGATAATGGGAACATTGTTCAGGATGAAACAGCTTCTCTAGTATCAGAACAGCCTGCTGTGCTTGTGATTCAGTTGTTTCTTATCTCTACTGCCTTTTTAGGGCTCTGCTTCTACTACCAGCCCTCTTTCTTTTCCTTTTCTCTCTAATTCTGCTACCTCCGGGCTTCTACGTGCGCTCTTTTCTCTGGGGATTGCTCGGTTTGCTAGTTTATATTCAAACTATTTTCCAGTGCATTCACATTTAGAAGTTGAGTAGAATTGTCTCTAACTGGAAATGGAGGAGGGAAAAGCCATCATTCCTCTTCTTTGTTCTCAGTAGGTTGAGAGGGGCAGGCTGATGAGGGACCAGGGATTTTGCTTGGATGCAGCCTGTACAGTTTTTCTGACATACGCATTTAGACTCCTTTGCAGCTCTCTCTCCATGGTTAGGACCCTCCTCACATGTCTGGGGAAATGACATTAGTCATTCCTGTTGAAATTATTGCTGTCCTAAAAAATCTTAAAGGCCATGAAGAGTGGGTTCTCAGACACATTCGCTTGGGGACAAATAAATATTACTGCCAACAGAAATGGAATGTTGTCTGCTGGTTTGACCTTTCTGTGGCAAGAACAAAACTTTTATTTTTAGGAAAGATCATAATTATAGTGAGTCATACAGTATATTCCAAGGATAAGTTTCTGAGAAGATACATGGCCATTGAGGGTTTTTCCACTCAACCAGTGACCTAGTCTGTAAAAGAAGGGTGTTGGGCTTGATGCTTTTTTTTTTTAATTTAAAAAAAATTTTTATTTATTTATTTATTGGCTGTGTTGGGTCTTCGTTGCTGCACTCAGGCTTTCTCTAGTTGCAGTGAGCAGGGGCTACTCTTCGTTGCAGTGCTTGGGCTTCTCATTGCGGTGGCTTCTCTTGTTGTGGAGCACAGGCTCTAGGTGCGTGGGCTTCAGTAGTTGTGGCACATGGGCTCAATAGTTGTACGGGCTCAATACTTGTGGCACACAGGCTTAGTTGCTTTGCGGCATGTGGGATCTTCCTGGAGCAGGGCTTGAACCCATGTCACCTGCATTGGCAGGCAGATTCTTAACTACTGCACCACCTAGGAAGTCCTTATTTTTTATTTTTTAAATCCAGTACCCTATTCCCTGACTTTTGTTTTTTTTAATTAATTTATTTTTTAAAATTTATTTCATTTATCTGTTTATTTATTGGCTGCGTTGGGTCTTTGTTGCTGCACACGGGCTTTCTCTAGTTGTGGAGAGCAGGGGCTACTCTTCATTGTGGTGCTTGGGCTTCTCAATGTGGTGGCTTCTCTTGTTGTAGAGCATGGGCTCTAGGCACGTGGGCTTCAGTAGTTGCGGCACACAGGCTCAATAGTTGTGGCCCACGGACTTAGTTGCTCCACCGCATGTGGGATCTTCCTAGGGCAGGGGTTAAACCTGTGTCCCCTGCATTGGCAGGTGGATTCTTAACCACTGTGCCACCTAGGAAGTCCTGGGCTTGATGCTTTTAAGATGGAGAAACATCATGTGATTTTTTATAATTTATACATCCTATTAAACTTTCCAAGTCATCTCTCCAGGATATTTGAGAATAAGTAGACAATTAAGCATTGTTTGGTTGAAGAATCTTGACATTGTTCTCATTTCAGTTGTTGCTTATTTCTTTTCTTGATTTCAGCGTTGCCATAAGGATATCTTGCTTACCTAATCTCTCTTTTGTCTGTGTGTGATTAGATTACAGAAGGAATTAAGATCCTGCAAAATGCAATAATACAGCAAGATCAGCGACTGGCTGAAGCAATGAGCAGAGATGGTTCCTTTCATGTTACCCTGCTTGTGATGCAGTTATTCAGTGAAGATGAAGTAAACGTGTGAGTAATATGTGTTTCTGGAATTGTTTTCTAAGTTATTACTTTAATATGAGTAACCATAGCAGACCCCAAAGAGGCACTGAAATTCTAAAGAAGTATTATTATAATTTGTTCCAATTAATAAGTCAATGTACAGAATTAGCTATATAAATATTCTTCCTGATTGATAGTTTTTTTTTTTTTGGGTCACGTCACACGGCTTGCGGGATCCTAATTTGCTGACCAGGATTGAATCCATGCCCTCTGCAGTGAAAGTGCAGAGCCCTAACCACTGGACCACCGGGGAATTGCCCCTAATCTGTACCTTTAAACTCTGTTATTGTTACCAAATGCATTGGTTATGCAGTTATTTTGTCCATGTTACTTATGTAAGCACTCTGGAGTCTGATCATTTAGGTTAGGATTCCAGGCAAAGACTCTGGAGCCATGGCCCAGCCATATCTTAATAGCTGCCCAATTTTGGGCACATCATTTACTTTTTAAGTGAATGGAGAAACTAGTGTGTTAGTACATGTAAGAGCTCTTCGTGTAGGGCCTGGTACATAGCAGACACTTGATATTATTAGCTCTTAGAGCTGTCATGTACTAGATTAATTTGTTTTTATCTCCATCATTCCTAGAATACCTGTACACCCTGCACCCCAGACCCAGAGCTGTGCCATAAAAGTTGAGTGTTAGTCATTGATCGTTGCTTTCCAGCCTAGAGTGGAGAAACCGTGCTCTTTCTCCAACTCTCTGGGATGCTCTGTCTGTCAGTATGAGTGCCCCTTGCCCTGTTACCGCCTGCATAGCCCTCTGGATTAAGCTCAAATTTAAGCTCTTTGGGAAGCCAAAACCAGAATTACAGGTTACAGGTTACTTCTGTTTTCTACCTTGACATATAATCTCCTGAGGGGATGAGGAACAAGGCTTGGATTGGGGAGGGGGTGAGGAAAAGGGAAAATAAAAGGGGAAAAACAAATATACAGTCAAATTATGATTCTGGTAGTGATGCTTTTTATTTATTTATTTTATTTTTTATAAGTTTATTTATTTGTTTTATTGGCCGTGTTGGGTCTTTTTTGCTGTGCATGGGCTTTCTTTTTAGTTGCGGTGAGTGGGGGCTACTCTTTGTTGTGGTGTGCGGGTTCCTCATTGCCGTGGCTTCTCTTGTTGCAGAGCATGGGCTCTAGGCACCTGGGCTTCAGTAGTTGCAGCACATGGGCTCAATAGTTGTGGCTCACGGGCTCTAAAGCGCTGGCTCAACAGTTGTGGCGCACGGGCTTAGTTGCTCCGTGGCATGTGGGATCTTCCTGGAGCAGGGATCGAACCCGTGTCCCCTGCATTGGCAGGCGGATTCTCAACCATTGTGCCACCTAGGAAGCCCCAGTGATGCTTTTTAAATAGTAGAACCACATGTCTTTAGGGATCAGTCTTCTGATCTGTCTCAACATGATCCATCCAAGAGCAGGTCTTGAGTACCCTGCGATGACAGAGAGAACCAGAAGATTCTACTTAACTCGCTTTCACTGTTCACTTTGCCAATCAGAAGCAAAAAGAGATACTCTGATGCTCTTAAAAGAGAAGAAACCAGAGAAGATGTGACACAAGATGAAAGCCTGCGAGAAAATGAGTGGTGCCCCGAGTGTTAGAATGGTGGACTAGTTGAAGTTCCCCAGAGAAACAGAACCAATAAGATGCATATCCATTTGGTTATCTAGATAAATTGACAGAGCCATATGTACAGCTATAGCGATACATAGAGAGATTTATTTTAAGGAATTAGCTCACATGATTGTGGGGGCTGGCAAGTCCAAAATCTGCAAGGCAGTCTGGCAGGCTGGAGACCCAGGCGAGAGTTGATAGTATAGTCTCAAGTTCAAAGGCAGTCTGGAGGAAGAATTCCTTCTTCCTTAGGGGATCTCAGTCTTTTCTCTTAAGGCCTACAACTGATTGTAGGAAGCCCATCCATATTCTGGGGAATGATCTGCTTTACTCACAGTCTACTGATTTAAATGTTCATCACATCTAAAAAAATTCCTTCACAACAATATGTAGACCGGTGTTTGACTAAACACTGGGCATCATGGCCTCGGTTGACAAATAAAATTAACGAACACAGTGGTAAGAGCAGGAGCAAATACTGAGCTGGTTTCAGGGGTGGCAAGTAGGAGACACTGAATCAGTGATAAATTCAAAAGAACCTCACGTGGTCAGTGAAAGCACAGCCAGCTTTGAGGAGGGTTGTTGTCCAGGGCTATAGAGGGCCTCTGGTGCTGGGTGGAGTGAGCAAATCAGAGGAAGAGGCACAAAGACAGACACATCCTGGCTCCCCTTTTGGGGTTGAATGTTCCAACCAGTATTGAAGCAGAGAACTGGGAGCGATAGAGATACTCACCGTAGTTTGGGGTTCTCAGGGTGTAGCTGGGAAAACTCAAGCTCTTTAGAGAAGTTCCTGTTGAATAATGCTGGAAGAATGTGCTGCCACACAGCTGGTAGATCAAAGGGAGATTTCTAAACACACGAACCTGAGGTAGTTCCTTCAATTTCCCATTGCCTATCAAGGTATATAGGTAGATCCAGAAATTTCCTTGTGCCCTGGTGGGTAGACTTGGAAGTTCCAAAAGAATCAGTGGATCAGAAGTAGCAGGATGAGGGATGAGGACACTGCTGAGTATGAGTTTCTTGATCAGAGACCCCCGCAGGGATCTTGTGCTTCAGCAGCACATGCCAGCGCAATGCCTAGAAAGAACACATGGGCTTTCGTGGACACCAGCATGGGGCACGCTGGATACGACCAAACCAGTCACCCTGAAACGGGAGTCTCTGAGGACCCAAACAACAAGCAGATCAAAGACCTTCTTAAGTCCTCTTACAAGAGTATGCTGGATTCATTCTCTTGAGTGAGGGCATGAGGAGGGGAGAGGGAAAGGGAAAACAATCCTGAAAGGAGGTTTGAATTAACTGAATAATTGTACCCCAAAGAGACCTTTTTAAACCAGAAAAGACTGAGTTACCATTGATTGATAAGTTTAGGTTTTAACTCTCTTATTGGAAGTGGGTCTTGGCTATGGCATGTATATATATGTTTCAGTCTCTGCTCCTCACCTCCATTCCCCAAATAAATATTATTCACAGAAATGTCATCTCTCTTATCCATAGGAGGAAACCGGCAGTCCTAGGAATTAAGCGAATGCTGGTCAGTGGGGAAGCCAGAACTAATCAGTTTTCTATTATTATTCCATGGAGTGTGATTTTGAGAGATGGAGAGGTAGAGGGAAAGGAGCAGGATGGCGACAGGAGGGAGAAGAGGAGCACAAGTGCGTGAAAGGTGGGAGAGATTAGTCTGCTGGAAGTACACATGGCCTCCTGTGTCTCAGTGGCCTCTACTGACGGACGTGTAACTGACTAGAAATACTGTTAAGTGGTGTGCAGTCAGGTTGGGGTGAAGGGGTGGGCATGTTCTCAGTGTATTATGATGTTTACATTTCTCAGTGGAGGTGGGACTGCCTTCTCTAGGAGACTTAGAAATATTTGGGGGGGGGTGTACTTTTGGTCATCATAATTACTGAGGAGTGCCATGGGCATTTTATGGGCAGGAGTCAGCATTACTAAACCAGCTGCAGTACATGGTACAGTCCTGAACTAGGAAGTATTGTCTTGTCCTAAATCGTGGCATCACTTGTTGAAGAGTTACTGTATAGAGAGAGCACAGTGATACTCTGAGTCGTTCAGCCCCGTGTTTCACAATGCCCTCAGATTTCAGTTTTGTGTAAAAAATTAACTGTTGAGCAAGTTTACTTTGTGTTTGAAGGATTAAAGTGACATTCTTCCTATCAAATTACCAATAGCATTTTTCACAGAACTAGAACAAAAAATCCTAAAATTTGTATGGAGACACAAAAGACCCTGAATAGCCAGAGCAATCTTGAGGGAAAAAAACAGAGCTGGAGGAATCAGATTCCCTGACTTCAGACTATACTACAAAGCTACAGTAATCAAGACAATATGGTACTGACACAAAAACACAAATATAGATCAGTGGAACAGGGTAGAAAGCCCAGAGATAAACTGTGGTCAACTAATCTATGACGGAGGTGGTAAGGATATACAATGGAGAAAAGACAACGTCTTCAGTGAGTGGTGCTGGGGAAACTGGACAGCTACATGTAAAAGAATGAAATTAGAACACTCCCTAACACCATACACAAAAATAAACTCAGAATGGATTAAAGACCCAAATGTAAGGCCAGAAACTATAAAACTCCTAGAGGAAAACAGAGGAAGAACACTCTTTGATGTAAATCTCAGCAAGATTTTTTTGACCCACCTCCTAGAGTAGTGAAAATAAAAACAAAAACAAATAAATGGGACCTAATGAAACTTAAAAGATTTTGCACAGCAAACTATAAACAAGGCGAAAAGACAACCCTCAGAATGGGAGAAAATATTTGCAAACGAATCAACAGACAAAGGATTAATCTCCAAAATATATAAACAGTTCATGCAGCTCAATATTAAAAAAACAAACAACCCAATCCAAAAATGGGCAGAAGACCTAAATAGGCATTTCTCCAAAGAAGACATACAGATGGCCAAGAGGCACATGAAAAACTGCTCAACATCACTAATTATTAGAGAAATGCAAATCAAAACTACAATGAGGTATCGCCTCACACTGGTTAGAATGGGCATCACCAGAAAATCTACAAACTGTAAATTCTGGAGAGGGTGTGGAGAAAAGGGAACCTTCTTGCACTGTTGGTGGGAATGTAAATTGATACAGCCACTATGGAGAACAGTATGAAGGTTCCTTAAAAAACTAAAAATAGAATTACCACATGACCCAACAACCCCACTCCTGGGCATATACCCAGAGAAAACTATAATTCAGAAATATACACGCACCCCAATGTTCACTACAGCACTATTTACAAGAACCAGGACATGGAAGCAACCTAAATGTCCATCCACAGATGAATGGATAAAGAAGATGTGTTACATATATACAAGGAAATATTACTCAGCCATAAAAAGGAATGAAATTGGGACATTTGTAGAGATATGGATGGACCTTGAGACTGTCATACAGAGTGAAGTGGGTCAGAAAGAGAAAAACAAATATCTTATAGTAACACATATATGCGGAATCTAGAAAAATGGTACAGATCAGCCGGTTTGCAAGGCAGAAATAGAGACACAGATATAGAGAACAAACATTATGGACACCAAGTGGGGAAAGCGAGGGTGGGGTGGGGTGGGGGGTGTTGGGGGGATCGAGGTGGGATGAATTGAGAGATTGGGATTGCAATAGATACATTACTAATGAGAAAAAAATATCAAATTGTACACTTTAAATATATGCAGTTTATTGTGTGTCAATTATATCTCAACAGAAGGTCTTGGAAAAAAAAAAGTGACATTCTTATGCTACTTTATGATACTGGGAGTCACAGCTCTACTGGAAAATGATGACCAGATATTTGCATTTTAGCAGTTCTTCTTGACTAAGTTGTAATGAAAGATCTAAGAAATAATTGAAGTTTGCTCTACAGACAAGATAGTATTTTGCAATTCAACCAATATTAGTTATCAACCACGTGTAAGATACTGTGCTCAGTGCTTTGGGGAAAACAAAGATGAACCGTGAAATGGCTCTTTTTGCACTCATGGATTATACAGTGTAGTTGGCTAGATCATATGCACCCAAATAACTATAATAGAGAAATGTAAAAAGTGGTATGTTTTATTAGGTATAAAATATTAATGGAATTGCAAAGGAGAGAAGATTTGCTTCTGGTTTGGGGAACCAGGAAAGTGTTTGTGGTGGAAGTGTCAATTTTTAAGTGATGATGAGATTCAAGGTGTGGCATCATTTTGGGTAGCTCTATAGTGAGAGTGAAACCGATTGACTTTTCTGGTAAGACATTGTTTATATGAAGGATTTTTTAAGTCCCTAATCTTTTAATTTTCTCTTTCATCCTATACAGTATAATACACTAGAGATCCATATTGTCGGTTTCTTGTTCTATATTTTTACTTTTTGATGTCTAGTATCATATTTTAGGTGTTTAATAAAGTATTTATCAATGGGTTGGATATGGAGTGTATAGAAACCTTTTTTTTTTTTAAGTAATGAATTTCTTCAGGTATATATCACCCTTTGTGTCCTCACAGTGTAGAAGAAAGGAATAGAAATATGTTAGCCCAGATGCTGATTTGATAAGATGGCTGTCCTGCCTTAGTTTTAAATACAACCTTTGGGTCTGAACTCTAGTTTCAGAATTCCGTTTTCTACTTGCCTATACGCTATTCATTGTACCATAAAGAAGTCTTTCCATAAAGTGTTCTCAAAAAGATATTCTATTTAAAAGAATCTGAAAGTTAGTGATATTTACTAATAGGTACTGTGATACCTTTTCACTCTGTGACCAATGGCATCTCATTAGGACAAATTTAGTGATTTATGCTACCAAGGAACTGAAAAACTGGACTGGGTTTAGATCATCTATATCTCTTTAAAGAAAAATGACATGGAGAATTCACTGTCTCTGAAAAATTCTGACCTTTAGCATGGCCTGCTTTCATAAAGAGTTACATTGAAAATGAGTATCTTGAATTCCCCTCATTTATGGTAGATGAGCCAGAGTGGCTGTTCTGTTTTCACATGCTTTAACTCAGTACATGGTGAAGGGCAGTATTGTAGAAGTGTGTCTTTTTGGATGAACATAAATACAGTTCAGAAAGATTGGATTTTGGATGTGGATTTGGAGGTACAGTGAGAAATGTTGACATTTCTAAAGCTATTTTGAAGTATTATGTATTGTTTTGACAGAAAAATGAGACTCAGTATGGAAGTTATGGATGAAAATCAGTTAAAAATTTTATATGAATACTAATTTAGAAATATGAAAGATCTAGAAAGACACCTAAATTTCTTTTCACACATGTGACATATAATTACTACTGGTGAACAAATTTCTGATCAAGATAATTTAAATTAATGGTGGTTCACCAGAGGGGTGTTTTAAAGCCCTCTCTGTAATGTAAGAGTGTCCTTATTTCTTTTTTGGGTAACTGCTGCCCTCTAGTGAGAGTTTAGTTTTTTTCTTATAATAAAGTACCTGTACCAAACTCCTCTTATATGGAAATCGTTGATCTTAATTTTCAAAGTATTCCAAACTTGATAATGTCTAATTAACTAATATAGTGAACATTTATTTTTAGAAAGAATAACAATGCATTTGAAACACAGAATAGCCCTTTAATCTTATGGGCTAAACAGATATAACAAACTTATGTAGCTGTAGTTGGCAAATATAAACGTACTTTAATTGAACCCAAGTATAATAAATTATCTTATTGTGGAGACTATTATTATTATTATTTTTTGAGACTGTTATATTTTAAAGAGATAATGTATTTTAAGTTTTAGTAGAGTGCCTCACAAATAGTAAATATAAGTATTAGTACTTTTAACAAGAATCTAGAACTTTCACATATAATATGTTTTGTAGGTATTAGGTTTTTCTGCAATGTATTATCAGTAAATTTTTTTTTTTTAGTAGTTCATGCAGTATTTCCTTGGTTAAAAACCTTTTGGTGAGCTATTAACATAGCATCTTCTTTTGTGTCTTTAATATAAAATACATTATAATTAAGTAAAGATTAATTCACTTCTATAGATTTTGTTTAAAAATTAATGTTTTATTTTGATCATATGGATTAGATTTTGAAGGTATTTTGAGCATTAAAATAAGTACAAGTGTAAAAATTAATTTATCTTTCTAAAACTGTTTCTCATTTAGTTTTGTACATTTTATTACTTAATATTACTGAATATTACTGAAAAATATATTATTTCTTACCAGTGGTATTGATGCTCTTTTGGAATTAAAACCATTCGTGGAAGAAATTCTCCAAGGAAAACCTTTGACTTTGCCCTTTGAAGGGGTTGACACTTTTAGAAATCAGGTTGGATTTGTGAAGCTGGCAGAAGGAGATCACATAAAGCCACTTTTGGAGATAGCAGGTAAAGCAAACAGTGATACACTTATATGAAATCTCATCTGTTGAAGAAGCAATTTTTTTCTCTCAATTCTTATAATAGAGATTTGACATCTTTTAATTTTGGGGAGCCAGTGTAACCTCACTTTATAAGTGAGCTCCTTCAGCATTTGCTTGTATAAGGAAGTAGCCAAATAAAAGGCCAGAAAAGTTATCTTGATTCTTTGACCTGAGGAATACATGGATTCTGGAAGATAATGGACTGGACTCAAGTATTTGTTAGGACTGTCCTAATCGTAAGTACGAAGTATCCAATGCTTATCATGACATTTGACATATAGTTGGCATTTAGTAAGTATTGAATCAGTTAATAAGAATCACCAACTGCCTATTCAGAGGCTTGTGGGGATTGTCAGCCCCACTCTAGCAGTGTCAGTAGCTGAATCAGCAACATTTCCCTCTGCGCTACCTTTTTTCCTTCCTGTTTAGGTACTGCTCTATGAGCAGAGGGTCTGTTGGTGATGGCAGAAGGTCTTACATCCATTGGAGAACACGTTGCTTTGGGCAGCACAGTTGAAAATGTTAGGGAAATCGAAGCTGAAAATTATAAAACCTGGATGAGTGCTTTTTTGAGATGATCCAGAGATCATAGTTTGGATGTTAGTATATATACTGTCAACAAGTTTTATTTTCATTTCCTCTCATATCATGCCAGGTTGTTTCATGCCATCTCATTTCAGGTTCAGTAATCCTTGATTCATAACACACTCTCATCATGGTGGGTTTATTTTTATCTATCTATTTATCTGTCTTAAAATAATATGATGATCATCTGGGAATCCAGCACCCAAAACAAAAGCTAGGCCCTTGGTGGTAATCTAACCATATTGTCCTTTTCATTAATCCATCCTTTGGCCTTCCTTCATTTAAGCTAACCATCATCCTGAAGTCAGTGTTTATTATTTCGTTGTGTTCTTCCCAAGTATATATATTTTTAATTGGCTTTAGTCCTATAAAAAGGGCATCATATTGTCTGAGATCCTTTGAGACACACTTTTTTAAAAAAAATTTAATTAATTAATTATTTGTTAGGCGCGTTGAGTCGTTACTGCCCGCTGGCTTTCTCTAGTTGCGGGGCGGGGAGGGGGTGGGGGGGGTGGACTACTCTTTGTTGTGGTGCTTGGGCTTCTCACTGCCGTGTCTTCTCTGTTGCGGAGCACAGGATCTAGGCGTGCAGGCTTAGTAGTTGTGGCTTGCGGGCTTAGTTGCTCCGAGGCATGTGGGATCTTCCTGAACCAGGGATTGAACCTGTGTCCCCTGCATTGGCAGGTGGGTTCTTAACCACTGCGCTACCAGGGAAGTCCCTTGAGACATACTTTTTAAAAAACTTAATATATTGTCTTTATGCAGTTTTATAGTTGCGCATTCAATGCACCTCTTTTGGGGGTGAGGGACACATGAGGATCAGATTTCATTTCATTGTTGGTTAAGTTTTTCTTTTGTGGAGCAAAGTATGTATAAACAACAAACAAGCAAGCAATTAAACAATATTTATGAGCCAAGTAGGATTTAAAATCATTAGTTGGCCAAGGAGAAGGCCACTCCAACAGTTTTGATGGCAGAGCATTTGGGAACCCATGCCTTCAGTTAACAGACTTCATCTGTTCCTCGTGAACTGCTCTGGAGAGAATGCTAGATTCAGGTCTTTCCTTTTGTAATATAAATATGTCTGAGCTCAGGAAACATTTCTAATTAGTCATTCATTCATTGTTCTTTTAAATAATTCAATGGGTGCTTGCAACACTGAGAATTCCATCCATTCTTAACAAATATTCTCACAAAGGCAGTTTCCAGTATTGATGAAAGATCCATTGTGTGCTGAGGAATGTGAAATCTCACCAGCTTTAGTGTGACTGTGAGCCCAAGGGTGTTGGTTTGTCGTTTTAGAAAAGGCCACTGCCCCTGTAATTCCTTTCTAGATGCCAGAGACCATTTCTTAAAAACATATATACTTTTCTAAATGTTTAAACAAAACATTACAAAAAATGGAAAGTAGAGGGAGCATAGCACTCTGTCTCCTCATATAATTACTTACTTTTAGTCTTTTGTGTGTATACTGTGCTGTTGTTTTGGATTGTGGATTTTTTTTTTTAGCTGTGCCCCTCAGCATGCAGGACCTTATTAGTTCCCCAACCAGGGATCGAACTTGTGCGCCCTGCAGTGGAAGCACAGAGTCCTAACCACTGGACTGCCAGGGATTATAGTTTTTATGTAATTTTATAAGAAGTCTAAATATTTGAATATGTATATGGAAAATTTCATTGAAGTATAGTTGGAGCCTCAATTTGTTTAGTGTTCAGATGGTCCACATGTTCAGTACATGGAATTTTTGTTAATATTTTACTTCATTAGATTTATTTTTAAAAGAATGCCTCAGGATTAGTATTGCTTTAGTCCAACAGGATCAGTAAAATAATGTCATATTTGTTTTTGTGTCACATTTTATAAACTATTTATTCAAATATATTACAACTTTCAGAAGAATATATTCCATTGACCAGGGTAATACGTTTCTTAGAATGTATTATGTATACATATATGTATATGCTTAGACAGGGATATTAAAATCTTATTTGTTCAACATAATGGAGGCAGAGCTAGTTTGACTTAATGGAATGCAGGAAAGGTTTTTTTTTTTTTTTTTTTCCAGTTGAGTTTATTTGGGGCAAAATGAGGACTGCAACCTGGGAGACAGCATCCCAGATAGCTCTGAGAAACTGTTCCATAGAGGCAGGGGGAAGATTAGTATATATGTATTCTTGGTAAAGGAGAAGTACATGCAATTAAATACATTTTTTTGTAGGGGGTTTCTGCTACACAAGGGGCAGATGTCACCATGTAGGGATTTAGTACTTTTCTAGATATGAGCAGATGCAAGGGTTGGACTCATCAAATCAGCTCCTGAAAACATGTAACTATCTGAAGACCTGTTCCGCCCATCCTCCAGAGCACAGAGGGCCTCATTCCTGGTCTCCACCCTGAATTCCCTTCAGGGGATGTGGAAGGTCAGTAGCTACAGCAGCACAAAGTGATTTAATTCTTGTACAGGCAGAGGGCAAGTTCCAGCGTTTAGTTGACAGGGCCCCCTCGTGGTCATAAATTTGACCGTGCTTTGCGAGGCATTTCATGACTGTTTCGTCCCATGGTGCTAGGAAGGCTCATTCCTAGGTCTGATGAAGATTTTGCCGATAGGCCACTCAGTGTGCCAGTACTGGGCTAGGTCTTTTTAACAGAAGTCAAAGTTCTCTGCACCACCTGTATTCCTAAGCTGTTATGGTCCAGGAAAAATTCCCTCTTGTTGCATCTTCCCATATCCAGATTTACGCTATTACAATCATTGATTACATACAGAACTATATATTTGGTCAACTGTTTCAAATAGCCTAGTCATCATTATTTTTGTTGGCGGTCCAGTCGCACATTTAGTAATACAAAAAACAACAATCTTGTGTAACAGGCAAAATACAATATAGCTAATAACATTAATAGAGTTACGAGTAAATATTTAAGCCAAGGGCTTCCCACACCAAACCAGTTTTTGAAGAGGTCAACACTTGGGAATGGGTCACTTAAGGCAGAAATCTGATTTTTCATATGCTTCATTAAATGTGTTACATTAGAGGATTCATGAAGTATGAAAACGCAGCATTCAGTTTGAATTATGGTACAGGTGCCTCCCTGAGATGTTGTAAGGATGTCGGGGGCCATTTGGTTTTATAGCACCGCTTTTCTCATCATAGAGAGCTCAGAATTCAGTAGGCTAATAGCCTGGTTATTATTATTTAAGATCTGTTTAGTGAATTTTGTTAAGGCTTCGATATGGCTAGATATGGCAGAAATAGCTGCTGATGGTCATACCAGCAGAATACAGACCACTTGACCCATCAGCTCGTGCCAGTCATCTCTAATTTGTTACATATATGACCTTCAGTCCATGGGAATCCTGGGGTACATCTTACTACCCATCCCAGTGGAAGCCAAGGCCATAAATTAGTACCACAAATCCAGTGAGTTCCATTAGGTGCAACCCAGTGAATCTCTGGTCATCTGACTCAGTCAGTTCCACACCAATCACTGTCTCTAAGGGTAATAACATGTGGGCATTGTTCATAAGGCCCCCAGCCCAATTTCATGATGTTACTGGGCTGATCATCCTTAGTATGATTTAATCGTTCCCAACATAGAGGTGTTTTTAAACTTAAATGATCATAGCCTGATGTTAACCACATAAATCCATCCCATAATTATGGGAAGTTCCCCTTTAGTAGACGAGAGGTAACAGTTTTTGTTTGAGACTTAGCTGTCATTCTGATTGAGCCTGAGTGACCTTAAAAGAAAATTTGAATTTATGGCCAGGGTCAGAGCAGGTATTATAGCAGGAAAGTTTTTAAAGAATATACATTTAAAGTATTGATAAAACAGTTAAGTTTAAGTACATATTATGAAGTGAAACTAACTTGAAAAATAGTTGAAAATTATAGTTCATGAATAGTCTGACTTACCTAATTTTCATAGAGTTTTCTAATTTTCAAGTTAAAGGAAACAAATTCTTAAAATATTACATAGTAGCTATGAAAAAAGGACTGAAATTTAGATATGAATATTTGAACTCATTATTGAAAATTTACAGGATAAAGAGTAATTCAGAATTAATGTGTAAAATTAAAGTGAATTCTTATGCCTTTTGAACTAATAAAGTCTGAATTGATGAGCTACTAACTGTTGTTTTTGGTAGGTGATGGTGGGCTGAAGGGACCACGCCTTTTTTTAAAAAATTTTTATTCAATATAGTTGATTTACAATGTTGTGTTAGTTTCAGGTGTATGGCAAAATGAATATGTTATACATATACATATATCCACTCTTTTTTAGATTCTTTTCCCATATAGACCATTACAGAGTATTGAGTAAAGTTCCCTGTGCTGTACAGTAGATCCTTACTAGTTATCTATTTTATATATAGTATCGTGTATGTGTCAATCCCAATCTTTCAGTTGACCCTCCCCTCCACCCCCTGTTAACTGTAAGTCTATTTTCTATGTCTGTAACTCTACTTCTGTTTTGTAGATAAATTCATTTGTAGCCTTTTTAAAGATTCCATATATAAGCGATATCATGTGATATTTGTCTTTCTCTTTCTGACTTACTTCACTCAGTATGATAATCTCTAGGTCTGTCCATGTTGCTGCAAATGGCATTATTTCGTCCTTTTTTATGGCTGAATAATATTCCATTGTGTATATGTACCACACCTTCTTTATCTGTTCCTCCATTGATGAACAGTTGGGTTGCTTCCATATCCTGGCTATTGTGTGGAAACACAAAAGACCATGAATAGCCAAAACAATCTTGAGAAAGAAAAATGGAGCTGGAGAAATCAGGTACCCTGACTTCAGACTATACTACAAAGCCACAGTCATCAAAACAGTTTGGTTCTGGCACAAAAACAGAAATATAGATCACTGGAACAGGATAGAAAGTCCAGAGATAAACCCACAGACCTGTGGTCACCTAATCTATGACAAAGGAGGCAAGAATATATGATGGAGAAAAGACAGCCTCTTCAATAAGTGGTGTTGGGAAAATTGGACAGTTGCATGTGAAAGAATGATATTAGAACACTCCCTAACACCATACACAAAAATAAATTCAAAATGAATTAAAGACCTAAATGTAAGGCTGGAGACTATACAACTCTTAGAGGAAAACAGAGGCAGAACACTCTCTGACATAAATCTCAGCAAGATCTTTTTCCAGTCCACCTCCTAGAGTAATGAAAATAAAAACAAAAAGAGACCATGCCCATCGTTGCACAGCATGTACATGTAGGTTTATGGTGATAACCACTTGAGGGAGCTGGTAAAGTATATAGCGTCCGGGGCTCTGTATCTCAGCTTCCTACCTTGACCTTGAGTGATCCTGTTTTTCCAGAATAGAATAGCACCTTCTGCTTTCCTAGCAGTACACAATAGCTCATAGAGCTAAGAGGGTATTGAAAATTATGCATTTATATGTCATTTCTCCACATTTTACAATGATGAAATTGCACTGAAAGCTTTTTGCATAGAAATGAATATGTGATTTCCTTCTTTTTTTTTCGTGAAATGTAATTTTGTTAAGAAGTATATTAGATTGAGAGATTGCTAAAAATTTAGCCTGCTGTGATTGTAATAGTTCTTGCAAATCTCTTTTTTTTTAAATGAGAAAAGTGTGCTTGGTTAGCATGATAAGAGATTCCAAGTGCATTTATCTCCTAAAAGGAAAAATGAAAGGTTTTCAGGATGGTCATTTGAACATTGCTTTTTCTCTTACTATGACTGTCATGTCCCCCCCAAAATGGAGAGTATATACCCTGTGTTTCTGCTCCTTGTGGGAAGTCTGTTCAGTTGCTGGTATCTTTGGGCCTTTCTAAGCTGTTCTGCTCTTGGACTTCTGACCGCTGCAGGCAGGTTGGCATTCCAGCAGCCTGCTGACCCTTCCCCTTAATGGCCTGGGCTAAGCTGTCTTCGGAGACATCAGCACACCTTAGCCACACATCATTTAGAGCTAAGCAAAGGTGAGCTTTTCTCCCCAGCCAGAATGCCTGAATCACAGCCCCGCGCCCTGGAGGACCATCAGAACCTCTGTCGCAGCCCTGCCTCTGTGCAGGCTCCCAGGCACAGATCCTCATACTTCTTCTCCCCTCTCACCTCTCTTTTTACCCTTTCCATTGTCCCATAGAGGGGACAAATTGTTTTTCCCCCTACCCTCCTAGATTCTCCCCCAGGCACCCTGTAGACTTAGACTGACGACAGATTAACAAGGGAAAAGCAAAGAGTTTATCAACGTGTCCAGTACACGTCACGCGGGAGAAACCTCAATGAAGAGTAACTCACGGGGGTGGCTAGAACGTGGGCTCATGTAACATCTTAACAGAAGCATGATGAATTTGTAGAGAGGCGGCAAGACAAAGGAAGAGGGTTTTAAGCTTTCACAGGTGGCAGACTGGGGGGGCGGGGCTCTAATGGAGTAAGGTTTGTTTGTACAGGTCCACCTTGGCCATACCCATTCCCTGGAAGAGGGGGCTTCTGGGCAGTTGTCATTTTTCACAGGTGTCTCCTTTTGATCACACAAGGGAAGCTCCGGGAAAGTTTCTTTCTAGATCTATTGACTTTTGTCTCTAGCTCAAAATATGCCTTATGCCCAAGAGGCATATTTTGGGGTGGTATATTCTGATTCCCTGTATCTTTTATTTTACTTGATTTTCAATCAGACACTTAAATGGATTTACTTTATGCTAGATATTATTCTAATTATCTTACAAATGTTAACGCTTTTAATCTGAACAGCTGTATGAGACCGGGATGATTATCATCACCCCCGTTTTACAGTAGGGAAACTGAGGCACAAAGAGGCTAAATAATTTATCAGTAAGCAGCAGAGCCAGGACTCAAACCTAGGCAGTCTGGCTCCAGATACTGTGTTCTTTTTTAAATTGTTATTATTACTTATTATAATGTATGTATGATATACAATCTACATAAAGAACAATATTTGGTACAGAATAAATGCTCAGTGAAGAAATGTTAGCTATCACTGTCATAACATAGTCTCCAAAAGCATTACTTTTACCGGTTGTATAATATTGTATTGCATCATTATTTATTTTACTGTTCCTCTGTTGTTCAACTTTTTTTAAATTGAGGTATAATTGATGTATAACATTATATTTGTTTCTGTGTGATGAGAACGTTTAAGATTTACTCTTTCAGCAGCCTTCACATATGCAAGACAGTATTATTAACGATAGACACCATACTGTACATTACATCCCAGGACTTACTTTTTTCATAAGTGGCAGTTTGCACCTTTCGACCTCCTTCACCCATCTTGCCACTCCCACCAGATCTTGTGTCCTTAATCACTATGCTCGTCTGTAAATTAACAACAGGGCTCCTAACCAGCTTCCGGGAGCACCCCCTCTGCCGTCCTCCCCAAGCTGAAGCCTGGCCCCAGTCTGAGATCATAGCTTCCCACTCCACCAAATGCCTCGCCCCACGGGGCCCAGAGATGTCACCCACTTCCTCTCAGTTGTCTCTTGCTTTGTCCCTGTTTTGCCTTCACACAAAAGCCTTTTCTTGGCGGTGGTTCATGATGTCGGGTTTTATTACCCTCTACCTCTCCCTTCTGCTGTTGTCTAAATACTTCCTCTTGGGCATTGAGGGCTTTGTTCCCTCTCTTGCTGCAGCACCGTGAGTACAGCCATCCAGCCATCCTGGCTCCAAGTGACCTGTGGAGTCGTCAGAGCTGACTGCCCCCTCCCCTCCCCCAGTGCAGCCTGTGAGCAGCTGAGAGCTGAGTGCCTTTAAGCAATCTATCTAATTCCTTACTTAATTTCCTTATTTGTGAAACGAACATAATAGTAGCTATTCTCAAAACAAAATGAGATAATATACCTGAAGTGCTTTGGCATAGTGTTTGGCACAGGTACAATGTTCAATAGATGATAGCTATTATCATTAGTAATAATAATAATAATTACCCCTCCACTGCTACCATCACAACTGTTACTTTTCTTGAAATCCCTTGACTTCTTTGACAGTAGCCTCCTGTACTCTGCTCCAGCAGTTCATAAGCAAAGTGAAATCTTTGAGGCTTCGTCTGCCAGAACTATTCTGAGACCTTACATCCGGGATAGCTCTCTATCACAGCTTCCCAGACCCTTGCTACGGCCCATGGTATCCTCGTGTTCCGGTCTCCTGCCGAGGTCCCCTGTCTTATCCTCACTGTGCTCCAGTTACACTGCTTCTTTTCAGGTATGGGAAGGAATTGAATAATGTAAAAAATAAAAAGTTAAACATAGATAAAATTGTGTTACTTAGGATTACAAACGTATTGTCCCTTTATTATTCATTTCGATGTTCTTTTATATGTTCAGAGTCTCCTTGTGTTTAAAATATTTGTTAAGAAATTGCTCTTCAGACAGTTTGCTTCTTTAGCTATGGGGTGAATTATATTACTTAGGGAGCATTCTTAGCTGACTTGAAGGATATCTGATGTATTTGCTGTGTGCTTTTCTATTTAGTGCTTGAAGGAATGTCTGTGGTACTAGGAGGAATTGAACAATTTCTTAAAATATTCATAAGCTTCTCTTCCAGAACATGAGTTAACATAGATGAAAAATGACATGTGGTTTTCACACTAGCAAGAATTTTTCTGATCTCAAGAATGGTATTTCTATAACTATTACCCAGTACTCTAGCTAATAGATTATACTATTAGGAATATAGAATCAATACTGAGAAATACTTTCCCAAGTGAAGGTGGCATTTCTTAGTTCTATGTACCTAGAGAACATAATGTGCTGGAAAAACACATGAACAAAAATGAAATGTGCTTTGTGCTGAATATTATTTAAACCAGTATTGTGGATAGATATCCATCTTCAGAGAGTACAGGCCCAGTGAATAATGAGAACCGTTGGGTCAAAATTTGATGTAGCTGAAGCCAGTAAGTCAAAAAATGTTGTTTCTTTATGGGCTTCCCTGGTGGCGCAGTGGTTAAGAATCTGCCTGCCAATGCAGAGGACACTGGTTCAGTCCCTGGTCTGGGAAGATCCCACATGCCATGGAGCAACTAAGCCCGTGTGCCACAATTACTGAAGCCCGTGCGCCTAGAGCCTGTGCTCCACAACAAGAGAAGCTGCTGCAGTGAGAAGCCTGCGCACTGCATTGAAGAGTAGCCCCAGCTTGCCGCAACTAGAGAAAGCCTGCATGCAGCAACGAAGACCCAATGCAGCCAATAAATAAATCAGTAAATAAACTTAAAAAAAAGAAAATGTTTCTTTAGAATCAATTGATGATAATATTGATATATCAAATAAAGTAATATGTAGAAACAAACGTAGAGAGTAATGAACAATACAAATGCCTGCTATTTTGATTTCTGTTAACAAAGCTCCTTTCTTTATATCTCTTGTATTTTCTGATAAAATTGTCTTTCTCCTTATTGGGCTAAAGTCTGTCCCATGAGACTATAAACTCCATGTAAGCAGGCACGTGTTTGCTGTCTTCAGGACATAATGTGCCTGGCTCATAGGGGAACTGCTCCGTAAGTAACTGAACAAGTGAATTTTACCTTTTACAACTTCATGCCGTTTCTATTTTGAGGGTTGGTGTGACCACGTTGCTAAGCTGCCATCGGAAGCTCTTCTATGTGATAATTCTCCCCATACATGAACACTTAGAAAATATGCCCTAATCTCTTAATCAAATTTTAGGAATTTAATAAGTTAGTCCACTATGGTTATATGTTAAGTCATCAAACATTGCGAATATTTGACTGTTTTTGAGCAATAAAAGTGACAGTTTTATAATATTCATCTTAATGTTTTGATATTAGGTCTATTTAAAACAGTTGAGAATATGCCAAAATAGGGAGGTTCAAAGCTGGATTATGACAGGGTAGTTGAGAAAAGATATACCTGTTTATAATTATATGAACTAAAAGGCGGTAAGTTAATTATAACAGTACAGGCAGACATCGTTGTATTGCCCTTTGCTTTATTGTGCTTGACAGTGTGTTTTTGTTTGTTTGTTTGTTTTCAAATTGAGGATTACCCTGCATAGAGCAAGTCTACCAGTGACATTTTTCTAACAACATTTGCTCACTTGGTGTCTCTGTGACACATTTTGGTAATTCTTGTAATCTTTCTAACTTTTTCCTTATTATTATTTTTGTTACGGTAATCTGTGGTCGGTGATCTTTGGGGCACCATGAACTGCACCCACATAAGACAGCCACCTTAACAAATGTGTGTCTTCTGACTGCGCCACCTTCTGGCCGTTTCCCCATCTCTCGCCCACTCTTTGGGCCTCCCTATTCCTCGAGACACAATAATACAGAAATGAGGCCAGTTAATAACCCTACAGTGGCCTCTAAGTGGTCAAGGGAAAGGAAGAGTTAATCAATATGGCAAACTTCATTGTTGTCTTCTGTTAAGAAATTGCCACAGCCTTCCCAGCCTTCAGCAGCCACCACCCTGGTCAGTCAGCAGCTGTTGACATTGAGGCAGGACCATCTACCAGCAAAAAAGTTAGTATTCACTGAAGGCTCAGATGATGGTTAGCATTTTTTAGCAATAAAGTACATTGTTTTTTAGGTGTAATGCTATTGCACATTTAATAGACTACAGTATAGTGTAAATATAACTTTTTTATGTCCCTCAAAATTTGTGTGACTTGCATTATTGTGATAGTCTGCTTTATTGTGGAGGTCTGGAACTGAGCCCTCAGAATGTCTGAGGTATGCCCATAATTGTTACGAATACAGTCTTCTTTAAACGTGCATATACTGGACCATTGTCTTTTTGTTTAGGCTGCCCAGCATCTAAACTCTTCCCCACTATCTCTCACGTCAGATACATTCTTTCACAGATTTTTCTTTTTGGTGCTACATGATCTTGCTTTGGCTCAAACTTTGAGTCAGAAACTTGAGCAAAAAAGGACTGTGCAGAATCCATTCTGAGGACAGGTTGTGTCATCAGTGTCTAAGGCAGGTGGCAGAGTTCTTGCCTTTTGTGTGTGTACATGGCTCCAGTAATGCCAGCTGGGAGAGGTGGTGGCATCCCTGGACCTCTTCTCCACTGTAGCATTGAACATCTTGGCTTCCTAGCCTTCCAGTGTGGAACTCCAGTCCTCCCAGTGTTATAAGTTCCTTTCCTGCTTAACTCAGCCGAAGTTGTCGTCTGTTGCTTACAACTAAGAACTAATGTTTTCTTGGTATTTTAATAGTCAATTGCTTAACTTTTTTTATTACCATGAAAGAGAGGAAAACTCATATGGTGGCAGTGACTCACAGTGAAGGGTTTTTAGGACATGTCCCAAATTTCTGAACTGATCAAAACATCGCATTTAGCACGTAGTAGCACTTGGTAGATATTACAGAAGTAAAGTAACAAAGGAAGATTTTTGAAAATGTGGTAGGATAATATTTTGTGATGTTGAGTTTTTATCTGTTTCTTGTATCTCTTCTTTTACGCCTAGCGCCCCTCCAAACCATGGCACCTATGTGCTCAGAAGAGAGAATACGGCAGAAAAAATAGAGAAAAGCCTTTGGGGTTTCAACAGCAAAGGATAATGGTGTTTTTCCTGCCCTGATGCTAGGGAAGATTCCCTAATTTGGGTGAAGAAGAGAGTCAGAGGCTAAGCTAGAGTGTGAATCCTTGTGCCTCCCTTATGCCATGAACGAAGCAATAAAAACTCCATAAGTCTGAGAGCAGGACTGACCTGTGCTCTGTTTCTGAGATGTGTCCATAGAGGCAGCAAAGCCAGAGTGGCGGTGGAGATGAAGAGAGGATGGTGGTGTGTGATGGATGGCTGCACAGTATTCTCACCAGTTGCACCTTGGCACCAGGGAACTCCTTTTTCTGTGTGCTCAAGAGTAGTGGGAGGGTGGTAAGGGCCCTCAGCTCCATTGACTTTATGAGTTTATGAGCAATAGGATGAAGTCTTGTGTAGCTGAGAGGGCACAGAAGTTACAGAGAGTCATTGTATATGGGAATGACAGAGGATCCAGCTTCAAAAACCAAGCCTGGTACATGTCTCAGGAGATGCCAGATGGTGAACCAAGACCCCATCTCAAGCACTGTGACACTCCATTTAGCTGTCTTCCCTTCAACTAATACATTTCCAGGGAAAGAGAGGAGCACTTTGAATCTCTTGAGACTCAGTTTCTCCCACCAGGAAGACCTATATATTCCAGTTGAAATATAGATAAGAAAAGAAAGTCACTATCGTACATAAATTTCCCTTGCTTAAAACCCTCAGAATGTCCCACCATACTGAGACAATCCAAAGGTTTTGCCATGCCTCATAAGGCCGCTGCCCACTTCTCTAAACCCATTTCTTACCTCTTCCCCAACCCCCTCTCCCTGCCCCAATCCTACTCCAGTTATCCTACCCTTTTTACTGCTTTTGGACCTACTAACCACTCTTCACCACAGAAATTGTTCCTTCTGCCATGAACACCCTTACCCCAGATACACATGTGATTCTCTTCTCCACCTCATCCAGGTGGCTTCGGATGTCTCATCTTCAGAACAGGATTCCCAGACCACCTTCTCTGAAATAGCAACCCCTTTTCTTCCACATCACTTTGTATACCTCTGCTACTTTCATTTTTCTTTGTATCACTTATTGATACCCGACGTGGTGTATTTATTTGTTTGTGGCACCCAATATATGTGGGTGCTCCATGAAGGCAGGGGATTTATTTTGTCCATTGTATCCCCAGCACCCAGAACAGAACCTGGTGTATCTTTTATTTTTAAGGACACATTTCCTTGAAATGTTAGATAATCTTTCACTAGGTTCATGGTTTTAATTGTTAGAAAAATTAGGACATATTTAACTGATAAGAATTAGCTGAACTTAAAAGGGACAGTCTCTCACTGAATATTTAGAGTGAACGTAGGGACTTCCTTGGTGGTCCAATGGTTAAGGCTGCACTCCCCATGAAGGGGGCCCGGGTTCAATCCCTGATCAGGGAACTGAAAGATACCGGATGCCACAACTAAGAGCCCACATGCCACAACTAAAAGGTACCGCATGCTGCAACTAAGACCTGGCACAGCCAAATAAATAAATAAATACATAAATAAATAAGTATAAAAAAATTGAATGTGGTCTTATTTGAGATTCAAAAGTATATTCTGTGTCCTATATTTTACCACTTTCTTTTTTTCTTTTTCTTTGGACATTATTGGTGGGATTATTGCTAGCTGAAGGGACCCTAAATGTTTTTTTTAATTAATTAATCTATTTATTTATTGGCTGTGTTGGGTCTTCATTGCTGTGCGCGGACTTTCTCCAGTTGTGTTGAGCGGGAGCTACTTTTCATTGCAGTGTGTGGGCTTCTCAGAGCGATGGCTTCTCTTGTTGTGACGCATGGACTTAGTTGCTACGTGACATGTGGGATCTTCCTGGACCAGGGCTCTAACCCGTGTCCCCTGCATTGGCAGACGGATTCTTAACCACTGCACCACCAGAGAAGTCCCTATATAAGATTTTTGATCATTGCTTTTCAGACTTTCTTTTTGGTAAGTATTGGAATCCTTAAAAAAATGAAATGGTAATCAGAAGCTCAATGTGTAAAACGGGAACTTCTCTGACTGAAACCAGTATGTGTGCGCACTGTGGAAGATGGCAGAATCCCTGCCTTCCTCTTCCCCACTGAGTTGTTGAGGCAGCTTCTGTGCCCTTCCCTACCCCCAGGGTTCAGCTGGGATTTCAGCCAGCTTGAAGCATGACCAGGGTAGAAGTGAGGGCACCTGGATTTCAGTTCCTTCTTTACTGCTAATAAGGAGTGTGACCTTGAGCATCTTATGCTTCAGTTTTCTTATCTTTAAAATTGACTTATGTATTAACCCTGATTTTAAGATAAAAAGACCAAACAAGAAGTTGTTTACCAAAGCCCTTTGAAAGGGATGGATTTTTCACATGTATGGCAAAGAAATCTCTCCTCCTATTAATGCATTCTACTATGATGCTTGTACACTCGTAGCAATATTGTATTGCTAATGTATTGTCAGTTTGTTATTGTGCTTCTTATTTTTAAATCTTCTATTCAAAAGTGATGTACGCTCACTGTAATCATTCAAACAATATAAATATGTATATTACCATTACTATTCCCTCCTGCCTCTATTCAATCTCAACCTCTATTCTAAGGTATTGTATACTATTTTCTATGCTAATAAAAGCATAAATGTTTAGCATTTATTTTCTCTCTCTATCTCTTTTTTATCCCATGAAATCGTGTTATAGATGTAGTAACCATGCAACTTGCCTGTTTTTGCTTAATAGATACCATGGATGTCTTTTCAGGTCAATATATGTAGCTCTGATTTATTCTTTTCATTATGATAGTTCTTAGTATGGCCCTATGGTAATTTAGCAACTAGTTCTTTATTGTTGAAGGTTATTTCCAGTTTGTGATAATTCAAATGATGCTAAATATCTTCTATATAGAATCTTATGTGTTGGTGCTTTTTATTTATTTTTGTGTATTTTATTTATTTTATTTTATTTATTTATTTTCCTAATATTAGAATTGCTGGTTCAAAATGCTTGTGCAGCTTAAATTTTAATAGTTATTGCCCAGATTATTTTCCATTGTGGTTGTGGTAATTCCCATTCCCTAACAGCCATTAGTTCTTCAAGTATCTTCTCTATCTTTCTCTCTTGCCTCTTTTTCAGGGCCTTCACTTACACATATATCTGGCAACCGAAGTTGCTCCACAGCTTACTGATGTTCTGTTCTTTTTTTTTTTTCCTTATTTCTTTTTCTTCTCTGTTTTATTTTGGGTGGTTTTTATTGCTATGTCTTCAAGTTCACTAATTTTTTGTTCTGCAGTGTCTAATCTGTTCTTAGTTACATCCAATTTATTTTTCTCAGACCTTGCAGTTTTCACCTCTATAAATTTAATTTGGGTCTTTTTTTTATGGCTTGCATGTCTCAACTTAACTTTTTGAACAGAAGGAATATGATTATAATAACTACTTTGAAGCCCTTATCTGCTAATTCTAATATCTGTGTTAGTGCTGGATCACTTTTTTTTAAAATTTTATTTATTTATTTTTTATTATTATTATTATTATTATTTTAAGTACGTTTATTGAGAGACAGTTAACAGACAATAAACAGCATATATTTAGAGTGTACTATTTGGTATCCCAATCTCCCAGTTCATTCCCCTCCAACCCTCCCCGCTTTCCCCACTTAGTGTCCATGGGTTTGTTCTCTACATCTGTGTCTCTATTTCTGCCTTGCATTTCCTCTTTCATAGTTGTTAGCATTTGCCTTATGTATTGAGGTGTTCCTGTATTGGGTGCATATATATTTATAATTGGTATCTCCTCTTCTTGGTATTTATTATTTTTTTGGGGGTACACAAAGTTCAATCAACTGTTTTTATACACATATCCCCGTATTCCCTCCCTTCCTTGACTCCCCCCTCCAAGTCCCCCCCACCCTCCCCGCCCCAGTTCTCTAAGGCATCTTCCATCCTCGAGATGGACTCCCTTTGTTATACAACAACTTCCCACTGGCTATCTGTTCTACAGTTGGTAGTATATATATGTCTGTGCTACTCTCTCACTTCATCTCAGCTTCCCCTTCACCCCCTGCCCCCTCCCAAACGTCGAGTTCTCCAGTCCATTCTCTGTATCTGCGTCCTTGTTTTTGTCACTGAGTTCATCAGTACCATTTTTAGATTCCGTATATGTGAGTTAGCATACAATATTTGTCTTTCTCTTTCTGACTTACTTCACTCTGTATGACAGACTATAGTTCTATCCACCTCATTACATATAGCTCCATCTCATCCCTTTTTATAGCTGAGTAATATTCCATTGTATATATATGCCACATCTTCTTTATCCATTCATTTGTTGATGGGCATTTCGGTTGCTTCCATGTCCTGGCTATTGTAAATAGTGCTGCAATAAACATTATGGTACAAGTTTCTTTTGGGATTATGGTTTTCTTTGGGTATATGCCCAGAAGTGGGATGACTGGATCATATGGTAGTTCTATGTGTAGTTTTTTAAGGAACCTCCAAATTGTTTTCCATAGTGGCTGTACCAACTTACATTCCCACCAACAGTGCAGGAGAGTTCCCTTTTCTCCACACCCTCTCCAACATTTGTTGTTTCCAGATTTTGTGATGATGGCCATTCTGATCAGTGTGAGGTGATACCTCATTGTGGCTTTGACTTGCATTTCTCTGATGATGAGTGATGTTGAGCATCTTTTCATGTGTTTGTTGGCCATCTGTATGTCTTCTTTGGAGAAATGTCTCTTTAGGTCTTCTGCCCATTTGTGGATTGGGTTATTTGCTTTTTTGGTATGAAGCTGCATGAGCTGCTTGTATATTTTGGAGGTTAATCCTTTGTCCGTTGTTTCATAGGCAATTATTTTTTCCCATTCTGAGGGTTGTCTTCTTGTCTTGTTTATGGTTTCTTTCACTGTGCAAAAGCTTTTAAGTTTCATGAGGTCCCATTTGTTTATTCTTGATTTTATTTCCATGATTCTAGGAGGTGGGTCCAAAAGGATCTTGCTTTGATGGATGTCATAGAGTGTTCTTCCTGGATCACTTTTGATTAATTGAGTTATCTTCTTATTGTGGGTCATATTTTCCTGTTTGTTTATATGCCTGGTCATTTTTGATTAGATATCAGGCATTGTAAATTTTGCCTTGTTGGGTGCTGGATAATTTGTTTTTCTATATTCTTGGGCTTTGTTCTGGGACGTAATTAAGTTACTTGGAAACAGGTTTTTCCTTTTGGGTCTTGCTTCTAAGTTAGGTGGGACTAGAGCAGTACCAGACCAGAGATAATTATTCCTCTCCACTGAGGCAAGACCCTTAGATTATTTTGCCCAGTGTCCCGTGAAATTTGAGGTTTTCCAGCCTGGCTGATGGGACCAGGTAGAATCCCTGACCCTGCGTGAGTCCTGGGCCCTCTGATCCTTTCCAGCCTCAGGCAGTTTGCTCATAGGCATGTGCTGGTCAGTGCTCAACTGACTCCACTAGGGGGACCCTTTGCAGATCTCTGGAGTTTTCTCTCTGTGCAGGACTCACTTCTCCAGCACTCTGTCCCATGAGCTCCAGGTGCCTTGGTCTCTCTACTCTCCGCTCTTTTTTCTGAACCTAGTGTGATGACTGGGCTCCATCTAGGTTTCTTCCTTGAACAGAGGCCTAGACACCCAGGGAAGTAAGCTGGACAATTGAAGGGCTCCTGTTTGTTTCTCATCTCTGAGGGGTCACTGACCTTCATTGCCTGGTGTACAGTGTCTTGCAAACCATTGCTTCATATACTCTGTCCTTTTTTTTGGGCTGTTTCAGATGGAAGGGTAAATCCTATTCCTGTTATTCTATCTTGGTTAGAAGCAAAAGCTTTAGATATGAAAGATTACAGATAAGCTGGTCCTTTTTTATACATGTGGACACCACTCGGATATTGTGTGAAATCAGCATCATATCAGCCAAAGAGTTATTTATTAAATGTTTCCTTTTCAAATCGTGGCTTTTGTGCACAGAGATTTAACTGTCATAATGTGTTTGTTATCATACATATTGTGTTTTTTCCTCTTAAAACAATATCTCAAACCAGTTTATAATCTTCATTATAAAATAATTTGGTTTTTTTGAATGGCCATTTTTATGATTAAAGACAGCCATGTGTTACAGTAGCATTTTTTAAAAAGTTTAATTTTATTGGAGTATAGTTGATTTACAATGTTGTGTTAGTTTCAGGTGTACAGCAACGTGATTCAGTTATATATATATCCATTCTTTTTTAGATTCTTTTCTCATATAGGTTATCATACAGTAGCATTTTTGTGCTTCTTTTTATCTTTCTTCAGATACTGCAAAAAGGACATTTCAAGAAAAAGGTATCTTGACAGGAGAAAACACAACTTTTAAGCCTCATTTGACCTTCATGAAATTGTCCAAAGCACCGTGGCTCCGGAAGAAGGTGAGTGGACATTTTTATTGTAAGCCTTGTTTTAGCAGCCATACCAGCCCTCAGCATGGTTGGGGCATGAGTGACATTTGTAGTGGTTTTCAACACCCCTGCCACTGTTGCTCCTAGGATTCCAAGCCAGTTTGGTTCCAGTAATTCCCAAGGATGCTGAGTTGGCTTATGCGCCTCTGTGGAGGCCAGTACAGCTGTCGCCTCCTCGGCCAGCATGGCTACTAGCCGCACACTCTGACCATCACTTCTGTTGCTTTATCTGTTGCCACATCTGCTTCATCCCTTGCACAGGGGGCGGTGCCAGAGTTGCATTTCGCTGCGTTCTCTGCTTCTGGTTGTTTGCAGCCTGCTGCCCTCAATACTTTCTCCACTGGCTTGCACACACTGGTGCTGCTCCCTGCAGCTGGGTTCTTCAGCGTGGGACAAGCTCTGTCCCCCCTTTACGAAGCTCTTTTGAGGTTTCCGAAGAGCCACCTTGCTGTTTCAGCAGTTGTCTCCATTGAGGGTGTGGAGCAAGTGTTCCAGGACCTGGGCAAGAGGGTAACAGAAGGGGCTCCCCTCCCCAGCTCAGTACTTAAAAGTACTTCTCCCTGAGAATGGTCAACAGTGACACAAGCCAGGGGACATGTCTTTTGACTTCCCCTATTTCAGGGTGACTTTCTGTCTTCCCAGGCCACTGCCTCCTCTCTCAGAGGTTGGAGTGACTTTTGACTATTCTCTGGAGTCACGAGCAGTTCTCCTGGAATCCTAAGGGCACCCTTCCTTGTTTTTCCCATTTCAGCCTAGGGAGGTTCTCATGCACATTAAGACATCTGCTGACCTGCTCTGATGCGCCAGGGTTTTGGAGATGGGCATGCAGATTAGTATTCGTTCCTGCTCTCCATGACCCTTTGCTGCAGTTAAGACTGCTTTGCAGCTCTCTAAATGAAGGTCATGTTTATTAGTAAGCAGATCTTTTTTTCTAAATTCAACACAGTTTGTATTTAATGTCTCTGTGCTCAGAAAGCCTTTTTAGTCCTTTGAAACGTGTTTGGGTGGTTGACCATCCTGTGGTTATGAGTTTTCTACAAACTACTGTAAAAATCCCCCACCGCCACCCAATATCTTGCATTTTTTTTTATAGCTATGGCCAAATTAAATGATAACTATATTAGGTGCCATTCCAGAATATTTAGGTAAAAATAATTTGCGTAAATCATAGGTTTCGGAATTAGGAATGCTAACAACTGACGAAACTGTAGACTGACCGTTTACCTTTTACTCACTGTCTTCCTTGTTTTGCTTTCAAATGGACTGTCCTCTTCCCAGTGGTTTCACACTCAATCACAGAATGACAAATCTGTGGTGAAGGTAACCCCCGCATTTCAAAATGTTTCTGTCTTTATAATATTAACCTCGAAATGGGAGCATCCAAGGACGTTGATCAAAGGGATGTTTAAATTAACTCTAGAATCTGTATTTCAACATTTCAGACTGCATGCATTTTAAATGATGTCTTGGCACTTGATTTCACAGAAACTGCTCCTTTACTTTATAGAAAAGGGATGAGATTTAGAAGTTAAGTGACCGAAATGAGATCACATTGTCCCCCATTGCGGAGCCCCACCCGGAGTCCACCTTACCTCATTCTCAGTCTCATCTTCTTCCCTCCCATTCGTCAGGTCCTGCCCATTCAATTTTTTTTTCATAAATTTATTTATTTATTTATTTATCTTATTGGCTGTGTTGGGTCTTTTTTGCTGTGCGTGGACTTCCTTTTTTTTAGTTGTGGTGAGTGGGGGCTACTCTTCATTGTGGTGCGCGGGCTTCTCATTGCCATGGCTTCTCTTGTTGTGGAGCACAGGCTCTAGGCGCGTGAGCTTCGGTAGTTGCGGCACATGGGCTCAATAGTTGTGACTCACGGGCTCTAAAGCGCAGGCTCAATAGTTGTGGCGCATGGGCTTAGTTGCTCCGCGGCATGTGGGTTCTTCCTGGAGCAGGGATCGAAGCCGTGATCCCTGCATTGGCAGGAGGATTCTCAACCACTGCGCCACCTGGGAAGCCCCTGCCCATTCAATTTTGTTTTTATATGTGGGGAGCTCCTTGGTCCAAATGATATTAATTCAGTAACTATTTATCAAGTGTCTACTATGTGTCAGACACTGGGTGCTGGGCATAGAGTGATGATCAAAGTAGAAATAGTCCCTGCTTGAATGGTGTATAAAATCTAAATCGTGTTGTATTTTGTTTAGATTAGAGTGCTTAACCTTTGGAAAATAAACTAAGATCTTACTGTCTTTCAGAAAGCCAAATAAGAATTTTTGCCTTTAATTTGTGGAATCACTCTGTTCTATTTACTACTATGATGGTCAGTGTTTCTGAATGCTTAAGAAAATATATCTTAAACTTTGGGATTCATGAGTCACCTGGTGTGCTTGTTGAAGCTGCAGATTTCCATCCTCTAAGTTCAGATCTGGAATTGGACCTAAGACCTTGGCTTTCGAGTTCAGTAAGTGCCACAGGGGTTCTGATCCAGGTGGTCTGCATAGTAGTGTACTTTGAGACATACAGGCTTAAATAAATAGCCAGTATTTTCTTTATGCAGCAAATCATTGGGCCCACTGTAAAAGTTAAAATCAATATGAAATAGTGGCATACACATCAGTGGATTTTTATTGTGCTTTGTGGTTTGGAATGCAGATTATTTTAAAATATGTGACTCTTTAGTTTCTTAACTTTTTTTACATTTCCAGCTATCTATTTTCCTCTCTCTGCACTAATTCTCTTTTGGGTTTTCATTTTGGGTCCACTCATTTACAAGGGCAAGGCCGTTGATAAAGTCAATAATGGAATGTATTACTAGCATTCAGTTTACTTAGGATTGGTAATGAAATAAAAGTGGGGAGAGAGAGAGGGGTGTGGAATAATTTTTTTCACTCATATTAGGAAGTTTGTCTCATTTCAAGTACTTGTTATTTTAAAAGTTATTTTAATTATAAAAGTGTTAGATGAATATACGCGCACTGTAAAAAATCCAAATACATAACAAACCTACAGAGTGAGAGATACATTTTTTTCCCTCATCCCCAATCTCCCATCCCCTTCCTCCCAATATAATTTCTCTCCATTTGGTACCACTACTAGTATATCCTTCTGACCTTTTCTTGTGAGCTGCAAACTCTTTTTCAAATTTCCCGATATGGAACTTCCTCTGCTACAGCATGGTATTCTGGTTCCTAAGCTAGAGAACTAAGTTCTCTAACTGAGATTCTGGGAAACATAAGACTTTTTTTGGCAATTGTGTGTTTTTCTAACACCAGGAGGCATTTAGTCAATATGTTAGTTTTGTGTATTCTTAGTTTCATGAAATTCTAGTGGGGTATATTGCATGAGAGTATTAAAAGTAGTTTTTTTTTTTCTTTTCTTTCTTTCTTTTTTTTTGTTTTGGCTGCACTGTGCGGCATATGGTATCTTAGTTCCGTGACCAGGGATTGAACCCACGCCCTCAGCTGTGAAAGCACGGAGTCCTAACTATTGGACCACCAGGGAATTCCCTTGAAAGTAGTTTTGTATATCTTAAAGCTATTTTGATTATCACTGTGTTTTCAGAGTTATAGTTTTTTAAATCGAATGAAACCTCAGAAAACCTTATTAAATTACTTTGTCTCTGAAATAGTAGCTAAAATTTAAGTTATTTATTTGTATAATTTCTTTAGAGTATATTTGTTTCACATGGTTAGACTACTGCTTGTTTAGGTCAGTGCTTTTCATAGTGCATTCTTTTGGATTTATTTTTCTCATTGAGTGACCTTGTCTTTCTGTGATTTGAACATTGCAGAAACTGGTTGCTTAGAAGTGTGTGCTAACACTTGGTGGCAGAAGAAGACCAATTTCAAATCAAACATGCATCTTAATGCAGATCCAGGTTCCTCCAGAAATAAATACAATCTTCTCATGGATATTTCCGTTGTTTTTAAGCATAAGTTATTTTCTGGGCTTCTTAGATATCTTTCTCGAGTTATGACTTTCAAATTACTGACGTAGCACTTAAAAATCAAAGCTATAGGTTATTAACTGGCACTTCCTTGTAGCAGCTTTTCACAGAGTCAGATAATGAGACAACTTTAGAATGAAAGAAATGATCTTCTTTGAAATTGTTCACTCCCATTGTCACCTAGACTGATTTGCTTTGAGTGCAGAATTTGATATGCACATAGCAAGGACAGAGGGTTGGTTATCGGACTCTATGGTGTTGAAGTTGGGAGAATTAGGAAAGAAGACATGTGGCAGGCGTCAGTGGGAGTGGAAATGGGTACTGGAAAAGAAGAGCATGTGGATGAAAATTCTGTTCTCATGGTATAATTAAGAGGAAAACTCAGTCGCTGAGTTATTTGATGATTGGATATACGGGACCAAGATTGTAATTAAAAATTAGCCAAATCCTAACCTTCTTCTACATCCTTCCCCAGCTAGGATGCTCTGCTGTCATCTTTCCTCACCTGCAACCAGTTATTATTTGTTCCTATATCTATCAGGTCTCACGTTTTCCCGGGATTTTGATGACTGGCCTGGTGTAATTTGGCTGCCACTCACGCTCCTGGGTCTGTATGATGATGGGCCTTTATAAACCACTGGAAAACTCATGAGTACTGGACTATTCCCTCTCGAAGGAATCTCCTTGATACATTGGAAGGAGCATGAGTTTTCTTGTTTTAGCTCTGTTGTTTAGCCCTGGGCAAATCTCATTACCTCTTTTGACCTCTGTACTCATAGTGAAAGGAGGAGCTTGGTCTTAGGGACTCTTGACTCCTGGGCTCTTCTGAAATGTCTTTTGAGGTAAGCATTTTGACCACATGGGCTACTTTGGCTTCACATGGAGGATTTTTAGATTGTAGACTGGCTGTCTTGTATACATGGAAGGAAAATCACAAACGGGGAAAGGTCTTTAAGTACCGGTAGGAAGGTGATGGCAGTCTTTCTACCTCTCCTCCTGGAAAACCTAAAGAACAATAAAGACGATGGGGGAAGTATCACAGACTCCATTTTTAGTGAAACTGGGAGATGGAGAAGTCTATAAATGCCAAATCACGTGGCCAGAAGCAACTGGGACCATCAGAACTTGCATGAGAAGCTACTTCCAGGTGGGGAAGACTGTGCAGGGAGGAGCAGGCCTATTGGTGAGAGAGCTCAGAAATCATCAGCAAAGTTTCACTCCCAGAGGGTGAGGGCTCCACTGTACAAGGGTGCAGAAAATGTCAAAGGGGCCCAGAGAGGCTGAATCTCGGTAAGTACCACCTTCAGAAAGGGAGGGGGGTGCCTTCAGGGCAGGTGGTAGAGAGGCTGAGCAGGCCGCTTTCACAGGGGCCCTCACTGTAAAGAATAGCCCATCACTGTAGCAAAACAGGGCCTGCAAGACTGCACTGCCACTCTCTTCTCTTCTTCCCTAAAAGAAGGCACTTTAGGTGCCCTTGGTATCAGCAAGCTTTTATTATTCCAGACAAAGGCTGGTCTCAGAAATATCCTTCGTGCAAGATAAAGCAGATTGTTTCAGTAACCTATTGCTGAATCTCCCAGTGCCAAATGCCTTACAATTTTCTGTTATTTTTGAGTCTCTTTTCATATTATCAGGTGCACTTAGATCTAAGGCTATAGTATGGAATTCTCTTTGGATTTTTCTTAGTTAAAAATCAATGAATAAGGAAAACGCAACACCATATATCTTTTTGTTTTAATATATTTTTTAACTAAAAATTCAATGAAATCGGCTGTGAGATAGAATTGTAATTTCTTCTGAGATTCTAGGTGCCACTAGTCAACTGTGTCATCTCTCGTGTGTCAGAGCACTATATATATCCAACTGACTTCAGTTTTGTTTCTAATGCATTTTTCAACCTCATACTATTCTGTTGTCTGTTTCCGTATATTGAAAAAAACTAAAGTAAGCTTATAATTGTTTAAAAATTGGAAATGATATCTACAAAGGTGGACTAAATGGTCATTTGTAACCTCTCAGTATTTATACATCTTTGAATAGTGAAACATATAGGAAATAATAAATCAAAAGTGGAATTATTTTTAAGGAAGAATTCTGGGAATTGATTAATGTCAGAACACCAAAATGGCTCCTGGTTGACCCTTATTCTGTTAGAGATTTTGAAAAATTTGAAAAATGACACAGTCAACCTAGTGTTAATTCTGTACAAAGTGGAATGGAGATTTGAAGTAAGTATTTCCATTGACATTTCTGGAAAACTTTCTCTCAGAACATCTCTCAGGATTGTATGTGAGGTAAGGAGTCTGTGATCAAATGCATGCTAGCAGTGATGGGTTAAATAAAAGTTAATCTAAGTCTTTATTTGAGGACTTCTTAGGATCTCTGAAATGTGGATGTTAATCGTGAATGGTAAGGGCTTACAGCCACAGAGGTTTTGTTTTTGCCCTTGGGCATGGGTTGTTTGCGGCTCCGGTCCATGTTGTCTTTATTCAGGACCTTGGCTGAGCTGCTTCTGTCTAGGACTTTGCTGGTCTTTGGCAGAAGGAAAAGAGATGGTGATTCACAGGCTGAAAGCTTCTACTGAGAAGTGACGCACGTCATTCCTGTACACGTCTTATTGGCCAAAGCAGGTCATATGGTCCCTTCTGAGTTCAGCAGAGCAGGAGGTGTAACCTGCTTGCAGAAAAGGACGCCACAAGAAGGATAGTGAATATTTTGAACAGTTACACATTCTGCCTCAGCATCATTTCCCAAATGTAGTTGATCGGCGTGGCCTTTTTTCATCCACCATGTTTGTAGCACTAGTGTTTGGCAGTGGTTTAGGAAATGCTGATCATGATAATTCAGGCTTAAATGTTATTTTTGCTTCAAATATACAGATTAAGTGGACATTTTAACTTATTTTCTAGCATTTGTATCCATAGGCAAAATTATGATGGAAGTGTAATTTAAGAAACAGTTTTAGAGCTAGCATTAAAAGATGCAATAGTGAAGTATTCAGGGTAATTAGAATTGCATGGGTTTGCCTTAACCATATTAAAATATAAATGTTCTCTATCTCAACTATTACCATTAGTGATGGGAAAATTTTTTTCTCAACAAGTCATTTTTAGACATTTTGAGAGCTCTATAGATTTCATTTTTCTAGTTAAGGACAGAATGAGGCATAATAATCTTGTGTGAAGCTGGCAGGCTGCATAGTGGGTTGATTATGGTTAAAGGCAAAATGGAACACATAACTAAGAAAATGTAAACTTTATTCCAAAATGGTGTTGATGTAAAATTTGCTTGTTTAATAGTTAACAGCTAATTTCCAGCCCACCTGAATGGTCTTATAAAAGCAAACCAGCTAAGATTATTTGAATGGCAATAAGATTTTCTCTACCACTGCAAAGAGTGGCCAAGCTCACTGGCCAATCACCTCTTAACTATAATTAACTGCAAAATAAAAGAAGATAAAGCTGTATTTTTCTTGAGAGCCCCATTTAAACTTGAGGGGAAGCTAAGGTTGCAATCCAAAGCTGTAACGCGTTTACACTGGAATTGAATTTCCATTCCTAAATATGAGCTGATTTATTTTGACCATTCATTAGAATCTTATTCTCCCAAGGAGAGGTACGTTAAAAATAGAATAATATTAAATTGCTCAGTTCTTCTAATTGATTAATCCTGCAAATTAAAGAAAAAAATGTTACTGGTCTCTTTGCCAGGGCAAAACCTCACATTATCTGTGGTTAAAGACCTAACACATCTAGCTCATATCACCTTTGGGATAGCCACCTTTGGCCGTAGGAACTCCAGCTTGGTTCCTGCCGTAAGTGTTCTTTGTTTCTCTCTCTCTTTTTTTTTAATATCTATATATATTTATTTATTGGCTGCATTGGGTCCTTATTCCTGCACATGGGCTTTCTCTAGTTGCGGCGAGCAGGGGCTACTCATTGTGGTGGCTTTTCTTGTTGCAGAGCACAGGCGCTAGGCATGTGGGCTTCCATAGTTGCAGCACACAGGCTCAATAGTTGTGGCTCATGGACTCTAGAGTGCAGGCTCAATAGTTGTGGCACACCGGCTTAGTTGCTCTGCGGCATGTGGGATCTTCCTGGAGCAGGGACTGAACCCATGTCCCTTGCACTCTCAGGCAGATTCTTAACCACTGCACCACCTAGGACGTCCCAGTAGGTGTTCTTTCTCTATAATCTACCTGATAGCAACATTTTTGACTGTTAGTAAACTTTGTGACACCATTTTGGAGACCCATCTTTAAGGCCTTCTAAGTACAACTGTGTCTTTACACTGTCCTCAAGCGGATGGCCAGAGTGTGAAAGTACTTTTCTTCCTTCCTTGGCTGCAGCTTTCCCCACAGCTGAATTTGACTATAATAGTTTGTTACATAACATTATTTAGACCAGAACATTTCCTTCACTCTCTGTGGGATCTGTTGATTGATTGATTGATTGATTGATTGGCTGTGTTGGGTCTTCATTGCTGTGCACAGGCTTTCTCTAGTTGTGGAGAGTGGGGGCTACTCTTGGTTGCGATGTGCAGGCTTCTCAGTGTGCTGGCTTCTCTTGTTGCGGAGCACAGGCTCTAGGTGCGTAGCCTCAGTAATTGTGGCTCTCGGGTTCTAGAGCACAGGCTCAGTAGTTGTGGCACACGTGCTTTGTTGCTCCGAGGCATGTGGGAGCTTCCCGAACCAGGGATCGAACCCATGTCCCCTGCATTGGCAGGCAGATTCTTAAGCACTGTGTCACCAGGGGAGCCCTACTGTGGGATCTTAACAGCCATTACATGGGAGAATGTTCTGTGACTTTCTCTAGTGGCCCTGCACCTTTAGCAGCATCCCTTCCCTATTCATACCCACTCTGTTTTTCCTGACTCATTCCCTTTGGATTCCATCTTGCTCCTCACCCTCCCTGACCTATTCTGAGAATCAGAGAATGGTAAACAGAGGCCCCCATGCTCTTGAACTCCCAGTGCAAGTATTTCTAGACCTTAAATCAAAGGAACCAAGTTGGGAGAGTAATCACCTGGGAATTAGCTGATTGGGTAGGGAAATCATGTCAAACATACCTCCTAGCAGACTGTAACTTTCTGTCACACGTATACCTACAGGCATGTGCCTAAACTGTACAGAGTAGGAATGAGGTAGACGTACAGGGGATGGTGGCCTGTTCTGCTGGTCTGGCTTTCCTGGGCGATGAACGTACTGGATGAAGTGAAAGAGCAAATGGAATATGACAGTGTATGTGATCTTTGGCATACTGTCATCCTAAGATTCCTTGCTTCTTGTTAACTTTTCTGTTTTTTATATTTTTATTTATTTTTTGCCTACTAAACCCACTGCTTATTTTATTAGTCTAGAAGTGCTTCTGAAATTTTGAAAAGATTCTTAATTTTTAAAATCTCTAAAAATTACTGGCTGGTGTGATATCTGTTTTTAACTGTGCTTTTTTTGGGAAGCAGTATGTAATCGAATATTCATATATTATGCTGACTATGAGTTTGTTAGAAAAACTATGTAATCCTTTTAATTCTGTATTTCAAGCGTATACCAAAGGGAGATTTCACAATTAAATGTTAGGTTAAGTTTGAAATGTGGTCCAAAGAAAGATTCCAGTTGCATGTTCTATATAAAATTATTTTACATAGCAGTCTGTGTCACACTGGAAAAGAAAATGTATGAGTACATTTCTTGCTCTACCTGGAGGGAAATATTCATTTTGAAATTGATTTAAGGGCTCCATGCGATTCCTAGGATATATGTTTAATGACTATTCCATTCCAATTATTTTTCTTTTCTCTAAATCTCCTTTTATCTAATAAGATATCCAGGGAACGTTTCCAACCAAGTGAGTACAAAGGTTTGTATTGGTGAGCACCTTTCTTCCTTGCCCCATTTCCGACCCTATAGCACACTCGGTGTGAGTCTTGGTGTCATTATTTCTTTCCCATTCCTTAGCTGAGTTTTTGTTGCCATACCTTCCTGTTAGGAGAGGGTTTTGTCCTAAGTGGTGTGGGCAGTTGAAAGTGGGTGAGTTAGGTGAAGTAAGGTGTTCTCGGAGAATGAAGGGAGGGAGGGAGGAAGGATGCTGACGGGAGGGGAGTCAAGGAAGTTGGTTAATGCACAAGAAAGTGGGAAGAGAAGAAAGTATTAGATGCACAGGAGCCGAATGAGCTACAAAAACGCTCTCGGTGTTTCCTGCTTAACATTAAATGCTGCAATGAGTGATGTCTGTGGATGCATTTAAAATATTTTGCCAAAGTACAGTCCCTGCTACACTGTCTGGATATTCAGCTTTCATTTGGGTTGGATCTGAGGTGATAGTTTGGTCTGAAATTCTGTCTGTGGATAATCCAGCCAATTTACATGAATGGTTCCATGCTTCTGACCTCTAGGCTATAAAAGCAGAACGGATTCAACCACAGTATATATGTGTTGCAGTATATAGGCCAACGTTATAGGATGAGATAAAATTGTTTGTTAGGGTTTTTCTGTGAGCTTAGTTCTGAATGAGCTTCTGCAGAACAGCTTCACTGGCCTCTTTCATTGTTGTGAGCCTGAGAATTTTTTGCACCAATGGCTTGCTGGCATTACTTACTAAATGTTGAGAGAATTATTGATTGGAAGGGAGAGAAGCTATTGCAATGAAGGAGGAAAACATCTTAGATTAAGTTGTAAGTGTATAGCTCATATTTGGGGAGAAATTTGGTGAGGTGGGGGATATTTTATGTTTTATCTTTAGTTTATAGAAATAAATGGTTAAGTTGGTGAATTCGAGAGAACATGTCATTATTGCTGGTTTACACTTGAGTGACCACAGGCTGCGTTGAGCCAAGAACACAGCTGGAGTTTGATTAAGGCGAGTTGAGGGCCCAGCTGAGATTGGGCAGTCAAGGAAGCGTTCTCAGATGCCTCAGTTATGAAACTCTTTGTCTCATTGGAATGAGAGAAGCCACGTGCAGTGGCCAAACAGCATATGATTTCTTATGCTATACTTGAGAAAGCTTGAGGAGGAATTGAGGTTTGCTAAGTAGGCAAATAATGAGCTTATATCAGAACAGTCTGTGTTGTAAATAAAGGCACTGAAACATCCCCCTGCTTGTTGCATTGAGTCTGTGACCCTGAGAACTTCCTGGGTGCCATCAACATATTCTCTCCTGGTTAATATGTCGTTAGTCAGTATAAAGGAGCTAAATGTTTGTGGACCAAGTTCATGTTTCTTTCTCTGTTCTTTTTGAGGCCAGCACCTCATGGAAAGAAACTGCAGGCACAGGAAGCAATACAGCGTATTCTCTTGGTGCTTTTTGTGAAGTGGCTTGTGCTACGAGGAGTTGTCTATCACTTTCCCTCTGTGACAGCTTTCCCTGCCACTTGATACCCACTAGGAGCATCCAGGTCTTCTCAGGGAGAAGGAGGTGTCAACAGTAGATTCAAAATATAGCTCTAGCAGTTTTGTTTCTACTTGTTACTTGCCGAAAGATACAGTATTGTAAATGTTAGATAGAACACTAGGATAAAGAGTTTCTTCTTTTTATTTATCTAAAGCCTCAAGATTAAACAAAACAGTAGTGCTAAAAGCAAGTATATAAATACAAGGATTAAGGGATGGCCTCCCTGAAAAGACCCATGGTGAGATGCATAGATGCTCCAGTATAAAGTAAAATGAAGAATTGAGAAATACTGGATAGTCGAACAGCTAAAAATGCTGATAATCCCTGCCAGTATTTTGGTTGATTAATTGCATATTAGCAGTATAAGAAGAGTTCTTTTAACAAGCTGGATTATTTGGATAAATTTGACTATGTGGAAGTAACATCTATGAATTCTTTCTCATTTCCTTTTATGAAATTCATTTATTTTGGACATATAATTGTCACTATTTATTAATACTAATAGAGCATATTAAATGCAGGTACTTTAGGTGTTAGAGATTCTCAAAGTAATTTTCACATTGGTTTTAGAAATATGATAGTATATATGACTATCTTAAGAATGATTAATCTTAGAATTTTAATATTTTAAATAGTGAAAGAGCTTGAATATTATCATTCTGTTCTTTTCAATTTATCTGCATTCTCCACTTATCCTGAATCTGAATCCAAGTTCTGCCTCTTTCTATCTGTGTGTCCTTTGATAAGTGACCTGATTTCTTTTTGGTTCAGTTTCCTTATCTGGGGATAATAATGGTACTCATCTCATAGGGTTATTGCAATTATTAAATAAGTTAACAAGTTCTTAGAGCAGTGCCTGTACATAGTAAATGCTATGTAAGTATTTTCTGTTATTGTTAAACCGATGATAGAAAGCACCATTCTTTTCAGATGGGTACAAAACAATGAACAAAGTACCACTGTTTTTTCTATTTTCCATCACTGGTTACTTTTTCATCTCTGAAATTACTGACAGGCATGAGGCAGGGTCTCAGGGCCTCAGCCAGGTAAGAAATGGGCATTGCTGGACGGGGGGCCAGGCAGAACCCAGCCCACAGGCTGGCCGAGAGTGGCAGGAGGAGGAGATGGGAAGGCTGCAGGGCAGTTCTCACGCAGTGGTGCTGGGCACTGGATCTCAAAGCACCATGCTGTTCTAGAGCCCATTGGCTGTGCGGTGAAGACTCCTCGTCTCTTTCTGTCCCTGTCAAGAAAAGGCTTGGATGGAATTGAACCTGGATGGGAAGTGTCTCCATTTTCCCCACTAAGAGGGACTGAAGGAACACTACAGCCAACAAGAAGGTCATCAAGTGTCTGTATCAGGAGAAAGATGGAAATAAAACAGTACAAATAAGAGTGAAAAATGTAGTTTTGCCAAGAGATGGGGTCATTAAGAATTGTAAAGTAAGATTTGCTTCAGGGAAGCCCCTTGTCAATATATAATCTTTTTATAACTTTTTATAAATTTGAATCACTGATATGTAACTTTCCACTAGGAATAATGCTCATTAAAAATAATTTTAATTTTTTTTTTTTAGATTTTTTTTTTTTGGCGCATGGGCTAAGTTGCTCCACGGTATGTGGGATCTTCCTGGAGCAGGGATCGAACCTGTGTCCTCTGCATTGGCAGGCGGATTCTTAACCACTGTGCCACCTAGGAAGCCCAATAATTTTAGTTTTTTAACCAATATCGTACCACTAAAGTTACATAACTTTTTTCCACTTGTGAAAATGAGTGTAGGGACTTCCATGGGGGCACAGTGGTTAAGAATCTGCCTGCCAATGCAGGGGATACGGGTTCGAGCCCTGGGCCGGGAAGATCCCATGTGCCACGGAGCAACTAAGCCCGTGCTCCACAACAAGGGAAGCCTGCGCACTGCAATGAAGAGTAGCCCCCGCTCTCTGCAACTACAGAAAGCCCAAGCGCAGCAACGAAGACCCAATACAGCCAATAAATAAAAAATAAAAGAAAAAGAAAAAGAAAAAAAGAAAAAAGAAAATGAATGTAAAAGATTACCATTCCGCTTTAATCAGCTGATGCCCAAAATGACAGGCCAGTTTAGTTTGGCTCTTAATTTGCATCCTGAATTTTGGTTTCATGCCATTATCACAGGAAACATACATTTCTTTCATAGCTTCTGGGTGCTAAGAATAAACTATTGGAAAATAACAGAGCTCCAGGAATATCAGGCTTAACCTCAAAAGGACATAATTTGTTTGATATGCAGCCTGCTTATTTTTTCATCGTGGAAGTTGCGATTCTTATAATAAGATAACAAGTAACAATATGAAATTATCTTCTCTTACCAAAAAAGTTAACCTTCTTAACAAAACTGACATTCTGTTGTTTTTCTGATCACAATAACTTTGTTGTAGAAACTAAAGATGAATTATAAGTATTTTATCTTTCGAAATCTTAACTGAATGATTTTCACAGATTGTTAATTAATGTGAATTTTCATATTTTGTGGCTCTGTTTACTTCCTATGTTGAAAATAGAGTTGGATGCATAGTAATATAAGACTGAGCTGTCTTTGGTGCATATTAAATTATACACATCATTTAACTAAATGTAAATGATATCGTGAGTGCTTCCCAAGTAAATAATTTCCATGACTTATCAGATGCAGCCATCAGACAATTCTAAAAATACTCATCGTGCTCTCAATGGCATTTTTCCTGTATTGGCTGTTTGGGTGCCAAGTTACAATCAAGAATAAGTTCCTCAGGGTTTCATGGTCCATTGTATCAGAAGTTATCAAGTGGCTTTGAACAGCACTGATAATTCTCCCTAAATGATGCCTGAAACTAGGCCAAAGGGAAGTAAAACTTCAGTCATTTCTGATGATTAATTACAATAGTTTTGAAAAGTTTTTCTCTTTGATGTTTCTTGCCAGTAATTTATTGTTTCAAAGTGTGACATTCTGTCTTTAACTTCCTATTTTCTCCTTCAGTGTTATGATGAGTAATTGATATGTCAGTTATCTTGCATACAGTTATCAATATGAAGTCTTAAAAAGTATACCCTAGGTCCAAGGCAAAAATAATTTTCAAACATAGTACTAGACAATCACCAGGCCTATTCAGAATTCCAGGAATGCAACACCCTTAGCATGCTTTTGTTGAAGATACCCTACGTATTGTTTGAAATCATCCCAATTCTCTTTGCTTTTACAGGTCACATTTTCCTGGCTTTAACCATTTTTGTGGTTTTTCTTTGAGCTCTCCTAACATATTATACCTCCATCTTTCTTTAAATGACTAGGTACCTTGGAAAGAGTCTGGGCTGTGAAGAAGGGAAGCAAAGAATAATTTGTGGTCCAAAACCTGAGAACCAGCCTTTTTAGCTTTAAAAATATAACCTTGCAGGGTGATGTCTCTGGGACCAGTTTGGCAACCCGGTGGATACGTTCAGAAAATAAGAGGCTGCCTAGTCTTATCCTAAAGATATCCAGTTTTGATGTACTTGTTTATTTTCTTTGAATGATAGTCCTTTATTATGAAGGAAGAACACTACCTGCTGCAGCTGGATGGTGGGACTAATTCATATAGATTTTACTAGAAAAGAAATATATTTGCAATGGGACAAAAGGGCCTAAAAAAGTCCCACAAAATATATTGTCAAACAGAAAGTTCCCCAGAGAACAAATATCATGCTAATATTATATATCAGACAAAGCAGATTCTTATAGAATCTTTTTTTTTTAAATTTTATTTATTTATTTTTTTGGCTGTGTTGGGTCTTTTTTGCTGTGCATGGGCTTTCTTTTAGTTGTGGTGAGTGGGGGCTACTCTTTGTTGTGGTGCGCGAGCTCCTCATTGCCATGGCTTCTCTTGTTGAGGAGCTTGGGCTCTAGGCGCGTAGGCTTCAGTAGTTGCAGCACATGGGCTCAATAGTTGTGGCTCACGGGCTCTAAAGTGCAGGCTCAGTAGTTGTGGTGCATGGGCTCAGTTGCTCCGCGGCATGTGAGATCTTCCTGGAGCAGGGATTGAACCCGTGTACCCTGCATTGGCAGGCAGATTCTTAACCACTGTGCCACCTAGGAAGCCCCAGATTCTTATAGAATCTTAAAGATCTTGTAGCTCTTTATTATTGAAGTTGTTTTCTGATCAGGGAATATAACTTTAGTGCCTTCTAAGGCCTCATGCCTTTTTGAACCACAGCTCTTTCTATAAATTATGAGTAAAGAATTAATTCCATTTCACTCTCTGGTTAAAAATAACTCCTTAAGATTTATGTTGGAAGTCATCTATGGAGAATTCTTGCAAAATAGTTGGTGCTTACTTTTTACTAAAATTAAGTTAATTAGCCTAACAGATTAGAAAAGCTCTTATGTTTCCCTTATTTCTTGTTTTTTAAAAAATGGCATCTTACAAAACTGAAATGGAGATTATAGTGGCTAGACAATGCTGGCAATGGTATCTTGAAAACTGAAGGTCCTGATTTTTCTAAGTTGTCGCTAATCTTCTGTCTGGTCAAAGGGAATGACACCCTTACCCCACCCTACCCCCATCCAATAAACACACACAAATGAAAAAGCATTTGAAAGAGAAATAAGAATGGTCAGTTTCCATTTACTTGGAACTTTTTACCCCCTGAAATCTTATCTCTGATTTTCACTAATCTTTACTAATCATAATTATATATATCACTATATTATAGTATTCACCATATTTCACTGTTTTAAGCACTTTTATAAATTTACTCATTTAGTGTGTGTAGCACTTAGAGGTAGGTACTGTTGTTAACCTCGTTTTACAGATGAGGAAATTGAAGTGAAGCCACATGGCTGAAAAGTGGCCGAGCCATGCCTTGAACTCATGCACTGACTGGCCCTCAGCATTGGGCTCTGCTGTCTCTCAAGGCATTCTACTCAGCAAATCAAAAGAAATCCATTCAGTTTCATTCTTGTCTCGGTAATTTGATTTATCAAGCACTGCTCCATGTCGTGCACTGTTCTAGGCACTGCGGATATTTCAGAGAATAGAAATCAGACAAAAGTCCTTGTGTGGAGCTCACATTCTAATGGAGAGAGACAACGAATGGCAGACAATGAAAATAAATATGAAGTAAATTACAAGAGTGAGTCAAAAATTATCTGCACTCTGGCTGTAGAATTTATTTTAATTAACTTTTAGAAGAGACGAATACATCATTTTTCAACATAATCTTCTTGCTTTTCAATACACTTTGCCCATCTGTCAACAAATTTTTGTATTCCCTCATAAAAAAGTGTTTTAGGCTATGCCGTAAGCCACAAACGTACTGCTATCTTCACTTCATCAGAAGTGAATCTTCGTCCTCATAGGGCTGCTTTCAGGGGACCAAACAGGTGAAAGTCTGATGGAGCAAGATCAGGACTATAGAGAGGATGCTTTAACACCTCAAAACGAAGTTTTGGCAGAGTGTCGACAGTGTGGGCAGAGGTGTGCAGATGTGCACACCCTCAGACCACAAAAAACGAATCATTGCACATTGTTCTTTTGTGCAAATCACAAGTGGCGCATCCATTTTTGCTTGCACCGCAGTTACAAATGAACTGATGTAGCACATTCACACCTTCACAGCAGTGCCTGGGGAGACAGTGGCCTTGAATGGAAAGCGCTAAGATGACAGTGTAACCAACAGAAATTTTAACATAACTGGAGTGCGGATAATTTTTGACTCACCCTTGTACATAGTATGTTAGAAGATGGTAAGTGCTAAGGAAAAATATACGTAAGTATGTATAAAGGGAGAAGGATAGAGAGGATTTGGGAGTACCTCTTGGGGATAGGGGAGTACAAATTAAATGGCTTGGTTAAGTGAGGCCCTATGAAGAACGTAATATCTGAGCAAGGAATTAAAGGAGATGGGGATGAGCGATGAGGAGGATATCTGGGGGAAGAGCATTCCAGGAAGAAGGAACAGGCAGCACAGGGGCTGTGAGGTAGGTGGGCTTGCTTGGCATGTTCACGGAAGAGCAAGGAGGTCAGGGAATCTGGAGAAGGATGGAGACGAGCGTGGTGGACACAAGGCCCAGGAAGTACGGGGAGGGCAGGACCGGACCCTGCAGGCTGGTCTCGGTAATTTGGCTCCTCCATTGAGAGAAATGGAGACGCTTTGGGGAATTCTGAGCAGAGGGGGACCTGATCGGAATGTATGTTTTTATCAGATCGCTCTGGCATTAGAAGAGGCAATGGTGGGAAAACAGTCAGGAGGCTATTGGAATAATCCAGGTGAAAGACAGAAGCAGAGGTGGCTGAGACAAAGGAGCAGTGGAGTGGTGAGAAATGGGTGTGTTTTGAAAGTAGATTGGAAGTAGCACTGAGGGAAAGAGGAGAATCAAGGATGACCCCAAGGCTTTCAGCCTGATCAACTCGAACCGAGGTTGGCAAGAAAGTCTGTGAGTGAAGCGGTTAGGAAAGATCGGGAGCTCAGTTTGGACATACAACAAAAACGTGTATCAACAAAACATGTTAAATGTAATATTAAAAGCTAAGACCAACCTAAATGTTCAACCATAGAGAACTGAATGAATAAATTATGGTACTATGGAGATGTAAAAATATTTTGCACATCAATATATTATTTACTGATATGACATATTAACTGAAAAAAACTGGTTATCAATTAGTACTAATGGTATAACTCATGTTGTACATAGGAAAAATAAAATATGCTACAAAATGTTAGTTGTAGTTTGGGGTGATTTAATATTTTTGTTTTAAAACTTTTTTGGCAATTTTTGTGAATTAAAAGGGAGTGTGTGTATTCTAATTACAGTTGAGTAAGATTTATATAAGTACAATCTGAAAATAAAACATATGCATAAAAAAGGACTTAAAGGATATACACCACAGGGTTAATATATTTTATGTAAATAACAGGGTCGTGAATTTTATTTTCTTTTTTTCTAGATTCTTTATATTTTCTAAGTTTTAACAGATGACAGATATTTCCAGGGCAGTATAAAAATATATATAAATTTAAAGAAAAAGTTTGCACATGGTCAGCCAGTAAACGTAAAGTGCTGTATCTTCATCTTATGGAATGTCTTTTGGGACACTGAGATGGATATAAGACCGTGTATGGTAAGGGGAGGGAAAGACATTCTCCCCCACATTTAGGGGAACTACCAAGTTACCAAGGGCATCTCGCTAACTTTTCAACAATCAGCCCTATTCCTGCTATGAAAGCACACTGACCAGCAGGAGCAGCAGGTAGAGAAAATCTTGAAAGATCCAGTGACAGCTCTTCTCTAATTCAAATAACCTTTGTCTTTCAAATGATTCTTACATAAGTTTAAAAATTGCATCCATTTATTAAAACATTTTACACACTGTAAAATGTTAAGATCCATATCACCTAAAAAAAAATTCATCCATTGCTACACTGTTGGAGATGATTACTCTTTCCATGATATATCAAATTTCAACTTGATACACTTTATTATTTCTGAAGCTTAAAGTAATATGAAGATTTGAATGCTTTCAAGTTCAAGCTCAACACTCCTTAATGATTTTTTAAAAAATACAACTCATTTTAGGCAGAGAGACTTTAAAAACAACTTTACAACAGTTTTGTGGTATCCATTTTCAGGTGCCAGTAGGCAATACTGTATATCAAAAATGTAATATCAGATTCTAAGAAAGTGATACAGTTATGGACTGGTTGCCTAGGTGAACTGATTGATTGATGTGATTTTGTTTTGTCATTTCAAGGGAGTGAAAAAAATAGACCCCAAAATCTATGAAAAATTCATCAGTCACAGATTTGGAGAAGAAATGGTACATTGCATAGATCTTTGTTCCATGCTGAAGAAAAAGCAGAGTAATGGTTCGTATCACTGTGAGTCTTCAATTGTGATTGGTGAGTGCCATTTAAAAATGACTCATTATCTTTGATTTTGATTTCTTTAGCATCATTTGTTTTGGCAGATGTTTATGTTGTATGTTTTTCTCAATGACATATTTTCCTAAATATTGCATTTTGACAATAATACATTAAAAATTTTGCAGAACATCTTCAGTTTTCACATTTATCAATCAAGATTTTAGTACCTATAGTTTTTTTTTTCGTTTTTAAGCTCTTTATTGGAATATAATTGCTTTACACTCTTGTACCAGCTTTTGAGGTACACCAAAGTGAATCAGCTGTATTTATACACATGTCCCCATATCCCCTCCCTCCTGCGACTCCCTCCCACCTTCCCTGTCCTGGCCCTCTAAGGCCTCACCCATCCTCGAGTTGATCTCCCTTTGTTATACAGCAGCTTCCCACTGGCTGTCTGTTTTACAGTTGGTAGCGTATATATGTCTATGCTACTCTCTCACTTCGTCCCAGCTTCCCCTTCACCCACCCCCCCAACCCCGTACCTATAGTTTTTATACTTTTGTGCTTTAAATATGATGGTCGTGAAATCTTGAAATGTTGATTCAGAATTCATTTCAGTTTAATTTTACTTCGTGAATATAAAGAAAGCATTTTCTCCTGTGGAGGCCTACGTGACCACAGCATTCTATGCAGGCATTTTTGTATTCACTGCTTCTGATTAGGAAGAGAATGTGCCAGGCCAGAAAGTTTCCGGCTGAGAAGGGAAAGCATAGATGACCTGCAAGGATTGAAACCTTGTCCTTCAATTTCTTCCCTAAGAAAAACATGTTTTGAGGGGAAACAAAGATTCATATATAAATGCACTGTCATCTTATCAGGGAGATGGCGTGTGGTGAGACAGAATCGTACACTAGTGTGTTTCTGAGTGCACAGTGTGTACACCAAATGAAGAATCTGGAAAGCCGGAACAGCGGTATTTCTCATCGTTTGCAATGTGTCTTTCAAAGGAGTCTGATCTGTTGTGATTCAAATATACTATTTCAAACTGGGCAGTCTTCTTTTAAAATTGTGAACTTCAGGACAACCGGATTTGTATACTTTTGAAGTATCATGAAAATACTCAGAGAAGATAAATACATGTATCTAAATATTTCAAGATCTTCAACCACAGTAATTTCTCTTCGCGTCAGCTTGAAGAAAACCTATGGAAATATGCATTCTGGAAGAATCTTTATACTGAAGTTTAAAGCATTTTAAAAATGTTCAAGTGACACAATTTTATTTCTAAATTCTCACTAGAGATCCACAGAGAAGTCATTATTTTACCTTCCAAAGATCTTAGCTATCTTAAACAGAAGATAATCAGTATGTCATTTGAATTTTACATTCTGAAACGTTTCAAGTGTGCTTTAAGGAAGATTTTCATGTTTTCAGAATCTCTGTAAGAGAGCTGCCTTCCATTAAAGTTTTGATGAAGACCAAACATTTCTGTTCAGGCTCATTGTAGAAGGCAAATTTAAATCCTTCTTGCATAATGCAGATTTTGGCTAGCTTTCCATATCTTCTCAGTAATTACTTGAGACCAACCTTGAAGGAGAACTCAGTGCTTCATTGCCTCTCCCACTCCCATGTTTTTAAAAAAGAGAAATATGTAGATTTTACTGAAGGCATTGTGGGGCTGCATTATACAGCTCCCGGCATGATCTCCTGTATTGCCCTTAGACAGCTCTGTTCAGGTCACCCCAAATTACTGTGTTCCATCCCCTGAGTTTTCTTCTGTTGCTCTTTTTCAGCTTGGTTTCTAAAATTCCCCTTATTCCAGGCAGTTTCTCTAGATTTTCCTCTTAGGCTTTTTTATCTCTCACTCTTTTCTAACTCAGGCAATTTAGCTTCTTTCAAACTTCACCCATCGTATTTCTCCATATCGATTATTTAAAAAATGGTTTTTGCCTATTACACATACTCTATATACTCCTGCCTTTATGAACATTAAAGTAATATCTGCATCTAAAATGGCAATTATTGTGTAATAATTGACCAGTTTTAATATACACTAGAGTCTTATATTTGCTATGGATAGTTACTGATTTTCTTGATCTTACCTGAGTTTTGCAACAGAGAATATTGGCCAGGATTCAGGACACTTTCTTTGTGAGTTTCATTTCTCGTTCAGGTTTTATTTTTGTATTATCTTTTTTTAAAAAAAACTTTTATTGCAGTCTAGTTGATTTACAATGTTGTGCTAGTTTCAGGTGTACAGAAAAGTAAGTCAGTTATACATATACATATATCCACTATTTTTTTTAGATTCTTTTCCCATATAGGCCATTACAGAGTATTGAGTAGAGTTCCTTGTGTTATACAGTAGGTCCTTATTTGTTATCTATTTTATATATAGTAGTTTATATGTCAGTCTCAATCTCCCAATTTATCCCTCCCCTTCCCTTACCCCCGGTAACCATAAGTTTGTTTTCTACATCTGTAGCTCTATTTCTGTTTCGTAGATAAATTCATTTGTACCCTTTTTTAGATTCCACATATAAGCGATATCATATGATACTTGTCTTTCTCTGTCTGACTTCACTCAGTATGACAATCTCTAGGTCCATCCATGTTGCTGCAGATGACATTATTTCGTTCTTCATGCACGAGTAATATTCCATTGTATATATGAGCCACATCTTCTTTATCCATTCTTCTGTTGATGGACGTTTAGGTTGCTTCTATGTCCGGGCTATTGTAAATAGTGCTGCAATGAACATTGGGGTGCATGTATCTTTTCAAATTATGGTTTTCTCCAGATATCTGCCCAGGAGTGGGATTGCTAGATCATATGGTAGCTCTATTTTTAGTTTTATAAGGAACCTCCATACTGTTCTCCATAGTGGCTGTACCAATTTACAATTCTACCAACAGTGCATGAGGGTTCCCTTTTCTCCACACCCTCTCCAGCGTTTATTGTTTGTAGATTTTTTGATAATGGTCATTCTGACCAGTGTGAGGTGATACCTCATTGTAGTTTTGATTTGCATTTCTCTAATAATTAGTGATGTTGAGCATCTTTTTATGTACTTTTTAGCCATCTGTATGCCTTCTTTGGAGAAATGTCTATTCTGCCCTCTTGTTCAGATTTAATTGGCTTCGACTGGTATGGCTTCTCTTTAATTTGATCCTAACTCAAATTTAATGTCTGTTTCCTGAACTTTGAACCAGTATTGTGTTGTATGCATTAAAGAGTGGGATAGATTTCACATCTTAAGATATTTTGTATTCAGAGTTCTAGAATGGAAGTTAGACTTCAGGGACTCTAGGAACCTTCTGAAATTGTTTATAAAACTTCATATGTAGGTACATATGTGAATTCTTCTGGGGAGAGAATTTATTAGATTTGCATATTTCCTGTCTCTTAATTTGTTAATGGTACATTCTTGGAGAGCACTGGATTCCAAATCACTGATTTTCTTTTCAGCTCTCTCAATTATACCATTTAGAACATTAAAAAAAACAAAACAAACAAGAACAGAAAACGAAAAAACTAACGACTATATGCTTCACTTCCAAGATTTCCAGTTGATTCTTTTTCATACTTTTCCTGTTCTGATCTTTGCATTATGGATGCTGTTCCTTCATTTATCTCTTTGATGATTTCAATATAATTGATATTGAAAATCTTTTCATATTTTGAAAATCCGGTTCCTTGGGTATGAATTCTTCTATTTGTTAGATCTTTTGTGGCACTTGACTTCCTCTGGTGCTTTTAAAGTATTTTTGAGAGCTCATTTAATTGTGCATGTTTACCCCTCATAAATCCACGTGTGGTTTTGCAGATGTCTCAGTCCTAGTCCCAGGGGCTGCACTGCTTTTTATTAGGTTAGGAACTGGCAACAGCAGCCATCCTTATCCATAAGGAGTTGGAGTGCATTCTTCTTGTGTCTGTTACCAATTTTTTAAAGAGTAAGGTTTTTTAAAGAGTAAAGATGATTAGCCCTTTGCCATATTGGCTTCAGATATTTTCCAGGTTTTATTTTGCACTTAGTTTTTCTGTTTTGTTTTGTTTGGGGTTTTTTTTGGCTGCATTGGGTCTTTGTTGCTGCACTCGGGCTTTCTTTAGTTGTGGAAGCAGGGGCTACTCTTCGTTGCAGTGCGTGGGCTTCTTATTGCTGTGGCTTCTCTTGTTGCGGAGCAAGGGCTCTAGGTGCTTGGGCTTCAGTAGTTATAGCACGTGGGCTCAGTAGTTTTGGCTTGTGAGCTCTTAGAGCGCAGGCTCAGTAGTTGTGGTGCACCGGCTTAGTTGCTCCGCGGCATGCAGGATCTTCCTGGCACAAGGATCGAACCCGTGTCCTCTGTGTTGGCAAGTGGATTCTTAACCCCTGTGCCACCAAGGAAGTCCTGCATTTTGGTCACAAGAGATTTTTCATATTAAATGTTTTTAATGTAAAATTATAGATAAAAAATTCTGTGATTTCTTTATTATAACTAGCATCAGCTCCAAACCAAAGATTTGATACATTTTCATTTATATTTTCTTCTGTTTTTTTTTTTTTTTTGGTTATTATTTTTGCATTTGAGCTTTTCATCTCTCTGGTATGATTGTTAATTAAGGACTCAGAGGATTAATATAGAAATCCAGTAACTAAAAGTGGTTATGAAATAGAGATTTAGTTTCATGAAATTTTTTTAGAATTTTTTTTACACCCCACCAACCTTACCGTGTGTTCCAACGATCACAAATTAGCAGCCCTTCATGTTGTACTCAGCTAACACAGGGTTTTTTTATTTGTTTTACAATTTTAATTACTTGCCAATCTGGGGTGATTTTATGTAAAAAATCTGGGTTTCTGGTGCCTTTGAATAATCAAAAAATGTGGTCACACCGGTTCTACGTTCTTGCATGCAGTGATTTCCTGCTTGGGGTAGTAGGCACACCTTGAAAGTAGCTGCCTTTCATCACCCCCCTTACTCTTGCTCTTCTTCCACAATTCACTTATGTCATTCACACTACCTCCTTGCTTCCTGAAGGCATCTGAGTTTGGATACCCTGGCAGCTGTTGCTGTTCCCTGGGCCTGCTTTTCGTTTCCATGCTGAGCATTTTCCTCTCCAGCTTCTGCCATCGTGCGTCTTTATGTGGAGTGTTAGGGGAGTTTGGTAGGATATGGAGGCAACAGTCATACGTTCAGATACAAGAGAAAAGTACTACATTTTAATTCTCTCATAATAAGAAATTTGGTTGATATTATGCTTACTTAATATTGAGCTGTAACTTCACAAATCTAACTGCATTAATCAGCTAAAATTAAAAAAAAAAGTGAAAAACCTGTTCTTCCTGGTGAATCCAGGAATGAAATATAGCTCAGATATCCTAGGGTGGTGAAAACTGTTTTGTGTGAGCTACTTACTGGAGTTGGGTGAATTAATTTTTCTGTGGCAGCTCTGTTCCACTTATATTTCCTTAGGGAAGGTAATTGACTAAATGACACCCTTTGTAAGATTGATGAGCAATTTAGTGCTTTCAAAGACGAGTTTGCTTTCAGCTGTCGGATATCTCTTAGAGGAGGCAGTGGGGAATTTGGGAAGGCCCAGAAGTTTTTTTTTTTTTTTTTTCTTTGCAGGCCAGTGTACTTCTTATAACTTCTGCAAGCGGAGGTACAAATATGATTTTCTGAGAACCCCAGCTGTTTTTTTGGTTTAATAATAATGATTCATCATTGATTTAATGAATGTTAATGAATGTGTACAACGTGTGTACTTCTCTTGGGTATCATGAGATACAGAGAGGTATAAGACATGATCCTTAAGGGTGATATAGTGTCACTGGAGAGCTGAGACTACATCTGAGAAATGGAGAAGGAGGAGGAGTGGAGGAATAGGGCTTCATCCATAACAATCATGGGCTTTGATAGGACACAGTGGAAGAAGCTTATAACTTTAGCTTCTAGGAGGGTGTGGGGATGGGGAGTGGCAGAGCTCGGATAAATAGGATGAGGTGGATAGTAGAGAAAGGACACTGTCCAGAAGCAATAGGTACAGTTTACAGGGGGAGAGAAGCAATAGATTGGGAGGCAGTGTGGAGGTAATATTAGTGATAATATTAAGTGATAGGAATAGCAGTAATATTAGTGACAGGAGGCGCCGTGATTGAGTCTGTAGTCTAGTTAGCTGGGGAAGCTACAGAGGGGAGGTTTGTGTGTTTGGGGAGTTGTTGAGGGAGGTGGGAATGGAGTCGAATATACTGAGTCAGTCAGTATGTGATAAAGGACACTGAGTAGATAGATGTGAGATGAAAAGAGGGTGAAATTTAATGCTCAGCATAACGACAGAGGATTGGATCCTAAAGATAGACCTTCAATTAGTTCTAGACTGTAGAACAGAGACAGTGGGGGAGTTAGGGTTGGGCCAACCATTGGCTGAAATAGAAGCAAACAGACCTATGCAGATATGGTGATAGAAGAGAAGAAGGGTCATAATAAGTTAGAGTCATCAGAGCTGGAGTCAGCGGTCTGTATCCAGTGTCAAACAGGTCAGACCAGCAAGACACCAGACTCAGACTTTATGGGCTGAAATACTATGGAGAATTCTGAGTGAGTTGAGTCAATGAATTTATTCTATCCAGATGTCCCTGCTTTTTGAGAATCACTCTTAGACCTGGACAGCTTAGACCAATCCTCTCAGTCTTAAAAGGCTTGTCATGGTCCATCCAGTGATTCCCAGTGGTCCTGTGTAGGTAGTGGTTCAGCCGAAGGGAAAGGACTTTCTGGGATTATGTCTGAGGAGACCCTGAGATTTGACTTTGGTATCCTAACCTTCAGTGTTCCTCTACCATTATGGGCCAGGGCAGAGCTCCGAAATCTCTGGATCTTGCCCAGTTTGGTATGTAAGCATGGGGGTAGGGGGGGTTCTTCTCTGTGCAAGATAAGGATGTCAGTGTAATTGACCTACTGGTTAGTGGTGCAGGAAGGGGTGGAGGGAAAAGGAAGTCAACAGTTTTTCTTCCTTGGGTGAAAGGCGTAGCTAGGACAAAAATCTTTCAGCTTTCTAGAATCTTTAAATCTGAGCTTTTGTCATATCAGTGATAAGTAGTAAATTTCTAAAATGTTTAATTTGAAAATGTTTATATTGCTAAAATGTCATACACCCACTTAGTAGATAGGGGTATTGGCATTAGATATGTGCTTATGTCTGTTTTTTCTCATGTGAATCATTTACTTTTTATCAGTAAAAATGTGCTTTGTTGTGCTTATCTTATGAATGATTTGATAGTCTGATAATTTACAAGGCTACACTTTTGTTGGGCTTTAAACTCTTTTAAAATGGCTGTAGTCACTAGTTCACAAAGTTTGGTCTGTGGATCCCTGGCAGTCCCTGAGATACTTTTAGGGTCTGTGAGGGCAAAACTATTTTTATAATAATACTAAAGTATTATTTGCTTTTTCCTCTGGGTTAACATTTGCACTGATGATGCAAAAGCCATGGTAGGTAAAACTGTGGGTGACCAGTGTAAATCAAAGCAGTTGCAAAAAAAAAAAGAAAAGAAAAAAGCTGATTTCACCTAAGAATGTTCTTGCTGAGAAGTAAAAATTATTAATTATATTTAATCTCATCCTTTGAGAATGTGTCTTTTTAATATTTGTGTAACAAAAATGAGAGGTGCTCATAAAGCACCTCTGCGTATTGAAGTAGGAGGTTGACTCAAGGAAAAGCACTCTGTGGTTGTTTAAGTTGCGAGCTAAAGTAGCCCCTTTCCTTCATGGAACATCATTTTTTCTTGAAAAATGACCCATGGACATTTTTCATTTTCACACTTGGGAATTTGGCAGACATCTTCTTGAAAATAAATAAACCTGTCACATCAAGGACAACTGACATGATTTACATACAAGCTTTCAGGCAATGATAATAATTTTAGAAAATTGTAATCTATTACCATGAGTTGACAGATTCCTAAACTTAAAGACTTTTCCCCACTTTTTTTTTTTAATGGAAAATTTTATACACAAAAGTAGAGAACACAGAGGAGAATAAGGAACTCCATTATCCCAGTTTGTTTTTATCTATCACACCGTCTTTACTTTGTTGAGGTATAACTTATACACAAAACTTGTATCTGTTCAAAGTGTATAATGATGATTTTTTCACCTGTGTATGCACCTATGAAACCATTATCATCATCAAGATACTGAAAATTTCCTTCACCCCCAAATGTTTACTTGCTCCCCTTCGTAATCCATAAAGCCTTACCTAATGAGATGGTATGATATTAATGAATTCTTTGATGTTATATAATGAAATATGTCAAAATACGGAGGATCTGCATAACTCAGTGAATCAGTATTTTTAAAGTGACCAGTGTGTGTTGTTACAAAGACATGCATGGATAAAAGACCCTTTAAAAGGTCAAGATAGACCAAAAGATTTGACTGTAAAGATTATGAAAAGTTGACTGATATGTTTTTAAGATTCCACATTGCAGCTACACTTTTAAGAAACTACAACTTGTCAAGTTTTGGTGTAATATCAAAGAATAATATCCACAGTTATCTGAAAAGGTTATTATTCTCCTCTCTTTTCCAAATATATTTCTATGTGGGGCTGGATTTTTCTTACACTTCAAATGAAACAACATATTGCAGCAGATTGAATGTAGAATCAGTTATGAGGATAAAGCTGTCTTTGATTAAGCCAGACATTGAAGAAAATTGCAGGAATGAAAAATAATGCCATTTGTCTCACTAGAAAATTTTTTATTTTAAAAAATATGGTTATTTTTGTAAAACATTATGATAACATGTAGTGGATTTATTATTGATATTTTGAAAGGAATGAATAAATACATTTATAAAAATTCTGTTTCAATTTCTAATGTAGTAAACATTGACATATTTAATTTCTAATGTAGTAAACATAATCCAAATAGACGAAAGTTTTTGGTAGGGAGAGATTGTAGATTATTTTTAAGAGTGTAAAGGGGTCCTGAGGCCAAAGCATTTAAGAACTCCTGCTTTAGTTCATGTGTCCAAGAAAACTATGAAAAAATTTAATCCTCAGACAACTCTCCAAACTTAATTTTGATCAATATTTCCAACTTTTTCTTTGAACAGATTAATTTTGATGGCTACTCAGTTATCTCTGTATAAAATATAAACTGGGTTGATTCCTCTCTCCTTAATTTTTTTGTTCATCCCTTTTAAATTTCCATTTAAGCATTCTGGATAAAAATGTGACAAGTAGAAAAATACCCAAGACTGACAATAGCATATCTATATGAAATGACACATTAAAAAAATCATTATTATGTGAAATTTATATTCTGTAATATAGGAATGCTCTTTCGTGGTGGGGAGGGCCCCAAAATTTTGTCTTGTTTTCTTTTGCACAGGCTGACAAGGAGATCCTTAAGAAAACTTCATCTCTACTTAGACTGATTAAGATGAATGTATCTCAAGCATGTTAGAAGAGGGAAAAGTGAAAAGACAGTTTATCACCTAAGGGAACTGTACTTTTTTTTGTTTTAACTTGAAAACTTTAGCAGCTGGAAATTTTCTCTGTTCAAAATTATCAAGTAATTTAATAAGAGCTGAGTGCAAGGTATTTAATTATTTACTCTATAACACATAAATTGAGTGACCACGTAATTTATTATCCAGATGGTACACTTGTAACTGTCTTCTAAAAAGAAAGAGTTTGAAGTTTCATTGTTATACCCCTAATAAAATTGAAAAGCAACTGATAGTTGGAACTCTCAGCTTATTTCTTTCCATCTGCTTAAGTTAGAGGAAGTTGCAGGATAAGTAACTGAGCAAATTAATCTTAGTGATGGCTCACTGTATTTTAACTGGTGTATCAGCTATTAATCTGATGCTAACACAAAGTGGCAGCTGTGGCTCAGGCTATTTTGAAAATCTAACCATCTGTTGGCCTGGTTTCAAACTTTATGATTTAGATGCCTTGGGAACCTTACATATTAAAGGGATAGTGCTATGTGGTAAATTTAACTATCTGACAAATAAAGCATCACTGCTAGAATGATGCAGTGATAATTTGTTATTTTCTGATTTATGTGGAAAGCCCTTGATTTAATGTATATTTTAGAAAACATGAAAGTAAATAGTGAATACCAAATAAAAAGAAAAATAAATGAATGAAGTGACTGGAGGGCGGAGTCTGCAGGCACACGAAGCCATGAAGATACAGGAAATTAGTCTTAGCAGAGCCTGAGTTGCCAAAAGTTACGGCTCACTGGCCCATCACTTTGCCTAATTGCCTCTGAACTCATTTTTCTCACCAGACTAATTAATGCTTTTTAATGTTTTAAAAGTACTTAACACAGTGCCTGACATATAAAGTTATAAAAATGTTAGTTATTAAAATTAATAGCAGTACTAATTATACGAGAATACTTATTGCAACAGTATTCTTACTTTCCTAACATCAGAACAGCCATTCAGGTTATTATAAATTTGCATCATTCCTAATGCTTTCCTTAAATTGGTATAGGGTTGACACTGGTGCATTTCAAAAATAAAAATGCACATATATACACACACATATATGTTTATATCTATCAAATGCCTTTTATATATTTATGTAATATTTTATATTGCATACACATATGTATATATAATTTACGTATAAAAATACAATGGTGAAGATAAAAAATTGACTTTTTTGGAGGGCTGTGGGAAAAGCACAATAAAGCGTTTTCTGTGTTTTGTATAAAATACCTAAAGCACTAACTGTAGCTAACAGAGAGAACAACATTTTGTTGATTCATGAATTGTGGCTCTATGTGATCTTCTATTGACTAGGGTGTTCAGGGGAATATTTTGTTTTGATTCTGCCTTTGAGTAAAGGAAACTACATTTGATGATCATGTTTTATATTTCATATCAGGGAACCGCAGCTGCCAAATATATTTTCATTGCTAACAGCTCTGATCAAAGCAAAAGCTTTTACTTAAGAAGTCAGTCTTAGCCTAATATGGTTTAGAGAAAAGGAGTTCACAGTTTTGCTCCAACTGTGAATTTTTAGCAAGAATTTAGTTTATAAGTGTGGCATACATTTATCTATATATGATAGGTTTTTTAAAAAAATTAGCATGCTACTCTATTGATTTACTTTTTTAGGGCTTTTATCTTTTTTTGCTATACAAAATTATTTATAGACCCCTTCAATCACTTTTCTAAGTTTAATTGACCAAACAACAGATACCACATTTTTATTAAAAGTTAAATATAAAACTCTAGAGGACACTGGTGGTTAGCCTCTTCTGAGTCCATTCTCTTCCTGCCCTGATTCCTGATTGGCAGAGCCGTCCCTTCCCTGTGAGGCAGTGGGCTTCAGGGCACATGGGCTCCACTCTCACCCTACAGGTGACTAGTTCCATTTTTCTTGCCAGTGATTAGGAAGTGGCATGTGATCCAGTTCTGATAAGTGAGGGGAAGTCTGCTTAGGACCTCAGAGAACAGTTTTCTTGATGCTGCATAATTTGTTGGGAAGAGAACATCATTTTTTAGCTGGAAATTGTTGAGTATACATGTGCTCCCTGGACTTAGCAGCATCTTAACCATAGAGATGCTAGGTGACTTCAAGTCCATGTGCTGAGTATGGGAGACTAGAAGGTAAAGCTTGATGATCTTCTTAAGCCACAGAATTAACCAACCCAGAGGAACTCTACCTCAAATTATAGGAGGTAATGACATTTAAAAAAATTCTTAACCATTTGAATCAGGAGCTTTTTGTTACTTGCAGCTGAATGCACCCTAACAGATAGACATTTTGGATATGAATTATGAAATGCATTAACAGAAAATAGACTCAGCCTTTTGGTTTTATGGGTATTTAAACACAGTTCTGATAGTTACTAAAACTTGTTAGATGAATCCATAAACAGAATGAGTACTGACATAGTGTATCAGATGAATGTCAGCCTAGACTGTGGTGGATCATGACAGATCCTGAGACCTGCCAAAGCCAATCTTTTGGCTCCTGAGCATGGTGGCTTCTCTTGTTGTGGAGCACGGGCTCTAGGCATGTGGGCTTCAGTAGTTGCGGCACACAGGCTCAATAGTTGTGGCTCACGGGCTCTAGAACGCAGGCTCAGTAGTTGTGGCGCACAGGCTTAGTTGCTCCGTGGAATGTGGGATCTTCCCGGCCCAAGGTTCAAACCCATGTCCCCTGCATTGGCAGGTGGATTCTTAAGCACTGCAGCACCTAGGAAGTCCCCAAACCAATCTTGATTTAACTGCATTTCATCTAGTATAAGAGAATTTTCTTTTCATTATCTTATGGATTCACTTTCATTCTTCTGTATCACTGTGTTATTAGAGGAAAAAAACTTTAATAATTATATACTGAGTTATTAAAGCATCTTTTATTTGAAGTCTTCAAATGCTTTACATAGCAGGGAATGTGACTGACTGTTGTCTTGCCCAAGACAAACAGTGAACCACTTTCAGAACTAAATATAGGTTGAGGATATTCTACATAAAGAATTGGGACCTGTGAAAAACCGCCAATAAGCTAGGAACTGTAGAACCAAATTTTGTGTTGTTTACATTGACAAGCTACAAATAAAATCAACTCATTGGGTCCTCTTGGCTTTTTGAAATACATTTTTTCTTCCTATGAAGGATGTTTCTTTCTCTTTGAAAGGTTCAGGGCATTAAAGGATTAAAGGCACTTGAATAAGAAAGCAGCCATGTCGGATAATACAAATACTGGCCAGCAGATTAAGTGTATTCTCTGCTTTTCTTTCTTTCTTTCTTTTTCTTTTTTTTAAATAGGTTTTAACATGCAAACATGTAACTTGTCTGTGAGTAAGGAACTCAGGTCAGTTTTTGTGAATTCATCGTTAATGCCTGCAGAGAAGGACAGACTGTAAAAAGCAGGCCTGAATGGTACCTGTCTCGAGTAGCTGACTGTTACTGGCCTTTGTCCTCCTGATTCTGCACTGCCTTCAGAAAACTGTCCAGTGGGACTTACCCCGATGCGAATGCTGGGCTCCCTCCTGCTCCCTCATGCGTGCCTGCAGATGTGGGCCTCCCACCCTCCTCTGGCCCAGGCGTCTTCTCTCGCCTACTCTGGCAGCACCCCTCGACTCAAGAATTAACTTCACCCCAAGAGCTGATGTGATTATCATGTTAGCACATACTCAGTGCTTAATAAATAGTGCCGGGAATCAAACTGAATTGATAACATGGTATCATACAAATTCCAGGTGTCCATGTCCATGTTGTAACTTCTCAGCCCTTTTCTCAGCCCTGCTGCTGTCTGTCCTCTGAGCAGGGAAATAGATTCTCCGCCCTAATGTATTTCTCAGCATTGAGGAAAAGGCTTCAACTACATACATTGTTTAAGGTTGGGCCACGTACATAGAAAAGAACGGACTGAATAATAAGCAGGGAGGAGGCAGTTGAAACTCGGCACTAAGCTGGCATGCAGCAGCAGAGGTTGGGAAGGACATCATGGATTGGTAAGGAAGGACTTCTTTTGTAGCTGTGGTTATCGGCTTGTTTCCTCTCCTTTCCTAAATGCATATATGCTGTATGTGGTATGTTATGTTTTTCTCCTTGTGTTTCATATACAGGAAAAAACACATTCTCTTTCCAATTACATACTAAAAATGTATAGCATATGGCAGTTTCAAATACACATACCTATAACTTTCAGCTCTTGAGAAAAACAGCTAAAGCACTGCAGAGAGAAGTTAGAAAGTCTTTGTTGAAAATATGACTAAAGTAGGCATAATGTTAAAAAATAATTCTTGGCTTCCAAATTTCAGGTAGATCAAGATTCTTTTACCTGGTAATTAAAAAGGACTTTCGCAATGAGATTTACAGATTATCCTTAAAGTTTTTTCAGCTATAATTTTTCAGTCTCTTTCTCTTGCAGACTGACACTCATAAGAACAGCTTTCAAATATCAGTATTTAATGATGTAGTTTCAGAACCTTACCCCTTGGTTACAAAATGGCTGCACAGATGTAGCATGACTAAAAAATGGAGGAGCTCACTTTGCTGTACAGCAGAAACTAACACAGCATTGTAAATCAACTGTACTCCAATAACAATTTATTTTTTAAAAGTGGAGGAGCATCTGTGTGATAGATACATGCTTACTGTGGATTGAGAATTGAAATCTGGTTTTATAAGAACACAGAGAAACAGAATACAGCATTAACTCCACCCAGACTTCTTCAAGCCTAGATTAATTGTTCAGTTTTTGGTACCCTGATATCAACATAAGAATTTGGGGTATATTCTGAAATATCCCAATTTTCATGAGTTGTGTCTCCATAAATTGTCAAGCACTTCTTGAGCTTATGTATCTTTTCACTGGAACTGTGACATTTCTTGGAGTAACAGTTTCCATAAGTGTGCTACCTGCACAAGGAAATTCTCGTGAAGTGTGTCTTGTGTGCTTAAAGGCATGTCTCCTAAGGCTTGGTTCCAGAATTTGGAGGGATGAAGCATTTTCCCCCTCTATTTACACTTCATGGTTTTATGTCCTCTTTCCCTCCACTCTTTTAACTAAAGGAACATTTACTTTTTCTTTTCTTTCTCATTTGTTTCTATAAGTTGTTAGATTTGTTTTCTCAATGAATTGGAGGTCTCAGAAGAATTGATCATCTGTACAGTTTTATAGAGTCAGAGTATTACACTGAGATTTTTTCCTTTATCTTGAGTCAGACTTTAACAGCAAGGTTGCTCAGAAATCCAAATATACATGTTTCCAGTTATAGATAGAAAATAAAGGCAAACAATGACACAGAGAATGGAGTCTTTGGTCATAGTTAAGAATTATATTTTCCCATTGGAGACAGTAATCAGAGCTGATATTTCAAAGTACATGAAGAAGAGGCAGCTGCCACCCCCTCACACTTTTTAATTTTATTCCTCTGATTTTAACCATTATAATAAAAATTCAAACAGCTATAGCAAGTATGGGCAACTGTCCTAACCATGATTTGTTTGTAGCCAGGCCTGTGAGAAAAGAAAACATGAAAAGGTTATGGTTTTACATTTATGAACATGATATCACATCATATATTTTTTCTCATTGATGTTAACCTTACTTGTTTTTCTAATCTTCTAGTTATGGTAGATCTCCATATATTACTGAAAGGAATCTCTTAACCCCCTAATAAAACTCCACTAATATTTTCGAGGATTACTGGTGAATGGTCCGAGTTGCTCTTTTTCCTGGAAGATGAATGCTTCCCAGGGTCATTCTGGTGCGCCTGTGCTTTCCATTGAATCATTTCCCCAGGGCATAGCAGGCAGCAGGGCCAGGCTCCAGCTCCAGTAAGGGATGTGTTTTTAGGTCCTTTGTTTTAAAGTAGGATTATGTTACTCTGGCACCATTAATAAAAGGATCTGGTGACAAAACATAAGAAAACAAGGCATTTAAAACATTACCATAGAGCTTGGTTAAATAATTGTTTCTGAACATAATTCTGAAATTGTAACAGGTTTCATGAAGTATATACCTGATACTGCACACAAATTGTGTTTAATAATACGGAACTCTGCAATGAGATGCTCAGGGCTTATGCAGCCAGCCAAATTGAGTTCAAATCCCATTACATATGCTCTGGGAGATTTGGGGCAAGTTACTTTTCTGAGCTTAAGTTTTTTCACCTGTGTGGTGGGGCTAGTAACAGTACCTACCTCAGAGCTGTGGTAGGGATTAAATGAATGAGTAAATGTAAAGCACTTAGCAAGTGCCTGGTATATAGTAGGTGTCCAGGAAGTGTTAGTGGTTATTCTTAGTTTTAACTTACTGCTTGATTGTTTTTGTGAGATAGGGAAGAGTGAGGAGGGGCTTACACCTTAAACTATACAAGTTCATTACATACTGTTGTATTCCCAAATAATTGGGTAAAAGGTGGCTACTTTCTAGGTTCTTCTAAATGGAAGCTATTCAGATCTGAGAGGGGACATGGAATGGCAAGGGGAAAAAAATCTATTTTTTCATGAGAATTCTATATTACACACACACACACACACACACACACACACACACACGCAGTTTGTTTTCTAAATGAAAAACTCCAGACACATGAATTTCTTAGTTACTTTGAGTTGAAAATTTATGTATATGAAAACTCTTATGAAATCTATATTAGCGAAATCACATTTAATTGTATGTTGAAGGAATCATCTTTATTAAAAAAATAAAGTGTGAAAACCATGAAATCCTGAACTAGGGGTAGCCATAAACCTACTGTGTGAAATTACAGCCTTTCAGAACTGAGAAAGACCTTAGTGACTTTGAACTCAGATTCCATCCCCTCTTCGAGGTTAAACGATGTGCTAATTATTTGCACAATTAAAAGCCAGTTTTAAAATTCCTGTCTTGAATTTCTCAGTTGTTTTCTAATCTTTTATTATGGTTAACTCACTTTTAATGCTTATGAAAATAAAGTCTCTAACATTTTATAGCCCGCTCCCCCCCACCTTGGATTGCAGGATATCCTGAGATACACACTGTTAAGTTGATACATGTTGTAGCTTTCATACTTAATTGTATGTTTTCAGTAGTAGTGCTAATAGGGGCTAATTAATAAAGTGAAGTTGGTAGGGTTCATCACAGAATGTTATCCCTTGGACGCTGCATTGGAGTGAGGGGTCCTTTTGCTTGGAGGTTACAGGTATAAGCAGTAACTCAAGATGGCAGCTAGGGGGGCCAGAAATTGGAAGAGAAGGAGGTGAGATAGTGCTGGTGCTGGAAAGACTGAGGTGCATATAGATACACTGCTCAGACAGTCTGTTCTCTTCTCCTTTCCCACCTCCTTACCTACTTTGCAGCAATAAATTAAAACTTTATAATGAGCTTATTAGATTTACAGATGAAGATACCAAAACTCAGACAAAGAGGTCAGTGTTTCAGAACTGTTAATACCTGACAGATCTGAGATTCAAACCTTTGGCTTTTTATTTCTAAAGGTTCTATCCTTATATCAATGCTAGGATTGGGGGAATGCCAGGAGCTACTCATTTTCCTCAATGAAGTGTGTTCACTGCAAGTATTTCTTAACACAAAAAGTAATGCTTAGGATTTAAAAAATTGACAGTTTTTATTCTTCCAGACTGCACCCTCTTTTTGTTCAGATGAGTAGACACACTGCCTCCAGAACTGTGGGAATTTTTCTTGTCACCCACTGCCCTCTCCTTGCAGCGCCTGGTGAATGGGTGGGAGTGCCTAGCTGGGAAGCCGAGGAGTAAAGTAAGAATCTGGGTGGTATTCCTGGCACTGTGAGCAGTCTTTCCTTACCACAGTGTCATAAAAGAAGGCTCTTCCCTATACAAAATAACAGATTTGGAACAATTATATGAAGTCTTATGTCATGAAGTTCAAAACATATCGTGTCTGGAAATCAGTTGTTTTGCTGTCCTTGAATTTGCTTGACTACCTTGTGTTTTCATTCAGAAAGATGCTGTTATTGCTGATCTTTTTCTCAGTGATGCTTCTAGATTTGGGGCATTTTCTGGGCTACTAACATACTTGATGCTCTAATTTCAAAATTCATAGTATTGATTTAATGCTTTAATAGAAGAACAAAGCAGTGTTTCAGACAACTGATGTTCTATATTATTGCCCCACCGGGGGGGCATTTCTACCCCGCTAGCAGTTTGAAGTTCGTGGTACTTCATTCAAGTTGTGTTTTCTGTGTTCTGCAAAGCCAGGTTCCCTATTCCTGAAACAAAGAAATAAAAGCCTCCTGGGGATAAAAGAAAGCTCTTCCTCTTTAAATAGCAGTCAGAAAATATGTTTTTCCCCCGTTGAATTTCCGTGTGTAATTACCGTATTTGTCTGAGGGAGAAAGGACTGGTTGTGGTTTGCTCTCGATTACCTTTCTTAAAGACACATCCGCAGAGCCGCGCAGCACACGTGGCACTCATCTCAGGGCGAGAGCTCCCAGTTTAGTGAGAATTTGGCGAGCATCGGGCCACTTCTTTCCCCGAAAGCCAGTCCCAGTCCGGCAGCCGTTGCGTGCGGCTGGCGCCCGGGGAGGTGGAGCCTTTTTGCTCCGGGCGGCAAGTGCCCCCTCCTCTGCGGGCCGAGCATCCTGTGCATCCGCTCTTCGTGCTCTTGTGCTGCTCGGCGGAGGGCAGGAGGCAGGGAGTGCTCGCGGACTGTGGGATAAACTGCAGTTGCTCTTTGGGGAGCCCGGGGAGACGAGCAGGAAGGAGAGAGAGCACCAGTGCCATGGGCCAGCTCTGCTGCTTTCCTTTCTCAAGAGATGAGGAGAAAATCAGTAAGTGTGATTTGTACTGTGCCGAATCCTAAGTGCTTGGCTATTTTGTGTGGCTGTCTTCTAGGGATAGTTTTGTTTTTTTTCTTATGGGAAACATAGAATAATGAGCTGCGATTTTTCTTGTGCATTTCTTAAAAGGATTGGTAGGTGTGTAGTTAATACTTAACGGTGGAAGTATAGTAACTCAAAGAACAGGGCTATGTTAAAGATACAGAATACTGAAAAGTCATTTTTCATTTTCTTCTGTCGGCATTTTACAGCTTCTTTTTCTCACACTATCTAGAGTCAGAATTTAGTTTTGCGTTTCTTCATATCATTGCATACAGTTCGATATGTTATACAAGCCAGACTTCATTTTTCTTACCTGAAATTGGGATGTTTTCAGAGCAGTGCTCAGTAATAACATATAAAGAAGTAAAGCTGGCTTGAAAATGACGTCTGTTATACATTTGCAGATATTTTCATGTGTCCTCTGCTTTGTTCTCCTCTGCATGGAGGGAATTCAGGTGTAAAATCCCTCCGAACAAGTGATATCACTTTGATTTCTGCAAAAACCTCATTGAATATTTTTAAACTGATGTCAGGCAGCTTCCACATCTGCTTATGGCCCAGAAAACATAACTTAAAGTGATGACATTAGCACTGAAATTTCTTCCTCACTGGCTTATGTGTGTTCACTTTACATTTCAACTTTGTACAGTGCGGTATTGTAATTCGTTTGCTGAATAGAATTTGTCTTACACCGGTTGTCCTCAAATATTGAATTTTTACTTCTTTTTCTATAAAATGTTTACAGACATACTTATTAAAATTTGCAGCCATATGTCTGTCACATCGGTGGTTTATTTAAATAAATTTAAATAGGTCAACAGAATTTCTTGATATCTGATTCCGATACTCAAAGATTTGCATCTGACTTGTATTTCCTGCTGCTGGTTTCTCAGGAAACTAGCCAGGGACAGGTTTAAAAATAATGAATACATATTTTATACCTATTCACTTGGGAAAATAAGCCAGTGTTTTTTTTTACAAGAGATCTTCTGTGAGTGCTTTGGAATCAATGTTGGGAGACTTTGGAGCATTTGCTTATTAACAAGAGCCCATAGCTGAGCTCTAAATTTTACTTGTGAAAATGATACTCTACAGTATGTGATGGTCCTGAGCTTAAAACCTGAGATGACTTTACAACAGAATTGTTCATTTTCTAACAATGAGTATTGGTATTTATTTGGCAGCGTGAAACTTTTCAGATATTAGTCAGAATGATCCATTTGTAGTCCCTGAGGGTTTTGGTTGATTGATTGATTCCTTGAGGAAGATCTCAATCTGAAAAACTGTGGTCTGGACAGATGTAGGGAGCATGAATTCTTTGCTTACCTTTCTCCTCTTCCTCTTCCACTGCTCCAGGTTTTCTTGGAGTTCCTGCTTTCCTTGTGTTCTCTTTCCCTTCTTCCCCTCTCTGTAAGCAGTCTTCTCGGTTCTAACTGAAGAAGTCAAGTTCCACCTTGATGAGGAATTTGCTCTTTTCCTCTTTCTCATCTGGGACCCTCGGAGTGCAAAGTCTTCTGTTTTACGTGCAGCATTCCTCAGTATTGATGACAGGAAGTGCTTTTGTGGGTTTACTTTTTCAAATTATAAAAATTTAAAAAACAAATGAAGACAAGACACTGTGTCTGAAGCGAAGTTCAAGTCCAGAAGTGCAAATTATGGTTAGAATCAATGCATTTGTGCCCCTTTTCCTTTCGTTCACCCTACTGGCCCCCTGATCTTCTCTATTCTCTCCCCATTCTTTCGTCTGTCTTTGATTTTGTCGTTGCTTCACTATTTTTCTCCTCCTGATCTGCTCCACGCTCTGTTCACACGCCCCATCTGCTGTTTTCTGTGCTGTATTTAATTTCTCTGCTACAGGATGGTCTAAAAAGAAGGTTCTCTTCCTAGGCACTGCTATGCTATTGGTAATACGTGTCTAACGGTACTTACAAAGGGGACTTGAAAAAAAAACGCAGAGAATTCCTTAGCCTGCATGCCTCAAGAAACATGTACATTAGCACTAACTGTAAATATCCAGTTCATAAGTTGTATTGATTGCACGTAAAAGAACCCATAGTAGACGTTTGGGAGGGTCCGATCTTGCTGCTGGATTGTATAGTCACCTTCCGCGTCTTATTCATCCCTGTGACCCCGTGCCCCATGTAGTAGCCCTGTTAGCCTGCTCTGAGCCTCACGCTCAGCGAGGACCTCCTAGCAGCAGAGCATAACGTGCCTATGGTGCCCATACCCTTCTAATTCTGCTGTAAAGGGCGTGGCCCTAGAATGTACCTTCTGAGAACAGCTCGAATGGAGAATTAAACAAGTGTGGTTGTCATTCTCAAAACACGGGCCAGTTGGGAAGCGCATCCTCTATAGCCCTGCAGAGACAACAGAAGGGAGGTACCCAGCTGGTCACGTGGTAAGAGTCAAGCGGTTCCCCTCCCCTTCTGCTGCTATTTTATCTGTTTTTGCCCTTGGCGGTAGTGGTAGGTAGAAAGTATTCTCGTTTCATTGATTTATTAGTGCTACTATTTTAATCTATTAATAGCAAACAAAGTGATTTTTTTAAAAATCAGCTAGTTGTGCAAGGGCTATGTTTGTGTGGAAAGTTAACTGTATGCGCAGCCAGAAATCTTGGTAATGGGGTGAATAGTTAAATCCGGTAGAACTCATCATGGTTTATTTTTCAGTTAATGCAGCACAAAGCAGCTAGCCCCTTTTTGTTTAAATCCCAGCAGTTGAACATTTTCTCAAACTGTATATTTTTTGGCCACAATAGGTAGGATAGACTGACAATAAATGCATATTTCTTGGTAGATTAAGCACTTTCTATTGCTACACAGGACCATACTTAACCTGAAATGTTCCTGTAGATACTGTAGGATTAACAAATGTCGTAGATAGTCTCCACTGTAGTTTTTGCTGAATTCTTCTGTAGTGCTCATGTTCTTTGAGTTACCTCATGTCTCACAATGAGCTTCCTGAAGGGACTGTTCATGAGCAGGAATGTTGGTGCACAGGCTGACTGGTCCCTGCGGTTTATTAGTCTCACTCAATAAACCTGAACAGAAAACTTAATCACTAAAGAGATACTCCTATAACTAATTTAAAAGACATTTTACTTGCTCCTTTCCTAGTGCAAATTTCCCCATTTTGAAGTACATTTGTTTTATGTAGAATGAAACAGATGAATGTCCAGAGATGAACCTAGCCTCCTCCTGCGGTAGTTTGTCATAGGGATGTGTCGGAGGGGAGAATGGGACTCCCCTCCCAGCCATCCAGCTGATGGATGGACACCCTGACAACTCAGTTACTTTCTAACTCTGATCTTCTGTGATGCTGAAAATAAAAGAGTATAAGTATGTATTTTAACAAGACACACATCTTAATTTTATGAGTATCTGTTTAAACAATACGCAGACGTTTTACTTTTATATATGAGATATGTTTAAATATAGTCTGATTTATTTTTCAAAAATTTTTATTGGAGTATAGTTGGTTTATAATGCTGTGTTAGTTTCAGGTGTACAGCAAAGTGAATCAGTTATACATATACATACACCCACTCTTTTTTTTTTTTTTTTTAGATTCTTTTCCCATGTAGGCCATTACAGAGTACTGAGTAGAGTTCCCTGTGCTATACAGCAGGTTCTTATTAGTTATCTATTTATATATAGTAGTGTGTATATGTCAATCCCAGTCTCCCAATTTCTCTCTCCTCCCCCTCACCCCCTGGTAACCACAGTTTGTTTCCTACATCCGTGACTCTGCTTCTGTTTTGTAAGTTCATTTGTACCCTTTTTTTTTTTTTTAAGATTCCACATGTAAGCAATATCATATATTTGTCTGACTTACTGCAAATGGCATTATTTTGTTCTTTTTTATGGCTGAGTAATATTCTATTGTATATATGTACCACACCTTCTTTATCCATTGCTCTGTTGATGGACATTTAGGTTGCTTGCATGTCTTGGCTATTGTAAATAGTGCTACAGTGAACATTGGGATGTATGTGTCTTTTTGAATTATGGTTTTTTCTGGGTATATGCTCAGGAGTGGGATTGCTGGGTCATTTGGTAGTTCTGTTTTTAGTTTTTCAAGGAACCTCCATACTGTTCTCCATAGTGGCTGTACCAATTTATATTCCCACCAACAGTGTAGGAGGGGTTCTCTTTTCTCCACACCCTCTCCAGCATTTATTGTTTGTAGATTTTTTGATGATGCCCATTCTGCCCGGTGTGAGGTGATACCTCATTGTAGTTTTGACTTGCATTTCTCTAATAATTAGTGATGGTAAGCATCTTTTCATATGCTTTTTGGCCATCTGTATGTCTTCTTTGGAGAAATGTCTATTTAGATCTTCTGCCCATTTTATATTGGGTTATTTTTTTTTTTAATACTGAGCTGCATGAGTTGCATGGAGATTAATCCCTTATCGGTTGTTTCATTCACAAGGTATTTTCTCCTATTTTGAGAGATGTCTTTTTGTTTTGTTATGGTTTCTTTTGCTGCACAAAAGTTTCTGAGTTTAATTAGATCCCATTTGTTTATTTTTGTTTCTATTTTCATTATTCTAGGAGGTTCAACATAGCCTTTTTTGTGTGGGATGAGTTAAACGGACTATTTGTAGTATTTTATAATTATGAGTTAAATCTCAAGATAGTTTGTTTCTGATGATTTGGAATTTGATGGTATAACATTAATATATAAATTGAGGTAAGCAGCTTGTTAATTTCATGTCTGGTGAATGCTTACATTTTGGAACATTAATTACCATGGTGGTTATTGTTCAGTAATACTCAGAGAAGCATTTGGATTTTCCGGTTTTCCAGAAGGCTCCCTATAAATCCTACAGCCATATACTATGCTCTTCTCACTTGCACTTAGATACACTGACTATGAGGTCATCTTCCATATGTGTGCTCTGTTGCATCTCCTAGATTTCAAACAGGACCCAGGTTGTATACCTCTCTTCGTACATCAGACCCGAACAGGTTCTCACTTAGACGCTGCAGCACAGACCCTAGGAAATGTGTGAAAGGGAACCTCCCATCAGTGGACAATGACGTTCATTTTCCTTCCTTGCCTGTAGAAATGTTTCTACAGGGGATACAGCATGACTCCAGTCTGTTGCTGCCTGTTGAATACATGTGGCCCATCCCTTGGCGTGCAGTTTTTACTGCAGAAAGAGAACAGCACTAGGAGAAAGGAGACATGGGTGATAAACCCAGCTCTGCTCCTAACGTCCCATCTGACACTGGGCAAGTTGCCAACATCTCTGGGCCTCAATTCCTCATATTTAAGAAGTGGGGGTTGAATTACCATGATCTTGAAAGTTTCTTCGTTTTTTTACCCCTTAGAGCTAAGAGGCTAGGGAATAAGTGTTATAGATATGATGCAGTTCTTTCTTCTTCCTGGTCTTTCTCCCCACCTCATCCTCGTTCTTTTCTTTTTACTTTATTGAATGCATACTGTGTGCCAGGTACTCTGCCAGGAGGATTTGGAAAACTGCTATGAAATGAAAGTATTAGAAAATAGCTTTTAAATAATAAAATTAAAAAAAATAAAAAATAAAAAATGCTTCCCATCTGTCCCGTTTAAAGGGGAAGTGGCTGAAAGCTGGTTGTTTGAGGGACGTCGCAGCTGTGGTCCTCCAGGGGCGCTGCGGGGCCAAGAGCTGGTAGGAGGCTGGGACCCCAGGCAGCGCGTTATCTGCTGCCCTTTTTCTGAAGTGGGAAGCACAGTGACCCAGTGGAGCTCCGTGTAACCTGAGACCTCACTGTGCCTAAGATTTCTGTGGCTGATATTGTAGTAGCAAGATTAATGTGCAGTATCAAACATTAAACCCTAGTCACTAAGAATTAGATTCTTCCTTTATTAAATAATGTATACCCAAGAGGTTTATATTCCTAAAATTAAGTATAGGAACATTAGAGCAAATGCTAATAATTGCTATGCCTATCTTACCTCTCTGATTCCCTTTGTTAATGTATAGGCTATATGGTGACTGAATCTTTTGTTGCTGATTCTGTGGTCAAATGCTGAGTAATTTTCATTGGAAATTCCATTTTCGTTCTACAAAGTTTGTAGAATTTTCCCCAGCCCCTAGTGTAGTCCCGGGCTGTTGTGAGCTCTGTCTAGATAGCCTGTCAAGCAATGTGATGCCGCCCGTCCCTGTGTCTTCTTTCTTGGGGACCATGTGAAAGAAGGAGGGGGGAATCTGATAAAGGTTTTGGCAAATAGAAGAAAGCTTCGTATGTCACCCCCTTCCTGGAACATTTGCAATGAACAAGACTGAGTTATTCCAAGTGATCTTGGGAAGTATTTATAGTAAAATAATAAATTAAGCTTCTATATTGACTTAACCCCAGATAATCTCTTATGGAGGAATTTCAGGCAACTAGTAAACTCTTTCAGGGCATTTGATAAGTCACGTCCTACAGATAGTTGCCTTCTGTTTAACTAAGTTGACCTTGCCTAATATATACACCTTTGAGCTTTCATCCATCAACTTCTGATGCCCACATTAAAGAAACTCAAAAGGGCCCATGAACTCTCAATGCTGAAAGCGGGGGATTTTAAAGACAAATGGACTCAGCTTGCATCCTTGGCTCTAGTATTTACTATTCTAAGGCACTTCTCTAAGCCTCTGTACCCTCATTTTAAATGTCTACATATTGTGAGAATTAAGTCTGATATATTATATTGTTAGAAGACACTCAGTGTGTCTAAGAGTACAACCATCTGGAACAAATAGTTCTAAACCTGGTGAAGAGGTAAAAAGTCTTTGATTTCTTCTGAACCTTCACGTTCCATTTTTGTGGCAATGAAATTTAGCCTTAAGTGAGAGCTGTTATGAAGAGTAATTCAGTTCACTTCAACTAATAAATATTGTTGAGCATGTCCCATTTGGAAAGCTCTGAGCCAAGCTTTAGGATGATACAGTGATGATACATGGTCCCTATTGTTGGAGGATTCTTTTTTAATCTACATGACTTTTTAAAAAGAGATGTTTTATAGTGAAGTAAGTCAGAAAGAGAAGGACAAATATTGCATGCTAACTCACATATACGGAATCTAAAAATGGTACTGATGAACTCAGTGACAAGAATAAGGATGCAGATACAGAGAATGGACTGGAGAACTCGAGGTATGGGAGGGGGCGGGGGGTGAAGGGGAAACTGAGACGAAGCGAGAGAGTAGCACAGACATATGTATACTACCAACTGTAAAATAGTCAGTGGGAAGTTGTTGTATAACAAAGGGAGTCCAACTCGAGGATGGAAGATGCCTTAGAGGACTGGGGCAGGGAGGGTGGGGGGGACTCGAGGGAGGGGAGTCAAGGAAGGGAGGGAATACAGGGATATGTGTATAAAAACAGATGATTGAACCTGGTGTACCCCCCAAAAAATAAAAAAATAAAAAAAATAAAAAAATAAAGAAGAAAAAGAGATGTTTTGAGCCCCAGTGTTTATCATGCCCCGAAGGGAAAAGGCCAGGGAGGAAAGATCTTGATGCTGTCAGTCTAACAAGCAAAGCCACACCCCTTCCTTCCAGGAAAGTTACAAAGCTAAGTCAGCCAAGTCCAGAGAACGTGCGTTAATTACCACCCAGAGTGGCGGTTACCTCAAGCTCCTATCACAGGCAGCGGATTGCAGCTTGACGCAGGCAAGCACAGTTTCTACGACAAACATTTTAGTAAATAAAGTTTCCCTTAACAAACACGGATCATGTCAGAGGTACAAGTTAACAGACCTTGGAACTGTTAAAACCAACCCTTCTGTTGTATAGTAACGTTCTTTGCCCTTAGCAGATAGTCATAGGCAAAAACTGAACTGTATGATGAAAATATAAAGAGTAAGTATAGTTTTAACTAAATAATGAAAATATGAAGAATAAATGCAGTCTGTGCTAACTAGGATATAAATTATGTTAATTTTACTAAAGGCTGCGTCAAAGGTATTTGAGGCTTATGATTTTCTGTTTCTACACACTGCCCCCCACCCCAAACGTACGACTTCAGTCCAGGACGTTTGTGAACTTCCGATATATACACAGAAAAATCATTAGTGCTGGGAGAAAGGGATATAAAAACAGGATGCTTGGCGTATGTGGAGAGAGGGTTTCATATTCCCAGGAGAAAACCCACCCCAGGTGGTGAGAATCTGACGAAAAAGGGTGATTCCCTCTTTCTGTGTGTGTGTCTCGGCAGCCTGTGCTCCACCGCCCCCCCCCCCCCGCCCCCCACCTCAGCCCCCCACTCCTCGGCCGTGTGGTTCCATAGTTGGCGTTGGCATGTGCCATGGGAATGATATCAAGGTTCAATTTGGTGTCTCTCATCTGACTGTGAGAGCAAAAATAAAATTCACACTTTCTAAGCATTTAAAATATTCAGCTAAAGTTATCTGTGACGCTCAGCTTTTTCAGAGTTTTGATTGATGTTGATGATAGCTAATAAATTGGCAAGCAGATGATCTGTTAATCTGAAACGTTCTATCTAGATCTGTCAGACCTTATTGAGAATTCTGACAGTCGGGAGTGTGTCCTGAGGGAGGGAGGCCAGGTTGGTGGGGAGGCTGGAAACCACATCTTGAGAGGAAGGCTGAAGGACCCCAGCTACTTAGCTAGGATTTTAAGTTAATTGTCTTAAAATATTTGGAGGATTCTTTGATGTGGAAAGGGAAGAAGTTAATCTGTATGGCTCCGGGGTGGTAGAATTAGGACAGTGGGTATTCATTTTAACGCATTTTCTTTTGTTGATTTTGGGAGCCAAATGGTAAAGATACATTAAACCTAGAAGTATTCTAATTATGTTTATATAACTCTTGTTTTAAATAATGAAAATAGTGAAATGGAGCCCTAAAAGAGAAAGAAGTTATCGTAGTCAGATTTTACCTTAACAATTCTTAATACATTTACTAAAAGAAGATATTTTAAGGCAGAGTTTTCAAACTATTTTAAGCCATCAAACTCTTTCTTTAAATGGAAGACCAAATTTTTTATGAAAAAAATGTATGCCTCTTTATTATTTCGTATTTTTTAATGGCTATTAATGCCTATTTTAAATTAGTACTTTTAGGATCAACAAACTTGCTTTAAAATACGAGGGTGAGTCAAAAATTATCTGCACTCTGGTTATATTAAAACCTCTAAATTCTACAGCCAGAGTGTGGATAATTTTTGACTCGCTCTCGTAGAAATGTGGGCTTCCCTGGCGGTCCAGTGGTTAAGACTCCACCCTTCCAGTGCAGGGGACTCAGGTTCGATCCCTCGCCGGGGAAGATCCCACATACTGTGTGGTGCAGCCAAAAAAAAAAAAGAAATGTAATGTACAACTTTGGGTTCTTGTCTAGGTACATTGTTATATCACCTAAGCACCACATAAACTGTTGATTATTGAACTCCGTAGTAACGAGTGGTTGGTGTCAATAAATGCTAGAGGTAACAAGCTAAGGTATATTGCCCATTGTATGATTAGCTTTATAAATGAAATTTCTATGAAAATATTTTGTCCAGGTTTACATCTCTTTTATTTATTTGTTTGTTTGTTTGTTTAGCTCTTTATTGGAATATAATTGCTTTACACTCTTGTACCAGCTTTTGAGGTACACCAAAGTGAATCAGCTGTATTTAGACATATACCCCCATATCCCCTCCCTCCCACGACTCCCACTCACCCTCCCTGTCCTGGCCCCTTTAAGGCATCACCCATCATCGAGCTGATCTCCCTTTGTTATACAGCAACTTCCCACTTGCTTTCTATTTTACAGTTGGTGGTGTATATATGTCTGTGCTACTCTCTCACTTCGCCCCAGCTTCCCCTTCACACCCCACCCCCCAACTGCATGTCCTCCAGTCCATTCTCTGCATCTGCATCCTTATTCTTGCCCTGTCACTAGGTTCATCAGTACCATTTCTTTAGATTCTGTATATATGAGTTAGCATACGGTATTTGTTTTTCTCTTTCTGGCTTACTTCGCTCTGTATGACAGACTCTAGGTCCCTCCACCTCATTACAGATAGCTCAATTTCATTCTTTTTTATGGCTGAGTAATATTCCATTGTATATATGTGCCACATCTTCTTTATCCATTCATCTGTTGATGGGCATTTAGGTTGCTTCCATGTCCTGGCTATTGTAAACAGTGCTGCAGTGAAGATTATGGTACATGTTTCTTTTTGGATTATGGTTTTCTCTGGGTTACATCTCTTTTAAATTAATTTTATATAATTGGGTATAGTAAATTTAAGATAATTCTTTGTGATGCTATTGTATATCCACTACTGTATAACGTACGCTATACTTTCTTAATCTTCTATGTAAAGTTAGATATACAGATTTTTAGATTTTATAAAACCCAAAAATGTATATATAAAGCTATATGAAATCTGAATATTAAATTAAAAGGCATAGTGAACAAATTGTTTTATGTGGAAACAAGTTCATGAAATAAGCAGTTTTTATTTTTAAAAAAATCCGCCTCATATCTGCTTTTAACTTTGTACCCTGTGCTTTTGTCATTCATTACTTAATCCTCTGTAAATACAACACTGTGGGGGAAATAGTTTGTGTCAGTTAGGATCCAGTCAAGAAAATAGGAATTACACCAGTTATTTTAACAGAGAGCTATTAACACAGGCAATTAGTTAAACAAGTTTTGAAGGAACTGTTTTTTTTTTTAAAAAAAAACTTGTTTATTTGGCTGTGCTGGGTCTTCGTTGTGGCATGCAGGATCTAGTTCCCTGACCAGGGATGGAACCCAGGCCCCCTTCATTGGGAGTGCAGAGTCTTAACCACTAGACCACCTGGGAAGTCCCAGGAACTTTAAAAAAAAAAAATTAGATATGCTACAGTAATTCAAACTAATTGTTGCTAAGATGCTTCTAAGGAAAACCCTCACCCAGATCAATTTAACACACTTAAAAAGAACAAATTATTTTTAGGCTAATTCGCAAACAGCTTATGAAAATTCTTTAAAAATAATTTATTCTGTTAAAGTTTGTTAAGTGTGTGTTCTTATAGTATGATTTTTTTGGTGAATATTCCTTTTTATTTCTCCAGTTTTATTGAGATATAATTGACATAATTTTGGTGAATATTTCTTTAAACCAGTTCACTTATTTGAAATTAATGATGTTCACTGTGGGCGCAGTTATAGGGACAGCTAGTGAATTAGATGGGGAGTTAAACCTGCAGGTAAGCGAAGTGATAAGCGGCGCTCTTATGGCTTTAGCGGTTAAAGAGAACTTAAGGCTCAGTTGCCAGGCAGCAAGGCGGTCAGCAGAATATTCTGAAAAGTCTGAGGAAATCTTTAAAGGATCTGGGAACCAGTCAGTCAGAACAGAAATAGAAAAGGGCAGCAAAAAGAGTGACGGCAGTGGGAGGATAGATGCTGGGAAGTCATGTACATCAAGGCAAATTTCTTCTTTTTTTATTAAAAGGGAGAACTTATTGGCTCACGTATGCAACCAACACAGGGGTAGAGTGGACCCTGAGACTGACTTAGAGACACTGTCAGCCCTCCATCTCTTCATCTCTTCTTTCAGCTTCTGTGTTCTCACCCTCTCAGGGGGCTGTGGCTTCCAGCAGCCTCTGTGTCCTCAACTTCTCAGGCTTTACACAATGGTGGGGATATGGCTTCCAGCAGCTCTGCGAAGTATTTTTACTGTTTGTCATTCAAGTAAAATGAGTTTTTCTCTTCTAATTCCCATATGTAAAATCTGAGGGAAGGTACGGATTGTAAACTACACCATCCTGGAGGACGCTATACATATCAGAGACATTATAATTTGTGTATTATGGCATAAAGTACTTTTGTATACTAACAAAAGTATTATGAAAAATTTCCGAGAGATAGAAATGAAGTATCTTGAGGAAGGGGCATTTAAAAAAATGTATACGTGTACCATATGAACCAGTGGTAGCTCTGGTAGACCAACAGCCCCACTGGAGCTGTATAGAGTGTGAGATGGGCAGTTACCTGAAGGGGAGAAGTGAAATGGATGCTTTTACCAGAAAGGCTGGAGGGTAGGTGAGGAAGGGGTTTGGAGAAGTGGATGTCATCTGGAGCCCTGTGGGAGTGGCGAGCAAAGGAGCAGTCACTCTGATCCTAAAGGCACTGTGGTTTGTTCTTTCTCCTTTTGACAAGAGGAACTACCAGGCTTCCCCTTTCACTCCAAATATCAGGAAGCTCGACTACATTTCATGGCTCTCGTGATCCATATTTCCCTCTGTTCTTTACTTCTGTAATTTATGTTTTTTCTTCATCCTAGTTTTTACTTTTTACTTATAGTGTACCTTTTTTTTCTTTTTTAAATCTCTTTATTGGAATATAATTGCTTTACACCCTTGTACCAGTTTTTGAGGTACACCAAAGTGAATCAGCTGTATTTATACATATATCCCCATATCCCCTCCCTCCCGTGACTCCTCCCCCCCACCCTCCCTGTCCTGGCCCCTCTAAGGCATCACCCATCATCGAGTTGATCTCCCTTTGTTATACAGCAACTTCCCACTAGCTATATATTTTATAGTAGGTAGTGTATATATGTCTATGCTACTCTCTTACTTCGTCCCAGCTTCCCCTTCACACCCCACCCCCCCCAATCCCGTGTCCTCCAGTCTGTTCTCTGCATCTACATCCATATTCTTGCCCTTGTCACTGGGTTCTTCAGTACCATTTTTTTAAATTCCGTATATATGAGTTAGCATGGGGTATTTGTTTTTCTCTTTCTGGGTTACTTCGCTCTGTATGACAGTCTCTAGGTCTATGTGGCACATATATATAATGGAATATTACTCAGCCATAAAAAGGAATGAAATTGAACTATATGTAATAAGGTGGATAGACCTAGAGACTGTCATATAGTGTACCTTTCACTGTATTTTTTTTTTTTTGCCATTAATTATCTCAAGTCTGAGTATTCAACAATGAATGGATGAATGGATGAAGGAAGCACTGTGGCTGAAAGTATGTAATGACTCTGCTAAGAAAAGAGCAAAGCTGAAGCTACAAAGGATTGTGACCTTTACCACATGTGCATAACACATGTTCTGAAGTCAGTATGTTCCTGGAATTTTGCATATATACCAAATTTGATGTGATTGATTTTATCTATTGTGATTTTCAGCTACAGAAAAATCTCTGTTTTCAGTGCTTCACCTTTCGGTTTGGTGCATCTAAAAACCTAAAACCAGCTGTATCTCACTGTTTCGATTACTGTCTGTTCATTTGTCTGCTTGGAGCCCTTTTACAAAATTAGCAGTAGTTCTTCTCTTTACCTAAGAAGGAACATCATTTAGTTACAAAAGAATGTAAATGTAAACTGTATAGAACAAAGCGTACACTTCTTGTTTGCAGTTATTCCAATTGTATAAAGTGAATAGGTTGCCCATATCATGTTTGCTTATAGAGCCCTAGAGCAGGGAGCTCATAAACAATTAGCCTTGTAGCTTTATGAATTGAAAGAGGGTCATAGTATCACTTTCATTTAAATTGAAACAGTAATAATAGCAGCTAATTTTAATGAATATTTATTATAAGGGGAGCACTGTGCTAAGTGCTTTGTGTTATTATCTAATTTTCACAACAGCCCTTTGGTATTGCACTACCATTATCCCTGGTTTACAAATAAAGTGACCCTTAGGGGGAGTTAAGCAAATTTTACAGGGATACAGAACAAGTGAACGGGGGAGCTAGGATTCTAGTCTAGGTATTCTCACTCTATAACTAAACAGGAAGCAATTATAAATATTTTCTGGTTGGAAATTTCATTTTCAAGCTAAAAATATCATAGCACATATCATAAGAATAATTTCCAATTTCTGGATATAAAGAAGCATGGTGGTATAATGGCAAAAGTGTGGTTTGAGTCTGAACTTTGCCATTCTTCAGTCGTGCAGATTCAGGCAAGTCTCATGGCTTTTCTAACCCTTGGTTTTCTCACAGGTAAAATAGCAATAATAATAGTAAGCTTTTGATTTAAATGTGTAAAGAAAAAAGGCACATAATAGGCAATTAATATTAGGTTTATTATTACTAGAAGGATCCATAAATGTAATTATTACAACTAAAGTTATGTGCTACATGTCATGAAAACATAAGAATGCAAAGTCTTGGGACTCGATATGCAGGACTTAACTAGGTCTTAGAAGAAGCTGGTGATGAAGGAACTTGGCTCTTCAGCCTCTAAGCCTCCTGGGAAGAGACTCTAAGCAGTGGTGTGGGGGCAGCTCTGGTTTCATCCTCAGAGAGGAACAGTGGACAACATCGCGATCATCTCTGATCTCCTTCTCTAACCGTCTTTTCGGCATCCTGCCTTCCCCAGGGCCATCAAGCTTGCCTTTAGAAGGCCTGGAGAGGAAGCCCAGTGCAGTAGGGATTGGGCTTTCTCCACCTGCTACCACTTGTGTGTGTTTCTACCTGATTCCTGAGATTCCTTTGACTGGGAGCAGTTCTTCCCTATTTAGACATCAAGAGCTTGAGAAGCAAATATCTACTGCTGGAAGAAATGAATTTACACTTACAGATCACCAGAGATTACTCAAGTTCAAATGCTCATTTAATTTCTTATAGTAAGAATTCACATATTCAGAGAACTTAGATGAACAGGAGAGAATCACCGAAGAGAACTTAAAAATCATTTGCTTTTTGTCTGAATGGTTTCTGGAAGCCTCTAGTAAATTGAAGGTCTTAGGTCATTGAGAAAAGAAAAGTGTATTCTAAATTACTTTTCTTAGTCATTCTTCCTGAGGCTAAAGCAGTAGATTTATGAGTTCACCAAGCTTCATTTTCTTTTTTTAAATATAACTAGACTGTGTATGATGGACACAGTGGGCAGCACAGGCGAGGGCTGTGGGGTTCAGACGAACAGGGGTGGCGAGGACCGTCGTCGTCGGGGTGGGGGAGCAGGGACGCCGCCTTAGCACCTCGCCCCGCTCTGCGGACTCACACCGTCCCCCCTCAGAGCCTCTCAAAGGCCTCTGGGGACCGCAGAGTTGACTTGCACATTTTCCAATTGGGGAAGCAGTTCCAGTGCTTGAATGTGTGCTCGGTTTCTTTATTCGTTTTTATTATATGCCCAGAAAAATGGCCAAGGATGACCGTAAATTGTCAGTTTTCTCTTGATTTGGTTTTAATGATTAATCACCTCATCTTCAAGTTTTCTTTAGCATGGCGCACTCTCAGTTTGACCCACCGTCATCGCTGGTGTGGTACCCGTTTGATGCGGTCCATGGTTTTCTCAGTACTCACAAGCCAAGTACGTTGACCAAATCGTCCTGTGCACCTGGATTTTCACGGCCAGACTTTAAAAAGTAGGTTTTGGAAGCCATGAAAGAAAAAGAACAGAGGCAGTTTAACCTTCTTTCTGTGTTGGCTAGTTGAATAATTAGATGGAAAATTTTATAACATAAAATGCGCTCTGCATGCTCATCCCAGAAGTGTTTGCTTTGGGATTGGGCCGCTAGCTAAGTTAAAGAAAGCTATGCTTTGAATACTTTAAAAAAAATCGGATTTCTTTCCCCCTGTGTGTGATATTTCGAGTATTTAATGATGCTCTTGATCACACTGTAGTCATGCTTAGGTTTTGTCCCTCTCGCTAAGCTTAATGACTGGTTATTTGCATCAAACCTAAAATGAAATGAAGGAAAATCACTGGCTAATGGCATATCTGATGTTTTCCTATAAAGTAATAGGAATGTTCTGAGACCCAGGCTTACATTTGGAAGCATTAGAGGGGTTGTGGAAGATCTAATTTTCTTTAACATTGTACCTCATGGGTTGAAATAAGCAATTCCTTGAAGACAAGCCTTAGTAATTTGTGTATATCTCAGAATTGAGAAGTATAGTTTGATCTTCGTAGATGCTCTAGAAACCAGAGATGTGCAAATTCCACAGCATGTCCTACGGGAGCCTTCATGGTCTCTCCTGAGTACATTCGCAGCTCCACCATTCTCCCTCTCTGCCACCTCCTCAGTCACCCGGGTTCTGCAGTTTCCCAGACAGGTCAGGCTGGTCTTGCTTCCTTGTTGTGCCTGAAAACACTTAATTCACAAGATCCAGCTCAAGCATCACCTCCAACATGAAACTTTCTTTTGATATTTTCTCCTCAGTGAAACTGACTGCTCCTTTCTTTATGAATCCACTCTGTATTGTACATCTTTTCTTCAGAGCCTTCATGAGCCTTTATTTATTCACACATGCTTCTACCTATACTCAGTTGCAGGTTTCCTGAAGGCAGGGCCCATCCTGGATTCATTTCTGTTTTCACAGCAACAATGCTTATCACAAATAGAGGGTGCTCAGTGACTGTGTGGGTGGAAAGATGGAAGGAAGGAAAGAGAAGGGCAAGGGAGAAGGAAGACGGAAGGAGAGAAGGGATTGTACTACATTAATCAACATCCATTATTTAGTCTAAAAATTTCCAAAAAATAAATAAAATAAAAATTTCAGTCTGCTAGTGAAAGCTTCTGAATCTTTCTGTGTTCCAGTCAACCAATCATTAAGTGATGAGGTGTTTCTCACGTGTATACCTTTGTTCCCCCAGGACGAGGGTGTACTGGGGAGCTTTGGAGTATCTTCTGGGGGAGAAGGGGGCGGTCCTAGATGAACTCATCTTCCTGATTTTGAGTGGGAGCTATGGATTTGCATCACTTCTATGTGGCATTATTAGGCAATTTATGTAGCCTTTTGTATCTCGTTGTTCTTACTTGTCATACAGAAGAATAACACTTATTTTACCTCCTAAGATTTCTTTGAGGACCAAATGAGAGAATGTTTCTGAAAGCACTTTGGAAAGTGTGAAGTGTTTCCTAAACAGATGGAAGGATGTCTTTCTGCTGTTGCTGTTAGTGACCTGGTTCCGTGGGGTTTTTCTCAGCCTTTGGAACCTTCTGATCTGGGTGTGTCCTTATTGGTTATAAAAGAGGTAAAGTCATATCTACAGTTATGATTTATTTCACCAATTAGAGGAATGGCAAGATTTATGCTGCTGATCTGCGTTGGTGAACATTGCCTTCAAAACAGGAAAGTGACCTTTCTTTCTGTTTGAATCAACTCTTAACCTGGAATGTCAGCCTAGAAAGAAAAGTATATGTTATCGTGAGCTGGTGTGTTGGTCACACAGGTGAAAATTGATTCCAGTTAGTCATACTTTTAAGTTTTATGTAAAACTCTCTTAAATAGAAGATAATAAATTACATGAAAATAGTAATTTTAAGATTCAAGGCTCATTTTTGAGGCTCATTTCCTAACCTCCTTGTTTTTCTGCCAGACAAGAGCATGATTATTTGAAAATCTGTGCTTTTAACATGTTTGAAACTTATTTCTTCTTTGTCGTAAGAATAATTTTCCAACGATAGCCATACTTCTGCTGATACTTCTTTGCATCAGGACTTGTGTTTGGAACGTCTGATTCTTTTGTCACTGCTCGAATTGCGCTCCTTGGTCAGCTTTGCACAAAATGACATATAGTGGTCCTGAATGGTCAGGGATATTGAGAACGACTTATACTCCTACCTGAACAAATACAGGAATCAAAATTTAGGGAGGAAACAACCACAGTTTCCATTTAATGGAGAGCAATTTATGATATGGAAGAGCAGACAGACACCTACAAACAATACAAGGCAAAATGAAATAAGTGAGCAAAACAAACCACAGTCAGCACAGTGCCCCTTGGGAATAGATTTCAACAACAGAGTGATGGTAATCACTTGTCAGTCAACTACTGGGTACCAATTTAGTTTGCAGTCTTTGAGCAGATTGGAGCAAGTGATACGTGTCTGATGCACTGAGAAGGAGAATTAAAATGACTTGGGTTTATTCATGCTCAGAAACTACCCCAGTCTCTTTCACTGGGAATTCTTTTCAAATTTTGATATTGAGCACAAGAGAAAAAATATGATTCAGAAGGAAAGCACCTGAGAATCTGAGGCCTGCAGCTGGGAGAGATTGCAGATATCACAGTTGAGATGTGTATCTTAGAACAGAGAGGAGTTGAGAAAGTCATTCTTATTACTAGCTCCATGCTAATGGGAAAGAGTGACAGGGTGCCAGTCCGTTCTGCGAGTCCACATGTTGAATAAACTCCTCAATGGTCCTTCATCATGGGGAACAAATTGTTCTCATTAGTATTTTTTAAATTGAGGTATAATTTACATACAGGAAAATTCACTCTTTTTTTGCATACAGTTCTATGAGTTTTAATCAACACATGGAGTCATACAACCACCACCACAGTCAAGACTGGGAACAGTTCCATTACCCTTCATATGCGCCCATGCCCCTTTGTAACTCCTGTCCTCATCCCCAGCCCCTGGCACCCACTGGTCTGTTTCAGTACTAATGGTTTTGCCTTTCCCAGAATGTCATAAAGATGAGGTCATGCAGTGTGCACGCTTTTGACTCTGGCTTCTTTCGCTTAGCATAACATGCATCTTAGATTCATCTGTGTTGTTGCACATATCAATATTCATTCCTCTGTGTTGCTGAGTAGTATTCCAGTGGGTGGATATACCACAGCTTATTGATCCATTCACCAGTTGAAGGTATTTCCGTTGTTTCTAGTGTGGGGCATTTATGAATAAGCAACTACAAACATTCATGTGTAGGTTTTTGTGTGAGCATATGCTTTCACTTCACTTGATTTCAATTCTAGCTAGGAATGAGATTGCAGGGTTGTATGGTAAAAATATGGCAAACTTTCATAAGAAAAACTTACGTTAGAAATGTCTGAGCTTTTTATAAACGGGCCATGCCATTTTTGCATTCCCACCAGCAACGCGAGTTCCACTTCCTTCACATCCTCACCAATACTTGATACTATTTATTTATTTAGTTTTGGTGGATGAGTAGTAGTATCTCATTGTGACTTTAATTTGTATTTCCCTGATGGCTAAATATTGAGTATCTTTTCACATGTTTATTGGCCATCTGAATATCATTTGTGAAGTAACACTTCAATTATTTTTGGCCAGTTTTTATTTTATTTTATCTTACCAAGTTGTTGGAGTTATTTTTGAATTCTGGATACACTTTATATGTATTATGTATATATTTTTGCAAATATTTTCTCCGAGACTGTGGTTTGCTTTTTTTACCTTAACAGTTTCTTAAAAAGAGCAAAAGTTTTACATTTTGATGAAGTCCAATTTATCATTTTTAGGGAATAGATTGTGTTTTTCATGTCCTATTTAAGAATCTTTGCCTAATCCAAGGTCACTGAGAAGTTCTATATTTTCTTCTAAAAACTTTATAATTTTAGCTCTTATAACAGGTCTATGGTCCATTTTGGGTTCATTCTTATGTATGGTATGAGGTAAGGGTTGAGGTTTTTTTTATATGTATACCAGTGTTCTAAGCACCATTTCTTGAAAAGATTATTCTCTCTGTGTTGAATTGTCTTGGTACCTTTGTTGAAAATCAGTTGACCATATGTTTGTAAGTCTATTTCTGGATTTGTTTTGTTTCATTGATCTGTATGTCTATCTTTATACCAATACCACACTGTCTCTTTCTGTGACTTTATATGAGTCTTAAAATCAGGTAGTATAAATTTTCCAACTTTGTTCTTCTTTTAAAAAATTGTTTCAGCTGTTCTCATTCCTTTATGTGTTCATATGCATTTTAGCATTAACTTGTCAATTTCTGTGAAAAGGCCTGGTGGGTTTGGATTGCAGAACTCTGTAGTTTTGCGTTTATAGAGCAATTGATGGAGAATTGACGTCTGAACACAACTGAATCTTTTGATCAGTGAGCCTAGTTTCTCTCTCTTTATTCAGGTCTTTAATTTCTTTTAGGAAATTTTGCAGTTATTAGTGTTTAGGTGTTGCATACATTTTGTTGAATTGTACCTGTGTCACATGTTATGCTATTAGAATGATATCTTTAAAAATACAGTTTTTTATGGCAAATATATAGAAATACAATTATCTTTGAAAGATATCTTTCTGTTATTGATTTATTATTTGACTCCATTGTGATTTGAGCACATGCACTGGATGAATTTAATAATTTAAAATTTATCGAGACTTGTTTTATGCCTCAGAATATGATCTCCTTTTGTAAAGGTTTTCTGTACACTAAAAAAAACGTGTGTTGCTGTTGTTGGGTGGAGTGTTCTATAATTATCAGTTAGGTGGATTTGGTTACTAGTGTTCATGTCTTCTGTGTTCTTATTGAATTTTTCTCTTCTCGTTCTGTCAACTATAAAAGTGGTCTTGAAATCTCAAACTAGAATTGTGGATTTTCTGTTATGCTTTCAGTTCTATTGTTTTTTGCTTCAGGTACTTTGAAGCTCTTGTTATTGGGTGCATACGCATTTAGGATTTTTATATCCTCTTGATGAACTGACTCCCTTATAATTGGAAAATATCCCTCTTTATGGCAGGTAATATTCTTTTTTTCTGAAATCTGCTTTGTCTGGTATTGATTCTCTAGCTTTCTTTTGATTAGCGTTAGCATGATGCATCCTTTTCCATTCTTTTACCTTTAACCTTTCTGTGTCTTTATAGTTGAAGGATTTTTTGTTGACATCATGGTTGATTCATATTTTTTATCCAAATTAACAATCTCTGACTTTTTATTTGAGTTTTCAGAGCCTCATATTTTATATGATGATAAATATGGGTGAGTTTAAATCACCCAGTTTGCTTGTTGTTTTCTTCTTGTCTCTTTTTTCCTTTTTCTCCTCTTTTATTGCATTATTTTATATTAAGAAGTTTTAGGATTTCATCTCAGGTTCATTATTAGTTTATTAGTTATGCTTCTTTTTTTATCTTTTACATTAGTGGTTGCAGTTTTAAAATATACATCCTTAACTTAAGATGTTGTGCCTTCAAATAATATTATATATACTACTTCATATTTAACATAAGAACCTTGCGACAATTATTTCCATTTTCCTTCTTAGTCTCTGTGCTATTGTTACTATATACTTTATTTCTATGTATTTTATAAACTTCATTTGAAACAGTTATGTGTCTTTTAAGGAGATTAAGAACGAGAGAAATTCTTTTATTTTTACCTATATGTGTACAGTTTTTAGTTCTCTTCTTGTCTTTGAATAGAGCCAAGTTTCCATCTGGTCTCATTTTCCTGCTGCCTTAAGTTTTTCCTTTAACATTTCTTCTAGTGCTAGTTGGTTGATGATGGATTAATTCCACATTTATATGTCTGAAAAAAATCTTCCACCCTCATTTGTAAAATATAATGTGTCTAGATAAAGAATCCTAGGTTGCCTTTTCTTTTTCTTTTAGTGAAGATGTTGTGCTGATGTCTTTTGGGTTGCATTGTTTCTGATGCATAAGTCTGCTATCATTCTTGTCTTTGCTCCTCTATATAATACATCCTTTTTCCTTTGGCTGCTTTTATGATTTCCTTCTGATATTGGTTTTCAGCAGTTTGATCATCATATTCCTGGGTGTGATTTTCTTCGCAGTTCTTATCCTTGATATTTTCTGAGCTTCTTGATTTTAGGGTTATGGTTTTTACTGCATTTCAAACATTTGGGCCATTATTTCTTTATATAGAAATATATAAAGACATTCAGCTTTTCTTAACACCCTCTGCTGATTAAATTGGCCCAATGGCCAGTATTTCTGTTTCTTCACTCTCTCTGTAATATGTCCCTTTCTTTCCTGTTGCATCTACCATAGTTCGGGTCCTTGTGGTTTCTGTTTTTGTCTATTGAAAACACTTGTCTCTATTTTGCCCTCTCTAGTCCTTCTTCTATATTCCACATGGGCTATCACAGTGAATTTTCTAAAATATGCTGTGCCTAAGATCCTTCAATGGCTGCCTGCTGCCTATAGGATGCACTTAGACTTCATAGCATGGTCCATAGGGCCTTTCCTACCCACCTGCCCTGTAGCCTTTCCCCTGCACCATCCCTGCTCCACCCATGGCGCTCAGAACTCTTTATTCCAGTGCCACGGAAGTACCTCCAGCTCCCCAAGTGCATCGTGCATTTCTATCTTCTGTGCACACTCATGCCTTTGTTATGTCTGGAAAACCTATCTGCTTCCCCTTACCCTGTGCCTCTAAACGCCTGTTCACTGAGCTGACATACCTCCTCTCTGAAACTTAACCTCATTATCCCTTCCCACCTCCACTGGACCTAGAATACATTCTGTTAGAGCATTTCACCTATTGTTTTGCATTCACCGTTTATTGGTCATCCTCCTAGGCTGACTTCTGTGTGGTCAGAGACTGTATCTTACTTCTTCTTAAATACTCAGTAACGGCACATAGTAAGCACTTAATAAAGTGTTTGAGTACATTAATGATTGGTATTTAGTAGGTATTGAGACCATTCTTCTTAAAATAATTTGAACTCAGATTTAATCATAACACATGTATAAAATGTACTAATAAAATGATTATCCTATTTTGAGAGCCTGCTGTGTTCCAGGCACAATGTTAGCTACATTTCATACCTTATCTCTTATGTTTACAACAGCAGTGCAAGGTGTATTATCCTCATGAGCGGCCCATTGATGGGAAATTTAAGTTTGGAGAGATTGTAAACAAGGATGTGCAGATAGAAAATGGCAGAATTGGATTTCAAACTCGTGTGTATATCGTGTTTTCCCCTCCTCACACACATATGAGGAGTTCTGCCACGTCACCCGTGGTAGTTCTGTCACATCATCAAGGTTTCCAACAAGAATTGACAGCGCTACAGCGGAAATTGTGTAGAGAACAATGCGGATCGTAGTGTGGACTCAGAAAGCTGATGTTACAGCCCCAAACAGAGAAGTCTGTCTAGAAGGCTATTGTGTATGTCTGGAAAGAGTTCTTTGGTAGACTGTTTGGCCTACAAACATCCAGTGCATATGTCTTGTCCCATCTCTGATATGACCATATGAAGGGCAGTCTTGAGGGTACAAGTCGTAGAAATCATCCTAAGCCATGTGATTTGGAGCGTCCTACAGGGATGTTGTGAGGGGGCTGGTAGTGTCTCAGGGAACAGTGGTGGGAAGGGAAGACTCTGGAGGTGCCAGCTGTGTAGACAAAAGACTCAAGGGGCTCAGCACCCTTAGTCATCACGACAGCTTTCCCTGGGGCCACCTGGATTCTTGCCTCACCTATGACTTCTACAAAGCATCCTCAGACTATCAATGCTGGCCCAGGAAAGAGCCTATTGGAAGGCACTCAGGCTGCAGGTCACTGCCTGTTGAACCTTACTCCTCTTTGGTTTCCCTCAAGGCTACTATTGATATTCAGTCTAATTGCAATCCACCTCCACCCTTACAATTTAAAAATAGTGAGGGTGGGGTGTTGGAGTGTAGTGCTCCTCAGAACCCCTGGGTATTGTCCTTTTGTGCATAAAACATCATCATTTTAAAATTTATTCTGTGCTACTGAATCCAGAATAAAACTTACAAAGGCATGGTTCTTTCCTCTTTGGACTTTATATTCTAGAAAGTATTTTAAAATATTTAAAATATGGTTTTGGTGTTGTCAGTGCTCCAGTTTTTGCCATTCTAATAGTTGTGTAGTGATATATCATTGCTGTTTTAATTTGCGTTTCCCTGATAACACATGATGTGGAGCCTTTCTTCAAATGCTTATTTACCATCTGTATATCTATATCTATCTATCTATCTATCTATCTATCTATCTATCTATCTATCTATCTACTGCATTGGGTCTTCATTGCTGCACTCAGGCTTTCTCTAGTTGTGGAGCGGGGGCTACTCTTCGTTGCAGTGCATGGGCTTCTCATTGTGGTGGCTTTCTTGTTGCAGGGCATGGGCTCTAGGTGTGCGGGTTTCAGTAGTTGTGGCTCATGGGCTTAGTTGCTCCGCAGCATGTGGGATCTTCCCGGCTCAGGGATCGAACCCATGTCCCCTGCATTGGCAGGCGGATTCTTAACCACTGTACATCTTTGATGAAGTGTTTATGAAGGTCCTCAGCCTATTTCTTAAAATTGAGGTATAATTGATGTACAACATTATAACGTTGCTGCATACATTGGGATTATTTTGTGTGTGTACTTATGTTGGAATATCAGATGATAAATCATGTACTTTGCAATGACACATTGAACTACCGTTGTTGACTAGTCTTCAGGTAAAATAAATGCAGTCATTTCTCTTAGAGGTCACTGTGGGAGACAGATGCCTTTATTCATGCAGTGGTCAAAAGAAAAGCACAGCATAACTTTAATCTTAAGATGCCTTTTTTAATTAAGCTGAATTAAGTCTACTAAAAGTGGGAATACAAATAAGTTCTCACTGGAACAAAGATATGCATTTCTTGAATTGCTGCCTCCTCCCAGGGCTCTGTGACAAGCCTTCCAATAGGCTTTTCCCTGGGCCAGCATTGATAGTCCGAGGATGCTTTGTAGAAGTCATAGGTGAGGCAAGAATCCAGGACAGAGCTGGAAGATTCATTTATAAATTTATTTTTTGTTGACTGGTTAATTAGTTTGTTATTGTAGATAGTTAATATTTGACCCATAGGCTGGATACTTTGGCATACTGACCAGGTTCATCAAGCAGAGTGAGTAGATGGAGATTTTTCACATGGATATTTGGATTATTCTGGAATTCTCTGCTCTCAATCTAAATTTAATATTGAACTTAAATTTCTGGCCATGGTTGCTATCCTTATAGGAAAATAGGAACATTTAAAATGTGTTGCTACTGCCTGCAACGACTTTAATCAACAGTTCACTTGGCTGACAAATATTTATTGAGCTCTTATTGTGTTCAATAACCTGTGCTGTGGAGTAGCAGAGCGGGAGACTAGGACATGGTTTCTGTACCCTAGATGTGTCTTTAGCAGAGCAGATACTGAATCAGTAGTTGGTGAATAAATACACTGGTAAATAATGCTCATAATTTGAAAAGAAATTAAAAAAGGAAAACCAGCAGGACTTTGTTTTGTTCTCTGCTCTGTCACCATGGGCTAACATAGCTGGGTGTATGAGAAGTCCTCCATGCTCCCTTGTGAATGAATAACCAAGCGACCATGTACTATACATGTAGCCAGAGTTATTATAATCCAGTGGAAGCTCATCCCTTCGGTCTGGGTTAGTCAAGGGAGCCTTCATGGAATAGGTGAGATTTTAGCTGGTGAGAGAGAGGGAGGACTGCCTGGAAATAAGGAATGGTAAAGAGCTTCTGAAGGAGATGCTAGAAGCTGACAGTGGAAGTGTGGCAGTGGTGGCTGACCACCAAAGGTACGTTTTGGAAAGCCTTGGAAGGCAAGTTTAAATCTTCCTGTAGAGACAGTAGAGAGTAAATGGGCTATTTTAGAAATATTAATCTGGAAGTGTTATACTAGATGCATTGAAGAGGAAGAAATTGTGAAGGGCACTTGGATAAGGCTTGGTGATGAAGTGGGTTGAGTAGGGAAAGGAAGGAGTTAAAGATGGTAATAATCTTGTGTTGAGCTTGGTTGTCTTGGATAATACTAAAAGCATAAACAGAAATAGGGAAGTCAGAAAGGAAAATTAATTTTTTTGTGGGAAGATTTTTGTGTTTTAAATTTCTTAATGTTTGAAATAGCAGGGCACTTTATTGTGGATTGAGAGAAATCACAGAAGCACAGATTTTTTGACCTGGGAGGCATCTTGGAGACTGAGTTATGATTAGACTCAAATCCAACCCTGTTATCTTACTGGTGATGTATCAGTAATGTGATGAGTGATGTTATCTTAAAGATGACTGGGGTCAGGAAGAGCCCCAGGAATGCAATCTCTGGCTTAGATGCAGAGCACAAATAGGGTGGCAGATGTAGAGAGTCATTTACAGTGTATTAAAGGGTACTTAAGTAGTATTCCTTCACTTGAAGTTTGATTTTCCCTCTTAAATTTGAAGAGCCACTATAAAATAGTTCTAAGTAACACATCTGGAGGTGTTATCTATACAGTATAAACACTGTGTTGTAAGATTTATAGAATCCTTTAAATATTAGGCAATATGCTCATTCCTTCTTACTAATAAAAATAGTCTTAACTTGCTCCCAAATGTGGTATTAGTAATGAATTTCTTTGTCTTTCTTTTAATAATATCTTGATTTATTTGTGCTTAGTAAGTTCTATATAGATGTCACTGAGTTGACGCGTCCTCAATTCTAAGCATATTTTACGCTGCACGTATTCTATCTGGGACTTTTGATCATGGGTTTGGGGGTGCCACCTTGTCACTTTTGAAGGGACAGCAGTTGCTAAGGCCTCTCACTGGTAGTGTGCCGGGTGGGCCTTTAACCCCTCTCCCTTCTCTTGGATGTTGCTAGCAACGCTCGTTATAAGCATAATTGGCCTCGAACGTGTGCTAAATAGAAGTGGTGGGGCTCGGAAGGAGGGTTAGGAGCCAGCTCTCACGCTTGGCATATGTGCTTTTGTATTCCATTCCCTGTTACATGTGCGGATAGAAGATAATGTCCATCTTCCTGCTCACACCCTTCGTGTCTGCCTGTCCCAGACCTGAGGTCGTAAGTGCAACACTGGGCTTTTTTGGCTTCTGAGGTCATGGGTGATATTCCAAAACTGAGCTGACGTTTAACGTGTGAGCATTCTAATTACTTCTTTTTTTCCAGCTTTACTGAGATATAATTGATATATAACATTATATGAGTTTAAGGTGTGCAATGATTTGATACACATATATGTGAATTGTTTCCTATAATGAGTTAACACATCCTTCACCTCACGTAATTATAATTTTGTTACTTTGTTGAGAACATTAAAGCTCCACTCTCATAGCAGCTTGCAAGTATAGGATACAGTATTGTTAACTGTGGTCACCGTGCTGTACATTCAGTCCCCAGAATTTATTCATCTTATATCTGAAAGTTTGTTCCCCTTGACCAACGTATTTCCCCACCTCCACCCCCTCAGTTCCTGGCAACCACCATTCTACTCTGTTTCTATAAGTTCTATGTTTTTAGATTCCATATGTGAGTGAGATCACACAGTATTTGTCTTTTTCTGACTTTTTTAACTTAGCATAATGCCCTCAAGGTTTATCCATGTCACAAACGGCAGGATTTCTTTCTTTTTAATGGCTGAATAATATTTCATTGTGTGTGTGTGTGTGTGTGTGTGTGTGTGTGTATGTGTATACACATACCACATTTTCTTTATTCATTCAACCATTGATGGATGCATGTTGTTTTCATGACTTGGCTGTTGTGAAATATGTTGTAGTGAACATGGGGAGTACAGATATCTCTTTAAGATAGTGATTCATCTTCTTCAGATATATGCCCAGAAGTGGGATTGCTGGGTCACATGGTAATTGTATTTTTAATTTTTTTGAGGACTTGTCATACTGTTTTCCATAGTAACTGCATCAATTTACGTTCCTACCAATAGTGCACAAGGGTTCCCTTTTCTCTACATCTTCTCCAGCATTTGTTATTTCTTGTTTTCTTTTCATAATAGCCATTCTAATATGTGTGCATTGATACCTCATTGTGGTTTTGATTTACATTCCCTGATGATTAGTGATTTGAACTTTTTTCATGTACTTGTTGACCATTTGCATGTCTTCCTTGGAAAAATGTTTATTCAAGTTCTCTGTACATTTTTAAATAGGGTTGTTTGTGTTTTTGCTATTGAGTTGTATGTGTTCCTTATATATTTTGAATATGAACTCTTTATCAGATATGTGATTTACAAATATTTTTTCCTGTTCTGTAGGTTACCTTTTCATTTTTTTGATTGCTTCTTTTGCTATGCAGAAGCTTTTTAGTTTGATTTTTGCTTCTGTTGCTTGTTCTTTTGGTGTCATATCCAAAAAAGGCATTGCCAAGACCAATGTCAAGGAGCTTTTCTCCTCTCCTACGTTTTCTTCTAGGAATATTATAATTTCAGCCCTTAAGTCCTTAATTCATTTCCGGTTAATGTTTGTGAGTGGTGTATTCCTAAGTATTTGATCACTTCTGATACTATTTTAAATGGGATTATTTTTAAAATTTCTTTTTCAGATGGTTCATTATTACTGTATAGAAATGCAACTGGTTTTTGTATGTTGATTTTATATCTTGAAACTTTACTGAATTCATTTATTAGGTCTAACAGGCATTTTTGGTGGCGTCTTTAGGATTTTCTATACACAAGATCATGTTATCAGTAGAGACAATCATACTTCTTCCTTTCTGATTTGGATTTTTTTTCTTATTCTTGCCTGATTGCTCTTGCTGGGGCTTCCATTATTGTGTACACATAAATACATAGTACATATTATGTACACGTAATAAGAGCTATGAAGGTGGGCACCCTTGCCTTGTTTCTGATTTTAGAGGGAAAGCTTTCAACCTTTCATCACTGAGTGTGGTAGCTGTGGGTTTGTCATATATGACCTTTATTATGTTGAGGTATGTTCCTTCCATACCCAACTTGTTGAGAGTTTTTATCATGAGGGATGTCAAATTTTATCAAAAATTTTTTTTGCATATATTAAAGTGGTCACCTTTTAATTTGCCATTGAGTTTGGTTTGCTAGTATTATGTTGAGTTTTTTGCATCTAAATTCATGAGGGTATTGGCCTGGGTTTTTTTTTTTTTCTTCTAGCATCTTTACTTAGCTTTGATATCAGGGTAATGCTGACCTCATAAAATGAGTTTGGGAGTGTTATACCCTCTTCAGGCGTTTTTGTTTGTTTTTGTTTTTTTGTTTTTGTTTTTGTTTTTTGGCAGAGTTTGAGAAGAATTGGTATTAATTCTTCTTTAAATGTTTGGTAAAATTCACCCATAAAGCCATACTATCCTGGGCTTTTCTTTGTTGGAGGTTTTTGATTACTGATTTAATCTTAAACTTCTTATTGATCTGTTCAGATTGTCTATTTCTTCATGATTCAGATGTGGAAGGTTGTATGTTTCTAGGAATTTATTTCTTCTAGGTTGTCTGATTTGTGGCTTATAATTGTTCATAGTAGTCTCTTGTGATATTTTTTATTTCTGTGGTATCAGTTGTAATGTCTCCTCTTTTATTTATAATTTTGTTTGAGTTCTCTCTTTTTATCTTTGTAAGTCTAGCTAAAGGTCTATTGTTTAAATTGTTTTATCTTTTCAAAAAAACAACCCTTTGTTTCATTGATCTTTTCTACTGTTTTTCTATTCTCTATTTCATTTCTTTTTTTAAAAAAATTTCCTATTTATTTATTTACTGGCAGCTTTGGGTCTTCATTACTGCATGTGGGCTTTCTCTAGTTGCAGCAAGTGGGGCTACTCTTCATTGTGGTGTGCAGGCTTCTCATTGTGGTGGCTTCTTTTGTTGTGGAGCACGGGCTCTAGGTGAGCAGGCTTCAGTAGTTGTGGCACACGGGCTCAATAGTTGTGGCTCATGGGCTCCAGAACACAGGCTCAGTAGTTGTGGCATACAGGCCTAGTTGCTCTGTGGCATGTGGGATCCTCCTCGGCCAAGGATCGAACCCATGTCCCCTGCATTGGCAGGTGGACTCTCAACCACTGCACCACCAGGGATGTCCCTCTAATGCATTTCTTTCTGCTGTGATTTTTATGTTCTTCCTTCTGCTTACTTTGGGCTTAGTTTGTTCTTATTGTTCTAGTTCCTTGAGATGTCAAGTTAGATTGTTTACTTGAGATCATTCTCTTTTCTTAATGCAGGCATTTATTGCTATAAACTTCCCTTTTAGCACCGCTTTGCTGGATCTTAAGCTTTAGTATGTTGTGTTTCCATTTTTGTTTGTTTCAAGATATATGTTTTAAATTTCCCTTTTAATTTCATCTTTGACTCATTGGTTGTTCATGAGTGTTTCTTTAATTTATACATATTTGTGAGTTTTCCAGTTTTCCTGTTGTTATTGATGTCTAGTTTCATACCATTGTGGTCAGAAAAGATACTTGGTATGACTTCATTTTTTAAAAATTTGCTGAGACTTATATACTCTATCCTGGAGAATGTTGTGTATGTGCTTGAGAAGAATGTGTTTTCTGGTGCTCTTGGATGGAATATTCTTTATATGTCTCTTAGGTCCATTTGGCTTCAAATATAGTTCAAGTCCAATTTTTTTTATTGATATTCTGTCTGGATGATCTATCCATTGTTAAGAGTATTAAAATCCCCTACTATTATTGTATTGCTGTCTGTCACTCCCTTGAGATCTGTTAGCATTTACTTAATATATTTAGGTGCTCAGATGTCTTTGCTTCAACCTTCTGCCTTCCTGGGTCCAGAGCTCAATGGAAGGAAATGAAGGACTGAATGGGCATGAGAGATGAGCCCCCTAGTTTTTTCCCCTCAATTACGGGAGATAAGAAAGAGAGTGAGTGGGAAATTTGCAGCATTTGAACCGATGAGAACCAGCCCTTTTACAGAAAAATGAAAGGATGATTAAACCTTGATCATCACCAGCAGGGAAGCAAAATGGCCGTAAAATACTAACATCTAGTAATTTACTGTCATAATCCTAACTCTTCCTTGAAGAGTTTCCTTTTTCTTAAATTGCAGTGATAGCTCTGAAATTAAAAAGAATATTAGTTTTACAAGCTTATTTTAAGCCAGTTCCTAGCAGTAGTAATTGCCTTTGTCTTCATGGGAGTTCTGAGACTTTGTTAACAACCATCCAGGCCGAGTATTATAAAACTGCTGATCCTGTGTGGTTAGTTGATTAGGAAATCTCAGTTGCCTGACATTTGGTAGTGGCCAAGTAGAAGCAGATATATCTTACTGGTGATTTCACGTGTCTGAGGCTCCAGGTGGTGGGCACATGGACTTTAGTAGTAGCAATCAGCTTTGGACAAGAGAAAAACAAAAATCCCATGTAGAAATGGGGCACTTCAAGCATGGCTAGGTAGAATATTTTTAGACTGGGGCTAATGAAGTGCTTTTCAACCTGAAGTCTTCAGGGACAGGCAGTCTCACGCTTCTGCAAATACCAGATGAAAAGCCAAGCCAGTATTCTTGGATTTATAGATCCAATTTATCAGACTGAAGGACACTTGCTCTTTGTAACTAACTGAACTAGCTGGCCCCTGCATGCCGCGTTTCTATGGCAATATGATCTCAGTGACCTCTCTTCTCTGTTGTGGAATGTAGGTGATAAGAATGGTGGTGAGCCTGATGATGCTGAACTGGTAAGGCTCAGTAAGAGGCTGGTGGAGAATGCGGTGCTCAAGGCTGTCCAGCAGTATCTGGAAGAAACACAGAACAAAAACAAGCCAGGGGATGGGAGCTCTGTGAAAACTGAAGAGGCTGATAGGAATGGCACTGACAGTGACAACAACAGGAATTGAGACCCGAATGCAGGCAGGCCCCCGCGGCTCCGTGAGAAGCATCCTTGCTCCCCTCTGCCGAATCAATGGACTAGTTTGCATTGTGCTGTTTAAGTGTCTCTTGCCCAATCTGTGGAGATTGCCGAATACTTTCATGGTCAATGTGTTTGCATTTCTGAAACACAACAGAAGAGAAATGGAGTGCTGGGACTATGAAGGAAGAATGGCCCAGGTTTCAGTTGCCCTCAGCCGTGGCTGAGGGAGAGAGGACTTTGGGTTATATGCCTCGTGGACTCAAAGGCCATGGAAGGGGCCTTGCCGTAAATGGAATACCGCCATTTATATGGCTCAGCAGGGCATTTGACTACCTTATCTGAGGCCAGAACACACACAGAGCTAACAAGTGCTATGATTACAATGATCACTGTTGGGATTATTATCCACATAGTCAGTCCATAATGTTTCGTGTTTATCCTGTGTGTGCTGTTGATATGCAGTGATCTTAATTTACAGTAAATTTGTTTCATGTAAATGATATATTTTTGGTGAAATGCAACCTTTTCTATTAAAATGTGGGCAGCATTTTACAGGTTTCTTTTTAACCCTCTTTTGATAAGTCAGTGTGCCACATTTAATGTTTTTCATTGGCATTTGTACGTAAGATGTATCATATGATTTTTTTTCCATAGGCCAGAAACCTATTGGAATCCGGGACTTAATTCGTGAAGCTTTGCGTCGGGAGAGGATGGGTCTGCAGTCCAAAGTGAAACAGATAAAGGAACTTTTATTAAAGCCTGAGACTCAGGCCAAAATTAGGAGGGAGCTTTTTGAAGGCAGATTCATTAACAACAGTAATCAAGGAGATGATGTTGATTGCAGCGCAACGTTGACATAAGCTCTACGTTGCTATCATGGTGCCAGAGTTTATGAAATCTTTTCAGCTCGTTACATAGCTCTTTGGTAAATACCAAAGAAGTGTTCTGATAGAGTCTGCACAATAGCAAACCAACATTGGTAAGGAATTAGGAATTTCTTGCCAAAGGAAACTGATTCTGCACTATTTTTAAGCTAAACTTGTGTTTTAGAATGTTTAACTCTGTAATATCGAGATTCATTTTATAGAAAAGACTTCTTAATTAGCTATTGCGAGATGTTCCTTAGGTCCTCACAGATAAAATACACAGACTGAAAATCATTTACAGACAAAAAAAAAAATACAGCGTTTTAAGGGTCACTTGTCTCCTGTTGACATGATTTTTGTTGTTGTTAAATCAAAAGAAGCATTGTTCACGTGTATCTATACCTAGTGTTACTTTTAATGAGACTTTGAATGTTTATTGATCACTATTACTTGAATGAACATTTATAAATGTAATTGTTGCAATCCTTGGTTAAGAATGTTTTATAATGTCCATATGTATTATTTTTCAGTGGTCAAAATGTAGTTTGCTTTTTCATTTCTTAATGAATATTTGGGATTTTTATTTTCTACTTTTCTGAAGATAAGCCCCAGGTCTTACTGTATCCCTTATTATCTGAATTTGTTTGCACTGGTTCATTTTTAAAGAAAATTCTTGAAAAATTTCCCTTCCATATGATAATCACTGGTAACAGCATTTTCTATAGTCACTGTAAAATTGCTGCTACTGAGAGATCATGATGGAGGGGGAGATTATTGGAGATCAAATATGTAATCATTTCAAAGATAAAATCCAGTTTACTCTTGGATTTTAGCTATTTTTTCACTGGGTAAATTATACTACATTTATTTATAAGTGAGTTTATGCATTTTCATGCCTCTTAATAAATGTATTGTTTTCCCTTGTTGCCCTTCTTCATTTTTCTTTCTCACTCTTAGAAGCTGTTGGATCTGTGTGAATATAGTGACGTCAGAAAGAGGGTCTCTGATAACTTCAGTGTTTCTTAACTTTTATGTTCTTGTCCTTTTCATGCTAAGAGCACAATTGTCAGAGCATCTTTAACCTGAGACTTTTAAATCACTTCAAATCAGTCAGCTTCACAGAGAATTAACAACAGAACATTAAAGGCAAAGAAAATCTCAGTAGCATCTCATAAACTGCTAGCAGTGGGTCACTGAAGTGACATCAGTAGCAGAGTTGAAGAGAGCGACCCCATCCAGGTGCAAAGACCGGGGAGCTGGTACCGTGAGGCCCTCTTGGGGGTGGAGGGCTTTACTGTTTGTAGATGGCTTCCTTAAGTCAACCCTCCAGGTGGGGAGCAAAGATATTTGGGGGCTTGCCTTGTTTTTGAAGTGAGGAAACAGTCATAAGGAGATCAAGTGCCTCATCCAGGGCCACACTGCTGCTAGGGAATTGGACCTGAACTTCCACCCAGGGCTCCATCTCAAAGTCCAGGGCTATTTCACTGTCCCATAACCGAAGTTAACAATATGTCAGGATAAAATAGCACTTCTTAGCATGTATGTATAAATCTCTTTATCCTCAAGGAGCTACTCCAACCCTTCCCAACAATTTGAAAGGCTAAAAAAGTATCCTTTTTGCAATCTGGGGTTACCTGACTTCTTGTTCTCTTAAATACCTGGCTGTGAGCCAACTGATGTAGGCCCATTATTACATTCCTTCCCTTCAGCGATCCTGTTAGGAAGTTACTAGTACTGTTTTACAGATTAGGAAACCGGGGCTCTAAATGGTTAAATGGCTGTTTATAAAGCTAATAAAAGATAGGGCTGAATTTCAACTTGGGTCTATTCCACCTCAAAGCCACACTCTTTCCACAACACAGCAGTTCCTCTCTCCACCGAGTACAAGTCATTTCATAAGTTAAGCATGCAGAACAAAGGGAAAGTCACTTTCTTTTGACTTAACAAGCTCTCTTGCAGCCCTGAAGTTCTATGAACATAGGAGAATGGTCAGCTGATGTGATGAAACTGGAAAAAAAAGAAAAAAAAACATTTAATTTAGGGATTAAAGATTCTAATTCTTATCAGTGAAATCTTCATTTAAGCAGACTTACAGAGACAATGGAAAGTGTACATAAGATAAATCTTCGTTTCCATTTTAAAAATCGAATTAAGACATTAATTTGCAAAAATCAAAGTTTGGGATCAGAAATATATGAAATGACTTTTTCTCCATTAATCAAAGTCATAGGATAATTGCTCCTTGGGTCACATAGATGGACTGTGTTGTCCTAAATTGGTATAGTATGTTATGTAGCCTTGTCTCTGACAGGGAGGCTTTGTGGTTGGTGAAAGAGCATTAGTTTGGTCCAAGAGACAGACCTGGGCCCACAATTGACAATGATTTTGAATAAACCAATTGACTTTTTTGTCTTGAAACAGTTTGGTGTCAGGTGCTTTGGCCAGGTGCTTCCCAAGGATCCTAGGCTCTTTGTGATGACTTCAGTGTTACTGGTGCCGATGCCGTGCCTTGGCCAGCTACCCAGGTGTGAGGCCTTCTCGAGTAGGCCACTCTAGGGCATCTGTTGTCAGCCAGAGACTTAGAATTCTAGAAGGCTCTGTTGACATCCTGTAGGGAAACCCAGTGGCACATATTTACATTTATAACCAGATTCTGACATTTTCAATCACTGTAAAATAGTAGATCCTATATGAATATTTTAAGGGATGTCAAAACCGTAATATTTTCAATAGCCGGACAAGATTCTGCCAGCTTTGAACTTGGTCCCATTTATATCATCCTAGATCATTATTGTATTAATCTACTTTTCAGGCTAAACTAATTGTAAACCTTTGAGATATACCAGATTTATATCTAGAACATACTTAAGATTCAAACTAACCACTCCAAAACCCCAGATGAGCTTCTGCACATTTATCCCGCAGCCAGATGTTCTTGTAAGGAGGTAATTACAGCAGTTTTGACCTCACACTAGATGTCATTTCAGACATAAGACTAATAAGATATGTTTGTACCTCTGTACTTGATCAATTCATAAACTATCAGATTATGTAACAAATTAAGAATTTATTTCATTATATAATCAAAGAAACCTATAGTATCTCCAAACCTAAATTGATGAATGGATAATCTATCACTATCCATTGTTTTCATCACTCTCAAGAAACAGTTTTATCATTGAACAAAGTGTGGATGCATTCCTGAATAACAGTTTTTCCAGCTATTCATATAAAAAATAAACCCAGTGTACTTAAAGTATGTTTCCAGGTCCCTACGTGAGTTTGATGGCAGCACTCATTCTTGACAAGAGAGACCCGTGGATTATTCATTCACAGTAAAAATGAATATTAGAGCAACCCACTCTGAGTCAGTGAATTTAAAATTCTGATACTAGCTACAGCAGTTCTTTCCTGGCTCACTATTTTGGGGATAAGAAATCTTGTTTATAAGGTAATTTGAGAGCTGAAGGAAGGTGCTATTATCAGCTCTAGTGTAATAGCCTCAAAACTACTTATTTGCATTCATTAAATGTAACTGATAAATTCAGGCAATTTGGGATGATCTTAAAATGTAAACCGGAATACTTATTCCTCTGTGTAGTCTACAATTAGTTACTCATTGGAAGGCCATGAAGTTCTGTTGCAGATAGGAACAATAAAACAGAAACTGATTCATTGTTTCTGGGAAATATGTTGTTTTCCCTTTAGTGGTTCAGATGATTTCTGAAATGCCACTGTCCTATGACACTGCCCTGTATATTTACGTGTAAAATTCTTTGACCCATCTTTGACCCGTCTGTCCACTTAAGCTGCTATATGGTATATGGAGTTCTTGTTCTTAGGTAACCATATAGCAAATGGGTACACCACTTCTGATTACTCCCCACTCTTCCTGCCGAAAGCCACATGGGCACAAAGTCACCATGATTATGTCTTTGAACCAAAGTACATTGTACTTTTTTTTGCTTTTTTTTTTTAAAGATCACATATACATTGTCTTATACCATAATTAAAAAAGAAAATTTTTGTAAATGCTCACGTGGAATATATAAAGTTGTAGGAGGTGAGAGGGCAAAAAAATAAGAATCATAGAGCTGAACAGGAATTCCAGTGCTGAGGAAAGAGAAGTGATATGTATGCAGCAATCCAAAACATATCTGATATGCTAATTGAGGAAGGGAAAATAGAATGAATATGCAACAGTGGGAGAGACTAAGTATATCTTTTTAAGATGCTGGAAGACAGTTTTGGAGCCTATTTTTATCAGGTCCATGCTTGGGAAGCATCTTTATGGAGGGGAATGTAATGAAGACTTTGATAATTTTGTGGACATTTGTCACAGATAGTCACTGCCCAGCATCTTTTGAACACCCATCCTGTGTTTGGGGAACATCCTACCCTGTGTGCCCTGCTTCCCCTGGTAGAGATCTGCAGAAGAGGCCAGGAACTCACCTTCTCAGCCTCCTTTGTCACTGGGGTTCAGACGTGTGCCCTGGGCTCCACCAAGCAAGAGGGAGACCTTGCATGGAATCAGTCGATTCTGGTGGGGATGGTGGAGAGAGACCCAGCTCTCAGAAACTGCAGTGGCAAAGGTACTCCCCGGTGGATCCCACGCCCTGTGTAGGTGGTACATGCTGGCAGAGGGTGGTGGCAACAGTATCTCCCTGGAGCATCTGGCCCGTGAAATGGGGCGTTTTTCCTGCCACTTGGCCACCTGATTCTCTGGACCTTCTGGGGATTCTGTGAGCTACCAAGTATCCTTTACTATGAAGTTCCTTTTCCACTTAAACTAGCTAAAGTTATTCTGTTGGTTGCAACTAAAAGTCCTGACTGATACAGGCCACATTCCACTAAGTCAGTATTTCAACACAGGGTACAATTGGCATTTTGAACTGGACTCCTGTCTGTAGCGTGAGACGGTTCTGTGCATTGTAGGAAGTTACCATTCCTGACCCTCAGGCATTAAATGCCAGTAGCAGACACCAGTTACTGTGACAACTAAACATTCCTCACACATTTTCCAAATCCCCTCCAGGTGAAGGCAACATAACCCCCACCTGGGGAGCACACTGTATGCTCTCCTAGTAGCATAAAAGTTAACAGTGGTTCGTCTCCTGCCCATTCTATCAGGAAGTTATTTAGGTCTTAAAGAGGACATGCTCACTGGGGCTTTGTACACACTCTATCATGTTCCTGGATATAAACAGGAAAATGAAACCAACTACAAATTGTATGTGACATGGATCAAAACACCTCACTACTACACAAGGAAAGTTGCGGGAAACGTCAATTGTGATGATAGTGACACCATTGTTGAAAGAATTGTATTGGTTTACGTGATTCTTTGGGCACACTTAGAGACTGAAAAAAGATGACCTCCAAATTTGAAAACAATGTGGCATGATTAACATATTATTATAATAACTGGGCTATTTCTTATCCATTTTATTAAAATAAGTTAAATATTTTACATTATATGCTTAAGGGCAAAAGTTTATAATAAGCAGATGATGTAGGGGTATTTTAATGTAAGAAATGTTAGAGATATGTTAGAAATATAAAAATGTTTTAATATACCAAAAGTATTAATTTTCCCTGAGAGGATATCGTAGAAAGATTTCAGTTATAGAAATGGGAAAACACTATTCCTATAGGGCTTTACTGAAACCTGGAGAAGGGTGGCTTCCTGAGTTAAGTGACACACGTGGAAATACAGAGAGAAGTTCAATGGAGCATTCAAATCAAGGGAATGTAATAAGTAGAAGAAAATGAATACATTGCTATAGATTGTGGAGAATTCAAATCTTATGTTTTAAGGGAAATTGCCAGTCTTCAGTGCATTCAGAATGTATCTGTCATGTTTGTACTAAATAAATGTTATAGTTTGCTGTTTAACATCATAAAGCATTACAAAGGATCTATGAATATACTAGGCCTAAGTAGAAAGAAATGATAGAAGGATGTTTAGGCATGGGGTAGACTGGATTATTGTTTCCAGTTCTTCTCCCTTCCCTGTATCCTTCCCACATGACTGCCTGTTTCATGTGACTTTACAGTGAATCCCACCAAAGGCAGAGTATATTCCTCTGCCCTACTGATGTTGGGCTTGGCCAAGTGACTTGCTTTGGCCAATGGGCTATATGTGGCTGTGAATCAAACAAAGGCTTGAAATTTAGAGACATGTGAAGGCGACCTGAACCCTACGTGCAGCCTGGAGCAGAGCCCTGCCAAGTGCAGTTGTGAGAAGCAGACCCGCCCCTGCAGACATGTGAGTGAGAAACAGATACTTATTGTTCTGTGCTACCCTTTTTTGTTTGTTTGTTTGTTATGCAGCATTATTGTGGCAAAAGCTGACGGGTGTAGGACATACAAGTCAACTGAAACACAATGGCAAACTTGAGCAAAGCTGTGCATAAAGAAAAGGCAACAGCATCCAGGGAGGGTGTATCAGTTTTGGGCTGCATGGATTTCATATTGGATAATTTAGTTTATTTTTGTTTTTAAATACTATACATATGTTTATATATGCATATAAAATGTTAACAGTGTTCTAAGTGAGATTACAAGTGACTTTACTTCCTTTTTTAAGAATTTTAATTTATTTTTGGGCTGTGTTGGGTCTTCATTGCTGTACGCGGGCTTTCTCTAGTTGCAGTGAGTGGGGCCTACTCCTCGTTATGGTGCACAGACTTCTCATTGCGGTGACTTCCCTTGTTGCGGAGCACGGGCTCTAGGCGTGTGGGTGTGGGCTTCAGTAGTTGCTGCACGTGGACTCAGTAGTGGCTCGCGGGCTCTAGAGCACAGGCTCAGTAGTTGTGGCACACGGGCTTAGTTGCTTCCTGGACCAGGGATGGAACCCGTGTCCCCTGTGTTGACAGGGGATTCTTAACCACTGTGCCACCAGGGAAGTCCTGTGACTGTACTTCCCAATTTGTGCATTTTCATATTTTCAAAATGTTATGTATTAAACATTTATTCTTATAAATCAAATCTTAAATGCTATTTTAAAATAAAACTAACCTATTGAGATATCAGACAATTCATTGCATTGCGGCCATAAGGAAGTACTACATAAAGGTCGCCTCACTCAGAAATAGGGCCCATTCATTCATGCTTTCATTCATTCACTCACTTTTCAGACATTTCCTCTGGGCCAGATACTGGGCTGAGTCCTCGGTATGCAAAAAACCCATGTTGGTATGATAACATGGGGTATTGATATAGGTGTATTTATTCCTTTCTCTATAATCTCTGTTTCCCCCATTTCAAATAAGACCTTGCTTTTGGTGGGAGGCTACAATCAAAATAGAAAGAGAAATGAAGGAGGCTGCTTTTTATAGTTTTGGCTTTTGGGCTCCCAATGCCCCGGTTCTTGGTACAAACTATAGGTTTGGCAACATAACAGGATTTGGAGCTGGTTTCTGTCTGCTGTCGTTTCCCAGGAGGCACTAGTAAGCTCGATAGAGAAGAGGGATGTGTGTGTGAGAGAGGCCCTTCCCCTTATCATATGTACAAAGGGAGTGATACCCAGACCCCTCAGTGGGGTCAAGAACACAAGAAAGGGGTAAAAAATAATGCTGTGTGGAGGAGGTATTTGGAGCAGGCTGTGCCTTGTGCTCTGCCTGGTGGGGAGGGCCTGCTGAGAATTGCAGAAACTTTAAGTGTAAACAACTTCATCTAAACTTCATCCAAACACTTGTGCTAAGAGACATGACCAAACTCTGCCATGGCTTCTAGCGGCTTAGGCTTGATGACCTAGTCCCCTGGCAGTTCCTGTCTGGAAAAGGTCAAGGCTGCCAAAAGAATTTTACCATTTTTCCACCCAACACCGGATGATAGGTCTCTGAGCTCCTGTTCTTAGAACACAGACTAAAATGCTACTAAAGCTTGCAGTTGTAAATATTTCCTCAGTCCCATCAAGAAATATTGGTATCTCTTACAACCCAGGAGACACTTTCACAAGGACCTGAAAGCCATTCCTTTGAAATGTACTCCTCAGGGAGCAGCGGGCTTGTCTCCCATCTCTTTGGGACGGTAGGAACCTAACTTCTGTAAGCGCCGTGAGCAGACACAGGTGGCTTGACGCGTTCACGCCGACTCACCCTCTACCTGCTTTTTGTGAATGTTCACTTCCCTGACTCTGCTCAGGTGCTCACCTTGCTCCCCTTTCCTACTCCCTCAGCCTCCGTTTCAAATGCCCAGTGACCTCCGTGCAAATAGGGCTGGAGCTCAGCTCTCTCCCCTGCTGCAGGAGTTACCAAATAAAATCATAAAATCATTGTTACTGCTTGAATTTATGTTCAGCTTTGTTTGTCCTTGACGCTGCCCCTCACCTCAACCTCCCTGGGGTTAGAGGCACAGGGGACTCTGCCTCAGGCATCCAAGACAACTAAGCCACCGGCCTGAGGTCGCTCCCCCGGGGAGTGTAGAGGGTGAGAAAATGTTGAGTCAGCACATTGGGCCTGGCCTGCGCACCCAGGGTGCTGGAGAGGCTGAGAAGGCCTCAGCCAAGGAGGCCTGGGGAGGGAGCGCTGGGCACACTAGGAGCAGAGCTGTATCTCTGGGGTCCAGGGAGGGGCTTAGCACGAACCCTGACAGGGCTCCCAAAGAAAGAGGAAACTTCCATCACTTGTGTTTTCCCTCGAGGATGCCAGCTTGAAACCGGTCCTGGGAACGTGAAGCCACCCAGGCCAGGAAGTACTGTTTTCTCCCCTTGTGTCTCCTCCTGCCTGAGCTTCTACTGTTACAGGGAGGGAGGAAGTCAGGGGAGTGAGTGGGGAGGGCACAGGGGGAGGACCATGCCTCCTTCCCTGCTCCTGGCTTTCAGCCCCAGGCAGGGACTGGGTGTGGAGTCTGACTGTCTCTAAGACTGGACGTGCTGATGACGGAAAAGAGATGGCGTGTGTCACTCAAAGTGACTATAGGAATATATATATTCCTATATACATAAATAAAGAGAAAACACAACATCCCCAAGGGATTTGCAAATACTTTTCCTGGAGAAGGGGAGGTCGAAGCATGGGCTAAAGTTTAAAGGGATGGGAAAACAAAAACAAAGCTGTATTTGGAAAGTGTTGCCAGTTCTATGTGTTCAACAAACTGCTTACAGCGGGATGACTGACTGAATCCTGCTCTCGTCGCCTTTGCTCAGGCCAGATAAGGTCCTCAGAACTGGGGGTGGGGAGGGGAGGGGTGTGAGCTGGCTGCTGAAGAGAGGGGTGGGCAGCTCCGTGTCCCCCATGCCTCTCCTGTCTTGTTCCAGTTGGGGTGATGCCAGGACCCTGCCCCGCTTTTGTTTTTTTTTTCCTTACTGCTCAGCTTCTGGGATCTTAGTTCCCCAACCAGGGATTAAACCTGGCCCAGGCAGTGAAAGTGCTGAGTCCGAACCACTGGACCACCAGGGAAACTCCCCTGACCCTTCCCCACTTTACGTTTGGGGTCTGAGAGTAGAGGCACCCTCGGCCGCATGTCTGGTGGAAGTGCCAGAGAGGTGGCCAGCCTGACGTAGAAGTGACACTTTGCTGCTCTCCTGGAGGTCATCTTTAGGAGTAGAAATGGTGGTGGGTTTTGTTTGGACTTGAGGAGGCAGAGGAGAGCCCGTGGCCCACTGCGTGATGAGTTTTCTGAGGACTCAGCACCATGAGAGAAGACCTGAATGGATCCCAGAATGGGCAAAAGATATACGTTGGCCAAAACCACATATTATATACAAAGATATGGACCTCAGGAATAGTTAAACAAGCTCAAACAATAAAGAGGTATCTTTTTTTTGACCTAATGAAGAATAAAGATTGAAGTAAAGATTTAAAAGTTTGATACCATATAAGCTTGGCGAAGTTGTGTGAATCAGGAACTCTGGTATCCTTTTGGTAGGAATATGAATTGATATGATATTTTGGGAGGACAGTTTAGTGAAATCTGTGAAGATGAATAAACTGAAAGTGTTGACCCAGCAATTAATTCCACTTCAAAAGGTTTTTTGTAATTACATTTGTGTATCTTCGCAAAAATACAAGTACAAGGAGGTTGACGGCACCATTGCTTATGACGGCGGCAGCAACAACCATGAATAACTGAGAATCAATAAAGGTGTGATTAATAAGTTGTGGTACATACCAGTTATGCTGCTGGGGAAAAGAATAAAGTGAGTATATTTATTTTGAAATACAGAGATCAATAAGCATATTAAGCAACAAGCAAAGCACAAGACTATTAATAATATGCTTCTATTTGTGAGTGTGTTTTTCAAAGGAGTGTGTGTGTGTAAAGCATGTATATACAGCGAAAGTTCTAGAAGGATTCAAGAAATCATTGAAGATGCTTCTTTTGAGGAGTATGACTGAGGGTCAGGAAGCACACTGAGATTCACGTGCCATCCATGCACACTGGGTAATGTAAGCAACTCTCAGACCAACAGGCTCAGCTAATGCCAGGCATTAGGAAACTAGAAGACAGACGTCTGAACAGGGATGCTTTCAAGAAAAGTTCAGAGTCCCTGTTGTAGAGGATAAATGGAGTCACTGTGATGGGCAAAAACAAAACAGCAAGGGATGAAGGGCAACTGGGAAGAGATAGGACTGAATACAGTGTTCTCAAGGGTAAAGATGCAAATATTAAGCACTAAGAGCCAGTAATAGAAGGTGTCCAGAGATCCACAGTGAGAGACCTTGAGACCCACAACGACAGTTGCGGTCAAAACCCAAAACTTTCTCTCCTAAGCTTTACCCTTAGGGATCTGCTATTTGTACAGGATTTATAGGATGTGGTTTGTAAATGGAATAGGGTGTGGATACTCCTGTTCCAGAAACACAGCAAAATAGAGAATGCTCAGCCAGGAAAGGGTTTTCAGGTGGAGGCGTTAGAAAGAGGGTGGACACCTGGACCCACGGTACACTGAAGTGGGAAGTCCTCCATCTGAGGACTCTGGGTTTGAAGACAGTACTCTCTACGGCAGTTGTGTGTGTTCAAACATTCAATACCATACCAGGTTCCATTAACAACTTGAACATGGCAAAGGGATAAGGAAACAAAGGAGAATGAAGAAAGGAACGATATACAAATGTCTTTTTCAGACACTTTATTCATGGCATCATTTTATTTATTTATTTATTTATGTATTTATTTTAAAAAATTTATTGGCTGTGTTGGGTCTTCGTAGCTACACACAGGCTTTCTCTGTTTGCGGAGAGTGGGGGCTACTCTTCATTGCGGTGCACGGGCTTCTCATTGTGTGGCTTCTCTTGTTGTGGAGCATGGGCTCTAGGAGCTCGGGCTTCAGTAGTTGTGGTGCACGGGCTTAGTTGCTGTGAGGCATGTGGGATCTTCCCAGACAAGGGCTCGAACCCATGTCCTCTGCATTGACAGGCAGATTCTTAACCACTGCGCCACCAGGGAAGCCCATGGTAGAGCCTTAGAAGCTGGTGTTTGGGCATCTTGCTGGCAGAAGAATGGCAATAAACAGCAGCTAGGGCAGAAAACACTGGACAAGCCCTCTCAGACATTCTTGCAGTGTAGGAAGGGATGACCTGGCAAATGGCTGACTCATTTTTATAGCAGACTAGATTTCCAAACCTTCATTTTCAAAGCCATAGTATATTGTCTTTTAAGACTAGAAACAGGGACTTCTGTGGTGGTACAGTAGTTAAGAATCCACCTGCCAATGCAGGGGACACGGGTTTGAGCCCTAGTCTGGGAGGAGTCCATATGCCGTGGAGCAACTAAGCCCTTGAGCCACAACTACTGAAACCTGAGTGCCTAGAAGCCGGTGTTCTACAACAAGAGAAGCCACAGAACTGAGACGCCCGCTCACTGCTTCGAAGAGTAGCACCTGATCGCCGCAACTAAAGCCCACACACAGCAATGAAGACCCAATGAAGACCCAACGCAGCCAATAAAAAAAAGACTAGAAACAATGGAAAAACTATTATTCTCGATATGTAAATATTTATTCAAAAATATTTATTGAACTCCTATATGTACAAAGAAAAGTTCCTGTCACTGAAGGCCTCCAAGACACCCAAGAGAGAAACAGCTACATTAAGCCAGTGCTTATAAGAGAATGTTCAAGGCATGCGGGCTTCAGCAGCTGTGGCGCACAGGCTTAGTTGCTACGTGGCATGTGGGATCTTCCCAGACAAGGGCTCCAACCCATGTCCCCTGCATTAGCAGGCAGATTCTTAACCACTGCACCACCAGGGAAGCCCTCATGGCATCATTTTTTTGAGCTTAAAAGTTGGTTTTAGTTTATTTTTTCCAATTTTATTGAGAAATAATTGACAAATATGATTGTATTTACAGTGTACAGTGTGGTGATTTGAATACACATACATTGTGGAATGATGACAAAATCAAGAAAGTTAGCAAATCTATCACCTCCCATGATTAACTTTTTTTGTATGAGAAGCTTGAGATCTACTCTGAGCAAATGTCAAGTATACAATACAGTATTATTAACTATAGTCACCATGCTGCCAATTAGATCCTCAGATCCTATAACTGAACGTTTATGCCCTTTGACCTACATCTCCTTATTTCCTCCTTTCTCAGCCCCTGGCTACCACCGTTCTAGTCTCCATTTCTATAAAATCAGCTTAAAAAACATGGAACCGCCAGTACAATGATGAGCAGAAACCATCATGAGAGTGGGCATCCTTACCTTACGTCTTGTCCTGTGGGGAAAGCATTCAGTCTGTCACCAATAAGCATGATGTCAGTGATAGCTTTTTCATAAATGCCCTTTATCAGAAAGTTCCCAGGACTTCCCTGGTGGTCCAGTGGTTAAGACTCCGAGCTCCCAGTGCAGGAGGCCCAGGTTCGATCCCTGGTCAGGGAAATAGATCCCACATGCTGCAACTAAAGAGTTTGCATGAAGTTGTTGTATGGCAGGGGGAGTCCAGCTCGAGGATGGAAGATGCCTTGGGGGGGGGGGCGGGGAGGGGGGGGGACTCGAGGAGGGGGGAGTTGGGGAAGGGAGGGAGTACGGGGATATGTGTATAAAGGCAGATGATTGAACCTGGTGTACCCCCCCAAAAAAATAAAAAATAAAGAGTTTGCATGCTGCAACTAAGAGTCTGCAAGCTACAACTGAAGATTCCACATGCTGCAGCTAAGATCCAGCTCAGCCAAATAAATAAATAAATATTAATAAAAAAACCCCAGACTCTGCATATAAGTGACACCATACAGTATTTGCCTTTCTCTGTCTGGCTTATCTCACTCAGCAGAATGTCATCCAGTTTCATATGTCCTGGCATCATTGGTACCCCAGTTATAGAACAAACCACTTCTCAAAAATGTGCGAATAGTAATTATTTTATTACAATTTCTGGTTACTCTTTTAAAGAAGGAAGAGTGAAGGAAAAAATTAAGGGAATTTGTGGTGAGGCATATATTTTTGGTATAAGATAACAAAAACATCCTTTTATTTATGTATCTTGCTAGTTGTGTATTTTAAAATAGTGGCCCCAAAGTGAGAGAAACAAAGTGAAAGCAGGAAAGTGGGAAAAGAGGATGCTTCACACCAACCATTAATCGGATTTGTATTACTTAGGTAAGAGGCTTAAGAAGCTTAAATGACAGTGAAGTAACAATGCTGTAATGATACTGGAAATAATACTGTAATAATGTTCTACTGATGCTGAAACAATAACACACTATAAAGATGCTGATTAAGACTGTGGGTGAGATGCTGATAATTCAGCATCATTATAGTAAGGAGAATCTCATTGTTGTATTGCTACAAAATAGGCACTCAAATTATTTCTAAACCAATGAAAAAAATCTTGCAAAATTCACTTTTTTGGTATACAGTTTTAAAAGTTTTCACACATACACAGATGCTTATAAAGACTACCAGGCAAGATACAGAATAATTTTAATATCCTGAAGAATACCTTCCAGCTGCCCCTTTCTATTCAGACCCTCCCTGCACTCCACACCCACACCCCTGGCAATCACTTATTTGCCCTCTGTTTCATTTCTGACTTTCCAAAATGTCACAGAAACGGAATCATACAGTATGAGTTTGAGACTCATACCCATTCGAGACTGAATTTTTCACTTAACATAATAGAAAGATTTTTTTTCACTATTTTTAAAAGAATGTTTATCTTTGCTGAATATAAGATAAAGTAAGAAAGCAAAGAAGACTCAGTTACTGCAGAACTTACATGGATAACATCTCGACATTCTAAAAGAAATGGAGAAGTCATTAAAACACTGCCAAAACACTGTTTTCCTTCATATATAACGAGAGCTTCATCTATTTAAAGCGTATGTATTCGGATTTGCCTTGTCTATTTTGGGCATGTTCAAATATATGTCCTCTAGAGGCACGATGGAAGAAAATTCACCTCCCTATAGCCTTCCCTTAGTCTCTGCGTATGGAAACATAATTATTCAGAGCTTAATTTATTTAGTTGGGCGTGAGCTTATTTGCTAGTGAGGTAATACTTAGCAGCACATTTTCTTGTTCCCTGGAAAACCTCTGACCTTCCAGGCTGTCATAGGTTTATTCAGCCCAAGCTGTGCGGCATAGCACAATTAGATGCAACACAAAATTGAGTTGGATCTATAAGCGGTGAGAAGAGCCATGGCTTGTATTTTACTGCCTGCGGGGCACAGCCAGCTTCCACCAATGTGCTCCCACTGCTGTTATAAGCAATGCGTTCTCTTTGCTGCTGAGCTCTGCTCTTTCATATGATGGAAACCATTATTTAGGGAGGAAGTAATATTGTGCTTTGGAATCCCATGGAGATGAACACATTTAGCAGATAGCGAGTTCATAGGCACTGAGTAAATAAAAGCAGCAACCTCCATTTCCAGCTACACACACACACACACACACACACACACACACACATTCATATGTGCTATGGGAGTTGGGGAGAGGTGACTTTCAGGGAACAATCTACCCTGCAAATTGGTTCACTATTGCGTTTTTAATGGTATGCTCCCATAAAGAAGCAGATGTGTTGTGATATGTATAAGATGGACTAAAGCCTAGAAAATGACTATATGAAAGCTTGCTGGCTTTCTTCAAATGGTTAATATCAGGCCATTTGAATTGATCAAGTTTTCCAGTGGGCTCAGTTCTGTACTTCCTAGGGTTTTCTTTAAAATGTGCTATAATTACCCATGAATTTGTTTTCAGTTTTAATTTTTGATTGCACTTCCTTTGAGGTTGATTGTATTCTCTATTTGCTTATTAAAAACTTCAGTTTGAAATTATGAAAAGTTTGTGATTGAGAAGCAGAGTCATTCAATAACCAAGCAGAGCATTGAAATATAATTTCTATTTTTACCTCATTGTTGTGCCATGCAGACTGGGAAACCCTTCCCTGGTTTGTCTGTCACACAGGAGAAAGATAAAGTACTGCACCAAAGACTAAAACGTGAGTAGATCATTGTCTATATCTCGTTGGGCAAATTGGATTGACTGTATTTCTTCTGGCCGTGTTACCCTGTTTTGAAATCAGGAATGTTGTAATGAAAGATCTGTTTTGAACTGTATATGTTTGGCTATTACCCAAACAGCAAAAACAAATGTTTTATCTTTGTGCTTTCATTACACCTTGAACATACTCTTATAAACACTGGCTTAATGTTCTTCCCTCGGGTGTCTTGGAAGCCTTTGATGACAGGAACTTTTTCTTTGTACACATAGGCGTTCAATAAATATTTTTGAATAAATATTTACTTATCGAGAATAATAGTTTTTTCATTGTTTCTAGTCTTTTTTTTTTTATTGGCTGCATCGGGTCTTCGTTGGGTCTTCGTTGCTGTGCATGGGCTTTAGGTTGCGGGAAGCAGTGCTGTGGCTTCTCTTGTTGAGGAACATGGGCTTCTAGACGTGTGGGCTTCAGTTGTTGTGGTGCGTGGGCTCGGTAGTTGTGGCTCCCAGGCTCTAGAACACAGGCTCAATAGTTGTGGTCCACGGGCTTAGTTGCTCTGCGGCATATGGAATCCTCCCAGACCAGGGCTCAAACCCGTGTCCCCTGCATTGGCAGTGGATTCTTAACCACTGTGCCACCACAGAAGTCCCTGTTTCTAGTCTTAAAAGACAATATACTATGGCTTTGAAAATGAAGGTTTGGAAATCTAGTCTGCTATAAAAATGAGTCAGCCATTTGCCAGGTCATCCCTTCCTACACTGCAAGAACGTCTGAGAGGGCTTGTCCAGTATTTTCTGCCCTAGCTGCTGTTGATTGCTGTTCTTCTGCCAGGAAAATGCCAAACACCAGCTTCTAAGGCTCTATCGTTCATTCCTGTGTTCTGCCACACATGCCTCCGTTGCCCCTTTGGAGGAATGTTGCCCTGAGCAGGGTGGTGTTGTTTCTTCCATTCCCGTGGTGGAAACCATTGAGGGGACAACATGGTACTGCCTTCCCTTCAGTCCTCACTGGGTGGAGCCGCGATTGTTCCTCAAGAAATGGAGAGCATGCCCCTAACCTCAGCAGCGTGGCACACTTTATTGTCTGGACTTCTAAACACATTGCCTGGTCTCACAATGTCATCCATGAAAACTACTCCAAACTTCCACTTTTGGTCATGATAAAATAGCAATGAACAGACATAACTTTCCCCGCAAAACACCCTGAAAACTGGACACAATATATTACACAACTGTTTTCAGACATTAGACGATAGGCATAAGGCTGTGACCTTTGAGGAAGAGAAACAAATCCTAAATGTCTCAACTTTCACTCAAAGGTAAATTCCAGACTGGGAAGGGAGCCCCTTCAAAACACTGGTGACCTCATTGAGTTGAAGAGGGAAATCAAAGTTCAGGGAAGCTGGCTGGACAAGTCTCAATAAATTTAAAAGGATTGAAATATTGTAGAGTATATTCTCTGACCATGGAAGAATTGAGGTAGAAAGCTTTCTGGAAAATGCCTAAATATTTGGAAACAAAAAAACAAACTTACAAATAATTCATGGGTCAAAAATATATTACAAGGGCAATTATAAATTATTTGGAACTGAATGAAAATGAAAATAAAGCATGTTAAAGTTTGTGGATTCAGCTCAAGTAGTGATTAGAGGGAAATTAATAGTTTTAAATGTTATAGTAGAAAAAAGAAAGGTCTCAAATCAATGATCTAAGCTTACACCTTAAGCTAGAAAAAGAGAAAGAAATTAAACCCAGAGTAAGCAGAAGGAAATAAGAAAACAAGAGCAGAAACGAATGAAATAGAAAACGGAGAAACAATTGAGAACGTTTTGAAAAAACCCAAATCCTCATTCTATGTTAAAAAACCCAATTAAGTGGTAAGGCTGTTGTCAGACTAACCCAGGAAATAGAAAAGAAGGTGCAAAATGACCAACACCATGAATGGAATAGGAGACATTAGATATTTAAAGGATAATAAAAAATTGAAAAATATATACCAGTAAATGTGAATACTTAGATGAAATGGACAGATCCCTTAAGAGATTTACATTACCAGAACCGACTCAAGGAAAAATAGAAAACTGAATAGTGACATATCTATTAATGAAATTAAATCCATAATTCAAAACAAACATAATTCCCACAAAGAAGACTCCAGGCTCAGTTGCTTCACTATTGAATTCAAGCAAATATTTAAGGAAAAAGTCATACCAGTATTGCTCAAACTCTTCCAAATAATGAAAGAGAGGGAATATTTTTCAACTTATATTATGAAACCAGTATAACTTTGATACCAAAACCAAAGAAAATACAAGGAAAAAAACCACTACAGACCAATATCTCTCACAAACAGACAAAAAAATAACAAAATTTTAGTAAATAAAAACTAGCTCTGTTTGTGTGTGGGTGTGTGTGTGTTAAGCATGACCAAGTGTGGTTTACATCAAGATTGAAAGGTTGGGCTTCCTAGGTGGCGCAGTGGTTAAGAATCTGCCTGCCAATGCAGAGGTCACGGGTTCAATCCCAGCTCCAGGAAGATCCCACATGCCGCGGAGCAACTAAGCCCGAGTGCCAAAAAAAAAAAAAAAGATTGAAAGGTTGATTTAATATTCGAAAATCAATGTAACTTACCACATTAACAAAATAAGTGAGGAAACTATGATCATTTCAAGAGATGCAGAAAAAGCACTTGACAAAATTCAACACCCTTTCATTATTTAAAAAAAAAAAACAACCTCTCAGTAAACTAGGAAAAGAAGAGAACTTTCTTTTTTAAAAATACTTATTTATTTATTTGGCTGTGCCAGGTCTTAGTTGCCACACAAAGGATCTTCGTTGTGGCACACAGGATCTAGTTCCCTGACCAGGGATCGAACCTGGACCCCTTGCATTGGGAGCTCCGAGTCTTAACCACTGGACCACCAGGGAAGTCCTGAGAACTTTCTGATAAAGGGCCTTTATGAAAAAGCTATCACTGACATCATGCTTATTGGTGACAGAGTGAATGCTTTCCCCATAGGACAAGAAGTAAGGTAAGGATGCCACTCTCATGATGACTTCTGTTCATCATTGTACTGGAGGTTCTAGCCTGTACAATAGGCAAGGAAAAAAACATAAAGGAATACAGATGGGAAAGGAATAATTTAAATGATTTTAATTCACAGAAGACATGATTAAATACTTAGAAATTCATTTAGAATCTATTAAAAAGCTGGAAGAACTAGTAAATGAGTTTAGCAAGGTCCTAGGATACAAGGTCAATATACAAAATTCAATTGTATCTTTAATATATTAGCAATGACAATCAGATACTAAAGTTTAAAAAGTCATTTACAATAGCATTCGAAAACATGAAATAGGAATAAATTTTACAAAATATGTGTAAGATTGGTACAGTACAAAACATTGCTGAGAGAAATTAAAGAAGACCCAAATAAATGGAGAGATATACCATGTTTATGAATTAGAAGACTCAGTACTGTTCAGATGTTAGTTCTCCCCACATTGATTTATGGGTTCAATACAGTTTTTTTAGGTAGTCTTTGCTTTCACTTTAGGCAGGGGGAATTTTCCCTCTGAGATGGTTCATCTGTATGTTCTGCTGGGCTCGAATGTCAATGTTGAACTCATGGTCTCTGGAGTTTGTGCTGCATGTAGAACATATTTTTTTACTTGGCGTCTATAAATTTGATATCTTGGAAATATGCTTGTCTGGGTGGAATATTTTCTTTGGTAGCAAAGGTGATGATATTTCAAAATTAAATTTTGTAAGATTTTCTGGTTTTAAATTAGTTCTCCATAGAAACCATTCAAGAAATAAAAAGGGTGAGCAAACTAGTAATAAGCATTTGAGCTCAGTTATTTCAAGGTCATCTGTTACACTAATTGCCAAAACAAACCTTAATTTCTCCTTTTCATAAACGAAGTCCAATATCCGCGGTCTCAATTGGCAATGGTTAAGTTCATAATGATTTAAGATTCAGGATATTGTTATTGGAAATGAAGTTGACAGTAATGACCTTTTCTTTTTATTGCCTTACTTCTCAAAGAGTAGTCCATAAACGGGGAAAAATGGAGAACCCCAGGATGCATCTTAGAAATGCAGAACCTCAGGCCCCACCCCGATCGATTTAATTAGAATCTGCATTTTAGCATGATTCCCACGTGTGTTAAAATTTTAGAAGCATTGTGCATTTATTTTCCATTACAAAGCCTCCAGCCAATCTGGGCTGGCACATTTTGTCCTGGAGAGGAATAAATAGCAGGGATATCACCAATAAATATTATAATCTCACTGGGACAACTTCTCAAACTTAACACATGAAATCTCCAATGACTCTGATTCACTATTTTCCCTGACAAGATTTAGAATCATAAGTAGTTACTTTCAATTAATATATTATTGAGGTTTCCCAAGTCTTACATTTTGGATTTGGCTATATATATACAATTTAAAATTATATATGCTTTAACAAATTTGCTACAAATGATTGGAACATAGATAATGCAAATGATTTTATGACTTGCCTTTTAATTAGAAAGGAACAATTAGCAATTGTAGCAATTCACTCATTTGTTCATTCATTCCTTCATCTATTTGTTCTGTTCTTCACTCCTTGATTATCTGTTCATTATCTACAGTGTATCAGGTACTGTATTAAATGCCAGGGACATGAAGTGGGGATAAAACAAGGTCCCTGCTTTTAAGATGGTAACAGCTGGGAAAGAAGGAAGTGCCATAAAGCATTGGGTACCATGATGGAGGCATCAACAGGGTCCTTAGGCTAAGGAGAAATTTTACCTTGTGGAGACAGTGTTCCGAAGGGGCTCAACAGAGGAGATACAGCTTGAGCTGGCTATTGGAAGGTAGCTTACGGAAGGGTCAGTTATGTAGAGAAGATGATCATGTTTTTTGTTTTTTTAAGAATTTTTTTGATGTGGACCATTTTTAAAGTCTTTATTGAATTTGTTGTGATACTGCTTCTGTTTTATGTTTTGGTTTTTTGGCTGTGAGGCATGTGGGATCTTAGGTCCCCAATGAGGGATTGAACCCACACCTCCCTGCATTGGAAGGAGAAATCTTAACCCACTGGACTGCCAGGGAAGTCCCCAACCATGTTTTTAAAAAGCCATATGTTGTTAAAGTCCATTCATGTGAAATAAAATGTATGTGTGGGGAGTGGGTATGTGGGTGTGTGAGGGGCTTTACAGACATAAAGAGAGTCATGAAAGGATGGCCATCAAAATACTATCTCAGAGTGTTGGCATATTAGGGGGAAATGAGTAGACCTAGAAGTAAAACATTTCTCATTGTAAGAACAGGCCAATTTCTTTCCGTTCTTTAATATTTAACAGTTATATACCCTTTTAAGACATTCCAAACAGATTACTTTTCTTGATTCTCATGTCATCCCTATGAATCTGGTAGCATAAGTGGTGTTACTTTTATTTTACAGACGAAGAGACAGAGGCTCATAGACTCTAGTGCCTTGTATAGGGCCTCATAGATAGTAAATAAAAAACTAATTGTACTCTCCTGAATCTCAGCTTAGATAATCTTGTAAGAGCGGTCCCTGACTCGTAGTTAGCCAACTGGAAACTGGTTCTAACAATATCTTATGAGAAATCTGGATATGCTGTGAAATAATACATCTAAGTGCTTGTTAGAATTTAGAAACCACTTTATATATATTACAGTAACCTTGTAAAATAGTTTTTTATTAACCATGTTTGATGGAAGAAGAAACTGAAGCTGTATGAGGCTGACTGACCTAAAGGATGCAAAACAAATGTGCAGCAGCCCTGAGACTCCATCTTGGTCTCCTGCTCTTTCTGTTACATCGTGGTTGAAGAACCTCACTGATCAGTCTTAGGTCACAGCCCTGACATGACCCAATCTTTGGGGATAACCACTCATCCATGATGAGTAATTTCAGTGAGTAGTTTTTTCTTCTTTCTTAGGATTTCCTCTCTTCTGTCTCACTCTTTTCCTGCAGATTTTGGATTACATGCTTATTTATATCCTGATGTATGCAAATTGCTTTTTCCTCTCTCATTTGTTTTCCAAGTTTCTTGAGGACTAGACAACATCTCACACATCATTATATTGTCCGTAGCACCCAACACAATGTCCTGCAAATACAAAGTGCTCAAGAGAGGGCTGTTAAGTGAGCAAAGTGAAAGAATGAATAGGTGAAGGAACACTGTGGTGAAATGCCTAAGGTCACACAGAGCCCAATGTAAAGCAAAAGCAGAATGAAGGCTCTTGGCTGCCGATCTGCAGATAAATCGATGTTGCTCAGCTTAGCAGCAAAATCTTGAGATGAAAAAATTCCAACAAATGGTACCAAAAAGCCGAATTTAGACCTCTTGTCTGGCTCTTGTTTTGTGGATGACACCTTGCAGATTCCATATTTGGGATTCTATTTCCATACATAATTGAAGTTTGATCAAGTTTTAAATCAAAGTAGTCAAAGGAAATGCACAGTGACTGCAAATACAATGTCTGTGCCTGTATCCAGCCCCAGTGGTCCATCCATCTCCAACTCTGCCACCCAACATCTACTAGATGTTACAGAATCCAGTTAACATTTTCAGACTTCGGTATTCTCCACAGCTGGCCAATAATGTTTGTGTGGGGTTGTATTCCTAGATAGCCTCTAGGAATTTTTCATCTCGAGGGTTTTGACCTTATGTTGCCACGTATAACCGCTATTGTCTTTTCAATTACTCAAAGACAATTTTTCTCAGATTTCATGTGTCATTATGGTGATGGGTTTGCAGAAATTAACACTTGTGGACAAAGAGGGCGCTCAAAGAAAGACTGCTAGAATAACAACTCCTGCTAAAGGTGCTCTAACTTAAAATATTTGTTCAACAAATATATATGGAATGCCTCTGGTGTGCTAGGCCCTGGGGTTATGGGATGAACAAAACAGTGATGCACGAAACATCGTAAGTTAGTGAGAAGCCCCCCTATGAGGGGGCTTAGTTCAAGGAAGGAGAGCAAGTATGAAACCTAGACTTAGAGGAACTGAAAGAAGCCAGTGTAATTGGAATGTGGAGAGTGAGGAGAGGGCCACGTAGGATGTGGCTGAGAGACTGATCACAGCGGAAAGGATGCGAACGATGCAATCTAAAACTGTCCTTGGGGTTTAGCCACATTGCAGAGCGCAAGTGAGCTCCTCTCTTTGGAGGACTGGCGGGGCGGCAGCCACAGCAGGGCACGTGGAGGATCGTCTAGGAGATGAGGCCACGGATGTGATGAAGACGGCACCATGTTGAGAAAGTTGGTTATGCAAAGGGGGAGGGAAAGAGGGAAATAGATGGGGATGAAATTGGTTGCTTTTCTTCCTTGTTTTTAGTGAGAAAAGACAGAGTAGAGAGGTAGAAGTTGAAGACATAGGAGAGAGAAGGGATGGGATTCTCACTAATTGAGGTACTAGTTGCGGTATGGGATATGGAACACATGTAGAAGATTCGGCCTTAGGTGAAGGGACACACTCTTGTACTGTAAACCCTGGACAGATCATGCGGAGGGGGTGGGATTCTGAGGTTTTCCTAGTGGATCCTTGAAGAAATGGGTCCTCTAGATGCCAAAGTGATGGGCTTGCATAAATGGTCTACATGACTCGCCAAACCAATGGAGAGCTACGAGATTATGACAGAGCCTCTCTGAGTGTGTAGTACTGGAAGGAATGTTTGCAAATGTCCATGTGATACTCTGAGAAGCTGGAATCCTTGTTAATGTAGCTAATCTTCTGCAGAACATGTAATGCTTTGTTTGTTATTAGTCTCCACTAGTTTGGAGACTAAAACTCTGTGATCAGAGAGTTTGCAGTAGGCTCTAAAGTAACATACAGATATTGATTATCCAGTCTCAAACACAGGGATTATAGGTCTGTATCCTGTGATGAGTTGAAGGTGTACTGAGTATCAAAGACCATCATTCTACAGTTTTCTCCATTTCTACCAGATGCTCCTTTTCTACCCACTGCCCCTCATTTTCCTTTTTGAGTGATTCTCTTTCCTGCTACCTTTGGATACAGATTTCTGGGACATGCTTACCCATATCCTTGGGCCAATAAGTTTGATCTCAATTCATCTTGTTTCAGATTGAGCTGAGTTTGTACTAAGATATAAAAAGGCTCTTCAGTGAGCTGGGTAATCTTGTTTGCTATTACTCAGTTATAAAATAGTATGGAGGCAGTAGAGAACCTTCCAGAAGACATCACAAACCTCGATATCTGTTAGAAAGTATATGTATTTTAAAAAAATTTTTATTGGCATATAGTTGATTTACAGTGTTGTGTTAATTTCTGCAGTACAGCAAAGTGAATCAGTTATACATATACATATATCCACTATTTTTATTTATTTATTTTTTAATAAATTTATTTATTTATTTATTGACTGCATTGGGTCTTCATTGCTGTGCGTGGGCTTTCTCTAGTTGCGACGAGCAGGGGTTATTCTTTGTTGTGGTGTGTAGGCTTCTCATTGTGGTGGCTTCTCTTGCTGCAGAGCACAGGCTCCAGGCAGACAGGCTCAGTAGTTGTGGCTCATGGGCTCAGTTGCTCCATGGCATGTGGGATCTTCCCGGACCAGGGCTCAAACCCATGCCCCTGCTTTGGCAGGCAGATTCTTAACCACTGTGCTACCAAGGAAGTCCCTCCAGTCTTTTTAGATTCTTTTCCCATATGTGTCATTACAGAATATTGAGTACAGTTCTGAAAGATTTGGTTACCAAGACTGAATTGACAGCAGGAGTTCCTCAGTGACTGGATGATGCTGAATATCATCTCTGACCAGTCCTCAGAAGGCTTCAAAGATCTTCTTAACGTTTCCTTAACTCTAGTGACTTCTTAAGTCATGGCTGAGGCCTGGATTCTATTAGATTGAGCAGGGACTGGATAAAAAATTCTGCACCAGGCACAGAGTTAATGTAATTTCCTTTACTCAGAATTCTGCTATCTGTCCAATCTGGTCATTAATTCTCTTTTTTCAGATTTGGCATCAACAGTGGAAAGAACAAGTTAGGATGTCCCTCTTTTCTGAGTGATTCACACCATGTTTACCAAACAAAGCAATTGATTTTTCCATTTCCTTTGACAACCTTCTGAATATTTTGACAATAGAGCACCAAAATTATGTGAATAAATGAATAGAATCCACAATCACAGAATACATACCATGTACCATATATTTTAATATAATACACCGTAGCACAGACTCAAAAGGATTAGCACTTGGACTTGGCACCAAATTTAGGATTTCTTCCATGCCACTGTAATTAACAAATAACAACAAGAGTTTGGCCACCCATATATCCCAGTTTCTCTGTTGCTTTCATTATCATAGCACAAGACAACACTGGATTTTTACAGAAACATTATTTTATTGTATATTATTTTATTTTATTTTATTTTTTAAGATCTTTATTGGAATATAATTGCTTTACACTGTTGTGCCAGTTTCTGCTGTACAACAAAGTGAATCAGCTGTATTTTTACATATGTCCCCATATCCCCTCCCTCCTGCATTTCCCTCCCACCCTCCCTATCCCACCCCTCTAAGCCCTCACCCATCCTTGAGTTGATCTGCTGGTTTTATGCAGCAGCTTCCCACTAGCTATCTATTTTACATTTGGTAGTGTATATATGTCAGTGCTACTCTCTAACTTCATCCCAGCTTCCCCTTCACCCCCTACCCCGTGTCCTCAAGTCCGTTCTCTACATCTGCATCTTTATTCTTGCCCTGTCACTGGGTTCATGAGTACCATTTTTTTAGATTCTATATATATAAGTTAGCATACTGCAGAAACATTTATTATAACTACTTTAAAGAACAGTCTTCCCAGTTGTTTCTTGTTACAATCATAGAAGAAAAATAAAATATATGTAAATATCACCAGACTTCATTTAAATGTAAAGGCTTAAATATTTTTTAAGCATTAAGAAATCTAAAAGAGTTCTGATTTTTCCTTCTATGCTCCTCCTCCCCTCACAATTCACTTTTTAAATTGAAGTATAATTTATATACTATAAAATTCACCCATTTTAAGGGCATAGTTTAGGTCTTTACATTTTAACAGAGACCAGAAAAAGTTAGAAAGTAAAATTGCTTATTAAGATTTTAAAAAATTTCACAAAACACGAATATAGAATAAATCGGTTAAGCTATCATATTCTTCCAAAGGCTCTAAACTTGAGTTGATTTATTGGTGTACTACTTCCTACTTTCAAGGATCAGTTAATTCCTATACTATAGAAAGGAATTTGGACTAGAGAAAAAGATTAAATATTACTTCATTTTATAAAATAAACACAACCTCAATATCAAATAGATACAGATAAGATGCCATAGGCCAGTCTCTCACACACACACACACACATATGTATACATACATATGAAACATTATAAACAAAAAATCAAATAGAATTAGTAATTTGTATAATAATAACCTACCATGTGTACTCTAGGAATTCAACGGGAGTTAAATCTAATATTAGGAAGCTTGTTGAAATAACATATATGAATAAATTAAGGATAGAATATGTTTATCTCAAAGTAGGTCAAATAAGTATTTGAGAGAATCCCCTCATTTTTTACTTAAATAAAAGAAAGCAAATCTCTTCATAAAGTAAAAATGGAAGGCACCCTTTTTTAATGTGACAAAGCATATCAACATAAAATCAACAATCTAGAGCCTATTTAATAATGAAACTCAAAAACATTCTCTTTAAAATAAAAAAAAATAGATGATCCTTTATCAAAATTATTATTTAATAATACTCTGGAATTTGGGGTCAATGTTATAAGATATGAAACTGGATTAATATATGAGAAAGCAAGTCTTATTATTATTTCTGGATGACATTATCACACACATCATATATTTTTATACATAGACAACTCAAAGGCTTGACAGAAAAATTCTAGAAATTAATTTTAAAGTTCAGTGAAATGGCAGGATATGGGATAATCACAAAAAAATCAACCTCTGTGCCAGAAATAAATTTTAATTTAATGAAAAAAGAAGTGGCACTCAGAATTGCAACCAAAACTTAAACTGCCTACCAAAAACTTTACAAATTTCATAGTATTCATAAAATAATCCCAAAGAAGTAGTTAAAAAAAAGTGCAGATTTTCCTAGTAATGATCTCTGGGGAGGGGTGGGGTGGTATGGTGTGGATAACTTCCTCAATGTGAACTTGTAAGAAGTACAAAAGCAAACATTTTCTAGAAGTCAGTTTGAATATTCATGATTCTAAGTTATAATCATACCTAATGGTCATGTGGTGAAAACAGTGAAAGGCCAATAATATAACTCGAATGTATCTGGTGGTTTAGCTTGTAAAGACAGATTAAGAGAGAAGGACCACAGAACTGGTCTGGGACGAATAGCTGTTGGGGTTGGGTGATGTGTACAAGGAGGTTTATTATACTATTCTGTCTATTCTTTTCTACTCTTGTGAACGTTTGAAACTTTTTATGATAAAAGATTAAACAAACAAAACTAAAACAGCAGTTCTTAATATAGGTTCAACTGATCCATAGAGGAATTTCAGTGGTTCAATAACGCTCCTGAAATCATATACAAAATGTTGTATGGATGCGCATACTTACATTTTTTCTAGGGAGGAGGTCCAAAACTCTAATCAGATTCTTAGGAGTCTGTTTTGATAACATCAGAGGAATTGGAGTAAATAGTTTTTCTAACCTTTAGCCAACTCTCCATGAAGATTACTTTTTGCAACTAATATTTATAATTGCAATTGGGAAGTAGAGTCTTTAAGGACATGATCTCTTGCACAGACCTTGAAGTACAAATGAAACTTGCCGAACCATGAAGATTCCTGAAATTGCTGTGATAGAAGAATTCATGACTGAGAAACCTAGGACCTTATAGAGAAACAGAGCTGGGGAAGTTGAGGGTGCAAGTGAAACTATGAAAGCTGTTATAATATGCTGTAAAGTTATTAAAACAGCATAATTGGGGTGACACATTAAATAAAGCAAGTGAAAGTAACATTTTATAAATCTTAAAAGAGTAATTATGGGCATTATAAAATTAATTTCCATTACCGTTTCTAACTGGAGAAGCTTATTCATGATCCCCCATTGAGCTGCTTTCAAATTCATTTGCTTTGCTGCTGATAATATGTATTCTAAAAAGCTCTCCCCCATCCTACCTCCCACTGCCTGGTTTGTCTCCTTGGTCCAAATGTTCAAGACCTTTTAAATTTTGTCACTAGAATTGTCGATTCCCACCTCCCAAGCCCACAGTGTTCTAAAGACAAATCGCATGAAATCACACTTAAGAATGTTTTAATACCCTCTCTTAGAAAAGACTCGGTTCTGGGATGATTTTTTCTTCTCAACTTCCAATGAATCGCATATGGTTTCATTAGAAAATTTCTATTCTGTCATTCACTTTGTCTCCTTTCCTTTAATAAGTAAATTGTTTTCAATGAATAAACAAAAGTCCAAAAGTAGAGCTGTGGTAATGATGATGGTCACTAATGATTGCTCTGAGCCAGGCATTTTTCTGTGTGCTTTGCATGTGTTAACTTGTGCAGCTCTCAAGTCAGTCCTAGGAGGTAGTATCAGAAAAATTATCTGAAACTTAGAAATAGGTGGAAAAGACAAGAGGGTGTCTTCCCAGGGTACTGCTGGACTTGCAAGTTTGATTTTCTATTGCCTAGACAGACTATTTTACACTTTGTACAGTCAGAGGTTGACTTGTAGATTTGTATTGAGATGGAACTAACTTCTCTTGGGTTGGTGGACCAGAGAGTGGGGGTGGGGGGTAGGTAGAATCCCAAATGTTATGGTTTACTGTCCTCTTGGACAGTAACAAATTTTGTTTCTAAACTGTCCGTATCTGAACTTTTGTTTATTAAATTGCCCATAAATGCCTACCTTCTCAAATGCCCTTCGCAATTGGGACATAGAGTCTTTAAGGGCATGATCTCTTACACAGACCTTGAAATACAAAGTTTTAACATTTTATTCTTCCCTTATTAAGTAATGAGTTAAATAAAACCCTTGGCGCATTCATTTTTTTCAACCTTTTGAAAATCATTCTCTGACACTAAGCATTTGCACTATAATTTTTCATGATTGTATATTATCCTGTTGGGTGGGCTACAGTCAACTTACACTATGTGTTCCTCTGTTTTAGGATATTGAGGTTGCTGCCAATATTTTTCTTTTTAAGAAAAATGCTATATTAACTATTTTGTGGCTAACCCTTTGCATTTTGTTGAATTATAACAGTACAAATGAAATTTCTGGGTCAAAATTGTTAATATTTTAAAGACTTTTGGTAGACACTGCTCAGTTGCCCTCTAGAAATTTTGTACCAGTTTATACTTCAACAGAGTAAGAGAATATCCATTTTCATTCTTCAGATCCCCTTTTCCCTTAATGATTCCCAACAGGAGTGACTCATACATGTAATAAAAAAAGGAGGAACTGATGAAAATGTATAATAAAACTTTTGAGAAAAAAGAATAGAGTTGGGGATAATTTGCGACATTACGAATTAAGGGCAGATTGTATGATTTGAGAATCAACTGAGTAGGGTTGACAATGTTTATTTCCTAACTGATCTAACTAATATGATCTGGATGACTGTCAAATTCTGCTCTGTGTAAAGATAGGGCAACAGATTACTTGCAGACAGAACCAGATTCTATTCTACCCTCTCTCCCTTCCACTTTCCTTCTCTTCTCCCCTTCCTTCCTTCTTTCCTTTTTTTTTTTTCTTCCAGAAAACATACCTGGATGCTCTCCAAAATATAAGTGGCCAATTAAAGGCCACAGACTTTTATGTTATAACACGTAACAGCACTAATTTCAGCATGAAAAACATTCACAGTCTTTGCTAGGAACACCTAACTATAGCCTTGCACAAATAAAAAACTCTGAGAACACCTAAATTTCAGCAATATCATCTCCTTCCTATAACCATAATCTATTTTTATAATGAAAGCTAAAACTTATTTCCTGAAGTTAAATAAAAAAGAAAAAAATAACCTAAGTGAATTTAATTTTTTAGTAAATACGTTTTGAATACACATAACATGGCCATTTCCTTTATCTTATCCATCGAAAACTTAATTCTATTTTCAAGGCATGAAAAAGGTAAATTCTCTAGATTTGCGATTTCTTAAAGTTCACTGTGAGAACAAGTCCCATAACACTGCTGTTACTACTCCTAGTTTTACAAACTTTCAGTGCTTTATGAATATTTGTTTTAATATTTAATGAGAGATGTCACAAAGTCCAGACAAAGAGTGGGTTGCTGGAAACTTTTTAAGGGTCAAAGAACTAATAGGAGGGGGAGGGACAGAGGCAGGGAGGAGAATCCAGTGCTTCCAGAAAGAAATTAAGTGCATTTTCTTCTTGTTGGCAAAGACTTTCTAATAGAGTGAAAGCACTGACGCTTTGTCTTGAACGCTTCACAGCTTTCCATTTAGGCCCAGAGTGATCTCAAGTTGAGAGGGAAATATATATACTAACTAGTGTACACTCATTAATATACTCAAGCTTGAACACCAACAAACCTCAGAGGCTGATGATGGATTAGGCAGCCTTTGCCCTAGTCTCTGGGATTCCTCAGGGAGGTGGGAACCAGGCAGAGAGAAGAGGAGGAGGTAAGCAGGCAATGGCTGAAGAATCAGAGGGTCCCCGGAGCTGTGCTCCCATCTCACCAAATCACTAACCAGATATCAGACCTGTGTTTGGAAAAAAAACACCTCTGTTATGCTGTTCCAGGAACTGTGTACTATTCTTCTTTTGTGTGTTTACTGAATTTCTGCTAAAAGCACTTAGCTCTTTCTAATTCTTAAACATGTTCCAGGCTTTCATAACCATTAAGGTGAACAACAACCAAAGGGTCACCAAAGTCGTTAACCTTGGTGCTTGAACATCCAGATGTTGAGGGATGTTTACCAGAAAATTTCCCTAATGAGCCAGACCACTTTGGCACAGGGTTTCCCGTGTTGTCAGAAAGGCTTTCTTGCAAATTTGCTCTGAAATATTCTCTTTGGCCAAAAGGGCCAGACCTCAGGTCTGAGATTCTAAAGATTTATTTCTAAATTGAGACATTTTCAAGACAAAAAGACAGGTCTGGTCAGAAATTAAAATTGAGTCCAGCGTAAGGCTCAAATGGCAGAGTTTGAAGGGTTGAGATTTCTGCCTACTATAAAATATAGTTTTAGGACTATAATGCAGTGAACAGATTGGATCAGTGAGTAAACATGCAGTAAGCTGTAGAATTTATACTCTCCTCAATTCCAATTGCCAGTATTCTGCATACCTAAGTTCCCAAGAAAAACATTTTAACTGAAGAAAGCGGGGCACAATACAATGATTTTCCCAAGCTGCTCTCTCTGATTTCCTTGAAGATATCTGTTTTCCTTGAAGTTCAGCGTTCACAGGAGTCTGCATGATGTGTCACTCCTTATTTCTCCACTCGCTAAGACCAGCCTGGTGCTCCAGCCCAGCACTTGGGTAGAGGTAGTATCTTGGGTATGGCAGGCCCTGGGGGACCCAGAGAAATCCTGGAGCTTCTACAATTTGGGGTCTCCTGGGTGTCGCTTTTGTAGTACCAGCCTGAAGCAGAATAGTAGGATAGCTACATAAAGAGATGCTTTAGAGGAGGTATTGGGCCAATCCAGACACCTGAAGACTTTCTCTGAAAGGGATTTTATATATAATGAGTTTATACCCTGGGGGTATTAGAAATATAATTATTTGTCCTAGGATTAGGTAAGCATAGGATTTGTGTCTGTGAAAGAGGTGATAAAAGTTGAGATGGCTTGTTTTTCAAAACAAGTGTTTGAGTATATTTTCTCCTACATCAGACATCAGATTTATCTTAACCATAGGGAGTTGGACAATTACTTAATTTCATGGTTGCCTTACATTTTACTGCCTTTCAGGTCACAGAGAAATGTGTGAAGGATGGAAAATGGAAGCTAAATGGTACTTTTCACGTTGGGGTGGTAGAGAAGAGGACTGTGGCTGAGAGGGGTGTGGCCAAGAGTCCTTGGGAGGGGCTTCCCTAGTGGTGCAGTGGTTAAGAATCTGCCTGCCAATGTAGGGGACACGGGTTCGAGCCCTGGTCCAGGAAGATCCCACGTGCCGCAGAGCAACTAAGTCCATGCACCACAACTACTGAGCCTGTGCTCTAGACCCCTTGAGCCACAACTACTGAAGCCTGCATGCCTAGAGCCCGTGCTCTGCAACAATTGAAGGCACTGCAATGAGAAAACTGTGCTCCACAAAGAAGGGTAGGCCCCACTCACCACAACTAGAAAAAGCCTGTGTGCAGGAATGAAGACCCAACGCAGCCAATAAACAAGTAAATATATATATATATATATATATATATATATATATATATATATAAAGAGTCCTTGGAAGTAACAGAGAGGCACTCCAGGTCAGTGCCAGCAGAGGAAGAAGTGTCCCTGCCCAGTGACCCATGGAGGCAGTGAAGCATCTTGGGTAACAAGAACTGGAGACAGACCGTCATCTCCAGGCTCTTTTCTGAATATCTTCTCTTCAATCTTTCAAGATCTGGTGTGACAATCACAAGAAAATGCCAAAGATATTTTCTTATGAATGGAGGGTTTTATCCAGAGGACATTCAGGGAACTCTTTAGAAAACTGTAGTAATTAAAAGGTCTGAGATTCATTGTTTCCAAATCATGTTGCTACCAAACTGAACTTGGGTCTGCTCACCTGCTGAGCAGCAAAGCCAATTTACTGATACAGGGTTGCGGTGAAGGAAAGTATAGTGTTTATCTCAGGGCCCAGCAAGGAGAACAGGCAAAAAACCCAAACTCCCCAGTGGTTTTCAGGGAAGGGTTTTTAAAGGTAACATCTAGGGTGAGGGCTGCAGTATGCATGGATTTCTTCTGATTAGTTGGTGGTGAGGTAGCAGGGTGGTGTTTCAGGAATCTCAGTCATCAACCTTCTGATTCTAACCAGTTTGGGGTTATGTAGTCACCACCCTCCACTTGGGTGGTGTCCTAGTTGCTGCAGAACCACTCAAAGACAAGCATCAGATTGTTAGTGTATCCCTTGTGGAGGAACTAGGATTCTGTTTTATGGGTGAACTACTGTCATCACTTTTCTTGCTTAACTGCTTTTCCTTTGTTTCTGCATTTCCTCACTTCCTTAATTCGTGAGTGCTTGAGTCTGCTCTGTGGAACTCGGGGAACACCTAGGAAACTAAAGCTTTTTTCTACAAACAAGAAATGGGGGACACAGAGGGGCTTCGTACCCAGGACATCCTGCAGGGTCCTGCTTGGCTTTCGTGTTACTTCAGATACTGCAAACTGTGGTTCTGGAATAACAAACTCCAGGATAGAAGTACCTGAGCTTTCTGAATAAAAGTACCCTGCCTTTCAAAAAGCTCTTAACCACAGCTAATTTGATTTTTCTACATGTTCCCTGTGTTCTTTTCATTTCTCAGAAACTAATTTCAGAGGTAAACAGTTATCTGTCAATTTCACTAGATTAAACAAATGTAATATAATTGTATAATTATTCACTATTTCCCAATTACTTTTTCTTTGCCTCAGATTGCTGAAGGAGCATTTACAGATGACATTAACTTGTTGATCTAAATCCTAAAACTTCGTTTCCAAATAAATTGATGTTTATCTTCTTTCAATGTGATATTGCAAATATAGGGCTAATATTTATCATGCAAATAAGTATTTTATGCACTTGGGTTTATTTCCAATTTCATCTCTTCTCATTACTTCTTCAGCTATTTTATTCTGACATCTCTCAGATTACTGCAGACTCTCTGGGGAAACTCTTTTCAGATTTAACTTAAGTGTTTTCTACACCAATTTCTAATCCTGGTCAGAAATACCAGATGATGAAATATATAGATTTCAGGCCTTTTTTGGCATCAATATGAAGCGCAATGGATATATCCTTTATACTGGTTCAAAACAAACACTAATAAAGTTAGCTTTAAAATGTCTATTGGTTATTATCTATAAACTCCTAAGATTTGAAAAAAGCTGTTAAAATTGTTGAATGGATTGCACAGCTGGATGCCAACAATAGCAATGATAATAGTTCTGTGTCCCAGGAGTTGAAATAAGGTTTTTTCATGCATTCTCCCACTTAATCCTCATAACACATTTTGAGGTGGATATTACAGATAAAAACTGAAGTTTAGATGTCAGGAAATTTATCTGAATCACAGAGCTAGTAAGAAGCAGATTCAAGACTTGATCCCAGGTTTTTGGTACTAGTGCCTTATATTCCCAGAAAGCCTCCTTAGTCAGCTTTAGAATCATAAATACATAAATGTAGTCATACCTTTCCTCAAGACTCATTAGATCTAATTCTTTGGTTTTCACAATTTTTTGACTTCCTAATTTAACCTTGTGTCTCTATGAATTACCATATATGATATTTAGCATCAAGGAAAGAGACTGATAGTTGGTATGAGTACTCAACTTGCTATTCATAATTTTTTAAGAAGTTCATAAGTTTGTCTTTTCAATATACCTAAATTCTAATTTGTGGTTGAAACAACATGACTGGACACTGAAACTACACTTGTGTCTACCTACCGTTGAGTCATTTTATTCTAATTCCTAGGGTTTCCAGATATGGCATAAACTTCTTTGTCTCATGCCTGACTCCTTCCTGGGTAATTTCATGCAAAAGGCCAGGAATTTTTCATGTCTTAGAGAGCAAGTCTATTTCAAAGTCCCTCTGACCTTGATGGCTTATTCAGTGAATGAAACACCCCAGCCACTTGCAGAAACAGGGTAACATGTCCTGAATTCACTGTTGGCACAAACTAGCAACAATAACATGAATTTCATTTTCTTTTTCTTTTCTTTTTTACTTTTATTTATTTTTTTGAGATATAATCAACATATAATAAATTACATATATTTAAAGTGTACAGTTTGATCTTTTTTCTCATTGGTCATCTATTTTATACATATTAATGTATATATGTCAATTCCAATCTCCCAATTTATCCTACCCCCCTGCCCCCTGCTTTCTGCCCTTAGTGTCCATATGTTTGTTCTCTACATCTGTGTCCTAATTTCTGCCTCGCAAACCAGTTCATCTGTACCACTTTTCTAGATTCCACATATATGCATTAATATACAATATTTGTTTTTCTCTTTCTGACTTACTTTGCTCTGTATGACAGTCTCTAGGTCCATCCATGTCTCTACAAATGTCCCAATTTTGTTTCTTTTTATGGCTGAATAATATTCTATTATATGTAAGTACCACATCTTCTTTGTCCATTCGTCTGTTGATGGACATTTAGGTTGCTTCCATGACCTGGATATTGTAAATAATTCTGCAGTGAACATTGGGGTGCATGTGTCTTTTCGAATTAATAACATGAATTGCTTACTCCTCTCTTTTCACCCTATTGTATTATTCTATCCTGGATATGTATGTATCTTTCTGGGGATTAAAAGTTAATTGTGCCATTATTTAGTTTGATTTATCAGCAGCCATTTGGATTCTGAATGGTCTCATTTATGATGAATCAGGGCTCTAATTAGTTAACTGAAAGGTGTCAGATTCCAAAGTAAGTATTTTCATTTCTAATTTTGGTCCAGAAAGAGAATTTAATGTTCAGAAGAATAAATCACCTCAGCCAGTGTTCAATACACAATACATTAACCACTATAGTTTCTTTGGCTGCTCTGAAGTTCTTTGGATTTGCACATATTTGCTTTTGCTTTCAAGGCTCCCATGAAGGTCTGTTCTTATACTATTGGAATTGAGTAACCATTGAAGGAATTCAGACAATGACCCTTTGGCTTTTTATTTTATATTATTGTCTTGCAGTAAAGTATATTTCAAAGAAAAGTTAATATAGAAAAGAAAATACACAAGATAATATATCAGAATTGAATCTCATGTTCTTTGCAACTTCCCTAAGGCCAGTTTTCAACCTACACTGTTTCCACAATAAAGCAGCTGATTTCACATAACATCTGTCGCTATGGTGACAATAGGACAATGATAGCTGGAAAACTAATAGTGTTTTTCCAGCTTGCTTTCTGGAATGTGTAGTGGTCACAGAAGCAGCAGCAAAGTGATTACTGAAGGGAGAAGTCAGCGAACCCATCCAGTGAGGCACTATCTCTGCTCCAAATCAAGAAGGACAAGGGCCTTTGCCAACCGTTCCTGTTGGGTTCCTGCTCGTGTCCAACCTTCATTTGTTTGACTGCCTGAAGTCCTTGAGAAGAAATCAAAAGAATGACAGTAAACATTGCAAGGAAGAGCATGATGGAAGGAAAGAAAGAGGGATGGAGAGATGGAAACATAAGTACCAATGTCCTGGCTTCAGATGATGTGAATTGAAGCAAGCTCTGTGGGAAGGGAGAGAAAAGCAGTGGGAATGGCACCTGGGTGTAAATGGGGAGGGAGAGAAGAAGGCATGGAGGTGCAGCAGGCTCTCAGCTGTGTGGCAGTTAACACCGCCCATGTGGTGAACAAGTCAACAAGCATGAGCTTTTCAGATGGTAATGTACGTGCACGCCCCTCTGGCTGTGTAGCAGTAATTGAACACAGATAAAAATATGGCAGGAAACATGGATTCATGTAAGTGGCTAACGTGGGTCACCTTGGAGGTGGGGTTATGCAGGAGAAGGAGATGAGAGAGGCAAGTGGGAGCCAAAAAATAAAAAATAAGATGAAGCATGGATGCAATCATTTGGAATGCCTCTAAGATTATAAAAAGATGTATGAAGATACTAACACACCTTCACACTTTTGAGGGGGCTTATGTAGCACAGATAATCCCCAGGCTCTTGCTGAAAGGGTTTTCTCCTGGGCACGTGGAGTGAGGGGCTCATATGGGCCAGCAGACAATACGTAGTCTGTCCCATGCTGCCCCAGCACTCAGTTCTCCATCCTTTCCCCAGTTTTCTTATGCTTTTTTTTTGGTGGGGGAGGAGGCATGGTGGTTAGGTAGGGAACACTTTTCTGGAAAGGTAGCAGAGACAGCATTATACCTAAGAGTTTAAAAAAATTACTGAGTGATTTAAGGAACCTATAAAGTTCTCTATTTAAAAACATCTTACTTATAAATGCCTAAAATTTCACCTAGAATTAGGCAAGGGACTAATTTCAACTCACAGACTTCGTTTCACAGCTTGTCACTATCTAGTGTGCCATTCTAATTATCTACGGCTGTGTATCAAACCATCCCAACACCTAGTGACTTAAAACAACAGTAAACATTTTATTATGACTCTTGGTGTCTGTAGGGCAGGCATTCAGGAAGGGCTCAGCTAGGTGACTCTGGCTTGGGGTCTCCCACATGGATGGGTCAGACAGCGGCTAGGGCAGTGGAGGTCTGGTGCAGCTGGGGACTGACAAAGCATCTCTCTCTCTTTACATACATGTGGTCTCTCTGCAAGCCTTCCTCACTGCGTGGTGGCCTCAGGGTAACTGAATGACTGAAGACATCAAGGATGTGTATTCCACCTTCAAGAGTGAGTGTTTCAGCTAAGAAGGCAGAAGCTGCGTCATCTTTTATGACTCAACCTTGGAAGCTCAGCAGAGTTGCGTCGGCCGTGTTCTGTTGGTTACAAGTGAGTCACAAATCTGTCCAGACTCAAGAGGAGGAGGGGAAATAGATCCCCCTCTGGTGGTGGAGCAACCAGGTTCTAGAAAGTGTGTGGGATGGCAGATATAGTTGTAGTCTCTTTGAGAAATGCCGTCTGTGGCCGGTGCCTTATTGGGAAGGATTTAAGGGCCACACCCAGAGTGAATGGAAATGCTATAAAGTTTTAACGTGTGGGAGTAGGTGTGTATGGCAGAAGGTGACACGTGATGGGGCCCTGTGTCAGGTATTTGTCCTCCCTGTACTAAGCACTTTCTTTCTCTAGCCCTTTTATAAAGTGAAAGTGCCTTGCCAGCAATATTCCCATATTGTTTTTGTCTTTGACAGAACACATCGTCTGCAAACAAAAGACAAAACAAAAAGACAGGGAAAAGAAAAAAACCCTTCTCCACACAAAATCCAGAGTGACTTAGAGAATGGAGCATAGCAAGAGAGTGCGCAGAGTGTGTGGAAAATGGTTTGGGGAAAAATTCCCAAACCGGAGGCTGGTTCTAAAAGACGTCATAGGAACCTACAGCTGTAAAGGGTACAAAATGCAGAGACCATCTGTGTATTATTGGGCTGGAGATTGTATTGGGGGTAGACTTTTTAGATAAAGATAATAAAATTTGACAGGATTTTTTACATAGACATTAAAAGCTTCAGTATGGCAAAAGAAAACTAAAAAAGTCAAAAGTCAAACAATCAAATAGGTTGGGAAAGAATGTTTGCAATAAACATAGCAAAGGATTATATTTCAAAGAGCTTCTAGCAAATGTGCAAGTTATAAACAATCCAATAGAAAAATGGCCTGAGGATATCAACAGGCAGTCCACAGAAAAGAAAGGGAAAATGTCCAATAAACAGATGAAGCTTTGTCATCTGGGAAATGCAAATTAAAACAAAAATGAGCTACCACATTTAACCTTTAGATTCCAAAACTAAAAATGATATCAAATGCTGGCTAGGATGTGATTATAAATTACCACAATTTGTACAAAAGTTATCTGGCATTTTTATTAAACTTGAGAATGCTGATATCTTTAACATAGCAATGTATGCCTTTGAGAAGATATTTAACAGAAAAAACTTATCTATAAACATATGCACTAAAGAATGTTTATTATGGCAATGTGCTTATTTACAAAAGCTAGAAAAAAACTGAAAGTCTGTTAACAAGGTAATGATTGAATTTTTAAAGGATGGAATTTTAGTCTATAGAATACTATGTAGTAAAGTGAAATAGCAAGCTATATTTCTGTATCTTGTCTTAGACATAATCCAGTGTATAACTGAGTGGAAAAAGTTACAGAATAATATGTGTATACACATATTATAACTTATGTATAGTATAAATAAAATGATAAATATATGTGCATATGACTGTTTAAATAAAGGAAGTGTAGAAGTAATCACTTGACGTTGTTACTGGGATTAACAAAGTGTTATTAATACCCATTTGGGATGAGATAGGAGGGAAACTTAATTTTACTTTACAAACATCTTCATCTTTGGAAATGTTTCTGCAAACATGTATGGGTTTTTGATCCAAAGGACTAAAGAAAAGGGATGTCCATTACATGTGTTGGCTAGCCCAGCTCCTGGTCAAATAACTATCCACTGAATGGACAAATGAATGTCTTGGCTCCATTGTCTCCGTGATGTATGTCTCTGTTTCCTGTTTAGAGGGAGCCTGAGATCTCTGCAGTTGAATCCATTAAAAAAAAAAATCATAGGGATAATACTTTTGTTCTTCCCACAAGGAAGGTTATTCCAGTAAATCAAGTTTCTATTTTGATAACTCAGGTCTATATAGTATCATGAGAATATTCTAGTAAAAAATTAGAAACAGAAAAAAATGTAAACATCTCTACTGCTGCTCTATTTAGGTGGAAGATCGAAGATCTGCAGCACAGATTTTCCAACTTGGTTCAATTTTTCTGTCCAAATTGACTAGAAAATTCTCATTTCACACAATTACAGCTCTTTATCACCTTTCATTATAAGATGTTTTCCTTTAGGAATAGACCATTTTTTGAGAACGACAAGTTTTCTGGAGTGATTTAAAAATTATAGCTAGCATCTCATCCTTTTGAAAATGGAATTTGAACAAAATCCAAGAACAGTTTAAAATTCAACTTCCTGCTTTGGAGGACTTCATTATAAAACCCATCAATGCTAACAATGTACCCAGTAAGAGTCCATGTTGCTATTCATTATGTTATTTTTATCACCTGATTACAACCATGGCTTAATTTTTGATGATAATTCTAGTCCCTCCCACCCACACAATTATCTCTATTTGAAGCTGGATGGTCACTTACTGTCCTCATGCTCCAGAGAGGAGGGGAGAGGCGCCTCTTGCGACATTATTGCCTCTTCCTTAGGCATCCAAAGCCCTTGATGGTGAGTTCTTTATCACTCAGCAAACGGGAGCAGGATCTTCTCTGGAGGTAACGTAAGACCCTGTGCCTTACCTCCTGGTCCTGGGCTGCTCCGTGAAGGCAGAACACCCACTAGACAAAGACCCTTCCCATTAACTCCTGCTTCTCCCAGTTCCCTTGTACCTGTCTAGTCTGGGAGCTCTACAGAAAGGCTGTGCCCCTTGGGAAGGAAGCGTTCACTTTATCTCCCGCCTGCAGGCACGTTGGGAGGCTTAGGCAGGCCTGGGTAGTGTAGCCCACACAATAGAGGCAGGAATACCTCAGGTGCCTTTGAGAGTGTTAGGTCACAGGAAATATGGTATAATGCAAGGGTTTTTGTGTAGAGAGGGAATTTTTCCAGGGGAGGGGAGGGAAGCTCAATTTAGAAGGTCTTCTCACCTGTCGGACTGAGGGTACTTGCAGCCCTCTTGAGCCAGTGACAGGCAACCTATGAGGCTCAGAGCCGAGGGGTAGACTGCGGCGAGCTGCACATTTTCCTCTGGGGACAGACGTTTTTCAGAGAGATCGGGGCCCTGAGGGAAGCACTTTAATTCTGTGAGATAGAGCACAGAAATTCAATTGAGCGGTTGCCGTATGTAAGAGCCAGACTTTGAGCTATTCTAGGAAGCCTGGAAATGTTGGGATGCTGGCATTAAATGTCATCTAATGAGGAAATGACCATTCCAACAGCCTAAAATAGAAGAGGATCAGGGCACCGTGCAGGTGCCAGGCAAAGGAAACAAACTCAGAGCAGACCAGGAAAAAGATGATTCCTTTAACCATCTCTGACTAATGATTTTACTGATTCCTAATGAGGAGGGATTGAAAGTTAATAGAAAAACAACAGGAAATTCAATTTATAGTTTCATTGAATTAGCATACATATTCATGGTTAAGTTACTTTTTAAAATAAGTTTTCTGTAATTCTTGTTGTTTGTGTGTGGAATTATGCATCTGTGTCTCCCTCCGCAAGTGTAAAGTAAATTGAGTCTGTCTCAATCAGAGGGTCTGGTAGGTAATGAACCCGTTATAGAGAAGCCATAGAATCGCGCACATGGGTACTGTGACAGACTGCCAGCCTCACCCAGCCTGGGTCCTAAGCGCTGCCCAGTGTACCTCTCAGATGTGGTCACTATTTGTCTCCCTGGACCCAGTGTGTGGGCCAGAGGATGCAGGGAAGTGATGAAGTCACAGGCTAGTATTAGCTACACCATAGTAGCCGATCAATTGAAGAAATGTCATAAAGTTCAGTTTGGATCACATCTGTACCTACTGTAAGGCAAGGTTTTAAAGATTTGCTATCAATTACAGATCCTGATTCAGTAAGAGTTCTGCAGGGGGCCCTGAAATTGGTCTTTTCTATAAGAACCTCAGGTGGGTCTGATGCAGGTGGTCCATGGCCCACAATTTGAGAAATATTGCTTTAAGGAGCCTCTGGCTCTTGAGCTAAGCAATTTGCAGATTTATTGCAGAGTAAACAATTGAAATTTCACAGTGGCTATTTCACATGAGCTGAGCTAACAGGTGTTGTCAATAAGCAGTTTTTTGGGCCCAGGTGGCCTGTCACTCTTTGGGCTGCCGTAAGCATTTTCCACACTGCATAGTGATTTCCTTCTCGGAGATGCCAAGTCAGACTCTTATAAATATGGAAAGGGGAAAAGGAAATTTCATGTAGATTAAAAGTCATACCCCAAGTTCAGCCTCTCTACTACTCCAAGTAATAAAAGCTAAAATAGATAGAAAAGGGTAGCACTGTACAGTAAAAAGAGGCAATGGGAATACTTGTGAAAAGGTCAGCAAAATGCACTACAGAAAAAAGAAGTGTCAGCCTCCTGGGCGCAGTGGTAATTTGAAGGCCCACAGGACTCTGTTCTCTCTATGGGCGAGTTACTGTTTCAGCCACTCGAATTAATACCATATATAAGTGCTAGTGTGTTCAATTTTTTTCTGAGTATGTGCTTGCAACAGAAAAAAAAGTCTTTGGTACGCTGGCAGAAATAAGAAATCAAAGTTCTTCTCAAGAGACCTTAAAAAGTCTAGGGCAGGATACTTTACGGAGATCACACTACTTCTGGAGCTTCCGTGGGAATAAAGAGATTTATCCCACTTGACCTCTACATCTATGGTGGACGTTTTTAAATTGGTGTATCCCCAAAAGAAAGTAATTCAAAGCTGATTTTAAAGTTCTTCTCCTATCTCCTCTAATATTGTTATTGATAAGGCCAACTCTTGATGGTTATTGTAACTCTGACCTGGCTTAGCAAAGTCTCACAACCTAAACCTCAGCTGGAGTGATGTGCTAGCCTTCAACACTTAGTTTGAACTTTATCTCCTTCAGTCACTCTTTGTTGAAGATGCTGATAAGCTGTGAGGAATAGGACACAGCTAAAGTGAGGCAGATGGGGGATATATATTGATAAGATACAAAAAATCCTGATTCCTGACCTTGTGGATCTTCGTGGGGTACCTATGGTATCTTCCTGTCCCCCAACTTCACATCTATACTGAGCGAGCTCACTGCTTGTTATACACAGTAGACCCTTACTAGGTATTGCCTGAAAATCACCATGTGCTATATTAGGTAATAATAGAATTAAAATCTATCCTCCTTTTTAATCCAACTCATCTCAACCCTTACATTTAAAGGCGGTTCTCCTGTGTGATTTCACTCCAAACAGTGTGTACTTCAGGATAGCACAGCTATCCCATGCCACCCCTCATTCTGTGCATGGAAACAGTCCACGCGTGGAGTGTCTGTGTGGCTTTAGGTAAGCACTTTGCGGGTGAGATGAGGGTAAAGAGAGAGGAGAGTAACAGACACAAAAGAGCATCCCTTCTGAGAAAAAAACAAACAGATCCCAAAACCTGTGTTAAAAACAAAATAGAACAGGTTCTACTGCTTCATATGTTTATGATCATTTCACACCACTTATTTTTTTCTGAGTCTGCTTCCTCACCTGTAAAATGAGAATAATATCTACTTCAATGGTTGTCCTAAAGATTAAATGAAATAATCAGGGTTGTCAGATTTAGCAAATAAAAATAAAGTTAATATAAATGTCCCATGGAATATACTAAAAAATACTTAAAAATTATTTGTTATTTATCTGAAATTGAAATTTGCATGGTGTCTTTTATTTTTTTCTGGTATCCCTAGAAATAATATGTGGTAATAGTAGCCATTTGTCGCGTGTCTTTCATGTGCCAGGGACCAATAGGTGCTTTAATTACATTGCCCATCATTCCAACAGTAACTGAAAGCAGTTATTACTAACCCCATTTTACCTATAGGATGTGGAAGTTTTCTAAAATCAAATAGCCAGTAAATAGCATAGTCAAGATTCAAATGCACTATATCATGCTGTTTCTTTAGTTGATGGAAACACTTTGAAAATGGAGAGTACCCAAGTGTTTTATTATTACAAGGGGTCTCTCTATTCATGGCTTGTATCCTGGGTGCAGGAAAAGGGGTTGTGTAGAGAGTAATAAGAATATGGAGGTTAAAAGGTGCCATCAAGTGTAGGAAAAAGCCTGTATTTGCCTCTCAACTTCTAGGATGATGTTCTCTTGCCAGGAAATCCGTGTTTCTAGGGATACCAAGGCAAGGGCGTAGGGGCTCTGTAACAACATCACAGTGTGTGATACAATACATGGGATTATCTACTGCCAAGCCCATGCCAGAGCAAGGATTTGTTGATTAGCTGGGCCTTAAAATAAATTAGTTATGTAAGCAACCATTTTCACATTTTTACTGATACCAGCTCAGGCATCTTTCAAATAACTAGAATATCCTAAATTATGGGTACCATTGCCTATTACAAATGGCAACTAAACAGAATTGCTATCAAGGATTTTCTTTAACTCCTCCTTTCCCACCCTCCCAACCACCAATAGGTTCTAGTTTTGTAGCACCATTCAGCTGTATCACCTATACTTCCAATCTTTCAAGTACAGCCAGAACCTCATTCATCATTCATTCATTCAACAAGCACTTATATAGCACTTTCCAGACACTAGAGAACTTAAGTAGAATATTTTACTTTGTAATGATCGTGCTTACCAAGTGTTCTTTGTATTGTACAGCTGAAGAGGCTCAGTTTACAGTTTCCCAAGTAATGGACCCCCACGCAATTCTAGGATTCAATCCCTACGTTATTCATTTGCTTGGAAAGGGAATCAGGAGCAAAGGAAACTCTGTAGAATGGAAGAGGGAAAGGTTCTTAAAATGTTGAATCAGGGAAGGGTAAGGAAGTTAAGAGCACAGCTTCTCAGCCTGACTCTGGGTTTTACCAGCTATATGACCTTGGGAAGGTTACTTAACTGGATTTTGGTTTATCTTCAAAATGTGGTTGGTGATAAGAATAGAATCTAGGCTTGGCACCAGGATTTAAGGAGTTAATATAGATGTACAGCTGTTGGAATATGGCCTCTTGGAATATGCATAAAGGATCTAATGTTAGCTGTTATTAATCTTTGTTGCAGAAAGTGAAGATAGAAACACACAAATAAGGAAAAGTTCACAGTGATTTGAAATCAGAGAAATGGGAATTAAAGTAGCAATGAGTTATCACTTAAGCCAATTAGATGGGCACAAATGAGAAGGCTGGATAGCACCAGTGTTGGGGAGGATGTAGAACATGGGTACCACCCTCATCACTGCTGTTGGGGGTGAGATTTGCACAGTCATTCTGTTGAGTAACTGGCCATTACTTAGTCAAGGTAAGCAAACATCCCCTTGTGTCTTGAGTTCTCCTCGAAACAGACCCCAAAATAAGGATTGTAAAGGAAGTGGTTTATTTGAGAGATGACAAGAAACCCTGGTAGGGGGGTGGAGAAGTGAGGTAGAGAAGGAGAGGCACTCAGTAAAGGGTGTATTTTCAAGCAAGTTACCACTGTGGATTAATAGAGCTTAGCTGGGAGAGTCTAGGAGCCAGTGGACTAAGACTCTCAAGGTTTGCCCCTACAAGGGGTCAAAGATCTGGAGTAGTTTTAAATAATTCTCATTAGGCATTGGTTGAGGTCTGCTGAGAAAGCCCACAGACAAGGAGATGCAGATGCTGGCAGTGGGCAGCTGGGGAGCCTCTGTGTGTGAACGATGGGGAGGCCGGGGGGATACGGGTATGGCGTTGATAGGTACTATCTGAGAAGTGTGACATTTCACTTAAAAAAATCTATTTGTACTAGTCAAGAACAACAACCTTGCCTTTTGTGATTTCCAGCAAACACAGTGCGAATATTTAACAAATATGTATCATGGAGTGGATTGTTTTTGATGGCATGAGCAAGAAATTTGTGGATTTAAATTTAATTTGAAAACACAATGAATTCAAGGTCCCATTCCCAACACAGTTGGGTAGATAAAGATTAAAATGTCCTAGTCTATAAATTTGATCGGTCTTAAGGGTGTATTATGTTGTTATAAGTCAGAGTGTCCCAGAAAGAGACTAACAAAATTTCCAATAAGATGAGTATTTTTTTTAATATCACACTTCCAGAAGGAATTTACGAACACAGCTTTTGCTCTCGGATAGTACCTAGAAAAGATGATTTGATCAAGCACTTGGAAAAATTAGCAGTGATTTCAGTTCTTTACAGAGGACTTATCTTCTATCACAACCTGCTTCGCACCCGCGAGTTGTGTTATAAAGCGTTCTGGCTGATATACTTAGTTAGATGGATGGTAAGATTATTTCTGCCCTCTTAGTCCACGTGATGGTGAACTCTGATCAATTGAAATGGTTCAGTGTGGCAGAATGTCTTCTGTTGCCAATGCTAAGAATCCTATTTAATGGAAAATTATAAAATCTCTGAGTAGCTCCCAGCTGAAATGGTTTGTTTGTATTCTCCATAACAAATCCTTCCTTTGAAGTAACTGCTATTTCAGAGGAGACTGTAAGCATTTAAAAAATCCGGGTCATGCCTTGAAAGAAATCTGTGCTAGACTAAGGCCTAAGGACGCATCTGTAGCTATGTGGAAACTGTGGGAGGTTGTAAATAAAGGCAGTGGGGGGCCCAGAGCAGCTTTCAGACCCTGACCCTCAGCGCCAAGATTGCCAAATACTGTACTGAAAACTGCGGGTGGGAAAAAACTGAAAAAGGAGGTCTTTATGTAAATACATAATTGGAATGCTACTCATATTCACATTAATAATGAGGATTTTCATACAAAGGAATTGGGTTACATGGGAGGATCATTGAAGCTCAACAAATAATATTTTTCTCTAACATTGACCATTATTAAAGGAATTGTCACATTAATCTCTTTTTGGTTAAAATTAAAAAGTCACACTGGTATTTCTTAGGGCAAAAATTCATTCACAATATTTACTTCTGGTTGGTCAAGGATTCAAGTGGCAGAAGGCAAGAGGTTTACTTTTCAGGTTATCAAGGTCACACAAGTATACACACACAAACTTGGAGACCCTCTTGGTACTTTTTACTTTCTTTATGCTTCTTTCAATATTTTCTAGATATTTTATAATAAACACACTATATGGTGAGGCAGTATAGAGTGATGGGTAAGAGGGCAAACATTGAGGTAGACGCGTAGCTAGACTCTGCCAACTACTGGCTTTGTGAACTTGGGAAAATTACTTCACCTCTCTGTATCTCATCTATTAATCTATGCAAGGGGTTTAATGTCAGAGTATAATTAAAATGTTGATCATATTCACAGCAATGAATATTTTAATATTGATAGGGTTGTTGTGAGCATTAAATCGGTTAATACAGTAAAGTAACGGCATCTAGTATGTTAAAACCTTCAATAGGTATTGGTTGTTAATAATTCTTACTTAGTGACTTAAAAAAAGACAGACTCTCTGTATCAGAATTTTTAGTATTACTTGGAGATTATGATTATCAGCGAGCATTGCCAAATCCATCCAACGGCTTCTAGATTATTTCCTCAGATCGACACTTACCAACCTGTGTAACACCTCCAGTATTTACTGAGCTTCTACCTTCTGCCTCGTAAGCTTATCAGGTGGGTACAATGCGGTGCACTAAGGATGCCCTGAATTTGGATGGTGCTGATTTACAGGTGTATTAGTTTGATAGGGCTGCCATAACAAAGTAGCACAGATGGGTGGTTTGAACAGCAGAAATTTATTTCCTCATACTTTTAGAGGCCTGAAGTTCAAGGTCAAAGTGTTCACAGGGTTGGTTTCTTCTGAATATCTTTCTTTTTTGGCTTGTAGATGGATGTCTTCTGATGTCTTCACATGGTTCAGCCTCTATACGTGTCTGTCTGTGATCTCATCTCTTCTTTCAACCCTATTGGACTAGGGCCCACACATACGACCTCGTTTTAGCTTAATTACCATCCTGAAGGCTCTGTCTCCAAATACATTCTGAGGTACTGAGGGTTAGGCTTCAACATATCAATGGGGGTAGAGGTGGGTGGGGGACAGTTCAGCTCATACATGGAGTTTTGCTTTCTAGCTGGGAGGTGGAAGATAAGGATGAAGGCGCTGCAGCTGGCTGTCAGCAGATTCAGTGCAATCTTGCCTTGGGGTTTGGCATCAACCCTGTTCCCCCTCAGAGGATTTTATGAAGCTCTGGTTCAATAGCTCAAGTGACTATTCACATCATATCACTCTTTCTCTGACTTTTTGGTCCAGTTTTGATGATAACAGCAGCTAACATGTATACAGTACTTTCTATGTGCTGGGCACTATGCTAAGGGTTTTACTTGTATTTTCATTTCCTTCTTGATGATTCTATTATCCACTTAATTCACTCTTAGGGCAGTGTTACCTAAAAGAAAGATGATCAACCATCAAAATATAATTTAAAATTACCATAGTCATGACTAGTATTTCCTCAATACCATAAGAGATTATATGTAATATGTACTATTATGTATATAACATTATCATCTATCTATACCTATCTATCTATCATCTATCTTTTTAAAGGGAAATATTATTAAGAGCTCCTATCCTCTCCTATCCACTTTTCTAGTATCCCCAGATCTCTAGTCTTTCTCTTCTCCAAAATCCTTGGAAAATTCTTCTCTTGTCTTAGTCCTAGCATAGGCAAATCTTGTGTTATATTCCTCCTGATATTCTATCCCAATTCTCATCTCAAAAGCCCTAGAAACAACTTTGGCAATAACAGGGGCTTCCTTGGAAGATATGGGAGCAAAACAAATTGAGAGGCCACCACCAGAATCTTTAGCAGACAAAGAGAGGGAAAGATTGGGCTCCCTCAGGCTCATAATTTGTCTCTTCACATGAGCATCACCTTCTTTAATCCCTACACCAACTCTGGGCTGGATTCTAGTCTTATCCCCATTTTTCAGATGAGTAAAATGAGGCTTAGAGAAATTAAAGAGCAAGGAAGTATTAGACCTTGAACTTGAATGTAGGCAGTCTTATTCCAAAGCTTACACTCTGAGTCACTGCCTACACTGGACTTTAATGGGGCTAGTGCGTTTGCCATTATTCCTGGCCACCCATCATTTGAACATCCTTATATTTGAGAACACTGCACAATATTTCCCAGTGTTTACATGCCATGATAGTAGGTGACAGTGCCCTGTATCCACTTTCACAGCCTCCCTTGCAGCTAGGGCATGCACATGGACTTGGCTCTGCTCGTCCTACCCCACTCCCTGTCCTCTACTTTCCACCCCTCAGTGCCCCCAAAGTCACACAGACATTGCTTTGGAAGCTAGTGACATAAAGAAGCAGAGGCCATACACAATGCACTCTACGGAAGGTTGCAGCTGCTTCTAGTATCTACAGCTTGTTGTGTGTGAGAGGCAAGCAGTGCTTGGCATCTTCACTGGACCAGGTTTATGTTGTGATTTGGCAGGTAGCCCTGCTTGAATGTCCCCAAGCCTGCTTCTCTGGCCTACCCAGAGATTCTGTGAGTCATCCAACAGCACTGTAACAAATCCTCTTTCTGCTTAATTTAGCTAGACATAGTTTCTATTACCTGTGAAGATGAACTCAAACTGATTTGTGTGCTAACTGAGCTTTTTTGTTTGTTTGTTTTCATCGAGCTACGTTATTCTCCAGTTTCTCCCAAGAACAATCCTTGCCTTATCCTGCAAAGCCTTCCCTCTCACACTTGTTCCCAGGAACTAACATTATGTTCCTAAGGTTTCACCTTGTGACAGAGCCTGGCTTGCTACCTGCTAATGGACCAACTAATGTCACTGGTTTCCCAATGTTGCCTGGTCTGTTGACCCCATGCATCAAGTCCTGCTGCAGACATGTCTGTAAGGATACAGAATATGAAAGAGCTCATTATCAGAAATGGAGAGCTTGGTCCTGTCAATGAGACTCATGCATGAATTCTACACCTTCCCCATCCCTTTGCTGTCTACTTTCCAATTTTCTTTTCATAGAGTTTGGATGTGCCAAAATATAAATCTCACTTGATTTTTTCATATTACAATCACTGTGAAAATATTTATGATAGAATCAAAATGCTTTTGGCTGACAGTGACTGAGATCTCGCTCATGCCAACTTAGGAATTCTAGGAATCCTGAGGATGAATATGGTTTCAGGCATGGCTAAATCTAGGTGCTCCAACAGTGTTATGAGTGCTCTTTCATTGCCTCCCTTAATGGGCCTCTCCACTTTCCAGGCAAGATGGTTGTCTAGCTATAACCCCAGACTAATATCCGACCAGTTTAACAATAAATGTTTAAAGAGACAGTATTTCCCCCAGACTCTGAAATACACCTTTCTGGGGAGGATTCCGATGAGCTGGCCTATGTCTGTGGTGGAAGATGGTAGAGTGCCATAATGGACAGATTTACTGGGTCCACATACTGAGTTTGGCATGTAAATCTCACAGGAAGAGTCGGATGCTGCTACCAGAAGGAAGAAGAAGGATGCCTGGCAGTCAAAATCAGGAGATATCTACACAAGGATCTTGTCAACTAACATAGATGTTTTATGTACAAGTGTTTGCTCTAAGTTCCAGTGTTCGCATCTCCATCCTTGTCTTGCTCGAACTCTCAGCATCATTCAACGCGTGGGAATTTTGCTCAGTCTTGAAATGCTTTCCCCCCGCTGTGGGTTTATGTCATTATACTTGTTTTCCCCTACCCTCCTGACCCTCCCTTTTCATTCTTCTTTGCCAGCTTTTGGTCCTCTAAATGTCAAAGTGCCCTCAGCCCTGAGCTTTCATCTTGTCTTTATTTATATTCTCAAATGAATGATCTAGGTAATCTTAATTAATCCCCAAATAATAAATAATATAATAGTAATAATAATGATAGCAAGTACTTTTCTAGCACCAGGTGCTAAGCACTGTTATAAGTATGCTAGGTGTATTAAATACTTTTCCACAGCCCCTATGAGGTATTATCCCTCTGATGGTTCAATTTATATGTCAACTTGACTAGCTGGGGGTACCCAGATCAAACATTATTTCTTGGTTATGTCCATGAGGATGTTTCTGGATGAGATGAGCCTTTGGCGTGGTGACCCAGGAAAGCAGATTGCCCACCTCGATGTGGGTGGGAATCAGACAATTTGTTGAGAGCCTGAATAGAACAAAAGGCAGGAGAAGGAAGAATTTGCCCTGTTTTTCCTTCTGGCCTGCCTGTTTGAGCTGGGACATTGGTCTGCTCTTGCCCTCGGATTGGTATTTACACCATGATCAGCTCTGGTTCTCAGGCCTTTGGATGTGCATTGAATTACACCATTGGCCTTCCTGGGTTTCCAGCTGGCAGATGGCAGACCATAAGACTTTCCTGCCTCCATAATCACATGAACCGATTCCTCATAATAAATCTCTCTCTCTCACACCAAACAAACTCAGAAAAATGTGCTTGGGGTGAAATGCAAAAAAATCTATACTCACGTCCTAACAATTGGGCATTTTACAAAGAAAAACACTTCAGAATTCTTACATGAAAAAAACATGTGAGAGTTTTAAAAAAAAGAACAGGTGATTAAATACTCTTAAAAGATAGTTGAGGTAAAAATATAAAACATTCCAATTAAATTTCCTATAAAGATTGGTCAATTTTGAAAGTGAGGGAAATGTAATAGGAAGTGAAATATACTTGCAGAGTTTTTGGATGCTATATGTTTAAAAATCTCATTGCAACCAGTGCAAACAAGTATTCCTGGACAGTCGACTCAGTGCGATATAGTCTCACCCCTGGGGCGTGACTGCTGACAAGCTAGCTGTCTAGCTCCTGTTTTGTATGGTGGCAAGACTGAAGATATGTAAACAAATAGGTAAGATCTTTCCAGGTGGTGCTGAGTGCTGTGAGGAGAATAAAGGAGAAGGTTGATTTGGAGCATGATTGGTTTAATCCATTACTTCAATTATATCACTTAAGCAAAGAAGATCACAAATCTCATTCTGTGGCTGTTTTTCTAAAGATGGCTTTGAGTGGCTGATCTTTTAGCGCACACAGTGGTCTCTTTTAAGATGGAACTATTTTAGAAGATCATGTGAAATGAATCTGAAATAATCATTATCTGTGACAATTTAGAAACTAGTCAGGGTCACTTAATAAATAACAAGATAGCTGCTTTCCCTCTGCTCAGGGCTGAAGGAAGATTTTAGCCAAACACATTATGCAGGGCTGGAGACATGGCAGGCTCTCGATAAATTTCACTAAAATTTTGGGGAGAGGTGGGCAAGATAATCTGTTCGTTTGCTCTAAATGGAAAGGGGAAAGACTAGTGAATAGAAAAGGAAAAGGGAGGGAGAGATCAAAAAGATCGGTCTAAATGAGGTGAAAATGTCCACTAATGGATGGAGAAATATTTTTAAGATTGTGGTGACGACTCTTCCACTTAAAGTTATTTGTAAAATGTTTAGACAAATTGGCTTTTCGGGTGCTCAAAAATGGGTCAAAACTTTTGCTTCCAGAAAGATGGAGTAGACACATTTTCTCCGATTCCTCTTTAAAGTACAACTAAAAGCCCTGGACATGATATTTATAGCAAACACAAGCAGACTCTGAAAGTTGGAGAGAAGAAGGCAGACTGCCTAGGGACCTTGGGACACAAGGAAGGAATGATACGGTGGTGAGTTCTTTGGGCTTCTTTTTAGCTTCATGTATCCCAGACCTCCATCCCCCCATGGTATCATTGATGGCCAGTAGAGAGCCTGGACTTCCACCTAGCCCAACAGTGAAGAGAAAGTTTATTGGAGAGGCAGGCCTTTCATCACTGCCCAGCAGGAACAAGGCCGCCCCCTTCCCTGTGGGGTTAGTGGAAGCCATATGGGGAGTAGAAGCGAAACAATCCAAACCTGCCATCCAGGAAAGTATCAGTGGAGGCTGGTGGGGAGCTGGACCTCCCGGCCGTGGCCAGTAGTAATGAAGAGGCTCCTCACGTTTAATGGAGGCCAAGTGGGGGACGTGTACTTCTTCCCCCACCTGGAAGTAATGAGGCGGTTCCTCCCCTTCCCATGCTGGAATGGCATCAGTGAAAGCCAACTAAAACAGAAAGCTTAAATAAGGGCTGGAATCTCATAATATAACACCAGAAACGAACAGGTTTCAATCCATAATCACTCATTATACGAAGAACTAAGAAGATCTCAGACTTAGTGGGAAAAGATGATAAATAGACACTGTCTTAGTTTGCTAGGGCTGCCAAAACAAAATCCCAGAGACTGAGTGTCTTAAACAACAGACATTCACTTCTTGGAATTCTGGAGGCTAGAAGTCCAAGATCAAGGTGTTGGCAGGTTTGGTTTCTCCTGAGGCCTCTCTCCTTGGTTTGCACATGGCCATTACTCCATGCACACACATCCCTGGTGTCTCTTCCTCTTCTTATAAGGACACCATCATATTGGATTAGGGCTCCACCCTATTCGCCTCATTTTAACTTAATCACCTCTTTGAAGGCCGTATTTCTAAATACAGTCCCATGGATTAGAGCCCATCTGTATGACCTCATTCAACCTTAATGAGGTTTAGGAAGACACTATTCAGCACGTAATAGATGCCAACATTGAGATATCAGAAATTTTAGAATTATTGACAAAAATTGTAATGCAGCCATCATAAAAATGCTTCAAAGAGAACTTATGAACACACTTGAAACAAATGAAAAACTGAAGTCTCAGCAAAGAGATAAAAGTCTCAGCAATGCCAGAGAAGTTGTAAAGAAGAACCAAGTGAAAACTTTAGAACCAAAAAAATACGATGACCAGAATAAAAAACTCAGTGGATGGGTTCAACAGCAAATGGAAGGGACAGAGGGAAGAATCAGTGAACAAAGAACTATAGGAATTTCCCAAACTGAACAACAAAGAGAAAACAAACTGGAAAAAAAACCCAAAACAAATTAAATAGTCCTCAGGGATCTGTGGGACTACAACAAAATATTTAACATTTGTTTCATTGGAGGTCTGGGAAAAGGGGAGAGAGAGAGTGAGGTTGAAAAAGTACTCAAAAAAATAATGGCTGAAAAGTCCCCAAATTTGTCAAAAAAAACCCCATAAATCTGTAGATTTCAGAGGCTGAGTAAATTCCAAGATGGATAAACAGAAAGACATCCACAACAAGACACACCACATTTAGAATTCTAACTGCTAACTACAACTAGTAAATGATGAACTGTGCTCTTCTGCACATTTTGTTTACAGGAGGGTGGCAGTATGGCAGATGGAAAATGCATAAACAAGGGTCAGGGGGATCTGGTTTTAAATCTCAGATCTGTTTTACCGACATGTTCATCTCAGAGCAAATTACTGAATCTCTGCGAGTTTCAGATTTCTCTTCTGAAAAATGGGATGATAATATGCCTCCCCCACTCCCACGGAACTATTGTCAGGATTAAATGGGAAAATATATGTAAACTACTTAGCACATAGCAAGCACTCTGTAAGTATTATTCTCATTCCTCTTCCCCACCCCTGACTTCTCTTAATCAATGAGAAGGCCAAGAGCACTAAAGTTGGAATGTCAAAGCCTTCAGACGAAACTAGGCAAGCTCTGGCCCCAAATACCAGAAGATCCATAGCACTTTCTAATTCCTCTGCAGTTAAAATGTGTATTTTCTCTTCAACTGATCCTTCAGCAGGCATTGTTTCTTTTTATGGAGGCAGTTTTAGCATCATGGTTAAGAGGCTGATTTCTGGAGTCTGACAGTCTAGCGCTAGGCTCTGGGTCCACAACTGGGCTGGTAAATTACTCAGGGTCCCTGAGGCTCACTTTCCTCAAATGTGTTAGAGGATACAAGTATTCCCACCTCTACTAGGGGTGCTGTCCTGATTAATGAGTTAATATATGTAAAGAGCTTGGAACTGTGCCTGCCCCGGGCAAAGCGCTCAGCACGGATGGTAGTTATTTGTTGAGCACAGATGTATGGATTATCCTGATGCCTAGGGCTGTAACTAGGAGCTACCTCTTCTCCACAAAATTAGCCTTAAACTCTGATCCTCAAGCAGAGCTGCTGCCCTCTTTCCACCCTTTACCTCACATGCCTCCACTGGTGCAGAGTCTTCCTTAATGTCTCAGCGGGTGGGTCCTTTAAATATTAGTTCAAATTGAATTTGGTAGAGGTATAGTGTACTAGGGTTCTCAAGAGAAACAGAACCAACAGGATACACACACACACACACATGCACGCACACACACATGGAGAGAAAGAGAGACAGAGAGAGAGAGAGATATATTTTAAGGAATTGACTTATGCTAACATGAGGGCTGGTAAGTCTGAAATCTGTATGGCAAGTCAGTAGGTTGGAAATTCAAAGATTTGGGGTTGAAGACTTGAGTTCAAAATCTGCAGGCTGGAAACTCAGGTAGGGTTTCTATGTTGCAGTCTTGAGGTTAAATTCCTTCCTTCCTTCTTTGGGCAACCTCAATCTTCGCTCTTAAGACCTTTGATTGGATGAGGCCCACCCAATGGGGTGTAGTTTATGGAAGCAAGTGTAGCTTGCTTCACTCAGAGTCTACCCATTAAATTGTTAATCACATCTAGAAGATACCCTCACAGCAACATCTAGACTGGTGGGTTTTTGATTTTTAATACATTTATTTATTGATTTATTTTATTTTTGGCTGCACTGGGTCTTCGTTGCTGTGCGTGGGCTTTCTCTAGTTGCGGAGAGCAGGGGCTACTCTTCCTTGCGGTGTGCAGGCTTCTCATTGCAGTGGCTTCTCATTGCAGTAGCTTCTCTTGCTGCAGAGCATGGACTCTGGGTGCACTGGCTTCAGGAGTTGTGGCACATGGGCTCAGTAGTTGTGGCTTGTGGGCTCTAGAGCGCAGGCTCAGTAGTTGTGGCACATGGGCTTAGTTGCTCTGTGGCATGTGGGATCTTCCCAGACCTGGAATCGAACCTGTGTCCCCTACATTGGCAGGCGGTTTCTTGACCACTGCGCCACCAGAGAAGCCCTAGACTGGTGTTTAACCAAACAACTGGACACTGTAACCCAGCCAACTGACACACAAAGGTGACTATCACATATGGAGGAACTAATTTGACATTTATTAAAGTTATATGCCTTTTTGAATATTCATGATAAATGTATTACATTCCGTCCTTCCAAACTAGATGACTACTTGGGGGCATAGTAAATTGTCCAAAATTTCAATTTTAGAATAAATGAGTCATTTCTGTAAACAGTATGTCATATACAGTTGCCCCTCGGTATCAGCAGGTAATTGGTTCCAGGACCCCCGAGGGTACCAAAGTCCATGGATGCACAAGTTCTTTTTGTAGAATAGCACAGTATTCGCTTATAACCTATGCACATCCTCCCATATCCTTTAAATCATCTCTAAATTATTATGACATCTATTTCAATGTAAATGCTATCCATGTCAATAGCTGTTGGCACGTGGCAAAATCAAGTTTTGCTTTTTAGAACTTTCTGGAATTTTGAGGGCAATATTTTTGATTCACGGTGGTTGAATCTGCAATGAGGAACCCAAGGCTACGGAGGGCTGACGGTATGATTATCTTTCAGAATGTCAGCTGTCTGACTCTGAAGATCTCAGATACTGCTGACTTAGTGCGATGGTGAGGCCAGCAGATGGTGAGCCTCTAGAGTGCACAGCAGAAACACTTGTTGGGTGATTTTCTTTTTCCTCCCATAAATGCACTGTCCACTTCAGTTCCTGTGGAGACAATTTTCATTTCTTTAGTTATGCTGCATATTTAATTTTATTCTGTGATGATTTACTGTCATTTATAGATCAGTGTTCTAGGCAGCTCCAAGCGAGCTCAGCCTGTAACGGCTCTGTTGTAATATAGTCAGTTGGCAAGTCTGACTAAAGCACAGGGATTTTTTTGTCCTTTCTCTTAGGAGAAGCACCTCTGCACTTGAGCCATACCTGATCCATTTCACACACATCTAAGCTGAAAGCCTTAGACTCCTGTCCTGGACCGAAGGAACTGCTTCAGAGAATTCAGAAGGAGACTCTGAGAAGTCTTTAATTTTTCCCTTCAGATACAGAAAAAACCTTTAATAAATATGATTTAGGTAATTTTAGTGAAAATTTACAGGGAACAAAAATTATGAGAAAGCTAAATCATAAAATAATATACTTAGCAATTTTATGTAGAACACATCAGAGCGTTTCCATAGTTAATAAGAGAGTTGGAATGGGGTTAGAGTCACTTAATCCAGATCCTTTGTTCTTAGATGATGAAGCCAAGCCTAGAAGGTGCTGTATTTGCCAATTAATCCATTTATTGCTAGACAGTGGCCAAACCAAGGCAAAAAACAAGCATTATGGCTTCCAGCCCAAGACGTTTTCTACTACATGCTATGTGAAATTATTCTTCAATGTTTTTAGCTTTTTCCTTAATTCCTTTAAGAATTAACTTTTTGCAAATGCAGCTTTGTTTCAAATTATAAAACTTTCGATAAAGGGCAGGAACATACAATCAGAAATACTCAGATGTTTGTATTTGTACATTATTGCTTTTCTCCAAATGTTTTCATTCTTGCAGTGATTTGAGAGATTCCACTGGGTCCTTAGACTACATCAGTGGACACTGAAGATCTGGGCTCTGCCTCTGAACTCATGCATTCAACAAAGCACCCATAATGTGCCAAGCGGTGTCCTTGGTATGGGATTAGAAAGAGAAATAAGAAGTGATTTTTGCTGCAGAGAGGCTTTGTTTAACTGGAGAAAAGTGCATGTAATCAAATATACTATACAGATGATACCATAAGTTCTGTAATAGCGACACAATATGAATAGAGGACCTTGGACTCAATGAAAAATAAGTGCCTTCAAGAGTGCCTTCTTGGAAAGTACCATTTGAAACAGTCTAAGAGGATGAGAGTAGTTTATCAGGTGAGGGAGGGAGAAGCCTTCAAGGTATGAAGAAGGGCCCATAGGGAGATGTGCAGAGCGTGGCTGGGTCGAGGGACAAGAAGTAGTCGATGAGGTAGGGGGAGAGGGAGGAGAGGGAGCTTGGGGCCAGTGGAGGAAGGGTCTTAGGCCACATGCCGAGGAGTGCTTTCACTATGCAGGATTTTATCGTGAAGGTAAAAATACACATAATACAATGTCCCATCTCAGAGACTTTCAAAAACAGGGGATGGGGCTTGCCACGGTCAGGTTTATTTTTCCGAAAGACTTTGCCGATCCTCAGTTACTTCAGCTAGAAATGAGATAAAACATTCCTGCTGTGACATTTGCTGTAGGAATCAAATAGTGCATGTGAAAATGCCTGGTAAATTTTACCTCAAGCTATAGATGTGAAATATTTATTAATGTCACATGATAGTAAAATGAGACTGTGAAACTTCTGTGAAAATGAATATTGGGCAGACAGCACACTTCTGAACCTCTGTAGCATTCTGAGGTTTCATCCTGAGGATATTTCCACCAGATTCTGAAGGACATGACAAAGAATGTACCACCAATGCCTCTCTCAAAATTGCCTTACTAAATAGCATGTTAATGGTCTGCACTTGGCTTTAAATTAGGGTCCTTACAAGAAACGGCATGGAAACTGCTTGAAACCCTTTTCAAACATTGTCCATTAATATTTCCATTTTTTTCATAGAGTAAATGCATTTAATTAATTAATTAATCATCATACATCATGATCATAATCATTAAGTGGAAGTTAATTAATTAATGTCAACTAAGGAAATAATGAAGGTGTTCACAAAGATTTATATACTATAATGTTCATTGGAGTGTTATTTATAATAAAGTAAAAATAGAAATGATTCAAATGCTTCTCAGTCATGAAATTAAATAAATTATGGTTTGTCTACATGGTGGAATGTTCTTAACTCTTGAAAATCATGATTTCAAAGACTAATGATATGAAAAATTGTTCCTAATGTTAAGTGAGAAAATTGTAGGGCATACCATCTGCTCCCTAGTTGGGGCTAAAAAAAATAGTAGTTTTCCACCAAAAGATTGAAAACAATAGATCAAATTGTAATACTTAAATTTTTGGGGATAAAATTATTATGAGATTTTTCTTTTTAAAAGAATTTCCAAACAAAAAAAATTGTTACTAATTCTATAGTGAGGAAAAACAAATACTTTTTAAAAAGGTTTATATTGGGACTTCCCTGGTGGTGCAGTTGTTAAGAATCTACCTGCTAGTGCAGAGGACACAGGTTACAGGTTTGATCCCTGGTCTGGAAAGATCCCACATGCGCCACAACTACTGAGCCTGTGTGCCACAACTGCTGAAGCCTGCATGCCTAGAGCCCGTGCTCCGCAACAAGAGAAGCCACTGCACTGAGGAGCCCAAGCACTGCAACGAAGAGTAGCCCTGGCTCTCCACAACTAGAGAAAAGCCAGTGCGCAGCAACGAAGACCCAACACAGCTAAAGAAAAAAAAAAAGATTTATATTAAGTAATATTATGCTAAGAAATTATCAACCTTGACTATCTTCTGTGGTTTATGCTTTTCTATTTTTGATGGCGTCTCTCCTCCAACTGTCAGTGCCAGTCTGGGAGATTTTACTCTAACAACTGGAAGTTTCTGGGTTCCTCAACCCTTGTTTTCTCTGAGAGAAATGAAGGACCCCTCTACTTTTGTACCACTTTACTGTCAATTACTTTACTAATTAACAAAGTAATTTTATTTCGAAAACATCTAATCTGGCCTGCCAAAATATTCTGAATGATATAAAACCAAATGTGCTGAAGACTCAAAAGAAGTTTAATATGTTATTTCTGCATTCAAAGTTTATGATTTATGTGGGAAGATGAAACAAATGCAGGGAACAAGTAGGACATAAGAGGCACAGTAATTTCATAATATTAATAGCTATTTTCTAAGATTTGTCCACCACTTTAATTTGGTAGGTGAAGAAAATGAAGCTGAGAGAGAATAAGTGATTTTCCAATATTACACAACTAAGTAAGATCAAGGACCCAGGTCTTCCAGTTCTACTGGGCTGTAAAAACACAGTATATTACACAAAATCTAAGAGGAAACCAAGGTCAGCCTCCATGAAAGAGCTAAAGGGAGAAGGGAGGAAGGGGCTGGTTAATAACCATCTTCTGGGCTGTGACTCTCTTTCAGCAGGTGACAAGACTGGAGGATCTTTCAACCATTGAAACCACACTCATCGGTTGTATCCCACTGACTACAGTAGTTATATCTCTGGTGTCAGACACTCGTCTCAGTCTTGTGCATCACTTTTATAGAAATAAAAATCAAATGCTCAATTGGACTGTGAATTAGTCAGGATGTGTTCAACTGCAAGCAACAGATACACAACTCAAACCATAACAAAATAAATAAATAAAAGTAGGGAAGGAGTTTGATGTGTATTTGTTGATGCGTATTTGGGAAGCCATGGGCTTTAAGACTGGCAGGTTCTAGGAACCTAGATGCTGTTAGCAGGGCTCTGGGTCCACCTTTCCATCTTACCTTATCTGTTTGGCTTCATTTCTTGGGCAGGTGTTCCCCAGGTACTTGGCAACGTAGCGTCCAGAAATCAAGGGTCACACTCTATTGTTTAGGAACCTCCTGGAGATGTCTCCTTGGAAAGATCTAGCAGAGAAGTCCCTGGAAGGACCCTTATTCCCCAAGCTCTGCATGTGTCCATCCCTGAGACAGGCTGTTTGGCAAGGGAATCTGGTTCTTTGGAGATTAAGCCCCATCCTAAGCACCTGAAAAGAATTCCCCTTGGTAAAAAGGTGTCCTATTAATAGAATGGCTGGGGAAAGGAGAGGAGTGCTCATCGGGGTCCACTGTGGGATGTAGTGCTAATGACCTAAGTATTAACCATGTAATATAGATAAACACAAAAGGACAGAAAAGTATAAAACGAGGCTGCTAGCTCAGTTTTCCCAGAAAAGATAGGTGATGACACATCCTAGCGTAATACAAAACTCTGTTAATAATAGACTAAATAAAGCCTAATGGGAAAGTAAATCTCCTTTTAAGAAAACTCACAGAGACAATTTTTTACGACATATGCTTTTAGGGGTAATTGCAGTGACTAGACCAGTCCTACTGCAGCTATTAGGAATGAGGTATTTTTTTCTGAACAAACACTTAGACTGGAGACTAAAAGGCGGAGTTGTGATAGCAAATCTCTTTGGATAATGACTTCAGAGACTAATCATTCATACAGTTAATGGAGATTTTAATTAGGCAGCATAATTTCTAAAAACAGTGGAGGAAAAAGCCCCCAGCATTACCTGTAAGCGAAGGCAAATTCTCTTATCGCAAACGTGGAGGGTGCGGAATTTATCGCAACCATAATTCTTCCTGATATTTGCATTACTCTTTACACTATCATATATTAACCCGGTTGATCTTTATAACATTCCCAGGAAGCTGTCGTTATCATGATCATTTACATTTTATAGATTAGAAAACTGAGGTATAGAGAGGTCACGTAGCTAACGAGAGGTAGACTTGAATTCTCCTGTCGGTGTTTTCCCATAGATGTAACAGGAAGAACACAGCTTTGGTGAGAGAACTGAGTATGAATCCTGCCTTCACCACCTACTAACTAGGTAACTATGTCCTTTTGATCCTCATCTTCTCCGAAGTAAAAAAGTGATGATCATACTTTTTTAGTGAATCATACTTTTATGGGTGTGATATTAAAAATTGTCTCTCCTCTGAGGTCCTCTTATGGGTTTTCTTTCCCGAACTCCATATGTCATCAAGTTTAGCCTTGAGGCGGGAGTGGGGAAGAGGAAAAAGCCATTTCCACTTTACTTCACAGTCCAGAGGCCAAAACCAAAAACACGGGACAGTAATGAACAAAGAGAGGTCCCCTCAGGGCTTTCTCCACCTCTAGTTTCTATGGGAGCACTTGCTCCGGAGAAGAAGGAAAATAATTTCCTCTTCCCTCCTCAGTCGGCTGGAGGGCTTCATTGTTTCCAATTAAAATCCAAAAAGCTGGGGACTCTTACCCAGAAATGACATTTTGGTTATTTGACTCAGTTCCCACTTCCCTCCCACCCCACCCCCCTTCAGTACCCTGGGCTGTATACATCTGTAGCATTTCTTTCCCCCTGAAAATCAATGTGCTTGACTTAACTAGTTAAAAAATGAGAACTGAAACAAACAGCTGGATTCATTTAAGATATTTCCTTTTTATTTCTACTTGAAATAAACTTTTCAGCAGATCGCCTTTGTGGCAGTTGAAGGCCAATGTAAATTTTTTTTTTTTTTTTTTTTTTTTTATTATTATTTTATTTTATTTTTTTGGGGGGTACACCAGGTTAAGGCCAATGTAAATTTAAACAGCGTGTTGCTTGCCTTTAAGAAAACAAGACATCCCGCTGTCGGGGCCAACAAAGCCTGGTCAGGGAGTCGGCAGGAAGCTGCAAAGCACGGGACTCCATCAGCGTCCCGCACAGAAGGGGGGTGCCTGCTCTTGGAGACGATGTGGGGTACTCTAGGATGGGCTCACAAGTTGTCTGCTGATCCTATACCCTGCTATTCACCCTGGACCCCTGCCCAGCCCCTGCTCGTTTCTCTCCATTGCTTACTTCCTACTCAGGCAATAGCAGATTGCTAATTTTCCAAAGGGGAGAAAAGTACGGCACGCTGTGAAAATCTCTGTTGACTGTGCAAAAGCCATGTTTGATTTCTCAAGTTTCAACTTTTGTTCAGGTTTATCATTTTCTCAGTGGGGACAAGATTGCTTAGATTACCAAAGGATTTTTGTCCTGAATCCAATGCAGGTGTGTCTGGAATTGTATCTAGGGATACCACCCAACAAAGCAAGATGAGAAAGTTCAAATGGGCAGAGTGATCATTTCATATGTTAATTAATTCAGCAAGTCTGTATCTTGAATAACAATTATGTTCCATACTCTGTGCTGAATGCTGGAGACTGGGTTTCCACCTTCATTGGGCTCATTGATACTATTTAGATAATCATTCCAATAGTTGTATCAGCACAAGTGTGCATGGAAATGTGGGAGACTTTGTCAGGGAATTGGCCAGACCCAGGGGCAAGACCACACAAGTTGACATTTAGCGTTAGGTCTTTTTCTAGGAGCAAAGAGGATATGGATGTGGGGTTATCAGGAATGTGAGACAACCAAATATGTTTTAGATCACTCTCTGCTCAAGAACTGAAACCCAGGTAGACCCCAGGACTTGCTGGTTGACTAATGTTTGATGCAAAAGTTATATCTGATAGTGCTATAATCAATTACCTGACTTGGAGAAACTAGGATAATAACGTCCTTTAAAAAATGAAAATCAGAAATACTGACAGCCGATGTGTTGTCATCTTGCTGCCCTCAACAGACGAAATGAACTGAAGGTATTTATTCAGATACAGAAATTACTTGGATCTTGGTTTATGTCGGTTTATTCTCTACATGTAATACTAACTAAATACAAATAACTAATAAAATTATTTCATGGGTTGTAGAGTGTTGAATAGTGTCCTCCCCAAATTCATGTCCACCCTCAGAATGTGACCTTATTGGAAATGGGATCTTTGCAGATGTAATTAGTTAAGGGTCTCCAGATGAAATCACGCTGGATTTAGAGTGGGCCTGAATCCAAAGACTGGTGACTTTTAAGAAACAGGAGAAGGGCTTCCCTGGTGGCACAGTGGTTACGAATCCACCTGCCAATGCAGGGGACACGGGTTTGATCCCTGGTCTGGGAAGATCTCACATACCATGGAGCAACTAAGCCCATGCACCACAACTACTGAGCCTGCACTCTAGAGCCCACAAGCCACAACTACTGAGCCCGCACGCCACAGTTACTGAAGCCCGAGTGCCTAGACCCCAAGCTCCGGAACAGGAGAAGCCACCGCACTGAAAATCCCTTGCACTGTAATGAAGAGTGGCCTCTACTTGCTACAACTAGAGAAAGCCCATGTACAGCAACAAAGACCCAACACAGCCAATAATAAATAAATAAATAAATAAATAAATAAATAAATAAATTCTAAAAAAAAAGAGACAGGAGAGGAAGATTTGGACACAGAGAGACACAGAAGAAGGCCATGTGAAGACAGAGGCAGAGTTACACTGCCACAGCCAACAAATGCCAGAAGGTACCAGAAGCTGGAAGAGGCGAGGAAAGATTCTTCTCTAGAGCCTTTGGAGGGAGTCTTGCCAATGCCTTGATTTTGGACTTCTGGTCTCCAGAACTGTGAGAGCATAAATTTCTGTTGTTTTAAGCCACCAAGTTTGTGGTGATCTGTTATGACAGCCCTATGACACTAATACATGGGTGCAAACAGGCTTCCCACTCCCAAGATGACATTGTAATTACTGAAAGTTTTTAAGCTGGAGCTGAGTCATTACAAAATTGCTTTGTTGCATGAATTTTTGCAACAGTTTTTCTTCACTCATTTTTTAAAAAAGAAATACAAAGGTAAATGTCTCATCGTTCTTGCTGCCTGCTTTAGCAGCGTTTGAGGAAGGATTTTTACATATGTGTAATAGATGAAAAAGAGACACCAAACACCCAAACCAAATCCTGTTTATTTACTTTAAACATAACAAGATGCTGTAGAATTAGAAATGTATTCTTTTGTCTTTGACCTTTCTCCCAGGCTGGTGTGGCCTGATTTACACAGGTTTGACAATGACTCATCCAGGTTTTAGAGTTCCTGTATCTTATGTAGTTGAGAAGCAAGCCCTTTTCAAGGATAGGAAAGTACAGATGCAAAATTCGGCACAGGGCCTTGGAAGAGGCTGTGACAAGTGAGTTCACTAGTTTTAGTACCTTTGCCTTCTCAGAGGTGGGGAAAAGACTCAATAATACACACGATAGGTTTCTCAGATTGCTTCACACAGCTATAGCTTTTTAAAGGGTCTTGTCCTGAGAAAGAAAACAAAATAAAATAAAGCACAACTGAGCTTAAGAGTTGAGTCGCACATGGTGTTCTCTGCCACAAAGCTTTGGAGTGCTGAGTAGTGAGGAAAGGATTATTAGCCTAATGGCCACCCCCAGTATAGTTGTGTCCCTGACATCTTCCTGTGGAAACTGTAGATACACGCTGCTAAGTAGCAGATTGAAGGTGAGGCCAAGAGAAAACCCATCATCAAATGTGAGATGCATTGCATGCATTTTATAGATATCAGGCAAATTGCTCCTGAGAAGACACATTTGCAATATGAAAAAAGCACTTAAAAAGATGATGCTGTGGATGTCATATAGTTTAGCTTTCATCTCTTGTTGGAGAATCCAAAGTTGAAGAAATTGTTCATTGAGCTTAACCTGAAAAATAAAGGCACAAGAATTCTGATTTTGTAACTGTCAATTTTTTCTTTCTAGAAAGAAACCAACCCTGCCAATACCTTGATCTTGGATTTCTAGCCTCTGAGAAAGATTGTGAGAAGGTACATTTCTGTTGTTTAAAAATACCCAGTCTGTGATACTACATTATGGCAGCCCTGGCAAACTAGTACAGGCTCTCCCCAGGAATGAGCAATAATTGCACACTCCAAAGAAACAAATATTTTCCTGGAGAAGCCCAAAACAAAATCTGCTGAGAATTAGCTCTGGCCACATATACACACAAATACGCTTTACCAAAATGAGCACATTCTTTTCAGTTTACAACATCTGTTCTCCCAGTTGTTTAACAATTTTCTTGAAGACCCACAAACATGACTTTCAATTTGTGTAATGAAAGGGGTGAGCTGTGTGTTGGAGCAGGAAGGGAACTCCGAAGCACACTGGGGAGAGGGGCTCCTCCAGCTGAAACCTCAGCTTTGGCTAATGGCCTCTCAAGCCTATAAACATGGTGCTTCTGGAATCTTCCAGGGGACCCAAAGGATTGCTCAGTTGACTCTGGACTCCATTCATCAACATCCCTTATTCTCCGTTTTATTTCATATTACCTTTCATTCCCACCCCCTAAATCAGTGTGTGTGTGTGTGTGTGTGTAGGCTCAAACCATTACTGAAGCGCAATCATTACTGAGAAGCTGCATTGCTAATGGCTATAAAATATACTTGCTCCAGGAGAGCAGGAGAGAAACAATGCTGGTGTACATTCTGGGAACAGCAGGATTTTCCTGGGCAAAAGCAAAGCACAGAAGCGAGACCAAGTTTAAGGTCCTCTTTGACTTTAAAATATCGGTATTATGTCTCTGCTTATAATTGTGGGAAGATTCATTTTGCTCTGCTCCTCTTCTCACCCTCTACATAGAGAGAATGAATTAGGAGAATGGCTGGTTAGGAAACCTTTCTTGTTTGTGTTGTTGGAAGTGGAGAGGGGTGCTGATTCCCCAAACAGATTTGCAGGTCATAATAGAGAGCGGCCTTGAGGACGGCGCCCGTGCACACGCGGCTGCCCTCCGTGAACTTGTGAGGGAGGCTTTCCTTAGTGAAGGCGGCCGTGGGCTGCAACAGACTGGCCTTGTTAGGACTCCCTGTTGTCTGCCCACTCATGATGCTGGGGCAATCTGAGTGGAGAAAAAGCAAGCTGTCCTCAGAGTTTCTTTATAAACATGCTTAGCTCCAGATAAAAGGCTGAATACTAAACAGGGTATAAAATGGCTGATTTTCTTTCCAGCCATAATGGCTTTTTGCTGCAGTTTTCTCAGCTGAGCTGGGAAAGGAGCTTGAAGCTTGAGGGTTTATTTCTGAAGAAACACCCCACCCCCACGGCTCTCATTTATTTATAAACATGCAAACACTATGACATATCTCTGAAGAACCTTGAGTCCTTTTCTTGCGGTTAGAGCTGAAAGACAAGCCTATGCATTTTGAATGTAAACACTTCGGTTTTTTCATAGAATGAGAGCCTTTCAATTTGACTTCATTGATTAAAAAGCCAAACTCTTGTTAAACAGTGATTGTTGATAATCTAAACAAGAAGGGAAAAGTACCTAGAATTACTAAATGTTTAAAAAATATGAATCACTTTAAAAAATTGTTGATAGAAACAGAGACCTGGAATCCTCAAAGTCACTGAAACAGAGAATTACTGTGAACTCAAACAGGTGAAATCCCACAAACCAGGACCTCCGAGGGCGCGTTTCAGCTCTGCAGAAGCACCCCCAATAAAAGCAAACAGGTGACTTGTTTAGTCACCTTGGGTCTGGGCAGCTTTGTCTATTTATGCAGATACAACAGGAGGCCTAAAGCTCACATTTCAAACGCTGACTTGGGAACCAGGTAAAGCCATCCTCGAAGGTGGGAGGTGCAGCCAGCCTATGTCCACGGGCGAAAGCGGTGCAGCTCCCGGTGAGGGCGCGCAGCACGTGGTCAGCAGAGACACAGGCAGCACTGCCTCTGGGATGCGATACAGACCTATGGAGCTGTGCTTGCTCATCACCCAAGGAGCTGACGAGCCAGGGAAGCAAAATTTAGGGGGGGGCCCTCAAGTTCTTATGTATAAAATGAGGACGTTGGATCAGATCGGTGTTTCCTAAACTATGAACCATAAAAATAAGATTCTAGAGGTATGTTTAAGAGGTCTGGGTTTAATACATTAAGTAGGACTTTTTACTTCTGTAGTTCTGAGATTTAACATATCAATGCTCTTGTGACTCCCCACCCCCATTCACCCCTAAAATGAGGGTAAGATGAATGACGCTCTCCAAAGGTGCTGGAACTCAGAACACTTTGGGCAATGCTCAACTAGAAGGTCTCATTGTCTGTGATTCCAGGGAGAGGATGAGGCCTCTCCCTGGAGTGGGAAAAGAAAGAGATCCCTGGCTCCTGCTTCCAGAACCTTCTCTAAGAGGTGCCTCCCTAAGAACGGAGGAAACTTGAAGGGCCCTTCGGTGTGCTTGTGGGGATGTCAGAGGTTATTATTTTACAAAAGCAAACGACACCAGAACTTTCTAATTAAGGTGAAACTTGTGTTTATGTAGAGTATACACTGACCTGTGATGTGCTGCTTTAGGTGCTGAAAAGTTAACTTCACCCCCTCAAAATTCTTTAGCCACTAGCAATGAATCCCTTAATTCCAGTCATGTTCTTTGTGTCATGTTAAAATGCAAATACCCCAGGAGCGACAGAGGGACCCTCAAACCTATGATCATAAATGTGTATGAAGCTGACTCCGTCAGATCCTTTTCTGAAGAAAGATTTTGATTGAAAAAAAGAAAGATAATGTAAAAAATTTGAATATTGGCTGGCAGAGAGGAAAGGGAGCAGAAGGCGATTGCAGAAATGGTGTAAGACGGTTTCAGATTTTATTTAGTTGCACTCTTAGGTTGGCTTCCTCAGAAACAGAGCCTGAGACAGGGATTCTCATGGAAGAGTTTTTTTGAAGGAATGCTCTCAGGAGAAAGAAAATCGGGAGAGCAAGATCTGACAGGGGTGGAAGGCTAGTGAGGAAGAATTCTCCTGCAGACTAGTTTTGGCAGACCCCAAGTGTTCTGTGGAGTTTCTCTCCCCCTGAGGCAGAGCCCAGCCTTCTGTACCTGTATCAGGCAGTCATTGGTTGCCAGCTGTCCCATCCTCCATCCCTGGGGCAGGACACAACCTCCTAGACAGGAGACTCTCACTCAGCTGAGCATGCCCTGCTTGTGAAGGGGGCCACTGTTACTGCAGCAGAGGCCAACACTCCCAGCGGCTGGGACACAGGCGCTGTGGCCAGAGGATGGGGAGGGATCTGGGTGGGGTATTGGCTGCACCCACAACACGCATGTGCAGAATTGACTGGGTTTGTCTAACAAAATTCCAAGGAACCTTAATAGCTTGTGAAATTCCTCCCTTCTTTTCTTGGAGTCCTGGGTGTTGATTAAAGGTCTTCTCTGGTGATGAGAGGTTCACATGTCCTGAGGGAACTTTAACAACACTCTAAGCTCTTCTCTCAGTTCTAGTAATTATTAATTAAAGGGGTAAAGGGCTTGTGATATTTTCTCATCTGTCTAGATTATTCTTCTTTCTTTCAATCAAAAGGCTTTTTTTAAGAATGGTCCCATGACCTGTCTGTATTCTTTTAAGCAATACTAAAGTTCATATTGCAAAAAGGAGAGAGAGGGGATTTATTCTTTGAAAAAAAGAAGCTAGTTTCATGGCATTCATTTTTTTCTCATCGATCTGCCCACAAAAAAGTAAAACAAACACACAAACAAAAACAAAGGAGAGGAAAACCTTCTGTCTTTCAGAATTTCTTTACCATACAGCAATTCTAGACCAATTTCAAGGAGATTTCAAGGTAATCTTTTGTAGTTCTTAGTATAAGATAAGAGTAGTGTGCTTCTTATTGTAAAGGTAATTTAATTAATTTACCTAATAATTATTATTTAGCTATAAAGGCTTTTCTAGCATGTGCCTTGGAGCACTGCTAGGGCTTAGATTTTCTCTTTTAAGAGCCTCCAATTTCCTTTTCCAAGTATTTACTAAATGATGCCAAATGACGGGGCTGAGGTGGGGGGTGCATTCTGTTGAATCCATTCCCCTATTTCTACTGGTGTTTGATAGATTATCTGGGTAATCTATGTATTTTAAAAAGTTACATTTCTCATTCACCTGGAAATTCATCAGGGAAAGGTCTATGAACATTTCTGAAAGATTTTATCAAAAGCTGCATGCTCTCTGGAAGCCCAAGCACAGAGCCAGGAATCATAGCAAAGTCTAGGAAATGTGAAGACAAAGGACACTCCTCACATGTCTCTGTCAAGAGGGTTTGTCCATCACTCTCTTTGGATTATATGATCCTGTTTTTTTTTTAATTTACCTGAAATTTTAATAAGTTATAAATTTATTGAAAATAAGAAAATACAATTTGTATTGCATAATTGCATCTGCTTTGTTTTTACTGACCCCCATCATACACCGCTGGTGGTTAAGGGATACGGCTATGCTCCGGGACCCCCCTCCCCCCCCGAGTCAAATTTGTACGCTACTTGGCTTCATATATCCCAAGAGCTCTTCTTATTTTGGCTTCAGCTCTCCCACTGCCCTCATGATACCCCGTTGTTCACTTTCACAGTCAATCCCCCCAAGCAGCCCATGACGTGTAAAGGAGTCCATGAAGAAAAGAGCCCCATCTCAGCCTGGAAATCCATCCTAACAAAAGGTAAAGAGATTCTTCTAGATGCTATTTTGCTTGGAGGTCCACAATTTACACTTACAAAATGTGCCTGACAATACAGAAGGTGAAGGAGTGCTACCTCAGTGATCCTTCTAGGTATCTATTTGAAGAGCTACTATTCAAACCACAGGCTCTTGCCCTTGTCTTCATCACCCCTACCTTCTGTTAAATCCCCAGAGAGGGGCTTCCCTGGTGGTCCAGTGGATAGGATTCCAAGCTTCCAAGGCAGGGCGCACAGGTCTGATCCCTACTCAGGGAACTAAGATCCCGCATGCCCTGTGGCACAACCAAAAAAAAAAAAAAAATCCCCAGAGGAAAAATAATGTGGTGCTCAGAGAAAATACTTAGATAGCTCACAATCTCTTCCTTTTAGCTCAAGTTCAGCACACTGTAATGATATTTGGCACCACCCAGTGGCAATCTTTTTTCATGTATGTGTAAATAAACAGCAACTTTGCAAACTCTTGCATCACCAGGAAGAATACCTCAATCAATGAATAGAAAATGGAATAATGTTGCAAATCAAATGAAAGCAGCTTCATTTTTTAAAAGATGTCTACTTTGAAAAGTTTAGATCATTTTAAAGTTGTTTTCCTGGCCTCCTATCTCCTTAGAAATGAAGAGCTTAGGTAATTTTTAAAAACCAAAGACATTTTAAAAAATTCTCCTTTTCTTCTCTAACTGTATAAATATACTGGCTTTAATATAAAATTATATGCTAGGAAGAAGGGCCTATTTGTACATGCATCAAATTTTTCTTATGGGAAAACAGGGAAGCGTCACTACATCAGTGCTTAAAAAAGGTGAGAGAGAGTGAATCAGGGCTCTTTCTTGAGAAGCCCTCTCATTGTTCAACTATAATTATTTCATCTAAGAAAACCAACTGGAATACAGGATGGCTCTGTCCCACAGCAATCTAAAACACAACCTCTTTTAATGTACTTATAGAAAATATATGTGTTAACCAATTTGGAAGAAAAGCGAAATCCTGGTTGTAGGATTCCTCAAATTACTTTTTTTTCAAGCTGCATTCGGTAAGAGCATGGGGGCTTCAGAGTCCCTCAGGCTGCTCTTACATCAATGATTCTTTTGGGGACCAGGCTGGAGGGCTTGCATTCCATTGGAAGCATGTAAGTCTCCTGCTGCTACAGCAGGGAATTAACAAATGAGGACCCATACTTGCCACCGAAAGAATTCTGTACAATTTGAATATTTGGATAACAGAGACCAAGGCTTTACCCTGATTTTCCATTTCTGAAATACACACTTTAAGTTAAAAATTTCTGTTCGGCAAATCTCCACATACTAACACATACCGTAGAATTTATATCATGGTAGCATAGTATCTTCTCAAAAGGAAGAGAAAAAAACAGTTCTTTGTAGGAGTCTCTTTTTTTTTGTATCTTAAATGTCAATGATCACAAAAACTTCTGGCTTCTCTTCATTATAGACCTGCATTGCTGAATATGTTATTGCCTTGACTTCAGTTCCCTGAGGGTGATTGGACGATGAGAATTCTTCTCCCCACCCAACTGACCGTAATTTGAAATTTCTTTGATCAATATTAAGTACTTTCATTTCCCGGGGTATGAAGAACTCATCAGCACTGAATTTATAAAGACACGCATCCAAAAAGTGAAATAGAAGAGACTGTAAGTCATCTCCTTGGGTTTCTACTTCTACTGTTTGGAGGGGCTCCACTGTCCCAGTATCTATCATATAACCAAACATGTCCATCGCACGTTGCTCAAATGCTTCCTTCAGAGTATCTCCCCATGCGTGTAACTGGACATCAGCTGTATGATCCAAATACGCGTACTTCCGATTGACTGGAGGATACTTGGCCTTGATCGCCTTCTGTTCCTCAGTCAAATTGTAATCTGTAACATCCTCCCCTTCCTGCGCCATGATTGCGGGTTTGGACCCAAACTTATGATCCTGTTTTAAAAGGGAATTTTCTTTTATTCTCCAAGAGCCTTGCACAAAAGAGGCAGTTAAAGTAAATTATAAAACTCTACATCTTTCTGCTTGCTGGTCAGACTAAATTCCTTTTGATGGATTGAGTGTGTGTGTGTGTGTGTATTGAGGGGAATGATCTTATGTGGCAAAAACTATCATTTTGTGATCTTTCTGTTCCTCATGGTTTATTTACAAAATCTATGCTTTTGATTTTCCAGACTTTGGCACTATATTCAAAGATTAGCCCTTGGAATTCCAAAAATGATATTTCCCTAACACCCCCACCCTGCCAAAAAAAAAAAAAAATCTCTTATTTTCTCTCTCAAAAAAGCCTGGCTTATGTAAATAAAAATGCTATGGCTTCCAAGCAATTGGGTCTGCTATGAATTTACAAAATCCGTGCAGCAATTCATTTGACTAAAGTCTCCCTCCCCTGGAAAGCAGTATTTATCTAAGCATTCCAGGGAAAGCCAGACTGCAGCTTAAATGGTGGAAATGTGCAAGGAAGAGCAGGGAACAGCTTCTAACGTAGCCAAACACTAGCTTCAGTACATCAGTACCTGTCAGCAGAATTAAACCGAATGCCATGAACACAGCTAGAGGTTTCCAGCAGGTGTGGGCAACTGGAAGTCATCCTCACCAGCAGGCAGCACATCTCACTGGAAGATGACACAGCCCAGCAACTTGTCCTTCATTCTTCTCACGCATCAGAGAGAAAACAGAGGTCCTCAGATATAAGCTCCATCAATTTTCTTCCCCAATCCCCGTTTCTAAACTATGTTCGGTTAGCATACATTCTTTCCTTTTACTCTCCTGACTCAAAAGATGAATAGTTCCTATTTCCGTCTAATGGCGACCCTGGAAAGTGTCTAGCTGTCTGTTAGGATGTGCAGTAAATGTCCTCTCTTCTGTGACTCCTTGACTGATTCAGCATCTGTCACATCTGTCATTCCACTTTTGTGCTCCTCTGTTTTGGCAGTGCTCTCCCTTCTCTGTGTCTCTAGACACTGCCTCTCCCACTGGATCATGAGCTGCTCAAGCATGGAGACTGTGCCTTATTTGTGTTTATCTTTGAAACATAGCACAGTGCTTGCATATAACACATGCTCCATACAGAATTGTAGAATAAGTGATAGGATGAGTCACATGCTTCAAGGAAATTAATATGGGAGTGCTGCATAAAATGGATGGGAGGATGGAAAAATTGGTGGTGATGATAACTGTTAGAGAGCTAGTTGATAGGTAGCGAGCATATCAATACACAAACATGGCAGGTAGTAGGACCATGAAGCAGAGTAGTAAAGATTGGGGTCAGAGAAGATTCCAGGTTTTGGCAGCCATTGACGAATCATGATAATATTCATTTATTCATTCATTTGTTGAGTATACAGTGCCCCTTCTCACACCAGGCACTGTTATAAGAGCTGAAGATACAGAGGTAAAAGAAATAAAACTAAAAATTAAAAGGCTACAAATGCAGTAGAAGAAATAGATGTAAAAGGGGAATAAAAGCAATATGTTCAAATGTTTTTAGCTTGTCAAGTATGACAAGTAGGAGGCATTTGGAAATCTAGTACTGGAGCTTTGGAAAGTGTTCAGATATTTAGATAAATATGTGGGAGCCATGATGCAAAGGAAATATTTACTTGAAGATTCCCAAGGGTAATGACTGCAGAAAGAATTGATGGGTTGATACAGTCTTGTGAAATTTTTTTGAAATATACATTTTGAAACAAAGAAGAAAAATCCTACAAACATTTGAGGAAAAGAAACAGAGCTTACCTCTTTTGGAGGAGCACAGGCTAAGATATAAGGCAGAAGCTGAGACAGTCACTAAGACTAGTCACAAATATTCTCTTCCTTCTGGGAACATGAGAGGATTATCCATCCTTAACCCTCTGAATTAGGTGGCATTGTGTGACTTGCACTGCTGAGTGGAGTGATGTGGTTGACTTCCAGCTGGAAACTTTAAGTGACAGAGCACAGTTTGCCCAGTCCGTTTCTCTCCTGTGTGCTCATTAAAGAACATATTTAGATGAAGCCCTCCATTAGGCTGGATCCCTGAGCAAAGCTGCTCTACTCATCTGTGTTGGACATATCACATAAGTGAAAAATCAACCTCTGTTGTGTTAAGCCACGATGCTTTGAGAGTTGTTCATTACTGCAGCATCACCCAAAACATCCTGACTGATGCACAGGTTAACCTGCTCAAATATCCATATGCCACCTGATCATTTATGGTCACAGGTTCCTTCCATTTTATAGCCTTCCCATCCCCCTAGTGTATTTCCTCATCCACATGATTAAAGATTGTTCTCTAGCTCCCCTTCTGCATTCCAGGCCTAGGGAAGAAACAAAGGGCAATCAAAGTAAATTGATCCTTACATTCCAGTCATGAAAACCTGGTCACAGCATCGCATGGGAGGCTGGTAAAAGAAGTGACTAGCTGGGTAGTTATGTGATCTACTAAATCTCGAGGAGAGTGGGATTGGTTCTGTTACTAAAAAGAAGAAAATGGATCCTGGGGACAATTTACAGTGTCCGCAATAGGGTACATGGCATGTATAAACAACTGAAGTAAGTGTTGTAGAGCTGTGGCTGGAGAACGTAGTGAGATGTGGAGAGGGGCCCAAGAGGAGGCACCAGAGACAAGTGGGGCCAAGATCAAGGAAGACGTTCCAAGATTTCTTTAAATGTGATAGAAAGCCACCGAAGGGTTTTAAGTGGGGAAGCATCACAGTCATATCTGCCTTTTAAAATATTCTTCTGGTTGCAGGAGGGAGGATAAATTGAAGAAGGGCAGTTTGGCAGATTTTGCAGGATCCAGGTGAGAGCTGGTAGTCAGACTGGGGCAGGGGCTGTGGCGACAGGGAGATGAAGGTGAATTCCAACATGACATGGGACACAGAATCAAGAATCCTGAAGATGTGGGTGAGGGACACAGGGGCTGAGGGAAAGGGAGAGTTAAAGATGTTCCTAGACTTTCTGGCTTTAAGATTGAATCGGATAGTGCTGTCATTATCCGGAGGGAAAATTCTGGCAGAGGAACAGGATAGTGGGTTTTTCAGGGGCCTGGAGTAGAAGGAGGGGAGCTTACAGGTGAGCTTTATCATTGTGTGTGTCCTAGTCCTTAAATGAGGTAATAGTTTCATTAAAAAAACAATATTTCATACTTTACTTAGATGTTTCATATATTATTTTGTATGTTTCAAGTACAGCATAATTTAAACATTTTACAAAGGGGTCCACACACAACCCAAGATTGAGAAACATCCTCCCAGAGAACGCCTATGATTTTTATCTTTAAAAAAATTCAAAATCAGTGTTAATAAGCCTGTGTCACACCATTAAAAAATCTCCAACAAAATATTCTCAGAGACTAAAATTTAATTAATACACCTTCTTATTTTTAGATAAGATATTTTAGATATTTTTATATTTGTAAAATGTACTCTTAGCTCACTGAATGAGTTGTATTTTCAAAATGTTAAAAGTCAATTTCCAAAAATTATGGCTTTTACTTTGGAAATATTGAGCTTTAGCTCTTATTTCTTACAGTGCTATAAATAGCAGGGCCAGGCTCTGTTAAGATAATTACTGTTGTGTGACAATGAATCATGTTGCCTGCACATGAAAGAATGCTTATTGTTTTATTCTGTATGCATTCAGTTCATCCCAAAGTGATCTCAAATTCTTTGGGTCCAGGGGACCAGGGCATGCCCCTTGTGATCCCAGTAAACATTGTTATCAGACCCATGTGAAGAATGTTCCCACAGGCCCTGAAACTTGTACTGATAAGGAGCTAGTTCTCTATTAAAATCAATATCTGGGGTTATATTTTGAATTCAGAGAGCTTAGTTCATACTTGATAGCAGCCCATAGCATCAAAAACTGAGGAAAGATCAGCAAAACTGAACCATCTTACTCCCTCGGCAAGATTTTTCCCTGAGGTGCTACTAGCAGGAGAACAGCCACAGCTATCAGCTTGAGAAGCCCAGATTTACAATTTATTTAGAAGGAAATCAATGTAGACATTACCTGGAATGTCCAATGTGTTAGTGGTTAAAATATAAGGGCAAGAGACTTTTCCCTTTTATTTTTTAAAAAGAGGGTAGGTTGTATCATATGTCCAAGCACATAATGATATTAGAGAGTAGATGCATATTCTTTAAAAGGTCTGGAGGCTGGAGATACTTCCTGGGTACTTTATTTTCCTAGAGGTTTTTTCACACAACCTTGAGAGAATTTCTGAAGCCAGTCAGAAATTTAGATTTTTAAATTTTAAAAATCTTAGATTAAAAAAATATTTTTCAGCATTTCATGAATTTTAGACAATAAACATATTCATCAAATGTCATTTCCATTTTAAACCAACCTCCCACAGTTGAGTCAGCATGGGATTTTGACCCCAAAAACCTGAAAATACTTTACATATTTGAATGTGTGAAAAGTGGCAGAACAAGAACCATTTTGGTTCTGGACGTTGTGAAGGCTGGTGTTTACTGATGGCTTTCTGTGGGCCTGGCTCCAGGCTGAGTGCCTTACGTACTTCTCTCGTTCAATCCTCGGATCACTATGAGGTCGGTACTGTTATTATCCCCACGTTACAGGTGAAGTGTAGAGCCTTAGAGGTTAAAAAGGATACCACTGGATTCAGAGCCTGGCCTCTTCACCAGTGAGCAAATACAAAATGTCAATCTGTGCAAGATGACAGAGGTACAGAGGTGGAAAAATTCAGCTTGTATCCATCCTATTAATGCCAGAGTTTAGTCTTTCCAAGGAAATCAAAGGTCTAAGGAATGGTTTGGAAGACCTGGTATGCCTTCCCTTGCTCTTTCAGGTTTCGTTTCTGTGTCTGACTGTGAGCAGTCCTTGCCACCCAGCTCCTTTGAGGAGTGTGACTCAGGTCCTCAGCAATCACTACCATCCCTTCATCTATCTGGCCATCAGTCTACCCCAGCAAGTCAACACACGCATATTGAATTCCCACTCTAGATGGAGGATAAGAAGATAAACAAGGCAGGATGCCAGGCTAGCTGAGAGAGAAGATGTTAGAAAAGAGGTGTATTCAAATACACTCTATTGGTGGCCCAGTGCCCTCTCCCTCCTGAACGTGCTTAGTGCTCATTAGGGGCTTGTATTGGCTTATGACTAATCTTAGAGTATTCACATTTTCATGTGTGTATGTTTTTTACTCTTTTAGATGCTGCAAGCACCTTCATGTTTAAACAAGGCAATGCTTTACTCTGGGAAATGCTTTCTCCAAAGCTAAGCATCTTCATGGGCCTGACTAATGAGGCGTTGTATTTGCAGATATTTATAGCAAAGTCTAGAATTGAAACAAATCTACTTTGAGTTTTAAAAAAGTGTCAGCATTTGATACTTGCAATACTTAAAAGAATTCTATGAGACCAAAAGACAATCACAAGTCTAAAATACTACATTTAAAACAGAAATCTACATCAATTTACACTAAATTACAAATCCTAACTAGTATACTAATTTTGCTGTATGTATGAGAGTAAATATTTTGGATTATTTTGTTTCAAGAATTACTACAGTTACTTATAAGTGATATTTTATAAACAGGATGAGTTTAAGGATTTTTCAGTGTTAAACATAGTTAAAAATTCCAGATCCTTAGGAATCAGCACTTTCATTTGTATGAAACTGTCCTAAGGCAATAATCAAATATGGGCACAAAAGTTTCAGTATAAGCGTGTTCAAAATAGTATACTTATGTAATACTAAAAATACTTGGGGTTACACTTCAGATCAAGGGACACATATAGACTGAAAGTAAGGGGATGGAAAAAGATATTCCATGCAAATGGAAGTCAAAAGAAAGCTGGAGTAGCAATACTCAATCAGACAAATTAGACTTTAACTTAAAGACTATTATAAGAGACAAGGAAAGACAATACATAATGATCAAGGATCAATCCAAGAGGAAGATATAACAATTGTAAATATCTATGCACGCAACATAGGAGAGCCTCAATACATAAGGCAAATGCTAACAGCCATAAAAGGGGACATTGACAGTAACACAATAATAGTAGGAGACTTCAACAACCCACTTACACCAATGGACAGAACATCCAAACAGAAAATAAATAAGGACACACAAACTTTAAATGACACATTAGACCATCTCAACTTAATTGATATTTATAGGACATTCCATCCAAAAATGACAGAATACACTTTCTTCTCAAGGGCACATGGAACATTTTCCAGGATAGATCACATCTTGGGTCACAAATCAAGCCATGGTAAATTCAAGAACATTGAAATCATATCAAGCACCTTCTCTGACCACAACGCCATGAGACTAGATATCAATTACAGGAAAAAAACTAAAAAAAAAAATACAAACACATGGAGGCTAAACAATTCACTATTAAACAACCAAGGAATCACTACAGAAATCAAAGAGGAAATCAAAAAGTATCTAGAAACAAATGACAACGAAAACACAACAACCCAAAACCTATGGGATGCAGCAAAAGCAGTTCTAAGAGGGAAGTTTATAGCAATACAGTCCTACCTTAAGAAACAAGAAAATGATCGAATAAACAACCTAACCTTACACCTCAAACAACTAGAGAAAGAAGAACAAAGAAACCCCAAAGTGAGCAGAAGGAAAGAAATCGTAAAGATCAGAGCAGAAATAAATGAAAAAGAAAGGAAAGAAACCATCAGAAAAATAAATAAAACTAAAAGCTGGTTCTTTGAGAAGATTAACAAAATTGATAAACCATTAGCCAGACTCATCAAGAAAAAAAGGGAGAAGATGCAAATCAACAGAATTAGAAATGAAAAAGGAGAAGTCACAACGGACACCTCAGAAATACAAAACATCATGAGAGACTACTACAAGCAACTCTATGCCAATCAATTGGATAACCTGGAAGAAATGGATACATTCTTAGAAAAATACAATCTTCCAAGACTGAACCAGGAAGAAATAGAAACCATGAACAGACCAATCACAAGTACAGAAATTGAGGCAGTGATTAAAAATCTCCCAACACACAAAAGCCCAGGACCAGATGGATTCACAGGCGAATTCTATCAAACATTTCGAGAAGAGTTAACACCTATCCTTCTCAAACTCTTCCAAAATATTGCAGAAGGCGGAGCACTCCCAAACTCATTCTATGAGGCTACCATCACCCTGATACCAAAACCAGGCAAAGATGTCACAAAAAAAGAAAACTACAGACCAATATCACTGATGAATATAGATGCAAAAATCCTCAACAAAATACTAGCTAACAGACTGCAACAGCACATTAAAAAAATCATACACCACGATCAAGTGGGGTTTATCCCTGGGATGCAAGGATTCTTCAATATACGCAAATCAATCAATGTGATACATCATATCAACAAATTGAAGGATAAAAACCATATGATCATTTCAATAGATGCAGAAAAAGCTTTTGACAAAGTTCAACATCCATTTATGATAAAAGCTCTCCAGAAAATGGGCATAGAAGGAAATTACCTCAACATCATAAAAGCCATATATGACAAACCAAAAGCCAACATTGTTCTCAATGGAGAAAAACTGGAAGAATTCCCTCTAAGAACAGGAACAAGACAAGGGTGTCCACTCTCACCACTGTTATTCAACATAGTTATGGAAGTGTTAGCCACAGCAATCAGAGAAGAAAAAGAAATTAAAGGAATCCAAATTGGAAAAGAAGAAGTAAAATTATCACTCTTTGCAGATGACATGATACTATATATAGAAAACCCTAAAGACTCTACCAGAAAACTGCTAGCACTCATTGATGAGTTTAGTCAAGTAGCAGGATACAAAATTAATGCACAGAAATCTCTTGCATTCCTATACACTAACAACGGAAGAGCAGAAAGAGAAATTAAGGAAACTCTCCCATTCACCATTGCAACCAAAAGAATAAAATACCTAGGAATAAACCTGCCTAAGGAGGCAAAAGATCTGTATGCAGAAAACTTTAAGACATTGATGAAAGAAATCAAAGATGACATAAACAGATGGAGGGATATACCATGTTCCTGGATTGGAAGAATCAACATCGTGAAAATGACTGTACTACCCAAAGCAATTTACACATTCAATGCAATCCCGATCAGATTACCAATGGCATTTTTCACAGAACTAGAGCAAGAAATCTTACGATTTGTATGGAAACGCAAAAGACCCCGAATAGCCAAAGCAATCTTGAGAAGGAAAAATGGAGTTGGTGGAATCAGGCTTCCTGACTTCAAACTATACTACAAGGCCATAGTGATCAAGACAGTATGGTACTGGCACAAAAATAGAAAGGAAGATCAATGGAACAGAATAGAGAACTCAGAAGTAAGCCCAAACACATATGGGCACCTTATCTTTGACAAAGGAGGCACGAGTATACAATGGAAAAAAGACAGCCTCTTCAATAAGTGGTGCTGGGAAAATTGGACAGCAACATGTAAAAGAATGAAATTAGAACACTTCCTAACACCATACACAAAAATAAACTCCAAATGGATTAAAGACCTACATATAAGGCCAGACACTATCAAACTCCTAGAGGAAAACATAGGCAGAACACTCTTTGACATACATCAAAGCAACATCCTTTTTGACCCACCTCCTAGAATCATGGAAATAAAATCAAGAATAAACGAATGGGACCTCATGAAACTTAAAAGCTTTTGCACAGCAAAAGAAACCATAAACAAGACTAAAAGGCAACCCTCAGAATGGGAAAAAATAATTGCCTATGAAACAACGGACAAAGGATTAACCTCCAAAATATACAAGCAGCTCATGCAGCTTCATACCAAAAAAGCAAATAACCCAATCCACAAATGGGTGGAAGACCTAAATAGACATTTCTCCAAAGAAGACATACAGATGGCCAACAAACACATGAAAAGATGCTCAACATCACTCATCATCAGAGAAATGCAAGTCAAAGCCACAATGAGGTATCACCTCACACCAATCAGAATGGCCATCATCACAAAGTCTGGAAACCACAAATGTTGGAGAGGGTGTGGAGAAAAGGGAACTCTCCTGCACTGTTGGTGGGACTGTAAGTTGGTACAGCCACTATGGAAAACAATTTGGAGGTTCCTTAAAAAACTACAAATAGAACTACCATATGATCCAGTAATCCCACTCCTGGGCATATACCCAAAGAAAACCATAATCCCAAAAGAAACTTGTACCATAATGTTTATTGCAGCACTCTTTACAATAGCCAGGACATGGAAGCAACCGAAATGCCCATCAACAAATGAATGGATACAGAAGATGTGGCATATATATACAATGGAATATTACTCAGCTATAAAAAGGGATGAGATGGAGCTATATGTCATGAGGTGGATAGAACTACAATCTGTCATACAGAGTGAAGTAAGTCAGAAAGAGAAAGACAAATATTGTATGCTAACTCACATATACGGAATCTAAAAATGGTACTGATGAACTCAGTGACAAGAACAGGGAAGCAGATACAGGGAATGGACTGGAGAACTCGAGGTATGGGAGGGGGCGGGGGGTGAAGGGGAAACTGAGAAGAAGCGGGAGAGTAGTACAGACATATATATACTACCAACTGTAAAATAGTCAGTGGGAAGTTGTTGTATAACAAAGGGAGTCCAACTCGAGGATGGAAGATGCCTTAGAGGACTGGGGCAGGGAGGGTGGGGGGGACTCGAGGGGGGGGCGTCAAGGAAGGGAGGGAATATGGGGATATGTGTATAAAAACAGTTGATTGAACCTGGTGTACCCCCAAAAAAAATAAAATAAAATAAAAAAAAAAAAAAAAAAAAGAACAAAATGAAAATTCTTTCTTCATGAAAAAGATCTCCTCTACCAATTCCTGGTATTGGATAAAAAGAGTCATTCAGAGAAGTTAGTCCTTTGGTTCTAATGATTCTTGAGCGATTGTGAACAAAAAATAATTTACATTTTCGCAGTTGTATTATCAAAATAAAGAGCAAGTAATAGCTGGATTTGATAATTTCCTTCCTATTTTTATGAGAGACAGAGTGACGGACGCTTTATGTTCTTCCTCAATCCAAATGGATATTTGAAATACTTTTTCTTTCTTTTTTACAAAATTCATAAATTTTATTTATCAGATATTAATTGTATTTGCCAGAAATGCGTTTGCTGTTTGCATAACATGTATTTCTTTCTTTTTCAATAAAAAAATAAAAATTGTTGTGGTAAAGGTAAAAAAAAAAAAAAAAAAAAAAAAAAAAAGAGACAAGGAAAGACAATACATAATGATCAAGGATCAATCCAAGAGGAAGATATAACAATTGTAAATATCTATGCACGCAACATAGGAGAGCCTCAATACATAAGGCAAATGCTAACAGCCATAAAAGGGGACATTGACAGTAACACAATAATAGTAGGAGACTTCAACAACCCACTTACACCAATGGACAGAACATCCAAACAGAAAATAAATAAGGACACACAAACTTTAAATGACACATTAGACCATCTCAACTTAATTGATATTTATAGGACATTCCATCCAAAAATGACAGAATACACTTTCTTCTCAAGGGCACATGGAACATTTTCCAGGATAGATCACATCTTGGGTCACAAATCAAGCCATGGTAAATTCAAGAACATTGAAATCATATCAAGCACCTTCTCTGACCACAACGCCATGAGACTAGATATCAATTACAGGAAAAAAACTAAAAAAAAAATACAAACACATGGAGGCTAAACAATACACTATTAAACAACCAAGAAATCACTAAAGAAATCAAAGAGGAAATCAAAAAATATCTAGAAACATATGACAATGAAAACACAACAACCCAAAACCTATGGGATGCAGCAAAAGCAGTTCTAAGAGGAAAGTTTATAGCAATACAGTCCTACCTCAAGAAACAAGAAAAATCTCGAATAAACAACCTAACCTTACACCTAAAACAATTAGAGAAAGAAGAACAAAGAAACCCCAAAGTGAGCAGAAGGAAAGAAATCATAAAGATCAGTTGAGAAATACATGGAAAAGAAAGGAAGGAAACAATAGCAAAGATCAATGAAACTAAAAGCTGGTTCTTTGAGAAGATAAACAAAATTGATAAACCATTAGCCAGACTGATCAGGAAAAAAAGGTAGAAGATGCAAATCAACAGAATTAGAAATGAAAAAGGAGAAGTAACAGCGGACACCACAGAAATACAAAAGATCAGGAGAGACTGATACAAGCAACTATATGCCAATAAATTGGAAAACCTGAAAGAAATGGATAAATTCTTAGAAAAATACAATCTTCTAAGACTGAACCAGGAAGAAATAGAAAATATGAACAGACCAATCACAAGCACTGAAACTGAGACTGTGATTAAAAATCTCCCAACAAACAAAAGCCCAGGGCCAGATGGATTCACAGGCGAATTCTATCAAATATTTAGAGAAGAGCTAACACCCGTCCTTCTCAAACTCTTCCAAAATATAGCAGAAGGAGGAACACTCTCAAACTCAGTCTATGAGGCCACCATCACCCTGATACCAAAACCAGGCAAAGATGCCACAAAAAAAGAAAATTACAGGCCAATATCACTGATGAATACAAATGCAAACATCCTCAACAAAATACTAGCTAACAGAATCCAACGGCACATTAAAAAAATCATAAACCATGATCAAGTGGGGTTTATCCCTGGGATGCAAGGATTCTTCAATATATGCAAATCAATCAATGTGATACATCATATTAACAAATTGAAGGATAAAAACCATATGATCATCTCAATAGATGCAGAAAAAGCTTTTGACAAAATTCAACATCCATTTATGATAAAAACTCTCCAGAAAATTGACATAGAAGGAAATTATCTCAACATAATAAAAGCCATATATGAGAAACCAGCAGCCAACATCATTCTCAATGGTGAAAAACTGAAAGCATTCCCTCTAAGAACAGGAACAAGACAAGGGTCCCCACTCTCACCATTATTATTCAACATAGTTTTGGAAGTTTTAGCCACAGCAATCAGAAAAGAAAAGGAAATAAAAGGAATCCAAATTGGAAAAGAAGAAGTAAAACTGTCACTCTTTGAGGGTGACATGATATTATACATAGAAAACCCTAAAGACTCTACCAGAAAACTGCTAGCACGAATCGATGAATTTAGTAAAGTAGCAGGATACAAAATTAATGCACAGAAATCTCTTGCATTTCTATACACTAACAAAGAAAAAGCAGAAAGAGAAATTAAGGAAACTCTCCCACTTACCATTGCAACCTAAAGAATAAAATACCTAGGAATAAACCTGCCTAAGGAGGCAAAAGACCTGTATGCAGAAAACTATAAGACACTGATGAAAGAAATCAAAGATGATACAAACAGATGGAGAGACATACCATGTTCTTGGATTGGAAGAATCAACATTGTGAAAATGACTATACTACCCAAAGCAATTTACAGATTCAACTCAATCCCTATCAAATTACCAATGGCATTTTTCACAGAACTAGAGCAAGAAATCTTACGATTTGTATGGATACGCAAAAGACCCCAAATAGCCAAAGCAATCCTGAGGAGGAAGGATGGAGTTGGTGGAATTAGGCTTCCTGACTTCAAACTATGCTACAAGGCCATAGTGATCAAGACAGTATGGTACTGGCACAAAAATAGAAAGGAAGATCAATGGAACAGAATAGAGAGCTCAGAGGTAAACCCAAGCACATATGGGCACCTTATCTTTGACAAAGGAGGCAAGAATATACAATGGAAAAAAGACAGCCTCTTCAATAAGTGGTGCTGGGAAAATTCAACAGCTACATGTAAAAGAATGAAATCAGAACACTTCCTAACACCATACACAAAAATAAACTCAAAATGGATTAAAGACCTACATGTAAGGCCAGACACTATAAAACTCCTAGAGGAAAACATAGGCAGAACACTCTATGACATCCATCAAAGCAAGGTCCTTTTTGACACCCCTCCTAGAATAATGGAAATAAAATCAAGAATAAACAAATGGAACCTAATGAAACCTAAAATCTTTTTCACAGCAAAAGAAACCATAAACAAGACAAGAAGACAACCCTCAGTGAGAGAAAATACTTGCCAACGAAGCAACAAAGGACTAACGTCCAAAATATACAAGCAGTTCATACAGCTTAACACCAAAAAAGCAAATAACCCAATCCACAAATGGGTGGAAGACCTAAATAGACATTTCTCCAAAGAAGACATACAGATGGTCAACAAACACATGAAAAGATGCTCAACATCATTAATCATTAGAGAAATGCAAGGCAAAGCCACAATGAGGTATCACCTCACACCAGTCAGAATGGCCATCATCACAAAATCTGGAAACAACAAATGTTAGAGAGGGTGTGGAGAAAAGGGAACTCTCCTGCACTGTTGGTGGGACTGTAAGTTGGTACAGCCACTATGGAAAACAGTTTGGAGGTTCCTTAAAAAACTAAAAGTAGAACTACCATAGGATCCAGTAATCCCCCTGCTGGGCATATACCCAGAGAACACCATAATCCAAAAAGAAATATGTACCATAATGTTCATTGCAGCACTATTTACAATAGCCAGGACATGGAAGCAACCTAAATGCCCATCAACAGATGAATGGATAAAGAAGATGTGGCATATATATACAATGGAATATTACTCAGCCATAAAAAGGAATGAAATCGAACTATTTGTAATGAGGTGGGTAGACCTAGAGACTGTCATACAGAAAGAAGTAAGCCAGAAAGAGAAAAACAAATACCGTATGCTAACTCATTTATATGGAATCTAAAAAAATGGTACTGATGAGCCCAGTGACAGGGCAAGCATAAGGATGCAGATGTAGAGAATGGACTTGAGGACACATGCTTGGGGGGCGGAGGGGGCAAAGGGGAAGCTGGGACAAAGTGAGAGAGTAGCATTGACACATACACTACCAACTGTAAAATAGATAGCTAGTGGGAAGTTGCTGTATAACAAAGGGAGATCACCTCGTTGATGGATGATGCCTTAGAGGACTGGGACAGGGAGGGTGGGGGGAGTCGCGGGAGGGAGGGGATATGGGGATATATGTATAAATACAGCTGATTGACTTTGGTGTACCTCAAAAGCTGGTACAAGAGTGTAAAGCAATTATATTCCAATAAAGAGCTCAAAAAAAAAATACTTGGGGTTAAAAATGAAATAACCAACAAGAGGGGCACGGACTATTATGCAGACATATAATGTGTTTTCATGAAATGGTTAATAATATGAGAAAATGTTAACATTAAGTTAAAAAGAAAAGTTAAGGACTAGCAGACAACCATGAGAATCATCTCAGTTCTCTAACAACCATGTGCTCAGCCACAAGGAGATGCCCCTCAGCAGCCTTGTTTAGTTTCTGTGACCCTGACTCACTACCCTCGGAATTTGGGATTAGGGTTGAGGTTGAAAGATAGTTTTCTTGGCCGGCCACACACGTAGCTATGTGGACATGAAGTTGGGAGCGGGGTGAGAAAGAGAGAGAGAGAGAGAACACATAGATGCCTGGATTCCCTGATGTCTTCAAGTACTGTATCGGCCCTTACTGGTACCACTTCAATTCTTTCCCTTTTCAGTTAAAATGAAGTCATTGCATTGAATAATTACTCACATTACAATTAGATAAGCAAAGAAAACATAGATATTTTCATCTTTTTAAAAAAAATTAGAATGTAATTGCTTTACAATGTTGTGTTAGTTTCTGCTGCACAATGAAGTGAATCAGCTGTATATATAACTACATTCCCTCTCTCTTGGATCTCCCTGCCACCCACCCGCCCCCAGCATCCCACCCATCTAGGTCATCTTCCTGTGCTTTATAGCATGGCCCCGATAGCTAGCTATGCTACGCATGACAGTGTATATATGTCAATCCCAATCTCCCAATTTGTCCCACCCTCCCCTTCCCCTGCTGTGTTCACAGGTCTGTTTTCTATGTCTATATCTCTATTCCTGCCCTGCAGATAGGTTTATCTGTACCATTTTTGTAGATTCCACAGATACGCATTAATATACGATATTTGTTTTTCTCTTTCTGGCTTACTTCATTCGGTATGACAGACTCTGGTCCATCTACAAAATAGATCTGGTCTTCCTTACGAGCTCCCTTGGGTAGTGAGAAAACTGTGTTTTAGACATATGCAGTAAATGTAGTGTAATCCAATGACTTTATTGAAAAGTCGCTGCAGATATATGCCATGAATGTCTTAGCATTTTATATTTTAGATTAGCTTCCCCCCTCACTGCTCTTCTCTAGAATAGTGTCTAGAGGGCTTACATCAGTTCAGTGTCCTTCTGGCATCCATTGCTGAGACCAGCAGCTAGCATAGCTCAAGGTCTGTTTTTGCACTGTTTAGATAACCTGGTAAGCCCTGCCTATTGAACCATCTCTTCTTCAGCTCTTGCTCTTGTGGTGGCCCCTTGAAATTTTGCTGTATCTCCTATTCTAGCTCCAGGATCTCTTTGTCCTAAAGATGGTGATTTCTTCCATCAAGTATCTAGCTAAAGGCTGACTCATTTCAGAATACCCTTTAGGGCATTCAGGAGATTCTGGGATCCCATCCCTGCCATACAGAAACTGAGGATGTCTTGGGAGAGTCAAAGTCAGGTCTACTGTCTGCCTATCTCAGTAGGTGGTGGGGACCACCTGTGAGATGGCCTCTCCTACACTTCCAAATGGAAAGAGGGCAACGGCCCTGCTCTTCACATCTGCTCTCCTGACTCCTCCTTCCAGGACTCTGGCCAGAGAGGAGGCACAGCATTGTGTCTCACCATGGACTTGCTTTTGTTCCCCTTTCTACTTGTCACAAGCCACCGGAATCGGAAGGGACGGGCTTTCTCCCCTTTGTCCTGCTTAACGTCCTCCTGCATCACATGCTCCACCTTCCAGTGGTCATACTTCACCTGTTCCTTTCTCTGGGGCTATGAGATGGGGGAGGGTGGGGAGAAATCGGTCTCTGAAAAAAAAAGTGTCAGGATTGGAAGGTATACCTCAGAATGAATAAAATGGATTCTTATTGGTGAGAAACCAAAAGAGTAAGATACCAGGATACACAACTGTATGCAGAAGTTAGTCTAGGTCTATACACACACACACACACACACACACACACACACACTCTCAAAGGCTCTTTAAACTATTATCTCTGCTTTATTTAGATTTGAAATGTGGCTAAGCTCTTTGTTCACGGAGAGTCTTTGTTATAAAAAGTTCAGTTAAAAAGACCGTAAGGTGAAGCCTCATCATGCTTTGAAACGTGTATGCATTCTTCTGTGACCTGCACACATCAGTACTGGCTAGGGTTGCCACCAGTGTTTTCTTGTAATTACTCGACTCCTGTAGATTACATAATGACCTCAGCTTCTTCACAAAAGAGAGACAAAATATTTTAAAAGGCGTTCTGAAAGATCTTTCCCCTTTTATATTGTGCTGTGACTCTACAAAGGCTGAATCTGGGGAAAGTTGAAGGAAGAAAGAAGCCGTCTTTGACCCTTGCTTTCATCTTCTCCACAAAGTTTTTCCTGAGTGAATGTGATCAATCTTCCTCTAACTCAGAAGAACTTTAAATGCTTTTCTTGGTTTCCTTTCCTGGTCCTGTCACATTAAGCAAGTATGTGACCGCTCACGTGTGAAAGGATGATGGTAATAGTGCAAGCTTCAAAGGGTTGTTGTGAAAATTTGCCCAGAAATAGAAAAGCTTTCAAATCCTGGAGGGATTCCAGGCACCCTTGGGTCACTGTTTGGGGCAGGATTTGCCAGAACCTCAAAACAGACAATTTACTTTCTTCATGAGTGTCTTAGATAATTGTCCCAGACGAGGAGATGAAAAGCGTTAAAATGGGTTGATCGGTGTCTGGAGACGTGCTGGGAAAGAGGCATGGTTTGAAGTGGGCTGCTGAGGTTGAGATCCTGCTTGGCGTTCCCACTCGTTCTATGAGGTTGAGCACATCACCTGGCTTTTCTGAGCCTCCGTTTCCTAAGTGCAAACAGTAAACCTGCTCTTCCCAGGAAGATTATTGGAAGTGAATAGACAGTCTTCAGAAAGCGGAGCAAAACCAAACCTGAATGGTGAGTAAACATGTGAGACAATAACCAACTGCACTAATAAGTAGGGAAACGCACATTCAAGTAACAAGTTATGCCTGAGGTTGACAAGGATTTTGAAGTAAGACAATAGTGGATATTGGTCAAAATGAGGGGAGAGAGGAATTTACAGTCACTGTTAGAGTTTCATTGATATAATTCCTGTGGAGATAGATTTGTTTTTATTGAGGAAATTTGAGATTATATTTATCTACAACCTAATCACTTCATGTGTACTCTGTGAAATGTCTTTTGCAGACAAGCACAAGGAAACACGTACAAGGATATTTATTTGAGTACCTCTCATAATAACAAAAATTTGACACAACCTATATGTCAAAGAGGAATACATAAATTAAATGTTCATACAACTGAATGCCACATAGTAGTTAAAAGGAAGACATAAAATTATATATATTATATCCATAAAATAGTGCATTTTGAAATGGATAACTTAAAAAAATCTAATGTTTTTGTCCAGGTATATCCATCTATTACTATTTATGGAAATTAGAAATACTCTTTCACACAAAGATATATATATCTGCAAAATAGACTGCTAATATACATACAGATGAAATGAAAATGGTAATAGTTCCCTCTGAGGAAAAGAAAGAAAATGAGATTGGAAGTTGGTGTAAAGGAGATTTCAACTATATTGTGATATTTTATTCCTCTGATAAGAAAGAAAAGCAAATATGAGCAAATGCTAACAGTTCTTAATTCTGTACATGACTATTTTTAATTTTGTTTAAAAAATATTATCATTTTTCTTGACTAATACTTAGTAGTCATTATTACCATGACTTCAAAGAGATTTATGAAATTAAAGAAAAACAATGCAAATGAACCCACCATTTACATAATTAATCTGTAAAAGCAATTTAACTTTAGTTGCTAGGACTTCTGACTGTCAGATTGTCAGGAAGCAGATACAGGAAGAAAGGCTTAGGCAGAGGTGGTGGGCCACGAGGTGGTAGCCCACGATGTCAACAAAGAAGACAAAACAAATATTCCCCCATGCATCTTTTACAGACTTAAACTGCTTTTTCTTTTTTTTTTAAATGTGGGCAACTTTTAAAGTCTTTATTGGATTTGTTACAATATTGCTTCTGTTTTATTTTTTAGTTTTTTTGTCTGCAAAGCATGTGGGATCTTAGCTCCCTGACTAGGGATCGAACCCGCACCCCCTGTGTGAAGGTGAAGTCTTAAGCACTGGACCACCGGGAGGTCCCTCAAACTGCCTAATTTGTTGCTTTGTGATGTCTTCCCCCCACCCTCTCACCATTTTCTCTTTCAGGATCACTCTGGACATTCACATTACGCTGATCCCATCTGCATGAAAAGGTTGAAATTGGGAGGAAGGGCCTAAGGGTGGCTGTGACATCTCACACGTCCCTGGATACTGAGAAGCCCCGCTGCCCACCTTTCCCGCCCCAGCTAAACACACCTCATATGTATGTCTTTATCACAGTTTCAGTTATTCATGATTTGCAGAGTTGTCATCCATTCTGCAAATACAGTATCTGCAGTGTTTGAACAGTGTGGCTCTGATGTTGGGCATGAAATAAGAGAAATAAGACTCAGTACAAGGGAAAACAGCCCTTTCCTAATAAAGGTCAGTCATTACCTTTATTAGGCCGTGTGGTTTTCCAAAGTGAATTTTCAGCCAAGGCCGTTTTTAACTCCATCAATTATTAAATGAATCAAGGACATGAAAAAAGGGAGATAAGATGTTCGAGACATTTCAAGTTCTTGAACTTTGTATGTTCGGTTAGCAGTGATAGGAATGGAGGGATCAGAGGAATTTAGGGAAAGGACAAATTAAAATCACTGTGACAACTACAGTGACATAGACTTCTTGACTTCACAGAAATTACTGAGGTAACTATTCAAATTAATGATGGCCCCAACAGCAACATGGGAAAGAAATTATTCCAGACTTAAAATAAAGCAGATAGGAGACAGAAAGCGATCAGAATGGATATTTTATTTTATTTTTTCAGATCTTTACTGAAGTATAATTGCTTTACATTGTTGTGCTAGTTTCTACTGTACACCAAAGTGAATCAGCTATATGTATACATATATCCCCATATCCCCTCCCTTTTGAGCCTCCCTCCCACCCTCCCTATGCCACCCCTCTAGGTCATCACCAATCCTTGAATTGATCTCCCTGTGTTATGCAGAAGCTTCCCACTAGCTATCCATTTTACATTTGGTAGTGTATATGTGTCAATGCTACTCTCTCACTTCGTCCCAGCTTCCCCTTCCCCCATTGTGTCCTCAAGTCCACAGAATGGATATTTTAAATTTTAGTAAGTCCTTTATGTTAAGCCTTCTTTTCTCAAGTTACTCATTGATCCAGTCTCAGGATACATTATGATTTAACTCAGCTTTTTTTTCCCTTCTTTGTCTGAGATACGTACAAAACATGAATCTCATATGGAAAAACACTATGGTATTTCACAGTTGCAGCACCCATTGGTATTGGTGGCTTGGATTTTACTGGCTACATCCTGTCACTATGTGATAGTCACTATGTGACTTTAAGCTGTCGCTCTGCTCATTGCTCTTAAGAAAGAACATGGGAAGGTGTGGAACAATATTAAAGAATAACTTTGAATTTATTAGCATTTATTTTTAAAAGAAATCATTACCTAAAGCTGGCATTTTATAATTTGTAACAGGTTATTGATGTCAAACACCACAACCGATCCTGACAAACCAGTTTCCATCAATAGAAGATTAGTGAAAGCTGATGATCTAGATTTCTGGTTGCCAGCTTTAGGTTCTGAGGTAATTAAGAATTTCAAAAGAGTAAAAGAATAACCTCACCAAGACTTGTTGTAAACAACATCCAAGAAACAAAATATTGCTGCTAACATGACAAAGAATCAATATTTTATCTTTTAAAAAATTGGGATATAGATATGATGTTAGTTTCAGGTGTATGTGTGATGATTCAGTATTTGTATATATTGTGAAATGATCACCATGATAAGTCTAGTTAACATCCATCATCACCCACAGTAGATCAGTATTTGAATACATAATATTTTACAATGTAAAGAACTAAGATGGTGTGATGAGAAACATCCTAAGCTTCCTAATATGTAATTGAGGAAAAGTTTCTGGGAAAACATAAGAATGAACTAGAATTAGTAAACAAGACAGAAAAACTTTAACCTTACTAATACTACAAAAAATGCAAATTAAAATTAGGCCCAGTAATTAGTTTGCAACAAGTTATATTCATGCAGATGCCTATCATAATACAATTTATTATAATAAAATTAGGATCTTATGATAATTAAAAATTGGTAACCATCAGTCTAGATTTGTTAGGTGATCTTTGGTCCACTTATAAGCTGGTCTGCTATTTAGCTATTAAAATATGTATTAAAGACTAGGTAATTAAATAAAAAGCATGATAAAATTGTATTAAGTACAAAAAATAGACCCACAACTGGATATACAAAATTGTGGGAATTCTCTGGCAGTCCAGGGGTTAGGACTCTGTGTTCAATCCCTGGAATCCCTGGTTGGGGAACTAAGATCCTGCAAGCTGTTGAAGTGTGGCCAAATTAAAAAAAAATTGCAACAATTTAGACAGGAAGAAACAAGAATTGAGGCATTAAAAAAAAAAAAACAGAAAAAACACCTGAAAAAATAAAAATGAGCTCTCACTGAGAAGGTATACACTCTAACCTGCCAGTCAATAGGACAGGATAACAGGTACAGATCAAGATCAAGCCAGCTGCTAAGTTAACAGAAAACATTTCTCCCAAGGCCATGCTGCAGCTATAAATGTCTTAATGCTCCCTTCTTCCAGGGACACTACTCTCTTACTCACTGAAATATCTTGTTTTCTAATATCTAGATAGTCGGAAAGTTTGCTTTTTGAAATCATAAGAATAAGAATGAAGTGCACCATTCTTCTTGCTGGGAGGATTTCAGTCCTTTGACCCAGAGAAGCTGCCTTGACGTCCAACCCATGTGCAGAGTTTCAGATAAGGGATTTCTGGACACATCATTTCACACCAATCTTCACTATGTGGTTTCCAAGGAAAAAGGACTCTGGGTCCACTTTGCAGTCCAGACTTCACGTTGACTCTTTTATCCACAGCTCTGCTTTGCTCTAAGCCTATCAAAGCATTGCTTCTCTTAAATCCTATAATAGCCCCATTCCTTTCTTTGGTGAGACATCCCATGGTTCCTTTGGTTTGTGGTCTCCCTTATTGTAAAAAAACATCAGTAAACATGATTTTTCAGACTATATCTTTCTTTGCTAGCAGCCTTTGGCTGATTGGGCTAGAACACATTTAAATGGTAATGGCAACCATTTTCACGTGACAGAATTGCTGCACGTATATTGTACTTTTCCAAATTTTTTTAATGCAAAACTATTTCTTTCATAATGTAGAAATGTTGGGCACTATAATTTTTGACTAAAATTAATCATATAAATCTCACATTAAGCAAACACATCACAATACTAACCATAATTATATCTGGATGGTAAAATTATGGGTAATTTATTTTTCCTTTCTTGAGCTTTTCTGGTTTTTTTTTCCCCTAAAATCATTATAATAAAAATGTGCTACTTTTTAAATTAGAAATGTCAGTAGTTACTATTTAAAACCTTTTGACAAAAATTCTTCTTATTAACAAATGAAAGCTATGATTCTTGACAATTATACTGCAGCGTGGGAGAAGGAAACCAATTTAGAGCCTGGCCAAAGGAAGAAGGATGTGGTGCTTCCTCCAATCAGGTGGTGATGGAAATCTCCATCACCTCTGACAAGCCAACTCTGCTTCTGTCCTCAGCTCCCATTTGGGCACCAGTGATCCAGAAACTATGGTTCTGTTTAGGCCTTTAAGAAGCATACTTTTTTAGGGTCTTAGCAAGAAAAGACTGGAAGCCTTCAGGAATACTGAAGAATAATCTTTTTTTCAACTCTCTTCAGTGTTCTAATGATTTATTAACATAACCTGTTTGATAACCAAAGCCTAAGGAAGGTCATTCTAGTGATTTGAACTCAAACCAGCAATGAACATTTCAGAAGTTTTATTGTCAGTCTCATTCATTATGTGGCTTTATTCAAGTTCATCTTTTGGCATTGTGCAGTATTTCTGAGGCTCATTTGATGTCTTCAGTTAAACTGCAGTGCTATGGGGAAGAAGGGGATAGAGGAAATTTTTTAAAAATTGTGCTGATATATAGACCATAATGTTTCCATTTTAGTCACTTTAAGTGTACAATTTAGTGGCGTTAGTGCATTCATAATGTTGTGTGACCATCACAACTATGTATTTCTGAAACCCTTTCAGCATCCCAAAAAAGAAACTCAGTACCCATTAATTAATAATTCCCCATTTCTGTTTTCCCCCATTCCTTGGTAACCTCTAATTTACTTGCTGTCTCCATGAATTTGCTTATTCTAGATATTTCATAAGAGGACAATATTTGTCCTTTCATGTTTGCCTTAATTCACTTTGCATTATGTTTTCAAGGTTCATCCAAGTTGTAGCACATATCATGGCTTCATTCCTTTTTATTGCTGAATGATATTTCATTGTACAGATATAGTTCATTTTGTCTATCCATTTGTCCATTGATAGACACTTGGGTTGTATCCACCTGTTAGCTACTGTGAAATATGCTGCTTTGAGCATTGGTTTACAAGTATCTATTGGAATCCCTGTTTTTGCAGCCTGTCTTTTGGCTATATTTCTAGGAATAGAATTGCAGGGTCATATAGTAACTCTATGTTTAACTTTTTGAGGACCAGCCATGCTGTTTCCACAGTGGCTGTGCCATTTTACAGCCCATTGACAATTTACAAGGGTTCTAATTTATGGATGAAGGTAAACTTGAGATGAAATTCCTACTCTTCTAAGAATTCAGTTTATTGTTTAACTTACCGAACTCTGTGTGGTATATCTCATTCTTTGTTGCATCATTTTTTCTTTTTCTTCTATGGAATTACAAATGTTAACTGTCTCGAGGAGAGATAAGAGATTATTTCATTACTTGCCTTGGTATTTATGCCTGTAGATTATCCTTTGAGTAATTACTCTGGTATTTCAGCAAATAAACTATTGTCGCTGGATTTCAAGATAGACCTTCCTTGTATCCAATTCCAAATTTACAAATAGGATTACAGTACTATATAATATATTATAAATTATATTATTATGTCATATGTAATTTAATTATATATTTAATATATATTCCGTTGTAATAAAAATCACCTAGAAATAAAGGTGACCTTTGTATTACACATAATGAGATAGTTATGTCATTCTCTTGAGAAAAGAATGTGGGGGAAAAATTCCCACTTGATATATATATGTATATATAATTTTTTTTTTCAAGAAGAGATATATGCTTTAAGATTAGCTAACTTTGGTTCCAAATGTGAGTACAGGTCATGCCCACTTTCCTGAAAAGCATATGAATCCTTCCAGATGGTCTCTCTCTATCCTACTCCTAATTGTTCTTGGCATTTGGCAGTGGGGTGTTGGAGTGTTAAAATTAGCAAACTGAAATGTCGTACAGTCTAATCAGTAGCAAGCTATCCAAGAAGCATGCTGTATCTAAAAACTGAAGAGACCTGCCTTTTGTTTCCCTGATTATTATTATCTGGTCTTCATGGTTTTGTGAACTTCCAGGAAGAATTCTGGTAAAGCTGCCTGTTTCTTAAGGCACTGGACTCCCTGGAGAATTGCCACGTTTCAAACATGGAATTGCCTGGAGAAAGCAACACCCGCATTCTCTTGCGCTGTCATTCCAAAGGCAAGTGCCAGAAATCTTCCATTTCCTCCTCTAGATTTACCTTCCTGTTCTCTGCCCTGGGACCTTTATACGATACATCTACAGGTTCCTAAACCTGCTGGCTTCTGGGTTGGTGAAGTCAGTGGGGAGCCAGGAAGGTGATCAGAGTGAGAAGAGGGAGGACAGAGATTTACTTCTCTGGCTCCCTTCCTGAGCAGTCACCGCAGTCTTGTTGGGAGTCTTAAGAAAATGTCATTCTCAAGGACTTCTCTTCTAGACAGTTCTCTCCCTTTTTGGCTTCTGCTATTACTCTCCCTGTGCTTCTAGGTTCCTGCACTATTCCTTGTGGTTCTCTTACCTTTGTAATGAGCTCCTTTGCAAATAATGTCTTCCTAATTTTGTTTCACTTGACTCTCCATCTTTTTTCTGATAGGATCCTGAGTGATACAGGTAAGAAAAGGGTTTGGGTGTTGCTGTGTCTTTAAATAAAGCTCACCCTGGCTAAACTTTTTTATCTATCTTAGGTTGTGACAGTTCTGGGTGACACTATTTATTTCAATAGATATTATGAAATTCTCAAAACAATTTCAACTGTAATTCAAAACCCCAAAGTTGACATTTAGCATTTGTAACAGGTGGGAATGAAGGAGTATGATTGTTAGAATCCTTGGCTCCGTCATTCTTGAGTTGATAATTGGCCATTAAAAGAAGTACATTCCAGGTGGCTGGGCATGAGGCCAAGGAGTGGCAAACAAACATGCCCAAGAACAAGTCAGGGGAAGACAAGAGAAAGCAGTGGATGCTGTGAGTTAGAGGGTGGATTCTTTGTCTAAGGGCATTCAAATTCAAATTCAAATTAATAAAAAATACTGAAAAACTAGCAAAACTAAACTGTATTTTTTTTTTTTTGTGGATGCACGCACAGGTGTACTTTCTTGGATGCAAGCACAGCTGCAATGAAAAGTGACGACATGTTAACTAATGACTAAGTCAAGTTAGGGACTATGTCTGAAGCAGGAGAGGGAGGGTGTTGTCATCAGGGAGGGACACAAGGGTCCTTCTGGCGGTGCTGTATTCGCTTGCTTGGGCTGCCAAAACAGAATACCACAGACTAGGTGGCTTAAAAAGCAGAAATTAATTTTCACACAGTTTTGGAGGCTGGAAGTCCAAGATCAAGATTGTTGGCAAGTTTGATTTCTTCTGAGGCATCCCTGCCTAACTGCAGATGGCTGTCTTCTCAGTGTGTCCTCACATGGTCTTTCCTCTGTGCCTGCACGTGTTTGCACTCTCCGTGCCTCCAAACTTTCTCTTCTTATGAGGACACCAGTCATATTGGATTAGGGCATCACCCTAATGACCTTCTTTAACCTTAATTCTCTCTTTAAAAGCCCTACCTCCAAATACACTCATATTATGAAGTACTAGGGATTAGGGCTTCAACATAAGAATTTTGGAAGGGTGCAATTCAGCTCATAATAGATGCTAATGTCCTATTGCTTGACCCGGGAGATGGTTTCAGAGGTATTTAATTTATAATTATTTACTAAACTATATATCCATGTATTATGCATTTTTATGATGCATTTTATGTTATATTTCACAACTGTTAAAAGTTAAACAAATCAGGGACTTCCTAGGTGGCTCAGTGGATAAGAATCCACATGCCAGTGCAGGGGACGTGGGTTTGAGCCCTGGTCTGGGAAGATCCCACTTGCCACAGAGCAACTAAGCCCATGTGCCACACTATTGAGCCTGTGCTCTAGAGCCCGTGAGACAAAACTGTTGAGCCTATGTGCCACAACTACTGAAGCCCTCGGGCCTAGAGCCCTTGCTCTGCAACAAGAGAAGCCACAGTGGTGAGGAGCCCGAGCACCACAACGAAGAGCATTGCCCCCCGACCCTGAAACTAGAGGAAGCCCGTGTGCAGCAATGAAGACCCAACACAGCCAATAAATACATAAATTAATTAATTAAAAAAAAGTTAAAAAAATCAGTGTAACATGCTGGTCAAAAGAACAGTTCTGGGCCACCCTTTCAGACTTTTTGTGTAGGCCAGGAACGTTCATTTCTATGAAGATCATCAAAAATATGGTATATATTAGGACAAGGCAATTCATCTTCTTAGCGCTATTTTTCTTCCGCAAGAATGTTATGGTACAGAATATTTCAGGATACTTATTCAGAATACATGATACATAAGTATTTTACCTGATTTTATTTTACCTGATTTTATTTTACTTCTTCTGAATATTAAAACTGTGTGTGTGTGTGTGTGTGTGTGTATGTTTTAACAAACTCTGGTATCTGTATAATCTCCATTCCCTCAAACCTGCAGGCATGAGACAGCCTGCCCTCCTGTGAATTATGCTTTGAATCTGTCCTTGGGTTGTGGGTGACCTTGCGAAACTGATGGTTCTAGTAGTGAAGCTTCTCTACTAAAAGAGAACAACATTTCCAAAAGAAGCAGCATATTATAATTCAGAAAGGAGAGAAGTGTTCTGTTTTTCATGCTCATTGAGGAAAAAAGATGTTCATCACCAAACAGAAGTTTATCACGGTGTGTTCATTTTCACACTGTACCATTGAGATAATTTAAAATGTAATTGAATTGTGCACTGTCTGTTCTTAGTAGGAAGGGTCAAAAATTAGGTTGTGGGGCTTCCTAGGTGGCGCAGTGGTTAAGAATCCGCCTGCCAATGCAGAGGTCATGGGTTCGATCCCAGCTCCAGGAAGATCCCACATGCCACAGAGCAACTAAGCCCGTGTGCCAAAAAAAAAAAAAAAAAAATAGGTTGTATAGTGTTATTTGAAGGATACCAAAATGCACCCCCCCGCCCCCCAGGAGGGCTTACTCATCAGCCTGCTACAGAATAAGAGATTCTGAGCTTTCCAGTTACTTTTCTACTCATTTTCCAGCAATGTGCCAGTTAATGCAAAGCTAAGATGAAACGGATGCAGTTTCTATCCTTCGGAGCTCTCTGTCTAGTGAGGGAATCAGGAAGGTAAACCGGTAATTGTAATACCACATGGTGAAGCAGTAATAGAGGTCTGTATAGGGAACTATAGAAATAGAAGGGCATACCCCAGGCAGTTTGAAGGTTCAGAAAATTCTTCCCAGAAGTGATTCTGTGCTTAAACGTAAACGAGGATTAAAATTTAATCAGGTTACAAGTCAGGCAACAATGTCCTGAGGAGGTGGAAACACAAGAAAAATCACATGGAATGCCCTGTGTATCTCAGGGTGTATAACTATGGTCATTTTCATGTTCCAAAGGCAAAAATGAAAAATGTGGCTGGAGAGGTGGGAGAGAAAGGAACTTTTATTTTAAGAGTGATGATGTTATATTTCTTTTAGACGCATTAATAGGCTGCTGTATCGAGAACTGACTTGAAAAAGAAAACATAGAAGGCAGAAAGGCCATTTAGGAAAGATGATGAGAGTCTGAACTAAGAGGGTGTCAGTGGGGATGAGGAGGAAGGGAAGATTTGAAAAATTGGCAGGACTTGTGAGTGATTAGATGTAAAGGTGATGGAAGAACCAAAGATGTAGACAAGCTTGTAGGTAAAGTGGGCAGGAAATTGAAACAAATCATGCCTAGTGGCCTCAATTATCATCTGCTGAGAGTAAGTTGGGTCAGAATTGAACTAGGGACGTAAAGAAAGTGGCAAAGATCTAAAAATGTTACTAAAGGGGGTGGACAAGATAAATGACCTAGAACGAGATGATAGATGGTGGTGATGAGCGTTCACTTAAGGCAGGGAAGTGAAGTGAGAGAAAAGGTTACACTACTTCCTACCCCACCTCTCCCACCAAAAAGGGGAGGAAAGGGTGTTCATCTAGCAGAATTAAGGCAACAGAATGGAAGTAACCCATGGTAAAAGGAGTCAGCAGGGAGTCAGGGATGAGATGGTGAGACAGGGTGAGACTGCCTTTCCTTGACTGAGGCATGAGAGGCAGGGCTGGAAGAAACTGCCTGCATGTAATTTTATTCTGACACACACTGGAACAGACTATTTATTCTTTGAAAAATATAGCTACGGCTCAGTGAAGATAAGTAATTTTAGTTGCTTTACAATTTGCCAAAATTTTTACATGTACTGTTTTATTTAAAGGCAGGAACCATGTCACATACTAATTCCTAGAGAACTTGGTACATGGAGGGGCTCAAAACAAGCTTGCTTCTTGTGGATTCAAATATTTTATTTGAAACAAAGAACACCATCAGTTATGTCTATGACAACGCGTGGGAATCTCGGGAAAGAATGAGTCATAGACAGATTCTTTTTTTTTTTTTTTAAGAGTTCCCTGTGCTATACATCAGGTTCCTAATAGTTATCTGTTTTATACATATTAGTGTATATATGTCAATCCCAGTCTCCCAATTCATCCCCCATTCACTTTAATGGGAGGTGGGGGGACAGAAGAGAGCTAAGAGTTGCAAAATGTAGCAGAAAAGAGCTTGGAATCTGGAGTCAGACACTCTCTGTTGGATTTATGGTTTTTGTGTGTCTGTGTGTGTGACTGTGGGGGAAGCTGTGAGACTCAGTTTCAAAACCTCAGAAATGATGACCAGGGTGGCAAACTGCTCCCCGGGAGGCTAAATGCAACCCGAGATGTGTCAGATTTTGGCCAGAGTGGAGTTTTTTTAAAAGTTGATTTTGACAAAGTTCTGTCCAGTTGTTATAAAAGAAGGGATAGAGAAACCACCACATTGCTGTGAAATTACTGAAACTAACTGATGCAGAAGTGACCAGGTTAAGTGCTCCACCATCTAGTAGAAATGAAAGCCAAGAAGAGAGTTAAGTCCAATTACAGAGAACTAGAATTACCTTTCTTAAGTCCTTCAGTTTGTAGCCTATGAAATAAACACCCACAATGTTAGTTAATATTAATTATTACAATTGGATTTTCTCAGCTCCTTAGAAATTATGATTGGATGTCTAACACTGTACCTTTATTCTCCTTACTATTCTTGCTGTAAATAAGTTTTCTTCTTTCAAATATCCTCTTCCCCCCACCCTCTGCCATTTGTGCAGTAGCATTTGGTTTGGTCATTTCGAGTGACTGAAATTTAGGGCCAACACTAATGTAACTTAGAGAAAGGGAAGGAAAAAAAATGAGATTGATTTAGGCAATCTATTTCTAATTGTTAATAAAAGGGGAAAAGATGTCTTTAAATATCTGAGAAAAACTATAATGCAATCTAAGTTTATCAGAATGACAAAAGCTCCATTTTTTTTTTTTTTTTTTTTATCCCCAGGTTGAATAACTCACTTTAGACTCTCCCTAAAAACTACCAGAAATCTTTCAGGACAGTAAATAATAACAGTACCATTTTTACCATTTCAAAAAGCAGTAGAATGTAGGATAAGTTAAGAATTTCAAAGTCAGACAGATGTGTGTGGAATGCACCCTTCATTTATCAGCTGAATACGCTTGGATAAAAGCCCCAGTTCATATTTCGTGAGTTGGGAGTTGCTGCCTGTATCTTGGAGGATGATCTCAGAAGTCTTTCCTCACTTCTTCCTTGCTAGCAGAACACAGGGCAGTAAGCTCAGGAAATGAGCTGCTCCCAGCTTCAATGGGGGAATCTTGATTAGCTGACTGGTAAAAATGCCTTTCCCTCTGCCATCATTTCCCAGTGTGTTCTATGGAACACTGGTTCAGTGAGGGGTTCATTTTTACATAATTTCGGGAAATACCGAGTTCTCTTCCGGTACCTTCTTGGAGGCTCAAAAATGCATATTTTTATGTTCAAGTCTCAGATGAAGCCCTCACTAAGAAAGTTGTTTAATTTAGTGTTTTCCATCTGTACTTGATCACAGAACTCTGTTTGCACATTCTACTTATTGCCAACCATAAAATTAATCTTTCAAGAAACACACTTTGGGAAATGTTGCACAAATATTTGTTTATTGCTTTCAAATAAGTTCTGTTGAACTGTAAAGCCCCGAAAGACTGTTTTATAGTATATTTGCATTTAAATTATTTACATCTAAATTATGCTCTCTTAGGCTAATATCAGAATTATCCTTAACATCCTTATCTCTTGGTGGAGATGATTTAATAAAATCCTGTGCCAAGGGAAATTGGCTGAGTTTTAAACATTTTTTCCATAAACTCCACAAAGTAAATAATCAATAGCGACTGTACACAGACACTTACAGGATACTTGTGAGGTGCTTATATGACTTTAAACTGTAATAACTTTGTATAAACACAGGCAATTCCTAACATTTTTCAAGGATAGACTTAAACATAACTGTAATATTATATGAGCCATCTGCCAATTCAGTGAACACTGAACAAGTGCCTTAGAAACAAATACTGTGTCACAAACATACAAATAAATAACAAATATGTACATTGTTTTATATTTGATGCTGATAATGAAATCCTACAATTATAACTAAAAAGAACAATGCATGACCTGGAATCCTCATTCTTTTAACGGGTGTTATAAGAATGTGTGTCATAGGAATTAGAGACAGTTACTTCCTGGGAAGACCTGGAAACTTCATATTAGGCAAAATGTTTCCAGGGCCACTAAATGGAGGACAGAAGACAGAGACAAGGCTGAGCCCCTGAAGGAGTCAGTCACCTAACAGGGACAGGACACTCCTCCACCTTACAGGTACACAGTGCCCCTCAATAGCTGATACGTCCATGCCTCACATATCTTAGATTCATTTCCCTTTCCAGCCATTTCAAGTCTTACTGACGCATCAACCAATGAATGATGATTTTCAAAACATTTTATCCAGGTAAGGAAAAAGCATCATGGAAGGTGTAATAGGTTGTATAATGGCCAGCCGAAGATATCAAGTCCTAATCCCTGAACTTGTATGATATCATAATAGTACTATTGGAGCATTTCAAGACAAAGGGGATATCAGAATGGAAAGAAGACAGTTTAATATGAAGCAATTGCAATTAAAGTAGCTTAATGTTACAAAGCATATGACTAATTAAAAGCACTGCTAAGGCTTCCCCCAGGACCTCCGAAAGGGATCATAAAATGAGGGATGCTGTAGAGTAAGCTTCATTAACTTCCCAGTGAAGCCACCCCTGCACCCATGCAATCTCTTTTCTTTTAATTTAAAGAAGTACTTCACTAAGATTATAAGATGTGATCCAAAAGAGACTCCTTTATATTTTACTTTATACTCTACTTTTTATGCTCCTTTATATTCCACTCTATATTTGATGGTGACTTGAGCATCACCAATTCTTATTTCAAACCATTATTTTCCCCAGTTAACAGTAGACTCTAAAGGAATTGACTTTTAACTGATATTTTCATCTGCTTTAAGCTTTGAAAAGGGAGATAAAACTAGTACATCTGCCACTTTGTACCCTCCACCTTCCCCACCTAAATTGCTTTCTTAGATCTAAAACCACCTTCATGTGAAGCAGATAATAGTACTATTGGGAGCATTCCCAAACCGAAGCATTTGCACCAAAATGCTTCAGACACTAATGGAATATCTGTCATCACACTATTTTCACCTAAAGGTTTCAGAACGCCTGGAGCATGGCTTATGCAATGAGGTTTAGGTTGAGAAAATATGGCATTTTAAAGGACATTTTAAATTTCTGAGAACCCCTACTGATTTAGATTAAAGAAAGAAAAGCTTTATCTAGTCTAAGATTCAGCTGTAGGGTATAAACCATCTATCTTTTTGTTTTGTTCAGCATGTGGCTCTGTTTTTTTTTCTTCTTGCTGTTTGAGTGTATGAATGAAATAACAATATGAAAATTGCATTCTTTTATCCTTGAATCTGACAAGATGCCAAAGCCATGATACTGCTGAAACACTCAATCGGTTATGCAAAACTCATAAGAAATTTTAATGAATTTCAAAAATATTGAGAAGAAAGCAGAAAACGTAATTAAAATTTCCACATAATATATGCACAATAAATATTTGTTGATTCACATTCTAAAAGGAAAGCTAAAAAAAAAAGCAAAACTGCTTTTGAGGAAGGTACTTTTGCAGCATTTTTGTAGCAGTTTTTGAACTAAGGTTACATATAGAAATAAATGGGAAGGAAACATTCTCCTTTTTGGCTATTTTGCAATTAATGGTATCTCAAAAGTATCTTGATTTCACAATATTAAATGTTATGCAATTTTTTTCATTCTATCCCCACTATGAGTTTGAAATCAATTATGACTGTCTTTTTTTAAAGATTGAAATTTTGAGGTCATCAATCTATAACTGACTTTAATTCACCAATTTGTTGTCATTACATTTTTCAAACAAATATTATCAATATGTGATAGTCCATATTAAAATATGAAATAAATAAAAAAGGTATAAAGAATACAAAAAAAATTTGTCCAAGAACTCTGAATGGGAAAGCAAACAAAATGTTACCACTAAATAAAACATGGCAAGTAAAAGAGTTAAAATAAGAACCGAAAAGAAATGGCTTTTTTTTTCCCCAGAATGTGGGATTGTCTGTATAGTAGTCGCTATTTTCCTTTTGGTTGCTGTGTCTTTCTTGAGCCTCTGTTTTTTAGCTAATGGCATGTATGCACTTGTATACACTTAATGTACACCCTTTTGCTTACTTTAGTAAAATAACTTCTTTACTAGAAATAATTGTGAAAATCATGAAAAATCAAAGAGATTTCCTGGAAGTGGGGAATCTTGGTTTAATTGTTCAACTTTCAATGTTACTGTAATATGCATGCTTAGCTAAGGTATTTAATTGTTGCTCAGTATCCAGCTTTCCATCTGTGAAATTAATAATAAAGACCACAGCTCAGTCAAGATGATGGTGAGGGTGGTGGTGGTGGTGGTGATGAGCATGATGAACTTCAGAGTAAAATTCAAACTCTGTACAACTGGCGGGGCTTCTCTTCTGCCTTCCCTTTTTTGCCTGGCCTTTTTTTTTCTGCCATTTCTCATATTAAACATAAAATAGACTCTGACCAGATAGGGAAATTCGCTAATTCTCGAGTTCACCCTGAAATTTCTTAACTCTAGCGCTCTAACGTCATGCTGTTCTAGATGAGAGATTCCAAATCCTGGGTACACATTAAAATTCTTTGAAGAGCCTAACCCCCACTCCAAACCATTTAAATTAGAATCTTTAGGCATCAGAATTTTTTTTTTAAAAAAAGCTTCTCAATATGCTTCAAAATACTTACATAATATGGAGGAGAAGGTTGGATTGTGTGCAGGTTTAGATGAAACAAAGTTAGTAATGCCTTCATAATTGTTGACGTTGGGTGTTGAGTACAAGAGGGTTCATTCTACTATTTGGTCTGCTTTGTAAATGTTTGAATGTTTTCATAATAAACTGTTTTTTACAAAAGCGTCCCAGGTGAATTTCATGTGCAATTAGAACCTACTTTCTGGGGATCCCAACCCGTAATAAAAACTATAAAACTAGAACCTTTACTCTCCTCTTTTTTTAACCTCTCCATTAACTAATTAATTAGTTAATGAATTAATTAAACAAATGTTTATAAATGTTTACTCTGGACTGGAGTAGTCCTAGCCTATGCCAGGCTCTGGAGACCCCTTAAGAAGCTTACAATACAGTTAGACAAGACAAACTATAGGTCCTAGGGGTAGATAATACATTTAGCGAAGAATAGGGCATAAATGAAGATAAAAGAAGTGTGTGTGGGGGGGGCGGGTGGGGGGGGGCAGGTCAGTTGCACATCAGAGAAGCATTAGGGACTGCTTCATGGAAAAGTGACTCTGAATATAGATAACCAACCAACAAGTACCTACTGTATAGCACAGGGAACTCTGCTCAACATTCTGTAATGATGTAAATGGGAAAATAATTTGAAAAAGAATAGAAAAAACATTAAATAGAAAGAAGTGACTCTGAAAATGTGTTTGGTGAAATCCTACCCACCTTTAAGATCCAGCTCAAATTCTACTTCCTATATCCTTGATTTCTTTTACCAAACAAAAATAATCTGTTTCCACTCTGTACTGTAACGTTTTGTTTTTACATATTATTTCAATTAAATCTCATGTTATAAACATTGTAAGCTCTTAGAGATGAACTGTTTTCTGTATGTTTGCATCCTTCAAAATAATCTAGATAAGTGACTTGAATATTAGAAGGACTCAGTAAAAGTAGGCCGAATTAAATAAAATAGATTATCTTTCTACTATATTGCTATACTAAATAATTTTGTCATATCATTTGGCATTTGAGTTTACACATGTGCCTTAACTGGCAATCAATATTAATTTAGGAAAGAGTACTGGTCTAAAAGAAAAATATGTCAAGTTGGAAAGAGAAACATTTTTGTCAAAAATGGACACTGGTCTTTTCAGAGAGCTATAAATAAATGCCCTAATTTTTCTGCTCACTGAAAGAGACACACTATCTAGCTAAGTACAGTCCTGAATGTTAATTTTGTTCTCTTGAAAGCACCTGGGATTCAAAGGCTTTTCCTTCTCTGACTTGCACAAGGGTTGTTTTATCGGCTGCATAGAATTTGGAATAACCCAATTCTGTCACTTTGGTGGGAACAAATAATTAAAAGAAAGTTGGTAGACAGAGATAAAAAGCACAGAAAAAAGAAAAAGCAAAGCATAGGAAAAGTATCACTAAGGCACTTTCTGGGCACTTCATTAGTTTTGAATGAGGTAGCATTTTTTGCTTTGGAGTTGATCAATGCAAGGCCATTCCTAATGCTTGGTTTAAAATTCTGGCATAGCTAGCAAAGTGCCTGAAGGCTCACACCAGAGTATATTAGTAAGGCTTCTATTTGAGAATAGTGGAAGCACAAGGAGTGACTAGGCTCTACCTGCCCATCGGGAGACTGAATAGGTCCCTAAACCTGCTATTCCTTTAACACTTAAACCTAATCATTTTGCAGCTCTTGCACCGAAACAAGCAATTTAGAAATGAACTACACCATGAGAAACAAATAGAAATTCCCAAATAAGGGTTTCTGCTATCAATAATAGAATTTTTGCTATTTTTTTTAACCAACTCCAATGAGGACAGAACCACAGCATGATGAGTCAGAGTTCAAATAGTACAATTTACTGCACAAAAACTATTTTTAAACACTAGAAAACTTGGATTTTGAGAAAAATTTTGAGAGATCACAAACAACAGGCTTATTTTTATTCTTCTGTCAGTTTTTTTCCAAGAAAAAACTGGATGAAATATTACATCTAGAAACACTGGATGAATTACAAGCTATCTCCTTGAAAGCATCAGAGACCTACCAAGGTGGCTTAGGGGGCCGATATCTCAGAGAGAAGAAAAGCACAATATTGTGAGCCCAGCATTCACTCAGCTTTACAGCTTACAGCATTTGCCAATTCACGAGCAGCACTGAGAAGCTGTCAGATTGGGAGCTTCTACTGGTCTTAGGAGATGGGAGTTTAAAAAAATAGGTTCTGAGTCTACTGAGGAGTATGGACCCTAGATTTCAGATGGGATTTTAAATATGCTATACACTGGGAGCAGGAGAAACTGGAGATGGAGAAGCCACAATGACTGACACTCAGCTTTGAAACTGTTCAATTTGTGTTAGATTAAGGTGATCTATCTTTACTCTGTTTGCCAGAAGAAAAAGCACCATGGAGAATCTTACATTTTACTTAGATTTTTTTCATACCCAATATCTGACATTAAATTTAAAAAAATTATCAGGCACATAGGAAATAAGATGAAATGACTAAATGCCAAGAGAAAAAACAGAAAACACAAAATGACCCATAGAAGATCTAAACTTTGGTGTCCTCAGACACAGAATTGAAAATATCTGTGATTAATAAGTTCAAGAAATTGTACGATATGATGGAGAATTTCAGTAGAGGACCAGAGACTATATTTAAAAAATGAAAAGGAAATTGTGAAACTGAAATTTTAATAACTGACATTAAGAGCTCATTATATAGATTCAATAATATATTAGACAAGCTCACGGGGATAATGTCTACCTGTGGGGGGATAGGGAGGGTTAGTGATGTGGGGTACAGGGTGTCCAGTGATATTCTCTTCCTTTTACCTGGTTACATTAATGTTGTATTCATTTTCTAATAACCCATCAAGCTGTACACATGATTTGCGTTCTGTTATATATGTGTGTTAACTGATGAGACATATTCAGTAAAACACGTAAACAATCCCCAAAGAGATACTCTGAAATTCTTGGAGGGTTGAAGTGTTTTAGGAAGCTGAACTCCTGCAGGTGGGCCAAACACCAAAAGAAAATAGGTAATAACATTTTCAAGAGAAAAATGTTAGATACTTCAATGACCTCCTCTGAACTGACTTGCTGTATGAACTGACGTTCACCGTTCCCTCTGTTCAGCCTTCTGATGGACCCCTGCAGAATTTAAACACTTGCCTGGTAGAATCACGTCTTCCTAAACAGAAGGGTGTGTTTACAAGTCAGATGTGTTTGCTACTAAACCTGAAGCTAAGCCTATTGTATCAGTACTTGTTCCTTTAATAATACAAGATTTAGTTAAATATATAAACTAATGACTGTTCAGTGCAAAAAAAGTAATTGTTTCTATGAAAATTTGAATGCTTCCTCAGTAGAAAAGAAAAATAAACAGACTGCATAATGAATAAGGAAGGTCATTGAGAAATAATCTTTTTTGTGTGATATACCATTACCATCTTACCCATTGAGAGGAATGTGTGGACCCAGGTGAATGTACAGATATATGCATAATAAAGATAACATAATAATTACTACTTCATAGGGTTTTTCTGAGAACCAAATTATTTACCTAAGTGACTTAGAAAACACAGACTAAATGGTAGCTATTATTATTAGGCATTAATACAGAAAATCCAGAATTTGAATTCAAGTCCTTAAACTGAAATAGCATTTCATGGGGTTTCTTTTTTTAAGTGCTACTGTGTTACAAAATAATTTGCTGACTTAGGTGAAAACATGCCCCCTCTGCGTCCCACAATGGCTGTATTCTGGCAATACTGAAATCAAGTGGACCCCAGCTAATGATTGGAAATTATGCAAATCATATAGATGAATGATATTTAAGCTCATTTTGTTTTCTTTTGGACAGGGACAATCATAGAAAATGAAAAAAAAGATGGTGACGGTTGATCACTGATATTACCATAAACGGAGCAAGTAAAATCTGTGGGTTTAATCAAATGTAGCTTTATTATTTATCTCCACTATCCCGTTAAATTCTATGGCTTTGCATTTTTCTTTTTTTTTTTTACTTTTTATCTTATATTGGAGTATAGTTGGTTAACAATGTTGTGATAGTTTCACACATACAGCAAAGTGATTCAGTTATATGTATACATGTATGTATTTTTTTTCAAATTCTTTTCCCATTTAGGTTGTTACATAATATTGAGCAGAGTTCCCTGTGCTATACAGTAGGTCCTTGTCAGTTATCCATTTAAAATATAGCAGTGTATACATGTCAATACCAAACTCTCTAACTATCCCTTCCCTTCATGCTTCCCCCCGGTAACCATAAGTTTGTTCTCTAAGTCTGTGAATCTGTTTCTGTTTTGTAAGTAAGTTCATTTGTACCATTTCTTTTTAGATTCTGCTTAAAAGCAGTATCATACAATATTTCTCTTTCTCTGTCTGACTTCCTTCCTTCAGTATGACAGTATCTAGGTCCGTCCACATTGCTGCAAAGGGCATTATTTCATTCTTTTTAATGACTAACATTCCACTGTATATATGTACCACATCTTCTTTATCCATTCTTCTGTCAATGGACATTTAGGTTGCTTCCATGTCTCAGCTATTGTAAACGGTGCTGCAATGAACACTAGGGTGCATGTATCCTTTCAGACCATGTTTTTCTCTGGATATATGCCTAGGAGTGGGATTGCAGGATCATATGGTAGCTCTATTTTTAGTTTTTAAGGAACCTCCATACAGTTCTCCATAGTGGCTGTACCAATTTACATTTCTACCAACAGTGTAGGAGGGTTCCTTCTCTCCACATCCTCTCCAGCACTTACCATTTGCGGATTTTTTGATGATGGCCATTCTGATTGGTGTGAGGTGATATCTCATTGTAGTTTTGATTTGCATTTTTCTAATAATTAGCAATGTTGAACATCCTTATGGCTTTGCATCTTCCTCTCTCTGATGGAAATTTAGGGCAAGTCCTGCTTACCTTAAAGAAAATCAAGGACTTCTCTAATCACATTCAGGTAATGAAAACAACCTGAATTCAGTAATAGGAATGTGCAGTGCTTGAACTCCATCCAAGTTTCAGCTTCTCTCCTTCCCTGGATCAAGCCTGCTGCTGGCTGGCTGTGGACAGTGTGAGATGGTCTCTTCCACTCTTCCCCAGCTGGCCTTCTATCTCATCCCTTTTTGCTACCTCCATGTGTGACCTCTCCAGGATCAGAGCTGTGTAGAGGAGGGGGAGAACGGGGAAGGAAAAGCCTTGCTTAACCACATGGGCTCTCCCTGGGCTTGGGAGCTATTAGAAGCTGCTTCTCTCCTAGGACCATCTGCCCCATCACTGGGGGAGTCTCAGCTGTGTTCCCTGTGTGGGAGCTTGTATCTCCTCTGGCTGCTCACCATGGTTTCTTCTTCAGCCTCTGGGCATACAGCGATCCATTCTTCTGTTAGGGTCACTTCAGGCAGGCTCTCTGGCCCACATTCAAGGACACACTTGTGTAACCATTTCCCTGACCATCTCTGTGAACACAGGTAACCTACAGTGCATGGGCCTCTCTTTGTTCCAATATAAGAGCAGCTGGCCAGCCTGCCTCTGCCGTTTACATTCATCTGATACTGGCTGGACACCAGTCCTTGGGTGGCACTTAGTGTCCTTGGGACACACATCAAACTCCCCAGTTTCCAGAGGCTTGAGGTAGGGAGAAGCAAGCATCCTCCTTTAGGGATAGGCTATACAGCCCATTAACCACCAGACCCCCCAGATTTTCTCTCCATCTTCCTGGCCTCTCCAACATCCAACCTCAGTTTGTGTTCAAAACACTGTATCTTTTAAAATTCCCTCCTCAAATCTTGTACAGTAGTTTCATACCTTACTTTGTACTGTGGCTTCTGTTGTATTGGATCTTCGACCTAAATGAGACAAACATAATTCTCTCCTTTCCAGTAACTTTTTGCACAACTGGAATGGCCGCAAAAACTTATCTAATTCATTGATTTGTGTCTGAATATGTAAGTGCTTATTGATTATTTATTGAATGCTGGATAAATGTGCTCATACACGTTTCCTATTTGTACACATAATTTGATTCATTGATTATGGTGGAAAATGGTTTCCTTTGAGATCTTTCAGACAGGGTGAAGCTGTCCTGTCAGGAAGGGTTTGAGCTACCTCCCCTGAGATCAGTAGTTGGGACTACCACCACTGTCCGTTGTAGCCTTTTCCATGCCTGTGTATCTAGAAGCAACAGTGCCAAACTTGTGAAAAACATCATAGCTTCCTGTTCCAGAAACTTGCTTTATCTCTTACTCTCTCCTGAATTCCATAATCCATTCATTTGGGGGCATTTTAGGTTCTGAGAAAATGGATTCAAAGCCTGACTCACCATTTTTGTTCTGGCTCCCAGCTGCTAAATAACCCTCCAATCAGTAGGTAAAAAGGAAGAATCACTTAACAATCAGGCTTCTTCAGACCCCTGCTGGAAAGAAATCAAGCCCTTGGAAGAGTTTCAAGGCATGGAATCCAGGGACACCACGTCTGGGCTGGGTGAAGCAGACACACACAATCTTAGGTACCAGGAGTGGTAATTAACCTGTCTCCACGGTTGGGAGGAGGTGAGCTGCTGAGCAAGGAGGAGCAGTTACCTGCAAACCACTCTCCTGCTGGAAGGACAGAGCTGATTCCTTGCCCACCACACTGAGAATGGAGCCAAAGCCCTTACTGTGCCTAAGAGTTCGTCTCTTTGACCCCCTCCCTGACTCGGGCCACTCCAGTCACACTAGCGTCTTGGTGTTACTCAAACAAGGCAGCTCATACTTGCCTCAGCCTCATCACCTGCTTTTCTCTCTGCCTGGAAATGACTTTCCCCAGGTCTGTACGTGCCTCACTCTTACTTCTTTCAGGTCTCTGCTCTAAAACCATTTTTTCAAAGAGGGCTTCACTGATCATCTTACTTAAAATAGCTCCCAGCCCCCACTTGGACCACTGTTCTCTCTCATCCTGCTGAATTGCAATGCACTTGTCCCTGCCTGATGTATTCATTTTTATCTGTCTATCTGCTTATTTTCTGGTCCTTCCCTTGAGAGCAGCGGTTTTATCCACGGCTGTTCCCTAGTGCCTCGAATGGGTGCTCCATAAATATTTCTTGAAATCATGATTGCTATCCTATTTGCTTTCATTTTTGTTTGTTTGCATCAAGTATCTCATATGCACAGCAGTCGGAGAGTGTGACTTACAAGCTAAATTGTGGGAAAGTCATAACTCAAACTGGGACCATCAGAACTGACACTACAAAAATAGAGCTTCTGGCTTTCTTCAAAACTACACAGGGGAATGACTGTGTATTAGTTTTCTATGGCTGCCACAGCAAATTACCATAAAGTAGGTGGCTTAAAACAATAGAAATTCATTCCCTCCCGGTTTGGAGGCAAGAAGTCCAAAGTGGAGATATTGGCAGGGCCATACTCCTGGGGCTCAACAGGGGGATCCCTGTTTTGCTTCTTCCAGCTTCTGGTGGCTGTTGACATTCTTTGATCCCAGTCTCTGCCTCTCTCTTCACATCATCTTCTCCTCTGTATGTGTCTCTCTCCTCTAAGGACACTTGTCATTGGATTTAGGAGACACCTGGATAAATCAAGCCAATCACCTCATCTCAAAATCCTAGATTTAATTACATCTGCAAAGACTTTTTTTCTAGTAAGGTGATATTCAAAGGGGTTAAGACATGAGCATATCTTTTTAGGGGCCCACTACAGATAATGAAGCTGAAATTTGAGTTCAATATTTCTGATTCATAGTTAAACTTACTAAGTCTATGACTTCCATTTAGACAACAATATGTCAAAAACCTACTTTCAGAAGGAAATATAGGGACTTCCCTGGTGGCCCAGTGGTAAAGAATCTGCTTTCTAATGCAGGGGATGCGGGATCGATCCCTGGTCAGGGAGCTAAGATCCCACATGCTGCGGGGCAACTAAACCCGTGCACCACAACTACTGAGCCCTTGTGCCACAACTAGAGAAGAGAAAACCCACAGGCCACAACTAGAGAGAAGCCCACGCTGCAGTGAAAAGCCCAAGTGTCACAACTAAGACCAGACACAGCCAAAAAAAAAAGGAAATATAAAGTGTCAATCTAAAACACATAGCACAAGTATAATTTGATATTTAACAAGCTGAGGATAAACTTAAACTGACTTTTCACTATACCTACTAAACAATCACCCCAAATCAGCTCCATATAAAGATGTGAAGCAGGCAAACTTTGTCTTTGCCACTACTCTTTCTTTCCTTTTATCTTATTTCTTTTTTATGAGCACCCTTTACCCTATTCCACACTGTATTAATCTACTGGCAGCTTTTCAAAACAGTATTTCATGCTTTTAACCTTGTCATCCATATTTATTCAGAAATTTTCTGCTTTCATTTTCTTCCTTTTAGTGTTTGTTGAAGTAGTGTGGCTGAACCTTGATAATTTTTGTCTGCAATTCAGATTTTTGTGTTGTACTCATTGACACCCCTGTTTTGGGTTGAATTGTGGTCCCACCCCTGCCCCCCCACACCAAAGATAGATCAGAAGTCCTAACCCTAGTGTCAGACTGTCATCGTATTTGGAAATAGGGTCTTTACAGAGCTGATCAAGTTAAATGAGATTATCAGGGTGAAGCCTAATTCAATCTGACTAGTGCCTGTATAAAAAGGGGAAATTGAGACATAGAGACAGACAGGTACAGAGGAAAGACAGCCATGCGAAGATGGAGGATTGGAGTGTTGCATTTGTAAGCCGAGGAACACCAAGGCCTGCTGGCAACTGCTGTAAGCTAGGAAGAGGCAAGGAAGAACCCTCCCTGCAGGTTTCAGGGGGAGCATGGCCCTGTCAACAGCTGATTTCAGACTTCCAGCCTCCAGAACTGTGAGACAATAAATGTCCGTTGTTTTCAGCTACCCAGTCTGCCGTATTTTGTTATGGCTGCCCTAGGCAATTAACATAAGCCCTGAACTCTGCTGTCCCCCTTCCTTAAGCACATAGAATTCAGTCTCCTGCTACTGCCCTCCTAGCTGCTATCTGGGTTTCCATCTCAGTTCTTTGGTGAGACTTAGAATAATGCAATGAAAGGCTAATCATCTGTTTGAAAATCCAAAGAGGGCTTCAGGAGAATTATTTCAAAATTTGAGGCAAGTGAATGCACATATAATAGTTCAAGATAACAGCTTATTCATATAATCTCACACGGGCCAGTGAATGTGTTAGTTCATATAAAAGCTGCATAATTATTTAACATGGTTTAAAATATAACTTAAGAAGACAGGAATCCTGTTGTGAGAATAATTGGACACTGGGTTAAGTCTGGAGTAATTGTCTAATAAATTTTTGAGTTATGAAAATATGAATTTTCCCCTTATCTTCCTCCTTTCTCCTTCTCTCTTGGTACACCCCCAGCTTCCCAACAGGGCTCCATCTTTGCCTCTGCAGCTGTGGCATGTCCCATCTCCAGGGGTGGATAACGGAAGGAACTGCTGGTATTCCCTAAGATGCTGCAGCAGGCTGGGCCCTGTGCTGGAACATTCAAAGGCTGCCCATGTCTCTAGCTGAGGAAGGTTCTTCTATTATGGGTTGTCCTCAGCCTTTTAATATTGTTTAGATGGGAAAAGGTGTCTGCATGAAATGTAATTGGTAGTTTTTATTCTATTTTTAACTGAGAAGAAAAAGTTCCCTGTAAAATATCCATTCTTGATATTTAATCATCCAACGAATGCATGTTTCCCATTTCTACTCTATGTGAAAGATACTCATTCAAATTCTTAGAAAAGGGATTACCTTCCCAGAAGATATATGCATTTTATGAGGGACCCTGATCCAAAGACAATACCTATATCTTATACTCTGTAGTGTTGGTGAGGGTGGGTGTTTTTGGCGGGGGTCTCTCCTATGTGTCTCAAATCACACAGCAGAATAGCCACCCACGCTGTCTTTGTATAAAGTTTTCCTGAAAGCTTTTGGCAAAATGAAAGTGCAGTGCTGTGTGCAAACTCTGACTGTCAAACGGTATGTGGCATCCCAGCTCATGGAGCAAAAAGGGTCACACAAAGTTCCTGAGAGGAGTGTGTGTTAGACTTGCCTAATGCAGGACACCTGGTGATGGCTGCTTCTTGCCCCGGAGACCAGTGCTCCGCCATACCACCCACAGGTGATGTTTCCATAACCTTCCCGAAGTAGCAACAGGCAGCGCTGGGTCAATGTCACCATCTGGTGACTAGTACCGCAAACCACCGCACCTGAAAGTTGTTCCTACTTTCTTGAGCAAATTAGATAGAACAAAACCTAACTCCCAGCAATCTGCTTTTCCTCAAGTGTCAGCATTCCGAACAAAGAATAATCAAAATTTTGCCCCAACTTTTCCCTCTTTTATTTAATTGCCATACTGTAATAATATTTTCCATTTTAAATACTTAATATTTTAAATTAAACAATTTTAATTTTAAATTAAATTAAATCTTTGAAGGCCAGGCTGGTGATCTACTTTCTTTTTTTTAATTTTTTTTAATTTTTTTATTTTTTGGGGGGTACACCAGGTTCAATCATCTGTTTTTATACAAGTGATCTACTTTCTATGTATAACATTGTTTCTATGGATAAATGCCTGCAGAGTTCCGAACTATTGAAATATTACTAGAATTGACTTTTGGTTTGCAATTTCCTGATAATTTAAAAGAAAAAATATATATAAGTACACACATACATATACCACCAAATGCTTCAGCTTCAGGGTGCAAAATACGTCATTTTCTTTCGTCTTTTAAATAAAATGTAATATTTTCCAAACTTCCATCTTGCTGTAATGTCGTCATCTTTCATTACTAGATTCTCTTCCTCCAGTTCCACCAGGGCTATTTGAAGTTCAAGTCCAAGGTGTCTTACTCAGGCCAGGTCTTAGGTGAAGGGCCCCCTGGTCTTTGGTCTTCATGGTCACTGCCGGCTGTGGTGGCAGCACGCAGAGACCAGATGATTCTGCTGGTTTAACAACTGAGAGGCAGAGAGATCTTTGCCAAATATCGAGCTTTCCTTCCCGGGGTCTAGGCGGTCTAGTTGCTCCTGACAGGGGTTCCCGACCCAGGGGTCCTGCCATCTCCCCAGATTGTGGAGGCAGCTGTTTTCTCTCTGTCCTCCCGCTGCCCAATGCCACCTGCCCAGGTGGAGAGGGCCCCTGTCCCTCCCTCAGGCCCCCGTTTGCTTTTATGAAAGCTCTTTCAGCTCAGCCTGCCCTGAGCCCTGCCTCTCAACCCCACAGACCTCCATTCCTCACCCACCACCTCCACAAAGCAGATATTTTCAGAATCTTTTAATTCTGATCTGGGAGTAAAGGAAACCACAGATCTGGACTTCAATCCTTGCTCATCACCAAGGTTGGGATTGTGGGGGAAGGACACATTCTTCTCACTCTTTCTCATTCTTCCAAGGGCAACAAGTGAAATGGAAAGCAAGTAAAAGTAGCAAAGAAAACAAACAAAAGCTCCACAAACTAATATTTTAATAAACTGTCCTCCAGCATATGGATACTTGTGGCTGAACTCTGATATTCTTAACCTTATAAGGTATTTTTCACACTCTGAGCAGTTAAATATCACACTTTATGAAATTGTGTCCTTGTGTCTTTAAAAAGGGTAGTAGCAGATGCTGTTTGGATTACATTTCGTGTGGCTCTAACGACATACACCGTTCTGATTTTTTTAATTGGGGTTATTCCAGAAAGGTTTTCACCTTTGTGTAACATGCACACTCAACCCCAAAACATTTAAAAATAATTTTTGAGACGAGAGGCAAGTCTTACTGGCACAGTTACTGTTGCTCTCATGTGATGCCTCCTACAGGCAGGGAGAGGGCTGGTACCAACTTTTCCTTTCCTTGATCCTCTCTCCATGCAGCACTCTCTCGAGTCGTTAGCTTAGTCGGAAAGAGTTAAACATCTACAAGGAGTAAATCTATTATTTGTCTTCCTCCAAGGAGAATTATTTCAAAATCAAGATAAGAATGTTGGATAATACATTTAAGAATTGAATGGGTATTTTAAAATGTCTTTTTTCTTTGAAAACCAACTTCCTTCAGTTTTCTCGGAAAAGCTTAAAAACGCTGAAGAGCTGGTGATGATTAACACAGCCCTTGGCCAGCTTTGCCTGTGTCGGAATGTTGGAGGTGCTGATGTAGGGTTTTGGGGGTTTTTTGGGTTTTTTTTGTCTTGTTTTGTTTTTTTTAGTTACTTCAGGGAATAGAGCTTATTTAAATTCCACCATTAAAAAAAAAACCCACCCCCAAAGGGTGCTGTTTCATGTTGGTTGAATAATTCACGAATGGGCAGATGGTAGGACACATATAGCTACAAACTGAGTGTCCCTTCATATAAGCACCAGTCTGTTAAACATTCCCTATCCAATTCCTTCATGGTTAAAGCAGTACTTGGGAGGAATGAACAAGATCACTTCTCTACTAAAATACCACGTGTACATGGTATTTATTAAAACCCTTACTGGCCAAGGTATAAGTCCCTGGAATCTTCTAGAACAAGACAGAGTAACCAGAATCTAGGTGTTGTACTATAAAATAAGCATCCTGTCAATGAATTCTGCTTCTGAGTTTCTTTACTTCTGAAAAAATAAATTTGTTTTGGAGAAACACAGTTATTGCTTTACCCATTCAAAAGCCTGAGCAGAAAAGCAGAACTAAAGCCACCACCATGTTTTCCTGAGACTCTCAGCCCAGGCCTCCTGCAGAGCAGCAGTGGGGGGCTGTGTGACTCAGGGAGTTAAGTACGGGGCTCAGCTCCTGGGGCCATCATCTAATTTTCAGTGACCTTGTGAAAAGAACTTCAAGTATCTGTGCCTCTCCCTGCTTTTAAGGTGAGGCGAATAGTATTAGTCTCCCACCAAGAGAGTATGGGGGTGAATAGCCAGTGAGTATAATTGAAATTGCCTTGCTAATACTGTGTGAAGAGCCATGTAAAGTGCGGAATGATAAACCTCCTCTGTGTAGGATGACTGGAAGTTGAGGGATGACAAATAGCCTGGCGTATTTCCAGATCTACAGTTCAGCCATGCTGTAGCTTGGAATCCTTTAAGACTTTGTCATGGTCTAAGGGCATGAATAACTCGTTTTAGTCCTAAAGAAATGAAACATTTACAACTTGCATAACGACGCATTTCAGTAAGAATTTGGAAGATATATGTCTACTTTTAGTTTATCCAAAGATCCTAGAGGCCTCAGAAGTCATTCAGTCCACCACCACCCAGGCCCAATGGTGAAGGAACCACATCCCTGAGTAGGGCCATTTCCTGTGGGAAGACATGCACCATCTCCTGGTGAATACATTAGGTAGCAATTCTTCCTGATACTGAGTTGAATTCTGATTCCCTGTAATGTCCATCTGTTGGTTCTAGTCTTATTCTCTGAAGCAATGAAATCAGTCTATTCCTTTTTCCATGTGATAGACTTTCAAATTATTGAAGTCAGCATTCCCATTTTTCTCGAATTTCTGTCCTCAGCTAAAATATTTCCTTTTCCATGCCCTATATGACAAGGTATCTGTAGCTTCTCATCATCGATGCCATCCTCTTGTAATTCAGTCTAGCTTTGTTTTGTTTCTCCTAAAATGTAGTCTTCAAAATGGATCACTACCTTAAGAGGTAAGTCTAATAGTTCAAGGCTCAGTGAGGCCTCTTTTCTGTATGTTTCAATCAAACAAGTATTTATTGATAATCACTATGGATATAATAATGAACAATATAGACATAATTCTTAGCCTCATGAAGCTTATACTTGGAAATGGGAGAAATGCATAAAGAAGACCCCCCTCCAAAAAAGGTAGTTTAAAAAGTCAGTAAAATAATTCCAAGTCTTGAGACCAGGACCAGGAACAAACTCAGAACCAGGAGCAGAATTCTTGGGGTGGACATGGTTGATTGGAACTCAGCTTCTGTTCCTCGCTCCTTCAAGCTTGTCTTCCATTTCTGCACAGTGTGGAAAGCTAACACTACACTTTCCGGACAGCCTTGTAGGTATGAGTCTGGATAGAAATTAAGTCCCACCAAATAAATGCAACTCAGGTAAACCCTTGTTAAGGAGTTTTATTAATGAAATAAAAAGCCATTGAATAATTTTAAGCAGTGTTCTAACATTTATATCTTTAACAGGTTTAGATAACTGCTAAGGCTAATCTCCCATTCTTTTTCTTTTTTTTTTCTTTTTGAAATTTTTAAGCTATTTTTCACTCAGTTGTGCTTCTAGATAAATTTTAAGGTAATTGTATCAATTAAAAAACCCATCCGTGCATGATCATACTGAGTTAGGCTTAAAAATTCATTTGAGAAGCAACGATTTAATTTTCCATCCTTGACATATTATTTCTCTCCACTTATGTGAATTCTCTATCTCTTAAAAAAATGAATAGTAAGCTAAACATACTGAATATTGCTACAGTGAGGAATCATTGGGACACTGTGAGAATTTACAAACAGTGGAGCCTAAGCTACAAGCACAGTCAGAGGCAAGTCTTTCCACACGTGACATCTCAGTTGAGTCTTACAGAATGAATAGGAGATCACTGAGCAGAGAGAGAGGTGAGGGAAGAGACTTCCAGACAACTTGATCAACTTATAGGAAGGCCCAGAGGCAAAAGAGAGTATGGGATGGTGCTTCAAGGTACCGAAAAAGTTTAAAATGGCTTGCACATAAAATCCAAAATGAAAGGAGGACAAAAATGGAACAATCCAGGTAAGCAACAGCCAAATTATGAATAGCTTTGTAAGCTGTATTTGCTCATTTAGATGTAAAATTGGAGTTTAGATGGTGGAACCGACTTGATGTAGTAATAGGAGGGTAGGGATGTTGATGGGAAGGGAGGTGTTAAGTAGAGTGTCCAGGCTTTGGGCTTTGGACCTGGGAGAATGGCTATGATTTTCACAGAGACAAGAACAAGAGATGAATTGTATCTGAGGGGTAAAATATCATTAATGCATGTTTGTACCTGTTGGATTTGTGGTACCTGGGGACACTGAAGGGGAAATGTTCAGCAGACTTTGAATCACAACCAAAGAAAATCAAAACCACAGATGAGCAATGTAGATGGAGAGATTGGTTTCTGAATCATTGTAATTGAAGGCAGGAAGTGAGCATTATCAGCCAAGGACAGTATGAAGATCAAGAAGTACAAGAAAAACAACATGTAACTTAGACCCTTTGCTTTGAAGCCCAAGGATAACCTTGTTGAATTTAGAAGTCCCATTACACTGGTGACTCATACTGCACTCATGTAAACCTTCTGGTCTCTTTCACACAAACTCTAGCAAGGCCACATGGTTGCAAGGCCACCTGGTTGCAAGTGGCAGAGACCCAACCCAAACTAGTTTAAGAAGGGAAAAAAGGAGTATGGGCTCAAAAAGTAGGAGATCCAAGGTAGACTTTAGACATCAATACATCCAGGGGACTCAAAGCTTATTTCTGATTTGTAAACTTCTATAGAGAATGTCCTTCTATATGGTAGACAAGAGGAACCCCAGCCAACCAAGCTCAAAACCTCAAAGTTTAGCAATATCACTGGCAATAATATTTCTCTCTTCAAGGGCACACACACACACTCACACATGAGGGTGAGTCAAAAATTATCTGCACTCTGGTTATATTAAAACTTCTGTTGGCCTCTCTGTCTTATTGGTGCTTTCTGTTCAAGGCTACTGTCTCTCCAGTCACTGCTGTACAGATGTGAATGTGTTACATCAGTTCATTTGTAACTATGATGCAAGCAAAACTGGATGTCCCACTTGTGATTTGCACAAAAGAGGAGCAGTGTGAAGTGATTCGTTTTTTGTGGTCTGAGGGTGTGCATTCCTGCACATGTGTGCAATTCTGCCCACACTGTCGACACTCTGCAAAAACTTCTTTTTGAGGAGTTAGAGCATCCTCCCTATAGACCTGATCTTGTTCCATCGGACTTTCACCTGTTCGGTCCCCTGAAAGCAGCGCTACAAGGATGAAGATTCATTTCCAATGAAGAAGCGAAGACAGCAGTGCAATCGTGGCTCGCAGCTCAGCCTAAAACATTTTTTAATCAGGGAATACGAAAGCTTGTTGACAGATGGACAAAGTGTATTGAAAAACAAGGAGATTATGTTGGAAAAGGATGTATTTGTCTTTTCCAAAAGTTAATTAAAATAAATTCTACAGCCAGAGTGCAGATAATTTTTGACTCACCCTTGTGTGTGTGTGTGTGTGTGTGTGTGTGTGTGTGTGTGTACACACACATTATATATATATAATCTTAGAGAAGACACCAATTGGCCCTGCCCAGGTCTTAAGCCCAACCATAATTCAATTGCAGTGGCCAGAATAGTGGAGCAATATCACTGGATATCCTATATTTGGATCGCTAAGAAAAGTTAAAATTCTTGAAATCCACTCCAGACCTTCTGAATCAGAATATCTGAGGAAGAGTCCCAGGAGTTACTATTTTTTACAAGCTGCTAGAGTGATTCTTATTGGTAGGGGGTAGGGGTGGGAGGTTTCACAGACGTGTTTTGAGAAATATTGCAGGCTCCAGAACCAGCTGGGATAGGATGCTGCCTGAAGGACGTCAGGTCTGTACCCTGTTGGTCTTGGTGAAGGTGGAACATGTCCAGGCTTTTGAGTGGACTTGAAAGGACTTGGGGTGAAATAGGGTCTGAATCACTTCATTAAATGTATGACCAGGCAATTCATTGAACATTTAGTTCCCTCATTTCAACACACAGGGAAAATATTTACCCAGAATGGCTGTGCCAGATTAAATCAAACAATGTTTGTGAGGTTAGGTTGCCCACTAGCTTTCACCATTGCTCAGGCCCCTCAACCCTGCGACTAACTTCTAGGCCTTCCATTGCTCGAGGCGGGTCCTGCCTCCTGTATCATCTGCTTTTGTTGCCTAAGACAGTTCTCAGTGTTCAATTCTTCCATATCCTTTTAGGTCCCTAAGGCTGTATTTCCAGGATGTTAAACTCAGCCTGCCCACCCAGACCCTCGCCTTTTACCTACCACACCTCTACCTGCCCCCACCTCCACACTCAGCTGCTCAGGGAGCTTTTTAAATCTCCACATCTATACTTCTGAACCCAGTCTATAGGCCTGGAATATATTTTCATATATGACTTGGTACAAATAACATCATCTTGAGGTAAAAGCAAATCTGGGCTTTTAGAGAGTGCCAGATTGCAGAAGAAATAGCAATTATCACTTTTTTCAGGAGAAGACATCTCATACAAAGGACCTGCTAATAGACAGACTCATGAGACTTCTCCTTGAAGAGCTACACTTGGGTAAAAGTAGACAAAATGCCACAAATGCCACGCTACATTCTCCATGTATTTGGTCCTTCATCATTTTTTAATATTCTTTTTTCTTCCAGCTGCCATCTTGGGAGAAATAGAAAAGCAAAGAGGACACAGAAAATTGACCTGTAATTTAAAAAGAGATGACTCCACTTATGAGAGCCCTGATGGTGTAAACACAGCACATATCAGCAATGGGACAAGGAATGAAATGGTGTCAGTGCTCTGTGAACTCCCACCACCAGAAAGCACTTCGCCATGCTCTCAGAATGCTCTCAAATACGTGCTGAGAAGAGGTTTGTGCAATTGCTCTTATGTGAAAGCACAGCCTTTTCAGCTTCTAACTTTCTTGGATATTAAATGCACTGTACTGTATTTTGCATACTTTGCCCTTCAGTGTGGTTGCTGGGTTGGTGCCAGCAGATAAGTTAGTGGAACTCACCCAAATCATCCAAAGACCTTTATTCTATACTTTGTTCCTTACAGTCAAGTGGCATTTTTCTTCTAAAGTACTCAAAGTGGCAAGATACTATTTTGGTATTATTTTATCCTATATTATCGTATTTTTCCTTCCCTGTATTTTCTTTGTTGAAACAGTTCCTAAGTTCTACCCTCCACCCCCGCCTCCAGAGAGGAAAGAACAGGATAAACTTGGAAATCCTGGCTTTTATTTTATTTTTAAGATCCCAAGCCCTGGAGGAAGGAGAAAATCTGTGGGCCCAGAGAACGTGACCTTAACAAGCATGGGGGGTAAAAGATTCCACAAGATGAGAAGTATTCCTCAGGGCCCAGGAATGTGTAGAAAGAGATGGATGAGTTCATGCCCTACTTCCTGGTCATGCTAGCAGAAAAGGTCTTGGGTCCCAAGAGCAAAAGGGACTAAGGCAAGTAAGACCATGGAGACCAAGGCTTTATGGGCTCTCTAACCAGGCTCATAAACTCAATGTGACCAGGTTCCCTGTAGGTAACATACATGTAAGGTTTGGAAGTGGTGTGAATGGGAGACTAGTGGGACTTGTACAAAACTCTAGGGTGTGTACCTAATTTTACATTTAAAGCTACTGTAAGTATAAAAGAAACCAATCTGTTGTACTTGACAAGTTTTGGCCCATGGTCCAGGGGCCACATTGAATGGAACAATGGCTGTGTTAATAGTATTTATTGTGGGCAGATTGCTAAGGTTCAGGGTGTATCCAATGCCTTTATGCCACATCAGCCCCCAAACATTGTCATTAACTCAGAGTAGAATGGGAGGGGTAAAATCTTGAAAGGGCCCAGGTTAACAGTCGCAGAAGTTTCAAGATAAGGCTCCAAACAGAAATGAAGCTGAGTTAAAGAAAGGTTTTCAAGAGTTTCTTGTATACTTGCCTTTGTGGGCTGATGATACTCTTATCATTAGAGAGGTGTCTAGGATAGTTTTGGCTTCACCAGTGTGGAGCTCGGTGCTAATCATAACCAGCTGCGCGATCTCAGGAACATCACTTAGCATCTCAAGCCTGTTTCTTCAACTATTAAAGGGAAACAATAGTAATATCCCTTCAGAAGTTTGCTGCATTAAATGAGACAATGTAGGACAAGTACCTGGAACAATACTTGCCTCCAAATAAGCAAGCCCTCAGATTGTAACTCTTGGTACCAATCATGCTGATACCTTGTGTACCTTGTGCTCATTGCCTCACAGTGAGTTTGGTGAAATATTAATTGGCGAACTTTGCTTGTATCAATAATGAAGATGTCAATACATTGACTCTCTTGCCCCTTAAGATGTTTGCGTCTTGCGCCTCTCATCCTCATATAAAGACACTCCTAGAGTCTCCCCCATCAGGCTAGAGTCTCAGACATCCTCAGATGTACTTGAATTTTGGGTTTAACATAGTTTAGGATCAAGCCAGGGTCGTTACTACAAATTCCAATGAATTTGGGCTTCAATCGATAGACTAGAAGAAATCAGAAACTTCTTTTTGGAAACTTTATTTTCTGTCAACCGTATTTTTATTTCAGCTTAAGATCACTCAGTGGTTGTTCCTACCCATTCAGTGGTCTGAGCAGTAAGAACTGCAGACCAGTCTTCAGAGGTAGGCTGAATGCGCCAGTCTTCAGTAGAGAGCTGCTGGGTAGGCACAGAGGGCACCTGCACACATTCAGACCAGTCTGCAACCTAAGGTTGTATAGCAGTAAATTAGTGAGCTGGAACAGCAGTGATCAGGCATGACCTCCCACGGATGTTCACAAGAGGTGGTGCCACGCATGTGCAGAACTTCCCCGGCTGCCATCCACCACCCCTCCCTGTTGCACTGGGTGGCAATGCCTACACGGCATGGAGGAGAGTATGTTACACAGAGTAATGGTAAGCGGGCCAACATAAGAGCCTCCATGACAGGCTGGTGGGCAGCCGTGGGATCAGTAACCACCAGAAATCTTGGCTCTGGAAGGCTGCCTGGATCTAGTTAGTGAAGGTTCCAGGAGTGAAGCAGATAGTAATAGGAGGGACTCCAGGGGCAGTAGCAAACTTCAGCACGGTCTGCTGGCCGGTATTCCTGGAGGATATGGCACTGATGTTAGCTGGTTTCAGTGGGCAACAATGGCACAAGCTGAAAGCAGAAGCTTCTCCCAGGCTCTCTTCAGATTTATAATATAGATGCTATCATTTTTCCTTTTGCGGATGTACTGTTCCATTTGGTAGTCAAGGTTGGTGCCACCTAAGTGGATTCCTCCTTTACTTGTAGGACATCAAGGGCTCCCAACACTGTGAAAGTTTTCCTTTAAGTTACAGCAGGAACCCAGAACAACCTCTCTCTGGATAGCTTGGAAAGGCCAGAAAATTTAATTAAAACCAAATGAAGACACTTCTAAGAGGGGCTAAATTGCCGTGGTCCACAAGTGTAGTCTTTGGAACTCTCCTTGGATTCAAGAAGTGAAAAACATTCACAGAGGTGGAAGGATAAGAATGTGTCCTTTATACCAAAGACTTTAGATACCACTTCTCTCAGCTGAACTATTGAGTTATTGCAACTCCTCACTCCTGAAATTTTGTGTTTAGTTTTCTACTTAACCGTTCATGCTGGTGGAGAAAATCACACAACTCACAGATCTTCAGCTGGACCTTTAGTTCTGCCTGGCAATTCTGCCTGAATGCTCTAGTTATTTTTCTCTTTGCCATTGTTTATACTGACTACTCAAACCACCTAATCTATGGCATCCTTCTTCACTTTCAATAAATGATCTTGCTTTCTCCTTGCTCTGGATTTTTCCCTCCTGCCTCGGTGGCAGCCATCCTCCATCAGTTAGCCTCACTGGCCCCGGTATCTTCAGCTTCTCTCTTTACTGGCTCCTCCTCATTATATAAACTTGCCCATGGTGTTCCTTTAGCAAAAGACAAAAAACAAAAAATGAAACTGTTGCTCAGTCTTAGGTTTCCCTGCAGCTGCCTTGCTATCTCTACCTTTCACTTCCAAATCAAGCATTTGTAAATGTTGTGTCTATTTCTCTACCCACTTCCTCACCTCTCTGTCATTTCTCAGCCCATAGGTCTGGGGTATGCTTCTTGCCTTTCCATAGCAACTGCTCCTTTTTGACAAATCCAATGGCAAGTTTTGGGTCCTCACCTCCATTCAGTGGTGTCTTTGACACTACTGACCCTCGGCTGTCCTCTTACCTGTATGGGAGCTCCTTCTAAATCTTCTCTGAGTGCTTCTCTCTGTTTGCCCAGTGTTTATACATCTACATTCTTCAAGGTTCTACCTGGGGTCTTTTCTTTCACTATTCTCTCTCTGGGTGAAGAATCTAATCCTGTACCATCAATTACTGTCTTTAAAAAAATCTAACAGCATAATTGGAATCATTCTTATCTTTCCTGTTCCTCAAATCACATATCCAGGCTCCAGGTCTTTTAGAGTCCTCACATCAGATCTTTGAGGTCATTGACATTGCCTGAAACCTACTTCAGACTCTTGTCATCTCTCACTAAAACTTTTGAAATAGACTTCTGGCTGGACTTACTGCGTCTCATCTTGATTCTCTCTAATCAGCACCACAGCCAGAGATCTCCCTGAAACAGTCAGCCAACGTTTTCTGTTAAGGCCCAGTAGTAATCATCTTAAACCTTGAAAGCCCTATGATCTCTGTTGCAACTATTCAAATCTACTTCTGTAGCATATCAGCCATAGACAATATGTAAATAAACAGGCATAGATGTGATTTAATAAAACTAGGTATGAAACAGGCAGTGGACCAGATTTGGCTTCTGATGCATAGATTGCTGATCCCTGTTTTGAAATACAAACTTGGACATGTTCTTCCTATTGCCTTTAGAATAAATTATAAGTTCTTGAAAGCAGCTTATGAGCCTGGCCAAACCGCTTACCGCTTATCCACCTCCATCACAAAACCAGGTCCAGCCATATTGGAAGACTTGAATTTACTGCGTTGTGTTTTGATCCACAGCTGACCTATAGGTCTATTGGGGGCTACCATTCCAAACAACACAAGCTTAAGAGGCATGAACTGATGTGGGTTTGAGTTATAGCTCTGTCCTTACTAAAATTGTGGTATCTGGCAAGCCTCTATTTCTTAATTTATGAAAATAAATGGGGATACTGATATTATCCAGGAATAATAATATTATCTGCCTCTTACATAATGCAGTTGCTTAAAAACAAATGGCACAGTGAAGATGAAAAGCACTCATAAACTGTAAAGTGTTATGTAAATATCCATGTTGCCTACACAGGCTTGGCCAGTCCCCACCTCTCTTTTTCCCCATCAGACCGTCTCAGCCACTATCTCTCTGATCTTGATCTCTACATCTACCTGCTTTTTGGCAGCAGAGGTCAGCTGCAGTGCAGTGGGGCCCTGGAGGATTCAGGTCACCTGTCCTCCTTAGATCAACTCACTCATTCCTTTGCAGAGCAGCCCACTCTCACTTCCCTACCCAGCCCCAAATCTGGTGATGGAAGCCCTGGCCCTGCCCCAGTCCGTTTCTGGAGCAATTTCTCACTCCCATGTGGGCTAATTAGAAATGATAGTGATGATGATGATGCTGATGATGATGATGTGTGTGTGTGTGTGTGTGTGTTGGGAGAGGTGGTGACAGACAAGGGAAGAATTAGGCTACTCACTATATCTGGCCCTCTCTTCTTCCCTTGCTGTGCCAGGGAGGGGATGGTGCATTTCCAAATGGAGGAATTATGGACTGAGCAGATTGTAAAGAAAAGCAAGTCACAACAGTGCATCTTAATGTCTCATCTATGCTCTTTGTGAGCCTGGGGATTATTCGCACCTATTTATGGCACCAGAATATGGTCTATAATTTAACAACAAACAGGGTTTTTTATCTTTATATTTACCTTTTGTTTTGTTTTTTCTAAAAAATGCTGCTTTATATCTTCTGACTTTGATTGTCTTCTTATGTAAAGATTCTCTGATTCATTCAGGCTTCTTAACTCACCTATTGAAATTTTCTGACAGGGATCAAAAGGACAGAGAACTAATCTTCCACATTCTTTAAAGTTTTGAAGAAACAGCAGCCCTCACATCTGGACACTGGGATCAATTACATAAGAGGACACTATAAAGAAGCAGCAAAGGAACAGAGCAGAGCAGTTTTTTTTTTTCCCACTGACTAGAACTACAGCAAATTACTTTTTCATGAGAGAACTAGAAAATGCACTTTAAAAAATACTTTATAGAAGATTCACTTTTTGGATTACAAAAGTACTAAGAACATGACAGGCATTTACTTACATAAATTTCATCTACTGTGAGTGGTGCCTTACAAAGAATCTTGTGTGTGCATGTACATATATATACACACACACACATATATAAAACCTTTTGTATACGTATAAATTGCATACCATAACATTTTCACAAAAGAGGAATTTCTGCAGGCATTTCTATAATTGATTTTTATTTCAAATTTGATTAGAAGTCCATTTCATTGCCTTAATCTTTTTCTTTTCCTGTGTAAAAAAAATTCCTTCATGTGAATTAATTAACTATATAAAAGCTTCTAGACCTTGCATTACGGCACCTACTATATATACCCCAAATATTATGTTAAATGCAAAAATAGAGCTACCCAATCTATTATTAGATTTCCTGGGCACCTTAGAATAAAGCCATTGTCTCTTTAAATTTCTGAATGAGCATAGAGAGACACCATTGTAAAACAGATGTAACAATTAGAAACATATACACACCTGACAACAGAGCCCTAAAATATATGAAGCAAAAATTGACAGAATTAAAGGGAGAAATAGTTCTACAATAACAGTTGAGTACTTCCATACCCTACTTTCTATAGTGGACTGAACAACTAAACAGAAGATCAATAAGGAAATTGAGGATTTGAACAGCACTATAAACAAACTAGACCTGAGAGACATAAATAAAACACTCCACCCAAACAAGCAAGAATACACAGTTTTCTCAAGTACATTTATAATATTCTCCAGGATAGACCATATGTTAGAACACAAAACAAGTCTTAATAAATTTTTAAAGTTTGATATCATCCCAAGTATCTTCTCTGATCACAATGGAATAAAACTAGAAATCAGTAACAGAAAGAAAACTGAAAAATTCATAAATTTGAGGAAATCAAAGAACATACTCTTAGCACAATTCAACTCATAACAAGGATTATTGTTTTTTGGGTTTTTTTTCTCAAATCCAGTTCGAAAACTGGAAAATGATTCTTAACAGCTCAGCTGGAGATTAGGTGCTATCTCTGGGCCAGTCAATTTGGGCCACAGTAACTAGGGTAAGAATAGGCTAATTCTCCTATAGACACACAATGAGGTTTGGGTGATTTCCCAGGAACAGGAGGGGACCTGACCAGACAATATGGTAGGTCCACCACACTGATATTGGTTTGTATAAAGTCAAAAGAGTTATAAGGAAAATAATATTTAAGACGTACATGGGGAAAGGAGGCTCATAAAATAAGGGTCATCTGTTGCTCTACTGGGTGAGGGGAAGCTTTCACCTCTGTTGCCCAGGCAATGTGAATCTCTGCACCTGGAAGTAGCAGTAGCCAGTGAACCTGAGAGTAGTTATCTCTGGCTTCCTAAGCCAAAGAGAATAGAGCATATCCAAATGTGTCACTAGAACAAAGTCCCCTGAGCTAAACATTGAGAGCTGAAGTACAAAGAAAAATGGGTTGAATAACCTAGGAAAGATATAAGGATAGAGGCATAACTTAAGCAAATGCCAGAGATCAGGCTGTTGCACACAAAAGTACATATGCACATTTCTAGAAGCAGATGGGAAGGGTAGGCTAAATCCAATAGTGAGATGATGATTTTAAGAATATCTTTATTTCCTTATTTGAATTCTTTCATATAGATTTCATTTCTTTTGTTCTTTGTCTCTGGAGGTGGAATGGAAAGAATGCTTCTGCAGTCTAGGAACAAAAGTTTATATTGCAATTGTCACTTAAAGGGGAAGACCTGATAAAAAGTGACAGGTCCCTTTCCCACTTCAGGTAGTCTCCCTGAGCATTGTTTGCCATGTCCCTTGTTTAAAGGTGCTCATGTCCTTATCTGGATGCAGCAGAGAGGCAGGGAATGCACCATGAGCATGTCAGAGCACTGACAGGGGATGGGTGGTTCTCAAGGCAGAGCTTTCTTTTGTTCAAAAACTGCTGAGCTCACCTCTGTTGCTAGTAATTAACAGGCTCTACTTCACCCTTGTTCAGGAGAACTACCTTTTTTTTCTTGCCCTTGGCAGTGACCAGTCATACTTCTTTGACAGCTTAGTGAAATTCCTAGGAGAGAAAGGATAAGAATAGGTCTTAGCAGAATCATGAGGAAATTCTTTTGTAAGGAGTTTAAATTAGGAAATACGTTGACTTTAAATAGTGTTGTCTCATTGTGAAAACTTAGTGAATTGTCTTCAAGTATTTTAGATTCATCTAAGTTCATTTGATACATAAACTATGTGACAACTAAAAGAAACCATTCTGAGTACTCTAAAAATATAAAAAAAAAAATTAAAGTTACAATATTGGATAAACTTGAATTTTCTTAAATGTCCTCAAACTGTGCATAAACTTATTAAGATTTTATTTGGAAATCACAAGTTTAAATTAATTTTTCAATTATTCATTTTAAATTGGAATTATGAGGCTGATCTGTTACTCTGGCTAAATTCTTATAAACATAACACATACAAAATATTAATAATACACAGATTTATTAACACAATATTAATGCTATGGTTTTTTTTAAGCTCTTTATTGGAGTATAATTGCTTTACACTGTTGTGCCAGTTTCTGCTGTACACCAAAGTGAATCAACTGTATTTATACATATATCCCCATAATGCTATGGTTTTGATTAATTACACATTTCTTTCTTTAAAAAAAATAAATCTATTTATTTACTTTATTTATTTATTTATTGGCTGTGTTGGGTCTTCGTTGCTGCACATGGGCTTTCTCTAGTTGTGGTGAGTAGGGGCTACTCTTGGTTGCAGTGTGTGGACTTATTGTGGTGGCTTCTCTTGTTGTGGAGCATGGGCTCTAGGCAAGTGGGCTTTAGTAGTTGCAGCATGTGGGCTCAATAGTTGTGGTTCGTGGGCTCTAGAGCTCAGGCTCAGCAGTTGTGAAGCACAGGCTTAGTCGCTCCTCGGCATGTGGGATCTTCCTGGGCCAGGGCTCGAACCTGTGTCCCCTGCGTTGGCAGGCAGATTCTTAAGCACTGCGCCACCAGGGAAGTCTTACTTATACATTTCTACATTTAATTCTAAGTCTTTACAGAATTGAAAAATGCTTAACTATCGAGGAAATGATGCCTTTGCAAACAATTTTGAAGGGTACCTTCTCTGCCAGTTGAAGTTCCGTAAGATGGAGAATTTCAGATGAGACACTGATTGGATTCTTGTGGACGACATTGAGGGGGCATTTTTTGACCTGTTATATTAAGACCCTCTAAATAGGGTGGCCTGGTGGCACTAGTGGTCCCTATTCCTGTGCTTAAGTTTTCTATTACCCAATTCTTTTATCTACTCACAGAATATGAGACTCCCATTTAGCAGTACATAAATAATTCTTTTATATCCTTTTTGCTCTTTCGGGGGGTTCTGGCTGTGGGATCTTGTACCAGCTACATATTTCTACATAATAAACTACTTCAAAACTTTGTGGCTTAAAAAAGAAAACCTCTATTTTATTATACCTCACAATTTTGTGAGTTAGAAATTTGGGCAGGAATCAGCTGATTCATTCTTTTGTTCCATCAAGTGAACTCCATTAACACCACATGGAAGAGAAGAATTATCCAGCTGAACACCACAGCATTCCTGACCCACAAAACTGTGAAACCTAATAAAATGGTCTGAAAAGTCCAAAGTGGTTTCATTCTCATGCCTCATACTTTGGGAGAATGGTTGGAAGACTGGGCTTAGCTGGGACTGTCAGTTGGAGTGCCTACATGTAGTGTCTCTAACAATGTGACCTTGGGGTAGTCAGATTTCTTATGTGGACTCTAAGGGTACTAAAAGCACGTGTTCCTGTAGGTGGAAGATTCCAAGGTGTTCCTGTAGGTGGAAGTGTTCCAAGGTGAAAGCTGCATGAGCTTTTGTGATCTAACCTCAGAAGTTGCATAGGGTTCACTTGTCGCTAGACTTGACTGGTTGAAGAGTCACAAGCCCCATCCACATTCAGGAAAAGGAAATATAGACCCCCCCTTTCTATGGCAGAAATGTCAACAAATACGTGACCACTTTTAAACCTGCCACAAAGCTATTAAAATAATTAAAGGTCTTTTCCATTTAACTCAAAAGGTCTTTGACTTTGATGTGCCTTCTTTTCAAATACTTTCCGTATGTTATGACACATAGATATTAAAACAATGTCTGATTAAATTCTAGGTATATTGCATGGCATTGTCTCATAATCTGGTTATGACTTTGAAAAGTCTATTTGGTAAAATGACCTTGAAAGATCATTCTACTTGATGAAATCGTGTATAAGAAAATTTCTCTATATTATTTGTTAATAAGCCACAGATGCTGTCTCTTGAACTCAGAGGTGAAATGTCCTGTTCTTACATTAATGTTTTTGAATTTCTCTAACTGATAAATGTGCTATGAAGAATATTTTATGTTCTTATATACTCAATTCAACAAATATAGACTGAGTATCTTCTGTTAGGGAAGCACATATTAAACCGTTCTTGGTTTGAATTTTGTCAGGTGTAGTTGGCTAGGAAGTCATTCAAAATGAATGGGACAAGATGAGCGATCGAGGGAAAACTTTTGAGGACAGTGCACTGAGAAAAGATGCAAGCAGGTCTGCAAACTGCTTCCTTCAGTCAGACTTGGGGACCAAGTTCCTTTTGTTTGCCTTACTCTATCTGGTTAATTCCTACAGTGATCTTAATCTTGATTCCCTTTTTAGGTGATTCTGTCCATTGCCCCTCATTGAAATAAGAATTGGCAGATGTTGAATACATATTTGTTGGTGGAGTAAATGAATGGCCAGTTTCAGAGAATTTGAATATAATAAATCAACTCTTCACACTAAAATTATACTGCTCACAATTTAAATTTTCAGGGATCAGAAGGCATGTTAAGTTCTCACCAGTGCCTTTGGTCATCATTATAAATAATCAGTTATCATTGTTTTTGCCACTCAACTTATTTTGCTTTTCTGGGTATTCTGATTCCAGATAAAGAGGCATTTACTATATTTTTCTCCAACTGGTTTTTCTATCTAAATAAGATGATAGAGAATCAGGACTCTAGGAATTCAGAGTGAGCTCACTGATATACGAACCATCACCAGCTCTTTTCAGTGGCTACTGTAAAATATCCCCAGAAATAGAATCTTGTTTAGTTCCAGTGAAATGCCCTGAAGAATGCACAATGCTCAATGTGTGCTAAAGGCAAGACAATATTGCAAAGGCGCCATCCCCTAAATTCAGCTGGTTTTGATCTCACTCAATTGTGTCCTATAATGTGGGTCTGGAGAGAGATTTGCTTGATCCACCACTGGTTTAGTTGCAGGATTGCCCTACCTTTTACATTTCATCAGTTCATTCTACCTCCACGTTAATCTCCTCTTTCCACTTCAAATATCATGTTCTCTTTGCTTTGTCTTACCTGCTTTGTGCAGCTCTTGCAAATAACCTACCACAGTTAAGGGGGCCCAAGAGGAAAAGCTATATCTGTGATTTAGGGTGATGATTTCAATTTCAAACGCCCTCTAAATATAGAGTCTACTTGTTTGAAAAAAAAATGTGTTTAGAATGGGATCAGTTGTGGCAGGTTTCTTGCCTTCAAGAATCTGAAGGGAGTGCTGAACAGAGGGGAGGAAAGAAGTGCGAAGAGTTTCATAGTCCTGAACCTTGGCAGGCTGAACTGTATCAAGGTGGGAAACAATTCAGGGGGAGTGTGACATGGGCGAGTGGATGTGTTTTCTCCTTATGCTATTGCAGCTAAGTGACTGGGGTGTCATTGCTACCATTTAAAGACAAAAAGGGTTCCTGGTAGGAGGGCCTCTAGCTATTTTTGATTTATTACCTAATTTTCAGACACTGGAAATTAACAAGAACAAGAAATGAGCATGGGCAGAGAATAGCAGAAGTTCTACGATGATGATTCATTCATATGAATAAATAACATCATTTCAGCATTAAGACAAACTACGTGTGGCCATTTGCAAAACATCAAGGTCTTTGCTATCTTTAATTTCCTAGAATTACATCATTGTACACTGTACAATGAAGAAATTATACAAACAGCTAATCATGAACATTAGCTTTTTTTCCAAACTGGTCCATGAGATTTTAGTAAGTAGTCTTTGGGGGGGAAAATGTTTTTTCTTCCCCCTTTGAAAAATTAAGTTAGAGAAAAGAGGATTGCTGACCTCGAGTGCTTAAAATTGTAAAAACAAATTCAGTAAAATAAGTTTTCACGTACAAAGATTCTAGTGCTGTTCTGGCCTCTTTTTCCATGGAATGTAAATCTGTCTGATTCAGCTAATTTTGCCACATGGTTTTTACTCAGATAATGCAGTAACAGATTTTAAGAAATTTTAGGGAATTCCGTAGTGGTCCAGTGGTTAAGACTCTGCACTTCCAATGCAAGGGGTACGGGTTCGATCCCTGGTCAGGGAACTGAGATCCCATATGCCGCGCAGCTAAAAAAATTTTTTAAAAATATATCTTATTATGCTGCATTTGTTAATATGATTGATGGCTGTGATCAGTCATTTCTGATTTTAGTGAAAATGGATTTAGTGTGTTTTTATTTAAATTGATGTTTCCTTTGATTTGGATAGTAGGTTGCATACGGTTCCCGAGGACTTCTTTGCATCCTTGTGCACTCCCCACTATGTCATGGTGGTAGAATGCACTTCTCTGCCCCGTTAATGTTGGGCTTGGCCATATAACCCGATGTGGCCATTGGAGTATTAACGTACATTACTAAAGGAAAGTCTTCAAAAGTGTTCCTTTGATCTGCCCCAGGTAGCTGGAACACCTTTTGTGAGGGTCTAAGAATGAAGACACTTGTAACAAAAATAAACCAGACCCGAAGCCTGGAGTTTAGCTTGTCACTGGCAAGCCCAGCTTAAATCAGCCAAACTACCACAATGTGCAGACCTGTGAAGATGAAAATAATTGTTTATTGTTGTAAGCCATTGAAATTCTGAGTTTATCTATTATGTAGCAAAAATTGACTAATACAGACATTGGTTCTAGAAGCAGCTGCTGTATTTACAAAAACCTAATATATATGGTATTATTGTCTTTGGGACTAGGGGGCAGGTGGTATGAAAACTAGTATAGAAAGTTGGAAAACATACAATCTGTGCTATGTACTGACAAAACATTTGTTTAAACTATTATCTGCTATACCCTTGAAGGCAGGAAATGCACCTAATGAACTTGTGGAATTAATTAGAAAGATATTTCAAGGCAGAATGTTGATAGCATGAGCAGGTTGTTGTAAGAAACGACCTCAGGGGAAAAAAAAACAAAACTGGCCAATTTGCAAGTGGAATTGAAAGAAAACAAAGAGAGTCCAAACAATGCAGTTTGGATAATGAAATTTTCTCACTGAATCAAAGCAATGGCCATGAAGACATAGGACAAAGACAAATCAAAGATGGGACCTATAGCATCCTTTTTTAAGACCAGAAAAAGCTAGAGTAGTGCTAGGAGATCTTTTCCAGAAAGGTAGATTCTGCTGAAGTCCAGTTTATAGTTGGATTCTTTAATAGTTTTTCTTGTGCCATGTATAAGAATTTTTTGCTTATTCTAGGGTCAAAGAGATATTCTTGTATTTCATCCTGGAGAACTTATTGTTTTCATTTTCACATTAAGGTCAATGATTCTTCTTGAATTAATTTTTTTATGGTGTAAGGAAGGAGTTAAGATCAAAGGTTTTTTCCCCCTCTGTCGATATCCAGTTTGTCCAGCACCATTTACTGAAGAGAGCTTTCTTTCTCATATTAAATTTTATTAAAATCTTTGTTGAACATTAACTCACTGAGTTCTCTATTCTGATCCATTAATCTCTGAGTTTATCCTTATGTCAAATAGGAAATTCGCTGTTTTAATGTGTAGTTTTTTGCTAAATTTTGAAATCTTTTGGTATATCTCCTCCAACTTTGCCTTTTTTCATCAAGACTATTTTGACTACTTCAGGTCCTTTTCTCCATGTGTATGTTAAAATCGGTTTATCAATATCTACAAAAAATGGCTGCTGGTGTTTTGTTTAGGAGTGTAATCAACAACTAAACAATATTGGGTTTGGTCCGTGACCATGGTCTGTCTTTCCATTTGTTTGTTTTCTTTGATTTTTTTTCTCAGTAGTAATTTTTTTGGTAGTTTTTCTCATGTAGTTTTCAGTGTAGAAGAATTTGCTTTTCTTTTGTTAAATTTACTTCTAGGTATCTGCTGTTTTTAAGCTGTTATAAATGGATTGTTTTTAAAATGTAGTTATACAATGGTTTATTGCATTGTATGGAAATGCCATTGACATTTTAAAATGTTTTTTTTCAGGCTTCTCAGCAAATTTTATACCCTAGCCCAGTAGGTTGCAATAGAGTCCACCTCGTGACACATCACCCTCTCTCCCACCAAAAAGAGCCCTGCCAGATAAGGATAGTTAACATTTTCAGCTGGAGTGTGTGCCAGGGCTCTATTCTAAGACCTTCTATGCAGTAATTCATCTAACCTAGGAATGATTATTCCCTGCAGACTGAGACAAAGAGAGGTTGATTGGTTGTTTAAAGTCTCACAACTAACAAGTTAGAAGACCTGGCTCCAGAGCCAAGTTAGGCAGTAAACAAAGTCAGCATCCTTAACAGACTCCTTATGATCCCATGGTAATAAATCTGAAAATCCTAATTAAACATGCTTGACCCAGGGAAAACCAAGCCAAACTTATGCAGGGGTGATAGGGTCAGCGCATTCCTATAGTGCCCAATCCGTCAGCAGTCTTCACAATTCAGCTCAACTCCCAGCAGAGCACTTCTGAGCCAAAATCATCTTCCTTCGAAAGAGACGAGGCCCAACGGATAAACACTTACCACACGGATGAACCTCAAAAGCCTTATGCTAAATATAAGAAGCCAGCTGCATATTGTATAATATCATTTTCATGAAACTTCCAGAAAAGGGAACTCTAAAGAGACATACTAGATTCTTGGTTGCTTAGTGCTGGGAGCCACCACCAACTACGAATGGGCTTTGGAGGAGTGATGGTAGCATTCTAAAGCAGCATTGAGGTGAGGACTGCACAAATCCTTAACTGCTTAAAAAACAAACAAAAAAACAAAAAACAAAAAACAGGAACAACAAAAGGCTGAGTTGTACACTTACAATGGGTAAGTTTTAAGGTATGTCAAAGAACAAGATTGTAAGGGGACAATTTGATGAAGAAAATATTTACATTATCTAAAAAAAATTTCCTCAGAGGTTGTTTATGAACCATAAAAAGAAAAAATAGTAACTTTGCAAGTGGAGAAAACAGAACTTATCCAAGTTCTCAACATTACCGCTAACGGGAAATAAACATCACATGCCTCTAGATATGATACTTTGAGGAGATCATATATCTTTATGTAGTATTTCACTAAAAATGCAAAACCTGAATCTAATCATAAGGACAAGGCTATCTGGATGGAAAAATTAATTTTTAATTGTCAAGGTTGGATATTTCCTGCAGTAAATTTAGGATAAAAAAGCTCATTTCACTAGGAAATCAGTAAGAGCTGACTGTGAATGACAGGATTTCTTACTGATGCCATTCAGATACTAACATGGTGGAGAATCAGTACAGACAGAACTGGTCAGTCATAAACAGAGTATATTCTGGCAACAACAATATCTTCCAAAAAGAGTTTTGGGCTTCCTAGGTGGTGCAGTGGTTAAGAATCCACCTGCCAATGCAGGGGACATGGGTTCAAGCCCTGGGCTAGGAAGATCCCACAGGCCGTGGAGCAACTAAGCCCGTGTGCCACAACTATTGAGCCCATGTGCAGCAACTACTGAAGCCCAGGCGCCTAGAGCCCGTGCTCTGCAACAAGAGAAGCCACGGCAATGAGGAGCCCACACACCACAACAAAGAGTAGCCCCCACTCTCCACAACTAGAGAAAGCCTGTGTGCAGCAACAAAGGCCCAACACACCCAATAAGTAAATAAATAATAAACTTATTTTAAAAAAATAAATAAATAAATGAAAAGAGTTTTAACTACTTTTCTTCAAAACTGTGTTCCTTGGAAAGCTATTCAGTAATAATGACAAAACAACAGTAATGCTAGGAAGGAGGGGGAGTGAAAGAGAAAAGGGCAAACCTTTATAGGGCTTTTACTTAGTGCAGGAATTGCACTAAAGCTGAATTAAGTTCTGTTATTATTCCCACTGAATGAGGGAGGAAAACAAGGCACAGAGAAGTTATGTTACTTGACCAATGCAAATAACATCTATCTAATATCTACTTTACCTCCCCAATGAGTAGAGTAATGATTCGGGGGGAATTGGCTTTGGACAAAGTGGTGAATCTATCTGAATCAAAGGTAATGCAATCCCTCCTACCAGTGATTGATTTAAAATGGGTTAATGACCCAATTCTGGCCAATGAGACATGAGGAGATGTTTGATGGAATCTTTAGACAAAGGTCTTAATTTGCTTTGAAAGCCAATCTCACTCTCCCAGTGCACTTGAACTAGGAGGCATATAGCTGTGGTTGCTACTGGCGGCCACCTCACAAGTGCAAAAGGAACCAGCTTCATTATGACGTGTGGAGAATACTAGACAGGAAGAAGCTGGGTGCTGATGAGAATGAATTACTCTTGAAGCTGCACATCTCTGGAATTCTTCTTACTTAAAATAGCTTTTTTTGTTTGGTTTTTTTTTTTTGCTTAAACTAGTTTGCATATGAGTTGAGCAAGACTAGAGTTACACTCATTTAACTTAAATCCTTAAATTCCAATAAATATTTCATTTGTACTACTGAGTCACAACAAAATAAACCCACACCAGTCTTTGTATAACTTGTTCGATTGAACATTTTTATACTTTTTTTTATTGTTTAAAAACCAATATGTTTATCATTCATATCACAAAGGGCTACTTTTCCTAATAAACAAGAAGTTCTTCAATAAATAAGAAAATAACAATTGAACAGAAAAATAAGCAAATGCTACAAACAGACAATTCACAGAAAAGGAAATAAAAATAGATATTAATTATAAAGGAGGCTTACCTTCACTCATAAAATAAGTGAAAATGAAAATTACACTATTTTACTTTTTTTTTTTTTCATTAGATTGCAACAACGAAAATATTTGACCCCACACTATGCTGGCAAGTGTGGAGAAACGGCATTACCATATGTTACTGCTGGTTATTTATTTGGTAAAACTTTCATGAAGGGTCATGTGGCACCATCTTTCTTGATCCAGCAATTCCACTTAAGGGGACCTGAACTTACAAATATACTTGCACTCATTGAAATTATATTTTCACAAGTTTATTACTTTCAGTTTTGTTTGCCGTAGCAAAAGATCAGAAACAACCTATATGTCTAGGTACAAAAAACTAGTTAAATAAATTAGGATGTACTATACAATGTAATACCACGGAAGTATTAAAAAGGTGGATAAAATCATCTAGAAAGAGACAAAGTGATATCTAAGATATATTGTTTAAAATAGGTACGTAGACTCGAGGGAGGGTGGGGGGGGAGTTGAGGGAGGAAGGGAATATGGGGATATGTGTATAAAAACAGATGATTGAACTTGGTGTACCCCCAAAAAAATAATAAAAAAATAAAATAAAATAGGTACGTAGCAGTATATATAATGTGCTACCAATTACATAAAAGGAGAAAATAAGGTTATGGAGTTTATATGCATTTGTGTTTACATAAATATATATTTTTGCTATATATAAATTTGCTCAACTTTTGTAAACTATGTCTAAAAGGACTCACAGATAATCAATGACATTCTTTGCCTTCAGGAAGGGAAACCAGGTGGCTAGAGGTAAGCATCAGAGGAGACTTGAACTTTTTGAATTTGAACACAAAAATATTTTGAAAAATAAATAAGCACAATTTAAAAAAACAAATAGCAAATATATATATACGTACATATATGCATACATATAGACATTAGAACAATTTCTGTTAGTAATTTTTAAAAATTGTTTTAAAGAATTTATTTTAAGGATTTTTTTTCCTCTAAAGTTGCATATTATTCTTTAGGCATGCTTCTTGATTTTTTCTTCAATAAATTTATTTATTTATTGGCTGCATTGGGTCTTTGTGGCTGCGTGCAGGCTTTCCCCAGTTGGGGCAAGCGGGGGCTAGTCTTTGTTGTGGTGTGTGGGGTTCTCTCTGCTGTGGCTTCTCTAGTGCGGAGCACAGGCTCCAGGCTCGTGGGTCTCAGTTGTTGTGGCTCACGGGCCTAGTTGCTCTGCAGCATGTGGGATCCTTCCTGCCCAGGGATCGAACCCACGTCCCCTGCATTGGCAGGCAGATTCTTAACCATCGCACCACCAGGGAAGTCCCGTGCTTCTTGATTAAACAAGGATGTACATTCAACTTTATTGACACAGAAAGATGCCCACATCACATACTATACAAAATTGTATATATATATGTATATGTATATATGTGTATGTGTATGCTTATATATTTATATACGCTTAGAAGAGAGATGTACACACACAGACACACACACACACACACACACACACACACCCCTTCAGAGAGATGCTTGGGAGTAGTATAGGCATCAAATACTATCCATAGCAATCTGTCTCTAAGTGATAGAATTTCCCTGATTTTTGCTGTCTTCTTTGTGCTTTTCTATACTTGAATTTATTGCACACTATGAATATGTATCTTTTTTCCCCCAGAGAAGAAAGTTTTTGTAAAAGAACACAAAACATTCGTAAGTTGGAAAAAATTTATGCCATAGTGAATAATAGCATCAAGTATAGCATTTTTTTCTAAATTGCCACTTGAAATTAGAGTAAAAATACTGCATTTTAAAATAAAAATTGCTAGTTCCCTTCCCTAGCATACCAGCCTAATAGTAGCAGCATTTTTCTAAGGTTCCAGCTAGTCCAGGTGTCACAGTCCCATCCCACATGTTTTTCTGCCAGTGCTTTCCTGGATGCAATGTTGTTTTCTCTCGCAAAAAAAAGATTTACACAAAAAAACTCATAAATTTCTACTTCACCAAAATGTTTAGACTCTTTTATCAGACAGGATTGCAGGCTGAACACGACCAGGCTTACCTTAGCCTAATGTAGAAGGGATGGTTTGGCCTGACATTTATGCCCCTTTCCTGGAGAACGGCTAGGTTATTTCTCCTCTCCACCGTGACCTTTGGCACTGGCGAATTTTCCTGAAGTTCCTCTTCAAATCTTGAGAAGTTGTCAGCGCGGTTGCTCCCTGCACTATATTGTTACATGACCTCTTAACTGCAGTAACTCCCAACTTATAATTACAATACGGAAAGAAGTACAAAATTTCCAATGCCAATTGCAAGTGTGCATATCCTAAAAACTAAAACATATACATACGCACAAAGGAAAACATTACGTTTTTCCTGTGTTGTGCCACTTCTTCAGGATCAATAGATTTCACCTTGCTGGATTATCCAAAATAAATCATGAAACAATAAATGATAAATGAAAAATGAAATGAATGAAACATAACTAACCTACTCAGCAAGCACTATGTTGCCAAGGACTATGGTAGGTACTTTATGTTCATTACATCCAATCTGCCAAGGAATCTTCATACTGTTTTCCACAGTGACTACCAATTTGCATTTTCACCAAGTGTGCACTAGGGTTAACAGTGCACTCATTTAAAGAATGAGAATTCTTTATACTAAGTTTGCCAACTACTCCACATCATCCACACCAAATCTACAAGAAAGGGGAAATGGGGTATGTTGGCTGAGCTTGCCCTTTTTTATTATGTAAACAAAGTTTTCCAGATGCTCCACTCAAAACACTCCATTTGTTGGTCAGGACTGCAGTGTGAGGCCAGTTCTGGCTGGAAGATATCAAGGGAAAGGGGTTGGAGCTAGGGTCAGCTGACCAGGATGCAGATCAAGGAGAGAGAGTATAAGAGAGGAGGGGAGAAGGGTGAATGGGGCTGTGCAGAAGCCAAGAAAGAGGATCTGTCACCACCACCTGGGAAGATAGTGCTTGGGGAGGGGAGGTGGGGGGTGAGTGATGTAGACACCTTGGCCATCATTACTGTGCCCTCCTGCTCTACCAAATATTACCTCCACAGTTTTCCCTTATGACCAGGATATGGTGTAGTGCCCTTAGGCAGTCTCTTTGCATTCTAACTTCATCCAATGTGGAATTGATTGTCCCTTAACATCTTAGCTATTTTTTTTCAGCTGAAGTATATTTGATTTATAATGTTTCAGGTGTACAGCAAAGTGATTCAATCATATGTATATATATATACACACACACATTTATTCTTTTTCAGATTCTTTTCCACTGTAGGTTATTACACGATAGTGAGTATAGTTCACTGGGCTGAACAGTAGGTTCTTGTTTGTTTGTTTGTTTTTAAGCTCTTTATTGGAATATAATTACTTTACACTCTTGTACCAGCTTATGAAGTACACCAAAGTGAATCAGCTGTATTTATACACATATCCCCATATCCCATCTTTCCTGCGACTCCCCCCAACCCTCCTCATCCCAGCCCTCCAAGGCATCACCCATCATCGTGATGATCTCCCTTTGTTATACAGCAACATCCCAATAGCTACCTATTTTACAGTTGGTAGTATATATATGTCTATGCTACTCTCTCACTTCGTCCCATCTTCCCCTTCGCCCCCTGTCCCCCCAACCCCATGTTCTCCAGTCCATTCTCTGCATCTGCATCCTTATTCTTGTCCTGTCACTGGGTTCTTCAGTACCACTTTTTTCTTTTTTTAGATTCCGTATATATGAGTTAGCATAGGGTATTTCTTTTTCTCTTTCTGGCTTACTTCACTCTGTATGACAGACTCTAGGTCTATCCACCTCATTACATATAGCTCCATCTCATTCCTTTCTATACCTGAGTAATATTCCATTGTATATATGCCACATCTGCTTTATCCATTCATTTATTGATGGGCATTTAGGTTGCTTCCACGTCCTGGCTATTGTAAATAGTGCTGCAATGAACATTATGGTACATGTTTCTTTTTGGATTATGGTGTTCTCTGGGTATATGCCCAGGAGTGGGACTACAGGATCATATGGTAGTTCTATTTTTAGTTTTTTAAGGAACCTCCAAACTGTCTTCCATAGTGGCTGTACCAACTTACATTCCCACCAATAGTGCAGGAGAGTTCCCTTTTCTCCACACCCTCTCCAACATTTGTTGTTTCCAGATTTTTTGATGATGGCTATTCTGACCCGTGTGAGGTGATACCTCATTGTGGCTTGGACTTGCATTTCTCTAATGATTAGTGATGTTGAGCATCTTTTCATGCGTTTGTTGACAATCTGTATATCTTCTTTGGAGAAATATCTATTTAGGTCATCCGTCCATTTGTGGATTGGGTTATTGGCTTTTTTGGTATTAAGCTGCATGAGCTGCTTGTATATTTTGGACATTAGTCTTTTGTCTGTTGCTTCGTTGGCAAGTATTTTCTCCCACTCCGAGGGTTGTCTTCTTGTCTTGTTTGTGGTTTCTTTCGCTGTGAAAAAGATTTTAGGTTTCATTAGGTCCCATTTGTTTATTCTTGATTTTATTTCCATTATTCTAGGAGGGGTGTCAAAAAGGATCTTGCTTTGATGGATGTCATAGAATGTTCTGCCTATGTTTTCCTCTAGGAGTTTTATACTGTCTGGCCTTACACTGAGGTCTTTAGTCCATTTTGAATTTATTTTTGTGTATGGTGTTAGGAAGTGTTCTAATTTCATTCTTTTACATGTTGCTGTCCAGTTTTCCCAGCACCACTTATTGAAGAGGCTGTCTTTTTTTCCATTGTATATTCTTGCCTCCTTTGTCAAAGATAAGGTGCCCATATGTGCTTGGGTTTACCTCTGAGCTCTCTATTCTGTTCCATTGATCTTCCTTTCTATTTTTGTGCCAGTACCATACTGTCTTGATCACTGTGCCTTGTAGTATAATTTGAAGTCAGGAAGCCTAATTCCACCAACTCCATCTTTCCTCCTCAAGATTGCTTTGGCTATTTGGGGTCTTTTGCGTTTCCATACAAATCATAAGATTTCTTGTTCTAGTTCTGTGAAAAATGTCATTGGTGATTTGATAGGGATTGTGTTGAATCTGTAAATTGCTTTGGGTAGTACAGTCATTTTCACAATGTTGATTCTTCCAATGCAAAAATATGGTATGACTCTCTATCTGTTTATGTCGTCTTTGATTTCTTTCATCAGTGATTTATAGTCTTCTACATACAGGTCTTTTGCCCCCTTAGGCAGGTTTATTCCTAGGTATCTTATTCTTTTTCTTACAGTGGTAAGTGGGAGAGTTTCCTTAATTTCTCTTTCTGCTCTTTCATTGTTAGTGTATAGGAATGCAAGGGATTTCTGTGCATTAATTTTGTATCCTGCTACTTTACTAAATTCATCGATTCGTGCTATCAGTTTTCTGGTAGAGTCTTTGGGGTTTTCTATATATAATATCATGTCATCTGCAAAGAGTGACAATTTTACTTCTTTTTCAATTTGGATTCCTTTTATTTCATTTTCTTGTCTGATTGCTGTGGCTAAAACTTCCAAAACTATGTTGAATAATAATGGTGAGAGTGGATATCCTTGTCTTGTTCCTGTTCTTAGAGGGAATGCTTTCAGTTTTTCCCCATTTAGAATGATGTTGGCTTTTGGTTTCTCATCTATGGCTTTTATTATGTTGAGGTAATTTTCTTCTATGTCCATTTTCTGGAGAGTTTTTATCATAAATGGATGTTGAATTTTGTCAAAAGCTTTTTTTGCATCTATTGAGATGATCATATGGTTTTTATCCTTCAGTTTGTTAATATGATGTATCACATTGATTGATTTGCATATATTGAAGAATCCTTGCATTCCAAGGATAAACCCCACTTGACCATGGTATATGATTTTTTTAATGTGCTGTTGGAGTCTGTTAGCTAGTATTTTGTTGAGGATGTTTGCATTTGTATTCATCAGAGATATTGCCCTGTAATTTTCTTTTTCTGTGACATCTTTGCCTGGTTTTGGTATCAGGGTGATGGTGGCCTGGTAGAATGAGTTTGGGAGTGTTCCTCCTTCTGCTATATTTTGTAAGAGTTTGAGAAGGATAGGTGTTAGCTCTTCTCTAAATGTTTGATAGAATTCGCCTGTGAATCCATCTGGCCCTGGGCTTTTGTTTGTTGGGAGATTTTTAATCACAGTCTCAATTTCAGTGCTTGTGATTGGTCTGTTCATATTTTCTATTTCTTCCTGGTTCAGTCTTGGAACATCGTATTTTTCTAAGAATTTATCCATTTCTTCCAGGTTTTCCAATTTATTGGCATATAGTTGCTTGTAGTAGTCTCTCATGACCTTTTGTATTCTGTGGTGTCTGCTGTTACTTCTTTTTCATTTCTAATTCTGTTGATTTGTGTCTTCTCCCTTTTTTTCCTAATGAGTCTGGCTAATGGTTTATCAATTTTGTTAATCTTCTCAAAGAACCAACTTTTAGTTTTATTAATTTTTGATATTGCCTCCTTCCTTTCTTTTTCATTTATTTCTGCTCTGATCTTTATGATTTCTTTCCTTCTGCTCACTTTGGGGTTTCTTTGTTCTTCTTTCTCTAATTGTTTCAGGTGTAAGGTTAGGTTGTTTTTTCAATATTTTTCTTGTTTCTTAAGGTAGGACTGTATTGCTATAAACTTCCCTCTTAGAACTGCTTTTGCTGCATCCCATAGGTTTTGGGTTGTAGTGTTTTCATTGTCATTTGTTTCTAGATATTTTTTGATTTCCTCTTTGATTTCTTTGATGATTTCTTAGTTGTTTAATAGTGTATTGTTTAGTCTCCATGTGGTTCTATTTTTTACAGTTTTTTTCCTGTAATTGCTATCTAGCCTCACAGCATTGTGGTCAGAGAAGATGCTTGATAAGATTTCAGTTTTCATGAATTTACTGAGGCTGATTTGTGACCCAAGATGTGATCTATCCTGGAAAATGTTCCATGTGCACTTGAGAAGAAAGTGTATTCTGTCGTTTTTGGATGGAATGTCCCATAAATATCAATTAAGTTGAGATGGTCTAATGTGTCATTTAAAGCTTGTGTGTCCTTTTTAATTTTCTTTTTGGATGTTCTGTCCATTGATGTAAGTGAGGTGTTCAAGTGTTCTCCTATTATTGTGTTACTGTCGAGTTCCCCTTTTATGGCTGTTAGCATTTGCCTTATGTTTTGAGGTGCTCCTATGTTGCGTGCATAGATATTTACAATTGTTATATCTTCTTCTTGGATTGATCCCTTGATCATTATGTAGTGTCCTTCTTTGTCTCTTGTAATGGTCTTTACTTTAAAATCTAATTTGTCTGATATGAGTATTGCTACTCCAGCTTTCTTTTGACTTCCATTTGCATGGAATATCTTTTTCCATCCCTTTACCTTCAGTCTATATGTGTCCCTTGGTCTGAAGTGGGTTTCTTGTAGGCAGTATATAGAAGGGTCTTGTTTTTGTATCCATTCAGCCAGTCTGTGTCTTTTGGTTGGAGCATTTAATCCATTTACATTTAAGGTGATTATTGACATATGTGTTCCTATTACCATTTTCTTAATTGTTTTGGGTTTGTTTTTGTAGATGTTTTCCTTCTCTTGTGTTTCCTACTTAGAGAAGTTCCTTTAGCACTTGTTGTAAGGCTGGTTTGGTGGTGCTGAATTCTCTTAATTTTGCTTGTCTGTAAAGCACTTGATTTCTCCATTGAATCTGAATGAGATTCTTGCTGGGTAGAGTATTCTTGGCTGTAGGTTTCTCTCTTTCAGGACTTTCAGTATATCCTCCCATTCCCTTCTGGCCTGCAGAGTTTCTGCAGAAAGATTAGCTGTTATCCTTATGGGTTTTCCCTTATATGTTATTTGTTGCTTTTCACTTGCTGCTTTTAATATTTTTTCTTTGTGTTTAATTGTCATTAGTTTGATTAGTATGTGCCTTGGTGTATTTCTCCTTGGGTTTATTCTGCATGGCACTCTCTGTGCTTCTTGGTCTTGATAAATTATTTCCTTTCCCATGTTGGGGAAGTTTTCCACTATAACCTCTTCAAATATGTTCTCAGACCCTTTCTTTTTTCTTCTTCTTCTGGGATGCCTATTATTCGAATGTTGGTGGGCTTAATGTTGTCTCCAAGGTCTCTGAGACTGTCTTCCATTCTTTTTATTCTTTCTTCTCTTTCCTGCTCTGTGGCAGTTATTTCCCCCATTCTATCTTCCAACTCACTTATTTGTTCTTCTGCCTCAGTTATTCTGCTGTTTATACCATCTAGAGTATTTTTAATTTCAGTTATTTTGTTGTCCATTACTGTTTGTTTGCTCTTTAGTTCTTCTGAGTCCTTATTAACTGTTTCTTGTATTTTCTGTATTTTCTTATTGAGATTTTGGATCATCTTTACTATCATTACTCTAAATTATTTTTCAGGCAATTTTCCTATTTCCTCTTCATTTATTTGGTCTTGTGGATTTTTTTCCTGCTCCTTTGCCTGCATGGTGTTTCTTTGTTTTCACATAGTAGTCCAAACTTCTGAGTTTGCTTGTCCCAGCAAGGGTTTAAGGAAGACTGTCGAAGCCCCAGGCTAATGGCAGAGTGTTGAGTCAAACAAATACTAAGTCAGGGAAACACATGCATGTATAAGAAACAGAAATACTGAATACAATAAAACATAAGGCAGTGGAAAGAACTGATAGAAGAACCCTGGTATGCTATCAGACAGTCAAAGAGGAAACCAACAGAAATTCAAAACCAAAACAGAAAAAAACAAAAACAAACAAACAACAACAACAAAAAACACCACATGCACACAAACATAAATCCAGGGAGATTTTGAAAGCTAGGGTCAAATATAATAAAGAGCAAGAGTACCACCAGACAGACTGAAGATTCTCAAAATGAAATCAGACATTTATACTTAGAAGTAAGATAAAGACAAAACCTAATAATAAAAACCAAAACAGTGTGTCATCTGGAGAAGAAAGCAAGGAAACAGAGCAGACCAATAATATTGCTTATAAGTATATTAAGATAAACTCAAAAAGGATAGAAGGCAACAGAAGAGCATAGTGTGACTGGAAATATGAAAAGAAAAAGAAAAAAAGTGAAATGTATAAAAGATAGAGATGAAAAGAAGGTATGAGAGATCAGCACAATCAGCACTACAAAAAACTTAGCTAGAAATAGAAATTATAAATAGGCTAAAAATAAAAATAGAATAAAAAATAGAATAAAAAATATGTTATAAAACATGTAGATCCCTTAGGACTAAGGTTGTAATTAATAAAAAAAGAAAAAAACTAGAACTGACCCCAGAATGGACCAGATCAATAGAATTAATAATAATATTTCTGTTTCCTTCAGGTCTCAGCTGTAAGTGTCCTTCTACCTGCCTTGGGCTTTTTGTATTATTCTGTGACCAGCAGAGCTTCCTTTATTATTAATCTGTAAGCGCTGGTGTGTGAGGAGAGAGAGGGTACAATAGTGACTCCTTCCCCTGGGAGTGAATGAGCAGTGGCACCCTGCCTGGGTCACGGTGGCTTGGGTGGCTCAGGCTGAGAGAGCGACTCCAACCGTGGCTCCTCCCCCTGCTATCACTCTGCCAGGGTACCCTGCCTGGGTCACAGCTGCTCAGTTGGCCATGGTGGTGCCTGTTGCAGAGACACTGGTGGCTCAGGTGTAAACAGAATGTCTCCAGAGCTGGGCCACTCTGTGGGCTTTTGGCTCTTGGCTGCAGGCATTCTAGGCCAGCCCCACCTGGAGGCCTTTGTTATCCCTGAGTGCGTTAGATAGGGCCACAGGGGTCCTTCCTTTGTCCGTCGCAGGCACGGGGAGAGAGAGGCTACACCCGTGGCTCCTCTCCCCTGCTTGTGAGTCAGCAGTATCGAGCCACCACCACAGCCACCCAGCTTTCTGTGGTAGGCACTCTCCACTGTGGATTTCCTCCCTCCTGTCCTCTCAGTCTGTCTCCCCACTGCCAACAATGTTTCTCACCCTGAACCAGTTCTCCGGTTCCCACATTCCAGCTCCCAGACCTCCTGTTCAGCTGTGAACCCACTTTTCAGTCCAGACATGCTGAGCCATGGTGTGGATACTCTGTGTGTTTCCCACTCTTTCCCATCTGCCACAGATCAGCCTCTTCACCCTCTTTGGACAGTCCCAAATGCCTCCCTTCTGACCCAGGGAAGTTCCCCATTGGAGAAGGGGTTTACCCGTCAGATAAGGGATGTTTCCCCGATTTTGGCAATCTCCCCTCTGTTTCAGATCCCCCTGCCCTAGGGTGTGGGACCCGTCCCTTTCCTTTCTTCTCCTCCTCTTTCTCCTTTTTTTATTTTTTTTTCCTCTGTCCTACCCGGTTATGTCAGAATCTTTGTAGTCCTTTCTGGTGTCTAAGGTCGTTTGCTGGTGTTCAGCTGGTTCTCTGTGGGAATTATCGTGTCTTTTGGTGCATTCCTGATGCATCTGCGGAGAGGGATGCATTCCACATCCTTCTACTTTGCCACTGTATTTCTTCCCTCACCCAGTTCTTGTTTATCTAATTTATATACAGGATTTAAGGCAAGAACCGTGAAGGGTCTGAGATCTTAACCCTACTTACAAGCTGAGAAGTTTTCATGGATGATGGCAGAAGACATGAGACTCTGGGGTCAGAGATAAAGAATATTATCACTCACAGCTAAAGTAGTACATAGACTTTCACGTTCATTTGCATCAATTTCCCATGGTCCCCAAGTTCAGGGGCTATACAAAGAGCCCTTGATTGATGCCAGTAGATACATTAAGTTGCATTACAGGAAAACACTGATCTTGAGGAATCTTTCACTTTTAGAGTGAGCCTACTGTTAGTCTTGGGGAGTTGTACCTCTTCCCTCAAGGTCACTTTCTGCAAACACCATCCTGAAAATGGCCTAGTAAATATCATTCAGGGTCCAAGCAAGGATGTGCAGGACCACTCAGAACCCATGGCAAAATTGCCTCCCCCAAAGGGGCAGAGGGTGGCAAACTACAGACTGCATGAAAGCTGGCCTGTTACCTGTTTCTGTACTATCCATGAGCTAAGGATTGTTTTTACATTTGAACTCTGAATAAAAAAAATTATTATGCCCCTCAAAAGAGAATTCTATTCTTCTCATTAATAGACCTATATCACAAAAAATTTTACTCAATTGTTATTAGAATACCTTGACTTTTATCAATGAAAAATCTCTTTTTTTAATATGTTTCTACATAATAGAGTTGATTTTGTATCTTTGCCTGCAAGCCTAAACTATCTGACTCGACAGAAAAAATTTGCTGGCTCCTGATCTAGATAATTGAGAAAAAATTCACAAAGGGTCTTGCTTATTTGCCATTTTTGTAACTGCTAATTTCACTGCTAAGCTTAGAAGAAATGTGTGACTAACCAAATTAGTTCAGGTGTCTGCAGATTCTTTTTTAAATGTAATTTTTGAATAGGTAAACATGTACATTATTTAATTCAAATCAAAATTTAAAAGGCTTCTTATCAGCCTTTCTCCACTAGTTGGGTTGATCTTTGAGTCTCCCATCCCCAAAGCTGAGGTTTATCACTTAAAAACACCTTGGCTTTATATTTAGTCTGATAATAAAAAAGACTAACATGCTTGAATTAGAGAGATAGAATACTGCTTATCCAAACTGCTCTTCATTTGTTTCATTTCCTCTTCTTTCTTGGATCCAGCTTGCCTGGATTAGCTTTATTTAGTCCTCAGTACAACTGTCAAACTAGTTAAAGTTGGTGTTTCAATTATGTATTGATGCATAATAAATTACCTCCAAACTTAGAGGTTTAAAGCAATAACAATTTATTATGTGTCACAATTCTATGGGTTGACCAGATGGTTCTCCTGCATTCTGAGGTGTCAGCTGGGGTGCTGAAATGGCTGGAAGGGCCATAATGGCTTCTTCACTCATGTTGCTGGCTATTGGTGCCAGGAGCCAGCCAGGAGCTCAGTTGAGGTTTTTGGCTGGGGCCTTGGTTCTTCTCTAAGAGGCTCTCTCACATGGCTGCCTGGCTTTTTATTGCGTGGATGTTGGGTTTTAAGAATGAGAATTCCAAACCTAGTCTAAGAAGTTACACACAAACCATTGAATTATATTGATCAGAATATATCAGAGAAATGTATCCTGGTTATGCAGGATATTAACAAGATGTCAGCAAGATGAGAAGCTGGGTGAAGCGTACACAGGATCCCACTATATTATGTTTGCAACTATCAACAAATTAAAATTATTTGAAAACAAAAAGTTTACAAAGAAATAAGTCATAGGGTTAGCTCAGTTTTAAGGGGAGGGTAAATAGACTCCACCTCTTGATGGGGGAAAGACCAGGTTATATTATAAGAGAGCACATGGGATAGGAGAGGTTGTTGCAGCAACTCTATTCAGGACATCTTAGCCATGGTGTGATTTGGAGTGTGTGTGGGTGTGGATGTGTGGGGGTGGGTGTGTCTGATTTCTAATGCTTTCCCACCTGAATTTGATAGTCTTCCTCTTTCACCTTTGATCCAGCTCTGAAGAAGTACTTCTGTGTTCATATTGCCATCCACTCCTCCTTGGCTCACGTTTTCTGAACATGATCCAGAAAAAATAGTTTGTCTTGGGTAAAGCTAAGGAGTGGTCACTGGCTTGACTACTGTGATGTGCTGGTCCTGAGACTGAGACTTAGACATAGAAACTCATCACATGTAGACTGTGCATGAGCTAAAGTAGAGACTGTTTGTTCCTGAAAGACTTGGGTCTCTTGGTTGCACCGTCTAGAATCTAGATGAACTGCTTATCATCAGTATTTGCTTTGTGAGCTAATAAGTCACTTTTAGATTTGAAAGCTTGGCTGTGATAATTTGCAAATCATTTGTAAATGCCTTAAAATTTATTTAAACTACATTTTAGGGTCTACCTTGGTCTTTCCTGAAGTTCCAAATTCCACTTTCTGCTCCTTTAGCCTTCTATCATACCCCAGCACGGGAATAGAGGATTTATGAGGGAAATAATCTGGGGTTATTTGGCACAGAAATTCTATCCAAAACTTGTTTGAGAAAGCACTATATTCGAAAATGAAATTGATCTATATTTTACTTCTCATCCTGTCTATCCATATCACATTTAGTATAAGAGACTATCTATATCAGATTTAGTATGAGACAAGCTAGTTTTCCAAAATGAACTGGAAATGTTTCCAGCTTTGCATGTTCAACAAAAATTTAAATAACACAGGAGCCATCTGTTCTTTGAGTAAGACAAATTTTTTAGAAGTGGATCTTTGATAATTAAAAAACATTTTTTTCCAGTGACTATTGGTCTATTCTGGTTTTCTATTTATTCTTGAATCATTTTTTTAAATTTATTTTTCTAGAAAATCAGCAGTTTCACTTAGACCTTCAAATTTGTTGAGAAAAAGCTACACATGATATTTTATTATGATCTTTCAATGTATCCCTATTTGTGGTTTTACTGTCTTTCTCACTGATAATTTGTATATTTTTATTTTACTTTTTTTCCTTGAGTAACCTTAGCTATCTTTTTTCTTTTTTATTGTCTTTTTGGAAGAAAAAGCTCTGATTCTATTTATTAATACTTTTTCTGTTTGCTTTCTAATTTATTAATTTTATTAATTTCTTTGGCTTCATGAGTACACTCAATTTACTTATAAGATCCAGAAGCTGAGACAACTGAGTGATAAATTTTCAACGTGGGTATGAAAGTTGTCCAAATTGGTAGCAAGGTACATGGTAGAGAGGGAGGGTATTGGATGTGGTAGTGGCTTCCTAATGGTCAGTAAACGAAGTTGGGAAAGGATGGACCACTTTTGTTTAGTATGAGTGATAATCCAAAGACAGTCCTTTTGAGTAATTTCCCTGCAGTGTAATGAATAATTTATAGACATTTAGAGTAAGTAGAGCATAAAGGACAGAAAGGAAATAAAATGAGCACATTTAATGGTGCTTAGGTAAATCTACCCTGCTCTGACTGCTGTCAAATTGTTTTACCACAATCAAGAGCTTTATGATTCCTAGGGAAAAAATTTACACAGAAGATTATACTTTTTTTTTAAATTTTTATTGGAGTATAATTGATTTACAATGTTTTGTTAGTTTCTGCTGTACAGCAGAGTGAATCAGTTATACATAGGCATATATCCACACTTTTTTTTCTTTTCCCATATAAGTCATTACAGAGTATTGAGTAGAGTTTCCTGTGCAATAAGGTAGATTCAGCAGGTTATACTTCTAAATTTGAATTTATGAAATATCTTGTTATTCAGTGATACTTTTCTTCCATCCAGAGCTATGAATTTCCCACGCCAGGATGTAGAATCTCTGCCTTCTTGAAACAAAGGCAGATTCCTAATGAGCAGAAAGAGGTTTTTGTGCCACGGGAAAGCAAACTATCCTTCTGCCATTTTTGTAACCTAGGGAGGATAACTGAGGTTGAATTAGGAATGGAGGGCTCTGTCTCAGACTTCAACAACTAATAGACTATTATAGAGAAGCAATTCCTTGGATTCAGATTCCTCTGAGATCAAATGTCTGCCTTACTGAATTTGATGCAAAGCATATAAAACTTTTCCCAACATTTCATGCAAACTGGATAAAGAAGCATTCATATGTACTGCTATCAGCCATGTCCAACAATTTTAATTACATCCACCATCTTTAATTCCTTGGACCCAAGAACTTGGATCCCACAAACCTCTTAAACTGAATTTTTTTGCATTATTATTTTCCATCCTACTAATCATTTCGTGGGTCTCCAAACCTCCTAGTTTTGCCTACTCTGAACTCAACCATCTTTGAATTTTTTGCCCACCCTCACTTTCCCCTTACAACTAATCACTCGTTATCAATTCTAACTTCAGTATCTTTTCAATTCACCCATACTCGTAGTTCAGACCCGTTCTTGCTTTCAGAGTCAGAGGAACTAGGAGTCACCAAGCACCCATATGTGTTAGACATTGTGGCAGACATTGGCTACCTAACAATATTTGTTTTCCCCTTTCCTTTAGTAAAAAGTCCTGATTTTAAGCTGGCCACATAACTGCTAAGCTAAAAGGAAATCTTCTTAAAAGGAAGTGTTTAGGCTTTTATACTATGCTTTCTTTGTCTCCCTGCCCCAAAAGGCAGTCGCGGTTCAGTGAGCTATAGCCTGTGGGCAAGAACAGTGTGACTGGGTCAGGGGTATGGACTGAATTGTGTCCTCTACCTCCAGTTCATATGTTGAAGTCCTAACCCCCAATGCGACTGTATGTGGAAACAGGGTTCTTAGGAAGATTATTAAGGTGAAATGAGGTCATAAGGGTGACGCCCTAATCGGATGGGACTGGTGTCCTTATTAGAAGAGAAAGATACATCAGATCTCTCTCTCTCTCTCTCTGCACACAAAAAGCCATGGAGGATACAATAAGAAGGCAGCTGTCTACAAGCCAGGAACAAATGTTTGTTGTTTATGCCACCTGGTCTGTGGTATCTTATTGTGGCAGCCCTAGCAGGCTAATACAGGTGTATGGGGAGGCTCTGTACTATCTTTGCAACTTTTCTGTTAATTGACAAGTATATGTAAATTAAAAGCTTATTAAAGGGAAAAAGATTAAGAAGAAAGAAGAGAAAGAGAGGCAGAACATAAAAGGATCAGGATGCAGAAATTCAAAAACAGGCTATATGGGAGTATGTTTCCTCTCCACCTCATTACTTTGGATCAACCACTGCCATCTTTGAATCCATACCTTTCACCTTCCTGCTTTACCTCCCCTGCATTTTTCATTGTGCTTCCATATGAATAGTCCTCTACTTTTGTGAGTCCTCCCGTCTTTTTCCTCCCTCATATCTGTATGCTTAACTTCTTGGCTATAAGAATTAAACAAGCTATGTACTACAGCTACTTCATGCAGCTTGTGTTATTTCATGATTATGATGTGATTATTACAACGCGCAAGGCCACAGGTAACACACGCCAAAGGAATGGCATAGACTCTAAAGACAACTGGATTCCGGGGAGAAAGGGAGTCTGGTAGGACCTTGAATGGATTCTGACAATATTCTCTGTGGATATAATGATATAGCTAATGAGGAAATGAGCAAATGAGGTTCAAAAGTTTCTAATGTTACCCCCTGCTATGATCTGAATGTTTGTGTACCCCCAAAATTCATGTTGATATCCTGACTCCGAAGGTGATGCTTTTAGAAGGTGAGGGCTTTAGGAAGTAATTAGGTCATGAAGGTGGAGCCCTCATGAATAGGATTAGTGCCCTTATAAAAGAGACTCTGGAGAGATCCTTTGTCCATTCTTCTGCCATGTGAGGATACAATGAGAAGTCTGCAGTTTGGAAAAGGGCCCTCACCTGACCACACTAGAACCTTGATCTTGGGTTTCCAGCCTCCAAAACTGTGAGCAATAAAGTTTGTAAGCCACCTAGTCTGCAGCCCAAATGGACGAAGACATCCCCTTACCAATACCAGTAGGTCTACATTAGTAGAGAAAACTAGATATTTAGTCCTGAGCCTCAAAGTGCTTGGCACACAGGGGCACTCATTAAACGCCTGTTGAGTGAATGTCTCTGTCCTCTTTGATTGTTTCATTGGAGTTCATAGTGCACAGCCTCAAATTTAAATCCCTGGCTACTTTGCTATATTATCATCATCCTTGGATGATGGTTGTTAGGACCTCTGAATAAGAAAAGAATAATTGAATATTTCTCCAAATAACCTCCTTTCATACACTGACAACTGCCTTTGTGCTTAACAACCCCACATACTGTCACCATGACAACGCACTGTCCTTAGTCCCATTCAGACCATTAGACATACTTTATAAATAGAATACTCGGTTTCAGTCTACCTGATTTTGCCTTAATTTTTTTGTGGTAAAACCAGAGATACTAAACAATGTATTAAGTTTTTGCTTTAAAACTTTAAAACTTTAAAAGCTTAGATTATGGTGCCTTTATGAGGTTTTGATTTAATAGGTCACACAGGTCATATGAGACTTGTCATGAGAATTTAACATTTAGAAAGTATTTTGTTCTCCTAACAAGTAGTGAGAAACTTCTATCTAGTAGGTGTAAAATTAGGTGCCAGAAACACAAAGATAAGCAAAAAAAGCCTTTCCTTCTCTGGGAATACTAACAACAGAACACCTAATATATACATATGTATGATGCATGAATTTGTAAATTTAAAATTAGAGATAATATGGTCACATAGTGTTGCCCTCATTTCTTCTAATGCAAACACAAATGACTATTGATGTCCTCATATTTGCAGTTTGTTTTAGATTTTGTTCTGAGAGTCTCGGATTATCCTAACACTGGAGGGTTTTTAACTTGTCAAATGACAAGACAGCCAAATTAGCAAAAGAAGAGATAGCACATTAATTCCAATCAGTGGGTTGTCTTCCTGTCTTATTTCAAAATACATTTGGTAAAGAAGCAGTTTCCTTTACCTTAGGTAATAAAATGTGCTCCAGGAAAGTTTTCAGAAAACAAAAAAATTTCCACCCTATTTAATTATATTTTATATTCACTCTTAATGATTATCTTTCAGGTTTTTCTAGGGATGGAAAGAATGTGCAGAACTAACTGGGGTTGGTAATACCAATGATAATAATAGCTTTATACGTGTTAGGCGTGGTGTTCTGCCTATATACACTCATTACCTCATTTAATCTTTATAATAATCTAGTGAAATGTGTACTGTCATCAGCCCCATTTAAGAAATGAGGAGCCTGGGGCTGAAAGAGATTAAGTAATTCGTTGAGCTCCTAAGCAGAGGTGAACGGGAGGAAATTTTGTATCTTATTGGTACTCATCTTCGTTAATAAAAAGTCCATCTTCATTTGTTCTCAAGGTAACTGTCACACGGACCATTTGCAGCAGAATTTTTACTACAAGGGAACATTTTATTAACCCAAGACGTTTCTAGTCCTTCACCATATATCTTGGGCTATTAATGTCTCTCTTGTTATGAGTAAAACCTATTTCCTGTCACTCTGTAATACCAAATATCTCTAGCTAGACTCTGGAATCCAGAACACTACCCCTGAGGACATTGTGATGTTGATGTTTCCATTTGGATCCTCTTCCTCTTCTTCTCCGGGCGCTGTGTTCTGCATACCTGACTCACAGCACACGCTAATGGCTCCGGGTGGCAATGACGCAACCCTCCTTAATTAATAAGCCCATTAGCAGTCGGCACTATTGTGGGTGGAAGAGAAAACTACTCTCAGTTTGGGGTGAGATAAAAGTGCACACTGTACACTGATGCCACAGAAAGAATTGGGAGTACAACTGTGAAAGGCACAGTTAATTATTCCTTTAGAGACCCCATACTGTAAAAAGCTCATTAAAATATTTTATTCTCATCTTTCCATGACTGAGAAGCATTTCTTAAATATTAACAACAGAAGAAAAAAAAAAACTGAAACTAAAACCTGAAAGTTAATGGAAAGAATTAGGTTTTACTCAGGGTCCTGTAAATGGTTCAAGAAGAAAAATCAGAATTAAAGATAGAAGAAAGAAAGAAAGAAAGAAAGAAAGAAAGAAAGAAAGAAAGAAAGAAAGAAAGAGAGAGAGAGAAAGGAAGGAAGGAAGGAAGGAAGGAAGGAAGAAACGAGCAGAGCTCTTTAGGATTTCAGAGTTAATGGGTAAACCTCCAAAGTGCTGGCCACTTGAAAGCAGCTTAGATGAATATCCAGAAGTCTGAGACTTCACTAGGGAGCAGTCTAATTACTCAAATCTATGGTGACTGAGGAAAAAAGAAGCTGCTCTGCAAGATTCTTGTCTTCCAGGGGTGATTAAAATATGGTCCTAATTCCAAGATGCATGTTTGGATGGCCTAGACCAGGGCTTCTCAGCCTCGGTGCCACTGAAATTAGGGCCAGGTGAGTTTGATGTGGGGGCTGTCTTCCGCATTGTGGGATGTTTACCAGCATCCTCGGCCTGTGCCCACTAGATGCTGGGAACATATCTCCTGTCTTAGTCATGACAATCAACAATGTCTCTAGACATTGCCAAGTGTTCCATATGGAGCAAAATCACCAATGGCTTAGAGAACCAATGACTTAGACATCCCTTCTTCAAGCTCCTATTATGTGCGGTGACCCAGCTGAATCTTCTTCAGGAGACCTAGCTATATAGGGTCAACCCAGTTAAGGACTTCTACACTCTTTCAGATGACTTTGAATCCCAACTCTTTTACTTACTAGCTGTATGGTCTTGGTCAAGTTACAAAATAATAAAATATCAGTAGTTAATATTTGCTAAATGCATATGCATTCACTTTTCAACCAGAATGTACTGAAGGAGCCAGGAAATATACTAGGTCCTGTGGATATGATTCAGAGCCAAAATAACACTGACTCTGATTTTGTAGAACTTAATAGCCTAGCGATGGGATGGAAATTAATCAAAATACTGCTTATGTAAATGCATAATTACCCAGTCAGATGAGTGCTGTGAAGTAAAGTACATGGCATTAGCATGTAAATATGTCTTGTGGTTGGAGAAAGCATCAGACATTCTGCAAGATCAATGTGGTTGAGCCACAGAAAGCAAATTTGCCAGAGGCCAGACAATCTGCTAAGCACTTTCCTTGTAGGGTGGCATGGAGTGGGTTCATGCCATGTGATACGGGCTCTGTTGTTAATACCCTTATTTTTTAAAACCAAGTTCATAATTTATCCCTCCCCCCATTTCCCCTTTGGTAACCACAAGTTTGTTTTCTGTCTGTGAGTCTGCTTCTGTTTTGTAAATAAAAGCCATGTACCATTTTTCAGATTCCACATATAAATGATATATTTGTCTTTCTTGGTCTGACTTATTTCACTTAGTATGATAATCTCTAGGTCTATCCATGTTGCTGCAAATGGCATTATTTCATTCTTTTTTATGGCTGAGTTGTATTCCAGTGTGTGCAATATACAATGGAATACACAGTACCACATCTTTATCCATTCATCTGTCGATGGACATTTAAGTAGCTTCCATGTCTTGGTGGTTGTAAATCATGCTGCTATGGTCATTGGAGTGCATGTATTTTTTTCAAATTAGAGTTTCCTCTGAATATACTCTGAGGAGTGGGATTGCTGGATCATATGGTGGCTCTATCTTTAGTTTTTGAAGGAACCTCCATACGGTTTTCCAGAGTGGCTGCACCAATTCACATTCCCACAAACAGAGTGGCAGGGTTCCTCTTTCTTCACATCCTTTCCAGCATTTAATGTTTGCAGATTTTTCTGAGGTGATACTTCATTGCAGTTTTGATTTGCATTTCTCTGATAATTAGTGATGTTGAGCATCTTTTCATGTGCTTATCTGCCACTCGTATGTCTTTTTTGGAGAGATGTCTACTTTGGTCTTCTCCCCATTCTTTGATTGTGTTGTTTGTTTTTTGTTATTGAGTTGCATGAACTGTTTGTATATTTTGGAAATTAAGCCCTTGTCGGTCACATCATTTGTAAGCATCACTAATTTTGATGCTGACAAATTTATCATCCTTTCCTTTAGGGTGTATACATTTTGTGTGTCATTTACGAAAACCTTTCTTACCCAAAGCCATGAAGACATTTTCTTACAAAATATTTAAAGTTTTACTTTTAATTTAAGTCTTTCATGCCCCTAGAGATGATTTCTAGGTGTAATGTAGGAATCGATTTTGTATTTTCCCACATGGATAACTCTGTCACATAAAAGTTAACCAAATGTATACGGATCTGCTTCTGGGTTATCTCTTCTCTTCTGCTTGTCTATCCTTGTCACATTGTCTTAATTATTACAGCTTTGTAATAACTCTTGATATCTGGTAGGGTATTTCTTGATCTTATCTAATATTGTTTTTAATATTCTTGACCCTTTGTTTTTTTATGTAGATTTTGGAATGAACTTTCAAGTTCTACCAAATCTTGTGGGCATTTTTTACTGGAATTATATTGAATTTATAGATTAATCTGAAAGAAGCATTATATTTTGATTATCTAAATATATACATCTCTCTGCTTATTTTGGTTTTCTTTAATATCCTTCAGCAAAGTTTATAATTTTCTCCAAGTCATGCACAGACTTTATTATGTTTATTTCTAGATTCTTCTTGTTTTAAAATTACGTTTTCTAACTGTCCGTTGCTGGCATATAAAAATGCAGTTGATCTTTGTGTATCGCACTTATATCCAACAATCTTGCTGAACTCTCTGCTTAGATCTCATAAGTTGTCTGTAGATTTTCTCGGGTTTTCTATGTAGACAACTATAAGGACTATACTCATATGCCGACACTTTTATTTATCACATGAGGGTCTGTGATGTTGTCACTTAGCCAAGGTCACATGCTTTGAGAGCAGGGAAGCTGGGGTTCAAGACCAGATCTGTTGTACTTTTCAGCCTGTGTTCTTTCACCACTCAGTATTCTACCTCTTCCTTATCCCATATTTTACTGTTTTGTTTGATGGATTTTTTTTGTTCTTTTTTCAATCCTTATATATTTTATTTTACAGACTTTGTCTTTTTGAATTGTCATACGTTTTAAAGATTTTTTTCTTCCTGTAATAGCTAAGACTTCTAGTGGTAGCTTGGACTTGCATTAAAATATTAAATATACAAATGGATTAAAGACCTACATGTAAGGCCAGACACTATAAAACTCCTAGAGGAAAACATAGACAGAACACTCTATGACATCCATCAAAGCAAGATCCTTTTTGACCCACCTCCTAGAATCATGGAAATAAAATCAAGAATAAACAAATGGGATCTCATGAAACTTAAAAGCTTTTGCACAGTGAAAGAAACCATAAACAAGACTAAAAGGCAACCCTCAGAATGGGAAAAAATAATTGCCTATGAAACAACGGACAAAGGATTAACCTCCAAAATATACAAGCAGCTTATGAAGCTTAATACCAAAAAAGCAAATAACCCAATCCACAAATGGGCAGAAGACCTAAATAGACATTTCTCCAAAGAAGACATACAGTTGGCCAACAAACACATGAAAAGATGCTCAACATCACTCATCATCAGAGAAATGCAAGTCAAAGCCACAATGAGGTATCACCTCACACCAATCAGAATGGCCATCATCACAAAATCTGAAAACCACAAATGTTGGAGAGGGTGTGGAGAAAAGGGAACTCTCCTGCACTGTTGGTGGGAATGTAAGTTGGTACAGCCACTATGGAAGACAATTTGGAGGTTCCTTAAAAAACTACAAATAGAACTTCCATATGATCCAGTAATCCCACTCCTGGGCATATACCCAAAGAAAATCATAATTCCAAAAGAAACTTGTACCATAATGTTTATTGCAGCACTATTTACAATAGCCAGGACATGGAAGCAACCGAAATGCCCATCAACAAATGAATGGATACAGAAGATGTGGCATATATATACAATGGAATATTACTCAGCTATAAAAAGGGATGAGATGGAGCTATATGTAATGAGGTGGATAGAACTACAATCTGTCATACATAGTGAAGTAAGTCAGAAAGAGGACAAATATTGTATGCTAACTCACATATACGGAATCTAAAAACGGTACTGATGAACTCAGTGACAAGAACAAGGATGCAGATACAGAGAATGGACTGGAGAACTCGGGGTATGGTAGGGGGCGGGGGCTGAAGGGGAAGCTGAGACGAAGTGAGAGAGTAGCACAGACATATATATACTACCAACTGTAAAATAGTCAGTGGGAAGTTGTTGTATAAGAAAGGGAGTCCAACTCGAGGATGGAAGATGCCTTAGAGGACTGGGGTGGGGAGGGTGGGGGGGACTGGGGGGGGGAGTCAAGGAAGGGAGGGAATAAGGGGATATGTGTATAAAAACAGATGATTGAACCTGGTGTACCCCCCCAAAAAAAAAATTAAATATAAGCAATACAGTAGACATTCTTCATTTGTTCTTGGTTTTAAAGTACTGTTTCTACATTTCCACCATCAGGTGTGATATTTACTGTAGATTTAAATATATATATATATATACACACACACACTCTATACTACATTTAAATATACTATATATATTTAAATATATATGTATATACACACACACTATACTAGATTTAAATATACTGTATATATTTAAATATATATGTGTATATACACACACTATACTAGATTAAGAAATTCCTTCTATGCAAAGATTGCTCAAACATTTTATCATCAATGGAAACTAAATTTTTTCTAGTGCTTTTTTTTTCTGCATGTACTTACATGTTTTCCCTTTAATCTATTATTGTGATGACTTACATTATTGGATGTGGTAAATTACAGTAATAAATTTGAGCCTCAGTTTTCTCATCTGCAAATGGAGGAACTCTTTACTTTGCATGGTTTGGTGAGGAGTAAATTAGGTAGTGTCTATGAAGAATTACCAGGCAGGCACAAAAGAAAGACCACACCCATGTCTTCTTTTCCCCACACAATCCAGTCTTTATTCTGGCTCTGTGCCCTAGGGCTGCGTTAATAATTAATGTCTCCTTTGTTTCTGTCTCTAGTTAAGTTCCGCCAGTGGGTGGTGGCAGCAGGCTATTGCAGTATTAGAGAAGGGTGAATGGAGTGTTTCTTTCACCAGCCATCTCCTTGACAGGCCACACCAGATTGTCTACGTCCCTCTACTGAAGAGCTCAGTTCCTACCATGTAGCCCTCTCAGCAGAGCTGCCCCATCCAGATTCGGCTAATCACACTTTCTCCTGCCTCTTTGAGCCCAGAGGTGATACAGTTCTCCATGCCCACTTGCACTTACCAGATTCTGAGTCCTGCTGTCTTCACCTTGATTTCTTTCATCTCTGCCCATGTCTTTGTAAAATGTCCCTTTACTTAACTATCCTCAAATGATTCAGTTTGAGTGCCTGTGTTTTATCCTGGGAATCTGATGAATACAGAGACAAGTAAATAAATTGTTCATTCCATCCCACTGTAAGCTGAATATGGAAATGGATGAGTTTTAAATCAAGTATTTCTTCTGTTCAGTGGAACATCTATTCATTGTCCTGATTTAAATGATTGAATTAATAATTATTATCTCTGATATTGTCAAAACTGTTTTCTCTGTTGTCATTGATTGGAACTACTTGCAGCGTTCAAATCAGAGTTCAGTAAGCAATGTATACAAAGAGCCGAGCACAATGCTTGGAGGCATTTCAAAGGCATGCTAACATTTGTTTTGTTTAAAAGGAAGAAAGAGAGGGTATTGTGTATGGCATCAGGAGTGAAAATTTGAGCCATTTTAATAATTTTCAAGCTCACTGTGTTCTGTAAACCCACTATTACCTCCAATTTGTGATATTATAATAGAAATTATAGAGCACAAGTCACTCTGGGAAGCAAAGATAGGAAAATTATTTAACATATCAAAAGGAAACCACGTTTACTCTAATTTTCTTCTTGGTTATGCTGACAATCTTTCTTATTTTGGAAAGTCTTCCATAGCTTTGTAAAAGGCCATAGGCAGACATAATGGACCCAGTAGAGGTTAAGTTGAAACTGGAAAATTGTTCAGTAATCATCCCAGTGAAAAAACTGTAGCAATCCTTCATTTGATGATACTCTCATTTATAGTATATTTTGAATTATTCTGGGATAAAAAGAAATTCCAGGTGAATTTAAAAATTCATGGTATTAGAGACTATAACTTTCCAGCTTTTTCAGGGGTTAAACAAATACCTCTGGAAAAAAGGATAATTGAAAATAATAATCCCCTGACCAATCTCTTCCTTGGTGTTTAAAATTCCATATTTAATCTATATAGGCATGATCTAGAGTCTTGTTTAGAAAAGTAGATAATAAATATTACTGAGTTTGGTCACTTTCAAAAATATTCTAGATACATTGTTTCAAGATAGGCTGTCCTAAATATAGTGTCACATTATTGAATTTCTGCATATTCCATCTTCCTTACCAGTCATGTTAGAAGAACATGGACTTGTGTTTAATAATGTATTTAGAAGCTCTAATAAGTACATGAAAATAAACCAAATAGAAAACAAAGAATGTAGAGATTCTCTGGATTGATTCATTTAAAATCCTCCCCGACATCAATTCTATTGTGCCTTCCTGTGCTATAAAACTAACAATTACATTTCCCAGTCTCTCTTAAAGGTAGACTTCCAGGTGTTACTCAGGTTCCAACATTCAAAGAGGCTCTCGCTGAGTTATGTGGAAGGGAAGGCAGAGTTTGGGGCATCCATCTCGCCAATAGAGATCGTGGCACCAGTGGCATGTTGGTGTTGGCGGCAGTGGCTTTCTAATTCAACAGTTTCCTATTGTGGAAGAGCCAGCAGCTCCTGGAAGTTCGGCCCATTTCTGTAGTCATCCCAACAGTTCTGGGTGTTGTCTCTAACTTTTAAAAAAATCTTACACTAGTGGAGGGGATTCTGTTGCCTACAACTAAAAACCCTACCTAAGAGCATTGATTATAGAGTATCAGTACATCCCCAGCTGAGCTGAAATGAACAATAATAGGAAAAGAAGATAACCTTTGAAACAGGAGAGTTAATTCACTTAGTCTGCACCAGATACTATGCAAAATGCTTGGAATACAGCCCTAAGGAGCTCCCCATGAGAGTTTTTGAACATGGGTATGTTCAAAACTGGGGTGGCCAGGGAGGGGGCAAGAAGAAGTTGACAGATAAAAACAACCACCTATTAAACATGGCTGTGAAAGCAACTTAGATATCTTATTTCTCTTTGAAGCCTGCTATCTTTTGAAATCAGAGAATTTAGGAAGGGAGAAAGGAGAAGACAGAAGAAAAAAGGAAGAAAAAAAAAAAAAGGAAGAGGAAGAGTATCTGACATTTTATAGATATTATTTGACCTGCATGTTGTGTAAACATTATCTTATTTTAAATGCCATCACGATACAACAAATACATTGAGAATATTGATCCTGCTTTAAAGATGAGAAAACTGAGGCTCAGAACCCACACTGCTTTTAATTTAGTGTAGTGTGATGGGGGTAGAGAGAGACTTAATAAACTTTTGGGCTATCTTTACAAAATTATTAATTGAATACTCAGTCTGTAGAATGAGATTTAGAACGGTGAGCATTTTCTCCCCTTGAACTTTAATTAGAGCTTGTTGATTTTTTTCCCACTACATAAATTCAAATCTTTATACTATGGACATTTACTGGGTAAATTTGAAATGAGGACATGAGTGTTTCTAGACATTTCTTTCCCCTCCTGAAACTTTTGCTGATTTGGCCTGATAGTTCCTATAAATAACTCTGCGGGATGGGGAAGTGTAAAGTTAGGAGGACCAAGTTTGCCCGAATGAACTATGATTCATGACAACACGTAATTCCCTTAAAGATTCAAACTAAGAATGCATGTAAATGAATAACCTTTTTAAGGACATGCTGCATCACCAGTAGTGTTTATTTAATTATTTTGACAATTGCTTCTAATTGCTTAATATAACGCACTGTATGGGTAAGAAAAATGCTTAATAGTATGAGATCTCATTGCTCTTTCAGATCATGTGAGAGGTGTGTGCGTTGATTTGCTGGGGGATGTGTGTGTGTGTGTGCGCGCGCGCGCGTGTGTTTTGGGAGGACTCATTCAAAGAAACTTTTGAATTCTCAGATGTAAAAAGAGATTAATTCCCACATGGAATGTGAAAAAAAATCTTCAATTGGTGAATACTGACAATTCTCAGCTATGGAAAAACAATAGCTAAAATTTAAGTTAAATTATATTCTAAAGCTAATTTAAATGTTGCTTCCTTTGTGAGTCAACCTATTATATGTTAATCTAGCGCCCCCTTGTGTAATAGATTTTAATTATAAAGTTTAGTAGTCAGTATTTATATACTATATTTTTTGTAAAAGTGTGAGTCAATATTTACATACTTTGTTTTCTGATAAAGTTCTGATATCTATAATACACAAAGAATTCTTACTACTCAACAACGACCCCCCCAAATATCCAATTAAAAAATGAAAACGAATTTGAATATACATTTCTCCAAAGAAGATAAACAAATGACCAACAGGCACATGAAAATATGCTCACACTATTAGTCTTTAGGGAAATGCAAATCAAAACCACAATGAGATAGCACTTCACACCCACTAGGATGGCTTATATACTATATTTTTATTTCTAATTTGTAAAGGAATATAGTCATTGAATCATGGTATTATTTTATCTTCTTTGGGTGATTTTTTAAATTTCCAAAGGCATACATAATAAAAATATAAAAAACAGTGAGACTGAAATTTTCAGGTTTCATACTATGCCTACCACTGTCATTGAAAAAAAACCCATATGCATCCGGGCATTTTTTTTTTGCTAAGATTTTTTTTGATGTGGGCCATTTTTAAAGTCTTTATTGAATTTGCTACAATATTGCTTCTGTTTTATGTTTTGGGTTTTTGGGCGCTTGCTTCTGTTTTATGTTTTGGGTTTTTGGGTGCGAGGCATGTGAAATCTTAGCTCCCCAACCAGGGACTGAACCCGCACCACCTGCGTTGCAAGGTGAAGTCTCAGCCACTGGACTGCCAGGGAAGTCCCAGGACATTTCTTAAGAAAATCAGATTCACTCTCAGGAAGTAAAGGAAAAATAATTTTGTGAAACAAGAGAATTAGTTCTGATTCTTGGAATTTGGGGGCAAGAAGAAAATGTGGAGATCTAGTGAGAGGCAGGATGTGGTGGGCATTTATTTTTCCTGTGCAAATACTGCTGTCACTGTGTTGGGGTGGCACAGGCTAAACGCCATTCTTAGTCCTTCATATGGAGCATGGTTTTATGACGAATTTCTCTTTTTTAAAAAAATTGTGGTAGAGACATAGAGAACAAACTAGTGGTTACTGGTGGGGAGAGGGGAGAGGGGCAGTGTAGGGGCGAGGGAGTGGGAGGTACAGACTATTGGGTGTAAGGGAGGCTACAAGGATGTATTGTGCAACATGGGGACTACAGCCAATGCTGAACTCTGTAAATGGAGTGACCTTTCAAAATTGTATATATTAAAAAAAAGTCGTAGTCTGTGAGTCACTGCTTCAGGAAATATTGCTGTAAAACAAAAGTCAGCTAAAAAAATCCAATTCGGGGTGCTCTGTTTTCAAAAAATTGTGGTAAAAATCATATATTGTAAAATTTACCATCTTACTGTTTGTTTAAGTGTACAGTACAGTAGCTATCTGCACATTGTTGCACACCAGAACACTAGAACTTCCTCATCTTATAAAACTGAAACCCTATATCCACTGAACAAGGACTCCCCTTTTCTCCTTCCTGACAATCTTTTTAAATTTATTTATTTATTTATTTATTTTTGGCTGCATTGGGTCTTTGTTGTGGTGCACGCGCTTCTCATCATGGTGGCTTCTCTTGTTGCAGAGCACAGGCTCTAAGCTCACGGGCTTCAGTAGTTGTGGTGCACAGGCTTAGTTGCTCCACGGCATGCAGGAGCTTCCCAGACCAGGGATAGAACCCGCATCCCCTCCACTGGCAGGTGGGTTCTTAACCACTGTGTCACCAGGGAAGCTCCCCCTGACAATTTTTTCTTTTTTCAGGAAATCTCATGTGGGCACCAATATGTGAAGACTTAGAAGCAGTGTTGTTTTAGTCTAAGGCAGGGAAAGTGGTACCCCGTCCCCTGGACCCACCTCTCAGTAGATGCTCAGGCTTATGTAGTCTGTGAATTCTTAGACTTCTCAAGACCATGGTTTCACACCACAATCACAGACTGCGCTCTCCCCCACTGTAAAGGGTTGAATGGTGCCCTATCTCCCCAAATTCATATGTTGAAGTCCCAAGCCCCAGGACCTCAGAATGTGACCTGATCTGGTGATAGGGTCTTTACAGAGGTAATCAAATTAATATGTTGTCATTAGGGTGAGCTCTAATCCAACACGACTGGTGTCCTTATAAAAAGGGGAGATTTGTGTAGATGAAGGCAAAGATCAGGGTGATGCTTCTGGAAGCCAAGGAATACCAACAATTGCTCATAAATCACCAGAAGCTGGGGAGAGGTGGGGCACAGAAAGAACCAACTCTGCTGACAACTCGTCTTGGACTTCCAGCCTCTAGAGATGTGAAAGAGTGTATTTGTGTTGTTGAAGCCCCCTAGTTTGTCATGGCAGCCCTTAGCAAGCCAATACCCCCACATTTGCTGTCAGTGGAATTGTGGGTGGCTACTGCTGCCTGATGTAGGACAGCCAACGTAGACCTCCGCTTTAGGCTGAGTAATTAAAACTCCTCAGAGATATGACCGCTTTGTAGTACAATACAATGAAATGTTCTAACATAATTATAGAAAGTAATTAACTCAGTGAAAAATGTATTTTCTAATTGCCCATAAAGGGGAGCAGAATACACCACCCTAAAATATGCCTCTTTGGCATAAGGATTATCTTGAGCTGGTTATTTTTAAGCAACAGGAGACACAGAAGAAGCTCTGAAAATTGAGTTGAAGTTACCCTTTTGTAAAGGACATTTCCATTTATAAGGGAAATCTCTACTTGTGAGAGTGTCTCCCTCTCTGTACCAGGCAGAGAAAGATGTCTAATGTCTAGAATCTCTTGTCAATAGAGAAGGCAGAAACTTAAATTGACTTAGTAATCAAACCCTGTGCTTTGCTTGATAACACCCATTATTGGAAATTTAGTTTTGCTCTCCTATATCCAGCAGCTTTCTGAACATTTACTTTTATGTAGAATTGTTTTTTTTAATTAATTAATTAATTTATTTATTTATTTTTGGCTGCCTTGTGTCTTCACTGCTGCACACAGGCTTTCTCTAGTTGTAGCGATCAGGGGCTACTCTTTGTTGTGGTGCGTGGGCTTCTCACTGCAGTGGCTTCTCTAGTTGCGGAGCACAGGCTCTAGGTGCACGGGCTTCAGTAGTCGTGGCACGCGGGCTTAGTTGCTCCATGGCATGTGGGATCTTCCCAGACCAGGGCTTGAACCCATGTCCCCTGCATTGCAGTCAGATACTTAACCACTGCGTCACCAGGGAAGTCTCTATGTAGAATTGTTTTAAAGTAACTTCCTGGACACCAAGACATTCCACCATAAGTATAACAGTTGCATTTTCCTACATAACTAAAATAACATTTTCTCAGTTAAAAACACGTTCTAAAATCTTTAATATCATCTAATAACCAGTCCATATTTAAATTTCCCTAAATGTTCCCCAAATCATATATAACTCCAAAACAGGATCCAATTTGATACCACACATTGCATCTGATTGCGGGTGCTTTAAGCTCCTTTTAATCTGGACAGTAACATTTTAATGGTACTGTGTTACTGAAGAGAATGGCTCACAATGAAGAAAATACTCCCAATTCAGGATTGATCTGATTGTTTCCTTGTGGCATCATTTACCTTTTGCCTGTTAATTGGAAATTAGATATAAAGGTTTGATTCAATTTAAACATTTTTTGGCTGCAATAGATCCTAGATGTTGTGTTTTACTTCATATTGCATCTCAACAGGGGACCCTTGATATCTGGTTGTCCATCAGTAGGATGCCCAGAGAAACCACTGGGGGCAGGGTTAACATCTTCATCCCTCCATAGCAACCAGAAACCAATCTCTGTAGTGTTATTGTGGCTCCATTCATCTGTCCAGTTCTCCATCAACTGTTTTTCTAAGGGTGTCACCAGTTCCTTGCCTGAATCAATGATTGGACTAATTGTTGCAAAATGAGTATTTCTTAATTTTATTATTTTCTATATATTGATTGGTGCTATCTTGTTACCATTGTAGGGGAGGAAAAATAATTTTCTCTCTATCCTTTTAGGTTCTTGGCTGTGAACCCCTGTAATAAAAAACACACCAATAAAAGAAAAATAAACAAGAGCATAGTAACATGTATACATCCTGTGCAACTCCTTGAAATGGCCGATCCACCACCTTAAATACCATCTCCAGCTAAAGACAAAAGACAGTATTGGGGGGTGGGGGAGGAATGGGGACACCATTAAGAAAGCTTACCAGGCAAAACACAGTTGTTATGTAGATTTAAGTCCTTGTCTTCTCCATTGATAAGAGTCTCTAGAGAATTTGTCATCCTCCTCTTTCTGATATTGATCTTTCTTTCTTCCCTTCCTTCCTTCCTTCCTTCCTTCCTTCCTTTCTTTTCCTCAAAGACATTGTGAGGTGGAGTACATGTCCCTGGAAGTAGAAGAGGACCATCCTCAGGTGTGTCATCCCATGGAGGAGGGAAATGACAAGTGCATTTTGTTGGTCTCATTTGAACAACAAAAGGAAAGAGAAATGAAGAATCTCAGTCATACTCCTCTAGGGTGGTTAGTTCAGTTTTAATGGTCAGTTGAGTCTTAGGTTAAGCATAAAAACAATATTCTAAATACAGCATACCAGGGAGACTACTCCGATTATTATAAGCACAATACTTCCCACTATCTAGTGCACTTCAGAGCCATGGTACTCAAGACCCTAACCAATCGGAATCAAAAAGTTAAAGACAAATTCCACTTAGGAGTCACTTTCTTAAACAAGCTGGTTTGTTCAGTGATCTTATGTAGCTGAGTCTCAACTTCCCCAGAAGTGTCAATCCAAGTGCAGCAAGTGGTATTGGCCACAACACAAAAACCTCTGCGTTCTGCTACTCTAGTATCAAAATCAATTTTGGCCTACGATCTAGGGATATTTGTTGGGTAGCTATTGCTTTAGAAGCATATTGTGCAATATCTTCAAGAGCTGAGGAGAGATTATTTATTATAGCCTCATTTGCACTTTATCCTAGCCAGGGAAGTAGGGGTCTGCCAAAAGAAATGAATTTAAATCATGAAACCTCCTGGTAGTCCCTACTGAGTCTGTGGTTCAAGTCTGGAAGGAAAGGTGACAGCCATGGGGGCCAGTCAAATTTAGGGGTTTGTAGATCACAAGGGTGGTTTTATTTTGGTTGCTTTTGCCTTGTGTCCCTTATTTTGTACACAGCCTGGACACAGAGTTCCCAGGTTTGGGGTTGGTGACCAGAGACAGAGAAATGGACCCATAGGGTTAGGGAGTCTGACACGATAGAGAGGAGGCTGAGTTTGTTCCACAGAAACTGAGGCCATAGGGTCAGCAGCATGGTGGCAAACCCAAGTCATTCGGAGGTTGGATTATCCTCTTTGCAATGGCCTGAGATACTGGAACAATGACATCATCCTTCCAGGCCAGAGCATATTCCCTAACTTCTAGACTTGTTACTTGAAAACTGGGTTCACCTCTTGGTGGATGGGGAGCCAAAAGACACAGCCAAGCCAAAGATTAGGGGAAGGAAGGATTTATTACTTTCAGTGAGTAAGGAGAACACCAGGGATCTTTCCCAAAGCAGTGTCTCTCTGAACAGCAAAACTGGGGATATTTTAAGCTAAGTGTACACACATATTCATGAAGGGACTTGAGCAGAGGTGAATTTAGCATAGAATTGGGGAGGAGGTTGATGGAGTCCAAGCTTTAGTTGATTGAAATCATGAGTGTCAGAAAAGGTCAACACCATCATCCCTTAGGTTTCAGTTGATCTGGTGGTTGAGTGCTCAGGGAGGGGAAGGTGTGTTAAATTCTGCAAAATAGCTCAAGAAAGTGCTTTGAGCCATCTTTACCGCTGAAACAGAATCTTTACAACTGATTTATTATCTTTGCTGTTGTTACTTCCCTTGCCTGAAGTGGTCTTTGTTCTTCTGTTCCCTTAAGATCGTTACTACTGAGACCTGTTCAAGGGCAAGCTTTGTGGCCAGGTTTAGATCACAAAATGGCTTAGGCCAAAATGGCTCCTCTTATGTCAAAACTATAACTGGTTCTTTTCCTCTGGGGACCTCTTGCCCTATCTGTTTAGCAAATATTATATTCTTCCTCATAAAATTTTCAGTGTGGCACTATATTTACTAAGAGAACAAAATAGCTTTAGTTTCTCTGTAAAAGGAAGTCAAAAGTATACAAACCTATGTGCAGTAATTAATGTTTTCATTTTTTTTAAATATTATTTGGTAATAATCTAGATATTCAATGAATACTCATCAGTCAAGTTATCTCAGTATGGCTTTAAGATTTCAAGTAACCAAAAAGACTTTGGAAATTATTTTTAAGTACACATACCATAAAGCACAATTATTGTTGAAAAGTTTATTTATAAACTTATATCTTACATCTATTTAATTTACTTGGTAATAACCATCATGTTACCATTATGTTAGATTACTCGAGAAAATTTCATTAGATGTTGAATATGTAAGCCATGTTCTTAAGTTATCTTTCTTGCTGACAAATTCTGTAACAGAGATAACATGAGCTTATTTTAGTAAACCTAGGTAGAATAAGTTTTATGCTTAGTGCTGATGACAATAGAGACATGACTTCTAAAATTAAATCAACAAACAAACTAGCTTTTATTTATTAATGTGGGCAGAGAATGTCAGCCTGCCTTATCAGTAAACAAAGGATGTTGTGGCCATGAAGACATCAGCCACTGTAGCCCCCCTGATGGAGCTCCCTGAAGGTCTTCAGGATGAAGAAAAGCAGGATACTGGCACTAAATAGTTAAGGCGCCCATCAAAGGAACAATTTCATTGACCCTAGTCTCTTGCATCTTCTAATGCACAGGAAAGCATTATTCTTTAACTTGAGAAGTCTGGTTTTCTTTAATAAGTGGTAATCTTTTGATATTCTACTACCTGTTTTTTTGTTTGTTGGTTGGTTGGTTTGTTTGAACTCCTATATATCCTGACTCCTCTCTTACCTCTTTGGAGCAGTCCCTCAGAGCTACCTGAGAGGCTGTCTCCTGGGCTTAAGTTCTCAGTATGTTCACTAAACAAAACACAATTATCAACTTTTAGATTGTGCATTTTTTTCAGTAAACAGTAAAGACTTGTCCTAGATCACATTGTCAACTACGAATTGGTACCTACCATGGGCACTTGCCATCTACCTCTACAAGGATTAAATCATGTGTTGCTGCAGCTGCTGACTTTCAACACCCCCTGTAAGGCGTTCAGGTGGAGAGCAGAAATGAGGCCCTCTGTGCTCTGGGAAAAACTGACAGTATCTTCAGATAGTTAGATATTTTCAGGAGCTCATTTTATGAGCCCAATTCTCATATCTCCTCATAGCTAGAAAAACACTAAAATCCTTCACAGTGACATCTGCTCCTCGTGACTAGCAGAAACCTTCTGTGAAAAAAATACGCGTCTTATTGCATGTACCCCCCTTCACCAAAATCACATATATACTGACCTTCCCCCCTGCCTCTTGGGAGCAGTTTCTCAGAGCTATCTGAAATGCTGTCTCCTGGACTGCAATCCTCATTTTGCTCCAAATAAAACTTAACTCTCAACTCTCACGTTGTGCAATTTTTTTTAAGTTGACAATGTGAACTTGGAAAAAAATTTGGGTTAGTTTCAATGTTTCTGGGAGTCGAAGTATTGAATTCATATAAGCACTTATTTTTCTTTAAGCCAATTACATGGACCTCTTTTACAAATTAATGTTGGCAATACCATCTGCAGGTAGAAAAATATCACACATCTATCACGTACACACATAAACAGACATAAACATATAGATAGATGCAAACAGCAATCTTACAACTTTTGTTTTAAAATTTTAGCCAGGTTTGAGACAGGTAAGAAATGCAAGACTCACTAGTTTATAAAAGAACAGTTTGATCCAAATTGTGTTTCTGGCTGATGGCATAAGTTTATCTGCTCAGACGGCCTAAATTTTTTACTAACAGTTGTGGAGTTTTAAGATATTTCATTTGCCTAGATTCTAATAGCTTTCTTTGCCACCCCCGCCCCCCACCTGCTTAGATAAGAATGACCTCCTTGAAATTTGCATTTCAAAGATATGGCATAATTAAGAGTTCCAAGGGAAAACCAGGTAGAATATTTACATCTCAAAGGCACAAGGGAAAAATGCAAGTTCCTCCAAGAACTTGCATTTGTTTCTTAAATTCAGATTTTTTTTTTTTTAAATACAATAACTGCAAGCCTTTTGAGATGAATAGGGGAGGTTTGGGGATTGGTAAAAAGGATGGGGGGGTTTGATTTGCTTCTAGAGCTGCATTCTTATAAAGAATTAAATTCGTGTACAAGTACAGTTGTTTCTAATTCCTCAAGGGATTGGGTTGCAACTTGAATGATATCATAGGTTGATCCACCCATCTAACTATATTATCTTCAATTTGCTTCTTTAGAACAGGGAAATCTTCAACTAAGATAGAAATAAAAAGATTCCTCTGTTCAAGACTTGGAGCTTTGTCTTTGGAAGGTTTTTCTTTCCCTTTGGGTATATAGTTTCATTTAGCTTAGGGAAGAATGCCTTAAAAAAATGTTTCCATCAGACTCCAAATATTAGCTGCCAGCTTGGTCAGCTTTTGACCATAGTCTTTTCAGAGCGGAAAGACAATTCAGACAGAAGAGAAGTAGAATGAGTACTTGAGTAAAGGGCAGAGGGAAGCAGTAGATGTTATGTGTGTCTTATAGTCTTTGTTTTAGGTACATCTTGTATCTTTAATTGTTCATTGGCCTTTTTCTTTTTTAATTAATTAATTAATTGGTTGCTGTGGGCTGGCTTTCTCTAGTTGTGGTGAGTGGGCTTCTCATTGCAGTGCTCTAGAAGCATAGGCTCTAGGCGTGTGCGCAGGCTTCAGTAGTTGTGGCACATGGGCTCAGTAGTTGTGGCATGTGGGCTCTAGAGCTCAGGCTCAGTAATTGTTGCGCACAGGCTAAGTTGCTCCGCAGCATGTGGGATCTTCCTGGAGCAGGGATTGAACCTGTGTCCCCCGCATTGGCGGTGGATTCTTGACTACTGTGCCATGAGGGAAGTCCCTAGCCTTTTTCAATGAATCTTTGAATAAAATTACTTTGGAATTTTGAATCCTTTTGGAAACTTCTTGTCAATTAAAACAGGTACCCCATTCTGTTTGTCCGATTGGGGAGCTCTTGCTTTCATGTGCACTTCTTAAATAAACAATCTTGTCTCATTGGAACATTCCTCATAAGGCCACTGTAAAACTAGGTTCTCTTCAGTAAGATTGATCCATGCATATGAAGAGAGGCCATAATTTTTTAACATTTAAAAAATAAAGGGGGGTTATCCTTAGAACATTTAGATGACTGGGATCTCATTTTTGGAGTTTTCCTGAGAGCAAAGAAAAAAGTTCTAGATAGCTTAAGGGGTATGCTTAAGGGTGGGACTTGGGTATTTTTTGATAGTATGCCTTTCACAGGATACTTTTTTTCCTGGTAGATGGCCTTGGCCCTATTTGACCCATGACCAGCTGTTCCTCCTTGCTGGCAATTTTCTTGCAGGTGGCTAGCGACCTGTTGTGAAACTTGCTCATCCGTGATGTCAACTATAAATTGGCACTTGCCATCTCCCTCTACTATAATGATTAAATCACACGTGCTGCTGCAGCGGCTGACCTTCAGCAACCCCTGAAGGGAATTCTGAGTGGAGACCAGGAATGACGCACTCTGTGCTTTGGAAAATGGGCGGAACAGGTCTTCAGATAGGTGTTTTCAGGAGCTGATTTTATGAGCCCAACCCTGGCAACTCCTCATACCTAGAAAAGCACTAAATCCCTACATGGTGACGTCTGCTCCTCGTGACTAGCAGAAACCCTCTACAAAAATGTGGGTTTGATTGCATGTACTTCTCCTTCACCAAGATTATATATATATTAATTTTCCCCCTGCCTCTTTGGAACAGTTTCTCAGAGCTATCTGGGATGCTGTCTCCCAGGCTGCAGTCCTCATTTTGCCCCAAATAAACTCAACTCGCAACTCTCACGTTGTGTATTTTTTTTAGTCAACAGTGACCACATTATCCTCATATGGGAACCTTGTGCTTTGGAGACAATTTTCTCTCAAATAAAGGTGACAAGTTTTCTAGCACTGTTTATGTTCTTGACTGGTGCCTGCTGGTTTTAGTTTTGCTCTCAGGGAAATTCACAGTTTAAATCTAAACCAAGAACACTCTAATTCAGAAACCAAAAGAGTACTCACCAGAGGACAATCTGTCCTTATCCAAATCCTGAATGAAGTCAGAGAGCTAGACCAAAGGGAGGGAGCTCAAAATCCAGGAGGAGACTCGTCAAATCAGAAGCAGAAGGTGACCCATGTTGCAACATCCAGGGAAGAATTGAGATCAAGACATTCAGTGGGTACTTTGCTGGATTCCAAGGGTCATTGCCCCTTTGGGGGTAATTTCCTTCAGATTTCACATTCGAATACCATTGAATGTCAACCTAAATAAGGAGGTAAATTGAGGTGGGCTCAAATTACCATAAATTGGGTTTATTTGGGAATAGCAGAGGAATTGCAATCTGGGAAATACAGGCAGGTCTGTTGTGGATTTGAGGTGGGCTGTACTTCCTGGCAAGGAGCTCAAACAAGAGGAAGTCCAGCCAGAGTTAAAACAGTAAGTTCATTGGCTTGAGGGTGGGGAGGAATTCTTGGTAGGTGTTCATTGGTTGGGAGATAAGCCTTGACTTCCATAAACCAGGCATTCATGAGAAATCAGTCTCTCAGTTCTGAAGTTCCATTCTTCTGAGGGGGCATGCATGAAATTCCCCATTTCATATATTCTTGTTCCATTTTAGATTGAAATCCTTTCACACTGGGTATCTCCCACTTGTACGGGAGGTATACATGCTATTAAACTTCTGCTTATTTTTCTCCTGTTAATCTGTCTTTTATATAGGGGGGTTTCAGCTAAGGACCTAGAAGGGTAGAGGGAAAATCCGCCCTCCCCCACAAGAGGAGTTAATTTAATAACTGCCTCAAGTGGTGACAAATGAGGTTCATTTGTTTTGGGTTTTTTTCCAACTTTTCCTTCTGTTGGTATCACTGTGGATTCATGGATTTTTACAAATTCAATGAATTTCAATAAACTACAATTATGGAGGGGGGAGGTTTCAAATTGTCACAAATATAACCAGTGGAAGTCCCTTTAAGCTGGCTCCTGGGTCCTTTAGTCATGACTCCATGAAGTCTTTGAAAGTGTTCTTGCCTGCTTTTGGGCACCAAATCTGAATCCTTGGTATGAGAGGCCAAAATTCCTGTTCTAAGAGAGCTAAATGCAAATGCAGTGACTTCATATCTTAGATATTTCAGTGGGCATATTTTTTGGAAAAACGAGTTCATACAGATATTTCTAATCTTGTCATTACAGTATTTTTACTTAATTTCTTTAATTTTATAGTTTTATCTCCCTCCTCTTATATTTTACCCTGCAATGCAAAGAAACTACTTTTAAAAACAATACCAATATTACCACTGAAAAAAGCTAAAAATATTTTTTTCCCTTAGAGTAAGAATGTACAGTCAAGGTACTCTGTTTTAAAGTTACTTGAAATATATCTTTCCTCTGTGCAGTGACCCTAATAATTTAATGTGCAACCAGGGTCATTTGTTTTGTTTGGCTTTTAATTTCAGCCACTGAGATTTAAATAAAATGATATTCCTTAGCAGGTAATGACTCAGAAGTCAGATCCAGATAAGAAATCTGCCTTCTACCCTTCCTCTTCCACCTCATTTCTCCCCACCTCAGGTAATCATTTTTAATGGTGTATTCTTTAGCCTCCTAATGTTTATTTTTGCAAGTGCGTATTTTTTCTTATTTCCTTCATTTCCCTACATGAAGGGTAGTATATTATTTTTATACTCCCTTGCTTTTGTACATAACTATATATCCTTGTGATCTCACCACAGTGATGTTATCTCTAGCTTTTTCTAACTTCATATATTGAGTTTCCCTAATCCAGCATCTTTTGAATAGTCTCACTATGTTTAGGGGACTATGTAGCCTCACAAGGGCAGATAGAGCCCAGAAAAACTGATTCTCATACCTTCCTCCCAACCCCTCCTTCCCCTTGCTCAGTGGCATTCTTAGATTTCCTGGGTTCCTCCATTTAGGCTGGACTGGTAGCAAGCACTTGGGGAAGGCAGTTGTGTATGATACCCCTTACGATGGCCTTGGTGGCAGCAGGATTGTGAAGCTTCTGAGTGGTTCCAAGAACAGTTCCTGGAGCAGAAGCATCATGGGTGACTATGGCATTTGCAGATTTGATAAAGTCCACTTAATGGCATCAGGACAAACAGTAACATCTGGTGGCAACAGTCACTGTGAGGGACCCCTTATCAGGCTCCCTCTGTGGCGATGTTTGGGAGCTTGTTCCCAGAAACAGCCTTGAGCCTGGTTTTCCAGCCCACCCAAAACTTCTCTCAGCTGCCTGGGATCCTTTTAATAAATTCCTTTTTCAGCTTAATTGGCCTGAGTATGCTTTCCTTGCTTACAACTAGGAACTCCGACCTAAATACTCTTTATGAAAAAATAACGATTAAACAAGACTAAATATAGAGAGTGAGGAAAAGGAGTGTACCATCTGTTCTTACTTCATCTGTAATAAATTATTGTTGACCCACTCTCTCTCAGCCTGTCCTCAATATTTCTATTATCCTCATTATTCTGCTTTAAAAAAAAAAAGCAACCAAGGTTTGAATTCTATATTTTGCTTTCTCCTTGTGTACCATGATAATTGGAGATAGTAAACTGAAGTTTAGCCCTCTACCCAATGCCAGCATTTCTCAATATCTAGGCTCCTTCTTTTGTTCTGGTGGCAAAGATGGCTTTGGGGATGACTGTTCTCAAGATAGAAATGGTAAAGAGAGAAGAGTCAAATTGTTGACTTTTGGGTCTCTACGGAGATTCTTGTGAACTCCGTCAGTAAGGGAGATGTTAATTTTCAAAATGTGATTTTCAATGTCATCAACCAGGTATTTGAGGGTACCACAAAATTTGTTTGTTTGTTTTTAGAAGTCTGAAAATCTTATCTTCACATATCAAGAGCGAAATCAGGAGACCTCACACACTAATATTTATGCCAAAACATGCTGAGAAAAATGGCGGATAGCGTAAGGGAAGGTTTGGGTTTTCTCCCACTTCTAGAGATGTGGCTGAGTGGGTCAGGGGAGCTGGAGGTACCCTGGGGTGATGCAGCAGGATGGGAAAGAGCATTGAGGATCTGGCTGCCCAAGAGCCGAGGGGCACAGCAGAAGCAGGCAATAAGGGACTAAAGGCACAATTAGCATCAGCATCAAGTATCCACAAAGAAGTGGCCACAGGACAGACCCTTGCCGGCCCCTGATACCGTGATCCTAGTTGAGTATTATGAAGCTCACTGCCTGGAATATGGGATCGAGGTAATAATGTTCTCCTGTTGTTATCACATTATTATCAGTAGGCTGGGGCACTCCTTGGTCACCACTGGAATTAAGGACACACGTCATTAAGTTACTATAGGCTAGGGACTTCCCTGGCGGTCCAGTGGCTAAGACTCCACGCTCCCAAGGCAGCGGGCCCAGGTTCAGTCCCTGGAACTAGATCCTACATGCCACAACTAAAGATCTCACATGCCGCAACTAAGAGTTTGCATCCTGCAACAAAGATCCTGCGAACTGAGACCCAGCAAAGCAAAATAAATAAATAAATATGAAAAAATAAAAGTTACTATAGGCTACTGAAAAGAGGGACTGGCTGACGCCTGAAAGAAAATGGTGCACAGCCGTGCCCTGGGCACACTAAAACCTCCAGAGAGGGTCAGAGCTGGGAATGAAGTAGACTATTGGGTTCTCAGAGGCCAGGGACCTCACACCTCATTGGTGCCTCTGACACTCTCTGACGTTGAAGGAGCTAGGTCAGGCTGTATAGATGCAGGAAGAGGGAGAAGGAAGAGGGGTCCTGTGATTTCTGCGGTGCCGAGAGAAAACATGGCAGAGCCCCCAGAGACAGAGCTGGGAAAGCAAAACGTGACCTGGACAAGGCTGGTAACCAGGGATTTAATTTCCTCCTCCTTCCTTTGAACTCCGTCCAGCTCAGAGGTGGTGTTGGACGTTTTCAATGACTCCTCTCTTCACGCCAAACCGTCCCTGGATGCTGGGACGCCTCTGAGGACAGGGCCCTCCAACTGGCTGCATGGACTTCCTCACTTTTGCTTCTCATCTCTTGATTCCTTCCCACAGATCTGTAAGGCTCTAGCTGCTTTTTAGGGCTAACTTACACATTTATAAATAAAAATATGTGGGAATTTATCCTCCTTTCCACATAATAGATTGTAAACTCCTCTGAGACAGGGAATCCACCTTCTACAAGATGCCTTATATTATATGCTATGCAAACAGGCGAGAATTTTCAAATGTTAACTGACTGACTAGATCCCTCCATTCTGATGGGAGTGCTAGCAGCTCTGTCGTCAGTGTCACAGGTGAAAATAACAAGTAGCACTAGATGTTCTAAACGTGTTTGTTTTTCTTTCCCAAGAGGACTACCTTGTGCGTCCCTAAGCATTTCACCAGGTGGCTCCCCAAACCATAATCCTGTCCAATAAACTTGTCTGGCAAATGACCTCACAGAAGCTGACGCTAATAACCTTGAGGACAAACCAGGATTTCTGGCTTCACCTGCTGGCTCCAAGTATCCAGAGTGCTTGTCCATGTTTTCTTAACTTTATTCCACACTTAATTTTATTAAAAGACATTGCGTCAATTGGCAAATTAATGAGGGCTCATAAGATAAAAATGTGAAATACTCAACACAGCTTTGACACCAAGCAAGCTCTCGCAACGTGAGCTGTTATTACTCAACCTTCAGAGAAATCACCCACGCGTCATTCTCTCCTGTAACCATACACCACGATACGAGAAAGCTATGTCTAGGCTGTTGAGCTTTTTTGCTTGATATATATTTTAAGGTATGCCTCCTCCTATTTTCCCTGCATTTTCTACTTTCTAAAGTGGTCACATATATCAGCATGGTAAGAACTACATGAAAAGAAACTGCATTCTCTGTGCAATATTCATGGCCTTCGTTACCCAGAAAGGGCTGGCCTAGTTTTCTATTTCCACAGGGACATTTTGCATGGCCCACATTCAGTGTGACTGTTAACAGTCATGGCAGCTGATATTTTATTCAGCCAAATCTAGACATCCACACAAGCCTAAAACTTGATAAGAAACCTGGAACCCCTCTTGGGAAACTGATTTGCAGGAAACGTCCTGCCTTGTTTGGGGAGTGTGCCCACTCTGAGGTGGATCGCTAAGGAACCTACAGTGGGATTCAAGTCAGTAGAATGTGCAGGGGACGTTTTCCTGTTTTGAACTTGCTTCTCCTCCACTCAAGGAGGTAGCATTAAACCTCTTCCTACTAGGGAGCTTTCAATGAGGACTGGCAATGCCAATGTCAGCCTAGCCCAAATTTTCATGTGCTTCAAAATCATTTGAGAAGTTTGAGAATAGTCAGAACCCAAGCCTCTCCACTCACAACTTCCCCCTTACACACAAATTCGAATTCACTGGACCAGAGAGGGGGTCCCAGGAATCTGCTTTTCTGACTCGTCCACCTGACTCATCGGCAGGTGGTACACAGACCACAATTTGAGAAACGCTGGGAGAGTCTATTTACAGTCTTCCACTCGACTGGGGGCACTGGGTAAAACTGGGCATCATGGACAAAAACTAGGCATGCGGTGTATTCGAAGAGAATACAAAACACTGATGAAATAGTTTTTAAAGCATGTTCACATCTTCTCTTTCTTCTCCATGCCAACCACGTGAGAGAGGCAGAGTAGAGACTGGCTCTTAGATGGAGAGACTAGCATCTTTAGTGGCTAAATGATTATTTGTAACAAGATGAAGTGCTTTTTGTGCTTGTCAATACTGAAATTTGTTTTTTTGGAAAACAAAAGAGTACTCTTTTTTTCTTCACTCTATTCATGAAGACAGAAGCCTAAAGAAAAAATAACGTTTAATTCCTGTAAGAGTGGCTTGTCCACCTAAATGCCCATCAACAGATGAATGGATAAAGAAGATGTGGCATATGTATACAGTGGAATATTACTCAGCCATAAAAAGGAATGAAATGGAGCTATATGTAATGAGGTGGCTAGACCTAGAGTCTCTCATACAGAGTGAAGTAAGCCAGAAAGAGAAAAACAAATATTGTATGCTAATTCATATATACAGAATCTAAAAAAAAAAAGGTACTGATGAACCCACTGACAGGACAAGAATAAGGATGCAGATGCAGAGAATGGACTGGAGGACATGGGGTTGGGGGGGTGGGGACGAAGGGGAAGCTGGAAGAAGTGAGAGAGTAGCATAGACATATTTACACTACGAACTGTAAAACAGATAGCTAGTAGGAAGTTACTGTATAACAAAGGGAGATCAACTCGATGATGGGTGATGCCTTAGAGGGCTGGGACAGGAAGGGTGGGGGGAGTCGTGGGAGGGAGGGGATATGGGGTTATGTGTATAAATACAGCTGATTCAGTTTGGTGTACCTCATAAGCTGGTACAAGAGTGTAAAGCAATTATATTCCAATAAAGAGCTAAAAAAAAAAAAAAAGAGTAGCTTGTAACATTTCTATATCATGGACCCCTCACCTTAAGGATCTGATGAAGGTGAGAAGCTGGCCTCTGACTGTACAGATGCACATGACCATGAAACACTGCATACAATTCCATTCATGGACCTGTCCTAGAAGGTTGCTCTTTTCAAATCTACCCTGTCCTAGAAGTTTGCTCTTTTCAAATCCAAATCTAGCACTATTTATTCAGCAAACATTTTTAGAGCACTTATACCACATAAAAGCACTGTTAGATGTGGGGTAGCAATCTGTGTTTTCACAAGCCCTCCCGGTGATTCTGATGTATGCTAAAGTTTGATATCCACTGGCCTAAACCAAAATGCCCCCCATAGGTTCTGATTTATTTAGGCTGCTGTGGGAGCCAATCACTGGTGCTGTTAAAATCTCTCCAGGAAATTCCTATACGCAGGTAGAGTTGAGACATTGGTTTAAATGTTGAAAATGTGCTTTCTGGTTCCTGATAAACATTTATAGCCCCAAAGCAAGAAAATCCAATGTCCACACCTATGTACCTATGGCTCCAGGCATGCAGGGCGGCACTAGGCTCAGAGATTTAAAGGTGTCCAGTGCGACCAGGCAGCCCTGCTGCAGTCATGGGGGCACTTTGGAGGTGATGTTCCAATGCTCCTCCTCCTTCCAACTAATTTATTGTTTAAGAGCAGAAGCCCCAGGTCCTGCCTTCTGGTTAACTAATAAATATTAATTTATCTTTCAAAGTTGTTTTAATGGAAAAGATAAAACACAATCTCTGAGTGGTTTGTATGACACTAGAGGATAGAAAATCCATCCCTGGGGTGGAGGCTTTTAACTTCCAATTGCTGTCCTTAGTGACAAATAGATCAATTTCTGTTACTGATCAGCCGGTCTGCTAACAGTTTCTGTTAAGACATCTATTTCACAACTAATGGAGAAATTGTTTTGAAGAGTTTGCAGGCTTTCGTTTCACATGAGAAGAAATTTTTGCAAGTCATTGTCCTCTGGAGTATCTGCATAGGGTCACTAAAGTCAGATAAAAGACATTGCCTTGCCTAATGGGTTGATTTTTATTAAGTAATGAAATATACAAATATAGTATATATAATTTAAAAATAATAGCCATTATAATTCATTATAATTAATCTACAATAAACTGAGCATTTATTATAGGTGGACACTGTATTGGACATATTACATATATTAGTTAATATAGCCTTCACCAGAATCATTCAAAGTTATTATTATCCCAATTTTGTAGATGTTGTTCAAGGTCAAATCCTCAGGATTCAAAGCTAGACCTTTCTGATTCCAGCATCTATGAACTTTTCACAATATTGCACTATTTTCCATCCTATTCTGACACATAGAGTCCTAATATTCATATCATGCTTCATCAGTTACCATGGGGAAAACTCCTACGACAGAACTTCAAACTCTTCTTGTAACTGAAGGTTTAAAATGTTTGAGGAGAATTCCTCTGTGGTCCAGTGGTTATAATTCTGTGCTTCCCTCGTAGCGGGCACGAGTTTTCCATCCCTAGTCGGGGAACTAAGATCCTGCAAAGCGGTATGGTGTGGCAAAACAAACAAACAAACAAAAAAAAACAAAAAAACCAAACACACAAAAAACCACCAGAGAAGTTTGAGGAACTAACTGCACCATGCATATCATCTCCCTTTCTAGCTCCTATGAGAGCTGCCTCTGTTTTAAGCTGGTAAAATACTTTCATTTGATATTAGATTTACCTTGGCAGTTGTATGAAAGCCTGTACAATGGATAACTTTTAAAGTCTAACACAGTAGTTTCAATAGCAGTGACGCGTGAAACAATCTAATATTCATCATTCAAGTTAATTATGGTAAGATCATTTGATAGAATATTGATATCTCTTTAAAGCATTCTTCAAAAAGTTATTAATAATATAGGAACTGTTCAGAAAATAATTCTAAGAGAATAAAATGAGATATAAAATTGTTCCCAGTGAACAAAACTGTTTCCAATGAACAACATATATAAATACATAAAATATTAGAAAATAACATAGCAGAATATTAACAGTATTTATATATGAGAGGTAGGGTTGTGGGTAAAGTTCATTTTCTTCTTATTTTTTCAATATTTTCAATATTTTACAATGGGCACATATTCATTTTTAATAATAAAAATATTATGTTGGTCTATTATCAGTAAGAAAAATGTAAATTATGAGATACCTGACAGATCATTCAGTGAATAATTGAGTTGCCTAATTGAAATGATAAATGTCTCCAATCAGTCTCATTAGAGATGTTCATGTTTGGATGTAAAACTTTTCTGAAACTATGTCTGCTTTATAGAAAATCACAGGTTACTAACACTTTACCAGGGAGTTTGGCGTTATAAAATATTAGTTTATATATACTCATTGTTTTCATGCTAGAAATAGAGTAGAAGGTGCTCGGTACAAAGTATGTTCTCAGTAAATATTTGTTGAATGAATGAATGAATGAATGGGTAGGAGATGGTTCCTCAGGTTGTAACGGGTAAAGAGGTCATCTTTTGTCAACTTTCTTTTACCATTGCAATCTTGGATTCTTTTTTTTTTGGCACATGGGCTTAGTTGCTCCGTGGCATGTGGGATCTTCCTGGAGCAGGGATCGAACCCATGTCCTCTGCATTGGCAGGCAGATTCTTAACCACTGCGCCACCTAGGAAGCCCCCCTTTTTTTTTTAATCGATCAGCAAGTATGTCTACAATCATTGTCCTATAAATATTTTAATCATAATTTTCTCTAAGCCTTCTCTTCAAGGATTAGTATAAGTATGCCTAAAACAGGAATATGAATTCAACTAACACTAAAACTGCATGTCTTAATGAGGGTGTAACTTCTTTTTGTCAACAGAGAAAAGAAAGCATCAAACCTTAATCTTGCATACAATTGTCTGAAAGCCTTGAAAACAGTAGAAGCTCCTCCCAATAGCACAAATCTTCCTGGAATTTCACTTGTCAAAGAGTTTGGTAACCAAGACCACGGGCATTATGCTGCAAATACTGCTTATATCCCTGTTTCCAATTGCCTTGTTGGCAAAAATTTTGAAACTTTGGAAGTACCATACTCAGAAGGTAGAACTCAGTGAGAATGGAAAGCAATGGATATTCCTAAATTTGAGAAAAGAGCAGTGACTAGATCCACTCAGTTGAGAAGCCATTTATCCCTAACTAAAGCTGTATTTTTACTCTTAGGGCGTTGAGGCTGTTCCCCTGTCTCTATTTGCCACTGACTCTCAGAAACAATTTAGGACCAGTTTTTCAACATATACAAATAAATCAGCCTGTGGCATTTCAAGAAAAAAAATTGTATACCAAAACATTTTAAATTTACTATTTAATTGCTTATTTATTTTTTCCATGCTTTGAGACTATGAAGAATTTGAGGGTGCTTTTAGGCAACACACTTAACCTAATAATCAAAAATATACTAAAAATCAGGATAAGATAAAATGAAAGTGAAGTGAACACACACACACACAAATTTAGCTTTGAACTTCCTGAAAACATAGGCCAAAAGAAAAGTCAGTTGCACAGTATTTATTGTCCAAAAGAAGAAAACGTAACCTTTTCATGCCAAGCAACACTATATAGCATTCAGTTTTGAAAGAAATGACTCAGAGGACTGCTTATAGGGAACACTTAAAGATATGGCACACAATAACTTCAATAACTCCACTGCAAATACAGATATAGATTTCATAAGGCTGCTTCTTATTGTGTCCCTCCAAAAAGATCAATTTCATGATACTATAAAGCAACCTGGGGAGATCAGGCTGCAGAATCAAAACAGTGCCCAAGGATATCACTTTCTTAGATTGTGGTTCAAACCCTGAAAAAAGCCTACATTAAAGAAATCAGAATGGATGAATTGGTTCACTTGAGATCACTCATCTATTAATAGATGTAGGTATAAAGTGTCATCAACTGAAGGATGTTTCAGCCAAATAGGGGAGTGGCCGAGATGGCAGTTTGGAAGACCTTGAGCTCATTTCCTCCATGGGCACACCAAAATTACAACTATTTATAGAGCAACTATTGATGAGAAAAACTGGAAGACTAGCAGAAAAGATCTACAATTAAAGATATAAAGAAGTAACCATGGGATGGGTAGGAGGAGGCAGAGATATGGTATAGGCAAGACCTATACCTCCAGGTGGGCAATTTACAAATGGGAGGATAATTACAATCACAAAGGTTCTCCTCAAGGAGCGAGTCGTCAGAGTCCCACATCAGGCTCCCCAGGGGATGCTGTACCAGGAAGGTGAGCTTCCAGAATGTTTGGCTTTGAAGGCCAGCAGGGCTTACTTTCAGGGCTGTGGGAAATAGACACCAATCTTAAAGGACACACACAAAATTTCATATGCTATGGAACCCAGGGCAAAAGCAGTAATTTGAAAGGAGCCTGAGTCAGACCCACCTGCTAATCTTAGAGAGCCTCCTAGAGAGGCAGGAGGCAACCTGGGGACATAGACACTGGCAGCAGAGCTCCTGGGATGCATAGGATATCTCTTACCAAAGGCCACTTCTCCAAGGCCAGGAAACATAACCTACTTACCAGATACATAGGAATAAAAAAAGCAAATTAGGCAAAGTAAGGCAACAGAGGAATATGTCAAAAATTAAGAAACAGGATAAAATTTCAGAACTAAATGAAGCGGAGATAGGCAATGTATTCTATAGAGTCCAAGGTAATGATTGTAAAAATGTTCCAAGAACTCAGGAGAAGACTGGATGAACAGAGTGAGAAGTTAGGAGTTTTTAACAAAGGGTTAGGAAATATGAAGAAGAACCAAACAGAGATGAAGAAATCAAGAACTGAAATGAAAAATACATTAGAAGGAATCGATAGTAAATTAGATATACAGAGGAATGGATCAGCAAACTGGCAGACAGAGTAGTAGAAATCACTGAAGCTGAACAGGAAAGAAAAAAAAAAAAAAGAAATGAGGACAGTTTAAGAGATGACGTCAAGTACAGCATTTGCATTATAGGGGTCCCAGAACTAGAAGAGAGAAAGAAAGGGGCAGAGACCTTATTTGAAGACACAATAGATGAAAACTTCTCTAACCTGGGAAAGGAACCAGACATCCAGGTTCAATAAGCATAGAGAGGTCCAAACAGGATCGACTCAAAGAGGACCACACCAAGACACATTGTAGTTAAAATGCCAAAAATTAAAGATAAAGAGAATATTAAAAGCAGCAAGGGGAAAGCAACAAGTTACATACAAGAGAACTCCCATAAGGCTATTCAGCAGAAACTCTGCAGGCCAGAAGGGAGTGACAGGGTATTTTAAAGTGATGAAAGAGAAAAACCTACAACTAAGAATACTCTACCCAGCAAGGCTTTCATTCAGATTTGATGGAGAGATCAAAAGCTTTACAGACAAGCAAAAGCTAAAGGAGTTCAGCACCAGCAAACCAGCTTTACAAGAAATGTTAAGGGAACTTCTCTAAGCAAAAGAGGAAAGGCCACAACTAGAAACATGACAATTATGAAAGGAGAAATCTCATTGGTAAAGGCAAATATACAGTAAAAACAGTAAATCAGCCATGTATAAAGCTAGTAGGAAAGTGAAAAGACAAAAGTAGTGAAATCATCTATATCCACAATACGTAGTTAAGGGATACACAAAACAAAAAGATGTAAAATACAACATCAAAAACAGTAAACCTCAGGAGGGGGGAGGCAGTTAAGAAATAATGTAGGGTTGTTGAAATGTGTTTGTACTTAAGAGGTAAGCAACTGAAAATAATCACATATATACTGCTATGTACAGTGTGGGGAATATAGCCCATAACTATGGAGTATTGTGACATCTTGTAACTAGACTTGTCATGCCGACCATTTTGAAACACATAAATACCAAATCACTATGCTGTGTAACAGGAACTAACATAGTGTTGTAGGTCAATTATACTTCAAGACCAAACTCACAGAAAAAGAGATCAGATTTGTGGTTACCAGAGGTGGGGGGTAAGGTAAGGGGGAATTGCATAAATGTGGTCAAAAGGTACAAGCTTCCAGTTATAAGATAAATAAGGACTCGGGATGTGATGTACAACATGATAAATATAATTAACACCTCTGTATGTTTTACATGAAAATTACTAACAGAGTAGATCCTAAGAGTTCTCATCACAAGAAAAACGTCTTTTTCTATTTCTTTAATTTGTATCTATATGAGATGATGGATGTTCACTACTACACTTACTGTGATAACCATTCCACGATAATTGTAAGTCAAATTATTATGCTGTACACCTTAACCTTATATAGTGCTGTATGTCAATCATATCTCAATCACACTGGAAAAAAAACACCAACAGCAGACTGGGACAAATTAGGTCAAAAGCCTGCCAGCCCTAAATTCAAATTTTTACACATCTAGTTGTTTTAAGAAGAGACCAAATAAACAGATTTTTAGCCATTTAGAGCTGCCTGCCGGCTTTGCATACTTTACCAAATGGCACCCAACATCTGCGAGTCACGGATAAGGTAAACCCTGTGGTTATATAGGCTCCAAGCTGCTGCTACCCTTCAGAGCTTTCTGTCCCAGAGACTTCCTGCTAGACTGCTGAGAAACATCACATAAACGAGTCCCCTTTTTTCTGGGAATTTCCTTGCCCTTCTCTCCTTCTGGATGTCCTCCCTCCCCCAAATAACCTCTGGATTGTCTGGCTCTGGTTTGAGAGGGACTATTTTCAGATGGGTGGATGGTTATAGGAATAGGGGTGTGTGTGTGTGTCTCCTAGCTCCATCTGCTGAAAGAGCATAGAGACATTGATTTTCCAGGACCAATGGGCACTCCTGGCACCCAGATCTTGGTTTCCACATACCATTCTCAAATAAAAGGAACTGGAGCTCCTTAGACAAGTGGCTAGGCCCAGGGCTGTCATAGGGAAAGAATAAGATGAAAATACAAGATGAGCATGGAATAGCTCGTGGTGCCAGAAAGTTAGGAAAAGCTCAATAAAGATGGGGTCATTAAAAACAAAATGGACAAGTCAACTTGAAGCACTGGCCAAATCTGGGGTAATCTTAGAACAAAATCGTAAATAATAATGTTTTAGGTTAGGCAGCTATAACAGAATACCATAGAATAAGTGGCTTAAACAACAGAAATTTCTCACAGTTCTGAAGTTCAAGATCAAGGTGCCAGTAATGTTTGTTTCTTTCTTTAGGCTTGTAGGCAGTGGCCATCTCTCTGTGTGCTCATGTGACCTCTTATTTGTGCATCCATGGAGAGAGAGAGCAAGCTTTTTGTGTATCTTATAATGGCAATAATCCCATCGTGAGGGCCCCACCTTCATGACTTCATCTAACCCTAATTACCTCCCAAAGGCTCCTATTTTCAAATACCATTGAGGGTGAGGGGTTCAACATATCAATTGGAGGTGGGGGACGCCAACATTTGTTACAGAATATGATGGATCAATACCCATAGAGTAAAATAAGAAACCATGAACACGTGGAGATATGAATAACAATAAATAAATAAACAGGGTAAGGAATAAAAATTCTTCATTACAGTAGAATTCCAACTAATAAATGTAAAAAGTGATGGAAATAAATGATCACCATATGGCAAATGTCACAGTAATAATTGTTTTAGTCAAGAATCATCAATGAAGGCTAAACTTAGTGAGTTGAAGAATAATGAGAAACAGGATAATTACATAAAATTAATTAACCTCAGAAGATACTTATTAATGACAAAGAGAAAAATAGTAACTTTACAGTGGAGAAACCTGGCAAATCCTACTCTAACCAAGAGATCGAAGTCAATCTCAACAGTAATGGGAAAAATCCCATGCCCTCTAATGTGATACATTGAGAGTATACACTATTTCTTTTGTGGTATTCTTGCAAAAATGTAAAACTTGCATTTAACCAGAGGACCCTCAGACAAACCTAAACTGAGAGACTCTTTAAAAGTCTGAAGTTTACGAAAGACAAACTGAGGAATTGAGACGGTTAAAGGAGACTAAGGGGACACACAAGTTCATGCAGTCTCTGACTCTAGATTCATCCTGAGTTAAGGGTTGTGTCTATATATTATACCTCTGGTCCCACATAACAAAAAGTATGAAGCAAGCACTAAATAAAATGGTTTTTTAGTGAATACCTATTGATTGATTACTTACCAAGAAATCTAGGTAGGTAGGGCCCTCTGCCTTCATCAGTCTCCCTCCCTCTGAGTAGAAATGTGTGTTTTGAACCACCCATAGAGTACAAGTATGCACTTATATATGTCAAAGAGCTCTGTCCTTCACCAGATAATGTATAGTATATAGGCTAAAAAAATTGAATGGTTGCCTTGAAAGCACTAGACTCTGCCGAGCAAAGATGTTTCATGATCTCAGAGGTGACTCTGACTCATTTGTTCTTGACTCTGGAGTGCCAGAGATTCAAGCCTCCTCGCTGATGTGTCCTCTGGACACGCCTTCAAAGTGTTTACCTGAAGAGTGGGTATCTTGTCAATTTCCTCTTTTGGGAAATGTCACTGGAAAGATCATAAATTAAACTTCCCACTGTATTTTTGCCAGAGTACTCTCAAAAATTCACCTGTAAACTTTCAATTTCCAAGAATAGTAGGCTAGGTTATTGAGATCATCTCCCTTGATGAAAGCAACTAAAAATAATGGGCAAAACTAACCCAAAAGCAGTGATGACCTAACATGACAGTAAAGAATTGTGAGGTTAAAATTAAAAGGGAAAATGGGAACCTCAGGAAGTAAGCTAGATCAGAAGCTGCTTTTGCTCTGAGACATTTGAAAATTCAGGTAAATTTTAACTTTTCTTTTGACAGCCTTGTGGTGTGAAGTGGACATAAATCAAAGCTCAGGGTATATAACAAGTTCAGAATTGAGAAAGAGACCTTAAAAAAAAAGCTATGACCCTTTAGAGGGCCTATCTTCACAGTAAAGTGGACAAGAAGTCCGCCTGTTTTTGCAAAGATTTGCATCCAAGTTTCAATTCACCTGGGCAGTACTGGGACCCTAAGCCTTGAATTTGATTTAAGGTAGTTCTAGATTTTTGTGCCCCAGGTACCTAGAAACTACACAGATTTTTTTTGGAGAAAGATACTTTCATCACCTCCTCACATTATTCCTGAAAATATTTTCATTAACAATGATCAGCACAGAGGCAAAGATGACCTAGCATTTAGAAACAAGTCGCCATAAGAAAAAATCATAAGAACAGAAGAAAGCCTATGCAGATTTCAAACACTAAAATTACCAGCCTCGTAATACTATGTTTAAAGAAATGAAAGACAAACTTGGAAATAGCTATATGGAGAAGAAACCCATACCAAAAAATAAAAATGGATAATAATTGAGAATTCACTAAAGAGATTTAGCTGATGAAAGAATTATTGAACCAGGGAACAGACCAGAAGACATTCCTAGAATGTAACATGGAGAGACAAAAAGACAAAAAGAGCAAGAGATAAAAGAACAGAGTTAGAAGGCCTAACATACTTTTAACTTTAATCCCAGAAGAAGAGGAGAAAGAAGATGAGGCAGAGAATATGAGACACTTGCACATATAAAAATGGCTGGGAATTTTAAAAAACTGATAAACAATATTTATCCACAGATTCAAGAAGCCTAACAAATGCAAGAAAGATATATAGAAATACACAGCTAGACACAGCACACCAAAACTACAGGAAGCCAAAGGCAAAGAGAACAAGTCTTGAAAACAACTAGACAAAACCCCACTTTTCTCCAGAAATGCCTCATTGGAAACTGAGATAAGTTAGTTCCCAGGGCATGAGCTAAGAAATCTTAAAAAAAAAAAATCTCGCTATTTCTTAAATTAACACACTTCTGGTTTCCTTTAACAATTACGAGAAATTGATATCCAGTGCCAATTAATATACAGACATGCTAAAACTCTTCAGCAAAAAATAAAATTTTGTTTTTAATCTCAGTTTAATTTTCCAGAGAAGTCAGACCTTGAGGGCACCCACCATTTAGTAGAACAAATCAAAAGAAAGAAAGCAATGAAACATAAAATGTAATGACTTGACTATATGGGTCTATGTAGAGAACTTGATGAATTTTCGGCAGATTCTTTGTCAGTTTTTTCAGAGTGTGTGGTTTACTTCACTACTCACCAGGTTTCATTTCTGAAAGTTTCTGAAAATCCTTTTAATTTTTTAAAGGCTAAAATTGGACTGTCTCATTTCCAAGAATGAAGAAGTCTTGCAGGTGAAGAGAGGTGACATGAGAAGTGGAAATAGCGTTAGAGGGACCCAAGAAAGGTGGATCCCATTCCCAGCTCTAGAATCAACTAGTTGTGTGAGTTGAACAAGCTTGCTCTACCCCAGGGGTCGTGGGTTTTCCACACGCCTGCCTTCCTATGTTGCCAACCACATCACCCTGGAGTAAACCTAGATTCCCGTAACGGGCATACACACTAGTTCTCTGGCTTCAATCTTTGCCCGTTAGTGCAGAACTTTAAGACCTCACATTATTTCTCGGGTGCTCTAAGGTGACTCACATGTGCTCATGAACCTAGTGATTTTAATTTCCTGTGATTTATATCTTCTTCCTTTTCTCTTAGATTCTGTCTGGGAGTCTGCAGCCGCAGCTTCCAAAATGAACTTTAAGTATCTTCCCCATCCCGAGGCTGCAATTCAGGGTCCCTTGGGAACTGAGTGATCGCTCTGGAGACTTTGGGGCACCAAAGTGGGTGGAGCTTCCACCTTGAGGTCACTCGCTGTCTCCTGGCGCAGTGCTGCCCTGAGCTCCTATGCTCACAGAGAGATCAGTGACGTCGCTCTCCGACATTTTGTCTCCTATAGCCTCCACACCCTCAGGAGGACTGCCTCAAGTTGGCTGGGTAAAGAGAGGATGGTGCAGAAAGAGGAGGAGGATATACACACAGTCATGAAGGGACATGAGCCAGACACTCAGAGGGAACTTTCTTTCATGGCTGCTCACTCTGCTTAAGCTTCCAGCATGCCTCGTGGGCAAGCCTCTAGCATGCTTTCCTAGAGACGTGACTAGGTAGCATACCAGGGAACATCAATTTGAACATTTCTATAAATTCCAAGTGTCCAGAAGTGGGCCCATCCTTACTGTATTGGGTTTAAAGGGTTTGGGCAATGCACCAAACAAAATGGTTCCCCGAAATCACCATTAGAGATTCAGTCCTTTGCATTACGTGCACTTTCTAGTTTTTTCATAAAAGTGCTAAGAATCCTGGGCTTCAGCTGAAGAGTCTTGTTTATTAGTAGGCTGATGAAAAGGCAATGCAGAGACAGGCTGCAATTTGAAGCCTTAGAAAGAGAAAGAGTTAAGAGCTATGTCATTTTTTTGGTTTCTCTCATCATGTAACTTATTCATTCATCCTTTTCTTTATTATTGTAAAAGCACTGAGGGCTCTTAAGGGTTGCAGTGTGTTCCCTGAAAGATATGGTGAAGTCCTCATCTCCAGTCCCTCAGAATGTGGCCATATTTGGAAATAGGGTCATTACATACTTATATAACTAGTTAAATGAGATCATACTGGTGTAGGGTGGGCCCTAATCCAATATGACCTGTGACCTTATAAGAAGATGGCCATGGGAAATCACAGAGACACAGGGAGAACACCACTTGAGGATGGAGGGTTAGAGTGATGTGTCTGTCTACAAGCCAAGGAATGCCAAAGATCGGTAGAAAACCACCAGAAGCTAGGAAGATGCAAGAAAGGATCCCCCTATTGGTTTCAGGAGGAGCATGGTTCTTCAACACCTTGATTGCAGACTTCCAGCCTCCAGAATTATGAGATGATAGATTCCTGCTGTTTTAAGTCATATAGTTTGTGATATTTTGTTACGGTAGCTCTAGGCAACTAATACAAGGGCCTATGTGCCAAGCCTCATTCTAGTGGCTTTGGATCAAAGTCAATTAAGATGTGGTCCCATCTTCAGGGAAATGCTAGGTATGATTTTGGGGAGAGAGAGAGAGAGAGACAGATAGAGAGTGTGAGAGACAGAGGGAGGGAGAGGGAGAGAGAGAAGGAGGAGAGGTATTAGTTAAGAGGTTTTTATTATTAGGAGAAGGGCTTTAAAAACTCAATATATATATACACTCTAAAGTAAATGAAAGGATTGAGTTGGAAAAACTGGAGCTTTGATAGAATGATATAGGTAAGATGCCCTCTGTCTTCTTCCTTTAGAAGTCCTGAGATGACAGCTTTGGAGGTTGGGAAGATGGTTTCTGTTTACAAAAAAAGGAAGCGGTAATTACTAGAAGTGGGCATTAGAAGTACATTTACCAAGAACAGGGCATCTGTCAGGCTTGATTCATCACCTTTTATAGGGAAGTCAGACTGGTAGATGACAAAATGTAGCAGGGAAAATGTAGCAAGAATTTATTGACACACCTGGCTGTTTTGCTTATGATATCCTTATGGACAAGCTGGAGTGGGTGAGCCGGGAATTGAGGGAATGGCTGTATCTATGAATCGATGATCAATTAATGGCCCTATGGCAATCTGGCTTGAGGTTTCCATTGGAATACCAAGGTGCTCTTACACAGGTGCTGCCCTGTTCAGTATTTTTATCAGAGACTTAGAAAAATCAAGCATTACCAAATTTGCCTTTGATGGGCTAGATGACTCCATCTACACCTGAATATGTGTACTTGGCTCTGGATGGAACCACATACTTAAGGAGGTCATAAGGAAGCCAGAAGATATTTTGAAGGGAATGACCAAGTTGATGACCTGAAGGAGAGTAGCCATCATGTAATGTAGGAAACTAGTGAGGTATTTGGGGCTATACAGGCTAAACAATAGAGAATGCAAGAAAGACATGAAGCCAAGAGATAGTGTTTTACTCGAATTGAAGGGTTGTAATCACTGGGTCAAATAACAGGAAGACATAGAAGTTGATATAGAAGGAAGTTTCAGATGTTAGAGTAAAAATAATATAACCACAATGAAATTTGAAAGATAGCATATCTCTATGGACTCATCTATAAATTTAGCAAAAATTCCAGCAGGACTTTTTTTTAAGGAACCCAACAACTTATTCTGAATATGTAGATGAATAAATAGCTAAATCAGTTTTGAAAAAGAAGAGCAAAAATGTTACTCTTGACCAAAGAATGGTGAGATGTACCATAAAGCCATGAAAATAAAACACTATGGACCTGGTGCGGCCATATGTAAATGAGCCAATGATCAGAAGAAAGAGCCCATGTGTTTAAGGGAACTTGGTATAAGAGGGAAATACCACTTGAATTCATGAGGCAAAATGGATGGACTGCTCAGTGGGTGCTGTTGAGGAAACTGATGGACTCTACAAGGGAAAATAGAGTTGGAAAACTTACACAATGTATAAAAATGGATATATACAGATTAAAGAACTAAACGTGAAACATAAACTCTAAAGCAAGTAGGAGAAAATATAGAAATATATATTTATGATTTTGGGGGACTTCCCTGGTGGCACAGTGGTTAAGACTCCACCTGCCAATGCAGGGGACACGGGTTCGATCCCTGCTCCAGGAAGATCCCACATGCCGCAGAGCAAATAAGCCCATGTGTCACAACTACTGAGACTATGCTCTAGAGCCCGTGAGCCACAACTAGTGACCCTACATGCCACAACTACTGAAGCCCACGTGCCTCGAACCTATGCTCCCCAACAAAGGAAGCCACTACAATGAGAAGCCCACACACCACAACAAAGAGTTGTCCCCGCTCACCACAACTAGAGGGAGCCCGCCTGCAGCAACGAAGACCCAACACAGCCAATAAATAAAATAAATTAAAAAAAAAAGAAATATATATTTATGATTTTGGAGTAGAAAGGACTTTAATGAAACTTCCAAAGCACAAAGCATAAGAAAAAAATTATTCAATTGTCTATTTCAAAAAAAAGAATCTCGAGTGATGACAGAAAGTTATCAGGCTACTGACAGACTAGGAAAACTTATGTGCGATGTGAAACCATAAGAGGTTAATACTTAACTATACAAAATACCACAATTAAATATCTAGGATATATTGGGTTGGCCAAAAAGTTCATTTAGTTTTTTCTGTAAGATCTTACACACTGGTCTGACAGGCACGCATAGTTGACACATCGTCTGTGTTTAGAATGTAAAGCCCAGTGACTAGGTGTATCCAGAATGCCTATGATTGAGTCATGGCTCTTCCTCTACGTGACATTTGGCAACCTCTCCGAGCTTTAGTTGCTTCATCAGCAAAATAATAGAAATAATGAGACTGGTCATAAAATTCACGTATGGATTAAATGAGATAATATAAAACAGAACAGCATCTGGCACATGATAAAAATTCAGTTGTGGCTGTTTTTACATCTCTATTTCATTTTGATATTGAGTCCAATAATTGTTATTTTCCCGCATAGCATATTTCAAAGTTAGTACGGTAACACTTCTGGGTTATTAATCAGGGAATTAGTTTTTTCTTTAATAATCAGAAAAGGAAGTCATATGCCTTCCCTGGGACTGTACCCTAGTGGTGTATGAGGTGTGTCTCATGGATTAACTATTAATCCCAGAGTGAAAACTGAATTCAGGGTTGTAGGGCTGGAAGGGATGTGAGAGATCATCTTGCCAGTCCCAGATCTTTTGACACAGGAGGATGCAAAGACTTGGAGGAGGTAAGTGCCATGACCTGAGTTTGTATAGCTAGAACCATAGTACTTCCTCTGTAGTTATGATTAATTAATTATGACTAGAAAAGATAATTATGACTAGGAAATTAAGATGATGATTAGGAAAAGATAATGTCACCATCTGGCTTTGTCAAATGGGTGTGCACAGGCTACGTGAATAAGCTTATGTAGAGACCTAGACTCGGAAGACTCATAGTTATTCCAAGTATGAACTTGCTGGCCTTTCACTTGACTGTTGCTTTGGTACAGTAGGTGGAGCCACTCTTCCTTATTAGAATAAAGTAAACAGATTCAACTCAATTATAAATAGAAAAAAATATGTGCCCTCCACCACTGGGAGTTGCAGAGAGTGACGACTGGCTGGAGACTTTGGGTGCGGCAGTGAGCAGAGTTAGAGCATGAGTTCCAAGCCAAAATCCATAGGGATCATCGGAGCGCCTTTCTCAAAGGGCCAGGTGAGTAAAAAGCCTGGCTTTGAATAACAGGAATTTATGAGAAAGTTTTGAGCTTCAGCGTTAGTAAGGTGTTAATGTCTGGTTAGTTAAATTCCCTGATGCAACCTGTCCTGAAATCTATATTTTAAAGTCCTCTCATCATTTTGCATCATTGTATAATTATGGCCATAAATCCATTTATTCTTGTGGCTCCTAATCTCAGTCACAGCCAATCTCATTTAAATCTGCTGAATTTTTCCTCATTTTTTTGAGAAAATATTTTTATTTGAATGGAAATAGACTATTTCTGTATCATAGCTACTCATTTAGATTTCCATGTTCTCATTGCCTTTGGTGCTACTGTGTTGTGTAGAAGATAGAATTTTAAGAAAACATGTTTGTTTAGTTATGTAATTAACACCCAGAAAAATTTCATAGATAGGCGGCAACGTTTAGACTTTTAAAAATGTGGATAACCTAAATATTATTATTGATCTATCAACTTTGTTAGTGATTTATATTATTTTAGGGCTTTAATGATTCTATAAAAGTGTTGATTCATGAACTAGGTAGAGTTCTTTGTGTACCTCTCTTTGAGGGAGGAAAAAAGAAAAACAAAAAAGGGAAACCCACCCTCAAGTTGACTACATTGAAAGGACTAATGGATTTATCAAGCTCCCAGATTCCAAAACGTTCCAGTAACATTTAAATATACAGTCTTTTTTTCCTGCCCAGGCACACTCATTCTGGTAAATCTAATGAGATTACAGGTATCTTCAACTCCCGCAAGCAAGCATCTGTGCTGAGAAGGGGAAGAACAAAAACAAAAACAAACAAGATAAAGTGTGAACTGAAACTCCCCAGGCTGATTTTTCTGTGGTTGTGGTTGTTTTAAATGGGGTTTCTCAGGTTCCTTAGAACTTTCTCTTTACCCATCTGAGCAATGTTTTGCTTCTCTTAGTTTTGAACTCTTTCTTTGCACTCTGGCTTTTTTATTACAAAACAAATTGGGACGGGTCGGAGGTTAGAGATGTACACTGCATTTGGACTGTCAGTCAATACTGCTTAACTTCCCCTGGAAATCTTTCAAAGGTCTCTTCCTAAACACAGGGACATTTTGCTGACAAAGAAGTTTCTTTTAATGCTGGGGTTAATTACAAAATCCACAATGTGCTCACCCATTCTTGGGACAGGTTTTAGTAAAGGTAGCACTGAAATAGCTGATAAAAAGGAAAAAAAGAGGGAAGGAAAGAAGAGAGGAAAGAAGAAAGGAAGGAAGGGAGGGAGGGAGGGAAGGAGGAAGGAAATGGTTTGAACATGTTCTGACCCCCTGGACCTCAACAGAAGGCTGTATGCTGATGATAACAACCTCTCTGGGACATATTATTTTGAAATATACCCTGATGCCTTTTCTGTTCTCCATAATTCTCCCCCCTTTCCTTCTATAGCTTTTCCTTATTAAAACATGGCCCCATGAGAATGAAACTTATTGTCTCACAATAGTAAGGACTCAGAGAGAAATATTTTTCAACACTAAGCCACTGTATAGAAGGGAAAAAACGCCAACACATAAATTTCAGTCCTCACCTAAAGGAGGTAAAAGTTTGATAAACAGGCAAAGGAGAGGATTAGAGGGCAGATGACTAGAAGGTTGAGTCTGAGAAAGGACTCCATCTCCTGCCTCTTTCCCTTGCAGGGCAGTGGTTGAGGGGAGGAGGTGGTGGCAAAAAATGAGGTAGATATTATATTTATTTTTCTGTTGAGTTAACTAAGGCTCAGAGAGGTTTGGTAATTTGCTCAAGGTCACACAGCTTTAACTGTGTAATTCGAGACAGGACTGTCTGATACCAAAACCTATGCCCCTGACCTACACTGGTGCATCTTTAGCTCGACAGTGGATCTTAGAGTTGTTGTCAGTTAGGGATTGGGGCCCAGCTTAGAAGTCAGTAGACCTAACAAAGAACAATGAGAAAAGATCAATCATAAGAAGCAGTTCGAATCAGACAAAAAAAAAAAAAAAGAAAAAAGAAAAAAGTTAGAGAGTGTCACTGTGAGAATTGAATGACTGTTATTGTAAATATACAGCCGGCCTTCCATATCTGTGGGCTCCGTATCAGGAATGTCTTTACGTCATTTTATGTGAGATACTTGGGCATCTGAGGGGCGTCCTGGAGCCAGTCCTCTCCAGATACTGAGGGAGGACTTGAGTATCAACTAAAGGGTGTATAAGATTTGTTCTTTATTTATTTTATAGTTCTTAAAGTTCAGAATATTTTATTATTTTTTAAATTTTTATTGAAATATAGTTGATTTACAATGTTGTGTTAGTTTTGGGTGTACAACGAAGTGATTCAGTTATATATATGTGTATATATGTGTGTGTGTATATATATATATATTCATAATTTTTTAGATTCTTTTCCATTATAGGTTATTACAAGATGTTGACTATAGTTCCCTGTGTTATACAGTAGGCCCTCGTTGGTTATTTATTTTATATATAGTAGCGTGTATATTTTAATCCCAAACTCCTAATTTATGCTACCCCCCCCCGCCCTTTGGTAACCATAAGTTTGTTTTCTATGCCTGTGAGTCTACTTCTGTTTTGTAAATAAGTTCATATGTAAGGGATGTATAAGATTTGTTCTGAGATTTGAAAGGGAAAGGGGAGAAGGGCAGGGAGTTTTATCAAATTGACAATTTTTGAGCATCTGCTAAATGTCAGCTCTACACTACAAAATACAGTGCTGGGAGTGTAGAGAAGGTTGGACTGAAATCTAATAATGGAGAAAAGACAAAAACAAACACAAAACGAAGGCAAAATTTGAGCCAAGAAGTACTCTATTGGAATTTAAAGGAGAAATTGTATCTACTTGATGAGGCGGTGCGGGTGGGAGTCACACAAAAAGGGGGTGGAGTGAAGGAGCAAAATGTGTCCAACAGAGTGTGGAGGGTCCCTGGGGCCAGGGACAGGAATTTGACATGGAGGATTTGCCTGGCACCAGGGCAAGTCATCTGGTAATTTGCATTGGGAAGAAATATCTGCTTAGTTTGGTGCCACAGCGCAATCCTGGGGCTAGACACACTTGTCTTTTGGCACATCTTCCCCCCTACCCCACCCAACAACAAAAAGTAACTTTCTGTATTGAAATTGGGTCATTTGTAGAGATGTGGATGGACCTAGAGCCTGTCATACAGAGTGAAGTGAGCCAGAAAGAGCAAAACAAATATCGTGTATTAATGCATATATGTGGAATCTAGAAAAATGGTACAGATGAACCCATTTGCAGGGCAAGAATAGAGACAGATGTAGAGAACGGGCATGTGGACATAGTGGGGGAAGGGGAGGCTGGGATGAATTGGGAGATTGGGATTGACATATATACACTGCTGTGTGTAGAATAGCTAGCTAGCGGGAACATGCTAGAAAGCACAGGATGCTCAGCTTGGTGCTCTGTGACTACCAAGATGGGTGTGATGGGTGGGGGTGGGGGTGGGAGGTCCAAGAGGGAGGGGATATATGTATACATATAGCTGATTCACTTCATTGTACAGCAGAAACTAATACAACTTTTTAAAGCAATTATACTCCAATTCAAAAAAAAAAAAAAAAAGAAAGAAAGAAATAAAAGCCTTGCTGGAAATTAGAATCAGAGACACATAAAGCAATTGTTTTTATAGATGGCTAATCTGCCAGGAGGCTGGAGAAGACTCACAGTCAGGAAGAAGTGTGTTAGCTTCCTTGATGTAAAAGGAGCAAAGGTAGAATTGTGCCAACTGTGCTTAAGCAGGTCAAAACTTGAAATACCGGGTTGGTCTTTGTGGTTTCAGCTCCTAGGTGATGATTTTTCCTGCTGCCTGTTTTCTGTCAAGGGCCCTAAGTTACTGTCGTGAGGACCTACACGTAGGTCTGTCTCACACCACACTCTTTTTTTTCCCTTCTGTTCTTACTCATGCAAACTGTTCCCCAGTTTGCAAAGTTTCTGCATCACCCTACCTATCTACCTGAACACCTACTCAAGTTGCAAGACTCAGAAGAAATAGCCTACTCCATGCAAACTTCTTTGACATACTCTGCCCCTCAGGAGCGTTCTGTTTTTGTGGTTATGACGTCTTGTATCTACACTGAAGCAAATCTCTAAGTACTGTAATTGGGATTAAATAGCCAAATCTCCTATTAGCTTGTGAGTTACTCGAATACAGAAGCCCTCTCCTTTCAATCATTGTATCTACATCTTTCAGAGCGCTTTTGTACAAAATATTTGTTCACTGTGTTGGTAACATGGTGTGACGGAAAAGAGGAGATGCAAGTTTTGGAATTCAAAGAACCTGGTTGTGAACTAAGGCCCTGCCACTCGTTAGCTGTGTGCCTACAGGAAAGTTATATAACCTTTCTGATTCTAGATCTTCATATTTGACACAGGAGTAATTCAATCTACCTTGCTGTGATGATTAAACGAGATAATGTGAATTCCTGACTCTGTAGGTCCTCGAACAGTGATAGGTACTCTTCAATTGATTAATGAAAAGGGTTCCTATTGTGGGGATCTGATGGTCATGATAATGTCTAAATTACTCTATTTTTTAATTGTTCAGCCACGAGGAGGGGTGGAAGAAGGCCCTACAGTATTGAGAAAGGCTGGTCTGCTTGAGAAACTTAAAGAACTAGGTAACTTCAAAAAATTATTTTTTATTGAAATATAGTTGATATGCAATACTATATGTTACATATATGTACAATATAGTGATTCACAACTTTTTAAGGTTATACTCATTTATAGTTATTAAAAATTCTGGCTATATTCCCTGTGTTGTACAGTATATCCGTGTAGCTTATTTTGCACATAATAGTTTGTGCCTCTTAATCCCCTACCTCTATATTGCATGCCCCCCCGGCCCCCCCTACTAGTTTGAACAAGGTAATTTTTAAGTTGAAAGGTGATTAGCCTGATTTCCTTCTCACTCTGAAGGAAGGACCAGGCTCCTGCTAAAAGAGGGTGTGTCTGGAGTGACATTTACACCACAGAATTGCAGCATTGGCTATAACTTTAGAAGTACATCCTATAAAAAAAGGAGTGATGGGGAGCATGCTCAGTAAATACTGTTGGATGATTATCCTCCCTCAGATATTTTGTCTTTCCAGCCAGACTATTGTATAAGAGAATCTGTGTGTGCAAGAAGTGGGGGGGGGGGGGGGGGTGAGTGTGTGGTAGGGGAGTCGGGGGAATTGAAAATGAAAAGCCAGGGGCAGCAGGAAGTACACTACTAGCAAGAGGACCCTTATTTGTAAAAGGAAATAAAATAAAACAGTAATATAATAATAAATAATAATACCTAGTGTTTGCATGGTGTGTATATGTGGGCATGTGTAGTTGACATATACACATTCATATATATACAAGCATGCAAGTGAAAAGTGGTACAATTTTAAAAGTATGGGCTAAAGTAAATGTCATCTTTATATATAAAACCCTGATGAAGTGTTGGTGAGGATATGGAGCAACTGGAACCCTCATGTATTTCTGGTGGGAATGCATAATGATACAGCCGCTTTGGAAAGCACTTTGGCAGTTTCTTAAATAAACATACATTTACCCCTTGACCCAGCAAATCTTCTAGATATTTACCCAAGAGAAGTGAAAACATATAGTATAAACACTTCTACTTGAATGTTCGTAACAGCATTATTTATGAAAGACAAGAAATGGAAACAAGAAAATGCCCATCGACCAGTGAATGGATAAATAAAAAGTAGTACATCCATACTACGGGACAGTACTCAACAATAAAAAGGAACAGACTACTGACATAGGCAAGAACACAGATGAATCACAAAGACATCACGCTGAGTGAAAGAGGCCAGATGCAAAAGACTACCAACTGTGTGCTTTGCATGAAATTTTAGAAAAGATAAAATCATAGCAAGACAATAGTTGCCTAGCAAGTATATAATAGCAAGACATAGTTGCCTAGCAAGTGTATGTATATATAAGCAAGTATATATAGTAGCAAGACATAGTTGCCTGAGGGTGGGGGCAAGGATTGACCATAAAGGAGCACGAGGAATTTCGGGGGGTAATGAAATTATTCTAAATCTTGATTATGGTGATGGCTGCAAGACTGTAGGTCTAAGACTGGTTGACCTGTACATTTAAAGTGAGTGAGTTTTAGTGAATAACAATTATACCTCATGAAGCTAAAAAAAAAAAAAAAAAAACCCCAAGGGAGAACACAAGGCTTGGGGAAATGGACTAGGCTAGTCCCTCAGTTAACAAGCATAATCTGGCCACATTTTATATCAGGTTGAATCTCTTGAAAGTGTTACTGAATCATGGATACACACGGACTTGTAATGACTAGTGTTCAATGACTGGTTAGTTCAGAACACTGTACCTATCTCACATCACATGGAGCTCTGTAAATTGAAGCCTAAGCAGAGCCTTTTAGGAAGTGACCTAGGTCCCTGGAAACTTTGGGCTACCTGCAATTTATTAAAAAAGTGTAATAATAGAGCTTTCATTTCCTGACCTCATGGAACAGTTAAGGCTCATTGCTAATCACATGTTCTTAATTAATTCAGAAAATCCCACTATGAGGCAGGTACAATGGACAGAGCAGACAGCTGAGATGCTTCAGCTGGTGACAGATTGGATTGAAACCAAGGGCTGTTAATACAGTGTAAGAAAATTTAGAAAATATTGGCGTATTTTCTTCTGGGCAAAAATGTATATGTATTCTTTAAAAAATGATTTCTTTATAACATATACAAAACATGCTAGGGTAGAAGAGTAGATAGCACATAAACAGAGAGTAAGAGACCAAGACAGTGATGCCACCCATTAAGCCCAAACCAGCTTATCGCTGTTACACTTTCGTGTCTAGCCTAACTGGCTCGACTTGAGAAGTATTGACATTTGCAGAGAACCCAGTATACAGCAGGCACTGGTGTGCAGCAAAGGTGGGATAATGCTGTCAGGCAATGGTGGACATGGTTTTTACCTTCACGAGTTTCTATAGCCATTCCAGACTTTTTTCCTTTTTTTTTTTTTTTTTTTGCAAATACGCCTATTTGGTAAAATTGGAATCATCCTACAGGCTGTTTTGCAATTTCTTTTTTTACTTAGTAATCTGAAACTTTTAATTTTAATTATAGAGTGTGATGTGAAAGATTATGGGGACCTGATCTTTGCTGATGTCCCTAATGATAGTCCCTTTCAAATCGTGAAGAATCCAAGGGCTGTGGGAAAAGCAAATGAACAGCTGGCTGATGTGGTGGCAGAAATCAAGAAGAATGGAAGGACCAGCCTTGTACTGGGCGGAGACCACAGGTTTTTTTTAAATGATTATCTCTATGGCAGTCCGGCACAAATATTGTAAAGGTAGTGTGACTAAAACCATGATAAGAGAGAAAATAAGGAAGGGAGAGCACTGTTAATATTTTATATCCAATTTTCTGTCCTTCTTTTAATTTTATTGGTTACTACTTTATTTTTGAATCACAGATTTAGCTCTATTTGAAGTCTTGCATTATCTTTATCTATTACAGCAGAAAGTACATGACATACGAATGGATTTCAGCAAAATATTCAGGCTTACATTTCTAAATAAATATGAGGAAATTCATACTCAGCTTATTGTACTTGATTACTGATAACAGAAACAACTCATTTAGGTCAACAATTAAACCATGTGTCTCCCATTATAAAATAAAAATTGTAAAAAATTTTAAATACATACTCAAGTATAAAAGGGAAAAAACAATGGCAGCTGTAGTTCTCTAACAACCATTTCTACTGGAATTTTGGAAATCTGGCATATTTCCTTCCTGCCATAATTTTTTCCTTATATATGATTTTGTTTAACCATTGTTTTTCTGTTTTGTTCTTAACCTACACTACAATTTCCTTGTTACTTCATGATATATACAAGCATAATTTTTTACTGTTGCTTGATTTTTCATCAAAGTATGATATCACTACATATGAGTATATCCATATTGTCAGATATTCAGGTTATTTTCAAATTTTCACCATTATAAATAATGTGGCAAAGATAATTTTTGCACACGAGTCTTTCCATGTTTACTCTCAAGGTCCCAGGATATGTTATTAGAAGTATAATCAGATAAAAAGTACAAACATTACAATGGCTCTTGATGCAAGAGTCAATTCCTTCAGCCCACTCTGCTTTCTCCTCTAAAGCCAAAGTGTTACCAGGGCTTCTGTGACAAAACTGCCATTGAGAAATTGAAGCTCCCTTTCTCTTTTAAGTGGAAAATTTGTAAGCGGAAATTTTTAAGAGTGGCAAAAGGCCAAAGGAAAAGAAACCTGTAGGGAAAGACAAACATCAAGCCGAATCATCAATATCTGAACATTGAGAAACAACTGCTTTCACTCTGAGAATCTGAAAGTTCACGATTCTCGGGGATCCCTGAACATTCACAAGTGGGAGAATGCCAGCATTGTATGGCAAATCTTGATCTTTTACCTTTTGTGTAAGATATTACTTAGCATTTCCATTCTGGCAAGATTTCTGGAGCTTGGAGTGTTTGAGATGAACTTTGAGGGTTCTGGACCAGGCTAAGAGCGGGTCCTTAAATACACAGCAGGGGACTAGAAAGTTCCAGCAGAGGATCTGAGTGAGTTGAGCTCCCAGGATACACAAGCTGAAGTGGATGTAAAGACTTCTGAGTGATGCTGCCCAATTGTAAAAGAATTGGATTTTAAGAAAAATGGAAGGACTCTGTCATTAATTCACTTGGAAGAATTAAGTATTTACCAAGAGAGATGAGAGTACAGAAAACGAGCCTGATTTAACTCTGAGAACCGAGTGGTGTCTCATGCTAAAAAATTTCTTATGTGGCTAGTGTCTTTTCACACATTTAATCTTTAAACTATAATTTGCGATTTTATTAGGAGGTTTTGAAAAAATTACAAATTTATTAGTAATGCCATTGAAGTGAATAAATGTACGTTGTTAGTAAATATTAAGTGTAAGCTATACTTTCTCTATTGTTTTAATTGCTTAATTGGCATCTCCAGTTAAAAACCTCTCAGAAATATTAGCCACTTTGACTTAAAGGAAAATCAGGCGAGAATACTGCATTAATGATATGATGTGTGTAATGATACCGCACACCTGACGCTCACACAAGCTTCTTTTCCTCTAAAGTTTGGCAATTGGCAGCATCTCTGGCCATGCCAGGGTCCACCCAGATCTCTGTGTCATTTGGGTGGATGCTCATACCGACATCAACACTCCACTGACAACCACAACTGGGAACTTACATGGACAACCTGTTTCTTTCCTCCTGAAGGAACTAAAGGGAAAGGTAAACAGCTGGTTGGTATTCTGTTACAAAAGAATTATCTTTAGCAGAAGTTCAGGAGGGGGAAGGGAAGTAAGAACCCCTGTGCCACCTCCTTCTTAATTAATTTCTCACACAGTTTTCTGGGCAGCCAATAAGCAATGGGTGAGCAGATAGAGGTGGCAAGGCTCTGTACCTCTGCCTTACTTAGCAGTTTGCAAACTGACTTCATACGTAGCTTCCCTTTTGATTCTTAAACTACTCTTTTTAGTAGGTGGGGCAGAGAGGAATTCTTTATAAACAAGTTAACAGAGGTTCAGAGGTTAACAGACACACCAAACGTGTAGCAAGGGAAGGACCTGAACTGCTCTCCTGGTGCCTCCTCTTTCTACTACAGCCTCACAGCCTCTCATTCTTACCAAGTGTCCCCTCCACATCATAGGGCCTTTTCAAAAATGGAATTTTTAAATGCGGATTATGATGGTTTATTATTTAACATCTTTACCATGAGAAGCATATATCTAAATCACAAGAGGAAGAACTACCTCCTTGCTTCTTGGAAACTTCTTTTCTAAAAAATGTAAGATGAAATTCCAGGATAAGATTTAACATTGTGGTTCATAATTTTATTGATATGTTCTAGCATATCAATAAGACAATTTTTTTTGATACAACCGTAGTAAACTGGCCGTTGTGATGATACTTGGGGATCAGAACCTCCTTATGTTAAATGTCAGCAGCAATGTTTTCTGAGCAGATAACCAAAGCGATAGGTTTATGCACTTGCAAAATGTGTGGCCAGCTCATGGGAACAGTCGAGCTTGGCTCCGGGACATTTGAAGATATGGAAAGACCAAAGGTCGGATGAAAAGTTTCCCTCAGCCACTCTAAACCATCCTCTGGATTAAGTCTTTACTGAGAAAGAGAAGCAAAGAAGGAAGCTATGAAAGTAATGGAAGCACACTGATTTCTTTATAGAAGCGTTCCGGGAAAGCAGGGCTGAGTGGAAATGGGGCTCAGGGCAGGTAAATGCTGATGAGTGATTCAGGTTAGGTCTGGGCCACAGGGTGAGGCTGGGTGATGCCAAAGCAACCAAGGGTAACACAGGGGGCGGGCATTCCCTTCTTAATTTTGTATTATATTTTAATGATTTCCTTGAAATTTATGCTCTAACTATAAGATACACACAATCTAACAAGTGTCCTTAACTTTCAATGTAAGATTTGCTCAAGAGAAGCATACATAACCCAATGGGACCATTGCAATTCTAGATGCCCGATGTCCCGGGACTCTCCTGGGTGACTCCCTGCATGTCTGCCAAAGATATTGTGTATATCGGCCTGAGAGACGTGGACCCTGGGGAACAGTAAGTTTATTCCCTGATGTGACTTACCTTCCTTTTCATCCTTTCTCTTGCTAGGCGTGCTGGTCAAGCTGATGAGAAAAAATTATTTTCAGCACCAAGTCTATATATCTATATCTACATATATTTATATATACATGTACATACATAAATATGTACGTATTCAGGTGATTTTTACCTTGACTTGCTGTTAAATATATTGATACATACATGCAGTTTACCATACTCAAATATTTTTGAATCTTACCACATTAATCTTTTCTTTAAAAGGAAACAAGAGTGCATACGGTCAGCCTCCTTATAAATTATAGATTAATATCTCCTCTTTCACAGTTACATTTTGAAAACTCTGGGAATTAAATACTTTTCAATGACTGAAGTGGATAAACTGGGAATTGGCAAGGTGATGGAAGAAGCACTCAGCTATCTACTAGGAAGGTATGATACTTTGTGTGTGTGTGTGTGTGTGTGTAACATAAATATTATTACAAGGATTTACTACTGACACTGGTCAATGTAAGTTACTAATAAAGCCAGTAAGTACAATCATGGAACTTCACTGGGTTGTTACTCTTTATAAAGCAAAGTAAGAACTATATTTTTCTACTAAATATCAAACCACCAACTTTAAAGTGAATTCCTTTCCCACCTTTTAAAAGAAAGAAAAGGCCAATTCATTTGAGCTTTGATGTTGATGGACTGGACCCATCTTTCACACCAGCTACTGGCACACCAGTCCAGGGAGGTCTGTCTTACAGAGAAGGTCTCTACATCACAGAAGAAATTTACAAAACAGGTAGGTAAAAATTTGAATGAATAAAGAAGAAAGTGTACACCTGGCCAATATATATTGATACTCCCAGATCTGAAAATCAAGCCCCAACTGACACTGCCTAAATGCCCATCACATGATGCAATGACTGAAATGTTTTCAGTTGTTAATACCTCTTTGTATTCCTGGATAATATTTCAAGTCAGTGTGTACTAAATTAAAAATGTCAACTATCTAATAAATTACATTATTTCCATTTGTTGTTGTAGGGCTACTCTCAGGATTAGATATGATGGAAGTGAATCCATCTCTGGGGAAGACACCGGAAGAAGTAACTCGGACAGTGAACACAGCAGTAGCACTAACCCTGGCCTGTTTTGGAGTTGCCCGGGAGGGTAACCATAAACCTACTGATTACCTTAGCCCACCTAAGTAAACATGGAAACATCATATAAAAACCTCACAGCTAATGACATAATTAGCAAATGGAATAGTTTAAACTTTCAGTTACCCTCCCAAAGATTTGGTCTTTCAGAAAAATGTTTTGCTTTGGTAAATATTAGTACAATTAGTATAAACTGTATCAATTCCCTCTTGGTATGAGATTCAAGATATGGAAGTGCTAACTTTTGTGAAATTAAAAAGTTTATATTCCCATCTTGGCAAAAGACTTATCCTTAGAGAAATACATATTCATTTCCAAATAAAAATGTGCTGGCATTAAAAATAAACACCTATATCAGCCCCTAGACATAGAGTGGAACTCTTGATTTCAGGAGATAAAGCTACCCACATGAAAAGGGACCATGTTTCCATATAGTTCAAAGCTTTAATCCCTAGAAACTTCTTTTCTCTTTATCTCTTTATAAGATTCTGCCATCCCTACACAGGTTTCTAAATACATGCAAAACACACACACACAGACACAGACACACACACAACACACATCCTGGTTAAGACCACTATAAATATTCAAAAAGCCACAGTGAGACCATCATCCCCAAAACAGTGTAAGACCTTGAAGCTATTTAAATTCTCTGGCTCTGGTTCCTTCATCTGTAAGATGGATAATTATAAGGCTTGGGCAATCTCCAAGTTCATTAATGTTAGATGACCATGTTTTACTTTTTTAAGCATCAAACATGATATTGTTTGATATTTTAAGCATGACTGCTATTCAGATAGTCTTTTGGGAAATGGAGGAAAGAAATCAAACTGCTATTTTATTTCTAAGATATGCTAATTCATGTGGTATGCGCCAAGGACAAAGAACAAGATAGACTCAAAGGGCCAACACTGGTGGAACAAAGAGGTACAGGACTCCTGTCACTCTGTACAATGCAACAATTGCAATGTCCCAAAACTTTTCCAAGCAGCATGTCATGTCCCTTGCCCATCCCAAATAAGGAAAGATATTTGCCCCATTTTTCTTCTGCTCAGCATACTAAAAGTATACATACTCTGCCCAGTCAGTAGATTATCGCAGGTTCCCTGGCTATAAAAACAGGCAAGCAACCCATGCTCAGGGTCGACTTTCCCTGGCTACCAGGAAGTTGGCCCGCTGTTCTTGCAGCATCCCTTCTCTCTAATAAACTCTATCTTCCTTGCATTCTGCCTTGTGTCTGGAAATTCTTTTCCAACCCACGCTCGGACCACAATAATTCAGATCGGGATTTCACCTAAAATTATTTGTGGCTTCCAAATGCCCCACCTTCCACTCACTGCAATTACAGTATGTCTCACTGGTTGAACTCCTAAACATCCTAAAAACTCACCTTGGCTGTTATATAGTGAAGGAAGTGGAAAAATAAATGAGAATAAACTATAATCAAAACAAGGGAAGGAAACTCTTCCCCTTTCCTACAACTTTTATAGAACTCAAAGTGGATTCTGTAATGAAGTAGGCTCCGTAAAATAATTTTTATTGTTGTTCTTGTTATAACAGCTTTATGTGTTAAAAAGCCTCTACCATCTGATTTTTTGCCTGCAACCCAGAATTTTAAACCTGTTGACACCATGGACTTTGTAGGATAAATATTTTACTGAATGACTTTTCGATAAGAGCAATTATAATGGCTCTTACTCTAGAGAACATTAAGCAATACAGAAGCCACAGGTGGTTAAATTAATTAAAGCTTAATAAAATAAAAAATCCAGTTCCACATTTCAAGTGCTCAATAGGCACATGGAGTTACTAACTCCTGTACTGTAAAGTACAGATATAAATATTTTTTCTTCAGCTGCATTCTAAACACATAAAGCTTCTGTCCTCTATTAATGTCTCTGATTAATAATCTCTTAAAAGCCTACTTGGGGAAAATCATATTCCCAATTCTTTAAGGCAGAGAGAAAAAACTGAATTTTTAATAAAATTGGAATCTGTATGGTATTATGTTTGTATAATACCAGTATTATAATTATTCCCATTCTAGGATCCCAAAGCAATATATTCCTTGAGGCAGCAAGAATATATTGAGACTAGATTAATACTTGAAATTATTTCTAGCATAAAATTTCTGGAGAATTTTAAGAATATTATGAGCTTAGAAAAGCTGCTTATACCATTATATAAATTTTAAGCTGTCCTTGCATGACAAATACAAATTGAATGATATGATAGTGTGAACTGTGAAGAAGACAAAGGACTAGGAGGAATGTATTTGGAAATACAAATTTGAAGTACAGTTGGTTAAACTTCATTAATTCTTTTTAAAAAGAAATCAGTACCTCTTAATTCCTAGGTCAATGTCAGTCACCGACTATAGTGTACAACCCATGGAAGTAGCTCAGTTCTCTGTTCTAATCCAGCCAGTACACTGCCTGGCACACAGCAGATGCTCATTCATACTGAGTAATTAATCGGACAGTTTATTCATTCAACAGATTTTGCTAATTATTTTTCAGGTCTTTTACAATCTTAATGCCACTTCCCCCACCCCACCAACAGTATGTCTCTCAAAATCTAATAAACTCAAAAAACCAAAATGTACATGATATTTTAAAATATAAATACTTAAAAACCTTAAGACTATAAAAATTCAAAGAATCACATCATTCGCCAGGTGAGAGTATCAACCTGGAATTTTTAAAAAGAGACTGAAGAATCACCACTTAAGCATGATATTATTAAGTTTACGCATTTCTAGCTATGTTATTTTCTTACACGGCTTCCAACTCATTTCATGTAGTAAGCTCAAGTCCACAGCAAAGGCAAAAACTTGCCAATCTACCCTGACAGAAATACTAGCCCATTTACTTGGAAATCTATGATTAAAGTTTAACTCATTTTTAAAAGAATATGAAACTGTTTGCTGCTGTAATGCAATAAAATCTACAGTCCTTTACTTGACAAAAATCTCTTATCCCAAAGATATACCCAAAGAAATTTATGTATAAAAGGATTTGTAATAACTATTTTACATGTGTGGTGCCTTTAAAACAGTGTATTTGAAGACTGACCAAGTCATTAATACTAAAAAACAAAAACAAAAATAATGGCCAAAATAGAAAAGATTGAGAGTGCCTAATAAAAGTCATTTGATCAGATATGTCCACGTTCTTAGGTAACTCTAATATTCTGTTGTGGATATGAACAATGTGTAGCTTACCTGATCTCTTAGAGACAAAAACATAGATAGGGAGATGGGAGCTAGAAGTCAATAGATTCACCACTTGAATCAGAATAAAACAATCTGAACATCACTGCCTCTACTCCACCACTATGCAGCATGACCATGTTCAGATTTCATATATTCGAGTTCGTTTTCACCACAACACACCCTGACGTCACTGAGTCACTGGCAGAGACACTGGCACCTGATTCGACTGAGGTGCTGGAGACCCACTACTGACGGCTTGTGGAGGCACTGCAGCAGGTTCCATCTTGCTAATGTGAGTGATGAATCGAAGACGAAGTTTTAAAGCTGGTTTTAAATTACAGATAATCTTCTCTACCTAAAAAATGAAGACACATTAAAAAATATTTTAACCAGAGAACTTCAATTTCCCGCCTTTAAAGAAGCGATTTACACATATCCTGAGACAATAAACTATGGAGTGGAATGGGTAGATTGGAAATTCCTCTGCATGTTTTGTGTTTTAACATAAGCAGATAAAACTATTTTTCTCCTACATGACAAAAAACACACATTGTCCCTTACACACACACTGTCTGCATGTATATATGTGTATGTGCATACATATCTATCTATATATGCATACACTTACAAAAACATACTCATTTACCTAGCTAGCCAGTCAGCCCACTGCCAACAGTTAGTAGAGTTTACAGTGGGAATTCCACACATCCACTAAGGGGATCATCCTTTTCAAATGCCATCTTTGCAGAAGCATAAAGCACGACATTTCGAAGTTCTTTGAACAACTTATGTTCATAACATTTATCTATAAAGCTAACTGTTTTTAGTTTTGATTTACACCTGGAATTCAAACTAAATAATATTAGATCTACTCATTTAAAATACTTTATAGAAATAAATACATCGAGGATAATAAATATATAGCTTTCTTAGCTTTACTCTAATGTTCTTGGATCTTACTAGGAAGGATCAGTCTATTAATAATTCTTCCTTTCTGTATTCCCTGTGTCAAAGTTTCTTAGGCCCAAATATAAGGAATATGCTAAAGAGAACATTTCTGTATTGGTTCCCACTTGACAATCTTGCTGAGACAGAGGAGTCAACACCCTTCCCAGACCACGTCGCCAGCTCCAAAGAACGAATCCTGCAGACTAGGGTCCATATGTTTACGTATATCAATTTATGCTCCTTTCCCATTTTAGAGAGAAACAACATTAAGGTATGGAGGGGAGGTCACTTAATTTCACCTGTCTGCCCTCCCTCCACCCTTCTAAAACAGCTGAGATTCTGGTTCCCAAAGACAGGAAACTCAGTTATGATTTAAGGAGGTCCTTTCCACTTTGAGACAGCCCTCCCAGGAAGTGGCTCTTTATATGTTGAGTCACAACGTGCCTCCCTTTAACTTTATCAGAGTTTGTATGCCTTTTAAAGTGATACAGAACAAATTCAATAGCTATTCCAAATGGCAACGCCCAAGTAGTAAGGATACAATTAATTCCCCAGGGCTTTAAAATTCAAGTTAAGCACCTCCAGTTCCTTCAAATACTCTTCATTAGTTATTCTCTTGACCTTCCCAGTTTTCGTCTTCTAGTCATGCTGTGATTTGTCCCACAGTGTACCCTAATCACTGTGGGGAAAACTAAGCCCTGCTTCACTCATAACACAAGACCTCTCTGATCTTTTCAGTAGTCATACTGTACTGTTTCTTCCTAACGAGTTTACTGTTAATAAACCCCCAAAACTTTTTCAGATGTTTTGTTGCAAATATCAAGGGGAAAAGTGTGAGAAATTATAAATTTACTTTAATACTATGTCCAGGATAATATGCCATGTAGCCTAAAAAGGTCTATCAATCCTGTCCCCTTCAAAGAAAAAAATTAACCAAAAAACCCTACTCATCCAAACAAGTCTATCTGACATGTTTCAGTTTTCTAAACTAAACATCATTAAAAAATAATTAAAGTGAACTTACTTGCTCTTTTACACTGTCACCAGTAAACATATATTTCATATGATACAGGAAGTCACAGATGGGATCCATGTAGTTTAAATGGGTGCTACACTGGTCTACATTCAGCAACATGTCATAAAATGCCACACCAATCTATTTAACAAATAATATAAAATTATTTAAATGGTAAAAAATGGTTCAATAATTCAGCATGATGCAGCTGGACTCCATTACAAGACTAGCACAGAGGATAACATGTTTGTTACGGAACTGTCACTATCACACAGGCCTCTATGCACATGGGTGACATGATACTGCTCGCATTTATAATGGAATCCAGAGTGCTACAAACTGCCTCCTAATGGAGCTTAAATGCAATTTCTCTTCCTAACTTAGTAATTTCTCTTAAAATTAAGAGATAGACAATCCCTTTCCTAGAAACCATCTCTCAATTTCTGGGATACCTACAATCTCAGGGAGCCTTTATACTAGATCTTTTTAGTTCCATTTGGTGGCTCATACCTTAAGTTTCTATTCCTGGCTCATCTTCTATCTACTCTCTTGTTATAGGTGATTGACTTCAACTACTCTCATGATTTTAATAAGTTCCTCTGTACTATAGTGCACGTTCTCAAATGCACTTCTGCTTCCTTAACTTTCTTCTCAACCTTGATGAGACGTATATCCCCCTTATCTCCAGTTCCACACATCCCACACCAAGCTCATTATAGGCATACTAAGTTATGAAGACACTCAAAAATTGCTCTCAGATCCCACTAAAATGATTTTTCTACTAACAGTAATGACATGCAGTTTGAAAAACACTAGGAAATAAATCTTAATATATCTTTTAGAACTTAATCTTATCAAGGAAAACCCAGACTGCATTTTACCTCTATCATACATCGAGTTCTCTCTTGCTGAAATCTTTGTAAAAATGGTCCCACAAGATGGTACACATAAAGCAGCTGGAACTCAGTCTTCACTATAGGAAGAAGTACTTCAGTGAGAAACCTAAAATTTAAAAACAAAAATAAAAATCTCTTGCTACTTGAAAGCAGCTGAATTGTTTCTTGTTTAATATAGCCTACCTGAGTATTTGCAAAATTTATCATCTTTCTTAAAAAGTTTCTTTTAATTTTGGTAATATTTTACATTAATCTCAAATCTCTCACTTGCTCTTATTTTCATTTGATTACTGAAATAAATTACTTCAGATTTAGAAGTCATTCCTAATAGTAAAATTAATGAATGACAGAATGTGAACTATTTGAAATAAAAAGATAACCAACCTAACATAAAAGCCATTCTCAAGAAATCTGAATCTAATTAATACCAATTATATAGTCAAAAAATCAGAAAATAAGCTAATATTAGTTATGCAGTTCAAAAGGCAACTTCTGGGATATATTTTGGAAAAAGAATGCATTTGACTAAATCTCCTGAAGTGGTAATGGGTATCAGATTATTACTTATACATAGAAATTAACTTCCTTCAAACAATTCTGAAATAAAGGAGGCTTTCTGATACCCAGAAACTTCTTAAGACTTTTACTTTTAAGTTGTTCTATTGAATGAGATATATACCTCATGCATAAATGAGATTTAAAAACAGAAACAAAATGATAAATCAAATGTCTTTAAGAAATCGCAATACTTACTTGGGAATAAGAGAAAGCTGCCCAATGCTAGAATGGTGCCACACCGCATGTGCCAGAGCTAACGTGTAACTACAGCTCATCTCGGAGTAGGACTGATGACAAGCCGTGAAATCAAAGAGGCGGAAAGGATAGCCGACCCACTCTGTCTCAGACGTCAGGCTGGGACTGCTGATAACACTCACAATTCGATCATGAAGGACAATCCAATACGGCTCCTTTAAAAACAGGAGAAAGCCTGATGAAAAATAGCATTTATCCATATTCCACCCCGTATCCAATATTCTACTCCAAAGCCTAAAAATAAAAGCACCATTCTTATGTGTTTCTACTTATCCAGCTTGTGTCTTTGTGTGGTTTCACAAGTCAAATTAAGTCAATAACAACCTGGGAAGAAGCATCTTAGAGGGCTCCATACATGTGTCTGTCCAGTTCATTAGTATCTGATATTTACTACACAGTAAATTGACTTTACCTATATTTACTATACAGATAACTCTGGTACACATTTATAATTACTAACTATGTGTGTGTGTGTGTGTATATATATCGACATATATATATACATATATTTTGGAGGAATATAAGGAAAAAGTGATTCATAAAGGTGTATAATCAAACAAGTTTGGAAAGCTCAGGTTTAGACAATATTACTGACATTCAAAGACGTGAGACAACTGTGTGGTGCTGACAAGACACATGTGGAGGTCACAGAAGGGAGACTTCACATGAACAGAGAAATCATGGAAGGCTTCACTGAAAAAGCAAGCCCTAAGCCAGCAAAGAATGGGTAGGTTTTAGAGAAGGTGAGAGAAGGAATAAGGGTTCTGGTATACTCTCTTACGCGGCAGAAGTACCTGAAACATGTCTCAACAAGCATTATTTGCAGGAGCAAAGGTTCTAGATACATAACACGTTAAGGGGTTGAGAGTAGATCAGATTTTAATGGGAAAACCAAGGTTGGATAGATAAGGTGGGACCGAAGGATGCAGGGACCCATAAGTTAGGTAGATTTATTAGATCTGATGCAAAAGGCAAAGAAAATAGTCACTGTACATTTCTGAAGCAATGATAACGTGAAAACTTAAAAATTATGAAACATTTCATTAATTGCATGATGATCTTGTACAAATCACAATGATTAACTCACTGGTAGGGCAGTGATGATCAACCCAATTGCATTCATCCATGCTGTAATGTTCTCTCGTGGCACTAAAGGCTGACTGTTAGTGGGGAAAAAGAATAAAAGAGTGAAATTATTAAAACATTCTATATGGTTGACAATGGATCTTATTTGAGAACATATATAATTTGGGGGTTGACAACTAACCTATTTCAATAAAACTACAATGGATTTTTATTGAGTAAAAATGTAAACAAAAGCTAAATAAGGCTTTGTTGTTGTTGTTTCCTTTAACAACGTTACTGAGCTGAAAGACTATTTCACTTATTTATACTCTTCTCCAATCATTATCCCCTACTTTATGTCAGACTTTAAGAAGGGAATCTTGAAAAGACTGTCTTTAGTGAGAAGTTAACATTATTCCTAAATTAAATGTCAAACAGCTAATAAAGAGTAGAAGTGGGAACAAACCCAGGTCTTCTGACCCTGTTCAGGGCTCATTCCATTTCACCTACATCACAACGACAAGATCTGGAACCAAAAGACAGTCACTATTCAACGTGCATTCGCTTTGGGATGACAGGTTTGTCGAACAGCTCCAAATAAAATATCACTCTCTACAAATAAACAATAAATCTTATTGCATGAAACAGGATACACACCTTTTCAGGACAACATTTAGAAGAGCATTTCCAACATCCTGGCCTGAAACAGCCAAGGCCATGAGCTCCACACAAGTAACATGCAGTGCGTGGGCAGCAGGGTTGGGAAACTCGTTGAATCTCCAGTCACAGTTTGGGAATGGACCAGGAGATTTGCCAGCCATCGGTGCAGATGATTAAAGCAATAACTACTTGATTATTCTGAGATTAAAGGCTCACATTTGTAACCAGTTTTCAAATGTTTCACGTGTAAACATCTCATTTGATTATCAATTTATCTGATCATGAGCCCTTATGAAGTGATTTATCAGAGAGCTTAAGAGGCAAACAATACAAACCAAATACAAATAAATTTGACACGACTGAAATGTACTGATAGCAACCATGTGATCAACCACAGGTATAAATGGTTGGTCTTATATAAGTGGGCTCTTATAACTGACATGATAGCTATAGATGCAACCAAGGTATCCCCAGGCTTTATCAACCTATCTTCTTTTAATAGTTATAGGAAAGTTAATAAGAACATTACTTTCTCATGAGTAATTCTTTTACTTCAGGAAATAATTCCTTGTGTAGGAAAACAAATCATGCTTATTTATGTAAAACTGCTCTATCTAGTAAATAGTGGCATGGTGTATAGACATATTAAGCACAGTGTGCTAATAATTTAAAATGAAATAAAAGTGAAGAAATAAAAATACCAATATAGAATCTTTTTAACTACAAAAAAATGTTTTATTATTATCTATTAATGTTTTAAAAAACATTCAGGGATTTATTAAAGCAACAAAATTCTATGTTCTCCAGTGGCAAGCAGATATATGTACTATAATATGTAGTACATTTATTTAGGAATAGGATTTTCTTCTTTGAAACAAATCTCTAAGGTCTTTTTCTAAATATAAATTTTAATGGAGTGCATTTCTTTCTATCTGGCATGATGCTGCTAATTTAAGATGTCAAAAGCTTTACAGAGGTAAAAATTAAAAAATAAATGATCTTAAAAAAACTGAAGTCTTAGAATATATAAACTTCTTGGAATACTTAAGATAATATATGTTCACAAAAATCAACATATAGTTATTTCTGAAGAATCTGGAAAATCACCATAAAAAGGATATTGTCTACTAGTCTGCCAATCAATTTGCAATAGTAGGAGTCATCTGGGATCCAGGGATTGTCTTCTCGAGCATTCATAGCGCATTTCAGATAAGTGTCACTTAGACACCAGCCCTGTGGTCGGTTATCCTTGAGTGAACCAATGATCGCATGGACAAGTTTCCGTTTGAGACTTTCGCGATTTCTCAGGTGCATTTCATAATAGTGCAGAGTATTATACAAATAAGTCACTGGACGATCTGCCAAGAAGAAAACAGATCATTACAATGTTTGCCTGGTTATTCACAACTGTGAAAAACTAATCTTCTATTTTCAAGACTACCAAAAAACAGCTCAGAAAGTTATGAAACTATTTCACATGTTGGTCAATTGCATACAATGAATATTTTTAGTCTAGGACAAGGCAGAAGGCTTCTAACAATATACACAGCTTATACTGAAGGATATTCATCACATTCTGGGGTAGCAATTACACTCCTGGAAATTTATCCTGCAAAAATGACATATGTGCAAGCATGTCACTGCAGCCTTGTTTATACTAGCAAAGGTTAGAACAGCCTAAATGGTGAAAAACAGGCGACTGGTTAAAGTCAGTTATGGCATGTATGAAGCAACTTTGTATGTACTGATACACAATAATCAATCCTAATACATTATTAAGGTTAAAAAAAATAAGGTGAACAATGTGTATATTACATAATATTTGTGGAAAAAAAAAAAAAACCAAAAAACTACTAACCCCAGAACATTTAAGACAGGATACACAAGAAACTGGTAACAGTGGCTGCCTACAGGGAAAGAAGCTGCCTAGCTGGAGGACAGGGATGGGACTAACTACTTCTCACTGCATCACGTGCATATATTACCCGATCCAAAAGGAAAGCGTTCTTCAAGGAATACTCCCTTGAACGTCATACCTACTCTGCAGTGCTAAAACACAATTCAGACTTCTGCTTTGAAGGGAGACATCTTAGATCAAGGACTAAGAAGCACTGCCCTCCAGATAATTACGCTCTGTCCCCACAGTGGCTGCTCCAGGACTTCTGTGCTCTGTCACCGACTTTATTATTCTCTAGTTACCAGGCTCAAAACTTTAGGGTTGTCTTTGATTTCTTCCTTTTGGTATTCCCCCCATAATTGGTCAGTCAAGCTCAATTCCTACTTCCTTGACAATCTGTCCCTACTTTCTCATCTTAAATGCCACCACACTTGTTTAGATGCTAATCATACCCCTGAACATCTTGACATAAGTCTTTGAAATGGCTTCCTCCTTCCAAGTCATGTTGCAACTGCAACTGGATTCACCTTTCTAAAAGAATGCTTTCTTGTGCCATGACTTTACTAAGTAACTTCTAGTTAACTCTGGATTATCTGCAGGTTATATATCAGAACTTCCCAGCCTGGTTATGGTGATCTACTGCCAGGTACAATTTAGCCCAACGAGGCAATTGTTTTCAAAATGCCTTGTTTATAACACCTTCATGATTTTCCCAAAGCATTCCTTTTGCTTAATATGCTCTCTTCTCCTTTCTGTTCATACAAATCACATACATCATAGTTCAAACCCTATCCATCCAAGAAGCCTGCCAAGATCTGTTTAGTTCACAGTAACATCAGTTTGTTCTGAACTCATACTCTTTTCTATACTGACTTGGTAATTAATCACACAATTTATAAAATAAGGCATCTCTTGCATATTACTTTTTTTTTGCTATGATTTACCTATTGATATTTTTATGTTGTCTATTTTATACTTCATGGCATCATCACATAGCACTTCCCCTCAAAACACTTTTATTAAAAATTATTAAAATAAAACCTTTAGAAATACTATTACTGATATGGTTATGTTCAGCCTACTTTTGTCTATAGAGTTATTAGATAGAATTAAAACTTGAAACAGCTCACCATGAAATTTATACAAGCCTCCCAGGTGATCTAGTAGAGTCTCCAATGATTTGGATACTGGGAGCAACTCTAAAAATCTGTGGATTACTATGTCGAATACTGGAAGGAATCGGAGACACACATTTCCAAAATAGATGGGCAGATAGGGAGACTGAATTGGCACAGGAGGATCGACCTGCTCCGCCAGGCCCTCAAAATAGAGCTTCTCTGGATATTTCTGTAGAAGTGAGGAAATGGTAAAAGTTTAGGGATCTTTTTCTATTTTCTTAAAAAAAGAGCTAAAATAAATCTGCCATTTTTCAACGCAATGAAATCTAGAGTCCTTTACTTAACAAAAAACTCAATTACCCCAAAGATATACCAAAAGAGATTTACATACAAAAGGATAATAACACTTTTCATTTTGTATTATAAGTACCCATGTCTACTAAAACTGTAGTTTCAATTTACTCTTAACATGAGAGATACTCTAGAACCCTGAGAAAGTTTAAGGAGCTAATTCACATCTATACAGACCAGAGAGAAAAGAGCAGAGCTGCAGAGAAAACAGCCAAGTTAATTAGCCAAATGCCTAAAGTTTGGCCTTAAAAAGGATTAACTGATGCACTAATTTTAATTAGTACCTTGTGATAATTCATGTGTTTGGTGTGCCAGTCATTCTGTAGCCAGTGTTCTGGGGAATTTTCCTTCACAAAGTCACTTACTCGATTTCTAAAATCATTTGGTTTGAGCAACAGCAACTGAATTATGAAATAACAAACCTGGGCTTCATTCCCTTCGTGACTACGCATGGCCTTTGGAGAAGAACAGAAAAATTATACGAAAATGCCCAACCTGTGCAAAAGCATGCCTCTGAAGAGTCTAAATTTGAAAACAGTAAAATCTCAGGATTATTAGAATTTCATTATATGCCTAGTCTACCCCAAAACAACTGTTCAGCATTCCCCAAACATATATGACCCTTTCTTGCCTATTTTTGGCTCTCACCTGGAATGTCTGTCTTTATTTTTCTAAATTTAACCCACCCTTCAAGATCCATCACCTAGGTAGATGTGATCTCTCATTACTGCCTGGTTATATCTTCCCTACACCTCTAACTTATCCTTTTATTTTACTGATTTATAGACTTACCTTATTTCTCTTACTAGACTCTAACCATCTTTATAGCTATGCTCTACAGCTAAGGGGTAAATGTTAACTACTTAAGCCCCCTAAATATCACCATTATAGTGTTTTTAAAAAATGCAGCATTTTCTAGCCTGGCTCAGTGATTTTTCTTAAAATGTGGCCTGAAACAGACATCAATGTCAGGAGAAAAAAACCACTTGGGGAATATTGGGTGGCTATAAGAAACACTCAGTTATAACTATAGCTACCAAAGTGTACAGAAATGGTTATTAGCACTCTGGAAAAAATTCAGTGACTTTTTACTACTTCCTGCCTCTAGTAGGAGCCTTTGAGAATCAACTCAGAGCATCACAAGGCCAGGACCACATCTATCCTATTTACTTCTATACCTTCTGTGCATACAACATAGTAGATATTCAATACATGCTTAGTGAATGAATGAATGAATAAAGAAACTGGGGAATCTTTAGTTCCTTTGAGAATTGATAACAATGCTTGATTTATAGTATAAATTCATTAAATCCTTAGAAACAACATAGAGTAGATCAGCACAAGATGCATTAGTCACACACACTGATGCAAAAGAGAATGGGACTGCTTAGAAATCTGTAAGTGTATTCTTACCAGACAGAGAATTAATCTGTCCAATGTAACAATGTTGTACTTCCACACCATGTCATTAAGAATTTCAATACATTTGTTGAGTTGCTGACCCCCAGCTGATGTAGAGAACTCATATACCAGGAAATCTGCAAATGTTCTCACGTGGACTACCAAGGCCCTGGCTCCAATTCTCTCTAATACCCTGGAAAGCAGAGAGTAAAAAACGAATTACATTGCTGTTATGGTATAATGGATTGCCAAATGGCATGCTCATCTAGGTTTGTGGCTTACCTATAGCCAATCTGATTAATATGATCTGTTTCCAGGAGCATTTTCCAGAGAAGACAAAGGAAGAGGGGAGGAGAGCGCTGTGCAGAGAAGTGGGTGATGATGTCATTTTCATTGGTCATTGACTTCCACTTCCTATACTCCTCCTCCACGTTTTTTTTCAGATTAAAACGGCTTTCCTGAGGTACATTATTTTGTTTAAAGAATGCCTACAAGGAAGATCAGAAGTTTATTTCAATGGTTGTAGTAAAAAGGGCACAGGCTAAAGAGTCAAGAAACCAGTTCCAGGCTTGACTCTAACACTAATAAATTCCAGGTGACCTCAAGCCACTCAGTAATCAAGGAGTGAATTTCTATACTGGGAAAATACAAAGGCTCGACTGGATTATCTGTAAGATTCCTTTCCTAGATTTTCTAAACAGAAATTCCAAGCAAGCCTGAATTCAAACTTTCTTCAATCATTTGTTGATACTTCTGCTCATCTTTGAAAAAAGGGGAAAGAAAAAGAAATTCCTGTACTCTTCGCTTACATATTTTAGTATCTCTATAAGGAAAATCCATTACACTAGCCGAGTGATTCTCAGAGTATGGTCCCCAGACCATCAGAATCAGCACTACCTGGCACCTGTAAGAAATGTAAATTCTCAGGCCCCATCCTAGACCTACTGAATCAGAAGCTCTGCAGCTGGGGTTCAGCAATCTGTAGCTAAACAAGCCCTACAAGTGATTCTGATAAATTTGAGACCTACTGTTCCAGCCCTATTAGAAGTTATAGAAACCAGATATTCATTATGCCTAAAATGTTCTCTGACAAGTAGAAGACAGATGAGGTTTTCCTTTCTCCATATTATAAAAGCCAGTTTATAGTTTTTCTCTCTGTGTGATTTAAAAAAAATCAGTCAAATGTACATATGTGTATTCTGTGAAGCTCCATCACACTGTATTTCTCCCCATTCCTGTTCTATGAGAGAGAGAGAATTTTTCAGGTAACGTGTTAAATCTCACAAGATTCTACAACTGTTAACTAATAAGATGAAGCCATAACATCTAAAATTTTAGGAACATATCCAGTCCTATAGCAGGACAAGGAACCACTCAAGAGATTTTGGAAGTAATAGCAAAGATTTATAAAAAAAAGAAATAAAAGCTAATTTTCTTTGGATGTCATCAAAACTCTCTAGAATAACACAGTAAATGGGAAGAACAATTTCATACACTACATATTCAATGTATAATTCAAGACAAAATTACCTGTAGTGGGCCTGGAAAACAACTAAGAGTGTGTGAAGCCCAATTATGAGGAGTAAAACTCATAATGGTCTGAAGTATGTCTTTACACCAGGTTCCCTGAATTGAATCAGAGCCTGTAAAAAAATCTAAACACAAACAAAGAGTTGTAACCCAGATATAAAAGATCATGGCCACAATTCATAAACGATATCACAGAAAAAGTCACAAGTATGTACACTCAGAGAATTTCACTGCAGCGCATTCACTACTATCACATCAATAAATATGAACACAACTAGTGAGAAGAATACAAATGATATTTGGTATCTTATTTTTTTAAAGATTACAGAGCACCAATGATACAACAGTGGTATAGGCCCACCACGACTGCTCATTTAGTTCACTCTGAAAATGAGGTATTAGCACTTTACTGAGCCAAGAAAATAGAATAATCCATTAAATGTACATTAATAAAGTACTGCAGATTATCTTTTCTGGTGGTTGAAACAGCTATAGACTATAGCTCTCTAAATCAAAGAGGTTTATTTACGTAAAATAAGACAGTTAACACAAATGTATTTGAGGTCACTAAATTCAATAACTATTTTTTTTAAAATAGCCGTTCTCAGAGTGTAGTCTGCAGACTCTGTGGGTCCCCAATATCCTTTCAAGGATTCAATACGGTCAATGCTATTAAAATAATAATAATAATACTAAGATATCATTGGCCTTTTTACGGTGTTGAAACATGCACTGATGGCACAAAAGCAGTGGTAGGTAACACTGCTGGTCCTTAGAACACATCAAACAGTGGTACCAAACTATACTAATAGTCGTTGTAATCTTCACCACAACACACTCTTGGCAGGAAAAAGAAGAAAAAGTGCCAGTTTCACTCAAGAATATCCTTCATAAAATAGTAAAAAAGATTATATCTCAGCTCTTAAGTACAGGTATTTGTAATATTCTATGTGATAAAATGAAAGTACACAATAAGGTATAACAGCTACACACCAAAGTATGATGAGTATCTTGAGGAAAAACACTTGTGTGATTGAGTATTGGGTCAAATTAGCTCTTTTTTTCATGGAATTCCAAATTTACTTGAAAGAACACCTAGTTTTTCAGATTTGGATATTAGGGAGACATGTTCTAGAAAATTAACAAAGGGAGCTTGTCACTTCAAGAAGGACAAATGACTGCATCTATTACCAGTGATAAAATTTGTCCTTTCAAGTGAAAATTAGAATTTTGGAAAACTTATATCCACTACCACAAGCCTAACAGTTTTCCAAAACTTATAAGATTTTTTCCCAATGAAATCTGTAGTGAGATTAAAAAATGTAATTTTCTGATACTGTATAATAAAATGTGTCAACATTTACAAGATCTATCTACGTAACTCCAGTAAACCAATGTTTTCCAAAAACCAATTCATGAAGTTACAAAATATGCATGAACACAAAATCTATTAAATGTACAAAACAAACCAGTAGATTATAATGTAACAGGGTACAAAGAGTTCACTGATAGGACTTTGGATTCCACATTGCAACTAACATTTAAGAAACTATCAATTTTCCAATTTTGTGTGACATCAAAGAATATTCATAATTAGCTGAAAAAGCTATTAAAATACCCTTCCCCTTTCCAATCGCCTGTGTATGGTCATATTTCTTTTTCCTTACTTCTACTAAAATAACATTTGCAATAGATGAAATGTAGAAGCAAATATGAGAATCTAGCAATGTTGCTTTACATCAGACATTAAAGAAATGAAAAAAATGTAAAACAACAGTACTTCTCATTGAAGTTTTGTTCTGGACTACATAAGGTTTATTTTTCACAAAAATGACATCATCTATGTTAACATGCAATAGGTTTATTATTGTTATTATAAGATGAATCAGATATTTTAAAAACTCCTACTTTAATATCTAACAAAGTAAATATCATAGATATAATCCATATAAACAGAAAATCTTTGGGAATTTCAGTTATTATTATGATTATTTGTTTAAGAGTATAAAGTGGTCCTGAGACCAAAAGCTCAAGAACCATGACTTCAAAATGATGTCAGATGACTGAAAACTTATGTTCAACCTAGTTAAAATGCTGGTACACAGAAGAACTTACATTAATGACTGAAATGAAGATATCAAAACAACAACTGGTTTTTCAGAAACAAGTGAAGAATCTTTTCCGTATGTTACCCCCGCCACTCCTTAGTAGTCAGGAGGGACAGAGCACACTCTGACTCATCTGTTTCTGTTGCTGGTGGCTGCATAGTCACTGTACCTGTTACGTGAGTTGCTCTGGCTAAGGTCAATATCAAGGCGCGGTTCAGTTCTTCGGATTCCGCTGAGAGCACCGTTTTGGGATCGCTAAGGAAGCGGGTAAACTGTGGCTGTACCTCCGAGCTACCTAATGCTGTTATAAGCCTGAGTGCAGTGCTCTCAACACTGAAAAATGGGAGAACAAAAACAATCATGAAAAGATTAAGCTGCATATAAAATCTGAGAACTATAGAATTAAATCTAATTCTAGGTTAATCACAATGCGAAAACATGCAGACTATAAATTTCCCTTCTTTCATTAAAAACAAACGAACTCATCTTTTATGTGAGAATGAGCTTTGCTTAATTTGTTTAAAAAACCCAAGTTGCCGAATTTTATAGCAAAAACCATCTGACATTTTTACACATTTGAAAAAGATAGCCTGTAGACTGTAAGACTAAAAAATTTCACCTGGATACACAGCATTTCAAAAATTACTTCTAAAATTTGAAAGATTCCTAGACAATGGTTCAACTATCTTAGTAGGTTTCTATTTAAAAGCTGGACTCTACTACTTCTGCATTGGAAATTAAACACACCAGAAGCAGTGGAGTTTTAGGACAGTGAATAAAAATACTGTTAAGGTAACGGATTAAGTTCCCCGTCTCCAACAAAGTTTCTAATAAATCCAAGGAAAGACAGTCTCCAATGAGCTCACCAGAGATGGAGCTGGTTCTGGTTTGTTTGTGCAACTGCAGCCAAAGTGTGAAGATGACTCAGGAGCTGAACTCTGTAATGAGGCTGAATGTGGTGCATCCGGTAGCTGAACATCTCAAGCAGGGTATGCAAGATTCCCCAGGCATGAGACTTGAAAACAGTTGGCAGAAGCTGACCTTGAGGAACAAGACAGTTTAAGGCACCAATCAGTAAAAGCTGTGTATTAAAAGATATTTAAAGAAAAGTCACACTGAGTAAAATTCATGCAAAGATTTTGATCATGAACACACACACAAGCAAACACAGATACACATGCACACATATATACACCTATATTTTCCAAATGTTTTCCATAATTTGTACTTTAATTATAAGGAAGAAAATCCAGATCTTTATTCAATATAATACACCAAGTTTACTTTTTTCTCTGGAATTTGACAAATGATACAAAGTTGATCTGGAAAAGTAAAATAAGAGCCAGAATATGGGAAAAGGTTAACTTTCCTCACTTTATTTTTAGTTATCTTTTAAATTACTTTTATAAATTTAATGTTCCCAATCTCTTGCAGCTTGAGGACCACTCTTTAATACACAAATTGTATCATACCCCCTCCTCCCTGCTAAGAAAGTTTAATTTGGCTTTCAATTATCTGGAAAGAAGAGTAACCATGGTTAAAATGATACTGTATTGGTAAAAAGTTATAATTACCACAAATCAGAAAAACACTTCCATATTAGAAAGTATCTATTACTTAGAACTGCATAATAAACAACAGACACTGTAAGCTGTCTTCTGCAATGCAGGAACACTCCTTCCCTACTGCCAGTCAGACCTGGTACTCATTGTAGTCCCGGGGCAAATCAGCAAGAGAGGCAAATGGGACCGTGGGTCTTCATATGAGTACAGGCATCATGCCTGTCCTGCTCACTGCATCCCAAGCACTTAGCACAATCACATGCCACCCTTTTCCAACCATAACTTTACTTTAAAAAAATGCACCCCACCCCCTTAACCCTCTGTAAGGTCTATTCCCCCCCTTTTTTTTGCTTTATTTTTCCTCTGTAAGATTTATCACCTGACATATTCCATATTTCACTTATTTAAATTTGCTGTTTATCTTCCTCATTAGTAGGTAATCTCTATGATGGCAGTGACTTCTGTACACTGCTGTATCCCTAGCAACTAGAAAAGTATATGTTGAATGAATGAAAGGGTTAATGGTTATAAATGCCAGAAAGTCCTCCTTACTGATAAATCCTTTGATGCCCAAAGACTCTATTTCCATATAGACCAATAAACGGCTATAAGTTTCCACTAGGGCTGGAGCCAAGGCCACACTGGACTTTGCATGAGCAAGTTTTATCACTCTGGTAGCAATGCTGTGGATAAGGCTGAGGAGAAACAACAACAACATAAAATAAAATAAAAATCCATATTTTTGACATAAATACAGCGATTATTCTACTTACAGAGAACTTTGTATAAATCTGAACTTAAATATATGACATGAATCAACTCTGTTTTAATCATTTAGGTTGTGCAGGACACATGGTAGTGATGCACTGTACAAGGTGAGACTAATTCTGGTTTCCAAGCTGCTTTCAATGTGCAACAGGATCTCTGCTCACGGAAAAGCAAATTTTGGGTACAACTTATAAGAATAAACTTGAATCGTTTTAGGCTGTTTTTCTTTTTCAAATATGTAACTAAAACCATTTAAGAAATTAACTTTTGTTATGTGTATAAAAACAGATGATTGAACTTGGTGTACCCCCAAAAAAATAATAAATAAAAAAAAAAAAAGAAATTAACTTTTGTTAAATTTCATAACAAATCACTGCTAAGACCCAAATGTTAGGTTCTAACAGGGCTTTCCTCAACTTCGTCGCATGTGCCAGTAAAGCGCATGTATAATTCTAGCACAATGTCCACCATTTGAAAAACAGCATGGTTTTTCTAGAACCAATGCTGCACCCCACCCACTCCCTCCATTCTCTTTGACCTATGCAGTGTTTGAAGTTTGAGCCAATACTTAACGGTTGAAAGTCTAAAAAAAAAATTTGAATTTCTAGCCCTTTTCAAAAAAAAATTTACAAGAACTAGCTATACTAGTAAGCATTCTTACATTACAGAAATTAGCCCAAGTGGCAGCATGTGAGTTGAGCCCCGCACGCTCCAGTCAGCCTCAATCCCTCTATATACATAGGCTTCCATGTGCACTGTTATCTGACTCGCCTTTATGCAGGACCAGGCAGGCATCACTCACACTATCAGCTTGTCTCTTATGGGCACCTGAGGTTCTAGTATCACGTACCCAACAGAGCCTTTTCTGTCTTTTAGAAACCATAAACGTCAATTCTAAAAGCACCCTTATGTAGAGCCAATACAGGAAAGGTATTACAATATTTGCATCCCTGGACTCGGCAATTCCACTTTCAGCCAATTATTCAATAAAAATGGAATTATGGATATATGCAAAGACAGCCAAAACGATAAACCTTCATAGCTATCTTTATAACACTGAGACATTGCAAACAATCTCAATATCCAACAATGTGGAAATGACTAAAGAATCATATATAGACACACAAAAGACTTCTTTGTAGCAATTAAAACAGATGTTTCTGAAAAGCATTAGATCTAAAAAGGTGTTTAATTAAAACAAAATGAAAATAAACAGGTGTTTAATAGATTACTATGAGAAAAAGGTGGTTATAAAATAGTACTGTAGTTAAAAACACATTTTAAAAAAAACCCTATAAATTCATATATTTATACATAGAAAAGACTCAGAATATACATAAACATAATTTTATAATGCTTATTTCTCATTGAGGGATTATAGCAACTATTTTCATTTTCGTTGGGTTTATATGTATATTCCAGAGTTCCTATAATAAACAATACCATTTTTGCAATATAATAAACCTAAAGGTTTTTTAAAATATACCTGGCCATAAAATAAACACACATAATCATGAAATCAAGTCTCTACTACTATGCTGATATCAATTCTGTGACACAGGAACAAATATATAAAAAGGGACATACCTCATTTTGGCATGAACTGTCAGTGAATCCAGGAGGTTCATTGGTAAGGGAGTGATAGATCCTGAAGCCAAACAGCTCGTTCCAGGCAGGGGTATCCGCATAATTCCATTTCCATAAATAGTTTCTACCAGAGCTCCCATGGGTAGGGTAAAACATTCTGAATTTGTAGAGTATGCATTACACAGCAGGGCAATCTTATAGTCATTCATCTGTAAACTCTTATTTCTAAGACTCTGCTGTAGGAACCTAAAATTTCAAGTTCCATAAACAGAAAAAAGTGCAAATAATTTCCAGAAAGGTAAACTGCATTTTTAAAAAAGTTTAATTTATTTCTATAGGTATTATAGTTTCTGCCCAAAACAGAGTGTTAGCATCTATAAAAGGTTTGAGAAGCATTTCAGAAAGAATGTAAGTAATTATAAGTGAACAATGAATGGTTATTTGTTAAGTATGTACTACATAAACTGCACTAGGATTCAGACAATGAAGAAATAACTCACAGATTCATGAACTAGGCTTTTATTTACTATCTATTTGCTTAAGTACAATAATATGCCTTCATTAAAGATGTCACTAAGAAAAAACGGTTAAGGAGTATCTCATAAAATGAAAGCCAAATGAAATGTGAAGCCTGACTGCCCTAGTCGCCTGTGAAGAGATCTGACACTTGGTCCTTTTCAGAAGGTCTAGATGGGAAGTTCAGCTATTCCGAACACCCCTGACGGAAGTCCGGTCCTATCTTAAAAAAGGCATCTTCTTTGAGTAATCACAGTTTTGGAAAGGATGTAAGGGAGCATGCCAGTCAGAACAGTTCAATCAACCCTGGCAGCCCAGGAAGTGAAAGATATCTCAGTCAGATCATGCTCAAATCCCAAGTACTTAAGAAATTTTGAAACATTTTCACACACTTTTGGAAATTAAGTATTTTAACTAAGGTAAAACATGTAAAAGCAAAGATCAGACCGAAAAATTAAAAAAAAATATATATATATACACATATATATATCTCTCCACATACATATAAACAGGATTGGTTAATCTTCTAGTTGCTTTCTGCTGCAGGTATTTATCAGGTTCTCTTAGTTATAACATACAAATTAAATATTTACCCTTAACCTCCAATGGATGTGGAAAGATTTCCATGCTTCACATAAACACTGAGACCAACGTTAAGTCTACAACCCACTATTTATTAAATTAAGAAAATGAACTGTCAAGTTACAAACAACTTACTCATGGTGAAGCTTTAGGGAATGAGGTATTGGAATCTGTAGCTTGGAGTTGTCATTTTGGGCTTTTCTATTGAGGTGAATCCAAATGCAGGTCATTGCAAAGGCATGAGTTGACTGGGGTTTGTTAATGTCAGGAACTGGGATAAACTAAAAAAGAACAATTTGCATATTATAAGAAAGAGCAGAATTAACGAATTATATATATTTTAGTAATCCATTTATGCTATATCTCTTTAAAATATACTGTATCAATTTAGCTCCAATTGTCCTTTGGCTGTTCAATAACACAAATCAGAAGATCTAACAGCTATCAAATTTTGTTTTTCAGCTATCAAATACTGAAACTATTACAAGACTATTTTTACTTGCCAAAAAAATAACAGAAATCCACAGGTGCTTAGTCAAGCTTTTCCTACTGCCACATAGCATTCATAATCATTAAATTTTTATTCTTTAAAAATTAAACACATGATGGAAAAAAATTAACCCTATCATCACTTGCTGAGTGTGATGAATATGAGTGGAGAGTTTCTAGAAGCCGCATGTATGCTCTTCACGAACATGTAAGAGAGATGCAACCTAAACGAGTAGCATCAAACACATTGTGCACTGATGGGTGAGACGACAGGGCTGTCTGGAATTTGCTTTAAAATCATCCAGCATTAACAAAAAAAGATGGGAAGAAAGATGAAATATGAATATTTCCTGGTGATGAGTACACAGGAGTTTCTTTTTCCATTTACTCTATATTTTTTGTGCATTTTAAAATTTCCATAATAAAATGTTTCTGAAAAGTGGCAATCATCAATATATATCATATTTTACTCAAACACCTTATATAATAAAACACTAGTGTGACACAATTGGCAAACAACCAAAAAAAGATATTAACAGATACTGACATCACCTGATCATTCGGTGTGTATAGATTAAGTTTCATGCTTTTAAAAATTGTAAACCTCTTTAGAACGCAGAGAAAGAGCTTGCCATATAGATGTTTGACTATGATTTAAGATAAACTTCAGAAATAATCTAGCTCTATTTCTTCATTTTACATAGGAGTAAACTAATGTCAAGAGAGACTGAACGTCCATCCCATGATCACAGCTGTCACAAAAACTGGGAAGAGAACCATGTTTCCAGCTTTCAAGTCCCATGCTCTTCTCACAAAATCACACTAAAATCCTTAAACATAAATTAGACATAATTCTAATCACACTGTTAACTATTTTTTTTTCATGTTGTTAACTATTTAGTAAAACTTACTTCTTTTTCAGGGTACAGAAGGTCAAAGAGCTTCATGACAGGGAGAAAATCAGCTAGTGCATTTTTCTGAATACTTCCAGAAATGAATTGCAAGAGAACCCACATCAGATGATCTCTGCCTTTAATCAGGCCTCGCCCTGCTAACTGTAAAAGATGTTTAAATACACATCTACACAGCCAGTTAAAGAAACAAATATAGTAAAGTTTAAAGGAAAAAAAAAAAGAGAGAAATCTTGTTCTTAGAAAGTTAGCATATAACTTTGGCATTTATTACTTAGTCTCCACTCAAGGCACACCCAGCAAAGCCTTTTAAATTATTTTAATATTATATGTTTTCTCCCTGACTTCCAAGACAATGCATATCAAAAATTAAATGTTTTAGAACATGATTAAGTTGATCATGTGTGCATGAGAATCAAGTTTAATACGGGAATATTACTAAAAATACTTCATCAAAACACAAGGAGTACTGTATTACACGAAAAGGATTAAATTTTTTTTTTTTTTTTTTTTTTACTCCTCAAGGACTGGTTATCAAAAACACTTTTCCTGGTTTTGTGTAGATTATAACAGAAACCAATGGTGGTGATAGGGGTGATGGGTAAGCGGTGGTTGAAAGGATTTTAACAACTCTTATGAAAATACTTCCCCAAATAATCTAGGCTATCAAGATGTTATAGATATAACAACACTTATTTTATTCCCATTCTATGTGTTTGAAGCCTTATGCCTAAAACCAACCCTTCCCACAAACTTCCACTTCCACTCATACTCCCTGTTTTGGATTCACGATCCAACTCTTTGATTCACTGACAAAGCAGAAATGAGTGAGTGATCCTAGATTCCTGTTACTCCCTCTGTCACCTATTGTCACCAAGTCCTATTCACCTCTTGGCATACCTGGTTTCTGGCTCCTCTCTGTCCTGGTTTAGGCCTTCAGCATCTCTCACCCAGACTACTGGAACAGCTTCCTTACTAATTTCTTTGCCTCTGATTTTGGCTCCATTCAGCTCTACATCACTGTCTTCCTACATGTAGTCATTAGCAGTAATTTTTCCAACTTGTATATGATGATGTCATTCCCTTCCCCATTTGCTTCCCAAAGTAAACTGAACTCCTTAGAACAAACACAGGGCCATATAAGGTTCTCCATGTCTGCTCTTACCTTCCTGCTTTCCTCATCTCACCAACACTTTCCCTTTTATATTTTTCTTTCCAGTTATCACACACTTCTGTCCCTTTCCAAATGACCATCTTATTGTGATGGAAACACTTTCCTATCTTTTCCTCTTGGCAAATTCCTACTTGTCTTTCAAGTAACAGTTTTAAGATCCCATTGATAAAGCCATTCCTGATGTCTTTAATAGGGACTATTCTCTTTCATTCCTATTACAAGGACACATGCTTCCATTATGTGAAGTATAATATTATAATCAAATTGTTTATACCTATATCTTCCCACCAGTAAGGAGCTCTTTGAGGGTACTACACTAGTGCCTTTTCATTTTGTTTCTCCTGGTCCTTGCACTGTGAATATGTGGAATGAATAAGTGAATCCAGGTTTTGCAGTGACAAGAAAGTGAAAAATTAAGAAACCATAAAAGCACTGAACAAAACAGGAATCAGGGTTCAGAACTTCTGTTTACTAGGTAATGTCCATACCAGTCTAAAACATACTAATCAGCAGGTAAAGTGGCTCTGAAAAAAGGCTGTGGTACTTACCTTCTGATGAAGAGAAAGGACCATATGTGGAAAACTTGCAAACTGGAAAAGCACAAAGAAAATGAGCTGACTCGAGAGATGCTGCCAGAGGAGTTGGCTTGTTCCCCCATCATCAAACTTCTCCTCGGTCTCGGATCGCTCCATGGCATAAACCACCAGATCCACCAACTGGTCCTCTAGCACAGGGCAGCGCTGCTTGTGCTGTAGGGCAGAGATTAAATACAGTATTCCAAAAGCCTCCCGGTTAGTTTCAGAAATTACCAGTTAATGGGCATTAATTGTAACAAGAGGCTGAGAAGCATGGAATGAAGTTGAACTTAGAAAGTTAAGGTTAGATTTAGTCTATTAAAGCTGCATCATGTTACATTATCATGGAGGATGAGTATCATAAAAAATTATTTTTCACGTCTCACACAAAACAGGCTTCCCATTAACTTTTGACTTTCACTACAGACATCATTGTTCCAATTTGACAAAGGGCACTACTACACAGTAGAAAATTCTGTTATTTATTTTTTGAACAAAGATCATTTAAAAGACATATGAAATAGGGAAAACAGTATTAATTTTGTAATCTAACTCAAAATATGAAAACCTTGGATTTCCAGGAATCAAATATTATGACAGGAGAGCAAACAAAGCAGTGTGTGATCTATTTATTTAAAAGTAATCACCACAAGTTTACACTAACTTTATATACAGAGGTATATCTAATAGCTGCCAGATTACTCAATGTCTGTTTTTCAGTGTGTGGTATTGATCTGATACTGAAATGAAAAATTCCTCTACAAAAAAAAAAGAAAAAAGAAAAAAGAAAAAAAACGTTGATCTCAAAGATAAATCTCTGCTCTTCCCTCTTAGAAGCCAAACATAATGCAGCTTTAATTTTAAATTAGACTATTTAAAAATCTAAAACAAGAAAAAGAATTGTTTAAACACTAAAAATGAAAATGCAACTTCCCTTTCTAGAGGCAAAAAGATTTATGCTTCTTAAAGTGATTTTAAAAAATGTACTTTTACCAAAAGAAATATGTTAAGCCATATTTTAAGCCATTTTCATAATTTTAATAAAATACGTTATATGACTTATAGCCAGGCAGTTGGAAGCCTTTCTAATGAATACAATACTAATACAGATGCTTTCCCTATAAACTTTAAATGTGATTATTAGTCTTTTGCCATGAAAAAGGGATATGATTTCTTTAAATTTAGGGGAAAAATGCAAAATGGGGACAAATTTGGAAAAAAACAAAACATAATGAAGAGCATCCCCTCTTTTGCATGCTTTTTGCCAGCTCCAAACTTGTAAAGCTCCAATATAGCTGCACTTTCTTAAAGCATGCAAATAAAACAAACATCTATCCAAAACAGTAAGCATCAATGGTTGTTTCATATTTTTTCCAAAAACACAATGCCATGATCACAGTTCAATCACATTACAGGTTTACGAAGAGCAATATTAACACCACCAGTTGGGACTACAGTACTTTTCCTCCAAATGTAATTATCATTATGAAGCAGAGCAAAGTGCAACAGACAACACTACAAACTATTTCTTAAATCAGCATGCAAAACTACTGTGTACAGGGCTTGAAATTCACTAGTTCTGCCAACCACCAACAACCTAAGAAATGTGTCAGACAACACAAATTTAGAGCGAGATCATTCAAAGTATACAAGAGTCAGAAAAATTTGTGAAAAGAAGTAAAGCCAAGATTTCCAGTAGGAATTTTTGCTTCTAGTTTGGAAACTAACCAATTTGTCATCTATTCCTCCATCCGTGATGGTCTTCCATCAATCTGCTTCAGGAAAAAAGAATAAACTAAACAAAATTGGTTTTTAGCATCTGGGTCATTTTTGAGTTTCCCTTTTTAGTATTAGCTATTTGTTTTAAAGAACTGGATTTTTACCTACATATTTTTAGGAGTGTAGTGATTGATGGTCATATAGTTAATGACTTAGAGGAAAACCAAAAATACTAAGATTTCTGGCAAAGTAAGAACAACTAGGAAATTTACAGTCAAAGCTGATGATCTTTCAATATACACCATGACTCAGGATTACCCCAAATTTTCTGTTAATAATTAAACCAGTCAGGAATCTCTATGGTGCCAAATGCTCTGGTTAGTCTAAGGGTAGCAGAACATCTATCAGAATTAACTCTATATTTCCCAGGTGTTTTTGGTTTAATCCAAGGTTAGTTCTCAAACCAAGTTTAGAGATAGCTTAAACATGTTACTTTTTTACTTGCCAATTTTAATAATACAAAAAAAAAAAAAAAAAGAGGGGAAAAGTCTGGAATATAAAATGATCTGTACTGCTAACTACCTTAGTGTAAGTTTTGCTTTAGTTTTCAACTGCTTAAAGATAAGTATATTAAAATTAAGACTCTCCACCACAAAATTTTTATAAAGTGGAACAAATGAAAGTTTAATGATTTGTGAATAAAGGCTAGCTATCAATCATAGGCTGTGATAATTCTGTTAGCCAATGGATGCTACGTCTATAGCTATTCACAACTTGCTGAAAGCTTTCATAAATTTAACACTTCAACATAGAGGCATATAGGTTGAATTAGTTTACATCATATGTATATGCATGTTTAGTTAAAGCCTGTGTTAACAATAAGAATCTAAATTCAGTATTTTAACAATTTCTGCATAATAGCTCAAACTGTATTGGAAACTTATTTTAAATTTTCAGTTTTGGTAAAAGGTGAAAATCAGGCACAAGGCATTAAGAGAAATATTAACATTAACCCCTACCCATGCCCCTGATTTTTTCCCACCACTATTTAAAATAGCAAATGATAACACTTTCAGTCTTAGTAACCATATCCTATACTAAGTGGCCCCTGACATTTTCATATAACAGTTTTGGTACTGCTTATGTGGTGCAATTTTAACAGATTTTACTTAGGTGGGCGTAAGTTAATTTAAAATCATTATTTCAGTGCTAGAAATCAACTTTAAAGCAGTATCTATTCAGGACAAATTGGGAAGAAAAATCCCTTTGCGTGTCATTTATCATATTCTACCAATCAGAACTGAAGTCCCATACCAGTTAATACCACTTACAATGGTGCCTTTTAAGGATAAACTGAGTGATTAATCTAGTATTTCACTGTCTCAGGGTAGCAAGCGTTCATATACCACCACATAAGAGCTTGAGGAGCTGAATCTGCTTTGCAATGCTCTTATTCAGTAGAAAGAATACAAACTCTTTTGCAAACACACAAAACAGGATTCTCCCACTGTGAACACTCTACCTTGCTGGTCACAGAACTGGGCTATTTATGACCTTCTGAACACAACCGATTTTAGAATAAAATACCGTAGCCCAATTCCTACTGGAAAATGCAATATGGACAGCTCTTACAAGGTTTCAAAGCTTTAAGTAAATTATTGCATTGCTAGAGAAAGGATAAGAAAGTATAGTGCAGGATATAGTTCTGTAATAATAAAAGATGTGATAAGATAGCTCGTTTATTTTTAATCATATGCTTCTTATACAGTGTACTCTCATTTTCTCCCTACTCTCCAGGTGGTAAAAATAATATATCACATCAATTCAGCATATATCTTGCAACTACAAGTCCACTCACTACAGAATTTTCTATCAAAACAATTAATGATGAATTGTGAACTTCTGACAATGTTTACACTACAGTGGGATCAATACTAATAATGTTCTGTCAGCATTTCCATTATAAACTTTATTTTTTACGGATTTATGTCTTAGTCATAAACTTTTTTTAGGTTGAAACTTGTTTTTGAAAGGATCAGATCAGAAATACCCTTCAAGTTTTGTCAATTTCTAGTTTGAGAAGAGCTGCCCCCCAAAAGCAAAAAGCTAAGGATGGCTAGAGGTATCTGGGGGAAGGTACTTGCAGCTCAAATGACCATGGGTACATTTATTCACCAAACTGCAAAGAAAACTGAGTCAAGTATGCCTTAAAGTTCACTGCAAAAATTAGTTTTAAGACATAGCATGAAGCATTCTTTCAAAGTTCACTGAATACTTACCTCTAATTCAAGTGAAAGCTGATCAGAGTAAATGACTTGGTGTTTAAGATGTCACATTGACAGGTTATGTGAGGTAACTGTCAGATACTGTGGTGTGAAGCAGTTTCAGTTTCACATGAACAAAGGCTTGTCCAAACAAGGAGACTTGGTAAATTTTTCAGAAGAAAAAACTTAAAATAATAAAAGAGATACTGCTACTAGGGTGAGGTTTGGCATGCAAAGTTTCAACACTGAGCAAGTTTTATGGCCAAGCTATATGTCCTTAAAAATAGGGCTTTATAAATGGAAGCACTGGCACAACCTTCACTATAGTATTGCAAACAGCAACGCTATTTTATATAACCTAGACAAGAACATCTTTTTAAAATCAAAAAGCTGGTCTATTTTAACATGTTGGGCTCAAAAATTTTTAACAAAAAATAATTAGAACCACTATTTTGCTTAAAAGTTCAAAGGTGAAAAGTCCTGGAACAGACTTGGGACTGTGTAAGAGTTTGGCTTATAAAGTTTGGCCGTTTCGTGTTCCTCCTGCCATAGGTGGACTTCAACTCAGAGGCACTCACTTCAGGAGGAGGACACTTCTGGCAAAGACTGACAAAGAAGGGTGTTTGTCAAGCAGGTGTGGGGTCACCTAAGAGTGTGACATTTCTTAGTCAATCTCCATGTTTCCAAAAAAACTTCCCCATGTAAAGCTTACCACTCCAACTTTTAAAAGTAACATATCTCTGTTAAAGTGCTTTTTCCTCTTTTTTTGTTTTGTTTTTAATTTTTGTTTTTAGGCAAAGCAACATTAAGTATTTTTATTGATGTTGTTGTTTGTTTATGTTTTAATAATCTGGAAAGATAAAGGCCACCACAAATCTTTCCATCTCTGAAAATTCCACCAGGCTAGCTTTAGCCCTAAAGTAAGAAAAACAGTAAAATGGAGTGGGAAGGAAAAACAACGCATCAAAAAAGTGACAGGCTTTATCACATGCCAGGTGTTGTCTCTTGATTTGATTAAGGAAAAAAAAAAAGAATATTAAAAAAAAAAAAAAAAAAAAAACACACCAAAAACCAAAACCAAAAACAATCCACCAAAAACAACTCTCATATCCCAAGAAGAAATTCGTTTTAGTGGCCTTGGTCTCAGCATGGTCCTGCCAATTTCAAGCCCCGACCATACATGTATTCTCTAAATGAAATCAGTGGCTACAAAGCGGCCAGCGTATCGTTAGTCACAATACAACAGTAAGGTTGTGAACATACCTGAGCAATGTTCAAGGTCTAGAGCATTGGAGGATGGGCAGGACAAGACAGGACAGAACAAAAATAAAGGAAGAAAAAAAGAAAAGACAAAACAGTGACTATGAGGCCAGCCTCAAGGAACCCAGAGTCAGCACAAACCCTCCCACATGTTAAACCACCAAAAACAAACATACACCAAAAAGAGAAAAAAAAAAAAAAAAAAAAAAAAAATCAGCAATTGAGGCCATGCTGAAAATACCAAGGGTTATAAAAATAGACACCCAAACAACAAAAAAAGTAAAAAATTATGGTTAAGTCATGTGTAGGTTTCTCTGGCAAAAGGTGTACTTGAAACTGGCCTTATAGAAAAAAAAGCAATGCAAAATAAACCAACTTTTAAAATATCTCCTTTTTTAATTTAAACACTCTTAAAGCAATATATAAATGAGAGGAACAATACCTTGTTTAATAAACCACATATTAAAAAAAATCACCAAATAGTTCTTAACTGTTTTGCTCAGTTAGCTTTAGCAAAGAAAAGAGAAAAGAATAGTGCAGATTCTATGCAGAATTTACTAGGTTTCCAGCACAGTACAGTACCTGCTTATTTAAACCTAGCATATTGCAGACCATATCCCTGGAATAAGGCTGCTCCAAAACATATCTCAACAAAGCAGTCTGTGGTTCAAACAGATCCTTTAAAGAAAATAAAGAAAATTACTGCTTCAAGATCAAAGTTAATGTTAATTCAAATAATTTGAAATTGGGATCAAAAAATCATCTAAAGGCACTTGTTACCTTCACATAGTAGGCAGTATCTAGTGGAAAAAAATCATAGGATTTTAGTGCTTACAATTAACCTGTTCCCATCCCTCATTTGATAAATGATGTAACTGAGGTGAAGGGACTTGCCCAAGGTCATAGAGGAAAACTTAGAAATGCCTTCAGCTACAGTCACTTGAAAGTCTTAAGCATCACTCTAAAGAAAGGAATTTTTGCCCAGAAATCTAATCAAAGAGGAATGGAAGTAGTTTCTAATCATTCTCCTACAAATGTAAACAGAAACATCATTTCCAAATTCGGAGAGGACAAACGACTTGATAGCACAGGGTTAAGACTGTAGATTCCGAATCAGATTATATGAATTCAAATCCTGACTATACTATTTCCTAAAAGTGGGGCCTTAGTCAAGTTACTACCACACTCTGTGTCTCAGTTTCATCATCTAGATAATGGAAATATTAAGATGACAGTTAAGAATAAAGGTTGTTGCAAAATAAAGTTCTTAAAATAGTGCCTGGCGCATAATAAGCACACAATAAGTTTATCTGTTTTCATTATTGCTATCAAGATTGCAAATTCCATTTAGTTTACCACTGCTTCATCTTCCAAAGCTTTGCTAATATGTCAAGAGCCCAGAATTGTCACCTTAGTTGCACTATTTTACACTCCTCACTTTTGCACAAGTTTCCTAATCACTCTTTCCATCATTTTGACATGAAACATTTGCATGAAAACGATCTTGCCCTTTCCATACCCTGCTGTCACCACTCCAAACCCCAAGATAATAAAATAAATCTGTCATATTCCATTATGGCTTTATGTCTATATCTCATATTTTCATTTTATGGATATTTGTGGATTTTTTTCCTTTGAGAAATTTTTACTCTACTATTGTCCTCCCCCACCTCTCCGCTTTGGAAAAAATCTAACAAAAAGGAGGTTCACTGCTCAAATTTTAGAGACTGCAAATTCATTTTTGGTCCTTGCTTTGTAAAAGAAAAGTGAGAACAAAGAATTAATTTAAAAATTCAATTTTCTAACACCAAGTGCTTTGCCAGATGTGGACCAGGGGAACATAAACACCTGCAATAGCCCAAACTACAGGCTATACTTGGATAATAAAATCATATGATAAACTAAAAACTATCTTTTGTAAATATTTACTTCTTAAGTCTATGAAGAGACAATTTAGAATTACACATCATATAATCCAGGATGAAGACTCTCAGATGGATCAAAAATTCCATCATATTTAGCAACATACCTTATCATACGGCAAAAGGCCTTTCAAAGGAAAGCGGAGAGTTGCAGGGTCCAATTTCCATGAATTACAAATGGCGCCTGAGTTATTTACAACTGGCAGAAGGCTGCAACGGCCTGTATGTATTACAAAAAATGTTTCTAAATAAATGTGAACATAGCAATACCTGGTCCTTCATTCACTCTGCAAATGTTTAATGAATATCTATGCTGAACCAGACACTGGCTTAAAATATGTTTTAATTAGATAGAAGTTTTGGAATTTCCTTTGATTATATTTAGCCCAGATGGCTAAAGACCCATTTGTATAGGCCTTTCAAGCTCACAAGTGTTGCGCCTGTTTAGGGATAGAGGTCAGCAAGCTACAACCCATTGACAAAATTCACCTGTTTTTGTAAAGTTTTACTGGAACACTGATGCTTCTGCACTGTAATGGCAGGGTTGAGTAGTTGCAACAGATTGTATAGCCCATAAAGCCTAAAATATTTGTTACATCACCATTCACAGAAAAAGTTTACAGATCTTTAATTTAGGGTCAACCTGAGTAACTTTAAACATGATATTCCTAGAGGCCTTAGATGTAGTATATGACCATCAACCAATTCATGTACCCAAATGCCTGATAAACACGGTCACTGGGATGTCCCACAGGCACCTCAAGTTCAACATAGCAAACTAAATTCACCATCATCCTTCTCAAACCAGCACCACATCCATAATTCATTAAATATTGTCAGTATCCATTCAGTTACAAAAGCTAGAAGCCTAAGAATTATCCGCCTAGTGTCAGTTTAGTTTTTTATTTCCAGTGTCCAGAACAGCACACAACTTACAGAAAGTGCTAAAAACTTGGTCTTTGACTAAACAATGTTTATATTCCCAGACTGTTCTGAGAGGCCACCATGATTTCTAGAAATAATTCAGGAATATATATGAGCACTGTGAAAATTGCAAATTACATGCTTATTTTTAAAAGAAAATTCTGAGAATCTAACAAACATGAAAAAATGGAAAACAAAATAAACAAAATACAGAGCACAGGTGTGAACTGGTATGGGCTGAGAGAGTCAGATAATCTTGTATACTGTAGCCAGAGAGGGACAGATCTACTGAGACTTTCAGGTGCCTAGAGAATCTATGGTGCTTTACTAGCCTATTAAATTTCCCTCTAATCACCAGGAACTACATATTCTAGAACGGTTCTGTCTGAAGCTTAGACCCACTCCAGACAGTTGCTTTTCCTTCCCTATACTCAACACACAAAGTACCTGAAGCAAATAAAAGGCCATTATTAAGCTCCTAGAGTTATATTAAAATGACAAGTCACTAAGACATGTATAAGATACCACCCATTAACTTTGTTCAACAGTCAGGTCACTAAAAACCAGGTACTATTTAGTATATTTTAAATTATAATCCTACCACAAATGGAGTTTATCCTTGCTGTGGGCCTGAAGGTATCCACAAAGTCTGATACCAGGTTTCCAAGTAACTAAAACAAAACAAAACAAAACAGGAAAAACAGAAAACAAATAAGTATAAAAATAAAATCAAAACTGCTCTGAACACAAGAGTCATTTACATAAAATGAGATAATATGTAAAGATTTAGTACAATTCCTGGCATATACAATTACTCAAAGGTTAGTTCTCTTTTGCTTCCTTCCAAACAATTACTTACCAGTTCATTTATCCCTGAATTAAGCTAGGTCATACCACCATGTTCTTAGCTATTTCATGAAGCTGTGTGTATTTTATCACATGATATAAAAGTATCTCAATAGGACAGCAGAGAAATCAGAGAAATACATCATCATAATAAAAAACTGTGTATTATCTAAGCATAAAGTGGCCATTAAAAAAATAAGCACACAAAAAATCAGATTACTATAATGATTTTTAAAAAATTTCTATTAAACATTTTTAGAAAATATCAGATTTACCCAGTGTGGAAGCTTTCCCTCAGGGTATAGTTTCCTGATCTCTGTGACTGCAAAATATGCCGGTAATAAACAAGCATTTCTTTCTAAGATATATGCTATAACCTAAGAAAAATAAAAGGGTAATGTTATTATTTTGACTAGTCCCACAGATAAGCCCTTTAAATGCAACAAGAGCAACAACAATTGTATTAAAAAAGTAGAGATATTATTTCATGGATTCATTGGGCTTAAACTGTAGCATAAAAATTCATTTATGTATGAATATCTAAAAGTGAAGATTAATAAACAATAGAATGATTGCTGATAATAACATTGAAAACGCATTAAATATTGATAGACTCCATTAGGAAGGCAATAGATTAAAGTAACAATTCTTGCAACATTAGTTACAAAGCATAAAGATCTTTTAAGTGGTCCACAGGTTGACATCTTTTTTTTTTAATTAATCAATTAATTTATTTTTGGCTGTGTGGCACGGCATGCAGGATCCTAGTTCCCCAACCAGGGATTGAACCCACATCCCCTGCATTGGAAGCACAGAGTCTTAACCACTGGACTGCCAGGGAAGTCCCAGGCTGATGTCTTATAATGGTTGAAAATACTTTAATATCAATATTGTTTTCATAATTAAAAACTATGAATTAATTAAAATATAAAATTTCCCCTTGAAATACAATGAAAGTGAAATAGCATCTTTAAAACATGATTTTTGTAGAAGCAAAGAAATGGAACATTTTGCAAACTACCATAAGTTTTAAAAGCACAGAACTATGTAAAACTAGACTTTTTAAGGATATGATCAATGAATTGCAGAAATGTCTAAATTACCTCTCTTGCTACTAGAAGCTGCTGTACAACAGCTGAGCTCACTGTATTGGGAATTGTCAAGATTTTCTCCAAAATCACTTTTAAGAGATCTCGAACACCCTGATATAACAAAAAGTCATAGGTTAAAATTTAAAACTGTCCCTGATGCTAGTTGAAACATCTAAAAGTTTTAAGATTATACACTCAGAAAAAAAATGTTACCCGTAAGGTCACACTTTTAATTTTTCTGAACCAGAGCTAACATTCAAACCCCTAATATTAACCCAAGTGTCATGTTCCAAAGCAGAATTCTAAAGAATGGCTTGCAATATGAAAGAACAAAGAAAGTCACTTATAAATAAAAATTAAACTTTCCACACTCTGTTTTTTTGACCTTCATAACATAAGAAGAATTTCTATTACTATGAGGGTCCAAAAAGTTTAGTTTGAGCTTAACAGACAGAAATATATTTGAATATAACTTGAAAATACTCTGAAAACATGGACAATAATATTAAACTTTCTGGCAGATGACCTTTTCTGCTCCTTCCATTTGCATATTCTAATTTTATTCCCCTTTCTCATCATCTATCACATACTTTAATCCCTCAAACTTATCCAATAAGGCCATTCTGTTAACTGGTCACCTACTCATATTTATTGCGAGTTGCATTATTTCAGAGCAGGATCTGCTATATAGATAAGTTTCATTCCATAGTATAAACTATGTGGTCAATCTCGTAAAAAACACAGACAAAACATATACATGAAAGAAAGTAGACTCATAATTACAATTATAAAGCACCATACAAATAAATAAGGAGGTTAAAAACTACATATTATCCTGCTAAGGGAAGTGAAGTACAAGTAGAAAGAAAATCATCAGAAAAAGCTTCTTAGAATTAATTCTGCATTAAATCATGATTCAAACCAGTAATTACCAATTAAGTCATTTTAGATTATCAAAAATACAGACATAAAGCACATGGTCAGGAACTGACAAGTCTTTCCAAAAGGGCAATTATGAAAGTGGCTTGAATGAAGCAGAAGATTCTGCAGCTATGGTGCTCCTGAGTTGTATTATGAGACACAATTAGAGAGTGTATGCTGTTGTTTTTGGTCAAGAGCAAAGTGCTGAAGATACCAGTTAAGGCAGGACATGTGCCAAGGGAGGTCAAGGTGAAGTAGGACTTGCTCCCTTCATCAGCTGATACCTACATCCCTTCTCATTATTGGAAAGGGGCCCCAACATCATAAGATCTGTGGCATGAAGGGACCCAGAGCCTGCTTGATGACCTCCCTACTTGTCAGGGAAACTTATCAGCTACCTGCCTTTTTAAGAATCTTGGGAGGGGAGCAGAGAAGCTGTGGGAAACACAGCAATTTTAAATCCCTTTAGGAAATACAACAAAAAAAGACAGATTTTGTAAATGCTTCCATTTCATTTCTACCATGTGAAATTAAGATATATACACTGAAAAATTAATCACATCTGACAACTATTACTTTTTATGTTGAATAATTAGGGAAAAAATACCTTGTAATCTACCCCTCCGATTATTTTCCGAACCAGTTTAAATGTTAAGGCCCAAAGCTGTGTTCTTTCCCATTCAAGTGTGTCAGAGTTTATCAGGGATTCGCAAACCATCCTAGAAAAAAGGAATACCCATTCCAGTTATAAGACAGAATTTTTGCAAGTTATCTAATAGCCAAGGTCTGCGTACTCTGGATATTATATTTGTCATAGTAAGTAGTTTTCATAAAGGTACATATTTTTAAAACATACTTTCCAAAAATTACATATAGTACTTTACATTTTTTATTAAATGAAAGACTAAACACAAAGTAGAACTAAATAATATTAATTACATTATATTTTTACTAGAAAGAAATGTACCAAAAACTATTGGTTAAATGTTTACCATTTACCAGTTTGTGTCAAACTGTATTTTTCCAAGATGGTTGCAATAAGACTTTCGATCCCACATGCTCTTCTAAAACGTGACACTGATACTCCTCCCATGAAGCGTATCAATGTCATTCTCTACCCCTCAATCTGGGCAGGCCTAAGACTGGCAAATGGGATGCTGTATGACTTTCAAGGCAAGGCGATAAAGCTTCTGCCTAGCTCTCTTATGAAGGCGTGCTCTTGGACTCCACTGTGCTGCGAGAAGGTCCAGGTCACACAGAGAAGGCATATGTAGGTCCTGGCCAATAGTGCCAGATGTCTCAGATGACAGCCAGGCATCATTCACCAGATATGAATGGGGAAACCTGTCATGACTGCAGTCCTAGCCACCATCTGACTGCAATCATGAGACCTGAGAAAAAACTACCTGCTACTTGCCCAGTCAAACACTATAATCATGAATGTTAATAAGAAAATGATTATTGTTTTAAGCCACAAAGTATTGGTGTAATTCATCATGCAGTAAAAGTTAACTGGAACTGACCCAGCAATTCCAGTCCTGGGTATGTAGCTGTAAAAAATAAAAACACTAAACTGAAAAAGATACATGAACCCCAATGTTCACAGCAGCATTATTTACAATTGCCAAATTATGGAAGCAACCTAAGTGTCCCTCAGCAGATGACGAGATAAAGAAGACGTGCCACCCACACACACACATACACACACACACACACACACACACACAGTGGAATATTACTCATCCATAAAAAGGAATGAAAATTTGCCATTTGCAACAACGTGGATGGACCTGAAGGGAATTATGCAAAGTGAAATAAGCGAGACAGAGAAAGACAAATACTGTATGATATCACTTATATGTGCAATCTAAAAAATACAACAAACTAGTGAATATAACAAAAAGAACAAAAGTTAACTGGAACAAGCTTGTCAACGTGAATGATTTTAGTCCCTGGGCTGAAAGGCAAAGTTTGCCTAGTTTTGAGCATTGTAAGTATACAATTCTAAGAATATTGCATCCTAGAAATTAAAACTGAGATATTACGAGGGATTTCTTGTTGCATCTTTCTTCTTCATTCCCTTATCCTTTTACAACAACAACCTCAATCAATTTCTAAACATTAATAAAAAATTCTTTAGATTGCTCATATTCACCATTAAACATACCTGGGTGGAAGAAGACCAGTCTCTACCGCCATTGCTAAGCAGTCATAAAGAAAAGAAATTCTTTTAGGACTATGCTGGCCGTGAATGAATTTAACAATCCACTGGATGCACTGTTCATGAGATTCCTGGAAAATCAGAAAATGATTACATTTTAGGTCTAAACTTATATTTTGTAACTAACAAATAGCTAATAGTACCTGGGAGTATATCAAAACTATGAATGAGATACTCCATTATAAATTCACAGATGAAAGCAAATTCTAAAAAAAAAAAAAAAAACTGAAAAAAATTCAGATTTAGTACTTGAGTTATAGCAAGCTTAAAATCATACAATTACATGGATTAAACTTCCACTATTTTTACTGCATGGGACCTCCATAAAGAGTATGATTTTATTAACATATTCACGATCAATAGAAAACTCTAGCAAAGAGTGTGTAAGGCATTGTAAGCAGTGCCCTTAATGGCAGATATAAATATTCCTGTCACTGGGGGAAAACTCCACTATGAATTAGTACATCAGTCTCATGAGAGTTTAGTGAATCGAATCCCTAAGCCCAGTCAGTTACGAATCTAATGACATAACCAATTTCTAGTCTTGAAAAACTTTAAGTTTGTAGTGCCCAAATCAAAGATTATCTTCTAGGATATCCTCAAAATGTCCTGTTCCTCTGTGGTATGACTGTCCCTCAAGCACCTCGTGAACATATAATGCTGATTTAGAAATACTTATTTTCTTCCTGGCTCCTCTGTTAGACCATAAAATTCTTGAAGGGCCATATCTTAACTCATCAAATGTTCAGTGAATTATTAAAAAATTAAAGTATGCCAGAAAAATGTTCAACATCATTCAGAGAAATGCAAAATAAAACCACAGTAGGATAAAATTTCTCATGTTTTAGATCGGCAAATATCATAAAGTTCATTAATACGCCACTCTGAAGTTCTAGGGAATAGATACTCTTACACATTGCTAGCGGGAGTATAAATCGTTTTGGTAAAACCCTTATGGAAAGCCATTAGGCAATTTCTATAAGAACTACACATAGACATACCCTCTGACCCAGCAATACTATAAGTTTATTCTGTGTCCCATGCAGAAAACTATTCATTATAGTATTATTTAAAGTGAAAAAGTAAGAAGCAACCTGTCAGTTGGTAGGAGACTGATGAAATAAAGGAAGGTACAGCCATATAATAGAGTATTATGCTGCTATAAGAAAGTAAGAAAGGAAGGAAGGCAGAAGTAACTCTTAATGGATTGATGTAGCATTACTTTGAGAATTGTTTAATATTGAGAAAAAAAGGTGCTAATGAATAGTATACATGGCATATGAACATTCTATAAAAATGATTCTATGCATAAAACACTTCTCAAAGGAAACATAAACTGGGAATACTGGTTGCAGACAGAAGAAGAAACAAGCGATTAAGCTAGGAGAGAAGGAAGGCAGATTACTCATTGGGTCCAACTTTTGGTACCCTTTGCATTTTGTACCATATGAATATATTATCTATTAGGAAATAATTAAAAGAAATTTAAAAAATGAATGTATTGTAACTATGTGATTCATGTCTGAGTAGCAAGTCTTAACCACCAGAGGCTCAACTGCAAACAGTTCTCATTTTCCTATGTATGATGCACCATGAGAAGATAATGTACTACTGGACCATGAGCTCTTCAAGGATCACACATTTTGTCTTTTTCAAGGCTTCATTTTTGGGGTGAATGTTCTTTGTTACTAAGTTTTACTGTTTCTTTCCTCAATTTTATTATAGTATCTTTGTATCCTTATTGTGACCTCTTTGTGTCTTTTCTATATTATCTTTATCATAGTGTCTTTGTATCAATGCTGGGCCAGTTCCTTTGTTGAGTAAATGAATGAAATTTTTATCCATTAAAATCCCTAACACAGCTGTTTTGAAGTGCAGCAAATAAATCAGAATAGGATGAAAATGGTTTTATATACTTTAACTTGGGAGTGGTTTACAAAAACAACTCACACTGTGCTGTCGTCGACCTGATTTGTCAATACAGATTTTCTACTGGAAGAATACAAATTGAAACAAATGGAAATCAGAATAGACAAATAAAAGATGATGACCATTTTATTTCTCCTTTTCCAGAAAGACCTTAACAGCAACATCGAAGGAAATGTAAAAAAAGACGGGGTCAAAAATCATCAGCTGAGGGTATTAAAAATGCAGTGCTCACCTGAGAAAGACCACCCCAAAACTGTCTGAAGGCCCCCAAACAGCTAATTAGTTTTGTTTTTTCATCTTCAGGGGTGTCCATAAACATGCTAAAAAACAAAAATCGCATTATTTGCCACTAGTTTTAAAAAGGTAATTCAACATAACCAAAACAGTGGATCTTATAAACCTCCAAGACAGACCTAAATAAAATCTTACAAAGATACATTCAGGTAAAAACACAAAAATCTGCCATGCATACACTCACCCAGGGAAAGCCTCTTCTATAATTTCCGTTTTCTGTTAAGAAAAAAAGAAAGAAAGAAAAAGGTAAATGATGTGATTTTTTGTTTTTAAAGGCAGGGGAGGGGCCTCCCCGAGCAAATAATACAAGCAACATAGGGCAAAGTCACCTTAATCAGCACCGAGCAGAAACAAACAATACCTGCCTGCCTGGCCCGTAACAAAGGGTGTTTGTGGATTTCGAAGGAGGCTTTGCCTGTGACAGCAGTTTGAGAATCTCTCAACCCTTGCACACACACGGTGTCACAACAAAGAAGCGGTGGGGGAGAGGGAGGGGAGCGGTTTCTTGAGCCGCTGCCCCCGAGCCACCCCCGGCTCAGCCATCGCCCAGGATCCCTGGCCGTTTCACTCACCACCACCTCCTCAAAAATGCTCTGCAGTTGCGTCTCCATCTGGACCATCGCCCCCGCCTTGCTTGGACACTAGGCGCGCGGCCCAGGTCTGGCCGAGCTCCGGCAGTGGAGGGGCAGAGGGCCGGAGACGCCAGTAAGAAACTTCAGCTCGCCGGCGGCGGTTTCCGCCTCAGGCGCCCAGCTGAGAACGTCCCCTCCGAGGCCCAGCACACAACCGGAGGCTGTACGGAAACCGGGAGCACTGGGTGCTCGCAGATTACGAAACCCGCAGAAACCAGGGACCCAGCCAGATGGTTCCGCCTGTGGAGAAATGCGGCCTGCGAGCCAGGCGAGAGCTCCCCCAAGTGGAGCCTCGAGCCTAAATCACCCGGAGGCTCTGTTGGCTGCAGACCGCCACTTGCCGGCTGAAGCGGGAATTGCTTCCTGCTTGGTGCTAACGCTTTTGCACACAAGGCAGCAAAAAAACATGAGGCCCGGTGCTCCTCCTGCAACCTGGGTTAGCCTGGTATCTGCGAGCTGCTGACCTTCTGGGGCTCCGTCAGCAGCCTGGAGCCAAGAGTTGGACCTGCACTTTTCTTGGCGACAGGGACCATGTCTTCTCAACTATGGTAACCTCAGTGCCTTGCACAGTGCCAGAAACACAGCAGGCTTTCAGTGAAGGTTGAAAAAAAATGAATGAACCCATCATTATTGATTTTTAATTAAAATAATCGAATAATATCTACTGTTTTCAGTTATAATCATCTAAAAATAATATTTATCAATTATTGAATACCTATAGCCTCTTTAGTGGTGGGTTGGGGTGGAGAAGGGTGACTAAGAAGAAGGTCCATTCACTGGTGGTTGGAGCAGATACACTGAGTGGTGTGCCTCCCACGCCTGTATGCTTTCAGGCATCAGTTTGACATTTTTGTGGAAACTTTCTCTGATTCTTCAAGCAGATTTAGGGGTCTCTTCTTTATCCTCATAAAACACTTCTGTGCATAAGTAGTAGAGGACTTCATTTATGAAATATTGATAAATCTGTTTCCTCGGTTCTAGACATGGTGTTAGATATTTAATGAACTGTATTGCAGAGTGTCTTTGGCAGAATGTCCAAGCTGTTACAGAAGGGTGACAGAGCCAGAATTATTAAAATCCAAATACGGTAGCAATCGATTGTTCTTCTTTGTATGCTAAACAGATTATTTTATTGTGGATTACCTTTAATCAGATTCACTTCTAAGACAGATTTCATTTACTATCTAGCAGATTTCCATGTTTCAGCTCTGTGTTTCCAAATCAATATATTCTCAGCAAATGCCAGCTAATCTTGATATTGGTCAGGACCAATAGATAGTGTAGATATATAGTATAGATATTTAGATCCATGATTCATCTTGAATTAATTTTTGTAGATGGTGTGTGCATGTGTATTAGGGTGGGGCAGAGTTGTCTCCTCCTCTTTTCCAGAGGGGTCATGGCTGCTGCCTAGGGCTGATGGGCCTAGAAGACAGAGCCTCAAGCTAAAGAGAATTATTCTTGAGTCTTAAAATCTAGTGGAATTTTCCCTGCCAGGTCTCAGACTTGCTTGGGACCCATGTGACCCCTTTCTTTTTTTTGATTTCTTTATTTTGGAATGTGAATGCTAGTCTCACCAGATAATTTGTTTTGTAGTTTCACATGTTCATAGAAAGGAATTTTACCAAAGGATGACTCATACCTCTAGTTTCATCCATTTGTTCCAGAACCATTTGTTGAAATAACCTTTCTTTCTTTATTGAATTGTCTTCTATTAGTATGGGTCTCTTTTTAGACTCTCTATTCTCTTCTTTTGATCTATGTGTCTATCCTTATGCCAATATCATATTGTCTCAGTTGCTGTAGCTAATTAGTAAGTCTTGAAGTAGGGTAGCTTAAGTTGTCCAAATTTTTTTCAAGCTTATTTTGGTTATTCTAAATCCTTTGAACTTCCATATAAATTTTAGAATCAGCTCATCAGTTTATTTCAAAAGATACTGAGATTTTGATTGGGATTAAATTGAATCTATAGTGTAATTTGGGGATAATTGATACCTAAACAATGTTGAATCTTTTAGTCCACAAACAGGGTTGATCTCTTCATTTATTTAGTCTTATTTTTTTCAACAAATCTTTTGTAGTTTTCAGTGTGCAGATATTGCATATCTTCTGTTCAATTTAATCTTATGTATTTTATGTGGGTTTTGGGGGGATGCTATTTCAAATAGCATTTTAAAAATTCTATTTTCAAGTATTTATTGCTAACATATAGAAATACAGTTGATCTTTGGATATTGGTCATTAATCCTGAGACCTTACTAAATTCACTTTTTAGTTCTAGTAGTTTTTTATAGATCCCTTAGAATCATCTATGTCCATAATTGGTCATCTGTAAATAGGACAGTTTTACTTCTTCCTTTCCAACTTAACTTCTTCCTTTATTTTTGTTTCATGCTTTACTGTACTGGCTAGGACCTTCAGCAGTACAAAGTTGAAAAGAAGTGGTGAGGACATATATCTTTGCCATGTTCTTGATCTTAGGGGAACACACTAAACTTCTCACCATAAAGTCTAGTGCTAGTGGTAGGTTTTTCGTTGACTTTATTATTTCATTGATGCTCTTCCTCAGAGTGAGGAGTTCTTTTCTATTCCTAGTGTATTGGGAGTTTTTATAGTGAATAGATACTGAATTTTGTCAAATATTTTCTCTGCCTCTATTGAGATTTTTCAGCTTTATTCTGTTAATGTGATGGATTTAATTGATGGGGCTTTGAATTGTGGGAGAAGGGAATTTCCCCTTCTTTCTCCTCTTAGTTCTTTTCGATGACAATTAAAATGACATAAGGCCGATTAACAGAAGAAAAATCAAATTTGTTATGCATATACAGGGAATCCTCATAAACATGAAGAATTCTAAAGACAGTAAGGCAAGATGAGGTATGTTTATTATTCTGGACTAGGGAGAAGAAGGTAGGGGTCTAGGACTTCAAAGGGAAGTAAGGTATTCACAGGAAGATGGAAAGAATTAATATTTGGTAAGCAAATGTTTGCTGGGCCATCTAGAGGCAATGAAACACAGATAGGACTTTGATCTAATCAGCCTTGGTAGGTTCCTCCCTGTCTACCACACCTAGTTCATATTTTAATATAGTGTGCAGATATTGCATATCTTCTGTTCAATTTAAAACAGGTCTTCTATCTGAAATTCTTTTAGGCAATAAGTGGGGGGATGTTCAAAGGTTCTTCCTGAGTCTTTTCAGCATGCCAGAGTGGCACATCTTGGGGCAGCCTGCCCTGAACCCCATCAAAATGCTAAATTAACTTTGCTCCCGTGGGATACATGCTACTTGGTCATGATATGCTATCCTTTTTATATATTTTTGGATTCTATCTGCTAATATTTTATTGAGATTGTATTTTTTTATATGCCACTATCGTGGCCAACTCCTAACAAAACATACCTTTTTTGAATGATCAACTTTAACTAGTGAAGAAAACTGCTGGAGTCATAGGCCTCCAAAGACCCTTTAATTTATTTTTGAAGGCTGTGGAAAACCTTGTACAGCTGAGCTCGTGTCATTCATTTGCTAGGTGACGAGCTAATAATTCTCCTGTCATGGCTTTGACCTGGCAGATACTTAGTTCCCTAACATTTGTGACATGTATATACAACACAGTATGCCATTGTTACCATGTAAGAGCTTCTAAAAACCTGAGATGAAAGAATTCAGATTTCCTGCTGCAGAGTGGCTTTAAGAGTTAGGCTGAGTGTGTTAGTTTGCTAGAGGTGCCGTGACAATAGAAACTGGCTGGCTTAAACAATAGAAATGTACTTTCTCACAATTCTGGAGGTTAGAAGTCTGAGATCAAGGTGCTAGAAATTTGAGATCAAGCTTTCCTACTTTACTCGATAAGTCAAAATCCATTATCATTATTTTGATAAATATATCAGAAATATTAATAATTCATAAATGTATCAATTGGTTGGTTTCTCCAGAGGCCTTTCTCCTTGGCTTGCAGATGGCTGTCTTCTCCTTGTGTCTTCACATGGTCTTCCCTCTGTGCATGTCTGTGGCTAATTTCCTCTTTTATAATGATACCAGCCGTATTGGGTTAGGGCCCACCATAATGACCTCATTTTAACTTAATTACCTCTTTATTTGGACCTTATGTCCAAATAAAGTTACATCTTCAACATGTGAATTTGGGGGGGCATATAATTCAGCCTCAAAACTCCTTCCTTTGGGCCCCCAAATGCATGTCCTTCTAGTATGCAAAATACATTCAATCCATCACAACACCTTGCAAATCGTAACCATTCCAGCATCAACTCCAAGTCCAAAATCTCATCTAAATATCGTCTAAATCAGGTATAGTGAGACTTCAGGTGTGAGGCATTCTGAGGCAAAATTCCCCTCCAGCTATGAGGCTGTGAAGCCAGATAACAAGTTATTTGCTTCCAAAACACAATGATAGGACAAGCCTAGGATATATATTCCCATTCCAAAAGGGAAAACTTGAAAAGAATAAAGGGGTCACAATTTCTAAGCAACTCTGAAATCTACCTGGGCAATTTCCATTAGATTTTGAGGCTTGAGAATAATCCGTTTTGGTTTGATGCTCTGTCCTCCAGGATGGGGTGGAGGGATGGCTCGGTAGAGTTTGTAGGCACCTGAGTGAGATGACGTGGGCATCCAAGCATGGGAGGGGATGGTAGTAAGGTTGAGAGGCTGGTTCCATACAAGGGAGTTTATCAAATAAGCAGAAATAGTAAGTTCAATGAAAGTCTGGTTTCACACTGTGGGAGAAGGGGAATGTGGAAAGAGAGAACATACATGGAAAGAGAGAAAACTAGGCTGAACCCTACAGTGCTTGATTGAAATTGGATATTTTGATATGAACTCATGGATTTAATATATAGGTAGTTTTAGAAATAAATACAGTATTAGCTGTTCTAGCTTTTCTCAAAAATGACCAAAGCTTTAGCAGAAAGCAAAATTAATGTGGAGCAGCCAAAGGCAGATTGAGCAAAATGGTGAACATAAAACTGTACCTAAGAATGTACTCCAGAGGTCAAATCAGTGCAATTTAATTGGTTCAAAGTGGAGGCTTTGTGCTGGGAGCAGGAAATACATCAAAAGTTCAGGAAACAAGCAAAAGCAGAAATAGAGGTAAAGGTGACCAGCAGGACTTGGGCAAAGTGAGATCAACTAGGATGTCTTTGTAAAAATGGCTGGTATATTTGGATCACTGTTAAAGCTGGTCTTAGGACAAATAGTTGGATCAACCTGGAGAGTGACTCCAGGGTAGTACCTCTCAAAACTGGAGAGCCCTGAAAGCCAGGATGGTTAGTTTGAGTCAGCAGCTAATGCGATGATCACTTTGGGCTTATAAATAATGGAATGAGCTATGAGACAGAAAGAATGTACATGCTGTAGTAACGGCAGTTGGGCTTCAATAGACGCTGTACGTTTTGTTTTATCAGGTCTAAACCATAAATGTGTGGTGGGGTCAAAATTCCCCCCTTTTGTTGCCATATCTGTTTCCCTTCTATAGTGGCAATTTCTTGAGCATGCAGAAAGAAACCGTTTATTGGGTTAGCAGAGTTAATGGAAAGCAGTGGGCATTCTTGAGGCTGAACAGGATGAATGTTTAAAGCTGCTTGTTGGGCTACAGCATCAGTAAGCTGTTTCTTTTAACTTCCCTAATGTCAGATTTGGAATGCCCTGTTGTTTTAATAATTGCTAACTGTTTTGGCAATTGTATAACAATTAATAACTCTGCAACCTATCTTTTACTTTTTATAGGTTGTCCTGAAGAGGTTAAAAACCTCATTGTAAATAAAAGCTTTCAACTGCATCCACTATGGACGTGACTGCATCTCCAGCTCTGTAATGTCCCTGCTCATCCCTTGAGTAGGACACATCTGTAAATCTAATTAGATCACCTTATCAGTGGGGCTTCTTGTAAGTCATTCCAGGGAGCAAGAAGATAATTTGTTAACAAAAAGCAGTCATGGTTGTTTTCTTCCTGTGATGCTGGAAGCAAAGTTGCAAGATTAATGTTGTTATATCAAACCAAGGTGGTATTAGGTGCAGAAAGCAACAATACTTCATAAGAAGTTTGTTGGCTTACAGAATTGTGCTGAACATGGTGAGAGTTTAGCAGAGACTCAACTGAGAGTGAGACAGAAATAGCTAAAGAAGACCCTGTTCCTATTTGTTCAGTAGCCTTTCTGAAATAACCCTCATACTTGCTACCAAGTCTAACGTAGTTTTGGAACATTAAGAGCAGGTCATCTATAAGCATTTTTGTGAAAGCATCAGAGTAAGACAATAACTGTCTATAAATGAAAAACACTTAAAAATCATGGTTAAAGACCTGATTATAATGCAATTGTTTAGGAAATTTGGCAATTTCTGTGACATACAACATTTTAAAATAGTAACTAGAATTAACATTGAAAACATATGAGGACATTTCAAATCTAGGAACTTCATATAATTTCTAGAACATATATATTAATAATATTTAACTATACACTATAACGAGATTTATTACTCATTTGAGAATCTTTGCCATATAATTTAATAAACCAAATAAGCTTAATTAGTTTAATATCTTTCTTTCCCTCTCTTTCTTTCTTTCTTTTTCTTTCTTTCTCTCTCTCTCTCTCCTTCCTTCCTTCCTTCCTTCCTTCCTTCCTTCCTTCCTTCCTTCCTTCCTTCCTTTCTTTCTTTCTCTCTCTCTCTCTCTCTCTTCTTTCTTTCTTTCTTTCTTTCTTTCTTTCTTTCTTTCTTTCTTTCTTTCCTTCTTTCTCTCCCCTTCCTTCCTTCCTTCCTTCCTTCCTTCCTTCCTTCCTTCCTTCCTTCCTTCCTTCCTTTTCTTTCTTTCAAGCTCTTTATTGGAATATAATTGCTTTACACTGTTGTGTCAGTTTTTGCTGTACACCAAAGTGAATCAGCTGTATTTATACATATATCCCCATAACCCTTCCCTCCCGCGACTCCCTCCCACCCTCCCTATCCCAGCCCTCTAAGTCATCACCCATCATCAAGTTGATCTCCCTATGTTATGAAGCAACTTCCCACTAGCTATCTATTTTACATTTGGTAGTGTATATATGTCAATGCTATTCTCTCACTTCATCCCACCTTCCCCTTTGTGGCTGCCCTTCACCCTGTGTCCTCAAGTCCTTTGTTGATATCTACATCTTTATTCTTGCCCTGTCACTGGGTTCATCCCTACCATTTTTTTAGATTCCATATATATGAGTCACCATTCAGTATTTGTTTTTCTCTTTCTGTCTTACTTTGCTCTGTATGACAGTCTCTAGGTCCATCCACCTCACTACAAATAATTCAATTTCATTCCTTTTTGTGGCTGAGTAATATTCCGTTGTATACATGTGCCACATCTTCTTTATCCATTCATCTGCTGATGGGCATTTAGGTTGCTTCCCTGTGCTGGCTATTGTAAGTAGTGCTGCAGTGAATATTATGCTACATGTTTCTTTTTGGATTATGGTTTTCACTGGGTATATACCCAGTAGTGGGATTGCTGGGTCACATGGTAGTTCGATGATTAGTTTTTTAGGGAACCTCCATGCTGTTTTCCATAGTGGCTGGACCAATTTACATTCTGACCAACAGTGCAGGAGAGTTCCCTTTTCTCCACACCCTCTCCAGCACATATTGTTTCTAGATTTTTGGATAATGGCCATTCTGACTGGTATGAGGTAATACCTCATTATGGCTTTGACTTGCATTTCTCTAATGATTAGTGATGTTGAGCATCTTTTCATGTGTTTGTTAGCCATCTGCATGTCTTCTTTGGAGAAATGTCTATTTAGATCTTCCACCCATTTGTGGATTGGGTTATTTGCTTTCTTGGTATTAAGCTGCATGAGCTGCTTGTATATTTTGGAGATTAATCCTTTGTCCATTGCTTCGTTGGCAAGTATTTTCTCCCATTCTGCGGCTTGTCTTCTTGTCTTGTTTATGGTTTCTTTCGCTGTGCAAAAGCTTTTAGGTTTCATTAGGTCCCATTTGTTTATTCTTGATTTTAATTCCATGATTCTAGGAGGTGGGTCAAAAAGGATCTTGCTTTGATGTATGTCATAGAGTGTCCTGCCTATGTTTTCCTCTAGGAGTTTTATAGTTTCTGGCCTTACATTTAGGTCTTTAATCCATTTTGAGTTTATTTTTGTGTATGGTGTTAGGAAGTGTTCTGATTTCATTCTTTTACATGTAGCTGTTGAATTTTCCCAGCACCACTTATTGAAGAGGTTGTCTTTTTTCCATTGTATATTCGTGCCTCCTTTGTCAAAGATAAGGTGCCCATATGTGCTTGGGTTATTTTTCTAAGAATTTATCCATTTATTCCAGGTTATCAATTTATTGGCATATAGTTGCTTATAGTAGTCTCTCATGACCTTTTCCATCTCTGCATTGTTGGCTGTTACTTCTCCTTTTTCATTTCTAATTCTGTTGATTTGCATCTTCTCCCTTTTTTTCCTGATCAGTCTGGCTAATGGTTTCTCAATTTTGTTTACCTTCTCAAAGAACCGGCTTTTAGTTTTATTGATCTTTGCTATTGTTTCCTTCAATTCTTTTTCATTTATTTCTGATCTGATCTTTATGATTTCTTTCCTTCTGCTCACTTTGGGGTTTTTTTGTTCTTTCTCTAATTGTTTTAGGTGTAAGGTTAGGTTGTTTATTTGGGATTTTTCTTGTTTCTTGAGGTAGGACTGTATAAACTTCCCTCTTTGAACTGCTTTTGCTGCATCCCATAGGTTTTGGGTTGTTGTGTTTTCATTGTCATTTCTTTCTAGGTACTTTTTGATTTCCTCTTTGATTTCTTTAGTGATTTCTTGGTTGTTTAACAGCATATTGTTTAGCTTCCATGTGTTTGTATTTTTTGCAGTTTTCTTCCTGTAATTGATATCTATTCTTATGGCGTTGTGGTCAGAGAAGATGCTTGATATGATTTCAATATTCTTGAATTTACTGAGGCTTGATTTGTGACCCAAGATGTGATCTATCCTGGAAAATGATCCATGTGCACTTGAGAAGAAAGTGTATTCTGTTGTTTTTGGATGGAATGTCCTATAAATATCAATTAAGTTGAGATAGTTTAATGTGTCATTTAAAGCTTGTGTGTCCTTATTTATTTTCTGTTCGGATGATCTGTCCATTGGTGTAAGTGGGGTGTTAAAGTCTCCTACTATTATTGTGTTACTGTTGATGTCCTCTTTTATGGCTGTTAGCATTTGCCTTATGTATTGAGGTGCTCCTATGTTGGGTGCATAGATATTTACAATTGTTATATCTTCTTCTTGGATTGATCCCTTGATCATTATGTAGTGTCCTTCCTTGTCTCTTGTAATGGTCTTTACTTTAACATCTAATTTGTCTGATTGCTACTCCAGCTTTCTTTTGACTTCCATTTGCATGGAATATCTTTTTCCATCCCTTTACTGTCAGTCCCTTGGTCTGAAGTGGGTTTCTTGTAGACAGCATATAGAATGGTCTTGTTTTTATATCCATTCAGCCAGTCTGTGTCTTTTGGTTGGAGCATTTAATCCATTTACATTTAAGGTGATTATTGACATGTATGTTCCTATTACCATTTTCTTAATTGTTTTGGGTTTGTTTTTGTAGGTCTTTTCCTTCTCTTGTGTTTCCTGCTCAGAAAAGTTCCTTTAGCCATTGTTGTAAGGCTGGTTTGTTGGTGCTGAATTCTCTTAGCCATTGCTTGTCTGTAAAGCTTTTGATTTCTCCATCGAATCTGAATGAGATTCTTGCTGGGTAAAGTATTCTTGGCTGTAGGTTTTTCTCTTTCAGGACTTTCAATATATCCTGCCACTCCCTTCTGGCCTGCAGAGTTTCTGCAGAAAGATCGGCTGTTATCCTTATGGGTTTTCCCTTATGTTATTTGTTGCTTTTCTCTTGCTGCTTTTAATATTTTTTCTTTGTGTTTAATTTTCATTAGTTTGATTAATATGTGCCTTGGTGTATTTCTCCTTGGGTTTATTCTGTCTGGGACTCTCTGCACTTCTTGGACTTGATTAACTATTTCCTTTCCCATGTTGGGGAAGTTTTTCACTATAACCTCTTCAAATATTTTCTCAGACCCTTTCTTTTTTTCTTCTAATTCTGGGATGCCTATGATTCGAGTGTTGGTGTGCTTAACATTGTCACCAAGGTCTCTGAGACGCTTCCAGTTCTTTTTATTCTTTTTTCTTTTTCCTGCTCTACCATTCTATCTTCCAACTTACTTACTTGTTCTTCTGCCTCAGTTAGTCTGCTGCTTATACCATCTAGAGTATTTTTAATTTCATTTATTGTGTTCATTACTGTTTGTTTGCTCTTTACTTCTTCTAGGTCCTTATTAACTGTGTCTTGTATTTTCTCTATTTTGTTATGGAGATTTTGGATCATCTTTACTATCATTACTCTGAATTCTTTTTCAGGGAATTTTCCTATTTCCTCTTCATTTATTTGGTTTTGTGGGGTTTTATCTTCCTCCTTTGCCTGCAAGGTGTTTCTTTGTTTTCTCATTTTCTTATTTTGCTGTCTCCTTTCCCTATGCTGCCTAGTAGTAATTCCTCTTGTTTCTGCTCTCTTCCCCCTGCGGTGGGGTTTGTCCTGTGTCTTGAGTAGGCTTCCTGATTGGAGGGTCTGGTGCCTGCTTTCTGGTGTGTGGATCTGAGTCTTTTCCCACTGATGAGCATGGCCGTGTCAGGTGGTATGTTTTAGGGTATCTGTGAGCTTAATATGGCTTTAGGTAGTCTGTGTGCTGATGGGTGGTTTTGTGTTCCTGTTCTGTTTGTAGTTTGGTGTGAGGTATCCAGCACTGGCAGTTGCAGGCAGTTGGGCAAAGCTGGGTCTTAGACTCTGATAGAGGCCCCCATGAGAATTCTCTGTGGTTAATATTCCCTGTGGCTGAGGACTCTCTAGTGGTCTAGTGTCCTGGACTTGGTGCTCCCTCCCCAGAGCCTCCAACTTGACTTCTGGTTGAGGAATTCAGACTCCAGAGGTCACTTGTTCTGGCAATAAAGGGATTAAAAAAGACTATCCATGCCCCAGACTAATGGGAAAAGGTTAAGTCAAACAAATACTAAATCAAGGAAGCACATACACACACAAGAAACACAAAAACGGAACCCAATAGAACATAACGCTCTAGAATAACCTGACAGAGGAACCCCAGAATGCAATCAGACAATCAAAGAGAAAACCAACAAAATTTCAAAATCAAAAAAAACAAACAAACAAACAAAAAAAACAACACAAAAACACAAAACCAGGGAAATTGTGAAAACGAGGATCAAATATAACAAAGAGCAAGAGAACAACCAGACAGACTGAGGATCCCCAAAACAAAATCAAACAATTATAATTAGAACTAAGATAAAGACAAAACCTAATAACAAAAACCAAAGCAGTGTGTCATCTGAGGAATAAAGCAAGGAAACAGAGCAGACCAATAATATTGATTAAAAGTACAATAAGATAAATTAAACTAAAAAGGGATAGAACACAGAGTGACAGAAGAGTGTAGTATGACTGGAAATATAAAAAGAAAAAGAAAAAAATAGAAATGTATAAAAGATGAAGAAAAGAAGATAGGGGAGATAAACCCAGCACTACAAAAAAAGCTGTCTAGAAATAGAAATATATAAAAAGGCTAAAAATAAAAATATAAGTAAAAAATAGAATAAAAAATACATTACAAAACATGAAGCTCCCTTAGGACTAAGAGCATAATTAAAAAGAAGGAAAAAACAAAACAAAACTAGAACTGACCACAGAATGGATCAGATCAATATAATGAATAATAATAATTCTGTTTCCTTGGGGTCTCAACTGTAAGTATCCTTGTACCCTCCTTGGGCCTCAGGCCACCTTTGCCTCCCCAAGAGGCCCTCTTCTGCCTCTGGGTTGGACTCTGGACCTGTTGTGGGTCCTATGGGGTTCACTTAGGCTCTGATCTGGCCCAATTCCTGTATGTGCTTGCTCCCACACTCCACAGCTTCCAGAGTTAGAGCTTTTCATTTGTGGCAACATCCATTGTCTACTCAGATATTCCAAAGGCATAGGGTCTACCTAGCTGATCGCAGGGATTTAGTCGGCAGTGTATATATCTGATGGAAAGATTTTAGAACCTCTTCCTTAGTCCCCCTGTCTCTGGTGTTCAGCTTTGTCCCTGCTTCTGCATGTGGTCTAACCACCAGAGTCTGATCCTGAGGCTGCCTTGGAGCTCTTTGGGTCTGCCTCAATGAGGGTTTCCTTTATTGTTCATCTGCAGATGGAGGTGTGTGGGGAGAGAGAGGCTTTGATAGTGGCTCCTCTCTCTGTGTGTGACTCAACAGTAACACCCTGCTTGGATAGCGGGAGCCCTGGGGGTGATGCCAAATGTGCAGGGATGCTGGTGGCATGGGTATAGGAAATCTGGCCTTAGTGTGGTTCTTCTGGTGCCCGTGCAAGGCACCTGATGGGCAGCCCTCGGGGGCTTTTTGTATTACTCTGCAAAGAGCAGAGCTTCCTTTATTGTTTGTCTGTAGGCGCCAGTGTGTGGGGAGAGAGAGGGTACAATAGTGGCTCCTTCCCTTGGGTGTGAGTGAGCAGTAGCACCCTGCCTGGGTTGCGGGAGCCCTGGCAGTGGTGGCGGTGCCTATTGCAGAGGGAAGCTGGCAGGCTCAGGTGTAAGCAGAATGTCTCCAGAGCTGGGCCACTCTGCGGACTTCTCTGGCTCTCAGCCTCAGGCACACCAGGCCAGCCCCATCAGGGGGCTTTTTTTATCCCTTGTCGGCTGCAGCAGCCAGGCCCAGAGGGGGCCTCCCTTTGTTCTTCACAGGTACAGAGAGAGACAGAGAGAGAGAGAGAGAGGCTACACCCGTGGCTCCTCTCCTCTGCTTGTGAGTCAGCAGTAGCGAGCTGCCACCATGGCTGCCCAGCTTTCTGCGGTAGGCATTCTCCACTGTGGATTTCTTCCCTCCTGTCCCCTCAGTCCATCTCCCCACAGCCAACACTGTTTCTCACCCTGAACCAGCTCTCCAGTTCCCACGTCCCAGCTCCCAGGCCCCCTGTACAGCTGTGAACCCACGTCTTAGTCCGGGACATGCAGAGCCATGGTATGGACCCTCTGTGTGTTTCTCCCTCTTTCCCGTCCTCCACAGATCGGCTGCTTCCCCCTCTTTGGACCGTCCCAAATGCCTCCCTTCTGACCCAATCAAAGTCCCCATTGGAGAGGGGGTTTCCCCATCAGATAAGGGAGGTTTTCCCAAATTCAGCAATCTCTCCTCTGTTTCAGCTCCCCCTGCCCCAGGGTGTAGGACCCGTCCCTTTCCTTTCTTCTCCTCTTCTTTCTCCTTTTTTTCCCCCCTCTGACCTACCCAGTTATGTCAGGATCTTTGCAGTTCTTTCTGGTGTCCAACATCTTCTGCTGGTGTTCAGCTGGTTTTCTGTGGGAATTATCACATCTTTTGATGTATTCCTGATGCGTCTGTGGAAAGGGATGCATTCCACATCCTTCTACTTCACAGCCATCTTTTTCTCCTTTCTTTGGGATGTTCAAGGACCCTCTGAAGCATCCCGAAGTTAGCTGGAGATCAAAGGAACTTCATGAATTTGATTTCAGAAAGGTGTCAAATTTATCAAAAGGTTTTAAACATTTGGCCAAGTAGGATCATAAGTCAGTGTGAAACAATGCTTATCCAAAATGACAATAAGATTTCAAAGGCAAGTTCATAGAGTTGTTGGTAAAGAAACTTTACAATTTGTTATCAAAAGCAGATCCATATTTCAAGAAAACTTTGTCTTCTCATCAGAGAAAAAAACGAAATTCTAGTTTTATATCACTTCCCCTTTAATATTAAAATTCATTTATTTGCTTAAATTCAATCTAATCTTAGTCGTGACCATGCATAAAACTCTTTTCTCAAGATTCTCTTTTTCAAATTAATTGCTAGAAATATATGCCATTTCATAGTACAATCTTTCAATAAAGAACAAAATATATTTATTAATAGTTTCAAACATATTTGGTCTCTCTGTAATAAGAGGTCAAAAGTAGGTAATCATAGTAATTAATATTTCAGTATTTTATCTTATTAAAAATGACCTAGGGACTACTTCCCTGGTGGCACAGTGGTTAAGAATCTGCTTGCCAATTCAGGGAACGTGGGTTTGATCCCTGGTCTGGGAAGATCCCACATGCCGTGGATTAACTAAGCCTGTGTGCCACAACTGAGCCTGTGAGCCACAACTACTGAAGCCCATGCACCCTAGAGCCCAGGTGCCACTACTGAAGCCCATGTGCCTAGAGCCCATGCTCCACAACCAAGAGAAGCCACTGCAATTAGAAGCCCAAGCACCACAATGAAGAGTAGCCCCTGATCACCACTACTAGAGAAAGCCCACACGCAGCAATGAAGACCTAACAGCCAAAAAAAAAAAAAAAAAGAAAGAAAGAAAAGAAAAGAAAATAATCTGGACATTCAATGAATTTCTAGAACTCTAAAATTTCAGGTTGCCAAAAATCTGGAGAAACTTTTTTTAGCTATACAGTCCATAAAACATATTATTCTTAAAGAATTCGCCCAAAGGCTTATATCCCATTTATATTTTATTACTTATGAAAATATTATCATGCCACTAATGATCTTGTTGACAAAGTTGGTAACATAGATAATATGAGCTTATTGACTTTCAGTAAACCTAGGTACAGCAAAAGTATTATATTTAATGTTGATGACTCTAAAGATGTGTCTATGTTAATTAAACCATCAATTTAAACTTGTTTTTATTCATTAAAGATTAATCCTAGAGCATGTGATCCTTTACAAATTTGGTCTAATTTAAGTTACATTTAGAAATATTTAATTTTTAAGCACTTACTTTTAAATTAGTTAAATAGAGCTCTTTTACAAATTAAATTTGATAACACCATCTGGAGGTAGGGACACATCATATTTATAACATACACACAGACAGAGACTAGGGCACTAGGTGATCAGTCTTTATTATGCCACCCAGTGAGAAGAATTTACTTAGTGATTGTAGTGGGATCCCCTGTGGGACCACTACATGTTAGGAGGATTGACCCTCGGACACTACATGTGTTGTGGCCAGAAGGAGAAGATGTCCCTTTTTCTTCAGAGCTGACCAGGCTCAGTCTCTCATTTCACTAGCAAACAGTTTGTTCAGACCATGTAGACATTTAAGCCAAATTTTAATTTAAGCCAAATTTTTAAAAAGGATAGCCAGCCAGTTCACTCCAAAATCCCTCCTAGGTACTTGCCTAGGAAATGTACTGGTATCCTCTTAGGACTCCAAATCCCAAGAAAAACAGCTGGAGTAAAATTCAGGACATTTAAAGTGATGATGTCTGGATATCAGGAGAACTCACCAAAACACCTGAGAAATACCAATAAACAGGTGGGGCTCAAAGGGCCCATGCTGGTACCAAGCACTGGTTTGGGGTAGATTCCAGCTTTGATATCCTGCCAACTACACCAAGAAAATGTTGACAAAAATTCAATGAACTGTCAAGAAGAAAAAAAGGGAATTTTATTTGAGCCAGACCGAGGATTATAACCCAGGCAACTCTGAGAACTGTTCTGCTTGTTAGAAGTTGAAGGCACAGCCATATACATTTTCAAGACAAAGGATCATACATCAAAATGACATACTGACATTTTACATAAAGTTCACCAAAGGTACATAGTCCAGGTAAGCACATACAAAGTGAGCAGGAAGCCACAATGACCCCCTACAGAGCTGGGAAAGCATGCTATTCTTTAACAAGTTACATTGCTTGCATCAGAAGAAAGAAAAAAAATGATCTTTACAGTTGAGCAGGCATTCCCATCTTTGAAGAGCTCTGGTTAATGTGTAATGCAGATGCACATTGCACATTAGGGAAGGAGGAGGCCCAAACAAGCAGAGAGAAAATTTTATGTTTAATTTTCTTGTCCTGTCATAAAATAGACATTTTATTTCATCAAAAGTATTTTTGCTTATGGTTGGCAGAATAATGGCTCCCCCACAAAGATGTCCATGTCCTAATCCCCAGAATTTGAAAACATGTTATTAGATTACATAGCAAAGAGGAATTAGATTTGCAGATGGAATTAACATTGCTAATCCATGACCCTAAAATAAGGAGATTATCCTGGATTATCTGGGTAGGTCCAATGTAATCCAAAGGGCCCTAAACAGTGGGAGAGGGAGGCTGAAGATGAGAGTCAGAAGGAAGAACGGTCAGAAAGATGCAAAGTTCCTGGTCTAGAAGATGGAGGAAGGAAGTCACAGGGAACGTAGGTGGCTCCTAGAAGCTGGAAAAGGCAATAAAACAGATTCTTCCTGAGAGGCTCCAGAAAGCAAGCCAGCCCACCTGACATCTTGATTTTAGCCCAGTGAGACCTGTGTCAACCTTTAAACCAACAGGACTATAAAGTAATAAATTTGTGTTGTTTTAAGCCACTAAATTTGTGGTAATTTGCTATGGCAGCCACAGAAAACTTATATAAATGTATCAATATTGGCTACCTGAGAGGGATGGGAGAGATTATTTGATGTGTTATACTATTTATTATAAAGTAATACTTTAAAAAATACAATAGAGGCTTTTTGCACTTCTTTCCTAAAAGATATTCTCTTTACATTTGATGCTGAAGATTTCAGGATGTGTGTTCTATAAATACCTCAATGTTGTTAAGTCTAAAACCTAACTTGTCATCTTTCCAAAAAACTAGCTTTCCATCCTGATGATCTTCTCTCTGCTCATGGCCCCAACTCTTCTCTGGGTCACCTGGGTTTAGAATCAGTGTCCAAGCTCAGCTTTCATATGTCTCAAACTCAGCACGTGTTATCTGTTTCCACTGCCTTCATCTGATTTGTGACCTCTTGGTGGGACCTACACCTACCCTTCTGCCCTCATCTCTCCCAACTCTGGTCCATTCCATTCTCTAGAACTGGGAGAATATTCCTAAAGTACGTCTTTTATCATGTTACTCTCTGACTCTGAATCCAACCATGGCATTTCATTTCCACAGACTCACATTTCAATTTCTTCAGTTCAGTCCTCTTCATTTCTTCTTTCTTTCTTTTGCCACAAAGTGCCTTTTGACTCCAAATTTATTATTCTTTTAATCATACCACGTAGATTTTACAGACCGAAGAATTCAATTTTTTTTCTTCATTTTATTTATTTATTTATTTTTTGGGGGGGTACACCAAGTTCAATCATCTGTTTTTATACACATATCCCTGTATTCCCTCCCTCCCTCGACTCCCTCCCACCCTCCCGGTCCCAGTCCTCCAAGGCATCATCCATCCTCGAGTTGAACTCCCTTTGTTATACAGCAACTTCCCACTGGCTATCTATTTTACAGTTGGTAGTTCAAATTTTTATAATCAATTCCGCTATATAAAAACCTCATTGTCCTGGATCATTTTATTTGTTTATAGAAGTTTTGACTCAAATAGTACTTTAACTCTTTCCAATAGTGTTCATTGTGTTGTCCAGAATTTAAAACTTTTGTTTTTAGTTATTCACTGTGTAATCAATTTATAATACTAATAATAGAATTGTTAATTTTTTGGTATTATAATTTTTCAAAGTACTATATGTAAATGTAATAAATATGACTAACTCATATAATATTGTACATCAATAATACTTCAATTAAAAAGATGACTAATTCTCCAAAGCTCATATTTAAAGTATGTCCGTTTCCAACCAAACTCTTCCCCACCTTCAACTCTCGCGCCCCAGAAGTAGACACTTTCAATTCTTTTTCTAAACAACGTGCTTTATCCCACCCTTTCTTGCTCTTTCAGTCTTAGGAATTATGTATTGACTTACTAAGAAAGATGAGTATTCGGTGTTCCTGAATACCCCTCACATTTCCTCCTTCTCCATCCTACTCATGTGTCAGATTTCGTTGGTTAGATTACAGACTATTCATGTTATTCTGACTCTATAGCTATTATTTATACTTTATTATTTACACAATGCAACACTGTGCATTGTGATTATATTTTCCTTTTCTGTATAACTTTTTATTTTGTTTTAGGGGTTAATCATTGTGCCGTGTGTTTTGTTTTTTGTTTTTGCTTAGTTTTGGATGTGCCTATGACTAATTCATCCAGAAATCTCCACCTGAGATATTAATCTCTTCTCAGGAAGTTCAGACACATAAAGAATATACCAATTTTATCTTCCTCTTGCAGACATCCCTCCTAGAACATCTGTCCTCCTCTGCCAGTCTGGATTGGCTGCTCTCTAAGCCTGCCTCCTGGCTAGTGTCCTGGGGGTTCTTTTTTGCTCTCATCTTCTGTTTGCTCAGTTTCATGTCTTCCTCTTTCTCAATTTACTCCCCTGTTTGAAGATGGAGGAGATCATATTTTCCATTAATTTCCTCAGAAAGACTATTTCTTTTCCCCCAACTTTTTATTTTGAAAAAATTTAAACCTAGAGAAAAATGTCAGGAATTTTGCAATCATCAGGTTATTTTAAACATTTTACCACATTTGCTATTGCTCTCTGTCTCTTCCTGTCTCTCTCTGCTCTCAGTCCCTCTTTTTCTCTCTATCAGTCTATTATCTCTATATGAACTATGTGAGAATTATTTACTAGCATCATAATTCACCCCTAAATACCTCATTGTGTACTTTCTGAAAGTCCACGCATGTAGGATCTGACTGTCATAACCACAGTACCCATAGCACCCTCAGGAAATTTAACATCAATATAATACTATTATCTCAAATACGTCCATACCCATAGTTCCTCAATTGTCCCAATAACGTCCTCCACATATTTTTTTTCTCCCATCCAGAATCCAATCAAGGGTCTTGCACTGCATTTAGTTGTTAGGTTTTGTGATCTCCTTTAATTGAAAGTGTTCACTAATCCATTCTTTCCCCCACTTTTCATAAAATTGACATTTTTGAAGATTCCAGGCCAGTGGTCCCTCGATTTGGATGTGTCTCATGTCTCATGATTATATTCAGGTTAAACATATTTTGTTTCCTGTAGATATGCTATTGTATCCTTAAAAGTGTTATTTTTAGAAGATTTAGCTCTTGCCTTTGAGACTCCTGATGTAAGCTATATAGAAAACAAATACTTACATGTACCTATGCATATACATCCACATGCACACATAAAGTTTGTGCATAATTTCAAGTGGTCCACAGACCTTCCCTTTAAGCCTGGCCATGCAAGTGCATGAAACCTTGGCAAAGTCTCTGCTGTGAGAACAGTTGGCATGGGTGATGGGACTCATGTTCTCACTACTCAGCAATAGTGCTTGAGTTATTTTTTAAGTCACAGTGTTTATTAGAAATGTTACCTCTTAAGGTACTGTTATGGCCTGACTTGTTCCCCCCAAATTCATATGTTGAAATCCTAATCCTCAGTACCTTAGAATGTGACTGTATTTTGAAATAAGGTCTTTAAAGAAGTAATGAAGCTAAAATGAAGCAATTAGGGTGGGTCCTAATCCACGATGATCCAGGTGTCCTTATGAGAAGAGAAGATTATGACACAAAGACATCAGGGAGGTGCATGCACAGGGAGACCACCATGTGAAGGGGGCCATCTGCAAGCCAAGGACAGAGGCTTTAGGAAAAGGCAGCTCTGCTGACAATGTGGTCTTAAGCTTCTAGCCTCCCAAACTGTGAGAGAATGCATTTCTCTTGTTTACACCACCTAGTCTGGGGTACCTTGTGATGGCAGCCGTAGCGAACTAATATAGGTACCTTTCTGAATCCCCTGGAAAAAGTTTATTATTTGCTCTTATATTCCCCTAGTATTTCATTAATACTACTAGTATGGCACATCTCATGTTATATTATGGTTTAAAATGTCTGTTTCTTCTATCAGACTGAAGTTCTTTAGAATAGATACAGAAACAGGACATTCTTGCATCTCCTAACACCTGGCATAAAATCTGGGGTGTGGTGGTACACAGTTATTATTGTTACTCTGGATTGAATAAAAGCACCCAAATGTGGGAAGACATTCGGGAACCTTTCTGAAACCTTGAAAATGTTAAAGTATGTGGGCCGAGTGATGGGATTCAGAATGTCCTGCTTGAGCAGTGGAGGAACTGAGGGTGCGGGGCGTGGAGACTAATATCACCCTGTTTGGCCCTGAAGGATGGCTGGTTAGCCAAAGACGGGTAAGATTCCTCAGAGGAGGAACAACCTAAGACAGGCACAGCCGTAGAGGGGCCAACAGGGGTGGTGCATAGAGCCTTCCTTATATCACCCTGTTTGGCCCTGGAGGATGACTGGTTAGCCAGAGACGGGTAAGATTCCTCAAGGGAGGAACAACCTAAGACAGGCACAGTCGCAGAGGGGCCAACAGGGGTGGGGCACACACCCCTAATATCTGAGAGAGGTCTCCTGCCCCCAGGGCTGTTTTGCTCTCCACCCCCAGCTCAAATCCACACCTGCTCAAATCGGACCCAGGAAGTAAACAAAGATAATTGCCTCAGTCATGTGAGGCCCTTGATTGTTTATGGGTGTAACCTGAGAATGTTAGCCCACGAACTCAATAAAAGCAACCTGGGATGAGTCAGCAGGGCTCTTGATCCTAGAGGTCTTGAGTCCCCCGGTCCCATCTTTCTCTTCAGTCTGTGTCTGTGTCTTCTTCAAGCTTGCGGCACCCGTCACTCACCTCGAGTCGCCGAGCTGGTCTCGGCACCCAAAGTGGCATTATTTCATGGGTGAGCCTTCCTTTGAGGTAATAGCTATTTCTGAAATGCTGGATGTAGAGAAAGATTTGGATCACATACCTATAAGGTTATCATAATTTATAATGATTTGTTTCACTAGACATTTATGAGGTAGACTTAAACTTCTAAGGTTATTTTGAAACCATTAAGTAATTTCAGAAAATGTTCATTGAATGTCTTCTAGGTGCCACCCATTGTGCTAGATAAAATGGAACAAGATGGCAAGCCTAAACTTATGTAGTCCCTGCCTCAATGGAGCTGGAATGCCAGAGGGATTCTAAGTTTTGGGGAAAGAGCCCAGTTCCTGTCAGGGTTTAAAGAAGTGGCGTGAACTCATAGCCCATGTCTTCATGGACTGGCACTTGTGGGGCTCTTCTCCCAAGCACTGGTGAACTCAGGTAGCATGGTGGGACTCTGGTTTTGGGATGTCATTTCCGGAGTTGTCGCTAGAAATTGTGTCATGAAATGACACTCCCTTGAAAACACTAAAAACAGGAAGAGCCTTGTAAAGCTTGGAGATTTTTTGGAAATAAAATTATTTCTGAGTTTTGAAATGAACAACAGTGGGCTGCTAAAATTTTAACCCTAGTAGGGCAGATTTCTGCATTTGAGGCAAAGAAAGAGAGGTAGTCCTCCAGCACCCAGACACAACAGTAGAAATGTTGATTGTTGAGTAGAAAATAATTGTGGTGCCACGATTGGAGGAATCAAATCAGGTTTCTGACTTTTTGAATCATCAGAGGTAGTAATCAATGGTTCAAGTGATGAACTGGGGTGGGTTTCTCTGGTTAAGCACATTAGTGCCAGCCTTCGAAACTGCAGAGGATCAGTTAGTGAATATTTTACGCTTTGTGGGCTAAGAGGCACAACCAAAGACATTATGTAGGTATGTGTATGAAATCAAAGATGTGTGTACTCGTACATTAAAAGAGGAAACAAATTTCACAAATTTTTATTGATAAAATAGTAGAGACTTTTTCTCCCCCTAGGGTTTGGGGGGTAACATTTTGTTTAACTGAGGTTCAAAATTACTGTTACCTATCTTCAGTATTCATCTGTGCTGACCGGTAATGAGATTTTGTGTATGTCATCTTGGAAAATGTTTTTTCATACACATAGGTGTGCAAAATACTGATATCAGTCCATGAGCATTGATTCTACTTTATCAGTCATTGTTTGGATGTGTAGTAACCCAACCACTTTATTAATATTTCAGTTCTAAGAACCAGGGTCCTATAGTTCATGGTGAGATTTTGCCTTGTCCCTGCCTATATTCTGCTGCCTCTTGGCCTTGGTTTGGCATTGCTAACACCAGTCCCACCTAGACAGCTTGTTCTAGATTCAGCTCCAAAACTGGATCTCCACTTGCCAAGGGCTAGCATCTGTGCTTCCTGTACCACCTGCCTATCTGGTTAGCCTTTTTCTGCCTTTTTGCATAATAAGCCCTCCTTGAGGTTGGGCACCTGCCTACCCATCCCTGCTCTTATGTTATTTGAAGTCTCCCTGTCTTGATGGACTTTTTTTTTGTTGCTGGACCTGATCGTAATATGTACCTCACTTCCACCACCCTCAGTGTATCTAGTTTCTCTGAACTTTCCCAGTCTGGCTAGCACGAGTGTTCTAAGCATTAGAATATGCAGAGTAAAGCTTTCAGAACCCAGAAGGTGGAGAATGTTCTAAAATTGAAGGGAAAAAGAGTAGTGAGTCTTCTGAGGTTCAAGTAACTTAGAAAGTGCAGGTTCAGATGACACACGCAGTCTAGTCCAAAATCTAAATTGCATGGAAGATGTGAATTTGGCTGGTGTCCAATGCTTAGCAGAACTGGTAGGAATAAGTTTCTAAGAGTCGAGAAACTCAAAAGAGGTTGGGGCTTAGTGTTCAGTTAGGGAAACCTTCTATAGCAGAAAACATGACTAGAGGCTGGGCAACGCCAACATTTCTACTGCATATACCTGTACACGTCCCTGATAGATTCTCTGAGATTTACTACCTTCAGGATCTGAAGGCCTAAGGTACTTCTCCATTATAATATCCAACATTTATTAGCATAGTGATAATCTGAGATCAGTTTGAAAGTGTCAAGAATTAATTAACTTGTAACAGACATAAGACTTTACCAGAGGCCACCTGACTTCCTCATCTAGTGTTTTCTTGTGTTCTCAGGGTTGAAAGGGATTGGGGAACAAAGATGGAGGAAGAGAGGATGGGTGTTCTGGCAGTGTGGGAACAACTAGTTACGATAGCCTAGTCAAGTTGACATACAAAACAAACCATCTCAGAAAGGAAGATAATGGTAGAAGCACTGTGAACCAGACTCGAGGAGACTAGATAGATTGTTCTAAGTGCAAATTGGCAATTAGAGCCCAGAAACCCAGAAAAACTGAAGGCTTATATCAGATGAGTACATAAAAGCTATAGGTTCTAGGAATTTCCTAATTTTGAGGCAAATTGTGATGTAGGGATAATTTATCTTTTATATAATCAGTATGTCATAACACAACAATAACAACAAAATATCCTATGATGGGAGCCTGAAGACCTGGCAGAATCTTGCTTCTGAGAGATCACTCACCAAGGCGATCTGGGCAGATGACCAAGTCCCTTGCATCCTCTAACCTTATCTGTACAATCGTCAAGTTTGATTAGAATCCAGAGTAAATGTTTGCAGAAGAGAATTCAAAAGCGCATAAAGGTCTCAAAGTAAGTGTTTAGACTTGATCTCAGAGAGGCAGCAGTAAGTGGTAGCTTGGAGTGAGATCTTAGTTCCCTGCCCAGGAATTGAACCTGGGTAGCCTGGATGAAAACCAGGAATCCTACCCACCAGACCAGCAAGGGCTAGAGGCTAGAAGCAAATTTTCCCTGGCTCCTGCCCCCACTGAAAAATGCATTTCTCAAGGAGGCAAAAACTTTACAAACAGGTACAAAGTTTATTATTAGAGACACAGCACAACAGCACGTGGGAGAGCACACAAAGACATAGTTTGTTTAGTTAAGACAGAAGCAAGACAGAGATATACACCCAGAGAGAAAAGGTGTGGGTATCCCCCAGATGAGGAGGAGCCCTGTAAAGAGGTGGTTAAGTCATTTATATAGGTCAGTTCTTCGAGTCTTTTTCTTCCCTCTGGCCAATTGTTTTGTTTTTCCCCCTGGCTAGTTTGTCTCAGGACCTTCCCCTAGGTGCACACACACCCCTCAGCCAAGATGGATTTCAACACAAAGGCATCTAGGAGGAAAGAAGCAAGACTTATTTTGGCCAGGTATCCCCTGACTGTAGACCTGCAAGGAGACTTTCTATGCGTGTGTAATGTGTCCCTTGTCCCAAGGAGGGGAAATGTGTGATCTCTTAATCCTTTACTCAAACGGGGTTTAGCCCCTATGACTGTTATCTTAAGGTGTCCATAAGAGACAAGACCTGGCTATTTACCTTGTTTCCGTTGCTACTTCCATTTCAGAGGGCAAAGAGAAGGCTGGTTGTAAATGCTTAACCTGGGGCCCATCTGTCTCCTGTCTCAGGCAACGAAAGCAGGAGGCCAGCTGTAAATGTCTGGCCTGATGCCCACTCTTTCCTGCTCCATAAAATGTAAATAGGAGGCCAGCTGTAAGTACCTAGCCTGGAGCTCATCTGTCTCCTGCCTCAGGCTGATATTGGCTACAGAAAAAAAAATCACTTTGGAGGATACTGAAAAATAGTGCTGCCTTTGTCAAAACTCCAGAAGATTCTGATTCAATCGATGTGGAGCCTGGGCTTCAGAATTTAAGAAATTAAAATTGAAAAACTACTTTGGGTGCTTCTAAGTTTACCCAGTGCTGAGAGCCATTTGCCAAAGGTATTCAAATATGTTTTTGTTCATTTCTGAATTTTTCTTCTTCTTCTGGGATGCCTATAATTCGAATGTTGGTACGCTTAAGGTCTCTGAGACTGTCTTCTATTCTTTTTATTCTTTTTTCTTTTTCCTGCTCTGTGGCAGTTATTTCCCCCATTTGATCTTCCAACTCACTTATTCGTTCTTCTGCCTCAGTCATTCTGCTGGTTATAGCATCTAGAGTATTTTTAATTTCAGTTATTTTGTTATCCATTGCTGTTTGTTTTTCTGAGTTCTTATGAACTGTTTCTTGTACTTTCTCTATTTTGTTATTGAGATTTTGTATCATTTTTACTATCATTACTCTGAATTCTTTTTCAGGCATTTTTCCTATTTCCTCCTCATTTATTTGGTCTTGTGGGTTTTTTTCCTGCTCCTTTGCCTGCATGGTATTTCTTTGTTTCCTCATGGTTGTCCAAACTTTTGGGGTTGCTTGTCCTGGCGATAGAGGTGTTTATAGAAGACTGTCCAAGCCTCAGACTAATGTCCAAGTGTTGGGTTAAACAAATATTAAGTCTAGGAAACACATACATGTATGAGACACACAATTACTGAATTCATTAGGACATAAGGCTCTGGAAATACCTGACAGAACCCCAGTATGCTATCAGATATTCAAAGAGAAACCCAACAGAAATTGACAACTGAAACAGAACAAATCAGAGACAAAAGCAAAAGCAAACAAACAAACAGATAACACCTTACACATACAAACACTAATCCAGGGAGATTTTGTAAGCTAGGATCAAATATAGAAAAGAGCTAGAGTACCACCAGACAGAATGGAGATTCTCAGAATGAAATTAGACAATTGTAGTAAGAACTAAGATAAAGACAAAAACCTAATATTAAATACCAAGGTGGTGCATCATCTGGAGAATAGAGCAAGGAGTCTGAGCAGATCGATAGTGTTGCTTATAAGTATGTTAAGATAAAATAAACTTAAAATGGCTGGAAGAAAGGGGAACAGAAGAGCGTAGTGTGGTTGGAAATATGCAAATAAAAAGAAAGGAATAGAAATGTATAAAAGATAGGGATGAAGGGAAAGTATGAGAGATATATTGTCCGTACTACCAAAAACTTAGCTAGATATAGAAGTATATAAAAAGGCAAAAAAAATAAAAATAGAATAAAAAATATCATTAAAAAATTATGTTATAAAATTGTAGATCCCTTAGGACTAAGATCGTAATTAATAAAGGTAAAAAAAAGAGATAGAGGAAAAAAAAATTCCAGAACTGATCCCAGAATGGACCAGTTCAATAGGATTGATACTAATATTTCTGTTTCCTTAGAGTCTCAGCTGTAAGTGTCCTTCTACTCGCCTTGGGTTTTTTTGCATTATTCTGTGACCAGCAGAGCTTCCTTTATTGTTCGTCTATAAGCGTGGGTGTGTGGGGAGGGAGAGGGTACAATAGTGGCTCTTTCCCCTGGGAGTGAGTGAGCAGTGGCGCACTGTTGTTTCAGTCGGGCTTGGAGGTGCCTGTTGCAGAGGGACACTGGTGGCTCAGGTGTAAACAAAGTCTCAGAGTTGGGCCTCTTTCGGGTTTTTTTTTTTTTTTCTTCTCAGCAGCCTCCCTGCTGCTGGCATTCCAAGGGGTTTTAATCCAGCCCCGCCCGAGTGCCTGAGTGTGCTTGTTATCCCTGAGCGTCTTAGGTGGCCCGCAGGCGTCTCTCCACTGCCTGTTGCAGAGGCGCCGAAAGAGAGAGAGAGGCTATGCGCGGCTCCTCCCCACCGCCCGTGAGCCTGCAGCCTCCAGCCGCCATCGCCGGGCAGCTCTCAGGGACGGGCACTCCTTGCCGCGGACCTCTTCCCTCCTGCCCTCTCGGTCCGTCACCTTACTGGCAACAATGGTTCTCACCCTGAACCGGCTCTCCGGTTCCCACGCTCCCGCTCCCGGACCCTCCGTTCCACTGTGAATCGACGACTCGGTCCAGGAACCCCGAGCGGTGGTGCGGACCCTCCATGTCTCTCACTCCTTCCTGTCTGCCACAGCCCCGCCCCATTTCTGAATTTTTAAAGACCTGGTAGTTCATTGTGATCCATGGAAAGAAGTCTCCAAGACCTTGAATTAGATTTTATCTAAAACTTAATTCCTTCTGTTGCAGCAACAGATGCAGATACTTCCACTTGTAGTTCTATAGGTGGGATTGGTGAAGTGGGGCACACTGGATGGAGGAAAGAATGGGAAATAATAGCACAAATCCTCAAAGCCACGAAAGGAAGCATGGCTCTTATGCTGCAGATTTTTCCTTAAGGGAGTGTCCTTCAATAACAGAAAAAGGGATTTAGGTACAATTTTCAGAAATATTCTTAACATTTATGTCATTGTATATTAGGATAGATTCTTTTCCTATTTCTTTTCACGGTCTTTAGGGTTGGAATGATTTGAATAGTGGTTTCCAAAAATGTACTGCAATCTATAGGATTTTTATAGTCTTTACACTAGAAAAGAGTTTTCAAGCTTTATTTGATTAAATAAAGGAGGTTATCACAGGACTAATGTTCTGTTGACTTCAAACGAATGCACAATGTGAGAGTTGCAAGTTAAGTTTTATTTGGGGTACAATGAGGACGGCAGCCAGAAGACAGCATTTAAGATAGCTCTGAGAAACAGCTCTGAGAAACTGCTCTGATGAGGTGAGGTGGGGAATCAGGTTATATAGAAATTTTGTAACAAAGGGCAGGTAGTCTGAACATCAGAAGATTATTGTTAATTATGGAAAACCAGATATCTCAAGTTAAGGAATTTAGCGCTCTTCTAAGTATAGGAAGATGCAAGAGTCTGGGCTCACTGGAATCATTCCTTTGATATGCATCTCAGCTCTCAGGGGCTGATCTCAGGTGGCCTTGGCCCACAGTGGCTTGAAGTCGGGTTTCAGCTCCCGGTCAGTGATTGAGGTCGGGCAGCGGTGGTGAGAGCACCAGTCACCAGAGCAGTGGTCAGTGACAAGACCCTGGCCCTACAGCTTTGCAGAAAGGACTTTCCACAAAGACGGAAAGTAATGAAACAAGTAAAGTATTTATTAGGGAAAAAAAGGAGCAGAATACTGTGGATAGACACACGGGCGGCCTCAGAGAGAGTCGCGCCCTTGTGGCAGTTTAAATCACTTATATGGGGCATCTCTTCTGTGTTTCCTTTGACCAATCATTTTGATTTGTCTGATTCAAAGTCCATACTTGGTGTATCTTAGGATTTTCCCACGTGTGCGTGAGCATCTCTTAGCCAAGATGGATTCTACCGAAGAGGCCTGTGGGTAGGTTTGGCCACTTGACATCACTCCTCTTTTGACCTCCGAGGAGGCTTTCTGTGCATGTGTGGTCGGGGGAGGGCTGCTGACTTTGAGAATGAGGAATCTGTGGTCTCTTATCTTCTCTCTGGGCAGGGCTCAGCCTCCTCTCCCAATGGTCCTGTTATTCCTGTCTCAGAGGATTGGTCCACAGGGAGTGAACTTAGACTGTTTGCCCTGGGGGGCCCGTCTGTCTCCTGCCTCAGGGCCAGTATCTTGTGTTTTCAAATCCTGAGTTTCCTGAGGGCTCACCGTGGGGAGTGGCTGCAGTCTGATGGCTGCTAGATGGCAGGTATTCTTTTCAGCCCAGGGTTTCATCAGGGCTCACGTTGGAGGGCTACGATTGTTTATGACTGTGATGTTCTTTGCATTTATTGGTTCCATGGAATCACATTTTGAGAATTACTGCCTTAGGGTCATTTAAAATACAAATGTGCGACACTCATCATCTACTAGAACTCTCTTTGGCCGCACTGCTACTAATTTAGCTTCTTGCATAAGAAACCAGTAACCCCTTCTCAGCATGAAGTATATGTATCACCAGGCCATTCTCATCTACATAAATAAGAAAGGATCATGTTTAATTGGTTAGTGAAAATTACCTTGGATTTGGGGGTATAGAAGCCTTGGGTTCCAGTTCCACTACTAGCATCTAGTAAATGTGACTTGAGACAAGTTAGTCACATAATTTAAATAATCTGAGCCTTAATTTTCTCATCTTACAAAACAGGGATAAAATGTTGTGGATTCTGCTTTGTTTGACATGAGATAATGCGTATGACAACATGTCAAATGTGAACACTGTAAAATGCAAGTCAGAATTATCACGTGATTAATAGTTTATACAGATTTAGCAGAGTTGGAGTTTTTACTATGGTTAAAGCACATAGTTAAATGTTGATTTCCAACTGTGAAAGGAAGTTTATATAAATGTAGAAACTTTCTAGAATTTGTGTAACAAGGTGTTTTGTTTTGGGTTATTTTTTAAAGAAAATCAGTGATCATTGTATTAAAATTTGATGTATTATTCTTGTTACATGTATTTTGATTAGTATTTAATGGAAACTATAAGGGGAAAAAGAACAGCTGTCTACAATGTACTGAAAATGAACTTTCGTCTCTTGATACTATTATTATTACAGTTTTTCTCCTCCCTCTTAATTGCCCAATCACTAAAGACCTGTGCTCTTCTCAAACATTTAAAAGTCAGTCGCATGTAATTCATACAGTTTCTCTTTGCCAGACTAGAAAAAGGAAGGAGTTCTATCACCTTCTGGTAGAACAGGTTTATACAGCTACAGAACAATGGAGTCTATGCTGAATTTACCAACGGAAGAACCTGTTATGAGAAACACTGTGAAGAAGTACAAAATAATTTGTGTTGTAAGTACATTTTAACATTTTTGTCTCTGTAGCTTTGTGACAAATAGTAGGGGTATGACTCGCTGATTGTAATTGTTTGTGTTGCTATATAAATGTAAAGCTTTAAGTAACTGTGTTCAGTTTTATCCCTTATGACAACTCTAAAGCAAAGTGAAAGTTTTAAACCACCTTTTGCAAATAAAAAATTTGAGTAACAGCATCTGTGGCAGAATACTTAGCAGCATTGATTTTACCAAGATTATAATTATAATTATCTCCCAAGTCACCCCCCCCCTTTTTTTTTTGCATGAATAATTTAAGACCAGAGAGCGAGGAATTAAAATCACCGTGTCATATTCTTTGTTGGACTCTTGATTTTATCCTGTTTTACTTTGCTCCTATAGAGATGGTCTCTTGCCTCTTTTTCTTTCCTGTTCCTTTATATGGTAAGATCTTCCCTGTCCTAAAACAACAACAACAACAACAACAACAAAACAAAAACAAAAAACTTTCCTTGATTTTATTACATTCTCTTTTCCTTTAACCATCAAACTTTTGGCTCTAGTTATCACCTCAACTTTCTTACCAGCCAACCATATTTTGTTCTCTAGCTTTGTTTTTACTATACTCAAGTCACCTCCTCAAAAGTCAGCCCTTCTCCCCATCCTTCTCCTGCTGAGTCCCCATAACAACAATACACAGATATTGTGGAGTAATTGCTCATTTTGAATTCTCTCCCCTTGCTTTCATGATGGCATTGAAATTTCCATTTTTATCACTTTTTATCTGCAATGTTGGCTAATGTATCTTTCTTTTCATTGTGCATTTCACCAAACCCTGTCTAAAGATCTTTTCTTTAGGAGACCTCACCTTCTTTCCTGGTTTTAAGAGCATATTCTCCACCAAGAATTCCAAGTCAGCCACTAGTTCTGACCTCTTGCTGAGTTTCTGATGCATGATTACAAGTGCCTGTTTGCTGGCTCGTCATCCAGCAACTTGTAGCTAAAACCATTTGGATAGTGTTCTCACACCTATCCCACCACACTTTTCTCCTAGATTCCCTACTTAATGTCCTTGCCATTCTCTCTGTCACTCAAGCATTGTTTGGAGGAGTAAATGAAACAGTGTGTATGAGTATTGAGCTCAGTGCCTATAACAAAGGAAACTCTCAAGGTATTCTATTTATCCGTTATTCTGGGAACTTTGGCATTCTCTTTTAGCTCTTATACCATTTATTATATTTATCCTATCATATAAATTCAGGGAATTATCAGCTTCTTGGGAGCAAAGCTTGCTCATCATTTATTTCCCTTCTTTCTATCCTTTTAGTGGGTTACTAGTGCACATAAATAGAAGCTCAGTATTTTAAAAGCATAGTTTCAAAGGTACCCTAATGTTTCTAAATTTTAGTAGAAGTTTTATTTAAAAAATTTTAATGTCTCTACTGTGTTTGTAGCATTCTTTATTCAGCCAAGCTAAATCCAAATGTTGGTTTCTTAGTGACTTTTGGAGTCCAGAGTCCTCCCCTCTCTACTTTGTGATAGAATCACATACTTAGAGTCAATGATTATACAAGATTAGAAATGAACCTTCTTTCCCTTAAGGAGATTACAGAATAATGCAGAGAACAAGTCATAAATATATGGAACGAGTACAAAATCTTGAAGAAAAAGATATGAAGATTTAACATTACAAAGTTTTAAACCATCCTAAGGACTGTTAGATGTTGTCTATTTTTCCAGCAGGTTTGAATGGTGAAAGGACCAAAAATAAGATGTAAACCAAGATATAGCTGAAATGTACATCTATGATGCATTGAAGTTTACCATAGGAAAGTTTCCCAGTGCTTTGTTTCTTTATAGCATTCTTAGTCTTAGTCGCCTGTAGCTTTTGAGGATCATAGTAAGGGAAGAATTTTCCTAATGATTTTATCTAATAACTGTTTATGTTCACTTTTTCCTCCCCATCCTCTCCACTGAGTGAATACCTGCTGGAAGGTCACTGACCCTTGGGCTAACTTTGAGACTTCATATGAAAATTGTTTTCACAGTATTTTAACATATTTTCCCAATCGTTGAATTCACTTCTATTGTAAAAGTTAGATATGTTAATTTTCATTTGATTTTCAGAAGGAAAAGAAACAAAAAAATCTATAGTTTATGTAGGGTCTTCATTATTTAAGCAAATTTTGATGTTGGGTTTTTTCTTTCATAAAAGTGACTTAAAAGAAAAACATAACGAAGTTTATTTGTGTTGTAAAATACTTGAAATAATCTGTGTACCTGTTGCATTTGCATTCTTTATGGCGATACATATTCCTCAAGCTCTATCATCCAGAATGCGTATCATTGGACTTAATGGATGGGGAAAGAGATCAGTGGGAAGAACTCTTTAATTTATATCACAGTTTAATTTCAGTCATAGTATAAAGTCCATTACACTGAAAAGCTTTGTCAGTAGTAGTGATAGTGAATGATATACATAATCTTTGGTCACGTGGCTCCCAGGTTACTCTAAAACACCTGTTTGCACTGCAGATCAAAGCAGATTAATTATGTGGACATTATATTTTTATAAGTTAAATATTCTCTTTATTCTCTGATGGTCAGAGTAGGAGAAAAAACAAAACTCTGCTTCCTGGGAATGAGGTAGTTAACAATTTCACAGTTTTGGAATGCTTTTAAATAAATGATCTCCAAACATGCATCTAGTTAAGATAGGAAAATGGGCAAAGGTAAATGGCCCCCTTGGTTTCATTTGTACTTTAACTCAATTTGGGGTTAAACTAACTAGGACTAATGTATTTGAATTTGAAGATCTGTAATAGATTGTATTTTAATATTGTTCCCAAACCTTTCTTGTTTAATGACTGAAAATAATCAGGCATTAAATAAAATTCTGTACCTTTATCATTGTTGCACCTGGTATCACGCAGAGCTAACACGCTGAACTCCCTTAACCTTCACCGAAGGAGGCGGTTATCTGGATCTTTGTATATTTTAACGAAATTGTAAAGGCCACATTTTTTTGGTAATAGGTTCTTCTCGTTTTGTTGGTGGCTGTGTCACTTGCGTTAGGCCTGGTGGCTGGACTCAGGCAACAAGAAGAGCAAGGTATACCCCTCAGCATTTTCTCAGAAGCTTTCCTTCTTTCTGCTCACCTTCACTGTTATAACCTGCACGCACCTCCTCTCTCCTGCATGTAGCCCTCTCCTGCTAGGCTCCTCTTTCTCCTGCACCCCACTTATCAGGAGTCTACATTTGTGGTTGTCACCATCCACTGCCACTTCTGAACTTTCCTCTTTGACCTCATCTCCGTGCTTCTTTGAGATTCATATCATTCCAGTATTTTCCCCCTTACTTCTCCTTATCTTCAAAAAGGACTTTGGTAACTGGATCCAAGATTCCTTCTCTCCCAGATCCCACTCTAATCATTAATATTTGATGATAAACCTGGCCTTGAAAGTCTTAATTGCTTCACTCCCAGGAACTCCTGTCACCACTTTTGTACCAGGATATCACATTAGTATTACCCCATCCCGGAAATCTCAGTATCTCTTGGTTAGGCAGTGCCACTTTCTTGAAATGTAGTACACAATAAAAGCTTCACATTTTTTTTTTTTCTCATAAGGACCAAAGAAAAAATAGGAGATCTGTGGCTCAAAATATCAAAACACCTCGCATCCCTTTTGCCATATCCCATTAGTATAAACACTAAATAAGCCATTTGCAAGCGACTCTATAAAAAGCACTTTCTATAATCTTGCTATGTATTGTTTTGACACTTTTACTAAGGGAAAGTGTGAGGTTGAATGGTAGTAATGTATTCTCCTTTTAAATTTGGTTGATTAACTTCTAATTTGACTCCAGTGGGGAAAGTCTTATTGCTTCTTCATTGGGAGATGCTTGCTGAGGTTAACTTGCAGTCTTTCAATTATGTTTTCACTTAATAGCTTACAAACACTCAGTACCCCTAGTGTAACATGGGAAGGCAGTGGAACTGAAAAGATGGGCATTGCCTGGGAAATTACTGTCTTTTCTTGGTCACTTGGGTGCTGTGTTTCTGAGCTGTATTACCAGTCCTAGCTCTAGAAAATGTTGGTAGGCCATTTTGGTGGTATTATTCAGATGTTACTGTGCACAGTTGGGCGTTATTTCTTGGGCATCATTTCTTATTTCATGCCACAAATCACATAAATTAATTGCAAAAGGCATATAGTAATCTCTGAACACAATCTCCAATTATTCCAGCTCTTTCTCTCCTTTCCTTATAGCTACAGACTGTCTCCCCAGAGTCATTGTTCCTTATTCTCTTCCTTTCATCTCAGTCTATCAGGGCTTATGTGACATCACCCCCTCCCCCTCCTGTGTGACAGGTGTTTAACGCCAGCCCTTCTTTGCCAACACCCTTAACATAGTCACCCCCTCATTCTTCTACCACAACTGTTTCCTAACCCCCTTCTTCACCATTCTTTGCTCTAATTAACCTACTTTTCATAGTCAATATGTATTTTTTCCATTGTGAGGTTTTTTTTTTTGTTTTTTTTGTTTTTGGCACACAGGCTTAGTTGCTCTGTGGCATGTGGGATCTTCCTGGAGCAGGGATCAAACCCATGTCCCCTGCATTGGCAGGCAGATTCTCAACCACTGCACCACCTAGGAAGCCCCGATTGTGAGTTTTTAAACTAGGTTTTCTAGTTTGAGTGACAAATTTATCATTTTATGTGCACATCCTTTTTACTTGTTCTTCAACAATTGAGCACTGACCCTGTGCTAATATTCTGGGGATATAGTGATAAAGGAAACAGGCAAAAATTCTTCAAAGAGTTTACATTCTAGCATGGAAGACAGGCAATTAAAAATAAGCAAAATGTATGTAATACAATAGGAAAGGTGCTAAGGAATAAGTAGAACTGAAAAGGGGGACATGAAATATTGAGTCAGGGTGGGTGGGGTGTGTGTAATAAGTTTTGAGTAAAGAGGTAAAGGAAGCGAGGAAGAAACAAGGATATTTTGAGAAAGAACATTCCAGGCAAGAGAAAATAGCAAGTGCAAAGGCCTAAGGCAGGAGCTTGTCTGGCATGTTCTATTTAAAGAATAACAAGAGATCAGTGAGCTAGAACTAAGAGGACCAGAGGGAGAGTAGCCATCAAATGAGATCAACCAAAGAGGAGTCAGATCATAGAGGGGTTGGTAGATCAAAATACAGCCTTCAGCTTTCATTCTGAGTGTGATGGGGAGTGACTAGAGGTTTAGAGCAGAGGCATGACGAGCTGTGGTTTGCTTTTCCGTATGATCACTCAGACTGCTGTGTTATGAATAAATGGCAGAGTGAAACATGGAGAAGCAAAGAGACCAATTAGAAAATTATTGCAATGATATAGACAAGCTATATGTCTTGGACCAAGGTGGTAGCATTGTAACGGGTGAGAATTATTTGATTTCTGGAGATCTTCTGATATAGTAGATAGCTTTTATCAACAGATTGAATATGGAGTGAGAAACAGAGGAGGCAAGAATGACCTCAAGATTTTCAGCATGAGCATCTGAAAATATGGCAGTTCCATAATTGAGATGGGGAAGGCTGTAGAAGGAGCTGTTTTGGGGAGAATAGTTAGGAACTCAGTTTTGGATATGTTAAACTTGAAATATCTACTAGATGTCCAAGTAGAAAAGTAAAAAAGTAGTTGGATATATAAGGCTGGCTTTGGGGGAAGTTCTGGCTGGACGTACAACATGGTGGTTACCAGCATCATATGTGGGATTTAAAGCAATATGACCAGGGTATGTCAAACTTAAAGGAGTGGATGATGACGGGGGAAGAACACAGAAGACTAGAAAGGAGTGGCCAGAAATGTGAGAGGAAAGCCAGGTGACCGTTGGGTCCTGAAATTCAAGGGTGAAAAATGTTTCAAAGGAGGAGAGTGAATGTAAAAATGTAAAGACCCCTAGAGTCTGTCATACAGAGTGAAGTAAGTCAGAAAGAGAAAGACAAATATTGTATGCTAACTCACATATACGGAATCTAAAAATGGTACTGATGAACTCAGTGACAAGAACAAGGACGCAGATGCAGAGAATGGACTGGAGAACTCGAGGCTTGGGGGGGGCGGGGGGTGAAGGGGAAGCTGAGACGAAGTGAGAGAGTAGCACAGACATATATATACTACCAACTGTAAAACAGATAGCCAGTGGGAAGTTGTTGTATAACAAAGGGAGTTCAACTCGAGGATGGAAGATGCCTTAGAGGACTGGGACGGGGAGGGTGGGGGGGAGTCGAGGCGGGGGGGGGGGGGGAGTCGAGGGAGGAAGGGAATACGGGGATATGTGTATAAAAACAGATGATTGAACTTGGTGTACCCCCCCAAAAATAGTAAATAAATTAAAAATAATAATAATAATAAAAAAATGTAAAGACCTTTTATGTAAATGGTATACAAACTTTTCCCCTCACTTTCTCACTGAACTTTGTAGCTAACTGATATGCATCTAAATTGCTAGGCATGTAGCTATTCTTATACATGCATCTACTTATTACACAATACTCTTTGGCATGTAGCCAACATGCCATTTGACCTATGCCCTCTCCTAGTGTTGCTTTTAGGAAATCTGGTATCATTCTGTGCATGATATCAGTCTGTGATATTTGTGATCCTGTATACATTTCTCCTGATCTTTCTCTGGGAGCTTTCCAGATCTCTTTATCCCTATTGATCCCTTGGTATGAGTTTGGTATGCTGTGAAAATTCGGTGAGCAACTTTGATGTAATAATGTTTACTCTTCTATTCTGGGAACTTTAATTATGATTTCTTTAACAAAATCATTTTACTTTCTTTGCCTTCACTTTTCAGTACTACCTCCCTGTTTCAAGGTCAACTAAGTAGTGGTCTTAATTACATCTGCAAAATCCCTTTGCCATGTAAGGCAATATATTGTCTCGAGAATTAGGGGGTGGAATCTTCTTGAGAACCATAATTCTGCCTACCACAACCCTCTACTGTGTTTTTCATTACTGCTGTCATGTTTTTATTTCCAAGAGTACCCTGGACATGATTTCCCTTTTTAAAATTAGAGTTCACTTTCTTATTTCATGGATCCAATTTCTTTTCTGAGCATCTCAATATCAGTTGTGTGTGTATGTGTGCGTGTGCATGTTGAACTCTTCTGCTCCTTGCATTATTTCCTCTCCCAACGTTTTTCTTTTTTGCTTTGGTCTTTCATATTGGATGCTATCCTGCTGTCCTCAAAGGTCTGGTAACCATCTGTTCACATTTAAGAGTAAGACTTATTCATCTTTTTTCTCAGTATGGCCGTCCTCCATGTCTGCCGTCTCTGATGAGAGCAACTCCTCCCAATTTCTTCCAAATTATGGGCCTTCTCTTCTGCAGTGGGAGGTGGGGTGGGTAGCTGCTGCTCCATATCCAGACGTTAAACCAATTCCACTACATTTAGCTTCTGCTTGTCCTTCCTACCCTCTCCTAATGGCCCCTGGTGTCTCTGAGTCTGGGACCTCTCTGGAGTCCTGGGGAAAAATCACTCATTATTTATTGCTTTGTGCTGATGAGTCATACAGTGCAATAAAAATTATCTAATTGTCTGTCCTAGTCTGTGCTGGGTACTTCTTGCTTCCATCAAGCTATGAGACATTGGATAACTTCTAAGCACTGGTTTCCTTATTCCTTCACTCTGCAGGCAGCTGCAGGAAAAAATGCTTTGATGCTTCACATAGAGGACTAGAGGGCTGCCGGTGCGATGTGGGATGTAAAGGCCGAGGCGACTGCTGCTGGGACTTTGAAAACACCTGTGTGGAATCAAGTATGGATCCTGGGAGCAAGTTTATTAGCATGTTGGTGGTGCTGTCATTAATGCATGTGCAAATGCTCACCAGACACCTTGCCTATTCATTTCCTCGGGCTGCCATAACAAAGTACCACAAACTCGATGGTTTAAACAACAGAAATTCATTTTCTCACAGTTCTGGATCTAGTTGTTGGCAGGGTTGGTTCCTTCTGAGGCTGTGAGGGAGAATCTGTTCCATGCCTCTCTCCTAGCTTTTGGCGGGTCACCGGCTATCCTTGGTATTCCTCGGCTTGTGGCAGCAAACCTCGAAGGTCTGCCTGTGTCTTCAGATAGCCTTCTCCTCGTGTTTTCACAGTTTCCCTCTATGTGTGTCCACGTCCAAATTTCCTCTTGTTATAAGAAGAATATCAGTCATACTGGATTGGGGCCCACTCTAATAACCTCATTTTAACTTGATTATCTGCAAAGATCCTTTTTAAATAAGGTCGCACTCATAGTAATGGGAAGTTAAGACTTCAACATTTTGGAGGAGGTATACAATTTAGCCCATAACACCTTGTATACAAGATCTAGAATTATCCTGTCCCCCTTGTCGGTACTAAAGACAGAAGCCACATTTAGCTGAGACTGAGGAATAACAGTCTACAGCAGATGAACAATACTGTCTAATTATGCAAGTGGCAGAGGAGTTTTCCTATGGCTTATCATCTTATTTAGTTTCATTTTTAGTGGTTCGCAGATTGCAGGGTGCATGAGACTCCCTTGGAAAGCTGGTGATTCTTGGTGATCCTGATGGCCGTGTTCCACAGAACACAACTTGGGGAGCATTGTTCTTGAGGCAGAAGAGACAGTTTAGTTTGCAATATCTAACTTTCTAAAAAATCAGGGAAGGTGGTGGTGGGGTGTCTAGTGGTTCGAGGAGAGTGAAGATTAGAACAATAGAGCTCCTTACTCTCTGAAAAGGGCAAGAGGGAAGGGATAACCTAGTACAGATAAGATCTGTATTTCCTTTAAGTAATCTCTAAATATCTTTTCTTTCTGAGTAAATAGTATATCATGAAGAATGAAGAACTCTGCGCATGACTGCAAAGCATGGCTGTCACCAGGCCAATGCATTTGTCTGAGCACAGGGCTGTTGACTCTAGGCACTGCTTCCTGGCAGGTGACCCTAGGAAGCAGCCTCAGTGCAGCCTCTTGTTGTTAGCACTGAGATTTACTGAAACATCTCACATTAAGTGTCTAGCCTGGGGAAACACCGGAGGAATTGTGGGGAGCTGGTCTACCATTCCTTCACTCTCAGCTGGGAGATACCCTGCCCGCCTACATTCTCACAGACCTGATCGTGTTCCAGTTACTTCTGTTGCCATTGCCTCTTCTTTGCTGCCTGTCCTTAGATAAGGCTGGGCAGCCTGCTCTTGGGTGACAACAGTCACTCAAAGTTAGTAGTTCTTTACCATTGGAAGCTCCTACCCTTGGATGGGAATAGGACAGGTGTTCAGAGTCTTCAAACTCAGAGGTGTACCTGATAGGTAGACCAGAGCTGCAGCTTATAAAGCTACATTCCTCTCTGCCCCCATGCCAAAAGAAGAAAAGTGGTGAATTGCCCCTTATTCGTATTATGAGTTCATTTTTGACTGCAGATAAGCCAAGAATGTGACCGTAGGCTAATGCAAGAAGAAATGCATGAAATTTGTATTTTTGGTATTGGATGCTTAAAATAAATTGTATGCTCAAAACCAAACTGTGTAATTTTCTAGCTCAAATGTGGACATGCAATAAATTTCGTTGTGGGGAGACCAGACTGGAATCCAGCCTTTGCTCTTGTTCAGATGACTGTTTACAGACGAAAGACTGCTGTGCTGACTATAAGAGTGTTTGCCAAGGTAAGCAGGTGTTGACCCATTTGCCTCCATGAGTTCAGTGACCCTGGAGCTGGCCTAGGCTGCAAACATTAAAGCAAATCAAAGAATTTTTAGCCACTCTATGTGGAAGAAAAGACCCAATGTGTTTACTGTGGGAAGAAATGTGTTTTGTGCATGATAGAGGAAGGGAGCTCATAGCGTAGATATTATAGAAGAGAAAACTTAACGTTCCATGTTGTCTGTAAAGCAAGGTTTTTTTCAGTCCAATGACGATGCTAGACATTCTGTGGTTTGAGACACCCTATGGCAGATCCTAAAGTTAAAACTTCACAAAAGAGATTCTCTGGCCCAAGTAGCATTTTGTTAAACCAATGTGATTGTTGAAACAACTATGTCCTGAGTGGTTTAATGACTGATTTAGGCCTGGCAGGGAGGTAATGCAGAGCCAAGATTAGAATCCAGGTTATTCAATGCCTGATTTCACCTGCTTTGCCACTTTATAAGCAATGTAGATTTTTTTAAAAATCACCAATCCCTCTGAATATCTGATGAGACTTAGGAAAAATGGACATATACACATATCAAGAAAATTGCTTCAAGCTATCAACCCCTTTTTCCTAACACCACATACAGTAGAGCTAACTTACATGTGTAATATTTTTAGACAAAAAAAGAGATGAAGTTGAATTTTGAATTTTTTAAATAGAAGGAAAATGTTATAGGAGAAACATTGTTAACTATAATCCCTTAGTAGAAAATAGGTTTTGCATTGTTAGATAAATCAGTTTTTATGCAAAATATAATTGAAAATCAGCTAAAAAGAACAACCAGAAAGGAAAGTAAAAGCCTGAAATGGTAAGTCTGTTTTTAAACAATAATTGATAGTTAATAATGAATATTGTATCATTAAAAATCCCCCTAAATTCACAAAGGCAAGTGTAGTTTCCAGTTTGCTTATTTGTCTAATAAGTTTATTGAGCGTGCTGCCTCTGACCTTTGTAACCTCTTGCCTTCTGCCCTCATTTTATAACTAACTCAACTTTTTATTTAATAGTGATCCTCAGGTCATATGGTAAATTTTCTCACTGAATTCATTGCACAATATTACTTGAATTTAACAGAAACAAAAGTAATTGCTATAATCAGTGTTGAAGTTTAACATTACCACTAATTAATTACTTTGATGGCATTCATTGAATCATTCAGTTTATTTTTTAAACAAAGGTAAATGTTTTCTCACTCTAAGAATTCAACACTTTAAAGATGTTAAATGATTCTTGCCAAAATTATATCTCCAGACAGTAGTTGGAAGAGATTTGAATAATTTTTGTGCAAGAAACCAGCTAGTTACTTTTATATTTTAAGTTTAGAATTTTGGAAAAAAATGGTGAATTTCTTTCCACAGAAAGAAGAGAATGGTATGTTTTACCATATGTCCATCACCTTGCTTGAGCAATGATCAACTCATGACCAATATTGTCTCATACTACCACAGTAAAATTTTCAAAAAGATAAAAACATGACTCATGAATATAAAGTAAATATGTCAAAGATTTATTTAATTAAGGAGATAACCAACTGGAATTGGAATGTTAAGCTAGCTCAGAGAATTGAAGAGAACAGGTACACATAGAACTGAAAGAAAGTCGGAATAAAATCACTAAAGATGTAATTTTTGGTGGGACACAAATGATTTGCTTTGCTACAGGACAATTTATCTAATCAGACAAGAATCAGTTACACTGCTATCAGTTTTCTACGAATTCACTGCTACCCTTACTAAGTTGTAAAGTGAATAAATGGTAAAGGATGAGCTAAAGATATATACTCCTAGGTAATTAGATAATCCGTAGGTGGGCTTTTTAAATAATTCCCAGCATGACATTAAAATGAATTTTAGTGATCAGTCCTTCTTTTGCTTATTTTCAAGTTTGGGGTTTTTTTTCCCTCAATAAAATACCCCCATCCTCTCTTTAAAAATTTTAGATTCTTCACAGCAAATCCTAAGGTTAATATCATTCATCTGTAAATATTTTCAGTATGTATCTAAAAGAGATGAAGACTTAACAAAATTAGAATACCATCAATATATCTAAAAATGTCTTCAATAATAATTTGTCAGGCTTGCCTGGTGGCACAGTGGTTAAGAATCTGCCTGCCAATGCAGGGGACACGGGTTCGAGCCCAGGTCCGGGAAGATCCCACATGCGCGGAGCAACTAAGCCCGTGCATCACAACTACTGAGTCCACGTGCTGCAACTACTGAAGCCTGGGCCCTAGAGCCTGTGCTCCGCAACCAGAGAAGCCATCACAATGAGAAGCCTGGCACTGCAAAGAAGAGTAGCCCCCACTCACCACAACTAGAGAAAGCCCATGTGCAGCAACCAAGACCCAATAGAGCCAAAAATAAAATAAATAAATAAATAAATTTATAAAAAATAATAATTTATTGTCAACAAACGTCCAATTTGTGTTCAGATTTTTCTGTTTCATGATATTTAAAAGACTGTTTGTTTGAAGTAGGATCCAGATAGATTCCATACATTGCAACTGACTGATATATTTCAAGTCTTTTAAAAGTAGTTCTCCCTTCCTTCCCCACTCCCCCACCCCCATGCAATTTACATGTTGGATAAATGGAATCACTTTTCTTGTAGAATTTTCCAGTCTGGGTTTTTCAGATTGTATCCCCTGTGACATAAGCAGTTTGTCAACCCCTATATTTCCTGCAAATTGGTAGTTAGAACTAGGGGACTGTTCAGATTGAGGTGTTTATCTATCTATCTCTATCTATCTATCTCCCATGTGTCTTTCACAGGTAGTGATGTTAGTTCCATCAAGAGACACATCTTGTCTGCTTGTCTCTTTTGGGGCATGTTAGCCATTGATAATCATTGCCTAGATCCATTAATGGTTGCAAATGATGACATTCATATTCTATCATTTCTATTTCATTAACTAGTTGGAATGTTTTATAAACAGAAACATCCATGGAGTAAGAATTTTTTGGTTACGATCTTAAAAATTTTTTTGTTTAATTTTCCCCATTCGATATTAATATCAATTATCTTCTTTGAGTATTTCTCTGTTTTCATACTTTCATTTTTCTTTAGATTATATACCTATATTTATTAAACTTATTTTTCCTAGCAGTTGGGAAAATATTGTCCTTGAGGGAAAAACATTATTTAAAAAAGAAAGAAGTTGTCCCTTTCCAGCTAAAGGAATTCCCTTTGATTTCTTGGTAAAGATGGGCTTCCTGGTATTCAGTTAGTGTAGATTACTGATCTGTGCAAATCGCTAGAGGCATTGACCTTGCCAACATGTGAAGTAGCATTTAACATGTTCTGGAAGAATTTTGTCATTGGAGTAACAATGAATTAAGTTGTTTGGAAAGATTGTGTCCATTGAACATTGATTTCTCTTTTCTTGTCTAAAGAGTTTGATCTTATGCTTTTCAGGAGAAACCTCATGGGTGCAAGAAGAGTGTGGCACAGCCCAGCAGCCTCAGTGCCCAGAAGGGTGAGAAGGACACAGACATATTTATTCTCCTTTAACAGATGGCGCACAGGAATGTAGTTGAGAGACAGGGTGGAATTTCCTCCATTCTGTTTACATTCTAAAACAAAGCAGTTAACAAAAGAATAGATTTCTCATAGCTTCCAACTCATAACACACTTTGGTTTGCTTTATTGTTTACAAAACATTTATACATTGTTATATTCATATCTTACAATGACTTAAAAAATGGTTGAAGTATAATATTTGTACTAACATCCCAGGGTCCTATGATCAGGACTAGAATTTAGATCTAAATGTCTCTAGCCAGCACTGTTTTCTCTTGTCATCCTGGCACCTCAGTTTATTCTTACGGAGAAAATGGGAAGAAGTTTATTCACGGAAGGCCTCGCAGTGAAAGGTGGACCCTGAAGAATGGATGAGGAGAACTCTGTCAGGTGGGCGCGGGTGATGGACACATGAGTCCCTCCTCACCCCACCTTCCCATACATCTCCTCCACATGTTTAGGACAGCTGCTCCCCAGACTTTGTCCAGCCCTGGAAACGTGCCCCATATCACCTCCCGTCAAGGAGGTGTATACGGTATAATGAGATTTGGAAATTCAGAAATCTGTATAACCCACAGATATAGAATATTTCCGTGTCCACAGAAAGAGGTCTTGTTTTGATTTTCATCACCATAGGTTCTTGTTTTAGAACTTCATATAAGTGGAATCATACCATGTATGTTCTGGAGTCTGTTTTTTGTTTTCTTTTGTTTTTTGTTTAACCCAGTGTTTTTGAGACTCCTAAATGTTACTGCATGCATCATTTCTCTTCTATGCGCTTTTGCAAAGCGTGTTCTCCCTGAGTAAAACATCGGTCCCATTCTTTTTTCATATAATTTCTATTTGTTCTTTAGGGGTCAGTTCACATGTCATACTCCCTGGAGAGCCTGCTCTCACCTTACAAAGATTGAATTTGACGTCCTCTTGTGTACTTGAATAGCATCCTGTACCCAAACCTAGTCATTAACCACTTCTGTTTACTTCTCGATTTCATCACCTAGATAAGGGCTGTAATTCCTGCATGCCTTTATTCTCAGTATCTGGCACAATGTCTGACAGATATTTGTTAAAGGAGTTATTCTACAATAAATGCATATTCTGGGAAACTGAATAGACATCCTCCAGACTCCCCTCACAGTTTCTTTCACAATGTGCAAATAGATGGCTATGCTAATATTTTTTTCTAGCTCTACTCAAACACATTAAAAAGAACTGAATTTATTTTGCTTATTTGTAGCTGGTATCAGCATTCAGAATTTTCTTTATGATAATACTGGGCATTTGTCAGAATTCTTAAAGAAGATGTATTCTAACCAAATCTCTTGAAAACATGTTTTTGTTCAAAAATTTAGATGTGAAACTGCTTGAGCACCGAGTTGAAAATTTCTTTGGCATTCTTATTTGCACGCACTCTGTTTTTTGTTTGTTTGTTTGTTTTTTGGCCACACCATGCAGCATGCGGGTTCCGACCAGGGATGGAACCCTCGCCTCCTGCCATGCAAGTGCGGAATCTTAACCACTGGACTGCCAAGGAAGTCCCGTGCATGCACTATGTTTGGAATTTGAAACAAACTTACTGTGTCGATAGCTGTTATTCATAATAGCCCTAAACTGGAAAGTACCCAAATGTCCATCCACAGGATGAATAAGTTGTGGTTTATTCATTCACTGGAATTCTAGACAGCCATGAGAATGATCTACAGCTATATGTAAAAATGTGGATGAATCTCAAACATAATGTTAAGTAAAAGAATCTAGACATAGCAGAATATATACTGTATGATTCTGTTTTCGTATAAATATAAGTACAAAAATAGACACAGCTGATCTATGCTGTTAGAAGTCAAGACATTGATCGTCTTGGTGGCGAGTGTTTTGCAGAGGTTGGTGACTAGAAAGGAGCACAAGGGGAGGGTTCTAAGTAATATTCTGTTTCATGATCTGGCTGATGGCTACACAGTGGAGTTCAGTTAGGAAAAATGTATGAAACTATACACCTCCGATGTGTGTGTGTGTGTGTGTGTGTGTGTGTGTATAAAATACAAATAAAATTTTAGAAGTGAAAAAAGTATTTAATGGAAAAAAGACAGTCTCTGGCTATAACCGCAAAGTTACCTTTCATCATCGTAACTTAAATACTCAACTAAAATGAGATTGTAATGCTTTGGAGGTTAATATTAATATCCTGAGATATTGGAATAAAGAGTCAAAAAATGTAGAACTTTAAAATAATAAAACATAAGTTTCAGAGTTCCTAAATTTCATACCATAATAATAATAGCTGTATCCAAAAGGTGGTAGAATAATTGTAACTTTTATAATTTTTGAGTGTAAGCACTGAATTCAGTAGTCATGGCTTTTGGATCCTTAGCCAAAGCCGGGATTGTGAAAGGTCCCTAATATAGAATCCCATTTCTGGTGATGTTTTGTTAGTGCTCTGCTCGCTGCTGACTTCTATTGTAAAACTAGCTCCATTAGTTAGCTCCATGTACACCTGCCCCTGCAAAATACTACATATATTTGCGGTGAGGCAATGATACTAATGTGCCAGGTTGTAATTCCACAGTGTTGGGTGTGTGGGTTGGGACTGAATTTTGAGAGGTTGAATAACTGCTTGGTTAAATAACGCGTAAAGAATGAAGCAGAGAATTAAACTCAAGTCTTTCTGAGGCCAGTCCCTTCCTTTTTCTCCACAGTGCACTTCCTGGTCATCTTAAACACTCAGGGCTAGAGAAATTTCATACATGGTATACCTGGGTGTCACAGGTGGCCAGTGCGAAGGAGCAAATGGAAATAAAGTTAGCTAAAATTGTTTAAACTCCAGAACTCAAAATATGGTAGATCTCCATGCTGAAAGACCCAGATAATTTATGTAACACCTTTAAAAAAATTGTACATCTTTATTGTGGATTAATAACATACTGGAAATACTGCTTGTAAAGGGAAATAATTTTTAAAAAGAGAAAGGAAAACTTAGAACTATTTCTGACTGTGCTTTCTTAGCATTTTCTAATTTAGAGAATTGTAAGTAGTACAGAAAGGTGTCTTTTTAAAAAAATCAAAATAATGGACTAATTTCTTGTTTTCCATTTTCAGATTTGACCTGCCACCTGTTATTTTGTTTTCCATGGATGGATTTAGAGCCGAGTATTTACAGACATGGGGTACTCTAATACCTAATATCAATAAACTGAGTAAGTCTCCTATAATCAGGGGCATGCAGATGATAGACACCTAGTTAGTTCATCTCTAGATGGTGCACTTTTCTTTCTGACCTTTAATGTTAGTGGTTTGTCCTAGTTCAGGTCCTCTCAGGAGTTTGATGAGTTTACTGCTCGATATCTATTTTCATACTTCTTGTCCCTTCTTCCTTCTTTTGCTGTGTGTTTATCTTTTTATTTATTTTGATTTGTTTTGTATTTGAATATAACTTCTCTATGAACATCTGTTCATGGATACTATCTCAAAAATGGCATTTGTCAGACCTAGAGTCTGGGTCTCAGCCAGTTAAGGATAGGAACATGAAGGAGCCTGAGTAGACTGGACAGAATCAGCATGTACCAAGGCTCCAATAGATGAAAAGTCCAGTATCTCTGTCCGGTTCTGGAATCAAAGTGCCTGGAACCTGGCTGCACCACTCACTAGCTCTGAGACTTCCTGCAAATTTACTTCCCTTGTTGGTGCTCTCTTCTCTTTATCTGTCAAATGGTCACTTCCCACCGCATACAAATACTGTGAGACTATATACATAGTGTACATTGGATGACTTAAGTTATTACTATAATTATTATTTTTAATGCCATCTTTATCATGATGTACTTCTGAGTAAGGCATCTGGACTTCACACAATTTTATAAAGTCAGTAATAAAGAGGAATGGGGAACCTGAGCACACAAGGTTAGCAAATATCAGAGGGTTGGCGCCAGGGTTCATAAGTCTTCTCTGCCCTGCAGTTCCTCTCTTACTTCCCCCTTCTACCAAGGCCCTGTTTTATCTCCATGGTCCTCAAAACTTCCGACAATTTTACTGGTTCCCTGTTTTCATTTTCCTCCAAATTATTAAAAAAAACAAAAACAAAACTGTTTGACTCTATGTTGATCACCCTTTCTGGGTCTCAGTTTCCTCATTTGTAAAATGAGAAGATTAGATCTAATGATTTCTACTGCTTTATTCCAGCACTAAAATTCCTCGGCTGTAGAAAGGTGAATGACCTCCCCCTGCAGCACAAGGGGCTTTGTCTCTCCTGCTTCTCCCTGACTCTCTGAGGCAGATTTTTAGCAAAGAGATTAAGGGTTTGGGTCTCTGACTGGCTCCAAATTCAGGATTTGTCACTTCCTGCTGAGTTACTTAGGCCTGAAAAGTAATTAACAACTCTCAGTTTCTGTTTCCTTATCTGCATTTCCCTTGGTAGTCTGGATATCAAATCCTGTGTCCAAAAGGGAATTTATCTAGTCAGGCTGAACTGAAACTCTTTAGAAGTGGAATTATTTGATTTGCTCATCCTATTGAGAGTTGGAAAGGACACCAATGAACTACTGGGTCATTGAGAGCTTTCCCTTTCTAAGGTTTAAAATATTTTTTTAAGTCATTTATACAACATCTCCATCCTTAAATGTGTGAAGCCATCACTCACTAGGTCTTCTAGGAGGCCCAGTTAGGAGTGGATGTGGTAAAAGAGTTAGGATTAGGACCTCCCGAGAATGGTAGGCTTGAGGTGAGGCATGTGACAGCAGGCATCACTTTAAAGAAGTCTAGCACCTCATCTCTAGCGTCCCATCAAGCTGCATGGGTTGGGCTACAATGGTTGTAGAAACTGAGCATGGACTCATACCGCAGCACAGTGAGTCATATCAGTGACTCTTCAGATTTTTGGCAGAGTTTGAGAAGAATTTGCATTTTTAGGTAAAATTAACTTGTGAAGCCATCTTGTCTTGGGCTTTTCCTTTTTTAGGAGGTTTTTGATTACTTGATATTGGTCTGTTCAGATTTTTTCTGTTTCTTCCATAGTTCATAACTGGAAGGTTGTATCTTTCTAGGAATTTACCCATTTCTTCTAAGTTAGCCAGTTTGTGGGGTGTAATTGTTCATAGCAGTCTCATAATCCTTTTTATTTCTGTGGTATTGGTTTCTGATTTTATTGATTTGAGTCTTCTCTCTTTTTCTTAATCTTGCTAAAGGCTTGTCAATTTTATCTTTGCAAAAAGCCAACTTTAATTTTGTTGTTTTTAAAATTGCTTTCTATTCTCTATTTCACTTATTTCTGCTATAATCTTATTGTTTTCTTCTTTTTTGCTAACTTTGGGTTTCATTTGTTCTTTTTCTAGTTCCTTAAAAGTGTAAAGTTAGGTTGTTTATTTGATATTTCTTCTTTTTTAAGAAGATACTTCTTTTTTATTGCTATGAGCTTCTTTCCTAGTACTGCTTTTGCTACAACTGTACATTCTTCAGCTATTTCACCTACTCATCCATTGTCTTCTTTTTTTTAATTTATTTTATTTTTATTTTTTAGCCTTTTATTGGAATATAATTGCTTTACACTGTTGTGTCAGTTTTTGCTGTACAACAAAGTGAAGCAGCTGTATTTATACATATATCCCCATATCCCCTCCCTCCTGGGACTCCTTCCCACCCTCCCTATCCCAGCCCTCTAAGTCATCACCCATCATCTCGTTGATCTCCCTGTGCTATGCAGCAGCTTCCCACTAGCTATCTGTTTTACATTTGATAGTGTGTATATGTCAATGCTACTCTCTCACTGCATCCCAGCTTCCTCTTCAAGCCCCGCCCCCCCACCCTGTGTCCTCAAGTCTGTTCTCTACATTGCATCTTTTATTCTCGTCCTGCCACTGGGTTCATCAGTACCATTTGTTTAGATTCCATATATATGAGTTAGCATACAATATTTGTTTTTCTCTTTCTGGCTTACTTCATTCTGTATAACAGACTCTAAGTCCATCCACCTCACTACAAATAACTCAATTTCATTCCTTTTTATGGCTGAGTAATATTCCATTGTATACATGTGCCACATCTTCTTTATCCAGTCATCTGTTGATGGGCATTTAGGTTGCTTCCACGTCCTGGCTATTGTAAATAGTGCTGCAGTGAACATTGTGGTACATGTTTATTTTTGGATTACAGTTTTCTCAGGGTATATGCCCAGTAGTGGGATTGCTGGGTCATATGGTAGTTCTGTTTTTAGTTTTTTAAGGGACCTCCAGACTGTTTTCCACAGTGGCTGTATCAATTTACATTCCCACCAACAGTGCAGGAGGGGTTCCTTTTCTCTGTGCCCTCTCCAGCATTTATTGTTTCTAGATTTTTTGATGATGGCCATTCTGACTGGTGTGAGGTGATACCTCATTGTGGCTTGAACTTGCATTTCTCTAATGATTAGTGATGTTGAGCATCTTTTCACGTGTTTGTAGCCATCTGCATGTGTTCTTTGGAGAACTGTCTGTTTAGGTCTTCTGCCCATTTGTGGATTGGGTTATTTGCTTTTTTGGTATTAAGCTGCATGAGCTGCTTGTATATTTTGGAGATTAATCCTTTGTCCGTTGCTGTGTTGGCAAATATTTTCTCCCGTTCAGAGGGTTGTCTTCTTGTCTTTTTTATGGTTTCTTTTGCTGTGCGAAAGCTTTTAAGTTTCATTAGGTCCCATTTGTCTATTTTTTATTTTATTTCCGTGATTCTAGAAGGTGAGTCAGAAAGGATCTTGCTTTGATGTATGTCATAGAGTGTTTTGCCTATGTTTTCCTCTAGGAGTTTTATAATGTCTGGCCTTACATTTAGGTCTTTAATCCATTTTGATTTATTTTTGTGTATGGTGTTAGGAAGTGTTCTAATTTCATTCTTTTACATGTAACTGTCCAATTTTCCCAGCACCACTTATTGAAGAGGCTGTCTTTTTTCCATTGTGTATTCTTACCTCCTTTGTCAAAAATAAGCAGGCCATATGTGCGTGAGTTTACCTCTGGGCTCTCTCTTCTGTTCCATTGATCTATATTTCTGTTCTTGTGCCAGTACCATACTGTCTTGATCACTGTAGACTTGTAGTATAGTTTGAAGTCAGGGAGCCTGATTCCACCATCTCCATCTTTCCTTCTCAAGATTGCTTTGGCTATTCGGGGTCTTTTGCGTTTCCACACAGATCATAAAATTTCTTGTTCTAGTTCTGTGAAAAATGCCATTGGTAATTTGATAGGGATTGCATTGAATCTATAAATTGCTTTGGGCAGGATAGTCATTTTCACAATGTTGATTCTTCCAATCCAAGAACATGGTATGCCCCTCCATCTGTTTGTATCATCTTTGATTTCTTTCATCAGTGTCTTATAGTTTTCTGCATACAGGTCTTTTGCCTCCTTAGGCAGGTTTATTCCTAGGTATTTTATTATTTTTGTTGCAATGGTAAATAGGACTGTATCCTTAATTTCTCTTTCTGCTCTTTCATTGTTAGTGTATAGGAATGCAAGAGATTTCTGTGCATTAATTTTGTATCCTGCTACTTTACTAAATTCATCAATTAGTGCTAGCAGTTTTCTGGTAGCATCTTTAGGGTTTTCTATGTATAATGTCATGTCATCTGCAAAGAGTGACAATTTTACTTCTTCTTTTCCATTTTGGATTCCTTTTATTTCGTTTTCTTCTCTGTGGCTAAAACTTCCAAAGCTATGTTGAATAATAATGGTGAGAGTGGGGACCCTTGTCTTGTTCCTGTTCTTAGAAGGAATGCTTTCAGCTTTTCACCATTGAGAATGATGTTGGCTTTTGATTTCTCATATATGGCTTTTATTATGTTGAGGTAATTTCCTTCTATGTCCATTTTCTGGAGAGTTTTTATCATAAATGGATGCTGAATTTTATCAAAAGCTTTTTCTGTGTCTATTGAGATGATCATATGGTTTTTATCCTTCAGTTTGTTAATATGATGTATTACATTGATTGATTTGCATATATTGAAGAATCCTTGCATTCCAGGGATAAACCCCACTTAATCATAGTGTATGATCTTTTTAATGTGCTGTTGGATTCTGTTTGCTAGTATTTTGTGGAGTATTTTTGCATCTGTATTCATCAGTGATATTGGCTTGTAATGTTCTTTTTTTGTGACATCTTTGCCTGATTTTGGTATCAGGGTATTCATCCATTGTCTTCTACTCCTTCCTATAGCTTGTAGTTACTATAGATGTATATTTATTCCATTTATATTTTCAGATATTTTTGGTTGGTACTTTCTTTTTAAAAAGACTTTTTAAGGAGTAAATTATGCAAATGATAAACTTTGAAAAATGATGTTAAAGGGACTTCCTAAGTGGCGCAGTGGATAAGAATCAGCCTGCCAATGCAGGGGACACAGGTTCGATCCCTGCCCCAGGGAGATACCACATGCCGCGGAGCAACTAAGCCCATGCGCCACAACGACTGAGCCTGTGCTCTAGGGCCCATGAGCCACAACTGTTGAGCCCACATGCCACAACTACTGAAGCTCATGTGCCTAGAGCCTGTGTTCCACAATAAGAGAAGCCACTGTAATGAGAAGCCTGCGTACTGCAACAAAGAGTAGCCCACGCTCACTGCAACTAGAGAAAGCCCTTGTACAGCAATGAAGACCCAACGTAGCCAATAAATGAATAAATTAATTAAAAAATGATATTAAAGGGTATATAGTAAGAAACAACCAACCAGAAATGACCAACCAATTAACAGACTGTCTGTCCTGATCGTCCCAGTTTTTCTCTGCCGAAGCAACTATTCTCATTGGTTTATTATTTGTCCTTCCAGAATTATTCTATTCAGCTGTAATTTAGATTATTAAGATCTGGAAATGGTAGATCTTGGTTTGATGAGATATCCTATAATAGCTTTGGTTCAAAGGCAGGTGATCCAAAATGGTTGCTTGGATATGTAGGTAGTCAGCAGGTGTGTCCTGTCTAAAATTAGGAAGGTGTCACATTTTTACATCACTGGTAGCTTAGTTTGTTTTTTATTTTATACTCCATGCCTTTAGGAATTTAAGAATTTGAACATATTACCCATGTGTCAGGGAAATAGAAACAGAAAATGACCTTATATCTCTCTCATTGTATGATTGTTTTCCCCACTTAAATTCTTTTAATTATATCAGTGGATTAGATCTCATTTTATTTTCTTATCATATGACTTCTTAACAATATTAAGTGTGTCTTTCCCTGATTGAGGACAAGATTTATTTATTGGTGATATTGACTAAAAAAGAAAAAAGTTATTTTAATCTTTGGTTATACATTATGTCCTAGAGCAGGCTTCAAACTCAATTGCGGTGCTTACTAGAAAAGTAGATTTTTTTTGAGCTTCTTTTCCTTCACCTTTCAACCCCCACCATCCCTACCAGAATCCTATTTGATAGATTTGGTACTGGATCCAAGAAGATTCTGAAGGAGAAAATTCCTGGATCATATTGGAAATACTGTTCTCAAGGCTGGGAAGGATCAGCTCCAAGCCTGTTTGAGAAAAACTTCATTATCTCCAGCTGCAAAGTTTGTTGCTTTCTGGACAACAATCCTTTGCCCTTTTTGTTTTAATCTAAATAGAATTGCTAATGGTGAAGAGAATTGGTAGGATTTTGGTATGGAAAATTTCTCATACTTCACTGCTGCAGAGGAAATAGCAATGAGCCTTAGTGGCTCTGATCTCCTTGAGCAGGGTTATTGCACAGATTAAAACAACAGAATAACTGAAAGCAAAATTAATGCCGTGCCTTGTGGAAAATAGATCACAGGAAACTTCACTGATCAAATGGAAACTGTACTGAAAATAATAAGTAGGAAAGTTAGTTCATTTTGTAAACATAGTTATGTGGCATGGGCTTATGCATTTACACAAGTCAAATTCCTTTTCCCTTATCTAGATAGTTGAGTTGACTTTCGTTATATTGGATACTTTACATATAAAAAACTAGCTGAGAAGCAGATGTTATAGAGAAATTCTGATTGTAATGACCTGGGTCAGTAAGAGGGAAGCAGCAAAAGCAGACAAAGCTGCCCCTGTGCAAAAATTTAGGGTACGTTTAGTTCAGGGGTCAGCAAGCTATGGCCTGTGGGCCAAACCTGACCCATTCTGCCTATTTTTGTATGGCCTGCTAATGCGAAAAATTGTTTTCATTCTTAAATGTTTGGGAAAAAATAATATTTTGTGCCATGCAAAAAAATTTGTGAAATTCAAATTTCAATGTCTACAAATAAAGTTTTATTAGAACACGGCCATGCTCATTTGTTTACATGTTGTCTATAGATGCTTGGAGGCCTTAATAGCAGAGTTGAGCTGTTGCAACAGAGGCCATATGGATTTGCAAAGCCTAACATATTTATTATCTGGCTCTTCACAGAAAAATTTTCCTGGTCCTTGATTTAGCTCACTCCTTTCCTGGAAACTGTCGTTCCTTGGAATGGAGGAATTTTAATCATCAGAATTTCAACCTCTTTCCATCTGTAATTCACCCTTTAGTTAGTTTTCTATTTCTCTGGGAAACTTTCATGTTCAGATCTTTAGTTATTCAAATAACGTCTGAGGAAGAAAGAACGTCTTAATTTCTCACTATCCTTTGTTGCAGAAACATGTGGAGTTCATTCAAAATACCTGAGACCTGCCTATCCTACCAAAACCTTCCCAAATCATTACACCATTGTCACGGTAAGTGCTTGGCCGAGTGGCAAGACTGACAGACCCCTGACAGGCAGCTGACCACACCAGATATGCTTAGGCAGGAACTGGCCGAGCTGCATGTCGCACGTTTCACCATCAGGTGTGGTGGCAGTCATGGCTTCATTCAGGCTGGAGAGGAGTGTCTCAGCATGAGGCCACTCCAGGGCTGTGAGATGTTAACTATGAGTGAGTGTCGCGGCATTAGGCTCCTTTACCCCTGTGACAGGCCACCAGAGCCGCTTGGACATGAGAACCACCCTCTACACTGATCTTTTGATTAGCCTGCATTTACCTGAAGGTCTGCTGGGGATGGTAGGCTGTGTATGAGGACAGCCACTTTGGTGTGGGAAATTTCTTTCTTTCCTAGGCTTTTTTATTATGTTTAATTTGATAAAGTCTCCTGTTTCACAATAGAATTCAAACCAGCTATATCTCTTTAGATAAAGGAAACAAATTCTCCTCAACGTATGAGTACGTGCAATGATCAAAATGAGCTCAAAGGAAGATTAACTTACTTAATATTTATAGATTTAGAACACATCTTAAGGTGTCCTCTGCCTCCGCCTTTATTGCCAAAGGATATTATGTCTTTACTACACTGCATTTAATCTTTTGTTACTATGGAACAGTAATTGCAACTTATTTAAATTTTAGCCCAGAAGTAATTATATGTATGTATATATGTGTGTATGCATGTGTGTGCGTGTACGCGTGTGCATGTATCAATGCAGATGCCATTCTGCAGATTCACGTAAACATTCAAGTTACCCAGCTCACATGTTTCCAGCTGAGGTCTAACAAGGCAATACTCTGCCTTCTTGGCTTTAGCTCTCATTCTATAAACAAATGTTGTTTCACAGTCTACTGTCTATTTAGTGCCATGTTTTTCACATGCTTGCGCTTTTTTATTGGAGATTTTGCTGTTTAAAATGACCCTCAAGTGTGGTGCTCAAGTAATTTCTACTGTTCCTAATAGTAAGAAGTCTGTGATGTACATTATGGAGAAGATATGTATGTTAGATAAGCTTTGTTCAGGCATGAGTTACAGTGAACTAAAAATATGCTCAAGTGAGTCAAAAATCATCCGCTCTCCGGTTGTGCAGCAAACAGAAGTTTTACTATAACCGGAGTGGGGATATTTTTTGACTCTCCCTCATATGTTAAATAAGGTATCTTCAAACAGAAACACACATAAAACAAGATTACTTATGGCTCAGTAGACAAAAATGTTGTGACCAAAGTCTCACAGGCCCCTAACCCTGTATTTTCCCTAGGAGGAGTGGTTCAGTATTCACTAGTTCAGTGTTGGCAGCAACAAGAATTGACTATATATACACATACATACATAAGTCTACATACATAATACATCGTACATATACATGTATATATAAATAAGGGATTATACATAAGTGCTATTTTCCTACATGTGTATATGTATCCATATTCATATATATAGTAATGTTCTGAAATAATGACCCTAAAATCTGTTTAAACGTAGTTACAACTGCATAGGGTACCATGGGCATTCAATAAAAATATGTGAATTGAAGGAATGACTGGCTTGATGGGTGGATGGAAGAGAGGAAGCACAGAGACTTGTCAGGCTTTCTTCTAAAGTGCTGGTAACACACTTTAACCCATTTGCCAGGCTATCTGATACTTGAAAGCGTCTATGTAGTAGATTTCTTGCTATTATTGCCAATAAAACCAGTGGCTAATCATTATTATAATATACAAGGGTGAGTCAAAAATTATCTGTACTCTGGTTATACTAAAACTTCTATAAATTTTACAGTCAGAGTGCAGATAAGTTTTGACTCACCCTCGTGGACTCTATAATTAAGTTACTAATAACATGAGTTATATTAAAACCATCAGCACAGATCATCTGCTTGATGTCATCCATTTGTGGCTATAGACCCTGGTGGAATGAGTATATATATAAGAGTAGTATGTATATTTTGTATTTGGATTCAAATCCAGGGGTTTTATATTGAAAGGTATAGGCATCTTTTCAAATATGATTTCTAGATCTTATGCTATTTTAATTTAAATGTATGTTTTATTAATGTATTATTTTATCTTAAATCTTTTTTTAAATTATCATTTTAGGGGTTATATCCAGAATCACATGGCATCATTGACAATAATATGTATGACGTAAACTTCAACAAGAGTTTTTCACTTTCTTCAGAGGAGAAAGATAATGCAGCTTGGTGGCAGGGACAACCAGTATGTAACATTCTCCATGTGGCACCAAAGTAACCTTCATTTCCCGATGTGACAGTAGATCACTCTTCTCTCTCCACTTTGAGTTTTACATTATCTTTTAATTTCTAAGGGCTAGGGTGGGAAGTTGCTTCACCACTGTTTATAATTTGAAGCTTTTCAACATGTATTAATTGTTCACCTAAATTGCCTTCAGTTGAAACTTGGATGTTGTATTATAAACATATCAACCTGGAAGTTACTCAGAAAGATTATCTGTTAACTTTTTTACTCATTCTGTTTTATAAATCTTTAAAAGGGAAAGAAGAACTGTACAATTTTACCAATTTGAAAAATGATCTTCCTTCTTTCCTACATTTTTTGGTTTTCAAAGTGGATGGATAATTACTTTTTTAAACTGCTACAAAGACAAATTTTAACCAATTTAAATATATTTTAATAATTAAATAAATTTTGCAACTGTTAATACTGTTCAGTTTCTCATAAATGGTACCATTTCTACTCAAACTGATTATTCTCTTGACCTCCACTTATTTGAAATTCTCTCTTCTTATAGATCTGGCTGACAGCAATGTATCAAGGTTTAAAAGCTGGTACCTACTTTTGGCCAGGATCAGATGTGGCTATAAATGGCACCTTTCCTTCCATATATAGGATTTACAACAGGTAGTAAAGCATCTGCAGATGTGATCCCTTCTAGGCAGGAATGATTAGAATTTTTTTTTTTTTTTTGGTCTATATCTTGGTGATAATTTTATTCTTCCAGTTGTTTGGGCCAAAAATCTTGAGGTCAACATTGATTCCTTTCTCTTACATCCCTCCTCCGGTCTGTCCATAAATGCTTGTGCCTCTAATTCAAAATACTATCTGCAGTCTGAGAACTTTTTATTTCTTCCAGCATTAACACTGTGGTTTGAGCTGTCATCCTCTTTTGCCTTTATTACTGCAGTTGCCTCTTCACATGTCTCCCTGTTTCTATTTCTGTTCCCTATAGTCGATTCTCAGTTCATCAGCCAGAATAATTACTGAAAAGAACAAGTCCAATTATGAAACTCTTTTGCACCAAAAACTTCAAAGTCTCACAGTTTAGCACAGAGTAAAGCCTACAGGTTCCTATTGGTATGAGCCCTGCTGTTCCCCTGCCTCTCAGACTCCTCTTCTACTACTTCCCTGGGTTCTCTCACTCTGCTCGAGCCATACTGACCTTTTTGGTGACCCCAACACACCAGGCTTACTTCTGCTGTAGGGCCTTTGCACAGGCTGTTCCTCTACCTGAGATAATCTCACTCTGTGTATCTGCGCAGTCTGCTCCCTAACCTCCTTCTGGCTGTTGCTCAAAACTTACATTCTCAATATTGTCTTAGACTGATCACACTAAGATTTCAAATTCAAATCCTCCGGCTTCTGGTTTCTCAGTGTCCCTTATTCTGGCTCTAGTCTTGCTTTTTTCCCCTGTAGCATTTATCACCTTTTAATACACTGTGTAATTTATATATGGATTAGGCTATTTATTTTTTGTCTTCCTGGACCAGAATGTAACCTTTAGGAAGGAAGGCACCTTTGGTTTGCTCACTGATAAATTCTGTTTAAAATGAACAAATCATGTCTGAGAAAAGATGGTACACAGAAATGCATAAATGGAAGAAGTGAATAAACATAAACAAATTGAATGAATGGGTAGTAATTAATGGACTTTTATTTTAATTGGGAGAACAGTGAAAGAAGGATGGATGAGAAAGAAAGAAAATAATACACATTTAATTTATAGTGAGGCAAGTACGTCTCTATATAGGTATTGAAAACAGGAATCCCTTTGAGTAATACTGAATCCTTTTCAGGATTTTTATGATATAGGACACAAAATATCTGAAAATATCAACCTGCCTTCCTGAGCAGGCATATAATAAAGATATTTTGATTTGATTAATTTTTAAAAATTATTTTTACTTTTCATTTCAGAAGTGTCACATATGAAGAGAGGATCTTTACATTGTTAAAGTGGCTGGACCTGCCCAAAGCTGAAAGGTAATATCTAGTGTCAGAGAAGTGCTGGCACAGTGGAAAATTTGTGGGCATAAAATGAAAGTATTTCTTTAGTTTAAATGACCATTGTGGAAAAAAACTTGGCATTTCCTTTTTATGGGCTTTTTTTTTGGGGGGGGGGTGGGGAGGTTTAAGCTTCTTTATTTTTGGAAATTTGCAGTGTGGCAATAGAACACCGATACAGATAAATGTTAGGTTTCTTCACTTCACAGTCAATATGCATTATTTAACTTTTACTAGTTTTTCTTTTTCCTTTTTTTGCACAGTTTGATATTTTTTTTCTTATTAGTAATGTATATATGGCAATCCCAATCTCCCAATTCATTGCCCCCCCAATCCCCCTGCTTTCCCCACTTGGTGTCCATATGTTTGCTCTCTATATCTGTGTCTCTATTTCTGTTTATGGGCATTTCTAAAGAATTATTCTTAAAACCAGACATCTAAAGAAAGAACTAGTGAGGCAGAATGAAGAGTCAGCAAAAAGTCATAAAATAGGAAACACAAAGGGCTGGGGCACCTCAAGAGAGGTCTTAACAGCAAGAACAAGACAAATACAAGTTCTGACTTCAGAACGGAGTCAGAACAGCGCTCACATCCTGGAAAGTCTCATTCACTTCCTGCTAGACCACGATCCCTGCCAAAGCCAAGCAGAACCACTGAACCACTGGGCCTGGATGAAGAGAATGAAAGACCAGAGAAAAAAAGGAGGAAACTGCCACAAAATTCCAGACCTACAAATCTCTCAAATCCAACTTGTACCTTTATTCCAAATGGATAACGTCTTCTCTGTTTCAATTTTACCCCTAGACCCGATTTTTATACCATATATGTGGAACAACCTGATTCTGCAGGACATGATCAGGGACCAGTCAGTGCCGCAGTAAGTTTTTCTTTTTAAACAAAGGTAAAATCATCTCGCCTTCACCCACAACATGAAACACTCTTCTTTAATTCCCACTGAATGCAAGTGTATTTGATATATACATATGGAGGCATAAAAATAGTTAAAAGTCTAAAAAGATTATCTGCCTTATTAACCACATCTTTGTTAATTTGATAACACTTACTTAATACTTAGATGCAGCATTATTATTTCACATAACACAAACATCAAGGCTAGATCCTGTGTTTCAACTTAACTTGTTAATGTAGCCCATTTCAAGCCATGTCACCTGAAAGTACATCGTGGAAAATCCAGCTATTTATTCAAGCACAGTTCCGATCGGAAGTTCCTTATAACTGGACAATATATTATTGCATCAGGCAGAGTTATTCCCCTTCTAAGCCCCTATTATAATTGAAGTAGACACTTCTATACTTGTTTCTTCATTGTCTAAGCCACTTTGTATTTACTACAGAAATATAGTTCTTAAATATGATTTTTTAAAAGAGCCGATCCTCTTCTAAAACCCATTCAAGACTGCATTGTCTTGGACATAATGTAAAGTTGCAAAGGTCCCCATGAGTAGGGCATTCCCCTACCCCACAGAAACTCATTTAACAGTTGTCCTCAGTTGGAATGCGAGCATATTTATTCTGGCAGTGTGACTTAGCTGTTTGTCAGAAATGCCCTTCTTCTTCCTTCATGGAAGGAAGCATGGAGTTGATGATAGGTTTAGCAGTAGATAGAGATGATCTGAGTTCAAGTCCTGCCCTGTCCCTTAGGAACTGTGGGATCACCAATATGTTACTTAACTGCTTTAAACCTCGAGTTTCCTGGTCTCTATAACTGGGGATTCCAGTAGCACCATCCATGAATGTTTGCTGAGAGAATTTCATGAGATAATACTAACACTCTTAACAGGAATTGGCTTGAAAAATTCTTTCTCAAAAAAGGAGAAAAAAGGCATTGTTATAATACCAGGGTGAGTCAAAAATTATCTGCACTCTAGTTATATTAAAACTTCTGTTGGCTGCACTGTCTTATCAGCACTTTCCGTTCAAGGCTACTGTCTCCCCAGTCACTGCTGTGCAGGTGTGAACGTGTTACATCAGTTCATTTGTAACTGTGGTGTGAGCAAAAATGGATGCCCTATTTGTGATTTGCATGAAAGAAGAGCAGCGTGCAGTGATTCTTTTTTTGTGATCTGAGGGTGTACCTGGTGCCGTTATTTATCGAAGACTTTGTGCGCAGTATGGAGAAAGTGTTTTGTCGCGAAGAAGTGTGTATGAATGGATAGAGAATTTCAAGGAAGGTCACACAAGTGTTAGCCATCAAGAAGGAGCCAGATGCCTGTCCACATCCACGGATTAAACGCAGAGGACTACTATTCAAGGGCGTTGTGATCTTGCATGGCACACTTCTGACCACACTGTTGACACTCTGAGAAAACTTCATTTTGTGGTGTTAAAGCATCCTCCCTATAGTCCTGATCTTGCTCCATCGGACTTTCACTCTTTGGTCCCCTGAAAGCAGCCCTACAAGGACAAAGATTTACTTCTGATGAAGAAGTGAAGACAGCAGTGCATTCGCAGCTTGCAGCTCAGCCTAAAACATTTTTTAATGAGGGAATATGAAAGCTTGTTGACAAATGGACAAAGTGTATTGCAAAGCAAGGAGGACTTCCCTGGTGGCGCAGTGGTTAAGAATCTGCCTGCCAATAAAGGGACACGGGTTTGATCCCTGCTCCAGGAAGATCCCACATGCCATGGAGCAACTAAGCCCAGGCACCGTAACTACCAAGCCCGCGTGCCACACTACTGAAGCCTGCGCACCTAGAGCCCGTGCTCTGCCACGTGAGAAGCCACCACAGTGAGGAGCCCGAACACTACAATGAAGAGTAGCCCCTGCTTGCCACAACTAGAGAAAGCCCGTGTGCAGCAATGAAGACCCAACACAGTAAATAAATAAACAAATAAATAAATTTATTTAAAAAAAAAAAGAAAAGCAAAGATAGTATGTTGAAAAACGATGTATTTGTCTTTTCTAAAAGTTAATTAAAATAAATTCTACAGCCAGAGTGCAGATAATTTTTGACTCACCCTTGTAGTACTAAGAAGATTAAACATTTTTCCCAATCCATTGCTATTATACTTTCTTGTTCACTGAAAAAAAAAATGAGGTTATGTTAGTTAAAAATTATTCACTTAAACCTTGTCAGTTCAATATACTATATTGATAAAATGTAGAAAAATCTAAAAATACAAAAGAATACAAACAAAATAAAAATGAACTCCAAATCATTATTCTGAGACAATCACTGTTAATAGTACGTTGATGTATTTTCTTTTGGTTTTCCGTGCATGTGAGTTTACTATGATGATGAATATATTCAAAAACAAAATTGGATTATGCAATATGTTTGGGTGCGTATACACTTTGGTTTTAACTTTTTAACTTTAGAATTGTATTGCCATTGTTCTTTAAAAAATATTTTTTAAGTTAATTTTTATTGGAGCATAGTTGCTTTACAATGTTGTGTTAGTTTCTACTGTACAGCAAAATGAATCAGCTATACATATACATATATCCCTCTTTTTTGGATTTCCTTCCAATTTAGGTCACCACAGTCCATTAAGTAGAATTCCCTGTGCTACACAGTATGTTCTCATTGGTTATCTATGAGAATTTTCTACATAGTATCGATAGTGTATATATGTCAATCCCAATCTCCTAATTCCTCCCACTCTTCCCCCCTTTTCCCCTTGATATCCATACATTTGTTCTCTACGTCTGTGTCTCTATTTCTGCTTTACAAATAAGATCATCTATACCATTTTTCTGGATTCCACATATATGCGTTAATATACGGTATTTATTTGTTTTTCTCTTTCTGAGTTACTTCACTCTGTGTGACACTCTCTAGGTCCATCCGTGTCTCTACAAATGGCCAATTTCATTCCTTTTTATGGCTGAGAGTTATATCATTGTGTATACATACCACATCTTCTTTATCCATTCCTCTGTTGATAGACATTTAGGTTGCTTAAATATTTTTTAATGGCTGTTGAGTATGCCTACTCAAGTATGTGGTATAATTTTTTTTCGTGTATTTAAATTGTAAGTAAATAATGTGATGAATATCCTTGTATGTAAATCTCCACCTGTACTCTGCTTACTTAGGACAAATGCCCAGAAACAGAATTATTAGGTTACAGGATATGCTCCTTTTAAACTCTCTGGCTACACATTGTCACGTTGCTCTCTGGAACATGTACAACCATTTAGGCTCCTATAGAAATGTCTATGGACTCCTCTCCCAAGCACTGGAAATTATCATGAAAACCTTTGCAGCTGAATAATGTTTGAATAGTGTTGAGGTTGAACAATTTTTTTTAAGGTATTTATTGTCTAGTAGTCTATTTTCCTTTGTAGGGAACATGGCTTATTTTGTTTTTTTATTGTTTTGTCTACAGAAATGTTGGGAATTGGTATTTGGTAAATGTAGTATGGGTGCTGGGCTCTGATATCCTAATTCAAAACCCAACAATTTCAGAGAAGGAAATATATTTAACTTTTACTAGGTTAGAGGATGGTTTGGTTAATTAAGTCTTAATTCATGACGACAATCTTAACTCCAGTTTTTTTTTTCCCTTAGGTAATTCAGGCCTTACAGTCAGTAGATTACACTTTTGGATTGTTGATGGAAGGCCTAAAGCAGAGAAATTTAGTCAATTGTGTCAACATAATCCTTTTGGCTGACCATGGTATGCTTTTTTCTAAAATCATATTTTATCATTGATTATATCTTATCATTTCAGGGAGCATACAAAAATAATAGTGATTTTTAAAGTCTGTATTTCTTGACCTAGAAGCTTTTGAATGAGCAAAGAATGAGTTTTGTAGAAGGCTGTGATGAATAGAGGACTAACATTTATAATTTTAGTTTAATTATTCTAACATTCATTCTGAAAAATCAATCCATACACTTAATTTTCTATAAAATCGAAGTTAGTAGTACTTAACAGGGATGTGGCTGGGCTGTTATAAAAAATGCCTTCTTTTCAGTGAATGAGTCATTCATATAGATTGGCTGCAGTTTATTGTATTGGCTAGTTTTACCATGTTCTGTGTATTTTTTTGTCATGTGAACAGATTTTTCTAAAGTCCCTGTCACTCCACATTTGAGGGTAGCTTTCCATTTCAGTTAACCTGAATATTAAAGCAAGTGAGACATGTCATGCCCTCTGCAATCTCAATTTTAAGGTATTCATTCATTCAACAAATATTTTTAAAGTGCTAACTCAATGCCGAGTATTTTCCTCGATGTGGTGTGTTAGGAAGTACCTAAAGCAGAAGTGGACCTTTTCTACATGGGGTGGTCTAGATGGGGCGGGAGGAGGAAAAGGAGCATGTCTGCAGAACTTTTGTTTATATCTTAGGACATCAAGATAATGTGAAACATAGTAATTTATTTTAAAAGTTTCTAAAATGGTTCCCTAATACTTTAACCTATTGTTTTAAAATTAAAGAAAATATTTTATTGCATATTTTGTTAATAGAAATTATAAAATATAAAAGTAATAAAATGAATAGTAAAAATAATAAAAATAAAAATTTGGATGGACTCTGAAGAATCTACAAATAAAAAAGGTTTAACCAGCAATTCTTTTTTAGATCATGTGCTGCTTATATAAATTTAAATAATACACTTATGAAAAGTAAATATTCTCTATACTTTGTTCTCTTACTTAATGTATTGTTTTATAAAAATGCATGTTATTTTTTTGTTTAAAAATATATCATGTTGCTTTATGTAAAATCAGATGTTGTGAAGATCTAATTAGCTTCCTACAGAGACCTTTCTTCTCCGAAATTAATGATCTACTCGTACATTGAACAGATGATCTATTTATAATTCCTATCTATTGTTCTCTTATAAACACAATCTTTCTCTTCCACTGTCAGGATTTTCAAGTCCTGCCAATTAGAGTAAAGTAATTGGGTAAATTGTAAAGGTTCTCAGTCAAACTTGGTTTGAGACCTGTAACATAAAATATCTCCTATTTGACCTGATCAAAGACAACCGATTGTTACCATCTTATACATTCAGTGGATAATTTTTTTTAAATTCAGGAATGGATCAGACTTATTGTGACAAAACGGAATATATGACTGATTATTTTTCCCAAATAAACTTCTACATGTATGAAGGACCTGCCCCCCGCATCAGGACTCGTGATATACCTGAAGATTTTTTTACCTGTAAGTATGACGATGCCCAAATGAAAAAATAAAGGTAATACTGAAAGCAAATAACCATAGCCTCCTGATTCTGGGGATTCAGGGATTACCAGTTCCCCTCTTCTGATTTCCTGGGAAGACCACACAGAAACAAATAAGAAATTCCCATGTTTAAGTACAGTCCGTCCATAAAGTCTATGGTAATATCTAATATTGTTAAGTTAAAATATACTCCATTCTTTTTTTAAAAAAAATTTATTTATTTATTTATTTATTGGTTGTGTTGGGTCTTCGTTGCTGCACGTGGACTTTCTCTAGTTGTGGTGAGCAGGGCTACTCTTCATTGTGGTGTGTGGGCTCCTCATTGTGGTGCCTTCTCTCTTTGCAGAGCACAGGCTCTAGGCCTGTGGGCTTCAATAGTTGCAGCACACAGGCTCAGTAGTTGTGGCTCACGGGCTCTAGAGGGCAGGCTCAATAGTTGTGGCGCACGGGCTTGGTTGCTCCTCGGCATGTGGGATCTTCCTGGAGCAGGGATTGAACCTGTGTCTCCTGCATTGGTAGGCAGATTCTTAACCACTGTGCCATCTAGGAAGTCCTAAAATATACTCCATTCTTAAATGCTAAAATAATTATTTGCTTAAAGTACTTTTTAATTTAATTTTACCAGGTCATAGTCATTAATAAATGTCTGTGTCAAATTCACTTGAGTTGTTTATATATCTTTTGCAGTTGTCAAATATCAATTGTAATGTGATTTATTTCTTTTTTCTTTTGACACAGTTAATTCTGAAGAAATTGTTAGGAACCTCAGTGTAAGTATAGCACTCCTAATGCATATGTTTAAGTTAATGTGTCTTTAGGTTTCAAGAAAGCTGTATTCTATATTTTCAAGTCTAAGCCATTTGTAATTTATTTCTTAAACCTCCATCAACCTTACTTTATATTCCTGTAAATTGCTTTTATCTTAGTTGTGTTTATTTTGGAGTTGACACCACTATAGCAAATTTGTTTGGGTAACAGGGGAACTGACTTCTAAATTGAATGAGCTGATGTTTCATTCAAAGGAGCTGGGCTGGTGAGCTTCGGACAGCATCATTGTTCATATTTTTTGCATAATTTAATATCAGAAAATAGTGAAGCAGGAATATTATAGATATTTTTGTACAGGTCAGAAAAATCACCTCCTTACTTCAAGTATAATTGCAACTGCTTTTGATTGGTTCTTGCATCTCAGGTTTGTAAGTAAACCAGTGGAACAAATTCCAGATAGCTTAAAGCAACTGGGATTTTTCAAGGTGAAGTTCACTACACCTGGAGAGACCTGAAATATTCCTGTGTGGTGGTTTTAATACTTCTATGCTTAAAGTATATTTGCAAATATACATCTATTATATGGACTCATGGGTTTACCATTGCTTGGGATGGGGCTAAATTTATTTAGGTGATATGCAAATATTGTAAAAACTGTTAGAATAAAATGTGAATGATTGAACATATGGAAATGCTGGGGAAAGGGTGGTTACTATAACCTGGGATCCACTGCAAGTTTGAAGTAGCAATGAGTGCTTGAGCAGAAATGCTTTAGTGTTAATCACTCCTTTTTTTCTCTTACTAATATTTTCTCTCCTAATATTCTGATCTTGAGTAAGCATGACGGACCATCTCACTCCCTACTGGTGAAGGGTGTACATGCCGTGTGCTCATGCTGACTTGGAGGGGTAGTGGAGAATTTTCAACAAATGGACTCTCTAAATCCACATATTGTTTTCCCTTTTTTCCATCACCTCATGACCCATATAACTGTAGTCCTATTGGTGAGATGAGGGCAAATGTATAATAATCCTAGTGGCACAAAGGGATTGGATACTGCAGGCTTTGGAAATCCTTTACATGGCATCACAGATATAGACCAGGGCTGGAGCTGCAGAGCCCTGAAGAAATGGACTATCATTTTATGAAGTAGTCCATTATTCCCAGGGAAATGTTCCAAGTGGTAGTACAATTTTCCCAGAAATGCTGATTTGCGGGCCTATATTGAGCTTATACTGGACAAGCATAACCAAACAAGAACTGGCAAGTTCCACACATTCTGGCTGCATGACAGACAACAACATCAACTTTGTTTTTAGATAAAAGGACCAACATTTTATCTTAACTTTAGTGTCTTCATCTCAAATTCTCAGATGAAGAATAACCCCATACTTCTCCAGACGTTGGCAGTGCACCCCATTTTCTCTGAATTTACTCTGACTGTACACTCAGCCAGCAAAGTGTGACTCATCAGAGGATCGGTGGTCCTTAAGGGCACATCCTAGTCCCCTGGATCTTTGAGGAAGCTGCATACTCAGCAGCTGCCATCAGGTGCTTGCCTGGAAGTTACAGAAATATTGGCTTAAGAAAGAAGTAATGATAAATGAAAAAGTAGAAAAAGAAGACAAAAAAATAGCAAAGTAGGCAAGAAAAAAAAACTGGCAGAAATATCTGTGCAATAAATATGTTTCTCTTCCCTTTTTCATTCTATAACTCTCTTCACTCTCCTACTCTCTTTTAAATTTTTTAAATGAATTTTGTAGTGTCTCTTCTTTTTCTTGTATAAACTGAGCATGAGATAATAGTGAAACAAACTTGAAATAGTTATGAGATTGTTGAGGCTTAAAATAAATAAGAAAATGAGCACGTTGAAAACAACTCATTTCCCATTATTTTTACCTGTATTTTTTTTCTGTTGTTTCTCAGAAAAGTCGAGGTAGAGAAAGTTTCTTTGCAGTTCTGTTCCTCATTTTCTCACTTTTTTTTACATGTATAGATACTAGTATGACTTGCATCTTTACACAGTTTTAAAATGTGCTATCTAGTTAACAGCAGTAATTATTAAGGAATAAAATTTCATTCCAGTTTGTGAAGAAACCCATGAATTTTTCATAAGTGGGAGGACTGGACTAGATTTCAAAAACTATTGACTTGATTTGAAAATTAAGCAAATGTAGGTTATTTAAAGGGTAAGTTGAGTCAACTGTGAAGGGATTTTTGGTGCAATTAAGCTAATCTTTAAAAATTTTACTCATTTATATCTATATAAGACTCTTCATGCATAATTTAGACTGCAAAGTTGTAATTGCCACTCTAAATCTAAACTTATATCTATTGTCTGTCAAAAAAGGAGAGGATATTTATGGTGGTTTAAGATATATGCACAAAGAATAAAAACTTCAGACATCAAACAATATAATTTACATCATATGTTCAATATTGTTGCAATAATTAAAAGCAATATAACTAGAGAATGTGACTACATTGAGAATAAGTTTAATGTTCCCATTTTATTAGTCAGGCTTAAATCCTCTTACTCTGAGAAAGTGTTTAATAAATCATTTTAGGAGATGAAATTGTTGAATTAGTTTGCATATCTTACAGGTGTCATGAAGAAATAATTTACCTCTTTTACAGTGCCGAAAACCTGATCAGCATTTCACACCCTATTTGACTCCTGATTTGCCAAAACGCCTACACTATGCCAAACATGTCAGAATTGACAAAGTTCATCTTTTGGTGGATCGACAGTGGCAGGCTGTAAGGTTTGTGTGTTTATTAATTTATCTCATAATATTTTTAACAACCATCTTTCATTATAGATTTCCTTGACCTTACCCTGCTATTATGATCACATGAATTTTTCTAAGCATGACGATTTCTTGACCTTTTATATGCTATCTAGCACTTCTGTGTTTGAAATGACTGTTTGCAGGCTGCCAATCTTAGAATCCTAATCTTTACAATGTAGATGAGAGTGAGGAAGAAGGCTGACTGTTCCAGAGATTATCGGTACCAGCACATTCTTTACTCCCACTGTGGTCTCCTTTAAGTGGCAGACAGGATATAAAGATGATATCAGTTGTCTCACAGGCTGATAATGAGTAATTGGTTAGATAGCTTTTTAAGATCTGTGTCATCTTTGTGGTTTTTCTGAAAGGGCATGCTTATGGCGGTAAGGTCAAGCTAACCAATTAGTTGTAACATTTCTTTTTTTCTAATTACAATTGTAATTCATATTGATCATTGAGCATTTGCGAAATATAAGCCCATTTTGAGAAAATATAAATCATTCTGAATCATTCCATCCCCAAATAACCAATTAATTAATTGATTCAACAAAATGTTACTGATGCTTGCTGTGTGTGTACCAAACCCTGTTCTAGGCATTTGGGATGCAGAAATGATTCCTGCCTTCCTCATGAAATAGAGAAGCCTGATAATAAGCCAGTAAGCAAATAAAAACACACTACCCGGTAACTTAACTCACATTCCCTATTTTTGTATTTTATTCCAGTATTTTTTCTATATGCATAAGTGGATATAAATGGAATCAGGTTCATATTATGTTTTCCGGCCTATCTTATTTGTGTGTTACATAATGCCAGGGGGATACAGACGAAAATGGGAACACAGTGGCTGAAACATATGTTTAATAAAGGAAGAGGAGACAAAGGAAGAGAGGAAGTTGGGCTCTAATATAAATATGTGTAGGATGAGGAACTGGAGATTTTGTAGGAGTCTATTCTTTGAGGTGACAGGAAAGCCAAGCAGTGCACCACTAGGCCAGAGAGAGGGCAGTTTAACATGTGGCCACTAGATGGCACTAGCCTTTCTTCTTGAAATTGAAGTTTAATAGCCCTTTGGCTCAGTGGGCTATCCTGTGGGTCAGGACAGCATTCTCTAAAAGAAGATTAAATTACTTGAACAAAATTAAGCTTTATTAACGTTAAATATATAAAATTTTTAGTAGTGTGTGTATGTAATATATCAATGTGAGTTCTCCAAATATTTACTGTTAAGGATATGAGATCAGAGTTAGAAGACCAATGGTACTAAATGAGAAGGTACCCATCAGTCCAACATCATGGACTATGGATTATAGAAGGAGAGTCAAGCTACCAGGATACCTCTGGGTTTCACACATTCATACTCAGTCTCAAATTGTGAGCTTTGTACATTTACTAGCTTGCAGGCAGACATAAAAAGAGCAGTAGCCCCAGAGTTCAAGTCTGGGCTCTGCACCTAGCTTGATATGAGAACTTGGACAGATAAATATCTCAAGACTTCATTTGTCTCATCTGTAACGCAAGACAAACCTGGTTTTACTCTTCTCTTGATATTCACATACAAAGTAAACTAACTTACTTGAGAGGAAATGTTGACCACAGCCTTAACCAGAGCAACACGGAAGTTTCATATCTGATTAGATCTTGGGTTTATTTTATCTCCAGCTCTTAACACACAAATCTCAGGCTGTCTACTTTCTAAGTTAAAATGTGTCGTCTTTAGTTACAATGTTCAATATTTGATAACTAGATTAGATTCCCTTTTCAAAATTATAGCATGTTTCATCATTTACTGTAATCTATTTTCCTCCTTCTCCTTATTTTGCCCTTTATAAAATGTATTAGAATTTACTAATTTGGGGAAACCCAATTATTTGAAACTAGTTGAAGTAATGTGAAAGTTCCCTTTTAGATAACATAATAGCTTTTATTTTATGATTGGAAACTGACAAATCATCAGTTTGTCCAGCTGTATTTCTAAGAAGTGGAGATAGACACAGTCCCCATCCTAAGGATCTTTAGGATCCCAGGGAGGGAGGGTGACAGCAATTATAATCAGGTTAACAGCTGTCGCACTGGGATCAAGTACAAGGCGCAAGGAAACAAGAAGAGTGATTTCACAGCCCAGGTGTGGGTACCAGAGAATGTCAGAGAGCGCTTCCTGGTGGGTGTGATTCCTGCTCTGGGTTTTGAAGACTTGGGATGGGTTAGGCTAAATGCTGTCACATAAGCAGAGTCCTTGTGCAGTTGTCTACTCTTGCATTGCACAGAGGCACTCAACCAAGATGATAAGTGGGAGTGGAATCTAGCCCTTGCTCAGCTCACCAAGCCTTGACAGGCTGTGTCTACAGGAGAAGAAGGACCCCTTTCCCTTACTGGAAGGCATCCATCGCCTTGCCAAACCTTGAGCCCTGCCAGGCTCTGTCTTCTCAGAGGTGCTTCTTTCTCTGACTGCTCTGCTCAGAGCAGTGGAGTACTTTTTTTTTTTTTTTTTTTAAGCCAGTAGCAGCTCTGGGACAAGGAAGGGTAGAAAGAGAGGGTCAGGTTTCCAGGCAGAGGGACTAGATTCCATGAATTGCAAGTAGTTCCATATTGCTAGAACACCTAGTGAGTGAAGCTGCCTTCTGCGTGAAGGACCTTATCTGTCATGACTAAGAAGTGTGACTTTGTGAAGAGAGTAGGAGACCACTCAGGGGTACAAGGTGGCTGGAGGTGGATATGTTGGGATTTGCATTTCTGAGAACTCACTCCAGCTGCCATATGGAGGAGGATGGTCAAGCGAGTGTCAGGGAAGCCAGTTAGAAAGATGTGTTGTGAGCCATTCTTCAGCATGATGTCAGCCCCAAGGGAAGCTGTGGAGCTGTGCAGGATGGTAAAACTAGTCAGCACACTATTGGGAAAGTATGTATGGTGAACTCACAACTCAGATTTTCCAAGTTAGTACCAGTTCATTATAGTCTACCTCCCATTTGTACTCATTAAAACATATGTTTCCGTTTCCAACAGGGATATATAGTGTTAAATACAATGAGGGGTGTGTGATGTGTACAAGTTACGCGGGAAGATTCTGGAGTTCAGAGTGAGGATAACCAAGTCAGGTCAGATCTAGCCGAGCATGGTGGCAGTAGAAGAGGACAGCGAGGGAAATGTGACAGTGTATGACAGAGAAAGATAGGACTTGGCAGCTCATAGATATCAGGAGAGACACCTTGCTCATCGCCCACGTGTGTCATCACCCGGCTGTGGCAGAGAAACGGGGCCTTGATTTCGACTTTATTAATTAGACATGGAGAAGATAAAAGAGAATTTGTTCCAAAAGATTTTAGATAGTACTTGGAAGTTTAGCTAAATTATGAAAGATAAAATCAACTCATCTTTTCCAAGGGCCAGCTTCCATTTTTCCATATGTAATTTCCAGAGCCAAACGAATGGTTGGAAAGCTCAAATGTGAGCAATTAGAAAAGCAAATTTCTAAAGTTTTCACTTGGAAAGCAAGAGAAAGTAGAGGTTTTTCTAACAATACTTTTATCTTTTGCTTCCAAAAATGGCTTTGGAATTCTAAAGTTTTCTGATGAAGTTGGGTTAGGGGTTGGAAATATAAAAACAAACAAAAACTAGATTTTTCTGAAAACAGAATGATAAATAAAGGATCAATTTTAGAAAATTTTGATTTTCTAAAAATTTAAGCCAATGACTTGGCTCAAAAGGCCTTTTCTTTCTCTCATTAGTGAATACTCTAACTCCCCACACAGAATTTAAAATTCAATTATCCTCAATCGAATAGTTCCAGTAATCTTGGGGAACCAAACAGCTATGCAATAAGGATAAAAATATTTTTTAAAACAAGTTTTACCTTCTACAATTTTATTGGAATTAACCAAGATGACATGAACTGGCACCTTAGAGTAATTGAATTTAAACCCCCCTATAAATAGGTGTACTCTTGCTTTCCCCATTCTAGGTAGTACTTAGTTTGTCCTTTCTTCACTCTATTAGGTAGAGTTGTGTGGCTGCTCAGTTTTGTGATATATTTTTTATTTTGTGATTTACTTTTATTTTTTATTTAAGCTGAGTGAGAATAAGTTATGAATTTTTTAAAAGTTGATATTTTAAGACACTAAAGTCCTGCTCTCAGTTAAGGCTACAATGTAAAAAACAAAAACTCTGTGTGTGTGTGTGTGTGTGTGTGTGTGTGTGTTTGTGTGTACCTGCCCTGGGGTTAAGAGGTGGGAACTGGGGAAGCAAATGAGAGAAATCTTTTAAGGCTAACATTTGGAAATATTAGTCTTTTTCCCTTTAGGGACCTAATTTGAACCACTGTAACATTATTGCTTTAAAAAAATTTAGGTTCATTTATCACTATTTTGTTTTCAAGCATAAAAACTAACTGCATATAAAATTGCTAATACTCCTCAATTCAAAGATTAAAATATGAAAATGTAGGTAAAATACAAATGAATTAAATTTGAAAAGTTTTTCAAGTAATAAAACAACAGTCTATGGCAGAAAATCCCCAAAATTAAAAATAAACTCTAAATTTACAGAATATACTGGCTTTTCCTTCCCAAGTGTTATAATTAACTTGCCCTGAGTGTTCTCTATTCATATTTTCATATTATTTCCCTAGATATCTCTGCCATGAAATAAGAATTGATATTTTTTCCCAGTTCCAAAGACCTATTTTTAAGGCATTGAAATGCTTAAGGTAACATATTAATCAAACTACTCTTAATCACACAGACATGGATGTGTA